>NC_138860.1:23047198-24247198 GCF_965194805.1 Balaenoptera borealis
AAAGTCGAGAGTGGCCATGGAAGAAACACACTCCACAGACAGAGTGTGGGCCATCCCCGAAGGCGAGAGACTCTGAAACATGGGATGGTTAGTTTTTATGGGCTGGGTAATTTTGTAGGCTAATGAGTGGGAGGATTATTCCAACTATTTTGGAGAAGGGGTGGGGATTTCCAGGAACTGGGCCATCGCCCACTTTTTGGCCTTTTATGGTCAGTCTCAGAACTGTCATGGCACCTGTGGGTGTGTTACTTAGTATGCTAATATATTACAATGTATGTTTAATGAGGCTCAAGGTCTACTGGAAGTTGAATCTTCTGCCATCTTGGGCCTAATCAGTTCTAACCAGTTTTTGTTGTGTCCTCAATGGCTATGTCATTCTTTTAAAGGTTGAAAAACTAAAAATAGAGCTACCATAAGACCCAGCAATTCCACTCCTAGGCATATATCCAGAGAAAACCAGAATTCGAAAGGATGCATGCACCCTGATGTTCATTGCAGTACTATTTACAGTAGCCAGGACATGGAAGCAAACTAAATGTCCATCAACAGGTGAATGGATGAAGAAGATGTGGTACATATATACAATGGAATACTACTCAGCCATGAAAAGGAATGAAATAGTGTCATTTGCAGGGATGTGGATGGACTCTGAGATTGTCATACAGAGTGAAGTAAGTCAGAAAGAGAAAAACAAATATTTTATAATATTGCTTATATGTGGAATCTAGAAGAATGGTACAGACGAACTTATCTGCAAAGCAGAAATAGAGTCACAGACGTAGAGAACAAACTTATGGTTACCAAGGGGGGAAGCAGGGGGTGGGATGAATTGGGAGATTGGGATTGACATGTATACACTACTATGTATAAAATAGATGACTAATGAGAACTTACTGTATAGCACAGGGAGCTCTACTCAGTGCTCTGTGGTACCTAAATGGGAAGGAAATCTAAAAAAAGAGGTGGGTATATGTATACATATAACTGATTCACTTTGCTGCACAGCAGAAACTAACACAACATTGTAAAGCAACTATACTCCAATTTAAAAAAATAAAGGTTGTATCCTGCCCCCTTCCCTCCTGTTTCAAGGTGATTCCAGTTCCCAGCCTTGAACCATCCCAGTTGAAGCCAACTGGATCAGAGACAAGCCCAAGTTGCAACTCCATGAGCAAAATAAGTGCCATTTTAAGGCACTGAGTTTTGGGTTAATTTGTTGTGCAGTGATAATAACTAGAAAATTCCCCTAAAGTTTAGGAGGGAAGAGCATGCTAACAGGATGTCAGAAAGCGCTGGGGGTTGGGCTGAAATTCTTGACCATGAAGAGGCCAGGCAGCATGTAAGAAACTTAGAAGAGTTACAGAGGATTTGTAGCAGTCCAGACCTCAGGGAACCTACAATCTTGCAGGAAAGTCAGACTTCCATACTGCAGGTGAAGCCTCTTACGGAGAAGCACATGCATGAGTACAAGCAAAAGCTCGACAGCAAGGCTCACAATGTCAGGGAGAATAGAAGTACCTGATGACAAATATCTATTTGTAAAAAGCCTCAGCCACAGATTCTGAAAAAATCATTGCCTAGGGGCTCCAGGGAGGCTAAACAAGGTAGGAAAAGCAAAAGAATTGTTCTTCTATTCTCCTCCTATATTGCAAAAGACGAAGTCCTGAAGGTGAAGATTAATCAGCAATCAGTGAAAAACGAGTGGCATCTATAAAGGTCCCTGTGGTTTGAAGTTTGAATGTTAACAGGGCGCAAACCACAGAGGCAAAACCAACACTGAGTGCTCCCCTCCACTTTACTATAAGTACCACTCAGGCTAGCTGTTTAAATAGTACACCCCATCAGTAAAAAATTTCAAACACATACCACCAACATATGTATATATTTTTATTTATAAATTATATTCATATACAATTGTACTGATATAGTATGTACATTTAAAAAATATACAAAACAGTAATAGAATTTCTCCTATTTAAACCCTGTCCTTTTGAATATTGATTTATCTTGTGTCCCACTTTGGAGATCAATGCTTTAGTGTTTAGACTTAATCAGATCTTAGGAAAAATCATGACCAAATCATTGCATCACTGTGTGGTCTTGTGTTTGTTACTTAACCATTCTAGATTACACCTCATTGTGCTAGTTTGGATTGCTAATCACTGTACAAAAGGACCCAATTCTATTATGGCTCAAACATCACAAACATTTATTTCTCGCTCTGTTAACAGTCTAAGGGCAAGTGTTCAGGCGGGCAGGAGGTTCTCTTCCATGTAGTGACTCAGGGGACTGGTTCCTTCTCTCTTGGGACTCTGCTCTCCCCAAGGATCTTCATATCATCTACATCTGGTCAGTGGAAGAAAAAACAGAGAGTCAAGGAAGCACCCTCATCATCTTAAAGATGTACCCAGGAAGTGGCAATCACTACCTTTACTTCAAGAGAGAAAACTTAGTCAGACGGCCATGCTTAGCTGCAAAGGGTGCTGGGAAGTGTAATCTAGCTTTCTATTCCTGGCCACAAATCTATAACCATGGAAGAAGGAGAAGATTTGACTTCTTCCACACTCAGTTTACTCTTTTGTAAAATTACATGTAATGATATATTACTCATGAAATTTATTTGGATTAAAAGCAAAGTATCCTCGTAACACTTAGCATAGTCTTGGCATGTTTGAGGTGCTAAATAAGCAGCAGCCCTCCTGGGGAGAGGGAAGAAGGAAGAAGGCAGAGGAAGGAGGTTGGTGAGAGGAGAAATTTTCTCTGAGGTGGGATATCTGATCCTTGGTGTGACTCTGAATGAGTCACTTACCTTGGGTGACCTTGGAGGAGTCACTTACGCTCCCTCTGGGCCTCAGTTTTTTCAGCTATGAAATGAGAATATTAGACTCATGATTTATGGGTTTTTGTATCTTTGAATTTTCTACTTTGCATTATTATCTGCTTATGTTTTGGGTGATCACTAGACTGACTCCCTTGAGGACAGAGTCCATTTCTTTTACCCAAGAACCCAGTGCTGGGCTAGCTCTCTGCAAAGCTGATACCTTCCTCTCCTGTTTATTCCACCTCCATCCCCACCCTCAGGCTCATGATGCTATCCAAGATCACTCACGATGCTGGAAAAACAATCTGATACCTGTGTACCTATCACATCTAAATGTTAAAAGTGCCCATCCCATCTGGATTCCATTTGACGAAAAAGGTCTGAGGGTAGAACTTTGGTACTTAGTGATTACAGGATCTTTTAGAGCTGGGAGACCTTCCTAGAGTCCTCAGATCCCATTGCAGAGTCCTTCCCTACTGAAACTGCTTGGAGGGTGTGCCCCAGAGGGTCATCAGCTTTCCATGAGGAAAGAGATTAATTTCATTTTTTTCTCTTCCAATTTATCTTTACCATCAAAAAATGCTTATTGATAATCTGGAGACCCAGGGACCTTGCTTCCTCCTTCTGTACCACATCCCCAGCCATCACATCCATACTCACACATTCTAGTTAGGGAGCAATAAAACCATGGCCACACTTCCTGTAGTGTCAAGATGGCCCACCTACATGTGCGTGTGGACCTTCCATACGGCCCAGAATCCATAGGAAGAAGAGAAAAATTAGCAGAAGGACAGAATACAAACATTTATGTTATTAGCTGGTACATTATTGCTGTAAGACACATTTTCCCAAGGGAAATATCTTGTCACAATCTTATTTCATTGGCTGAGAGCAGGGCTGACTCATTTACAGAGAAGACTTTCACATCGATCAACTTCTTTATCTGAAAATCATTAGCAAAGAAACGGAGGCCTAGAAAGGCTGTGACTTGTCCAGGGTCGAACAGCTAAGACGTGGTAGAGAGAGGACTGGCTTCCAGCTCTTTGGGCTCTTGATTTAGCATTCTTTCCTGGACTGAAAGCTACTTTAAAATGCAAAGTTTTTCAAATCAAACATTTCCATTTCCAAATGAGGAACTGATCAATGATGTAGAAAAATTGTTTAGGTTTGTTGGCAGAACTTTCCTCCCAAATTCACATCCTAACCACAGCCTGTCAATTGCCAGGCTGACAGTGTTTACTGCAAATTACAAATATTTCTACCTGCCTCCTAACTGCACCTGTGAAATCTATATGATGCCATTGTCATAATTCAGTCAATGACAGATGTAAGGGCTGCTCCCATCCGGGCTCACCCTCCTCCATTCCCCACTTCCATCCATTCCTTTCATTGCAAGTAGGAAACAGGAAATATGGCTATTGGGCAAAGCCATGAGATGGAAATGCAATATTTGCTACTACATCTTTCATTAAACTCCAAAGTTAAAATAATTCATGCAGATGGCAAGGTCATCTGTACTCTGCCAATTTATTTTAGAAGAGTCATTTTCTACAATTCAGATGTGGGGCTGGGCTAAATGTCAACTCTAATAAGGTAGAAAATTCTTACAGTGGAAAACCCTGTGTGCGTGTGTTTCTAACAAACTCTGAGGACCCATGTGCATTGCTTTATTTAGAGATCAGTTTTTAAAAATTTTGTTTCCTGCATAATGAATAGGCTCAATTCCAATCTCAAAGGCAAATGCATATGGAGATATAAAGAAAAAAGGGGTGGAGGGAAGCAATTTAATACATGACATTGTCTCTCTCAACAAAATGAATAAATTTTAGATTTGTTGCCTGTCCAATAGAAATGGGCTGGGTAATTTCGTAGGCTAACGAGTGGGTATCAGCAGATACTGAGGGAAGTGTGACCATGGCATGTTAATGATGGATTAAATGAAACATTGCATTGTTCTATTATTATTGTGTGAAGCTGTGTGTAAGAGAAGAGGCTGAGTTTAAGGAGGCAGAGTGTCCCAAGGAGATTAAGGTGTTCTACAGTTTTGGGATCTTGCCTTGCAAATGAGTCCCATTTGGCCAGAGGCAAAATGTTATTCTCTTTTATTATATTGTTCTATCTCCCCCACCCCCAACCTGTCTCATGCTGCATAGCCCTTCACAGTCCTCTGACCAAGATTAGATTGGTTAAATTCAAGACTGGTTAAAAACTTTCATCTACTCCTTGATGCCAAAAAAATTAATAATTCAGAAAATAAGGAACTTAGTACTAGTTTTCATATTAACTGGATGGGTCTTAGCAGCACTATTCATAGTAAGCTCAAACTGGAAACTACCCATATGCTCATCAGCAGAAGAATAAATCAATTATCGCATATTTGCCCAATGGAATTCTACATGTCAATAAGAATGAATGATCTACAACTTCTTGCTACCATATGGATGAATATCACATGCATAATATTGAACCAAAGGAGCTGGTCCCAAAAGGGAACATACCATGTGAGTCTATTTATAGACAAAGAATACATGAAAACCAATCTGTCCTGTTAGAAGCAAGAAGCTTATCTTTTTAGTTAGTAGTAACCAAAAGACAACACACAAGGGGCTTCCTAGGTATATGTAATATTTTACTTTTGAATTTGAGTGCTGGGTACACAGGTATATTCTGTTCAGTCCGTGAAAATTCATCAAGCTGTTCACTTAGTAGTCTTTGTCTGTATCTCTATTTCAATTTAAAAATCCAAAACTCTTACTGGATGGATTTTCAAAATAATAACTTTTACAAAGAGACTTAGCAAACTATAACCTATATACATCTGGGACCCCAGATGGATCAGTCTTGGTACAAACACAGTCCAACAAAGAAATAGAGGTTAACAAGCAAAAGTAATTCAAAAGTATATTGGTCTTTTCTCTCCATTCTCCTCTTCTACTGCTCTCTTCTAGAGCCTCTTGTTTGCTCAAGTGCAATCTCCTCTTTCCTTCCAGCTCATCGTTGAGTTCCAGGCCCTCGTGGCTGTTCCCCTGACTCTCTCCTGCTTTTCCAGTCTTGTCTATTTCAGTTCATTCTCCCTCCCCCACTTTGATATTCTTAACCCCACACTATGCTTCTTCTGTATTAAGATGGAATAAAATAAGCTATACTAAGCCATAATCATAAGTCTTTGGAGGAAAGCATTCTGAAGGTCAAGTGAAAAAGTTGGGTCGTAATGACTTTTAAAGGTCTCATCTTATCAAGGGAAGCAACAACGGGGGATTACAAGGCCTTATTGTGTAGAAATATCATGCATGTTGTTTGATATAAATCAGAGGGAAAAATGAGTTTGCTCATGACCTTTGGGTGAGAGAAGATAATCACTAGTATAGTAAGCACTTGCAAATTAATGAGAAGAAAAAGACAAGGAGTAATACGATGAAGGCAGCAAAAAGAAAAAGATGAAACAAAACACAGTTATATGCATAAGGTGAGATGAAATAAATTAAAAGTCAATCCTTGCCTGGGCTAGAGCAGTTATTTTCTAATTGCTCTCTCTGCCACAGTTGGACCTGTCACATACTCATCCTTCACAGCAGAGCCATGGCAACCTATTCAGAACAGAAATCTGACCGCTATACTTTTCCCCAGGTGCCCCAGCCCTGTCCCCTGAGTCATCCACTGTATGAAGCCCAAGCCTGCTATGCAAAAGTCTACCTACCTTATAAGCTTACCTTCTGCCATGCTTCTTCTCCATGTTGAAACCTATTGCTTTTCTTCCCTTTCTTCTGGGAATTGCTACCCCTACACACACACATGGTTACCTTGCAAGTGGTGGTGTTCACCTCTGGCCACAGTTGATATGTTCTGGGATAGGTACTTGACCAAATAGGGACCATTTCAGTTCCTTCTCTGAATCGCACCTCCTCTGCTGCAGTTGGTTGGTCCAGAAGTGAACACCTGGCCAAAGTGGGTGAATTATAATCCTTCTCTAGAACATTTTTGGATTGGAAGAGAGAAGGAGAAATAAGTGTTTTTCAGTAGTTCAAGCTATAATATTTAAATTTCAAGAACCATGTCGGTGATGTTTCCTGACATCTGGAACAGAGACACAGAGATACCATGAGGAGAATGAGAGACTAGGAGGGAGAGAGAGAAATGAGGGAGAGACAGAGACAGAGATATCAGAAAAAAGCAGAGCTGAAAGCCAGTGTTCAGGTTCTTGTTTATATCCGTTTCTAAAGGCCTGCAGTTTCCTTGGAATCTACAGGATAGCCCAGTATCCTTAGCATAAACTTCTGTTCCTTTTAACCAAGAGTCCCATTACTTCTAAAATTAACAAATTGCTTTTACTTCTTCACATTAAGGTCCAATGGTGTGCTGGTAAACTGGCTTTCTAATAAACAAAAAGGTCCTTATTTGTAGCATTTGCCAACTTCCATGGTATAAATATTCCTACTATAGCCAACTTCAAGCTACCAAAGTTTTAACAACTGGAAATTCTTTTTTTTTTTAATTTATTTTATTGAAGTATAGTTGATTTACAATGTTGTGTCAATTTCTGCTGTACAGAAAAGTGATTCGGTTATACATATATACATTCTTTTTCATTTTTTTTTATTATGGTTTATCACAGGATATTGAATATAACAACTGGAAATTCTTGAACGTCTCCAACCAGCTCTAGCAAAAGAGCCAGCACCGCATACCACTGCAGTTCAACCAAGTTTCTCACCTCCCTGTCTTTGTTCATGGTGTTCTCTTATCTTATAATGCCATCCCATCAGCTCTCTTCTTTGGCCTCATTACTTCCTCAATGCTCATTTCCTGCACCACCTCTTCTAGGAAGCCTTCTCAAACCCCCTCCATGCTCCCTTAGCTCCCTTTGTTTGCCACTGTTATTGTACTCACAACATTAAGCTAAAGTTTATGTGAGGACTGTGTGCCCCTCCAGTTCACAAATACCCATCTTAATCCTCTCTGTAGCCCCTGTGCCAACCCAGAGCTTGCTATACAGGACTGATGAGGAAGAGATTCGGATAGTTCTGGGTGCTGAATGGCAGGAGATCCCTGGCTGAGACAGTGCAGCAAGGCTCTGAGTGGTCAGAGCTCAGCGTGAGACCTTAGGGGACCCAGCAGTGTGGAGGCTCAACTAGCCTCAGCCCTGGATGATGCTTCAGGTCAAGACAGCTCTACTGAAACTGATGGGGGCATTAACGAATCCAGTAAATAAATAATTATCAGCTGGAGCTTGACTATTATCCTGGGAAAATGGCCATAGTCACAATAAAAATATCACCAGACCTCCCGAGGATAATCAGACTCTAGGTGTTAAAAAATCAGCCTTTGTGGCTAAATACATAGGATAAAAGAAGTAATACTGCTCAGTTCCCAAACCTACCCACCTTCAAGGGCCGTCTGTAGCCCCACCTCACCTGTGAGGCTGTGGCAGGCTAGTCTGATTTACACTGGCTCTATTTTCTAAGGTCTTAGGACTTTTATTTATAGCGTTCAGTTGCCAGTGAATCATGAGTTGATTACTAGTATTTAGATAATTCAATTTATGTTTTTACAAAACAATTTTTTGCATAGCTCCCCATAACTGTCAGGTTTTTTAAAGATAGGAGCCATGATTATATCTTTCTATATATAGTATTCCTTGGTGTGTCTCACCTGGCACTGGAATCAGGTTTTCTCCTTGAATGCTCACCTGGGCTAATGCTGAAGCGCCTCCTCTTCATGAGGAGTGGACAGCTGAGGGCCTGGAGGCCAAGGAGCTGAAAATAGTGTTCACGTAGGCTCATTCATGTGGCTAAAATTTTTGAAATATGAGTTGGTTCTTCCTTCATATCTCAATTGAGTGTTATATGAGACCCCTAAACTGTGCCCAATTACTGGTTAGATGGAATGATTAATTCTACATGAGAGCAGAATTCCCTTTAGGCCTCACACAGATGCTACATTATGATAAGGTAGCTTAAACTCATGGTCTTAGTTCTGAAGAGCATTTCAGAGGGACGGGCCCTTTGTTCCTTAGTCATGCTAATTATAAAAAATAATCACAACCAGAGACTTTTACCTTAGGTGAGACCTTTGCACAGGTGGGCTTTTGTCAGGATCTGCTTAAGAAGAAATAATGAGACAGAGTGAGTGAATCAGTGATCATAAACCAAAAGCATTGTTGGAAAATAGAGATCATAAACCAAAATGACCTTGTTGACGAGGTCATTTTCCAAAGTGATGACATCATCTTCACACTTGCAATCTAGTGATAGATTGAAGGGCTTCTTCTTTGTAGCATTTATCTCCAGAGCTTGCCTAGTCATTGCCTTGACAAAGCCCACATGTGACAACAGAAGGGTCACTGTGTTATTCTGCCTGGTGCCAAAAACTCTGCCTCTGTGCACCAGTGCTGAATCGAATCTTGGAGACAGAGTTTTGGGTGAAGTAGAAAAGAAGAGCTTTACTGCTTTGCCAGGCAAAGGGGGACACAGCAGACTTGTGCCCTGAAAAACTGTGTCTAAACCCGGGAAGATTTGGGGAGGAGTTTTATAGCAATGGTTCAAGGGCCGAGTTGCTAATAAGGATTAGGGTGTGCACAGGGCCTGCACTCCTTTAATCTGGCCTCAGGTGGTTTCCTGATGAGATTCTCCAGGTTATCAAACTATGACCTTCTCCGGAATGAAGAATGCTAGTATCTTCGATTTGTTGGGGGTTTTAGTTCTGTAGAAGAGCTCAAAGATATTGATATGTGTATCCCTTGAGGGGGAACCAGAACCCTGCCCCAAGGCTGCACTATTGTTTCTTGACTGCTCCTCCCTTGTCTCTGCATCCCCTCCTTTCCCTGATTAACAACTGTTTGAACCTGTCCTTTGGAACTCAGGGAAGGTCATGGAGGCTGGAGTCTATTCCCAACAAACAAGAAATGGGAGATGCAGAAAGGCTTCCATGCCCAGGAGACCCACAGGGTCCCGCTCGGTTTCATGCCCCACACACAGCCAAGGTTGGGGGCAGGTGGTAGAGCCACTCTCTAGTGTATCTTGGAAGCTGAAACTCACACATGGAGTGTCTATACTGCATTTGGATCGCTTAGGTTAACTGGAAAACGTAATCAGGCCAGCAGTGTAGTGGGCTTTCCCAGTGGGGTGATGCCCCTCTAACCACAGACATTCCGCTGGCGTGAAGGTGAATGAGTCTTGAGCCTTGACCATCATCAGACCTTCACTTGCACAAGTGCCCCTTCTACGCTGCCTCTAAGTGCTCTGAGAGAACTTTAAAGGGAGAGAAGGCAAATTTTCTTTGATTATAAACCTGGGGGATATAAGGCAGCAAGTGCTGCCTCCTTACCTGAGTTCAATATTCATTTGTTCAGGGAGTATTTACGGAGAGGTATCCATGTGTGGACACCATGTCAGGGAGAGAGTCAATTCATTGTGAGAGAAACAGAAACAGCCCCAGTGTTTGTGGCTTTCAGCCCAGTGAACAAATATTCACACAAATCAGTGTTTACTTTGTTGGTTTGTTACTCCTTTCCACCTCAGGTTGGGATCCAGGATGGGGACTAGACCCATTTCATCTCTACATCCCAGCACCCAGCCCAGAGTCTGGAGGAGTGGGTGCTGAGAAGTTTGCTGAATGGCCCATTCTCAGGTTAATGTCAGCTTTTGCGAGGGAGGCTCTTGGGTCCCTGCACCGTGGCTAGTGGTCAAGACAGCGGTCCTGACAAGATGCTCTTGTCTGAAGTGGCCTTTGGTGGAGGAGCTGAGGAGAGACATGGATTTCCTCTCAGAGCTCAGATCCTTTGGCCACTCTGGGATGGGGGTAGCCTCTCTCCTCCTGACTGTACTACAAGCTGGTGACCAAAAGGAATATGCTCTGAGCCTGCAGTAGTTACAGGAGTGAGGCTGTGAGTACTACCAACCCAGCCCCTGCTAGGACTCGGGTCATCACGAGGTGTCCCTGTGGCTCTGAGAGGACCGCTCTCCTCAGGATGACCGAGGCGGAGGCTGAGGGGGTTGGAAGAGATGACACACATGCAGAGTGCTTAGTACCGACGGATGCTGGTCAGTGACAGCGGCCATTAACCAAGGGGGGAGGCGACTGTGCCCCAGAACACAGGCCGTCTGAGGTGTCCCACAAGCCTGACCCCAAATGAAGTGAGAACTAGATTTCCCTCATCCCATTCTGGATTCCGATTTCTGCCAAGACTGCTTAATTTAAATGTCCCAAAGCAAGTTATGGACAGGAGCCTTAAAGCCCAGTGATTTATAATCACAAGGTTCCAGCTTCAAGGATTTTCTTACCATGTGTTTTACCTGCAGTGTTCCTTGAAAAAAAGCCAGCTTAGGCCCAGCGCCCTCTGCTGGTGGTGTGGACACCTGCTCGGCATGCCTGTGAGAAAGGGCGGGGCAAGACACTGCTGAGATTCCTTCTCAGGCCACCATGTCGTGTTTAATTTAATTAAAAATTAAACAATCAACAGAGGTGATCTCTGGGATCCCACTGGATCCAACAAAGGAGTGACGGGGAGCTGATGAGGGCAGAAACGGCTCTGAGCATCCTCTGAGCGGCAGGCTGGGTCACCCCCCCAGTCCCAGCTCCTCCCCCTGAGTCCCCTCAGCTCACTGCCACCAAGCCCTGTTTGTCTCCTTCACTGGTTGGGGCCCTCAGAGGGCAGGCACAATGTTTATTAGTCTCTCCAGCCTAGGACATAGCTGGTACTGAATAAACATTTGATGGAAAGGCTCAATGCCATCCCATGCTGTTTCCATAGCAAACAACTAAGTCCAGAAAATTTACAAGGCTTGGTTGGGTCCTCAGAGCGGTGCTGCTCCGCTGCTTTCTGTGGCCATAGCCGGAAATGTTCCAGCCCAGGGCAGCAAAGGCAAAAGAGTTTAGGTTTGTAAAGCATCGCCTAAAATGTTTAACACATATCAGGTGCTCAAAAATGATTGCCATGGCTGGTGATATTGCTATTCCTATGTACTTTGTAGTGATGTGGGAGATTCCAATGAGTTAGAAAATTTTAATTCTTAAATTTTCTTACTGTTACCTATAGTCTTAATAGAAAAATAACTCAGAGTTATCATGAAATGGAATAAAGCAATTTCAAAATGACATAAATAATTTTGTTTTTACCCTCTGATAAATTGCTTTACATTCTTGGGTTTTGGTTTCTTTAGGAGGAGAATGATGGAGTACATGATTGCTCCAACATGCTGTGATTCCACACACAAGATCATATAATACAAACCTAACGTAGGCAGTCCCAGCTTCTTGCAAACTTGCATTTCACCTATTCACTTATTTAGTTCTGCATATATATAGTATAAATAAATTAATAAATGAATTAAAATATATATATTACAGACTTATTGTACTTGACCAATTTATAAGCTTCAGCCTCTAGGTTCAGCCTCTAATTTACCAGTTTTCTGGTTTCTCTTAGGAAACCGAGTCAGCGTTTCATCTTACCATCATTATATCCCCATCTAGTGGTAGGAAAAGCCAATTGCAAGTCTATAAATTTTTCTCCCTGCATTCTTGGTCCTCAGGAAAAATGAGTAAAGTATAAATGAATGAGGATGAGCTGAGGATGAATATGCCAAGTCAATTCATGATTTGAGTTCTTAGTTGGCTCTTGAAATAAAATGACAGATATAGATTGAAGAATTGGATGAGTTTTTTAGGCTGGAAATATATCACACACTAAAGTTCTGAATTGAGAAGAAAGCAAGTTTGGCATTCTTGGGCCAAGAAAACAGTTGTCTGGGTAGAGTGGACGGTCCCTGTCGGGCAACTGGGAAAAGCTAATGTAATGACTGGTAGGGACCTGGAACGGTGGGCAGGAGAGTTTAGTTCTGACACGATGGTTTCCTAGGATGGCAAATCTCTCTGTTACTGAATCAGCAGCACGAGTCAGTGGGGTCCCCAGTAACATTCTCAAAAACAGTGTGAACCTGAATTCTTTCTCTCCGGGCTTAGAGACAACTGACTGGCGTTTTTCTTAATGGTTCTCATAGAGTTGTCACCCTCATCCCTGCTTTTGTGAAGGCTGTGTGGTAGGGGGGTTAAATGTGTGAGTTTGGGAATCAGATAAGTCACCTTGTGTTCTTGAGAAAGGTATTAACTTCAGTTTTCTCATTTGTAAAATTGCAGGAGGGTGCTGTGTGCAGGCAGGGGTAATACGTACTCCATAGGGTTGATATGAAGATTAAATGATGTAGCGTGTGCAGAGAGCCTACTATAATGCCTGGTACAAAATAGGTGCCCAATAAGCAAAATCATTATTAGTGCCTTTCTTTCACCCTCATGGATCACTTTATTTCCCTCCCTTCTGTACCTCTGAATTGCTAATTTTTACTAAGATCTCTTTTGTGTCATACTTGTGTAAGAGGATGTTAAACACAAGAAGACATTCTGCCAGGATGAGGCACCTACAGCAGGAAAAGGCTGGAGATACTTTGTTGGAAACAGAACCTGGGCTGCTGATGGGGGCAAAGAGCTTGTAACCAGGGGACTGTGGTCTCCAGGAAGGGGGTCTTGGAGGAACCCCTAAAAGTCCCCGGCTACACCCAGAGGGTCTTTCTGTTGCTCAGCTCCCTTCCAACCCCCTTAATCACTCTGGAGGGGCTCCACAATTCAGCTCATGAATGAGGTAGAGAGTGAGAAAAAGAAAAGTCCAACTCCCAGAGCGTCCTGGGTGGCTGGGAGGGGGAAGAAACTTTAAATTGAATGAGAGTGTGGAGTTTTGATATTAGACTGGACTGAGCATATTATTACCCGAAACCTATTGTTACTGGAGAGTAACTGAAAAAGCTTTGGTCTCAACCCAAGATCTAATCCGGGGGACAGGTGGGGTGGTAGGGCTAATGGATTCCTAGAGACAGGTTTAAAGGGAGTGTGTGCCCTCGGAGCCCAGCTCATGTGATAAGCTGGTAGCAGACAGAGCCCAGACTTGTTAGCTTTGCTCTGGGTTTAGGATTGGCTCTTATCCCAGGAGCACTATGGTGACCTGACTCTGTTATAATAACATAAATCTTCATGTATCAGGAATTGTTGTGCACAATCCTGCCTGGAAATGTAAAGGTGAACAGACTTGATTATTCATTGATGTTTTGGGAGCCTGCACTGTAATAGGCAGTTAGTACAACAGAAAAAAAAGGCTTTGGGCATGTCAGTCTTAGCTCAAATCCAGCCCCATTAGCTCCCATCTGCATACTATGTGCATAACATTTAACTTCTCTGAGCCTTGGTTTCTTCACCTGTACAATGGGTGTTATCCCTGGGTACCCTGGAAGAGTCATGAAGTGTCAATGAAGTAATGGATTCAAGTAGTGCAGTTCCTAACTTGGTACCATCAGTAAGTGTGGCTGTTATCACTCTGTTCAGGGCAGAAGTGAAACACTGTGGGTGACAGAATAATGCACAGTCTCTGTCTTCAAAGAGCTTCTATTCTGGAAATGGGGTAGATTGAATGTGTGCCTATGTAACTCATGCTGCCAGTCTTTGATGAGGGCTACATATTTACCAAGGTCTTCACTGATTTCTTTATAGACAAGATGATTAATTAGGGTTGGATGTCAATATTGTTTGGTGAATTTGCAGCTGAATAAAGGCTAAATCCGAAGAATCTTTAATTAATGGGTGTGATGCAAATGGCAGAATTGGGCAAGAATGACCTTGGGAACTCCCTCTACTTTGTCTGGACAACAATCCAGCTGGGATTTGGGGCACCTTTTCTCCAGTGGTACGTGGGAAGTGCTCCTGGCATCCTCCCATGAGGAGATGGGGCTGCAGCATCCGATGGGTCTGAGGTCTGCAGGTGCTGGCCGCCTGCTTCTGCAGGGAGCTCCTAAGAACAGCTGGCACCCATATCCAGACTGCCAGGTGACCAATAAGGTTATTTTCAGACTTCCCCTGAAAGAAGGGAAAGCAGTTTGGGGCCAGGTCCCTGCCCTGGAACACAAAACCACATGGTGAGGTCACCTGTAATGCCCTGACCCCACCCCCCTCTCATAAGAACAATGGGAGGAAGAAAGACCTATACTTTCTTTTTCTTGCTGACCCTCATTTTGTATGTTTCCTCCTATTTCTAGCAAAGTCCATTCTTTACCCTCTCTATATTTTACTATGAAATTCACCCAAGCTCTGGAACATGACTGAAAGAAACTGACTTACACGACAATGGGTTAGTTTTAACCAGATAGGGGGTTTCTTACCATCTACCACTGTAACAGTGCTCTGCTAAGTGGTTTGACCTAGGTAAAGATTTAGAAGGCAAGCTGCTCAGATCTCTAGGGGATATGAAGCTGGGGGAAGGATGGGTAGAGATAGAGAATACCTGGACGGCAGAGTCAAAATTCTAAAAGATCTCAACAAATACACGAAAGAGAAAGTACAACAAGGTCAAATATAAATTTATTTAGGTTAAAAATATTATAAAGTATAAATGGGAGAACTTATCTTAATAGAGGTTCATGTGAAAAATACCTGAAAGTTTAGTAGACCCAAGCTCCAAATGAGCCAATAGTATAATGCAGTTGACAAAGAAGCTAATTCAATCTCAGGTGTTGGGAAGAACAGGAACAGTTAGTTCCCCAAGTTCACTGGCTGGCCCAGATCTGGAATATCCTACACTGTTCTGGGAGCCATGTTTTATAAAGGCCAGTGACAACCTGATGTAGAGTAAGAATAATAGTGTAGGATCTTATGAAGAAGTGTTTAAAGAACTGAAGATATTTAGTTTGAAGAAGGCAAGATATCATTATCACATAATGGCTTTCTTAAAAAATTTGAAGGGCTGTTATCCAACCACTCAATAAAACATCCATGGTTATACTGAAGAAAAACGTAGATTTTGTTTTTCATGGAGCAGAACTAGTACAAATTGGTGAAAGTCATAGGAAAATGATTGTCAGAGCCAAACACAAAACAAAATAAAAAACAAGCAAAAACTCATTTATTTTTCCAAAAATGTGACAATATTCTTCACAGAGACGTGCCCTCCCCAGTGCCGAGGTCATGAAAGTAGAGCATGGGGGCTGGGCCTCACAGAGGAGAGTCCTGGAAGGGTGGTCTCTGAGCTGTGCCAAGTGCTTTTGTGGCAGAGACTGCTAGTTGCCTGCCCAATGTACGTTCTCCCTTTCTTTTTAAAATACAGAACCATGATTCTATATGAGGCAACAATATACCTGGCCAAAAATTATATTTCCCAATCCCTTCCAGTTAAGTGGGGTCCCATATCTAAGTTCAGGACAAAGAGTTGTGAATGGAAGCATTTTGTGGGACTTCTGGGAGGGGTCATTAAGGAGAATTGATTATCTGGGAAGTACACTTTTTTGCCCTTTCTCCTTTCTGCTGCTTGGAGTATAGATGCAATGGCTGGCACTCCAGCAGCCGTCTTGAACCATGATATGACATTGAGTATAGAAGCTATGCTCCAGGATGGTAGCACAGAAAGGTAAAAAGAACATGAGTAACTGGTGATGACAGAGCTGATGTTCAGTACATATCTATTAGGTGTTTATTATGCTCCAGGGAGTGTTCTAGGCACTTGGTGAACAAAACATAGTGTCTGCCCTCATAGATCCTAAACAAGTGAGGGAGCCCGGGATGCCTGCTACATTATACAAACTCTAGGGGTAGGGAGGCACTTACATGGAATGAAATGGGGCCCTCTGAAGTCGTACAAAGGGGTAGTCCTTATGGGAACTTACATGGTAGTAGTGTACATATAATCTTGATTAGATAGACAAGAACACTGAGATGTACAGATATTCAGTTATTTCCCAAGATTACTCAAAGAATGATCAGGTTGGAATTCAACCCTAAGTGTGACTCCAAGCTCACTTTCTTAACCATTTATCTCAACTTGTTCATGGGCAGTAAGAGAAGGGTAGGAGCACACTCAGAGAAACATAAAGAGAACCAGGAGAATGTGACATTTAGAAGAGAAGGGGGCAGAGAATTACAAGAAAGAGGAGGGGTAAAGAGAAGTTAAGGAAGACGAGGACTGATAACAGGCAACAGGATTTAGAGAGTGCTCATTCTTGACCTTTAAGAGATCAATTTTAGTAAGACTATTCCTAGCTTACTTTAATTCTCTAAACCACAGTCTTTTTCCTCTCATAACAGGTTTACAAAATCTTTCATTTTTATATGTCTATTATTGAGATTTATGTTAAAAATAGATTTCAGCAACTGTTCAGTAGTATAATTATTTCTATGACGTCAGTAGTACATCCAGTATCAATTTCTTTTGTTGTCAGTCTACCAAATGCCACCAAGAATTGCACATTGTGCAGTGGTGGCAGTTGTTTTGCAGACATTTAAGTATAGAACTGGGATGTTTTTCACAAACAACTTCTTAAATTCACATCCATGGACCTGAAAGGTGTTTGTGCAACATATGCTTCTTTTTCTTCAACTGTAGAGTAATAAATAACATTGTCAAAATCACTGCTGAGAAGTTTACATTCTCATTTTATTTCTGGGGGTATGGAGATTATGTTTCTAAAAATGTTTCCTCCTATGAATTTGTCTTCAAATTTCAGAAGATAAGTGCCCTTTTGATTGTCAAGGAACTGTGGTAGGTTGTAAACATCCCCAGGAACTCTTAAGCTTTGAAAGATATTTCCTAAAATAGTTTGAGTTTGAAAGATAAAATGGAAGGAGAGGAAAGGTAAGTCATAAACTATCTGCTACTCTTCTTCAACCCCATCATGTCTTCTCCCATGCTTCTCACTGTTTTCCTCACCTCTGTATGCTGACCCTAGCCAATGAAAAAAGGGATAGTTTATTTTCATACGCAGCAATGAAAATGAAAGTTCTTCAGCATAGCAGGGGTTAATGCCATGAAGTATTTCTTGGAAGACAAAGACAACAATTATTCTGGGTTTGATGAATAAGGAGCAGAGCAGTGTTAATAACATGCCACGAGCCCAGGAGATAAGAAATGAATAAGTGTGGAAAGAGATACTTGTTTTCTTCTGAAGGGCTTGTGAAAGGGCTGTGTTATGTAAATGTGCCCTGTGGGTGTATAATAGACATGGGCAGTGAGATAAACTCTGTCCTGAGAATGGAACCCACGTCAGACTGCCTCTCTGGCTGTGATTACTTCCCACAATGATGATTGATTTGGTAGAGTCTAGGTGGGGATAAGTTGATCAAACCAGGAGTGAAAAGTATTATTGAGACCCTGGCCTTTGCCACTGCACATGTGCTTGCAGCCAGCCACTATCAATTCACAGACAACCAGCCCTTGCAGACAAATGTGTATGCCTCTGGCTTCAGCCACCACTGTCAATTGCCCTGGTCCCTTGCCACTGGACCTGGAGGTACCACCAAAGACTCCAACAGCCTTTGTAGCCACTGTGGACTCCCCATGGTTCTTGCCACCAAGGACCATGCCAAAGATTACAATGTCATGGACAACAGCTGCCTGAGCTGACAAGATACCATGCCCCTCCATGGACCTGGAGCCATCACATGCCCCCACGCTTGGCACCCCTCACCACTAAACCTGGGGCCAGTACACACTCCAGCATGTCCCTACCCTTTACCCTGCAAGTAAAGTTCTTTCCTTACTGAAATCAGTCCATAACGTCTGGAAGAGGTGACTGCATCTTCAAATGCACAGACACCTATGGTAGGTTATTGAGTCATGAAGAATCAAGGAAATATAACACCACCAAAGGAGGCCAACAAACTAGTAACTGACCCCAAAGAAATGAAGATCCACAAATTGCCTGACAAAGGATTTAGAACAATTCAAAAGAAGCTCAGGGAGCTACGAGAAAACACAGATAAAAAATTTAATAAAATCAGGAAAACAACACAAGAATTAAATGAAGAGTTCAACAAAGAGATAGTAAACAAAAAAGAACCAAACAGAAAGTGTGGCACTGAAGAATACAATGACTGAACTAAAAAAAAGGAGTGGAAAGCTTCAACTATAGAACTGATCAGGCAGAAGACAGATTCAATGAACTCTAGGACATATCACCTGAAATTATCCAATCAGAAGAGAAAAAAGCAAAAAGAATGAAAAGGGATGAAGAAAGCCTCTGAGACTTAGGGGACACCATCAAGTGAGACCACATTTGCATTACAGGAGTCCCAGAAGAAGAAGAGAGAGAAAAGGGCAGAAAGCTATTTAAAGAAATGATGGCTGAGAATTTCCTAAATCTGGGGAGAGATATGGACATCCAGGTACATGAGGGTTAAAGGTCCCCAATCAGTGTCAACCCAAAAAAGACTTTATTGAGATATATTTTTAAAAAATATTTATTTATTTCATTTATTTTGGCTGTGATGGGTCTTAGTTGCGGCTGGTGGGATCTTTGCTGTGGCACGTGGGAATCTTTAGTTGTGGTATGCATGCAGGATCTAGTTCCCCAACCAAAACTATCAACAATCAAAGAGAAAGAGAGAATCTTGAAAACAGCAGGAGAAAAGAAGTTCATCGCATACAATGGAACCTCCATAAGGTTATCAGGGGACTTCTCAGCAGAAACCTTGCAGGCCAAGAGAGTGAGTAGGATGATATATTCAAAATGCTGGGAAAAAAACCTGCCTAGTTACATCAACAGTTCTGTTTCATTTTTGTAAGTTGTGAGTAAATACTCAAGCTTTGAAAGATAAACATTGTACTATTTCAGTCATTTTCCTAATGATTCCATGTGAGCAATCTCATTTAATCTTCAGGACAACCCCATTATTATCCTCATTTATCTATGTATTCAGAAGAACCGAGGAGTGGAGACTTTAAATATCTTCCCTATCGTCCCAGAACTGTAATTATCTGAAACCAGATTTAACTAGGCAGCCTGACTTCAGAGGCCATGCATTCAACCATTCAGAGCTAGTTTCAAACCCAGGCCTGTCTGAGACCTTCAATCCTACACTATCTAGATTTTTTTCTTGGGATATGGAAAGAAGGGATGCTTTGGGCTTGAATAGGATTCTGGAGATAGTTTCAAGGCTTGATAATTTTGCTGGGGCCTTATGCTATATACCTTTTTTTCTGTTGGGAATTAAATAATCAATCTTAGGGAAAAAATGATGACTTTTTTCAGTGAGAAATTCGGCCACAACTTTATGTCATATTTATGAGAAAGGGCTACAATGTAAGTTAATACCAGCTTGAATGCACTTTGGACTATTTGTTACCAGAGTCAGAGAAATAAACTTCATTTTTCAGTGTATGCCCCAAGATGTGGGCACAGTAGATTAGTACCCACCAGGCACCCTTGTACAGGGAGGGTAAGAAACAGTATTGGAAAAAATCAAGGATTCTCATGAATAGATCTTGGTAGACTGTGTTTCTGCTAGCAGAGGCACCTGAGTAGAGATCCCCATCAGTGGCTCCACACAACTTCAGAGCCAAACTGGTGGCCCCATCTAGTTGCAGAGCTCAGTTGGCAGTTCTGCCTGATTTGGGTCTCCAGCCAGCGGCCTGACCAGGCCATGGAGTCCGTCCTAGAGCCCTGCCTGGGTAGGAAGGCAAGTCATCAACCCAGCCCACCAGCTGAGCATAGCCTCCAGCCCTGCCAAATGAGGAAGCGTGGCCAGACAGTGGGCAGCAGTGGACCACATCCTACAGCCCAAGGAAGCAACTCAGCAGCCCTGCCCAACTGCTGAGAAAGGCAGAAGGAGGAGACCACTTCCTCAAATGCACAGATGGCAACATAAGTATATAAGGATCACCAAGAATCAGGTAAACGTGACACCACCAAAAAAAACGAATATATCCAATAACTGACCCTAAGGAAATGGAGATCTATGAACAGTCTGATAATGAATTCAGAATAATCCTTTTAAAGAAATTCAGTGAATTACAAGAAAACACAGATAGACAACTAAACTAGATTAGGAAAACAAAGCATACACAAAATGAATATTTCAACAAAGAAATAGAAACCATTAAAGAAAACCCATAGAAATACTAGAGCTGAAAAATAATGACTGAACTGAAGGATTCAATAGAGATCTTTGTTAGCAGACTCAACCAAGCAGAAGATGAATCAGTGAACTTAAAGACAGATCATTTGAAATTATCCAGTCAGAGGAGCAAAAAGAAAAATAAAAATGAAAAAGTGTGAAGAAAGCGTATGTGAATTACAGGACACCATCAAGAAAAAGAAATCTATGAATTATTGGAGTCCCAGAAGAAGAGAGGGAGATATCATCTGTTAGAATCGCTATTATCAAAAGGACAAGAGATAAGTGTTGGTGAGGAATTGGAGAAAAGAAAACACTTGTGAACTGTTGGTGGGAATGTAAATTGGTACAGCCATTATGAAAAATAGTATGGAGTTTCCTCAAAAAATTAAAAATAGAACTACCATATCATCTAGCAATCCCACTTCTTGCTTTATAGCCAAAGGAAATAAGGTCAGTATATCAAAGAGATATCTGCATTCCTATGTTCACAGCAGCATTATTCACAGTAGCCAAGATATGGAAGCAACCTATGTGTCTGTCAACAGATTAATGGATAAAGAAAATGTGATATGTATCACATTTTATATACATCATATTATATACATATATAATAAACATATGTGTATATATACACACACACACACACACACACACACAATGGAATATTATTTAGTCTTAAAAAATGAGGAAATCCTGCCACTTATGACAACATGGATGAATCTAGAGGAAATTTTGCTAAGTAAGATAAGTCAGACACAGAAATACAAATATTGCATGTCACTTATATGTGGAATCTAAAAAAAAAAAAAGTGAAACTCATAGTAACAGAGAGTAGAATGACAGTTATACAGGTCCAGGAGTGAAGGAAAGGGAAGATACTGATCAAAGGGTACAAACTTTCAGTTATAAGATGTATAAACTTTTGGAGACCATATGTACAGCATGGTGACTATAGTTAATAATAATATATCGTATACCTGAAATTCACTTAGAGAGTAGATCTCAAGTGTTCTCACCAAATTCAAAAAAATGGTAACCATGGGTAGTGATGAATATGTTAACTAGTTAGATTGTGGTAATCATTTCACAATGTATACAATGTATCAAAATATTATGGTGCACACCCTATGTATATACAATCTGTCAAAAATAAATAAATAAAATTTTAAAGTACTATTGAATTTAGGATGGAATTTTCTGGGATTTTGTTGTTGGTTTTCTTTTTATCATTTCAGCCAGCAGGGTTACAGGTAAGTCTCTCTTTTACTAGTAAAGAGGAATATAACCAGCAAAGCCTGCTGCTGTTTAGCCTGCTGACTGCTGCACTGGGAGGTGGGGTTCCTTTGCTATGAGGGCAGGTTTAGTGAGAGGAGAAAGGGAGGAATAATCTCATGTCTTCCTTAAGTCGGACACTAGGTACATTGATGTACGTACCTCGTTTAATCTTCACGGCTCTGAGATATACATTATTAGATCTTCTCCATTTTTAGATTAATGACTGGAATATCAAAGAGATTAATAATGTTCTTATGGTCACACTGTTAGAGTTCAGCCAGAACTTAGTTTTTTTCTCCTTACTTTTATTTTATTTTTTTATTATTTTATTTATTTTTTAACATCTTTATTGGAGTATAATTGCTTTACAATGGTGTGTTAGTTTCTGCTTTATAACAAAGTGAATCAGCTATACGTATACATATATCCACATATCTCCTCCCTCTTGCGTCTCCCTCTCACCCTCCCTATCTGCCCTCTCTAGGTGGACACAAAGCACCGAGCTGATCTCCCTATGCTGTGTGGCTGCTTCCCACTAGCTATCTATTTTACTTTTGGTAGTGTATATATGTCCATGCCACTCTCTCACTTTGTCCCAGCTTACCCTTCCCCCTCCCAGTGTCCTCCAGTCCATTCTCTACATCTACATCTTTATTCCTGTCCTGCCCCTAGGGTCTTCAGAACCATTTTTTTCTTCTTTTTTGAGATTCCATATATATGTGTTACCATACAGTATTTGTTTTTCTCTTTCTGACTTATTTCACTCTGTCTAACAAACTCTAGGTCCATCCACCTCACTAAAAATAATTCAATTTCATTTCTTTTTATGGCTGAGTAATATTCCATTGTATATATGTGCCACATCTTCTTTATCCATTCATCTGTAGATGGACACTTAGGTTGCTTCCATGTCCTGACTATTGTAAATAGTGCTGCAATGAACATTGCGGTACATGACTCTTTTTGAATTATGGTTTTCTCAGGGTATATGCCCAGTAGTGGGATTGCTGGGTCATATGGTAGTTCTATTTTTAGTTTTCTAAGGAACCTCCATACTGTTCTCCATAGCGGCCGTATCAACTTACATTCCCACAAATAGTGCAAGAGGGTTCCCTTTTCTCCACACCCTCTCCAGCATTTATTGTATGTAGATTTTTTGATGATGGCCATTCTGACTGGTGTGAGGTGATATCTCACTGTAGTTTTGATTTGCATTTCTCTAATGATTAGTTATGTTGAGCATTCTTTCATGTGTTTGTTGGCAATCTGTATATCTTCTTTAGAGAAACGTCTATTTAGGTCTTCTGCCCATGTTTTGATTGGGTTGTTTGTTATTTTGAAATTGAGCTGCATGAGCTACTTGTACATTTTGGAGATTAATCCTTTGTCAGTTGCTTCGTTTGCAAATATTTTCTCTCATTCTGAGGGTTGTCTTTTCGTCTTGTTTATAGTTTCCTTTGCTGTGCAAAAGCTTTTAAGTTTCATTAGGTCCCATTTGTTTATTTTTGTTTTTATGTCCAATTCTCTCGGAGGTGGGTCAAAAAGTATCTTGCTGTGATTTATATCATAGAGTGTTCTGTCTATGTTTTCCTCTAAGAGTTTTATAGTGTCTGGCATTACATTTAGGTCTTTAATCTATTTTGCATTTATTTTTGTGAATGGTGTTAGGGAGTGTTCTAATTTCATTCTTTTACATGTAGCTGTCCAGTTTTCCCAGCACCACTTATTGAAGAGGCTGTCTTTACTCCACTGTATATTCTTGCCTCCTTTATTAAAGATAAGGTGACCATATGTGTGTGGGTTTCTCTCTGGGTTTCTATCTTGTTCCATTGATCTATATTTCTGTTTTTGTGCCAGTACCATACTGATTTGATTACTGTAGCTTTGTAATATAATCTGAAGTCCAGGAGCCTGATTCCTCCAGCTATTTTTTCTTTCTGATGATCGCTTTGGCTATTCGGGGTGTTTTGTGTTTTCATGCAAATTGTGAAATTTTTTGTTCTAGTTCTGTGAAAAATGCCATTGGTAGTTTGATAGGGATTGCATTGAATCTGTAGATTGCTTTGGGTAGTATAGTCATTTTCACAATGTTGATTCTTCCAATCCAAGAACATGGTATATCTGTCCATCTGTTTGTATCATCTTTAATTTCTTTCACCAGCGTCTTATAGTTTTCTGCATACAGGTCTTTTGTCTCCTTAGGTAGGTTTATTCCTAGGTATTTTATTCTTTTTGTTGCAATGGTAAATGGGAGTGTTTCCTTAACTTCTCTTTCAGATTTTTCATCATTAGTGTATAGGAATGCAAGAGATTTCTGTGCATTAATTTTGTATCCTGCTACTTTACCAAATTCATTGATTAGCTCTAGTAGTTTTCTGGTAGCATCTTTAGGAGTCTTTATGTATAGTATCATGTCATTTGCATACAGTGACAGTTTTGCTTCTTATTTTCCAATTTGGATTCCTTTTATTTCTTTTTCTTCTCTGATTGCTGTGGCTAAAACTTCCAAAACTATGTTGAATAATAGTGGTGAGAGTGGGCAAGCTTGCCTTGTTCCTGATCTTAATGAAAATGGTTTCAGTTTTTCACCATTGAGAACAATGCTGGCTGTGGGTTTGTTATATATGGCCTTTATTATGTGGAGGTAAGTTTCCTGTATGCCTACTTTCTGGAGTGTTTTTATCATAAATGGGTGTTGAATTTTGTCAAAAGCTTTTTCTGCATCTATTGAGATGATCATATGGTTTTTAATCCTTAAATTTGTTAATCTGGTGTACCACATTGATTGATTTGCATATATTGAAGAATACTTGCATTCCTGGGATAAACCCCACTTGATCATGTTGTATGATCCCTTTAATGTGCTGTTGGATTCTGTTTGCTAGTATTTGTTGATGATTTTTGAATCTATGTTCATCAGTGATATTGGCCTGTAGTTTTCTTTCTTTGTGACATCTTTGTCTGGTTTTGGTGTCAGGGTGATGGTGGCCACGTAGAATGAGTTTGGGAGTGTTCCTCTCTCTGCTATATTTTGGAAGAGTTTGAAAATAGTAGGTATTAACTCTTCTCTAAATGTTAGATAGAATTCGCCTGCGAAGCCATCCATCTGCTATATTTTGGAAGAGTTTGAGAAGAATAGGTGTTAACTCTTTAAATATTTGATAGAATTCGCCTGTGAAGCCATCTGGTCCTGCACTTTTGTTTCTTGGAAGATTTTTAATCACAGTTTCAATTTCAGTGCTTGTGATTGGTCTGTTTATATTTTCTATTTCTTCCTGGTTCAGTCTTGGAAGGTTGTTCTTTTCTAAGAATTTGTCCATTTCTTCCAGGTTGTCCATTTTATTGGCATAGAGTTGCTTGTAGTAGTCTCTCATGATCCTTTGTATTTCTGCAGTGTCAGTTGTTACTTTCCTTTTCATTTCTATTTCTACTGATTTGTCTTCTCCCTTTTTTTCATGATGAGTCTGGCTAATGGTTTATCAATTTTGTTTATCTTCTCAAAGAAACAGCTTTTAGTTTTATTGATCTTTGCTACCATTTCCTTCACTTCTTTTTCATTCATTTCTGATCTGATCTTTATGATTTCTTTCCTTTTGCTAACTCTGGGGTTTTTTTGTTCTTCTAATTGCTTTAGGTGTAAGGTTAGGTTGTTTATTTGAGACGTTTCTTGTTTCTTGAGGTAGGATTGTACTGCTATAAATTTCCCTGTTAGAACTGCTTTTGCTGCATCCCATAGGTTTTGGGTTGCCGTGTTTTCATTGTCATTTTTTTCTAGGTATTTTTTGATTTCCTCTTTGATTTCTTCAGTGATCTCTTGGTTAGTTAGTAGTGTATTGTTTAGCCTCCATGTGTTTGTATTTTTTACAGATTTTTTCCTGTAATTTATATCTAGTCTCATAGTGTTGTAGTCAGAAAAGATACTTGATATGATTTCAATTTTCTTAAATTTACCAAGGCTTGATTTGTGACCCAAGGTATGATCTATCCTGGAGAATGTTCCATGAGCACTTGAGAAGAAAGTGTATTCTGTTGTTTTTGGATGGAATGTCCTATAAATATCAAATAAGTCCATCTTGTTTAATGTATCATTTAAAGGTTGTGTTTCCTTATTTATTTTCATTTTGGATGATCTGCCCATTGGTCAAAGTGGGGTGCTAAAGTCCCCTACTATGATTGTGTTACTGTTGATTTCCCCTTTTTTGGCTGTTAACATTTGCCTTATACATTGAGGTGCTCCTATGTTGGGTGCATCAATATTTACAATTGTTATATCTTCTTGGATTGATCCCTTGATCATTATGTAGTGTCCTTCTCTGTCTCTTGTAATAGTGTTTATTTTAAGGTCTATTTTTTCTGATATGAGAATTGCTACCCCAGCTTTCTTTTGATTTCCATTTGCAAGGAGTATCTTTTTCCATCCCCTCATTTTCAGTCTGTATGTGTCCCTAGGTCTGAAGTGGGTCTCTTGTAGATAGCATATGTATGGGCCTTGTTTTTGTATCCATTCAGCCAGTCTATGTCATTTGGTTGGAGCATTTAATCCATTTACATTTAAGGTAATTATCGATATGTATGTTACTATGACCATTTTCTTAATTGTTTTGGGTTTGTTATTGTAGGTCTTTACCTTATCTTGTGTTTCCTGCCTAGAGAAGTTCCTTTAGCATTTGTTGTAAAACTGGTTTAGTGGTGCTGAATTCTCTTAGCTATTTCTTGTCTGTAAAGGCTTTAATTTCTCTGTCAAATCTGAATGAGATCCTTGCTGGGTAGAGTAATCTTGGTTGTAGGTTTTTCCCTTTTATCACTTTAAATATGTCCTGCCACTCTCTACTGGCTTGCAGAGTTTCTGCTGAAAGATCAGCTGTTAACCTTATGGGGATTCCCTTGTATGTTATTTGTTGCTTTTCCCTTAATGCTTTTAATATTTTTCCTTTGTATTTAATGTTTGATAGTTTGAATAATATGTGTCTTAGTGTGTTTCTCCTTTGACTTATCCTTTACGTGACTCTGTGCTTCCTGGACTTGATTGGCTATTTCCTTTCCTATATTAGGGAAGTTTTCAACTATAATCTCTTCAAATATTTTCTTAGTCCCTTTTTTTTTCTCTTCTTCTTCTCGGACCCCTATAATTTGAATGTTGGTGTGTTTAATATTGTCCCAGAGGTCTCTGAAACTGTCCTCAATTCTTTTCATTCTTTTTTCTTTATTCTGCTCTGCGGTAGTTATTTCCACCATTTTATCTTCCGGGTCACTTATCCGTTCTTCTGCCTCAGTTATTCTGCTATTGATTTCTTCTAGAGATTTTTAATTTCATTTATTGTGTTGTTCATCATTGTTTGTTTGCTCTTTAGTTCTTCTATGTCTTTGTTAAACGTTTCTTGTATTTTCTCCATTCTATTTCCAAGATTTTAGATCATCTTTACTATCATTACTCTGAATTCTTTTTCAGGTAGGCTGCCTATTTCCTCTTCATTTGTTTGGTCTGGTGGGTTTTTACCTTGCTCCTTCATCTGCTGTGTATTTCTCTGTCTTTTCATTTTGCTTAGCTTACTGTGTTTGGGGTCTCTGTTTCACAGGCTGCAGGTTTGTACTTCCCATTGTTTCTGGTGTCTGCCTCCAGTGTGTAAGGTTGGTTCAGTGGGTTTTGTAGGCTTCCTGGTGGAGGGGACCGGTGCCTGAGTTCTGGTGGATGAGGCTGGATCTTATCTTTCTAGTAGGCTGGATTGCGCCCAGTGGTGTGTTGGGGTGTCTGTGAACTTATCATGATTTCAGCCAGCCTCTCTGCTAATGGGTGGGGTTGTGTTCTTGTTTTGCTATTTGTTTGGCATAGGGTGTCCAGCACTGTAGCTTGCTGGTTGTTGAGTGGAGCTAGGTCTTCACGTTGAGATGTAGATCTCTGTGAGATCTTTTGCTGTTTGATATTACGTGGGGCCGGGTGGTCTCTGGTGGACCAATGTCCTGAACTTGGCTCTCCCACCCAAAGGCTCTGGCCTGACAGCTGGCCAGAGCACCAAGACCCTGTCAGCCACTTGGATCCAGAAGAAAAGGGAGAAAAAGAAAGAAAGAAAAATAAAATAAAGTTATTAAAATAAAAAAATATTGTTAAAAAAAATTAAAAAGCAATAGAAAAAAGAAAGAAAGAAGAGAACAACCAAACCAAAAAAGAAATCCACCAATGATAACAAGTGCTAAAAACTATACAAAACACACACACACACACACACAAAACGGACAGACAGAACCCCAGGACAAATGGTAAAATCAAAGCTATACAGACAAAAATCACACAAAGAAGCATACATATACACACTCAGAAAGAGAGAAAAAGGAAAAAATATATATATTAAATAAAAAATGAAGAGAGCAACCAAATCAATAGATGAATATAACAGTGATAATAAGCTCTAAATATTAAACTAAAATAAACAAAAAGCCAGAAACAAATTAGATGCAGAAAGCAAACCCCAAGTCTACAGTTGCTCCCAAAGTCCCCTGCCTCAATTTTGGGATGATTTGTTGTCTATTCAGGTATTCCACAGATGCAGGGTACATCAAGGTGATTGTGAAGATTTAATCCACTGCTCCTGAGGTTGCTGGGAGAGATTTCCCTTTCTCTGTTCACATGGCTCCTGGGGTTCAGCTTTGGATTTGGCCCTGCCTCTGCATGTAGATCCCTTGAGGGCATCTGTTCTTCGCTCAGACAGGACGGGGTTAAAGGAGCAGCTGATTAGAGGGCTCTGGCTCACTCAAGCCGGGGGGAGGGAAGGGTACGGAATGCGGGGCGAGCCTGCGGTGGCAGAGGCCAGCATGATGTTGCAACAGCCTGAGACACTCCATGTGTTCTCCCGGGGAAGTTGTCCCTGGATCACGGGACCCTGGCAGTGGCGGACTGCACAGGTTCCCAGGAGGGGAGGTGTGGATAGTGACCTCTGCTTGCACACAGGCTTTTTGGTGGCTGCAGCAGCAGCCTTAGCATCTCATGCCCATCTCTGGTGTCTGTGCTGATAGCCATGGCTCGTGCCCATCTCTGGAGCTCATTTAGGCGGTGCTCTGAATCCCCTCTCCTCGTGCACCCCGAAACAATTGTCTCTTGCCTCTTCCGCAGCTCCAGACCTTTTCCCGGACTCCCTCCCGGCTAGCCATGGCGCACTAGCCCCCTTCAGGCTGTGTTCACGCAGCCAACCCCAGTCCTCTCCCTGGGATCTGACCTCCGAAGCCCGAGCCTCAGCTCCCAGCCCCCGCCCGCCCCAGCGGGTGAGCAGACAAGCCTCTCGGGCTGGTGAGTGCTGGCCGGCACCGATCCTCTGTGCAGGAATCTCTCCGCTTTGCCCTCTGCACCCCTGTTGCTGCGCTCTCCTCCGTGGCTCCGAAGCTCCCCCCACCCCACAGCCCACCAGCCATCTCTGCCAGTGAAGGGACTCCCTGGTGTGTGGAAACTTTTCCTCCTTCACAGCTCCCTCCCAGAGGTGCAGGTCCCATCCCTATTCTTTTGTCTCTGTTTTTCCTTTTCTCTTTTGCCCTACCCCAGTATGTGGGGAGTTTCTTGCCTTTTGGGAAGTCTGAGGTCTTCTGCCAGCGTTCAGTAGGTGTTCCGTAGTTGTTCCACATGTAGATGTATTTTTGTTGTATTTGTGGGAAGGAAGGTGATCTCCACGTCTTACTCCTCTGCCATCTTGAAGGTTCTCCTTACTTTTAAACTTGTTTTTCTGCTGGACCATGATATTGCCATAAGAGAGAGTAGTTTTAATAATGGGGAAGGTCTTATAGGTAAACTCAGACCAGAGAATATTTTTTATCTCACCTACTGTTGCAGAAAAACTCAAACCCTTTCCCACTGCAGTAGCCCAGAGGATATGGAAATTTAATTCACAACTCCTGCGGTACCAGCATGGCACTGCTTTTTCCAATAGCAATTAGGGACAGAAACAAAAATAGCAAGCACAATGGCAACACCTTAGTTGAACTCTCAGTAGTTGAAGTAAAATACCTGTTTAAGGAGAGCATGTGGAAAAGTGGCATTCTGGTTAGCATGCCAGGTCAGGACAAATGACTGGATCACATGGACACCAATGGCAGATCCAGACCGGAGACCTGGTGGAGATCCAGACAGGGGACTTAGACTGGAGAACTGGGTTGACAAAAGAAGTGGCTCCAGGCAATGACAGAAACACCACTCCAGCTTCTCTTTTTTAAGGGCTCCAAAAGTCCATTTGCCAAATGTATTTTGCTAACTTTTAGAACATTGCATATGAGTCATTTGCAAAGAGTGATTTTGATTTCATACTTCTGTTGCATTTGAGAATACCTTCCAGTTATTCTCAGGAAGAGGTGACTGAATTGAGTGGACCCAGTGACATTACAACTACAATGTCATCCCTTACAGAACTGTGTCTATTCAAGGTAGCATCCTTCCCATTTCTGTGAATCAACTTTTCCTTAGACACACTTTCTGTGCAATGCGACCTGAAGGTTAAGTGACTTACCGGGAATGTCTCTCTATACTTTTACCCAAACTGTTCCCTTTCATCTGTAATATCCTAGCCCTTAAAATTTTAAATTTTTGCCTTTAAAATCTTAGTCATTTTTTAAGACCCAGCTACCACCCCTAGTCCACCTCATATAGATGTGCGCTTACCTTTCCTTCCACACGTGGAGCACTTAATTATATACTGTAAGGGACCCCAACTGTCAAAGCGTATCTGGAAAAATAGGCTTTCAATTTCCCTGGAAGGAAAAGCAGAGACAAGCAGGTCAAGAATGCCTAGCCATTAGCTCTGCTTGTACCTGAATGTGGCTATGGCTTCACTGATGCTGAGTTTTGTTCAAGAATTAGGAGATTCCAGAATTCCCTTCAGTGGATGTACATCTGTTTGTATTGGGTGGGCCAAAAAGTTTGTTCGGGTTTTTCTGTAAGCTATAACATTTCTGAAGTAGTAATGTGAACCCAAAGTAGAAAAAGGACATGGCTAGAGATTAGGCTTCTCTGATCCAGCAAGATTCCTTCCATGGACTGCACACTTGTTAGGGAATTTGGGGACCAAAGACATGGCATCAAGACAGGTTTCATCTACTGCTCTGTGGGACTGCTGCCATGTCAGCTGAATTGTTGTGTCCTTTTAAAAATAAACTGAGAATTTAGTCTAACCTCTCTGTCTGTCTGTCTCTTTTTGTCTCCCCACTTCCCACCTATTTATAAGTCACTGAAATGTTGCAGTAACCAACTGTTGCGACTTTGTTACATTAACATTGGTTAGATAAAGCCTCTGGGTACCAGATGTGAGCCACAGTTCAACAGAAGACCACAAAGGAGTTGAAGCAGAGAAGTGTGTTACTTACAGGTCCTGGAGGAAGTACATGGCACACCTGAGGGGCCACCTGGAGACGTCAAGGCAGAGTGCAGGCAGAAAGCACAGCAAGACCTGGGGCACATGCCTTTATTAGGGTCTGTGGGTGGAGAGTTTTGAAGTTCCTGGGCTAAAGTCAGATTACTTAATTAAACCCAGAAGAGTGGGATTTTAGTAAGCTCCACGGGAGTCTTATCTAAGGGCCAGGTAAAGGGTAAAGAGCTAGAAGGCAGGGGAGACTGTTGATCACAGGGCTGTTGGGAAGTCATAACAGGAACTTACACTTGCTTGTGACTCTGTGGGCTGCAATCTAGGGCATGTGCTTTCAAGAGGGGGCTAGTATCAGTCAAAGGCTCTGCAGGCTGCTTGGCCGGACAAAATGGATGCTGAGGCAGCAATATCATGGAGCAACTTAGCTAAACTCTCAAACCAAATCAGCAATACAATTTCTTCACTCAATGTCATATTTTTGAGGTCTATGACATAGATAGATGACATAGGTGATGGATATAAAGAGAATCCATTCCCTTTTAACTGCTGTATGACAGTTCATTGTGTGACTTTATCATATTTTATTTATCCATTTCCCTCTGATGGACATTTAGATTTGTTTCTACCTTTTTCCTAATGCAAACAATGCAGCAATCTGTATCCTCATACAGGTTTCCTGAGAATGGCTGTATTTTTTGTTCACAATTATTTATTTCCTTGGGCCTTGCTAAGCTTCCCTACAGTCAGCTTACTCTTTCCTACTGCATTGACTTTGCACTTGGCTGTGTGCCTTGCTTTGGCCAATGGACCATATGCCATATCTGAGAAAAATATTTCAATGTATTTGTGTGATTAGCCTCTGCTTCCCTAGAGGTTCTGCCCTCTGTTATGAAACAACATGTCCCAGATAGTGGCTGCTCCTTTAGTGTACGAGCCAGCATGAGAAGATACATGGAACCAAACCAAGCCCAGCCAAATCCAGCCAGGCCCAGCTGAGCCCAGCCAAGCCCAGTGGAACGATAGCCAATCTTCATGTTTCACTAGGAAGACAATTGTTCACTGTTATAATCACTGGAATTTGAAAATATTGGTTGCTGCAGTAAAAGCTAACAATTATAGGAATAGGTACCTAAGAGTAAGCTGTTGCCATAATAAAACCCCCAAAATATGGCTTTGGCCTCAGGAGACTGCCATTGTGGCAATCTTTGTCATGCAGATCATTTGGTAAGCTGTCAAAAATGTACTGAATGCTCTTGTGGCTTAGGGTAAAGAGATTTCGGGATTCCCTGGTGGCGCAGTGGTTGAGAATCTGCCTGCCAATGCAGGGGACACGGGTTCGAGCCCTGGTCTGGGAAGATCCCACATGCCGCGGAGCAACTAAGCTCGTGAGCCACAACTACTGAGCCTGCGCGTCTGGAGCCTGTGCCCCACAACAAGAGAGGCTGTGACAGTGAAAAGCCCACGCACCGTGATGACAAATATACACAGTCATATGACTACCACCAAAATCAAGATATAGATCCCTTTGGAGTTTACCCCCTGCCCCCAGCTCTAGCCCTTAGAACTACTAATTTGTTTTCTGTCTCTGTAGTTTTGCCTTTTGCAGAAAGCCCACTAAATGGAATCATACAGTATGCAGCCTATGAGTCTGGCTTCTTTCACTTGGTATATGCATTTGAGATCCATCCATGTTGTTGCATATGTCAGTAGCTTAGTTCTTTTTATTTCTGAGTATTATTTCACTGTATAGCTGTACCACGTTTTAGCAGTTCACTTGTTGAAGGAGATTTGGGTTTTTTCCAATTCGGGGCAATTACAAATAAAGCTACTATAAATGTTTGCATACTGTTTTTTGTGTGAACTTATGTTTCTCTTTCTTTTGAGAAATACCTGGAAGTAAGATTGCTGGGTCTAATGATAAGTACATGTTTAACTTTATAAGACACTGCTAACCTGTCTCCAGAATGGTTGTACATTTTACATTTCCAGGGTGTGAGAGTTCCTGTTGCTCTGCATTCTCTGTGGCACTTGGTATTGTCATTCTTTTCAATTTTAGCCATCCCAGCAGGTAAGTAATAGTATCTAACTGTGGTCTAAGTTTGCATTTCCCTAATGACTAATTATGTTGAACATCTTTTCCTGTGTTTATTTGCCAAACATGTCTTTTTGATGACGTGTCTGTTCAAATCTTTTACCCATTAAAAAAAAAATTTGTTATTTGTTTTCTAATTACTGAGTTTTGAGAATTCTTTATATATTCTGGATACAAATCCATTACCACAGATGCGATTTACAAATATTTTCTCCCAGTCAGTAGCTTGTCTTTTCATTCTTTTAACAATGCTTCTTAATTTTGATAAAGTCAAATTGGTCTGTTTGAAAGCATGGGTTAAAGGGAAGAAAACAAGAAAATACAGATATTCAGAGATTTTCAGGGTTGAAAGAGACAACTGCTAAAGCGTCTCGAATTAAGACACAACCTGGGGGCAAAGACCAAATCAAAGGTATGGTCTAAAGTGTCCTCCAACAAATCTTTTCAATTGAACAAAGTGCCTCATGGAAAAAGACCAAGGGCATGGTCCCACAGAAGCATGACGAGCCAAAGTTTCTATAATTAATAGAGAGAGTTAGGTCTCAAAAAGCACTGTGTATATGCCTATTGGAACACAAAGGCAACAGAAATCAAATAGATAGAAAACCAAGAAAGTTCTAAGAGAAATACTTTGTCAAAAACGCTACCACCCTTCATTAATACAGCTGGTCACAGTTCAAGAGGTAAAACTACCTTTGGACCCTCAACTTTCCATAGGCAAGGAGCAGGCCAAGAAAGCTTCTCAACTGCCAGGCAGGGCATATTCTCCAGCAATCTTTTCAGACATGGCCAAAGAGGATAATGGAAAAGGAAGGAAATCCCAAAGGACAGAGCTGAGAGCTTTGGAGAAAAATGACTGGAGATCTACTTCCAGGAATCAGAGTCAGGGCCCAATCAGGGAACATTCATTATCTATCTAAGGATGATTTTTTTAAAAGGGTAAAATCATGATGCTCATGCAGACATAAAATGAACACATGTTTAAAAAAATTTTTTTAAAGCTCATTATTAATGAGGGAACCAGGCATATGTTGCAAAGGAGAGCCTCAAAAAAGAGTCCAAAGAGCAGACATATTTATAGATCAGAAATGTGCAAATGGAGGAAAAAACTTGCTTCTTCCATAGTGGAAGAGGAAAGTCAAGTGAACTTCCACTAGACAGAATTTTTTGCATGTCCATAGACAAGAATTATTCTGTATTATTATTAGTTATCTAAAATTTACAATTGTAAGATAGCTCAAAGGCAATGAAAAACAGAGAACACGCATAAACTCAGAATCTGATACATAAAGTAGAGGAGTATCCTCTAAACATTGCATACTTTTCCACTGAAGCACACAGTTTTCCCTACAGCCCTCAGGATTTGCCCAACAGGATTTCAGAATTGCTTGGACCAATGACTAGGTGTCATGCCTTCTCCTGTTCTCCTTTTTAACTGGGAGAGGTTTATTGCAGCTATCCGATTCTACCATTATGAACTGGAAGTATGGGGGCCAGATAACTTGTCATTTTAGTTCATAGGTCTGTGACTTGAGAGGAACTATATCTGAGCCTGAAGTAAGTCACAAGGTCCTGAACTTTAAGCCCTATGTCTAATTGGATGAGAAATGAACATCTAACTGATCATTTGATGGTTGAATGTGTCACTTTTATGATCTGAAACAAATAACATTGAAGCGTTTGTTTTAAAAATAAAGTGGTGAGGTTCAAATGAAGGGAAGCCAACTTTCATGCAAGGTCTAAGAGCTGATTACAGGGCTGGCCATGGGAAATAGAGAGAAAGGGGAATCTGGGAACCTGTGGGAGGTGAGCATGTGGAGAGGCAGTAGGGATGGAGAAAGCTCAGGAGCAGAAGTGGGAACTAGTGGAGGACAGGGTCCAGGACTGGTACTATGAACAGAATTGGCTCATCCAAAGGTCTTTCCTCGGGAGTACCAACACTAGATTGTGGGCATGCCTCTCAGGTGTAAAAGATACACTGTCTCAGATGCATGTTGTTTTTGTCTAGACTTTTTGCTCATTCTTCACCTCCAGGGGCTAAAACACCACAATCTATTTCTTTTCATTTTTTTCACCTTGCTGGATTACTTGGAATAAAAGGACAAGAATGTGTATCTTTTTTTTTTTTTTTTAAGATTTTTTTTTTTGATGTGGACCATTTTTAAAGTCTTTATTGAATTTATCACAATATTACTTCTGTTTTATGTTTTGGTTTTTTGGCCACAAGTCATGTGGGATCTTAGCTCCCCAACCAGGGATTGAAACTGCACCCCCTGCATTGGGAGGCAAGGTCTTAATCACTGGACCACCAGGGAAGTCCCAAGGATGTGTATCTTTTCAAAAGTGAAAAGTATATTTATCCAAGAGTTACAAAAGCACAAAAGTTTGCAGTAGCTTTATTTACAATAACTGGAAATAGCCCAGGGATCCATCAACAGGAGTGTAGGTAAACAAACTGTATAATATTATAATTTTATAATGGAATATTACTTAGCAATAGAAAGGAATGAGCTACTGATATACACAACAACATAGATGTCTTAAAAACATTATGCTAAGTGACAGAAGCCTTACAGAAAAGAGTCCATACTATATTACCCCATTTATATGCAATTCTAGAGTAGGCAAAATTAATCTGTGGTGGAAAAAAATTAGAATAGTGATTGTCTCTGAGGGTGGGAACAGGGGTTGTGAAGGGGCATGAGGGAAATTTCTGAGGTGATGGTAATGGCTTATATCTTGATAGGGGTTTGGGTTACAAAGGTGTATGCGTTAAGACTCAGTGGATGTACCTTTTCAATGTATATAAATTTAGTGTATGTAAATTTTACATAAAATACTGCAAATAAATATTAAAGTTTAGTTGATGATATGTATAATGCAGTATTTAAGGAGAAGTTTACTGATATCTTCACTTTACTTTGAAATGTATTGAACAATAAGATGGATTGAAGGCTGAATAGATGGATGGCTAGATAAAGAGATATGTGATGAAGCAAGTGTACTAAATATTAATGGTAGTATTTAAGTGATGAGTATATAAATGTTTGCTGTAAAATCCTTTTAATTTTGCTTTTTGTTAGAAATTTTTTCATACTAAAATATTGGAAGGTAATTTAATTTAATCTTTGTGACTTAAAAAATTGCACTAGATCTTAATTTAAAATATCAAGGTAACAAAAGATTTTAAAAGACATGTGCATCAGAATATCATGAAACTCAGATTAAGAATCACTCTTGGAGATGCAGAATTATATTTCTCTACACCTTCCAAGAGTAAGCACTTTATTCCTGATTCTTTAGAGAGCTAGTTTGATGGAGAAAAAACAGAGTGGTGTGATACACATTCTCTAAGATAGCCCCAAGGATCCCCATCTCCTGGTATTCATGTCCTTGTGTAATCAGTCTCCTCCCCTTGAGTGTGGGCTAGACTTACTGATTTGCTTCAACAAATAGAACAAGGCAGAAGCAATTAGATGTCATCCCAAGATTAACTTATAAAAAGACTGTGGTTTCCATCTCGGGCACTCTCTGGCTTTCTCTCTTTTGGGTCAATATGCCATGTCATGTGGACACTCAGGTAGCTTATGGAGAGGCAGAACATGGCAAGGAAGGAAGGTCTCTTAGCAACCATGCGAATCAGCCTGGAAGCAAGTCTTCTGAGGCCTCCCAGCAGATATGCTAGTGAGCTTGGAATTGGATGCCCTGGCCCCAGTTGAGCTTTCAGATGACCTCAGAGCAGCTTATATGCAAACTCAAGAGAGAGCCTGAGTCATAACCATCCCTCTAAGCTGCTCCTAAATCCTGACCCACAGAAACTGCATAAGATAATAAATATTTGTTGTTTTAAGATGCTAACTTTTGGGGTAATTTATTTTGCAGAAATAAACTAAGTGTTCCCTTGCTCCTTCTCCTCTACTTCCCCCCCCCCCCGCTCTTCTTCTGTCTCTTTTTGGTGGCACCATGTCCTAAGCATTTACATATGCATTTACATATATCCACCCATTTCACTGTTACTAGACACCGTGTTAGCAATATTCCTATATTAAAGGCAAAGAAGCTCAAGTTAAACAGCATGCTCAAAGGTAAATATCTACTGTGGCAGACTTTTAACCTGTGTCTTTATGATCTCAAAGCCTGTGCCCTCTCCATGGTATCACAGTGCCCTAAGGCCCCACAGCCTGCCACCTACATGGTTACCCAGTACATGGTAGTGCTGCTGAGGGCCTTTACAGGAGCAGGAGTTACAGAACCCTCTTTCTTATTTAGCTCATCAGGCCATTCAGATCTAGCTTTAAGGATCTCCATTTCAAAAGAGACTGTTGACTGATATTCTAAACTTAGTTGAACAGAGGAGCGAGAACTAGATGAATACAAAGGATAACACACATTTATTCAGTATTTTGCATTCCAGGCATTGTGCTCATAAGCATATTATAGAACAAACTTCTGCTTTTCCAAATTCTGAGCTATCTGAAAGTTCAGATAATTGGATTTTTTTTTTTCACTCTGCAGGGGAAATAAAGACAAACAGAGAAGCTTTTATCAATATTCAGATACACATGAGAACACACATTTTCTAGGACACATTTTCTTGGGATCATCAAATTCAGGTCAACTTCTTCTACCTTTCACAGTTTTAGGACAAGAAACTGCAAGATTTCCTTAGTGCTTTTTGAATCAACAAAGACAATTTTGGTATCAATCTAATATTTTAATTTTACACACACACACATACACACACAAGCACATATATTAGAAAACAGACATATTTATATAACTCTCAGACATGGCATCCCTCTGGAGATACAGGTTTATAATAAATAATATGCATAAAAATGTAGATCTTTATTATGGAATTTGTCCCCTACTCTGCTTTGGTTCAGATGCACTTGTGTTTATCTTTTCCATAAACTGTGAGCTCTTGGAGGTCAGAAACTATGTCTTACTCAGTTCTTGGATTCTTCACAATGTGTAATGACTCTTGAAGTAAAAGTGGAAGTAATGTTAAAATAAAGTAGATATTTTCACCTTAGATATGCCGAGTAAAGATAAGAAAGGTATAGACTTCCTAACATGGACTGAATGTGACATATTCTAATGAGTATATGAAGAGTGAGGTCATAAAGCTTGTGAAATCTGTAGTCAGACTGCGTGGGTTCAAACCTGACTCTGGCATTTGCTAGCTGTGGGATGTTGGTTAAGCTGCTTAACTTCTCTGTGCTTCAGTTTTCTCAACTATGAAATGGGAATAATTATGGGATCTAGTACATGTGAGGATCAAGTGAAGTAATACATGTAAAGTACTTCACACTGTGCCCAGCACACAATAAGAACTCCATAAATGGAAGAGCCATTATGACTATTAAAATATATGGGGAGCTCAGGGAGGAGGGAATTTGTGAATGAATATGTATCTTTATTTTGTGGTGTCATCTTGGACATATTACTTGAGCTCTCTGACCCTCAGTTTCTTTATTTGTAGGATAAGGACAATACTCGTGAAGTGAGTACTAAATGAGGTAAAGCATGTAAAGCACTTAGAAAAGCACCTGACACATAGTAAATGTTTAATAAATTCATTTTTTCATTCAACATAGACTTATTGGCATTGACTACTCAATGGCACTGTGCTGGGTCCTGGGGATCTTGGAGGGAATGAAACAACGCCTGCTCTCACTGAGGTTACAGTATAGGGAGGGGAGACAAATGAAGATATTGCAGTACAGGTTGTGATAAGGACTAGGGGAAGCATAAAGCAGGGTAAAGGGATAGAGAGTGAGGGGTGAGGCTGTGCTAGTTTATAGAGAACAGTTACATTTGGGCAGAGACTGAAAGAAGAGAGGAAGTGAGCTGTGTGCCTGCTTTGGGGAAAGGTGTCCTAGGCAGAGGCAACAGCAACTGCAAAGGTCCTAGGGTGGGGCCTTCTTATGTGCAAGAATAGGAAGGAATCGGGGGCTGAGCTGAGGAGGCCGGGAGAGTCGTGGGAAATGAGGGCAGAGGAGTCACGGAGACCAGATCATGCAGGGCCTTGAAGGCTGTTGTTTGGAATTTAGGTTTGACTGTGAGTGAGAGGGGAAGCCATTGGAAGGTTTCCAGCAGACCAGTGATTTCACCTGACTTAGGTTTTAAAAGCTTCAGTTTATAACACAAATGAATGTGTAACAGAAACAAGACTCACAGATATAGAAAACAGACTAGTAGGTACCAGAGGGGAAAAGGAAGGGGGGAGGGACAAATTAGGGGTATGGAATTAACAGTTAAAACTAATATATATAAAATAGATAAGCAACAAGAGTATATTGTATAGCACAGGGAAATATAGCCATTATCTTGTAATAACTTTTAATGGAGTATAATGGAGTATAATCTGTAAAAAATATTGAGTCACTATGCTGTACACCTGAAACTAATATAATATTGTTAATCAACTACACTTCAGAAAAAAAGCATCACTTTGGGGGGGAGGGAGTTGATGGAATATAGTTTGCTCATTGTTTTTATTATTATTACTCTTATTCTTTTGTATCTCTCTTGCCTAGAGGAAGGAGGTGTCTGTCCTTCCCTCAGAACAGGTATCTGATGTCCAGATCTAAAAATGTGACTAAATTCCCTGTGTGTGTGCATGTGTGTGCCTTGCATGGCCGGGGTGTTATACTCATGTTTATGTGTAATGTGTTTGGTGCAAAAGTAAGAAGAAGCTCATCACAATCTGTCCTTGATACGTCTGCAATCCAGATGTGGAGATTTAATATAGAAGCAGCAGTGAAATAGCATGGACATCGACAGGCCACCTTCTATTTCACTCTACAAATTGTGTCATTATTACTGAATGTTCGTGTTTATGAAGTCCTCAGATACTTTAAGCATTATTCCAAAGATGTTGCAATAAGATATGACCTGTGTTTCCTTCACCCATAAAATTGAAGGGTGGAATAGAATCAGCTTTGAGTTCTTTTCTGTCTAAAGTGCTGTAATTCAAACACACATTTTTGAAATTATAATCATCATTAAAATTTTTCAAGAAAAACAGCTACTACGGGCAACTGGCAGTGTTGGACACCCTGACCAGGCTTCTTCAGACTGGGCACTTTCTCCAGCTGCCAAAAGGCTGTGAGGCTACAGAGCAGAGGTGGGCGGCTCCACCAAGAAGTGGCCAGAAGATTGTGAAAGGACAGAGGCTTCAGGGACTCAGTCAGCTGTGGTTTCTGCCGAGGATCATCCCCATCATCAGGCTTGCCTTTACTCACTGACCTGCCTGAATCATTCATTCATTCATTCACTTGTTCATTTGTTTTCTATTTCCCCCTCCGTCCTTACTCCCTCTCTTCTCCCATTCTCTCCCGTTGCTTTCACCAAGTCTTTCCTCCTCCCCTTCTCTGATGGGGGCAGGCAAGATCAGATGCCCAGATGTGCACTGGACCTAGTAGGACATGCACACCACTTTCTCTATACGGTGCCAAATCTTTCAGGTGATCTGTAACTCCTTATTTCTGCCTACAGATTACTCCACCCTTTCTAGTCTCTTATAGATTCACAGATGCCTCATTTCACAATAAGGAAACCTGAGCCAAGAAAGGGCTCAATGACCCACCTAAAATCACACAGCTATTTATGGCATAACCACCATCCTTGAATAAAACTTAAAAGTCACCACATCATAGGCTAAATGACATCTTAAGTCTTCCTTCAGTCCACTTATTGGTCAATCTTTAGGCAAATTCTGGAGTTGAGTTCAAAGTCTTCCTTGTAACCATGGAAAGAAGAAATGAGAGGCCAGACCTAGCAATTTCTGAGCTATGGTCAAAGACCAAAATATGAACATGATGTTGACTAATAGGCCTAATGTGGCTTTATTTTAAAATCCTTTTTCTTAGCTAAACCAGACCACTGAAATTCTATCTATAATAAACTTGCAATTCTACTAGATTTCTTAGCTTCACTATTTAAAATATTGGTTTACTATAACCTTTAAAAATTGTATTCAGCGTTTGGAGATCTTTAGACTTCTAATATAATAATATTCAGCAAAAATTGAAGTACCAGGATATTTATAAATGAAATAACTGGTAACAGCAATTTTGACAGTGCTCAGTTCATTTTAGAAATGGTTACTGAATGAATACTGTGTTGCTCTATGTGTATACATTTATATACATTTACAAATATTAATATGGGATGTAACTATTAAATACAAATATTGAATCAAATTAATAACTAGTAATTATGTTTGTAGTGATTTTTCTATTGGCACAATAAGACCCTAATGTTTCCTGCCCTCAGCTGACTAAATGGCAAGACCCGCCTCTTGCTGCCTGGCTGGGTGATAGATCAATACACCTAAGTGACATTACCTGTGAAAAGCAGATTATGAGCCTGTATGCCCAGAGAAGGCTGTGTCAGTTTTAAGGCATCTGTTTACTGTTGGGGAAGGAAGAGGCATTTACTAAAAATGCTGATCTGTTACACAAAGAAGTCCATTTTCTGTGAGTTAGTTAGAAAAATAATCCTAAGGAGGATCCACAATAAGTGTAGAGACTCATGCAGGTCAAACAAGATGGCAGAAACCTAGCATAACAACCATTTAGAAAGGAATGGGCTGTGAGCATTTGTTCTAAGTCTATAAAAAGGGTAATTACTTTGGCAAATAGTTCATTTTCTGCTCCCTAAAGGCAGCTGTAGATGGGTTATAAATAAAGGATGGCTCATAATTCATTAAAAACAAGAAGATGGGGAAAGTTTTAAGGAAGCATCAGTTTTAAGGAGAACCTTCCAAATTCAAGAAAAGTCACAGAGGACCAGAACAGCACAAGTCCCTCTCCAAATGTGGATCGAAATAACAAAAAGGGGGCATTTTCCTTCAGAGGGGGTTGATTCTTCCAGCCCATCTGCTGTAGGCACATTGCTGGGTGCTATCCTTCCTCTGTAGGTGACCTTCCTCCTCAGATGCAGGCAGAATACTGGACTTGGAATCAGAAGAATTAAATTCAGATTACTCCTAGTAACCTTGGGCAAATCATGTAGTGTCCTTGATTCTCAAATGCAAAGTGGGATAACAATAGTATCTGACTCACAGAGCAGTTGTGAATGCTGCTTATCTTATTCATTCACAAATTCTTGATTTGTGATTGAAGTCCTACTTTGTGCCAGGCACTGGGGAAAGTGCTAAAGATGAATACCAGGGCCCCAGACCTTGAAGAATTTGAAACACCCCTGTCCAGGGCACACCCGAGACCAATTGGGTCCAGATGTCTGGGAGTGGGGCCCAAGCACTGATATCTTTTACAAAATCCCCAGGTGAGCTCCGGGCTAAGGACTGCTGTTGTAGGCATACTGAGAAGTGTCCCAGTGGAGGTAAGACACTAAGTAAATGGAAGGGGCTTCACAGATGTGGAGTAGGTCTTGAAGGACAGGTGAGAGTTTGCCAGCAGAGGAAACCCAATGAACAAAGGCAGTGCACACTTGACCTTGGTGTTTAGAGTGGCTGAAGCCCAGGATGCATTTGCTCTGGTTCAGGAGATGAATTAGAGGTGTAAGTGAAGGCATAATGACAGAGGAACAGGAGTGCTGTGCTATCATGAAGGCAATGGGGAGTTTATGGGGGTTTTCATATTTATATTAATGGGGTTCAGGACATACTACCCCAAAATATGGCAACTTGGCAAATTAAATATCTTAAGCTGAAGGAATTTTTTAAATAACAGAAGCAGGAAGGTCACTCCAACCTTTCCCACTCCTCACCCTTCTTCCCTGAAACAGGTCATAAAACCCCATAGGAAAGGTACTCTCCCTGTACCAGGAGGCGGGAAGACATTCTTATCACTAGAGACAGTGAATTTGGGGCCTAGAAATCTGTACAAACAAATGTTATTAAAGCAACCCTATCTTTCTAGTTACTTCTTCACCATTTACTACCCCTAGCTCAAATCCATTTATCTTGCTGATTCATCACAAATTAATTGTTTCTGGGTCTAAAAGATATAAAAGCTTCTTGGTCTGGTCACATCTTTGGGTCATCATTCTCTTGTGAAAATGTAAAAATTTAATAAAATTGTACTTGTAAAAATTTAATAAAATTTATGTGCTTTTTCTCCTGTAAATCTGTCTTTGTCAGTTTAATTTTCAGACCCAGTCAGGGATTCTAAGGTCAAGGAAGACTTTTTGACAGAAAAGAATTTACAATGAAAATGCTCAACAGGGGTATAGTGGGAACATAGCTCAACATAATAAAGACTTTATATGACAAGCCCACATATAACATCATACTCAACAATGAAAAACTGAAAGCTTTTCTTCTAAGATTAGGAACAAGACAGGATGCCCACTCTTGCCACTTACTCAATCCTAGACACAGCAATCAGTCAACAAAAAGAAATAAAAGGCATGCAAATTGCAAGGGAAGAAGTAAAACTACCTCTATTTACAGATGACAATAAAAAATAAATAAATAAATATATATATATATATATCTCCCTAAAGAGATATATATATATAAATAAATATATATATCTCCCTAAAGACTCTGCTAAGAAACAGTTAGAACTAATAAATTCAGTAAAGTTGGAAGATACAAAATAAATATACAAAAATTTCATGCTCATGGGTTGGAAGAATGAATATTGTTAAAATGCCCATACCACCGAAAGCAATCTATAGATTCAATGCAATCCCTATCAAAATTCCAATGGCATTTTTCACAGAAATAGAACAAACAATTCTAAAATTTGTATGGAACCACAAAATCAATATACAAAAACCAGTTGCATTTCTATATACTAACAATGAACTATCAGAATAGCCAAAGCAATCTTAAGGAAGAAGAATAAATCTGGAGGCATCACGTTCCCTGATTTCAAACTGTATTACAAAGCTATAGTAATCAAAACAGTACAATATTGGCATAAAAACAGACACATGGATCAATGGAACAGAATAGAGATCCCAGAATTAAACCCATGCATATATGGTCAATTAATATATGGCAAAGGAGCCAAGAAAGTACAATGGGGAAAGAATAATCTCTTTAATAAATGGTATTTGGAAACCTGGACAGCCACATGTAAAAGAATAAAACTGGACTACTATCTTACAACATACACAGAAATGAATTAAATGGATAAAATACTTGAATGTAAAACCCGAAGCCATGAAACTCCTAGAAGAAAACATAGGCATTACACTATTGGACATTGGTCTTAGCAATATTTTTTTTTTTTGGATCTGTCTCCTCAGGCAAGGGCAACAAAGGCAAAAACAAATAAATGAGACTACATAAAATTTTCCTTTGCATAGCAAAGGAAACCATCAACAAAATGAAAAGGCAACCTGTAGAATGGGAGAAAATATTTGCAAATCATATATCTGATAAGTGGTTAATATCCAAAAATATATAAAGAACTCATACTATTCAATTGAAAAAATCCAATTAAAAATGGACAAAGGAACTGGATAGACATTTTTCCAAAGAAGACATACAGATGGCTAACAGGTACATGGAAAGGGGCTCAACATCACTAATCATCAGGGAATCGCAAATCAGAACCACAATGAGATACCACCTCATGCCTGTCAGAATAGCTATTATCAAAAAGACAATAAATAACAAGTGCTGGAGAGGGTGTGGAGAAAAGGGAACCCTCATACACTGTTGGTGGGAAGGAAAATTGGTGCAGTCACTGTGGAAAACAGTATGAAGGGTTCTCAAAAAAATTAAAATAGAACTACCATATGATCTAGCATATGATCTGGGTATTTATCTGAAGGAAACAAAATCACTATCTGAAAAACAGACATGTACTCTCACATTCATTGCAGCATTATATACAATAGCCAAGACATGGAAATCACCTAAGTGTTCATGGATGGATGAATGGATAAAGAAAATACAATGGAATATTATTCATCCATAAAAAGGAAGAAAATTTTGTCATTTGCAACAACATGTACAGACCTTGAGAGCATTATGCTAAGTGAAATAAGCCAGACTGAGAAAGACAAATACTGTATAATACCACTTATATGTGGAATTAAAAAAAAACAAACCTGAACTCATAGATACAGAGAACAGATTGGTGGTTGCCAGAGGTGAGAGGTGGGGTGGGGCGGGGGGGGGGGGGGGCAATTGTGAAAGGAGTGAAGGTAGTTAAATGGTACAAACTTCCAGTTAGAAGATGAGTAAGTCCTGGGAATGTAATGTACAGTATGGTGACTACAGTTAACAACACTGTATTGTCTATTTGAAAGTTGCTAAGAGAGTAGATCTTAAAAGTTCTAGTGACAAAAAATAACATTTGTAGCGATGTGCGGTGATGGATGCTAATTAGATTTATTGTGGTGATCATTTCACAATGTATACATCTATCACATCATTATGTTGTGTACCTAAAACTCATGCGACGTTATATATCAAAAATTTGAAGGCAGAGAACCCTGTTGCAGTCATCCAGATGTTGTGGTATATGGAAGAGTTACACGAGTGTGAGGAATTTTTATCCCTGTTGGCCTGCTCCTGCCCTTTCCGTGTTGGGAAGTCCACGGGGACCTTCGCGGGAAGCGGATTTGAAGACATGGCCATGACCCAAAGAAATCCATAGTAGAAATTTTGAGATCCCTTTGTGAGGTCACAGTTAATTGTTTGTTTTGCCAAAGCACCCAGCTCAACAACACACCTCGTATTACCCCGTCGTCACCGCTCCGGTGGCTGCTTGGTGTTTGCGGTTCCGTGCACTCTAGCAGCAGGATTCTCCAGTCCGAGGCTGAAACAGACTGCACAGATGGGAATGGACACAACAATTCTACCTCATGGCAGTATGGTTCAGATAAAGGGAGCTACTAGTTGAAAAGCGCTTAGAGACATGCCCAGCACACAGCCAGCACTATGTTTGCTATTGTCATTTTTCAGATCTTAGCTCCAATACCCCTTCCTCTGTGAGCTCCATCAACACTCTGATGAATGGCCCTTCTGGTTTTTTCCTACCATATGTATTGCAATTATTTATCTGTATGTGTTTCTCTGGAGGCTGTGAATTGCCCAGGGGCAGGACTGGTCTTATTTATTACTTGGCATTGGTCTGGGTATGTGCCCTCTGCCTGTTTATGTTATGACCATGACTTAGTTTCTATTAATTTAATAAAATAAAAACCACCAAAGAAGAGACATTTTAACATTCAGCAACAATCTTTTACTGTCTTTTAAAGACTGCAGTCTGATTTTTTCATGTGTTGTAAAAGACTTACAAATGCAAAGACATTTTCAACACCTTTGTTTTTTGCTATTAAAACTTCAGCCTTACTTGTGACTTTTTTTTTTGCTACAAATCTTATAAAATATTCAGTTTCCTAAGCACCTTGAAGTTTAATCCTTGTAAAGACCCTTCCATCTGGAAATGTCAGGCATAATTTATTAACTCCTTTTTCTTGGGTGTAGATAGTTATAGCTTTGCATTTCTGATGCAAAGCTATAACTTTGCATCAGAAGTGGGAACTGAATTGCAAATGCAATGGAGATATGGAAATAGACAAATCTCTTTCAAGGTAGAGTTCAAAGAAGCATTTTAGAATCACTTGCAACTCTAGCAAGCAAGTGAATGCTTTGTGAGGTCAGGTACACTGGATGATTTCAGCTCTCAGGGGCTTTAGCTATTCCCTCTGCCTGGAAGCTCTCCTCCTAGATGTCCACCTGGCTAGCTCTCTTACTTCCTTCAAGCTGAAGGGCAGTATGTCACCCCAAATTATACTTCTTTGGCATAAGGATTATCCTGAGCTGGCAATTTTTAAGAAAGAGCAGATATAGGAAAAGCTCTGAAAACTGAGTAGAAGTTACACTTTTGTAAGACACACTTACATTAATAAGGGAAATCTCCATTTGTAAGGGTGTCCCTCTCTGTACTGGGAAGAGGAGGATGACTAAATCCTTAGAAACTCTTTTCAGTGAAGAAGGCAGTGACTTAGATCTATATCAACCATAACTTTGATTATGTGCTTTGCCTGATAACTGGCTTTCTCATAACTGTCCCAACATCTTCTTTTGTCTTTAGCTGGAAGTGGTATGTAAGGTGATGGCTTGGGCCATTGCAGAGAGTTACTCAGTTTTCCTGGTTACTTACCATGTATACAAGAGGTACACATGTTATTAAACTTTTGGGGTTTTTTTCTCCTGCTAATTTGTCTTTTATTACAGGGAGGTATTAGCCAAGAACCTAGAAGGGTAAAGGGAAAATTATTTTTCTTCCACTACAAAGCTTTCGCTCAGTCTCACATTATTTCATCCTACCTCCTCTTCTTCCTCGTCCTCCTCCTCCTCAGGTACTCCTGATGCCCTGTTATGACACTATACCACTTTATCACCTTCAATAGTCTATATAATTCACCTGTCAACTGAAAGAACAATGCACAATGTGAGAGCTGTGAGTTAAGTTTTATTCAGGGTCTTACTGAGGACTGTTGCCTGAGAGACAGACTCTCAGATGGCTGTGAGGAACTGGTCCAAAGAGGTAAGGAGGAGACTAGTTTGTATGTGATTTTTGTTAGGGAACAACATGAAGTCAAGCATGCATCTTAGATGCTAGTCAAAAAGAACAGATATCTCAAGTGAATGACTATGGTGCTTTCCTATGTATGGGAAGATGCAAGAAGCAGGGTTCATTAAAATTCTTCCTGAAATGCATAGAACTACCTGAGGGCCTGTTTGTCCAAAGCACAGAGCATCCTGTTACTGTCTTTAATTTCCTCTCTCTGAAGCACCGAGTGCACTGTCGGTCAGCCACTGCAGCGGTTAATCTTTGTAGACTTGGATAATGAGAGGAATTCTCTTTCCTCTTCTTTTGTTTGCATGCCTTGTTACGTTTGTTGTGTATCTCACCCCACTGGAATGTAAGCTCATGAGGGGTGAGCTTTTTATTAGTTTTGTGGACTGTTGTCGTCCAAGTGCCTAGAGCAGTTCCTGACATACAGTAGGTGCTTAACAAATATCGTTTGTATCAAATGCTGGCTACCTATCTATGACCAACACTACTCATTGGTAAGACAAAGCTGAGTTTATTGCTTGCTGTGCTAAGGGAGAACACAGCCTTGACAGTAGAGTCTCTGAGAGGGAAAGAAAGATTGGAATTTACAGAGAATTTGAAGTTTGGTTTAAGGCAAGGCAAGACTTTCAGTATGGGAAGGGGGGTCCTGATAAGTTTTAATATTTTTATTTATTTATGTTATCCTGAAAGCATGAGGTTTCTGGATCAGGGCAGATTATTATTGACTTACAGAAATAACTATATTAGCTCCTCAGCCTTAATTCTTCCCTCTTCTAGGGTAATGCAGTGAGAACCAGATGGTTGGGCCTGTGTGTACAAAGGGGATTCTTACTCCACAGGAGAGGAACCCCAAAGTCATCAATCTGGCAGTTTCCATAGGACAACATGCACAGCAACTTGACACCCTTTCTGAGAGAGGGAAATAAACTTAATCTCCCTACTATAAACAAAATCTCCTTGGGAGGAGAAGAGGAAGATCCTTCTGCAACGCAAATAAATGTCTCCAGGGGACACCTAGACAAGCCTCTTGGGGCTTACAACACTGGAATATCTCCATGTCCGTGTTTTATGCTCCCTTGAAATGTAAACGTTTGTCTCCAGAGAGGTAAATCTTTCCGGAGTTCTCTGGCATCCAACTTCCCTTTAACTTCCAAGACTTGTCTTTTAACCCAGACCCCAGTAAAATTTGCTCAAAGATCCCTAACTGTGCAGAAGTACGAAAATGTTCATTTCCTGACATGGCCTTAATTAGATTTCGGTAAGGGTCACAATTTAACAGTTGTGGAAATAAATGAAGACCATCCAAATGAGAAGAGGCAAAGACTATTTATTCAGAGCAAGGGAATCAGCCACCATCACTTGGATTTGGCACAGACTCAAAGGAAAGCAGAGGAGTGGTCAAGCTTTACAGTGGAAAAGAGGATATTTGTGTGTGCCCTGATTGGAGGCTATGGACATGAGGAAGTTACAGGCAAGATGACGGGACGCAAGGCATCCGAAGTGACTGCTTAGCCATGTTTGGCTTTCTTCTCCAGTTAGTCCTAAGTTGGAAGTGGGCACAGAAATTTGGAAGCTGGCAGTTATCAATCAAGTCCTGGCTGTTTGAGGCCAATTGTTGCAGGAGTTATGGTTTGGCTGCCTGGACTGTTTGCTAGAGATAGTGATATGACTTCTTATAAGTCTGACTTGTAGATAGTAGGTTGGCCTCCTGGGCTGGTTATTATTGATAACGAGTTGGTTTCCTGGGCTGGCTGCCACAGATTATGGGTCAGAGTTCTACTTTTGTATGAGGGCTGGCCATTCTCCATTTGTATGGAGTCTCTCATGGTTTAGAATTGGTGGAAATAGCAAGGCAAAGATTTTGAAGCAAGGAAATCTTAGGCCACAAACCATCTGTTGATGCTTCCTATTGAAGAGTTGATGTGTCTTTTGGGAATTTCCTCTAACAAACAATCAGGATATTTGCTTGGGCAAGAACATCCTGAAAGAGTAAACTTGTGCTAATGAAAGCAATAAAAGAGTAAAGTTATGTTAATGTAGACAGTACCAGGAGAAGGGGAGATGGGTAGCTTTGGTTTTCAGTTGAATGAATTGAAGGGAAGGAATGGGATGGAACCAAGATTTGTCTGATGTCACAGATGTTCCTCAATTGTATTTCTCTCTCCACTTCCCCCAGCCATGCATGGTGCTGTGAGAAAAGTGAGAATATTCCTGTTTTACAGGAAATGGAGATTCCGAGTTTAAATAAGTTGTCCAAAGTCACACTTAGATTGTAGGAAGGACAGAGTTCAAAGCCAGTTCTGTAGGACTCCAAAACCTCAGGCCTTTTCTAGAGCACCATGCTGCTTTCCATAAATTTAACCATTACCCAAATCACCTTCTCATTGCCATGCATGTGTATGAACGTGTAATAGGTATATCCATATGTATGTTTTGGTGAGAGGGAAGAACGATGGTGGGGTAGACCTTGGAATGGCACACAATAAGTTCTTTTTGATTATAGCTTTTGCATGAGTTTTTTTTAGGGGTAATTCCAGAATTTAAACTTGTGTCTGCCTTTCATTTCAAATATTCTCTGTACTGATAGGCCCTTTTAGCTACTGAATTATAACACATTTTTCCTTAATACATGTTCTTTCTAGTTTTTCCCACCTTAAAAGTAATTGGCAAAGTAGCCAGAGTTAACTTCAAATAATTAAATGCATGTGATTCTTGGGTATCATTTCAGATTTTGCAAATGCTAAGCAGTTTTCAAGAACTATGGAAATAAAATTTCTGGCTGTTCTTAGATTTACAGTCTTCACAGTTTGTATTCTATGCTGCTGGCATTTTTACTGAGCTGGAACACTCTCCAGAGAACATCATTTTATCTTTTAAAAACAATTACAATTATAATTAGTATTGTTATTGCTTTCTTAGCCACGGTAGGGGAATGCAATGATCCAAGCCCCCAGTTTATCAGTGTGAAATGCTGGCAGTACAGCAATGCTAGGCCGCCAGGAGGGGCTCCGTGTTGCCTTCATCTGAGCTAAGCTCCAAAACTATGGCTAGGAAAAACCTCAGGAAGAACTGTGTGTTTGGTAGGAGCCCTTCCAAAGGGAATGCCCCACTATAGCCCACACTTGTGTAATTTTCTTCTCTTCTTCACTGAGAGGGGTTACCAGCTCTACTGGTTGCATTCAAACCCTGCTGCATATTGGAATCGCCTGGGGAGCTTTGAAAGCTCTTGACGTCCAAGCTGTACACCAGACCAATTAAATCAGAAGATCTAGAGATGGGAACCAGGCACTAACATTTTCTGAAATGCCTCAGAGGATTCCAACTTGAAGCCAACGATACCACAATGATAGCAGGTTTCCAAAACTCCCGGAGAATCTCTGATGGCAGCTCCCCATAATATCCTGGACAGGGTGGGAGGATTGGGAGGCAGTGATGGTGGTCCTGGGCCATGAGGTGTCAGCTGCTGGTACCAGTCCTGACTCTGTGTATGCAGGGCTGGCTCGTGCTCTGGGATGTGGCTGTGTATAGGCATTAGACAAACTAATTGCTAGAGTCCTTGACAGCCACTCTGGAAATAAGCCTGTGGGGTCTAAGGACTGGTGGGGATCAGCCTTTCCTGGAGGGACTGCTTCTTAGTAGCTGGTGGAGAAGTGGACCCAGCCTGGGCATTGCTCTGCAGGAATGGGCATTACCTTATCTCTTCATAACGCACATGTCAAGTTGGAGAGACTCAGTCGCTGAGTTGGCCCTAAGCACCATTACACACCTCCCCAGCACTTCTGAGCAGCCCCAGCCAGCTTCTATTCTAGATGTCTGCAGCCTCCATGAGCATGTTCAGGGAGGGAAAACAGACAGCCCAAAGCTGAAGGTTTACATTCGTCCACTTAGTAGCTGGGATACACAACCATACAGCTTGCAAGGCAGCTTTTTATCAGAAGCTACATATCTCCTCAGCAGGCACACAGCCAGATGAGACCAAGTTATACTGGCATCCAATGATGACTTAGAAGCACTGGGCATCCCTGGACCCATAAACAGGACAGGGGGAGACTTGTCAGGGTAGCCTGGACTTTTAGAATTCCTCTTTTATTATGGTTGATGAGGAAGATTAAGTATTTACAGTTTGGAGATTGATTAGGTATATTAGTAATATCCAAACTGAATAGAACAATTATTTTTAATCTTTATTGTAACAGGATATTAAAATAAGACTCTTCCCTAGATTTTTAGTTTCAGCAGAGGCCATAAAGGCTAAAAACAAACCAATGGGGAAAAAGTATCCCATATCCTAAGATATGTTGTAATTGCTCAATCTATTATATATGGTGAAGAACCATTCCGTCCATTGTGGACGGATAATTTTGTAAAATACAAAATCATGCCCTTGGATATTGTAGCAATGTCAGATTGCCAAAAATGTTTCAAACACTCTCAATTTCTGTACTGAGATCTTCACAGACTGGTAGCAGTTTTAGGTAGCACTGTTCTAGACCACTTTTACAGGTCAGACTAAATTCTTGTGAAAATCGTTCTGTCCATGTTAGCCCACCTCCCAGCCTAACTAGGTAAGAGAAGGTTGAAGAGCCTGGAGAATGATTTCTTTAGAGAACTGATGGAAGCTCTAAAGGATCGCTTGGAGAGCTCAGTCCTATCCCCTGGAATATGTGGGGACTTTTATGGGATTCATACCTAGAAAAAGTATAAAGTTGACAGGTTGCAGCTAGAGGGAAGAGAGCTGTGCAGAGGGAGCTGCACTTTCCCTAGTGGAGGGGCAAAGATAAATGGTTCTTGGGGAAACTGGCTATGAGCCCTCTATAAAGAACCTGGCCCAAGGGGGTGTCCTGCCAAGTGTGAGGACACCTCAGTGGAAAAAGGCTAGAGCTATGCCAAAGAATACAGAAACTAGAGGGAGGAGGGAACACTGAGTGGCAGTGGGAGCAGGATTCAGCTCCACCAGGAAACTGCAGTTGGAGGCTCCCAGTGTGTGTGGGGGGGATGACAAAGAAACAAACATCACGGGACAAAGAGCCAGTGATGGGGCATCAGTCACACAAAAGGTCCCAGCTCCAGATTACAGTACCCAACAAGAAAGCACTGCATCTGTCCCCTCTACCACTTCTCCATCCCTCCCACCCCTGCCTGACTGCAGACCTTGTAGCTTGAGGTTGGACCAAACTGGGAAAGGGAGACAATGTAAACTGGGTGAGTCTAGAGTCCTGATATTATCCTGGCTTAGATGTTTCAATACTAAGAAAAAGAAACTGCTTATTACCTGAGAGTAACCAAAATACCAATCCATCTGCCCCAGGCTGCATCCAGGGGGAAACACAGCTTCAGGGCTTGTGTAGAAGTGCCCTGGTGAGCAACAAAGTGACCTCCTGATTTAGCCTCTTGTCATCCAATAAATTGGTGACATGGCCATAGAATAATGGTTGGAGCTCAGAGTCTGAGTAAGATTTCTGGGTTTGCATGCTTGTTCACCACTTACTAGTGATGGGGTTCAGGACATGCTACCCCCAAATATTGCACCTTGGCATATTAATAATTTAAGCTGAAGGAGCTTGAGAAGATGGCAAAAGAAGTGAGGTCTCTCTGACCTTCCCCCATCCTTCTCCCCTGAAGCAGGTCATGAAACCCTCATGTGAGAGCTGCTCTCCCTATACCTGGAGGAAAGGAGTACTTATCTCAAAGATGGAGGGACACTGAGAAGAAAGCGAACGAGCTTGCTCTTTCCCCAGTTTACTACACTTAGCTCATACTCCTTGCCCTATCATATCTTTCTACAACTTTTCACTCTTCAGAAAACCTAGCATAAAACCACTCAATTTTAACTGTTTCTTTGGTCTTCATTTCCTTATGAAAGCTCCCGTGCCACATAAAATTTGTATTAAACAAATTTGTTTGCTTTCCTCCTGTTGATCTTTCAATTTAATGTTCAGATCCAGCCAAGGACCCTACGAGGGTTGAAGGAAATGAATTTTTACTCCCCTAAACTAGCTTTGTGATCCTGGCCAAGAGAAATTATGCCTCTGTTTCCCATCTGTGAAATAGGGATAACTTGACCATTTATTTATTTATTTATGTTTAACATCTTTATCGGAGTATAATTGCTTTACAATGGTACGTTAGTTTCTGCTTTATAACAAAGTGAATCAGCTATACATATACATATATCCCCATATCTCTTCCCTCTTGCGTCTCCCTCCCTCCCACCCTCCCTATCCCACCCCTCTAGGTGGTCACAAAGCTCCCAGCTGATCTCCCTGTGCAATAATGCTGCTTCCCACTAGCTATCAGTTTTACATTTGGTAGTATATATATGTACATGCCACTCTCTCACTTTGTCCCAGCTTACCCTTCCCCCACCCCATGTCCTCAGTCCATTCTCTAGTAGGTCTGGGTCTTTATTCCCATCCTGCCCCTAGGTTCTTCATGACCATTTTTTTTTCTTAGATTCCATATATATGTGTTAGCATACGGTATTTGTTTTTCTCTTTCTGACTTACTTCACTCTGTATGACAGCCTCTAGGTCCAACTACCCCACTGCAAATAACTCAATTTCATTTCTTTTTATGGCTGAGTAATATTCCATTGTATATGTGTGCCACATCTTCTTTATCCATTCATCTGTCAATGGACACTTAGGTTGCTTCCATGTCCTGGCTATAGTAAATAGTGCTGCAATGAACATTGTGGTACATGACTCTTTTTGAATTATGGTTTTCTCAGGATATATGCCCAGTAGTGGGATTGCTGAGTCGTATGGTAGTTCTATTTTTAGTTTTCTAAGGAACCTCCATACTGTTCTCCATAGTGGCTGTATCAATTTACATTCCCACCAACAGTGTATGAGGGTTCCCTTTTCTCCACACCCTCTCCAGCATTTATTGTTTGTAGATTTTTTGATGATGGCCATTCTGACTGGTGCGAGGTGATATTTCATTGTAGTTTTCATTTGCATCTCTCTAATGATTAGTGATGTTGAGCATCCTTTCATGTGTTTGTTGGCAATCTGTATATCTTCTTTGGAGAAATGTCTATTTAGGTCTTCTGCCCATTTTTGGATTGGGTTGTTTGTTTTTTGTTACTAAACTGCATGAGCTGCTTGTAAATTTTGGAGATTAATCCTTTGTCAGTTGCTTCATTTGCAAATATTTTCTCCCATTCTGAGGGTTGTCTTTTCGTCTTGTTTATGGTTTCCTTTGCTGTGCAAAAGCTTTTAAGTTTCATTAGGTTCCATTTGTTTATTTTTGTTTTTATTTCCATTTCTCTAGGAGGTGGGTCAAAAAGGATCCTGCTGTGATTTATGTCATAGAGTGTTCTGCCTATGTTTTCCTCTAAGAATTTGATAGTGTCTGGCCTTACATTTAGGTCTTTAATCCATTTTGAGTTTATTTTTGTGTATGGTGTTAGGGAGTGTTCTAATTCCATTCTTTTACATGTAGCTGTCCAGTTTTCCCAGCACCGCTTATTGAAGAGGCTGTCTTTTCTCCATTGTATATTCTTGCCCCCTTTATCAAAGATAAGGTGACCATATGTGTGTGGGTTTATCTCTGGGTTTTCTATCCTGTTCCATTGATCTATATTTCTGTTTTTCATGCCAGTACCATACTATCTAGATTACTGTAGCTTTGTAATATAATCTGAAGTCCAGGAGCCTGATTCCTCCAGCTATTTTTTCTTTCTGATGATTGCTTTGGCTATTCGGGGTGTTTTGTGTTTTCATGCAAATTGTGAAATTTTTTGTTCTAGTTCTGTGAAAAATGCCATTGGTAGTTTGATAGGGATTGCATTGAATCTGTAGATTGCTTTGGGTAGTATAGTCATTTTCACAATGTTGATTCTTCCAATACAAGAACATGGTATATCTCTCCGTCTGTTTGTATCATCTTTAATTTCTTTCATTAGTGTCTTATAGTTTTCTGCATACAGGTCTTTTGTCTCCTTAGGTAGGTTTATTCCTAGGTATTTTATTCTTTTTGTTGCAATGGTGAATGGGATTGTTTCCTTAATTTCTTTTTCTGATCTTTCATTGTTAGTGTATAGGAATGCAAGAGATTTCTGTGCATTAATTTTGTATCCTGCTACTTTACCAAATTCATTGATTAGTTCTAGTAGTTTTCTGGTAGCATCTTTAGGATTCTTTATGAATAGTATCATGTCATCTGCAAACAGTGACAGTTTTTCTTCTTCTTTTCCAATTTGGATTCCTTTCATTTCTTTTTCTTCTCAGATTGCTGTGGCTAAAACTTCCAAAACTATGTTGAATAATAGTGGTGAGAATGGGCAACCTTGTCTTGTTCCTGATCTTAGTGGAAATGGTGTCAGTTTTTCACCACTGAGGACGATGTTGGCTGTGGGTTTGTCATATATGGCCTTTATTATATGGACGTAAGTTCCCTCTATGCCTAATTTCTGGAGATTTTTTATCACAAATGGGTATTAAATTTTGTCAAAAGCTTTTTCTGCATCTATTGAGATGATCTTATGGTTTTTCTCCTTCAATTTGTTAATATGGTATATCACGTTGATTGATTTGCGTATATTGAAGAATCCTTGCATTCCTGGAATAAACCCCACTTGATCATGGTGTATGATCCTTTTAATGTGCTGTTGGATTCTGTTTGCTAGTATTTTGTTGAGGATTTTTGCATCTATGTTCATCAGTCATATTGGCCTGTAGTTTTCTTTCTTTGTGACATCTTTGTCTGGTTTTGGTATCAGGGTGATGGTGGCCTTGTAGAATGAGTTTGGGAGTGTTCCTCCCTCTGCTATATTTTGGAAGAGTTTGAGAAGAATAGGTGTTAACTCTTCTCTAAATGTTTGATAGAATTCGCTTGTGAAGCCATCTGGTACTGGGCTTTTGTTTGTTGGAAGATTTTAAATCACAGACTCAATTTCAGTGCTTGTGAATGGTCTGTTTATATTTTCTATTTCTTCCTTGTTCAGTCTCAGAAGGTAGTGCTCTTCTAAGAATTTGTCCATTTCTTCCAGGTTGTCCATTTTATTGGCATATAGTTGCTTGTAGTAATCTCTCATGATCCTTTGTATTTCTGCAGTGTCAGTTGTTACTTCTCCTTTTGCATTTCTAATTCTATTGATTTGAGTCTTCTCCCTTTTTTTCATGATGAGTCTGGCTAATGGTTTATCAATTTTGTTTATCTTATCAAAGAACCAGCTTTTACTTTTATTGATCTTTGCTATTGTTTCCTTCATTTCTTTTTCATTTATTTCTCATCTGATCTTTATGAACTCTTTCCTTCTGCTAACTTTGGGGTTTTTTGTTCTTCTTTCTCTAATTGCTTTAGGTGTAAGGTTAGGTTGTTTATTTGAGATGTTTCTTGTTTCTTGAGGTAGGATTGTATTGCTATAAACTTCCCTCTTAGAACCGCTTTTGCTGCATCCCATAGGTTTTGGGTCGTCATGTTTTCATTGTCATTTGTTTCTAGATATTTTTTGATTTCCTCTTTGATTTCTTCAGTGTGCTCTTGGTTATTAAATAGTGTATTGTTTAGCCTCCATGTGTTTGTATTTTTTACAGATTTTTTCCTGTAATTTATATCTAGTCTCATAGCATTGTGGTCAGAAAAGACACTTGATATGATTTCAATTTTCTTAAATTTACCAAGGCTTGATTTGTGACCCAAGATATGATGTGTCCTGGAGAATGTTCCCTGAGCACTTGAGAAGAAAGTGTATTCTGTTGTTTTTGGATGGAATGTCCTATAAATATCAATTAAGTCCATCTTGTTTAATGTGTCATTTAAAGCTTGTGTTTCCTTATTTATTTTCATTTTGGATGGTCTGTCCATTGGTGAAATTGGGGCGTTAAAGTCCCCTACTACGATTTTGTTACTGTCAATTTCCACTTTTATCACTGTTAGCATTTGCTTTATGTATTGAGGTGCACCTATGTTGGGTACATAAATATTTACAATTGTAATATCTTCTTCTTGGATTGATCCCTTGATCATTATGTAGTGTCCTTCTTTGTCTCTTGTAATAGTATTTCTTTTAAAGTCTGTTTTGTCTGATATGAGAATTGCTACTCCAGCTTTCTTTTGATTTCCATTTGCATGGAATATCTTTTTCCATCCCCTCACTTTCAGTCTGTATGTGTCCCTAAGTCTGAAGTGGGTCTCTTGTAGACAACATATATATGGGTCTTGTTTTTGTATCCATTCAGTCAATGTCTTTTGGTTGGGGCAGTTAATCCATTAACATGTTAGGTAATTATCGATATGTATGATCCTATTACCATTTTCTTAATTGTTTTGCATTTGTTATTGTAGGTCTTTTCCTTCTCTTGTATTTCCTGCCTAGAGAAGTTCCTTTAGCATTTGTTATAGGGCTGGTTTGGTTTTGCTGAATTCTCTTAGCTTTTGCTTGTCTGTAAAGGTTTTAATTTCTCTGTCGAATCTGAATGAGATCCTTGCTGGGTAGAGTAATCTTGGTTGTAGGTTTTTCCCTTTCATCACTTAAATATGTCCTGCCACTCCCTTCCGGCTTGCAGAGTTTCTGCTGAAAGATCAGCTGTTAACCTTATGGGGATTCCCTTGTATGTTTTTTGTTGTTTTTCCCTTGCTGCTTTTAATAATTTTTTTTGTATCTAATGTGTGATAGTTTGATTAATATGTTTCTTGGCATGTTTCTCCTTGGATTTATCCAGTATTGGACTCTCTGCACTCCCTGGTTTGATTAACTATGTCCTTTCCCATATTAGGGAAGTTTTCAACTATAATCTCTTCAAATATTTTCTCAGTGCCTTTCTTTTTCTCTTCTTCTTCTGGGACCCCTATATTTCGAATGTTTGTGTGTTTAATGTTGTCCCAGAGGTCTCTGAGACTGTCCTCAATTCTTTTCATTCTTTTCTGTTTATTCTGCCCTGCAGGAGTTATTTCCACTATTTTATCTTCCAGGTCACTTACATTCTTCTGCCTCAGTTATTCTGCTATTGATTCCTTCTAGAGAATTTTTAATTTCACTTATTGTGTTGTTCATCATTGTTTCTTTGCTCTTTAGTTCTTCTAGGTCCTTGTTAAACATTTCTCATATTTTCTCCATTCTATTTCCAAGATTTTGGATCATCTTTACTATCATTATTCTGTATTCTTTTTCAGGTAGACTGCCTATTTCCTCTTCATTTGTTAGGTCTGGTGGGTTTTTACCTTGCTCTTTCATCTGCTGTACGTTTCTCTGTCTTCTCATTTTGCTTAACTTACTATTTTTGGGGTCTCCCTTTCACAGGCTGCAGGTTCATAGTTCCTGTTGTTTTGGGTGTCTGCCTCCAGTGCGTAAGGTTGGTTTAGTGGGTTGTGTAGGCTTCCTGGTGGAGGGGAGTGGTGCCTGTGTTTTGGTGGATGAGGCTGGATCTTGTCTTTCTGGTGGGCAGTTCCGCATCCGGTGGTGTGTTTTGGGGTGTCTGTGACCTTATTCTGATTTTAGGCAGCCTCTGTGCTAATGTGTTGGGTTGTGGTCCTGTCTTGCTAGTTGTTTGGCATAGGGTGTCCATTACTGTAGCTTGCTGGTCGTTGAGTGGAGCTGCGTCTTGGCGCTGAGATGGAGATCTCTGGGAGATTTTCACCATTTGATATTACGTGGAGCTGGAAGGTCTCTGGTGGACCAATGTCCTGAACTCAGCTCTCCCACCTCAGAGGCACAGGCCTGACACCCGGCCGGAGCACCAAGACCCTGTCATCCACATGGCTCAGAATAAAAGGGAGAAAAAAAGAAAGAAAGAAAGAAAAAATAAAATAAAGTTATTAAAATAAAAAATAATTATTGAAAATAAAAAAATTTTTAAGTAATAACAAAAAAAAGAAAGAAAGATAGAAAGAAGAGAGCAACCAAACCAAAAAGCAAATCCACCAATGATAACAAGCGCTAAAAACTATACAAAAAAACCCAAAAAAACCCAAAAATAACGGACAGACAGACCCCTAGGACAAATGGTAAAAGCAAAGCTATACAGAAAAAATCACACACAGAAGCATACACATACACACTCACAAAAGAGAAAAAGGAAAAAATATATATATATCGTTGCTCCCAAAGTCCACCTCCTCAATTTGGGATGATTCATTGTCTATTCAGGTATTCCACAGATGCAGGTACATCAAGTTGATTGTGGAGATTTAGCTCCTGAGGCTGCTGGCAGAGATTTCCCTTTCTCTTCTTTGTTCGCACAGCTCCTGGGTTTCAGCTTTGGATTTGGCCCCGCCTCTGCGTGTAGGTTGCCCTCAGGCGTCCGTTCTTCGCTCAGACAGGACGGGGTTAAAGGCGCAGCTGATTCGGGGGCTCTGGCTCCCTCAGGCAAGGGGGAGGGAGGGATGTGGAATGCAGGATGAGCCTGAGGCCGCAGAGGCCAGCATGACATTGCAACAGCCTGAGGCGCGCCGTGTGTTCTCCCGGGTAAGTTGTCCCTGGATCTTGGGACCCTGTCAGTGGCGAGCTGCACCGGCTCCCCGGAGGGGGTGTGTGGATAGTGACCTGTGCTTGCACACAGGCTTCTTGGTGGCGGCAGCAGCAGCCTTAGCATTTCATGCCCGTCTCTGGTGTCCATGCTGATAGACACGGCTCACGCCCATCTCTGGAACTCGTTTAGGCGGCGCTCTGAATCCCCTCTCCTCGCACACCGCCAAACAAAGAGGCAAGAAAAAGTCTCTTGCCTCTTCGGCAGTTCCAGACCTTTTCGGGCTGTGGTGCACTAGCCCCTTCAGGCTGTGTTCACGCAGCCAACCCCCGTCCTCTCCCTGGGATCCGACCTCCGAAGCCCGAGCCTCAGCTCCCAGCCCCGCCCGCCCCGGCGGGTGAGCAGACAAGCCTCTCGGGCTGGTGAGTGCTGCTCGGCACTGATCCTCTGTGCGGGAATCTCTCCGCTTTGCCCTCTGCACCCCCGTTGCTGCACTCTTCTCCTTGGCTCGGAAGCTTCCCCCCTCTGCCACCCGCAGTCTCCCCCCACAAAGGGGCTTCCTAGTGTGTGGAAACCTTTCCTCCTTCACAGCTCCCTCCCACTGGTGCAGGTCCCATCCCTATTCTTTTGTCTCTGTTTTTTCTTTTTTCTTTTGCCTTACCCAGGTACGTGGGGGAATTTCTTGCCTTTTGGGAAGTCTGAGGTCTTCTGCCAGCGTTCAGTAGGTGTTCTGTAGGAGTTGTTCCACACGTAGATGTATTATGTATTATTGATGTATTTGTGGGGAGGAAGGTGATCTCCTCTTCTTACTCTTCCACCATCTTGAAGCTCCCCAACTTGACCATTTAGAGTTGCTGTGAGGCTTACAGGAATCAGTGAATATAAAGCATTTGAAACAATCCAGGAACATAGTAATAAACATTAATTATTAATAGTATACAAATCACCTGGGAGCTTGTTAGAAGTGTTGATTCTGGGGCCCTTTACCAGGGATCCAGATTCATTAATTCGGGTAGGGACCAGGAAACTGTGTTTTTAACAAATACTCCCAGGTGTCTGATGAAGTTGTTTTGAAGACTATACTGTGAAACACTTGGTGTAAAGGAACACCATGCTTCCATGTGTAGGAAATTTGCTCTAATTAGATGAGAATGAAGTTAGAAGGTTGGGGGAGGCAATTAATCACAGAATATTATAAACCAATTCTAACATCCTGTGATTAAGAAACGGAAGTTATTTTAGAGATACAGTACACTCCTCTCCTCCCACCCCAGCCATTCCCCTTTATAGGTAGGGAAACTGAGGTCTAGAGCAGTGGCAGGACCAGAGTCACACAGCTGTTAGCAGCAGACTTGAACTACAATCATTGTCTCTCAACTCCAAACCTCATGCTCTTTCCACTCCATAGGACTGATTCAGAGTAAGGTCAATGTCACAGGAGTCCTACTTTCTTCTGTCAGATCCAGAAAATAGTTAAGCAGATTCTAAATTGGGCTAGAATATTAAATCCAAATAGCCTATGTGGAAATAAATGAAGACGAACCAAATGAGAACAGGCAAGGGCTACACATTCAGAGCTTACTGTAGCAAGGCAGTCAGCCACCATCACTTGTGTTTTGGCAGAGAGTCAAAGGTAGACAGAGGAGTGATAAAACTTTATAGTGGAAAAGGGAAGGCTTCAGGTATGCCTTGATTGGAGGCTGTTAGCATGGGGAAGTGGTAGGAGGGTTAGAAGGACTAACTAGAAGGGGGGTATCCTATATGATTGCTTAGAGATGTCTCTGGCTGGTCTTAAATTGGAGATGGAGACAAAAATTAAAGGAGCTGTCAATCATTAACCAACTCCTGGTCATGTTGGGCCAATTGTTACAGGGGCTATTGTTTGGCTTCTTAGAGAACTTTGCTTCTTAGAGATAGTGGTCTGACTTCTTACAGGTCTGACTTGTAGATGGTAGGCTGGCTTCCTGGGCTGGTCAATGTAGATAATGGGTTGGCTTCCTGGGCTCGTTGCTGCAGATTGTGGTCAGAATTCTGTTTTTATATGTGGTCTGGCCATTGTCCATTTGTATACTGTCTTTCACCTGTTTCAATCCATGTACTGTCTCCATTCCCTCAGAACCCACATTTTCTCTCATGAACTACAACTTCTGATTTACATATTTTGGGAATTTAGGGAAGGGTGTTGCTTTTGTTATTCACAGTGCAATATATATTGTAAATGGGTAGGCAAAGATTAAATGACAAAAATCTAGCCATTCTGAGAAGGTTCAACCTCTGAGAACTGCTGCTTGCTATTCTCATGAGAACAGCTTTTCTTTGAACTATTATTACTTTATTATTAATTATGCATTTTAAAAATACCTACATGGGATAAAGAACTACTGCAATAGGGGCTGTGACAGTATAAATATGTATGCCCATCAGTGGGCATATGTATGTGAAACACCTAGATAAAAATGGTGATGAGTGGATTGCCCTAAGTTTTAAGTAAATTGGAAATTATGAAAAATTGTTCCAATGAAAAGAAGTCTATCTGAAAGAAACATCCTCTGAAACCAAGAAATGGTTAATTATCCAGAAAAAGCTCATCTGCTCTAATTTTTATCAAAAGATGATGTATTCCCTAGGCCTCAGGGAAGTGCAAAACAAAATCACACTGAAATACCACTTTATACCCACTAGGATGGCTAAAATAAAAAAGAGATAATAAGTGTTGGAGGCAATGTAGAGAGATTGGAACCTTCATATACTGTTGGTGGGAATGTAAAATGGTACCGCTACTTTCGAAAAGAGTTTAGCATTTCCTAAGAAAGTTAAACATAGAGTTACTATCTGACCCAGAAATTCCACTCTTAGATATATACTCAAGAGAAATGAAAACATAATTCATATAATAACTTGCATATGAATATTCATAGAAATATTATTTGTAATAGCCAAAAAGTGGAAACAACCCAATGCTCATCAACAGATAAACAGACAAAATATGATATATTCATATGGTATGTTATGTAATTCAGGCATGAAAAGGGATGAAGTACTAGTGCTACAACATGGATGAACCTTGAAAACATTATCCTAAGTGAAAGAAGTCACTTATTGGAGACCACATATTGTTGATTCCATTGATATAAAATGTCCAGAACAGGCAAATCTATAGAGAGAGAAAGTATGATTTCTGTCTGGTAAATTTAACTAAGCAGGTGAAAGACCTGTACACTGAAAACTGTAAGACATTGAGGAAAGAAATGAAAGAAGACAAAGATAAATCTCATGGATTGGAAGAATTAATATTAAAATGTCTATACTACCCAAAGCAATATACAGATGCAATATCATTCCTATCAAAATACCAATGGTATTTTTCACACAACTAGAACAAATGATATTAAAATTTGTGTGGAACTACAAAAAAACCCCTGAATAGCCAAAGCAGTCTTAAGAAAGAACAAAGCTGGAGGCATCATCCTTCCTAATTTCAAAGTATACTACCAAGCTATAGTAATCAAAATTATATGGTACTGGCACAAAAACAGACAGATAGATCAATGGAACAGAAGAGAGAGCCCAAAAATGAACCCACACTTATATGGTCAATTAATCTACAACAAAGGAGGCAAAAATATACAATAGGAAAAAGTTTCTTCAATAAATTGTGTTGAGAAAACTGGACAGTTACATGCAAAAGCCACTATTTTACACAATGTACAAAAATAAAATAGATTAAAGACTTGAATATAAGACCTGAAGCCATAAAACTCCTAGAAGAAATCATAGGCATTCAGCTCTTTGACATTGATCTTAGCAATTTTTTTTTTTTTTGTATCTGTTTTTCCAGGCAAGGGCAAAAAAACCAAAAATAAACAAATAGACTACATGAAAGTAGGGGTGAATCTTAATTAGTCTTTCAATCATGGTATTTCTGTTCCTTTACCAGTGACTGATGTAGAAATAGGTGTGTGACACAATCCAGCCAGTGATATGTGAGGGGAAATCTGCTAAGGGGATACTGGGAAGATTTTTCTCTCATTTAAAAAAGAACACAAAGAAAGAATACCCTCTCCTCTAAGGACATTGTTATGCACGGATGGGAATCCTGCAAAAGCTGCAACCTTCTTAGGAGCCTGAGAAGAGCTGGGCTAAGAGGACAGCAGGGCAGAAGGATGACATTGGTAACATTGTTGAGCCTCTGAATCAATCAGCCCACCCTGGAACTGCCAGTCTTGGGCTTTGTTGTTACATGAGGGAACACACCTCCCTTATTGTTTAAGCCAATTCTTAGACTTTAATATGCATTCCAACCACCCGGAGGTCTTGTTAAGTACAGGTTCTGATTTTGTCACCCAGAGAGCATGCTTTTTTAGGAAGCCCCTGAGTGACACTGGTGATGCTGGTCCATAAATCTCAGTTGCAGTAACAAAGATTGAATGCACACACAGTTGGACATTCTGCTACTTTCTGAAAACTTAGGGTGAAAGAAAGGCAGTGTGCTTTTGGTTGTGGAAGTAATTTGAAACTGAATATGAGAAAAGAGACAAAAAAGAAAGCAGACTTTGTCTCTGTGACTGGATCTATGAACTCTGAGAAACCAGACTTGTTCTAGTGACTAAATCAGCAGAAGACTACTGAGAAAGAGAAGAAGCATGCAGACAGATGCACAAACAAGATAAAGGGAGAGAATACTACCTGGGGGCTGAAATTTTCTGGTTTCCAGTTCCATTCCTTCCTGAAGCCCACCTACATTTCTACCCTTAGAAAAACATTTTTGCTTAAAGTATGTCAAGTTGATTTCTGTAACTTGCCACCAAATAATCTTATTTGTTAACCAATAGGATTATGTGACTATGTTTTTGGTTCTTGAATTGGAAGCTTTCCTTGACAGCAGGTAGCATTTGCTTTTACATGCCCCATAGCATGGAGTATATGCTCTAGGACTTTACATTCATATATATACATTTAGATATATTAATATTTGTATGTATATAAATATGATATATGTTTATACACATTATATATGTGTGCATATATAAGTATAAAGTCCTAGAGTCTACATATAAATTTATCTATATACACATTATATGTATGAATTATAAATATTCATTTATTTATTTATTCCCCAGCACCAAATATGGTACTTGATACCTAGGAATAAACCTACCTAAGGAGACAAAAGACCTGTATGCAGAAAACTATAAGACACTGATGAAAGAAATTAAAGATGATACAAACAGATGGACAGATATACCATGTTCTTGGATTGGAAGAATCAACAATGTGAAGATGACTATACTACCCAAAGCAATCTACAGATTCAGCGCAATCTCTATCAAACTACCAATGGCATTTTTCACAGAACTAGAACAAAAAATTTCACTATTTGTATGGAAACACAAAAGACCCTGAATAGCCAAAGCAATCTTGAGAAAGAAAAACGGAGCTGGAGGAATCAGGCTCCCAGACTTCAGACTATACTACAAAGCAGTAATCAAGACAATATGGTACTGGCACAAAAACAGACATATAGATCAATGGAACAGGATAGAAAGCCCAGAGATAAACCCACACACATATGGTCACCTTATTTTTGATAAAGGAGGCAAGAATATACAATGGAGAAAAGACAGCCTCTTCAATAAGTGGTGCTGGGAAAACTGGACAGCTACATGTAAAAGAATGAAATTAGAACACTCCCTAACACCATATGCAAAAATAAACTCAAAATGGATTAAAGAGCTAAATGTAAGGCCAGACACTATCAAATTCTTCAAGGAAAACATAAGCAGAATACTCTTTGACATATATCACAGCAAGATCCCTTTTGACCCACCTCCTAGAGAAATGGAAATAAAAACAAAAATAAACAAATGGGACCTAATGAAACTTAAAAGCTTTTGCACAGCAAAGGAAACCATAAACAAGACAAAAAGACAGCCCTCAGAATGGGAGAAAATATTTGCAAACGAAGCAACTGACAAAGGATTAATCTCCAAAATTTACAAGCAGCTCATGCAGCTCAATATCAAAAATCAAACAACCTAATCCAAAAATGGGCAGAAGACCTAAATAGACATTTCTCCAAAGAAGATATACAGATTGCCAACAAACACATGAAAGAATGCTCAACATCATTAATCATTAGAGAAATGCAAAGCAAAACTACAATGAGATATCATCTCACACCATTCAGAATGACCATCATCAAAAAATCTACAAACAATAAATGCTGGAGAGGGTGTGGAGAAAAGGGAACCCTCTTGCACTGTTGGTGGGAATGTAAATTGATACAGCCCCTGCAGAGAAAACTTTAGAGATTCCTTAAAAAAGTAAAAATAGAACTACCATACGACCCAGCAATCCCACTACTGGGCATATACCCTGAGAAAACCATAATTCAAAAAGAGTCATGTACCACAATGTTCATTGCAGCTCTATTTACAATAGCCAGGACATGGAAGCAACCTAAGTGTCCATCATCGGGTGAATGGATAAAGAAGATGTGGCACATATATACAATGGAATACTACTCAGCCATAAAAAGAAATGAAATGGAGGTATTTGTAGTGAGGTGGATGGACCTAGAGTCTGACATACAGAGTGAAGTAAGTCAGAAAGAGAAAAACAAATACCATATGCTAACACGCATATATGGAATCTAAAAAAAAAAAAAAAGGTCTGAAAAACCTAGGGCCTGGACAGGAATAAAGACGCATACGTAGAGAATGGACTTGAGGACATGGGGAGAGGAAAGGGTAAGCTGGGACAAAGTGAGAGAGTGGTATGGACATATATACACTACTAAATGTAAAATAGATAGCTAGTGGGAAGCAGCCACATAGCACAGTGAGATCAGCTAGGTGCTCTGTGACCACCTAGAGGGGTGGGATAGGGAGGACGGGAAGGAGACACAAGAGGGAGGAGAAATGGGGATATATGTATATGTATAGCTGATTCACTTTGTTATAAAGCAGAAACCAGCACACCATTGTAAAGCAATTATACTCCAATAAAGATATTTAAAAAGACAACAAAAAAGAGGTATTTGATAGATAACAGATGGTCAAAAAATTCTGACTTAGTGAATTAAAAGATGGACACACACACTAGAAACTTACAGGAAATATATATATAGTCCAACCAATTCTTATTCCATGGAAGTCTCCCTCATATACTTTGCTTTCACCAAATCTGTTAATACTGAGCTCCCTGTGTGTATGGCTATGATAATGATGAAGTAAGATGTATGTTCCTCTTAAAGCTCTAAATTTTATCTAATGTTTGTTTATCAGAAGGGTTGTTCACCAGCCAAATGAAATGGTGCTACAATATGTCACCTGTTTTTATACCTCTTTTATCCAGATATAATTCACATACTACACAATTCACCCAATTAAAATGTACAATTGAATAGTGTTTAGTATATTCACTGAGTTGTGCAACCATCACCACAGTCAATATTAGAATATTTTCATCACACCAAAAAGAAACCCCATACTCTTTAATAGCTTTCTATGGCTGGAGGCCTGGGGAGAAATGAGGAGTGACTGCTAAAAAGTAAGTGTTTTCTAAATTAACTAACTAACTATACTTAATTCATTTATTAGTTCTAATAGTGTTTTGTGGAGTTTGGTAGCATGTTGTTTATTCTCCACATGTTTGTATTTTTTCCAGTTTTCTTCTTATAGTTGATTTAGATTTATACTATTGTGGTCAGAAAAGATGCTGGATATGATTTCAATCTTCCTAAATTTATTGAGGCTTGCTTTGTGACCCATCATGTGATCTATCCTGGAGAATGTTCCATGTGCATTTGAAAAGAATGTGCATTCTGCTGTTTTTGGATGAAATGTTCTCTATAAATCTATTACTTTCATCTGGTCCAATATGTCATTTAAGGCCAGTGTTTCCATACTGATTTTCTTTCTTGATGATATATTTGTTGCAGTAAGTGGGGTATTAAGGTCCCCTAATACTATTGTATTACTGTCAATTTATCCCTTTACATCTGTTAATATTTGCTTATATATTTAGGTGCTCCTATATTGGGCACATAAATATTTACAAGCATTATATCTTTGCATTGAATTGATCCCTTTATCATTATATAATGGCCTTCTTTGTCTCTTGTTACAGGCTTTGTTTTGACGTCTATTTTGTCCTGTATAAGTACTGCTATCTCAGCTTTCTTTTCATTTCCATTTTCATGGAATATATATTTTTTCATCCTTTCACTTTCAGTCTCTGTATGTTTTTAGATCTGAAGGGAGTCTTTTGTAGGCAACATTTAGATGGTTCTTGTTTTTATCCATTCAGCCACCCTTGACTTTTGATTGGAGAATTTAGTCCATTTATACTTAATTATTGATAGATGTGTACTTATTGCTATTTTGTGAATTGTTTTCAAGTTTTTTTTGCAGTTATTCTCTGTTCCTTTCTTCTTCTCTCACTCTCTTCTTTTGTGATCTGATGTTTTTCTTTAGTATTATGTTTGGATTCCTTTATTGTTATTTTTTGTACACCTATTAAAGGTTTTGGTTTGTGATTACCATGAGGTTCATGTGTAACAACTTATGCATGTCTATTTCATTTGATGGTCACTTAAGTTCAAACTCATTCTAAAAACACATTTTTACTCCCTCACTAACTTTCATGTTTTTGATATCATATTTTATATCTTTTTGTGTATCCCTTAACTAATTTTTATAGTTTTTTAGTTTATTTTATTACTTTGTCTTTTAACCTTCATGATAGCTTTGTAAGTGGCTGATCGACTACCTTTATTGTGTTTGCTTTTATCAGTGAGATTTTTCCTTTAATGTGTTTTCTTATTTCTAGTTATGGCCTTTTCTTTTCCTCTAAAAGAAGTCCCTTTAACATTTCTCATAAGGCCACGTTAGCAGTGATAAAGTCCTTTAGCTTTTGCTCATCTGGGAAACTCTTTATCTCTCCTCAAATGTGAGTGATAACCTTACTGGGCAGAGTCATATTGGATGTAATTTTTTTCCTTTCAGCATTTTGATATGTCATGCCACTCCTTTCTGGTCTATAAAGTTTCTGCTGAAAAATCAACTGATAATCTTATGAGAGTTCTGTTGTATGTAACTGGTTGTTTTCGTCTTGCTGCCTTTAAGAGTCTCTCTTTATCTTTAACTTTTGACATTCTAATTATAATGTGCCTTTGTATGGGTCTCTTTGAGCTCATCTTGTTTGGGACTCTGTGCTTCCTAGACTTGGATGTCTGTTTTCTTTGCCAGGTTAGAATAGTTTTCAACCATTATTTCTTCAAATACATTGTCTGTCTCTTTCTCTCTCTCTCCTCCTTCTGAGACCCCTATAATGCAAATATTATTCTGCTTGATGTTGTCCAAAAGATCCCTTGTATTATCCTCATTTTGTTAAATTCTTTTTTTTTTTTTTTTGTCTTCCAATTGGGTGATTTCTACTACCTTGTCTTCCAGATCACTGAGCTGTTCTTCTGCATCACCTAATCTTCTGTTGATTCCATCTAGTGTATTTTTCATTTCAGTTCTTGTATTCTTCAGCTCTGATTGGTTCTTTTTATATTTTCTGTGTCTTTTTGAAGTTCTCACTATGTTTATCCATTCCTCTCTTCATTTTGCCCAAATTCTTTGTGCTTGTTTCTGTGTATTAGGTAGATCAGTTACAGATCCTGATCTTGAAGGAGTGGCCTTATGTAGAAGGTTTCCTGTGGGGCTCAGAAGAGTAATCTCTTCTGGTCACCAGAGCCAGGTGATCCATGGGCGTCCCCTGTGGGCTGCATGTACCTTCTTATTGTGATAGTACCACAGCAGCTGCAGGTACACTGGTGGAGGAGGCTGGCCCCAGTGTGACTGGCTATAGGGCCCAACTGTGCGCTGGTGATCAGGTCTGAGATCCTGGGACAGGAACCACTTTGGGAGGGCAGTGCTGGTCCAGGCTGAAGCCACCTGTTGTATGTGGTGGCTTGGGACCTGCCTTGGAGGGGGATCACCAAGGCAGCCACTTTTGGGGGTACCAGTTGAGGTGGGTAGTTTGCATGGGGTGGGTCTGCAGGGGAATACTGAGGTGGGGTGAGCAGTGCTAGCAAGGTAGATGGCAAATGTTAGAAGTGGTGCCTGCCTTCACTAGGCCAGCTAGGTAGAGGGAGAATAAAAATAAAAGGGTGCCCACTAGTGCTTTGAGAAAGTTCCAACAGATCCCGGCCCCTAAGCACTTGCCCTAAAATTAGTCAGTGAATCTCTTTCACATATGGCCCAAGTGCTTTTCAAGTGGCTGTCTCTGCAATAGGAGTTTAAGCAAGTGAGTTTTGTGTGAGCCCTTTAAGAGCAAAGTCTTGGTTTCCTATAGCCCTCCAGCTTTCCCAGACATAAGCCCTGCTGGTTTTCAAAGCCAGAAGTTATGAGAGCTCACCTTCCTGGTGCAGGTCTTGCACCATAGGGCTGGGGTGCCTGTTGTGGGGCTTGAACCCCTCATTCCTTAAGGAGGACCTCTGAGTTTGTGATCCCCTCCTGCTTGTGGGACACTGTACAGAGATATGTATTCTGACTAGACCACATCTCTGGCTCTCCTACCCATCTTGATGTAGTTTTTTCTTTATAACTGTAGTTGTAGGAAAGCTGTTCTGCTGGTCTTCAGGTCATTCTCAGAGAGTCGTTCTATATGTACTTGTAGTTTGGTGTGTCCATGGAGGAGGTAAACTCAGGGTCTTCCTACTCTGCCATCTTGATCCCACCTTCACTTGAGCATTCTTTTGCAAAAACTGTGGGAATTTGATACAACATAGGGGAAGTTCAGACGTGGAAAGTGCTCATAATTTAGGGATAAACTGAAAAAAAATATGTTAAAATAGACCTATGAATATAAACACAGGGATCCTTTCTTAAGTGTATTTGCTTTATTTAATTCAATCTTAATGGAGTGGTCAAGGAGAATACAGTGTATTAATTTTTTCCCACAGAGCTGGAGAGTTTAACATGAGGTGTTTTTGTAATAAACCTTTATAGGTTTATAGGTTTGTGTAACCTATAAACTTATTTATAGGTTTGTTGGCTGCGTCTGTTGGTGGGCTTGATACCATCATCTTACTTTATCAAAAATTTTATTTATGACCTCTTTCCCATCCCCCAATTCACTCAGTGCATTTGCTTTAATCCTTGCTGAGCTTGAACTCAGACATTAGCCTCTGAAGTGCGTGATGTGATCTTTTGGGTGGCATCTATGTGGTCACTCTTCTTTCCTACGCCTGGGCAGCCGTAGTTCAGATTCGGTCTAAGAATTTTTCTCCAAGTGTGCTGGGGTTACCACTTCCAGTCTGTCAGTACTGGCACAAAACATGAAATTGCTTGCCCTTCCTGCCCTGGGGGCTCTCATATGTTTACTTTTCTGCTGATCCAGACTCAGAGTGAATAAAATGTGGCAAAATATGCCTTTGGCATATGGATTATTTTGAGCTGATTATTTTGAGGAAGATCAGCCACAGGAGGTGCTCTGAACATAGAGTAGAGGTTACCCTTTTGTAAGGAAATTTACATTTATAAAAGAAATCTCAGTTTGTAAGCCTGTCTCTCTCTCTTTACCAGGAAGAGAAGGATCACAAGAAACACTCATCCGTGGAGAAGGCACTGACTTAAATCTGCATAACTAACCTTACTCTTGTTTACCGTGTTTTTCCTGGTCACCTCCCCATAACTGGTTTCCTCCACACCTTTTATTTCTTCAATTTAGCTAAAGAGGATTGTATTTAAGTCTGAATTCTAAGCCACCTCTTTGAGAGTTTCCCCTGGTATACATGTTAATAACTTCCGTTTGTTTTTCTCTTGTTACTCTGTCTTTTGTTACACGAGCCCCAGCCCCTTAGAAGGGTAAAAGGAACATTATTTTTTTCCTCGCCTACATAAGAATCTTCATCCTTCTCTACTTTCCCTTTCTCTTTCAGGGCTGCAGGATAGCCCACAATTCAGACTCCCTAACTTCTAATGTACTCGAGACTCTGCTTAGAGATTGTCTGATTTATTTCCTAGCATTCCCTAATTGCTAATCCATAACATTTCTCTATATTCCATGACAACATCTGTGAGTCCTTTCCTTGTACTTTGTAAAAAAAGTTCCTTCTATGTGTATAATATTATGTCCTATATTAATTTTTTGGTCTGCCTATCTTTTCTCATTTGTAAAGACTTTGAAGATAAGGAATTGGTCTTACTCATTGTCATTTGTGTCACAGTCCCTAAGAAATGCAAAGAACTCTCAGCACATAAATGGCTCTATAACCCTGCACTAAGAGACTTGACCAAACTTTAACGTGGTTCCTAGCAGCCTAAGGTCAATGTCCCTGGGAAAACACAGCCCCTTTTTGAGTCCCAATCTGGAAAGGCTCAGAGCTGCCAAAAGAATTTACTGTTTGTTCTGCTTAACACATGAAAATAGGCCCCTTACCTCCCTTACTTAGAGCATTTACTAAAAAAGGCTTACAATTGTGAATCCTTTCTTTGTCCCTTTGAAATGTATGTGTATCTTCTACAACTCAGGAATGTCTTTCTCAGGCACCTGAAAACCATCAGGAAGGATAGAGTCTCTGTCTTCTGTCTCTGTAGGAGTATAGAATCCTAACTGATAATTGTCTGCTAGTAGACACAGCTGGCCTCATCACAATTACACTGAGGTAGTCTCTGTAATATTTCACTTCTTTGACTCTACCTGATCCCCCACTCACTCTCCCTCCTTACTCCTTCATTCTCCCTTTAAAACTCCCAGTCATTTCTGCACATATTGGAATAGAGCTCAGTTCTTTCCCCTACTGAGAGTAGTTACTGAATAGAATCTGTTTTCACCACCTTAACTAATGTCTTGTTTTGTTTGCTTTTGACACCCTAGCATAGGCTGTGTTTGATAAATATTTGACAGCTTATTGCGGAATGTGAGGATATGTTGGCAAGGCCAGTTTGGAGTATCAGTGTGTAAGGGTCTGTTCATCATGCATGCATTCAGTCACTTGTTCATGTATTTGTTTATTAATCATGTCCCAGGTGCTGCAGTGTGCCGCATGTTTACAGAAGCTTCACAAAGGGCTTGAAGACAAAAGACTCCTAGAAACAAATTGTCCCACCAAAGCACTTTGTTCAATATTGTTGTGTATGGAGGGGTTGATGGAAATTGGGCAGGTTGACTGATTAAATTGCAAGGGTGTTTTATGGCATTAGAAAATTTAATATATTCTTTAAAGTTCAATGAAAGATTGTAAAAATCTCATTTTTAAAAATGATTTCATGAAATAGATACCAAGTGAGGAGAGATTTTTTTTTTTCTGCACATGCTTTCTAGTTTTACAGTTTCACAAGATTTTTTTTTTTTTTTGGTTGGTTCAGTATCTGCTGTTTAATGTTGTGTTGAAAATAGACTCGAGAGAACCCCATTTTAACCTTGCAGAATGAGTTGCAGGTGTTTTCCTTATTTCCTTGCCCAAATATCAAGTTTCAAGAATTCCAGCCTTGTAATTATATGCCAATACTACACAAGGTGCTGATTATCTGCATTTGATTCACTAATTATATTGTCTCTCCTCCTTCCTCACCTAAAGGTTACATTTACATAAAAGATATTCAAGGATAACACTTTATCATCAAAGCAGCTTGTGCCCTTGGCATTTAAACTACAAGCTGTAATAAAGAAGGACTAATCTGAGAGACATCTCAGTGATGCTGGATACAGGCTTTTGACACTGTCATAAAATCATCTTCATTATGTAGCTGTAAAATCCTAATGTCTCAATTACCACATATTACAAACCTCCACTCACACACTTTCTTTCCACCCTGTCTTCTGTAATCCCCCTCCCTAAGGGCAAGAGTTGGAAGAATTACACCAAACTTTTGTGCAGTTCCCAAACTGAACTGTGCATTAGAATCACCTGAGAGATTTACACACACACACATGTGTACACACACACACACACTCACAGAGAGATGAATTTTGTAATTCAAAGTAGGGGCCTAGAAATTTGGATTTTTAAAGCTTCCCAGGTTTTGTTTTTAATGCAAGCCAGGATTGGAAAACAATGGCCTACTTAACAGTGATGCAAGTTATGCAGCAACTGTACCAAAGGAGGGGTTTTATAATCATACACAAATAGTATTCCAGAATCCAAGGACTCCTGAAAAGATAAGGTAGTGCTTTTTTTTTCAGTTGGGTTTATGCCACAAATTGTTCTAAAGCACCAGGAGATAGAAATACAGTGTAAAAGAAAGACACCATTTCCTAAGTAAAAGGGACAGCCAACCTTTTAACAAGATTTTATATCTGATCTTACATTTTTCTCAGGGGTACATCATTGCATAGTTTACCACTATAGGTAACTCAGGTCGATCCTACTAGAGGCCATCTAAAGAGCCTTGTAGACGCACCTCAGGAGTGTCCCATCAAAGGACCAGAAATTTGGAGTATTTATCCACTGGGAGCAATTCCAGGCTGACTGAGGGATGCCCCTGAAGGCATTAAATCTCAGTCCTTGGGAGATGCCTTATCCTGAACCAGGCAAGCTACAGTGGTGCCTGAGGAAGCCTCCACAGAGAAGCAGAGGTGTGGGCTGAGGGAGTATGTGGCATAGCATCCAACATCTGCGACCGTATTGAAAGCGTAACTTTTTAAATTGATGTATAGCTGATGTACACTATTATGTTAGTGTCAGGTGGACAACATAGTGATTCAACATTTAAGTACATTAAGGATGGTCACCATGATAAGTCTAGTAACTATTTGTCACCATACAAAATCACTAGAGTATTATTGACAATATTCCTTATGCTTTATATTTAATCTCTGTAACATATTTATTTTATACCTTGAAGTTTATACCTCTTAATCTCCTTCACCTATTCACTCAACCCCCCAAACCCCTCCCATCTGGCAACCAGTTTGATCTCTGTCTATAAGTCTGTATCTGTTCTGTTTTGTTTGTTTAGTTTTTTAGATTCCACATATAAGTGAAATCATATGGTATTCATCTTTCTCTGTAGGACGTATTTCTTTTTTTTTAGTGATTAGCCGTTTATATGGCATTACATTTATTACATATTTTAAATCTATAATCAACAGAATTAACAAACTCACCTTGTGACCAAGCTTTTACAAAATGATTTTGTCCTATGCCTGACTAGTATTACTGAGCATTTATGTACTGTTATCTTATAACTTAACATCACACCTATACAGCAAGAGGATCATATTACGGCTTTAAACCATTAATGTGGAAACATATAAAGTTAAGTAGCCTCCTCACAAGTCACATGTACTAAGTAAATCAGTACTAGAGTTAGGATTAAAATTCAGAATTCTTAGTCTGCTAGTTCTACCCAAATCCTATGATATTTTTCATGTTGGTTCTTTTTCGTATTACTGAAATCATTTGTGAAATCATAAGCACTGATTTGTCATTATATAAAAGAATTAAGTAAGGGATTATCTTCGAAGAGTTTATTAGGGAGAATAAAGTATGGACTCTTCAAAATACAGGAAATGATTATATGGGAAATGCCATATTATTTTTCATTTCATTTCAGGAAGGATGAAGGGAAATAAGGAGAAAATTGGGAAGAAATGAAATTAGAACTTACAAGTGCCTAGGCACATAGAACTGAAGGGGGTCTTAAATAACCTCTAGAGGATTTAATACTTACAATATCTAGATTAATTCCAAAGCTGTTTCCAAATGGACAGAATTTAGTACAAGGCAAAGTAGTCGTATTCTCTTTCCTCTCTTGAAGTAGTTTAGTTCCTTAGGTACCTAAAGATACCTTATCGAAAATATAGTCCCTTGGCACTGAGAGCCCAAGGACAGTCCTCTAAGCAAGATACTAATACACTTCATTCTAATAGTTTAAGATTTTTTTTCTAATTTATTTATTTATTTATTTATTTTTGGCTGTGTTGGGTCTTCGTTACTGCGCAGGGGCTTTCTCTAGTTGTGGCAAGTGGGGGCTGCTCTTCGTTGCGGTGCAAGGGCTTCTCATTGCGGTGGCTTCTCTTGTTGCGGAGCACAGGGTCTAGGTGCGTGGGTTTCAGTAGTTCAGTCGTTGTGGCACGTGGGCTCAGTAGTTGTGGCTCACGGGCTCTAGAGCACAGGCTTAGTAGTTGTGGTGCACGGGCTTAGTTGCTCTGCGGCATGTGGGATCTTCCCAGACCAGGGCTCAAACCCATGTCCCCTGCATTGGCAAGTAGATTCTCTTTTTTTTTTTTTTTTAAATAAATTTATTTATTTATTTATTTTTGCCTATGTTGGGTCTTCCTTGCTGGGCGCAGGCTTTCTCTAGTTGCGGCGAATGAGGGCTACTCTCCATTGTGGTGCGCGGGCTTCTCATTGCAGTGGCTTCTCTTGTTGCAGAGCATGGGCTCTAGGTGTGTGGGTTTCAGTAGTTGTGGCATGCGGGCTCAGTAGTCATGGTGCACGGGCTTAGTTGCTCTGTGGCATGTTGGATCTTCCCAGACCAGGGCTTGAAACCATGTCCCTTGTAGTGCCGAGATCGCAGATATGTTGAACAAACAGTCTTTGATACGTGACTGGCCGACCCAAAGTCTGTTACTTTAACCCTGTATGGCTGTTGAACAGGATCCACCAACATAATATTCTCTGGTTTGAGGTCTGCGTGAATTAAAGCAAGACTTTTCCATTTTTTCAGCGCAGTGGCCACTTGCTGAAGAATGGGTCAAATTACTTTTAGTGGCAGAGGACTGAACTTATTTTGTTTCAGAAAGTCATACAAGTTTTGCTCCAGCATCTCAAAGACTAAAGAAGTATGGTTACGGTGCTGAAAGCATTCATAAGCTCGTACAAAGTTATATTCATCAGCATTTTCAGTACTGAGCCTTGCTAATATGTTCACTTCTATCTAACCTTGACGTGCATAAGAAGGGTGGTCCTTCAAAATTTTGATTGCTGCAATTTCATTTGTCCCTCTTTTCCAGCATTTCACTACCTGGCCAAAAGCGCCTCCACCAAGAGAATCAAGGACTTCATAAGTATTTTTCATGGAGCATAAAACTTCATGCTGTACTAACTGATAGCCCCCTTCTCCAGTGGTACAATTCTGTTTTGTTCCTGTGGTAGTTGTCACAACTGTCACTGGATTTCCCATGTTGGTTTGCAACATTGCAGGAAGTATGGACGACTCATCGACAATCTGCCTTGCACTATGATTATCCAACGCCTCACTCTTGAGCTTCAATCCACATCGCTGGGGGCCTTCTAGGAAATTTAACCTGCATCACCACTTCCCAGTCTGAGATGCCTCCACTTGAGTTTGCTGCTCCTGAGATGCTATAACCTTTGTAGCACTCGCAGTGCTTTTTTTTTTTTAACATCTTTATTGGAGTATAATCGCTTTACAGTGTTGTGTTAGTTTCTGCTTTATAACAAAGTGAATCAGCTATACATATACCTATATCCCCATATCTCCTCCCTCTTGCGTCTCCCTCCCATCCTCCCTATCCCACCCCTCTAGGTGGTCACAAAGCACCGAGCTGATCTCCCTGTTGTTCATTGCAGCTCTATTTACAATAGCCAGGACATGGAAGCAACCTAAGCGTCCATCGACAGATGAATGGATAAAGAAGATGTCGCGCATCTTCAATGGAATACATATACAATTATATACATATATACAATGGAATATTACTCAGCCATAAAAAGAAACAAAATTGAGTTATTTGTAGTGACGCAGTGCTTTTTAAAACAACAGCACTTGTCTGCAATGGAAGGTTGTGTCCTCCCGGTCTCTTAAATGGTATCTTTGTCTGAAAAGCACTGCCCTTCGTGGGAGGATGAGAATTTCCAACTTTTCTACCATTCACATAGGTCCGTGGATAGTTCCTTTCCTGGAATACACAACTGCTTGGCTCTACTTTGAGTTTCTTCACACTACAAAAGACACTTGACTGAGTTTGATAAATATACGGTGGGTAGACCAAGACTCGTGAGGCCGTACCTTCCTAGAGGCCTGCGCTCTCCCCTCTTATGGCGGCCGCAGCCCTGAGCGTGTCCGGGGTGGGTGCGGGGCCGTGTCGGGGACAGGAAGCCAGGCGCTTCATCAGGCGGCACCACCCGGCCCGGGCTCAGCCTCTCAACGCGGCCGCTGCCATCTTGTCCTGGCGGCTGAGAGGAAACGGTGAAACACCCTCCCCCGACCGCTGCTGCAGCTGCTCTGGCGGCTGAGCGCCGGGCCCGTGTCCCTCATCTTCCTTCCCGGGGATTTGGGGTGGGGACAGCTTGGCTAGGCCAAGGGGTGGCCCCACTGCCGGGGCCTACGGGCGGTGCGTGGTGCAGGTCCCGCGGCTCGGGCTCCTCTGGTCGCTGGCCGCCCCAGTCTTGGGCGCCTCCTCCTGTGTGACCTGTTTCATTCAGCATCATTCCCTGTAGATCCATTCATGTTATCACAAATGGCAAGATTTCCTTCTTCTAGATGGCTGAGTAATATTCCATTATATAGAGAGATACAGATTATCTGTCTCACATCTTCTTTATCCATTCATCTATTGATGAACACTTAGGTTGCTTCCATGTCTTTGCTGTTTTGAAAAATGCTGCAATAAATGTAGAGGTGCATATATCTTTTCTAATTACTGTTTTTGTTTTCTTCAGGGAAATGCCCAGACGTGGAATTGCTGGATTGTATGGTACATCTATTCTTAATTTTTTTGAGGAATCTCTGTACTATTTCCCATAATGGCTGCACCAATTGACTACCCCACCAACAGTGCACAAGGGTTCCCTTTTTTCCACATCCTCACCGACACTTGCTATTTCTTGTCTTTTGGATGATAGCCATTCTCATAAGTGTGAATTGATCTCTCACTGTGATTTTATTTGCATTTCCCCGATGTTTAGTGATGTTGAGTATCTTTTCATGTGTCTGTTGGAAATTTGCATGTCTTCTTTGGAAAAATGTCTATTCAGGTCCTCTGTCCATTTTTAAGTTGGATTGTTTAGGTTTTTTTTACACTGAATAATAATGAGCTTTTAATATATTTTGCATATTAACCTGTTATTGGATATAGCATTTGCAAATATCTTCTCCCATTCAGCAGGCTGCCTTTTCATTTTCTTGAAGGTTTTCTTTACTGTGCAAAGGCTTTTTAGTTTAATGTGGTCTCATTTGTTTATTTTTGCTGTTATTGCCCTTGCCTAGGAGGCAGATCCAAAAAAGTATTACAAAGGCCAACGTGAAAGAGTTTACTGCTTATATTTTCTTTTAGGACTTTTATGGTTTCAGGTCTTATGTTTAAGTCTTTAATCCATTTTGAGACTATTTGTGTATATGGTGAATTAAAGTGGTCCAGTTTCATTCTCTTGAATGGTCCAGTTTTACCAACACCACTTATTAAAGAGACTGTTCTTTTCCCATTGTACATTCTTGCCTCTTTTGTCATAGATTAATTGACTATATGTGTGTGGGTTCATTTCTAGCCTCTCTATTCTGTTCAGTGATCTGTGTGTCTGTTTTTGTACCAGTACCATACAACTTTGATTACTATAGCTTGATAGTATAGTTTGAAATCAAGAAGGGTATTAAACTAGGATTAAAGACCTAAATGTAAGACCAGATACTAAAAAATTTCTAGAGGAAAACAGGCAGAACACTGTGGCATAAATCACGGCAATGTTTTTTTTGGATTCGTCTCCTAGAGTAATGGAAATCAAACCAAAAATAAACAAAGGGACCTAATTAAACTTAAAAGCATCTGCACAATGAAGGAAACCATAAACAAAACGAAAAGACAACCTACAGACTGAGAGAAAATATTTGCAAATAATGTGACCGACAAGGGATTAATTTCCAAAATATACAAACAGCTCATATAGCTCTATATCAAAAAACAAAAAACCCATTCAGAAAGTGGGCAGAAGACTTAAATAGACATTTCTCCAAAGAAGACATACAGATGGCCAACAGGCACATGAAAAGATGCTCAACATTGCTAATTATTAGAGAAATGCAAATCAAAACTACAATGAGGTATCACCACACACCAGTCAGAATGGCTATCATCAAAAAGTCTACAAATAAAAAATACTGAAGATGGTGTGGAGAAAAGGGAACCCTCCTACATTGTTGGTGGGAATGTAAATTGGTTCAGTCTCTATGGAGAACAGTATGGAGGTTCCTTAAAAAACTAAAAATAGAGTTACCATATGATCCAGCAATCCAACTCTTGGGCATATATTTGGAAAAGACAAAAACTCTAATTCTAAAAGATGCATGCACCCCAATATTCATTGCAGCACTATGTACAATAGCCAAGACATGGAAGCAACCTAAGTGTCCATCAACAGATGAATGAATAAAGAAGATGTGGTATGTATATACAATGGAAAACTACTCAGCCATAGAAAAGAATGAAATAATGCCATTTGCAGCAACATGGATGGACCTAGAAATTATCATACTAAGTTAAGTAAGTTAGACAGAGAAAGACAAATATATCATATCACTTATATGTAGAATCTAAAAAATGATGCAAATGAACTTATATACAAAACAGAAATAGACCCACAGACATAGAAAACAAACTTATGGTTACCAAAGGGGAAAGGGGGTAGGTAGAGGGATAAATTAGGAGTTTAGGATTAACAGATAGACACTACTATATATAAAACAGATAAACAGCAAGGACCTATTGTATAGCACAGGGAACTATATTCAATATCTTGTAATAACCTATAATGGAAAAAAACTGAAAAAGAATATCTATATCTATATCTATATCTATATCTATCTATCTATATCTATATATATATATCTATATATATATAAACACAACATTGCAAATCAACCATAGTTTAATTAGAAAAAAAGTGTAGTTCCACCCATTTTCATATTGACCTTCTGTCCAGATTATCTGTCCATTGATGAGAGCAAGAGTATTGCAGTCCCCACTCTGATTGAATTGCTGTCTCTTTCTCCCATTAGTCTGTTAATATTTGCTTCATCCATTTATGTCCTCCAATATGAGTTCATAAATATTTACAAATGTTATTATAACAATTTTTATTAGTGATTGAGGTATTCATCACATTATGTATCCCTAACAATTAAATTCTAATTAAAACTATTGTTTACCACTTCATAGAGTATGCAAGAACCTTAAAAAAATATAATTCCATATATCTTTTCACATGCTTTATGCTGCTTTTTTCTATATTTTAATTCTATATAAGTTATAACCCATAAATCATTCTATTTCATTGCTTTCATGAATCAGTTTTTTATACAGAAATTAAGAATTAAAATATAACCTATACATATGTTAAAATGGTGCCATTTGTGGTGCTCATAATCTTTTTTATAAATCTGTTCACTTCCAGTATCAGTACTTTCAGAGCAAAAATACTTCCTTATGTTTTTACCATCAGCAGACCTGCTATTCATAACATCTCTACTTCTATTTATCTTAAAATATCTTAATTTTATTTGTCTTTTTGCAACATGTTGGACAAGTTCTTTATGTTATGAAAAGGTAATAAGCTGTTATATAAACACCTAACACCACAATGAAAATTGGATGGATGCCGTAAGTAGATGATTCAAATTTATGAAAAGCCAATAGTAAAAATATATTTAGCAATATATAACCATTAAAAAAGAAATGTATAGACAATACATCATTGTTGACTTGTAAATAATGGGTTTGAAATAGTTTCAAATATACAGAAATAAGGCAAGAAGAGTATTAAGAGGTCCTATGTGTGTCTTACACAGATTCCTAATAACATTTTATCTCATTTATTCCATCAACTTTTTCTCTACGTATAATCCCATTATCAAAGTGTTTTTCTGAACCACCTGAGAGCAAGTGCCTGACTTGTTTTACACGACCTCTAAATCCTCTAGTGTGATTTTTCCATCAAAAAGACAGTAGCTTACATAACAACCACACTACCATTCAATTCAGGAAACCAACATTGATACAACACTATTGCTTAATCCACAAATCCCATTTACATTTTTCAGCTGACTCCACAATGAATCATAAAAAAAGAAGCATATTACCCACCTCCCAGCTTTGTTCTTCCTTAAGATTGCTTTAGCTATTTGAGGTCTTTTGTGTTTCCATACACATTTTAGGACTATTTGTTCCAGTTTTGTGAAAACTGTTACTAGTATTTTGATAGATATTGCATTGAATCTGTGGATTATTTTGGGTAGTAAGGACATTTTAACATTAATTCTTCCAATCCTTGAGCATGGAATAGCTTTCCATTTATTTGCATCTTCTTCAGTTTCATCAATGTGTTGTAGTTTTCAGTGTACAGATCTTTCACCTTCTGAGTTAAATTTATTCTGAAGCATTTTTGATTCAATTATAAATGGGATTGTTTTCTTAATTTTTCTTTCTGATAGTTTGTTGTAAGTGTATAGAAATACAACTGATTTTTGTATATTGATTTTGCATCCTTCAACTTTACTGAAGACTTTTATTAGTACTAACAGTTTTTGTGTGGAGTCTTTAGGGTTTTCTATGCATAATATCATGTCATCTGCAAATAGTGACAGTTTTACTTCTTTCTTTCTGATTTGGATGCCTTTTATTTCTCTTTTTTGCTTAAATTTTCTGACTACGGCTTCAGTACTATATTGATTGGAAGTGGTAAGAGTGGGCATCCTTGGATTGTTCCTGATCCTAAGAGGAAAAGCTTCCAGCTTTCTCCCATTGAGTATAATGTTAGCTGTGGGCTTGTCATGTATGCCCTTTATTGTGTTGTACATTCCCTCTGTACCCAGTTTGTTGAGTTGTTTTTTTTTTTTTAATATCATGAATGGATGTTGAATTTTGTCAAATGCTCTTTTTTGCATCTATAGAGAGATCATTTTTCCTTCATTTTGTTAACCTGGTGTATCACACTGATTCATAGGTGTATGTTGAATCATCCTTGCATTCTTCACATAAAGCCACTCGATCATGGTACATGATCCTTTTAATACACTATTGAATTCAGTTCACTAATATTTTGTTGAGGATACTTGCATCAATATTCATCAGGGATATTGGCATGTAATTTTTTTTTCTTGTAGTGTCCTTCTCTGGTTTTGTTATCAGAGGAGTGAGGCCAGCCTTATTGAATGAGTTTGGAAGCTTTACTTCCTCTTCAGTTTTTGAATACGTTTGAGAAGAATAGGTATTAACTCTTCTTCATATGTTTGGAAGAAGTCACTTGTAAAGCCATCTGATCCTGGACTTTTGTTTGTTAAGACTTTTTTGATTACTGATTCAATTTTATTACTAGTAATTGATCTGTTCAGATTTTCTATTTTTTTCTGATTCAGTCTTGGAAGATTGTGTTTCTAGGAACTTATCCATTTCTTCTAGATTTCCAATTTGTTGGTGAATAATTGTTGGCATATAATCTCATATTATCTTTTGTATTTCTGTGGTGTTGGTTGTAACTGTTTTTTCATTTCTGATTTTTTTTGTTTGTTTGGGCCCTCTCCCTTTCTTTCTTGATGAGTCTGGCTAAAGGTTTTATCTTTTCAAAGAACCAGCTCTTAATTTCATTGGTCTTTTCTATTTTTTAAAAGTATCTATTTCATTTATTTCCACTCTTATCTTTATTATTCCTTCCTTCTACTCACTTTGGGTTTTTTTGTTTTTGTTTTTTAATTTATTTTATTTATTTATTTTTGGCTGCATTGGGTCTTCATTGCTGCACGTAGGCTTTCTCTGGTTGTGGTGAGCTGGGGCTACTCTTCGTTGTGGTGTGCAGGCTTCTCATTGTGGTGGCTTTTGTTGCAGAGCATGGGCTCTAGGTGCGCGGGCTTCAGTAGTTGTGGCGTGTGGTCTCAGTAGTTGTGGCACATGGGCTTAGTTGCTCTGCGGCATGTGAGATCTTCCTGGACCAGGGCTCGAACCAGTGTCCCCTGCATTGGCAGGCAGATTCTTAACCACCGTGCCACCAGGGAAGCCCCTGACTTTGGGTTTTGTTTGTTCTTCTTTTCTGTTTCCTTTATGTGTAAAGTTAGATTGTTTATTTGAGATTTTTCCTGTTTCTTGAGGCATGCTTCTATCACTATAAACTTCTCTCTTAGAGCTGCCTTTGCTGCATCCCATAGATTTGGGAAGGTAGTGTTTCCATTTTTCATTTGTCTCAAGGTGTGTTTAAATTCCCTCTTTGATTTCTTCATTTACCCATTGGTTGTTTAATAGCATGTTGTTTAGACTCCCTGTGTTTTTGTGTTTTTCCAATTTTTCCCTGTAGCTGATTTTTAGTCCCAAGTCTCTGTGGTAGGAAAATATGGTTGATGTGATTTCATCTTAAATTTACTGAGGATTTTTTTGTGACCTAACCTGTGGAGAATGTTCCATGTGCTCTTGAAAAGAATGTGTATTCTGCTGCTTTTGGATGGAATGTTTCATATATATATCTATTAAGTCCATCTGACCTAATGTGTCATTTAAAGCCAGTGTTTCCTTATTGATTTTCTGTCTGGATGTTGTGTCCATTAATGCAAATAAGGTGTTAAAGTCCACTACCATTATGTGTTACTGTCAATGTCTCCCTTTATGTTTGTTAATTTTTGCTTTCTGTACTTAGTTGCTCCTATATTGGCTGTATATATATTTACAAGTTGTATATCTTCTTGTTGTATTGATTTTTAAATCATTATATAATGTCCTTTTTTGTTTCTTGTTACAGGCTTTGTTTTAAAGTCTATTTTGTTTGGTATAAGTCCTGCTAGCTCAGCTTTCTTTCCATTTCTGTTTACATGGAATATCTTTTTCCATCCATTTGCTTTCAGTCTCTGTGTTTTTTAAGATCTGAAGTGAGTCTCTTGTAGGCAGCATACATATGGGTCTCGTTTTTTCATTCATTCAGTCACCTTCTGTCTTTTGATTGGATAATTTAGTACATTTACATTTAAAGTAATTATTGATATGTATGTGCTTATTGCCATTTTGTTAATTGTTTTCTGATTATTTTTGTTGATCTTCTCTGTTCCTTTCTTCTCTTTCTCTCTTTCTTGTGATTTGATGACTTTCTTTAGTGTTATGTTTGTATATATTTCTCTTTATTTTTTGTGTGTATCTATTATTAGTTTTTGATTTGTGGTTGCTGTGATGTTCTTATATAACAGCCTATGTACATAGTAGTCTATTTTAAGTTAATGGTTGCTTCAATTTGAAAATGTTCTTGGATTTGTAAAAGTAGTACATTTTTAACCACCCCCTTGTTTTATTATTTTGACATCATATTTTACATCTTTTTATTTTGTGGATCTCTTTACTAATTTTGGTAGTATAGATGACTTTACTACTTTTGTCTTTTAAATTTCATACTAGTTATATAGGTGTTTGATCGACTATCTTTGCTATATATTTGCCTTTACCAGTGGATTTTTTCTTTCATAATTTTCACATTTCTAGTTATGGCCTTTTCTTTTATGTTTAAAGAAGTGCCCTTAACATTTCTTGTAAGGTCTGTTTTGTAGTAATGTTAAAGCCTGAATTTTGAGACATTTCCTACTGGAAGTTATCAATGTTTAGTATCAAAGGTACTGATATAAAGGATTGACCCTGCCAGTACAGACTTATTTGGGACACAGTCGGCAGGAAACAGAAGACAGGAGAGGACAAGGACAGCGATATTTCCCTTCTCACAGTCATGGAATGTTTCACTTAGTCCTAGTTAGGAACTGCTGGAAGGCATTCTAGTCATTGAACTATCTGCTCTCAAATCCTGTATTTCTACTCTGCTTTTTGACAGAAAATATATTTTCCAGGCTCTGGTACTCTGGCTTCCTGGGTAGGTTTGATGTTACCAAAGATGAAAGGGCAGGAGGGGAAATGCCAGGGCATTTCTCCCCGTCAATGGCTGCATTCCTCTGTGATTCCAGCTCCCATTAAACAGCCCCTCCCTATCTAGTCTCAGTTCCTTCCAGTCAGCCTTTGCCAGAGAGCCATCTCCTGTTGGAGAACTTCATGTCCTGAGCTCTGGAACACCAGTGTCTATGTTATTTTACAGTTCTGGAGATCAGAATTCCAAAATGAATTTCACTGGGCTAGAATTAAGGTGTTGACAGGGCTGTGTTCTTTTCTGGAGGCTCTATGGGAAAATTAGTTTTCTTGCCTTTTCCATCTTCCAGAGGTAAACTCATTCTTTGACTAGTGGCCCACTTTCATCTTCAAAACCAGCAATGACCAGTGGAGTCTTTCTCACATGGCATCTTTCTGACTTACTTTTTTGCCTCTCTCTTCCACTTTTAAGAACCTTTGTGATTACCTTGGGCCCACCCAGATAATATAGGATAATCTCCATATTTTAAGGTCATCCAATTAGCAATTCAAATTCCATTTGCTACCTTAATTCTCCTTTGCCATGTTATGTAACGTAGTTATATATTCTGATAATTAAGACATGGACATCAGTGGGAGGCCACTATTTGACCTGTCACACCATATTTCTAAGACATCAGGATCTCTGTTTCTTCCACAAAGCAATGTCTTTAGGTCCTGGAAGCAAGCATAGTTATATCCAAGGAAAAGAAGAGGCTTTGTTATGTGCAGTTATAGGAAGAACATCTATCAAGTAGGGCCACTGGTGATTCATACATTTTTTTCAGCTTGAAAGGAAAGTGGGTCCTTAATATATATTTGTCAAATATTTAGTCAACATGAACATTTACTATATGTAAAACATCCTCCCATGGAGATATAAAGTTGAATCTGGAATGGCTTTTACATTCAGTCTATCAAAATTTCAATCTATCATGAACCTGAATGTGTGACAAATAATACAAGAAACAGAATGAGGGAGTGAGGACAGGTGAGTGAAATTCTGGGTGTAGACACAGAATTGTCTCAAACTTCCAAATTCAAACCCTAGTAATTGTCTTAACCTTAAGAATGTCTTTCAAATATCTTCCTAGTCGTGAATGAGGGAAACAAAGGCCTCTGAAAGATTTGACATAGGAGACTGAACACATTATCTGAATCTCAAATTAAATATGAGATTTATTCTCTAATCATTTGGGGTATGTAGGATGATCCCTCCCCCTTCTGTGTTTTTTCTATTTCTTGTGAATTTATCTAACAAGTATTTATTTCCATGTGTGAGGCATATGAACTTCTCCATACACTTTTATTTTTCTGCTCTTTCTGGTTAGTCTCCTGCTTCTCAGCAACTTTTCTTTTTCTACTTTATGCTGCCTCACAGTTTTAAAGTGTACCACATTTTAAAGTTTTCATATCCTTAGAAAACCTTGCATCTCTAGAGTAATTATTTTATATAATAGAAATTTATCTGTGTCCAAAAGTTACTGCTCCAGAAGATTCTTTTCATGGTGGATGTCATGGCAACATAGAGATGATCATGGATAGAACAGAACAGGGGGAGCTAAGCCCAAGAATTAGACTAGATTGAAGGGAAACTCAGGTATTAGGACACTTTGTTACAAGTAACAGGAATCAGTTTAAGCTTTTAAGAAGCACCTGGAACTCGGGAAGGTACCCGGAAAACAAGACATGAGAAGTCTCTGTTTCTCATTTCCGCCTTTCCCTGTGTGTTTGTCTTGTTCTTCTTTATCTGCAGACTTACTTTCCTGTCATTTCAGTCTATGTTACATCATGCAGCCCCACACAGAGGTTGCCTATCTTTCAATCTCAATCCTACTCTACAGGGGGTAGGAGGAGAGTCTGATTGGCCAGTTTCAATCAAGTATTGACCCCTTATCCAGCCAACTATGGTCATGTCAACATTTTAAAAGAAAAAAAAAATAAGCAATTCACCAAGCAAAGTTGAGTTTATTCAACTTTGTAGAGGTGAATAGAAGAGTAGAATGATCACAATTTGGAACAAGTAAACTATGGCAAACCATAGGTAAGTCCAGCAAACAAAGGAAGAGAGTGATCTTTTATGGAGGAAAGGAGGAATTTGGGAGAGGTTGTTTTGAACAAAAGTTCACTGGAGGGAAATGAGAGTTTGAAGTAGTGGTGGCTTCTCATTGGCTACAGGTGAGGGCAGTTTGCTCTTGCTGGGCTGATAGGAGATCTTCCTTCTTCCTGCTGGACTATGTAAGCTGCGATGACTGGTTAATGTGTGAGAGCCCCTCCTTCATGACTTTCTGACTCCAATTTTGAGTTAGAGTTTCATAAAACATTTTCATATTTCCCCCTTCTAATCAAGATCTTTCTCTGAAAGCGTTGCTGATCAAGAGTTGGGTCATCTGTTCCTGATTAGAATTATTTTTGTCCCTCTGTACCAATAAGAACATTTCCTGGATGTCATGTCCCATGTCAGAGGGAAGTGCACAGATTGGAAACCACTGAGGCCACACTTGAGTAACATGGATAGGTAGGAGAACTCTCAGGCATTTTCCATCTTAAATCTATATCTTATCAATGTTGTCAACATTGGAGATCATCTTGAAACATTGAGCCAATATCGCCCTATTGAGTATATCATTTCTACAAATGTTTGACAGGCAACAGATATAAAGCTTTAAAAAAAGATTATACAAAGTAAGATGAGGAGCAGAATAATGACTGTGGTTTGCATAATAGTCCTAAAGCAGGAGCCCAAAACTTAAAGTAACTGATAAAAAAGATCAAAGGAGCATGGCTCATCAGATGAAATTTGTTGTAGTCAATGTACTTGTTCCCTAATTTTACATAATTGGATTTCTGCTTCTCCAGGGAAATTTCTCCATATCCACAGGTGGTGTTTGCTATTGTACAGATGCCTCCTTGTTCAGCAAGTAGGTAATAAAGGGCTATGCAATTGTCTAAAATTACTTTAACCAATGAGTCAAGTGATTGTTGTTGGGTTCATATTGCCTTAGCAATGGAATCAGTAAGTTTTCCCAATTCCAGAGAGAGATTTCTAGTCATTCATTCATTAGCATAAATACTCACAAAAGGGATAAGTGCCTTTCTGATGGAAGCAGATCTAGAGTCATGTATACCTCCTGAGAGTTCCCTTTTAAGGCAGTGGTAAAAGTTTAATGGGGAAGACCAGTGGGACAACCAATTGTAGACGTCCACAGGAACAGTTAGAAAACCTATTAATCATTGGCCTTCAATCCGCCATCTTTTTAAACACTTATACACCTATCAAGAGACCATTTTCTCACAGATAAAGTTAAAACCAGGTGGTGTGCATAAGATTCCTGCTATGGTTTGATTAGTAATAGTGCCATTAATTGGGATTATTTAGTTGGCCTTTTCAAGCCAAGTGTCAGTGGTGTTTGGGGAACAATTAGAGAGGAACCATCTTGTTCTGTGGACATTGTTGTCAAAGGCCATACAGAAGGTTTTTTGTTTGTTTTTGTTCTGTTATGTCAAGCAGACCTAAGGTAGTAGTGAGAATGGGGAACCATATAGGTGGAATAGGTATGATTAGTTGAGCTGAAATTTATGACAGGGGAGAGGTCAAAGCAATGTATAGGAAAACCACATTGTAGAAGTTTGAGTTGGTAAGAAATATCTGGAGGGGTGTGGGTATAGTTAGCTGTCTCACTGGATATGAAGGAGTTTTCTACAGAGGAAGACTAAAGGGTCATGGCTGTCACGGATAGATCAAGGTTTCTGAAGACAGATCCAACAACCAGAAAAGATTTCCCCTTTTGCAAGGGATTGGGAAATGTGAATGATGGCATCATCTCTCCAGGATACAGAAGGGGAAAACAAGGTGCAAAAAAGCATAAAGGAGAGATTATTCAGGCCTTATCCTGTCATCTTGGGAAAGCTGTCTGCTTCAGGTGTTGTCCGCTTCAGTTCCTGGAAATGTTTAATATGAGGTCACAGTTGGTATGCAGGTCCAGTCAGACTTTTAGATGGAACACATGGAACCAGGAGTCAACTCCTTGGAGTTTGTTGGCACAAGTATTTGTCAGTAACCCTTGATAAGGGCCTTTCCAATGTGGTTGAAGAGAGTCTTTTTGAAGATGTCTTTTCCAACAAATGAATTCCTCAGGTTGCAGAGTGTGGTGTGTGAGGTCGTGGTCTCCCTGGAGTGCACTATAAAAGTATTGCTCTACCAGAGCAGGATTGTTTTCAAGGGATGTAATTAGACCTTTGCAATACTGAAGTATATTTTCTTGCATTGGCTATGGGTCAAAAGAGGTAAAAGCTAGATGCATGGGGTGCCCAGTAATTATCTCAAAGGGTGAGAGTTTATTAGCTCCAAAAGTGGTGGATCTGAGATTTAGAAGGACCAATGGCATACTTTTGGACAAAATATTTGGAAGGTTTCCTCAAATTTTGTCAGTTAAGTTTTGATGATGCTGTTAGTTTGTTCGACTACTTCTGAAGACTGAGGATTATAAACATAGTGAAAATTATGTAAAACTGGCCAAACAGCACAGACTTAACTGTAATATTTGACTAGTAAAATAGGTTCCCTGTTTGCTATGGAGCTTAAGAGGGATTTCCCAGGTAGGGATATATATTTTTTCAATAAGATTTTAGTAACAAGGCGGTAACTTGTCTACATGGGAAGGCTTTGACTCAGCGGGAAAGCATACAAATCATTACCAAGACATATTTGTATCCATGAGACGGGATTAGCTGACTAAAGTCCATTTCCAAACCTCAAATGGTCCCTTAGGCAACTTAAAATGCCTGGGAACAATGCTAACAGGTTTCCCTGGATTGTATTTTGGATAGGTGGCGAAGAAAAGTAAGCACTCTTTGAGGCCTCAGTAATATTTCCCAACCATTATTGATTCATAAATATTATCATCTTATTTGAAACCCAATGGTTTAATATATGTACAGTGGTCAATAGTGGGAATTTTAGAATTTCTGGCAGAGCTAGGTTTTTATTTAGTCCAAACCAGAGGTCTCTTTCTTATCATACCAAAAGCAATTAGATTTATAATATTGTTTTTCCTTTTCTGGTACTGATTATTGGGTACCTTTAGTGAATTTCTCTAACTTATCATCTGGAGGTGAATTCCTTTGGACCATGACAGAGTTTTGACTTTTGAACTCTTCAAGGACAGCATTTTTTTGCAGAAATATCGGCTTTTCACTTCCAAAGAGTCAAGCTTAGAATGCCCCCAGGACCTTAATAATAGCCAAAACAGCAGCAGTAAGAGTACAGCATCTAATAAATCCTGAACTTAAGGGCCATGTAAAATCTTATCTCCATTCCAAAATCATGAACCACTCCAAAGGTTTTTGCCCTCAGGTAGCATACAGGCCCATGTGAGTGAGCATAATTTGGCTTGTTGGGTGGCAGTAGCCAAAAGCAAAGGTGTTGCTTCAATTACTTCAAAAGGAGTTGATATTGTATATCCAGCACAATTTTTACAACTTAAATATTTCAAATAAGAACCATCACTGAACCATGAGAAGACAACGTTATGCAAAGGTATTTCCTGTAAGTCATCATAGGGTGTCAGAAGGTGACCTGTCAGTATTATCCAGTCACAGTGGGAGGGGGAGGAGGAGGGGTTGTCAGTAGAGGAGAGAAGAGTAGCAGGGCTAAAGTTATTATAGTGAGCAAGAGTGGTGTAAGGGACAGTTAACAGGAGAATTTCATAGGAATTGAGATGGCTTTAGAAAAGCTTTGACAGCATGTGGCACAAAGAAGGATAAAGGGAATTCAATGACTATTTCCCTAGTGGCCTTTCCCTAGAGGGCAGTAGCAGGATAGCTAGTGATGCAGGAGCACTATTCCTTGACTATGGGATCTAGGTGTTAGCTGTAAAATCCTGTGGGTTGGTGGTGATGCCCATGCTTTTGGGTGAGTACCCTAAGGGCATTCCTTTGTTTTTTATATACAGAAAAGGAAGGAAGAAAGTTGATAAATGGAGTGTCCAAGGGCAGGGGAGTTTATTAAACTTTCCTTTAAGATTTGAAAAGTCGTGTCATCTGAATCTTCCAAGAAAATAGAGTCAGGTTTAGTAGTTTTTAACAAGTCATATAAATGTTGGGCCATAAGGGAAAAGTTTCAGATCCAACTGTGACAATAGACTGTAAATCCAAGCCTTCATCCATGGACATTTGATTTTTTCACAGGTGAAATAGCAAAGTTGCAGGGACTGGTGCAGGGGATAATAGAGTCCTGAGACTTATAGTCTTCTATTATTGGCTTAGTGCTTTGAGGGGCCTTTTTTTTTTTTTTTAAGGGCATCGATTAACTCTGGAGAGAGGTTTTGAGAGATCTATTTGGGTCATATTAAGAGTTGCACTGTGGATTCTGCCAATATCAGTATATTGCTCATAAAGAGGTGGCAGCTGATTTAACAGGGATAAATGATTAGTGTCTTTGGAATTAGGTCTTGTGCCATCAACGAGCAAATAAAAGAAGTCGAAGGGCCATTTGATTCACCTGGTTGGCTATTTTGGTTGCTCCTGTCAAATTCTAGAATAATTTGCCCCTTTTGGGAGAAAGAAATTCCACCATAATATTTTCCTAAGAGATCCTCAGTCCAATACATAAATAGGAGCAGAAGAATTCAGAAGTAAAGGGTGGGTATCTCTTAGAAGGCCTAAGTAAAAGGGGATAGGTTTAGAGATAGGAATCTCCTGAGGTTTATTACAAACCCCAACTCTTTGAACCGTTTTAGTACTTTGAGGCAGGAGCTATTTAATGGTACTAGGGCTGAGCACTGAGAGTGTAGCTCCAGTGTCAATAAGGACAAAAAGAGACTTATTCCAAATCTGGAGAGAAGTTTCTCCAAGTCAATTAAAGGGAGGGACTGGAAGAAGAACCCAGTAGTTCCTTGGAGTCCTGTCACTGGGGATTAGGAGGACACTGGAAAGGCTGGTTAGAGGACTGAAGGTGCCTGGAACACTTAAGCTTGTAGCAGTCTTTCTTTCAATGTCTTGGCTTTTTGCAATAATGGCAGAGACCAGGAGGGTTGTTATTTTTTAAATTTAATTAATTAATTAATTTATTTTTGGCTGCGTTGGGTCTTCGTTGCTGCGTGCAGGCTTTCTCTAGTTGTGGAGAGCGGGGGCTACTCTTTGTTGCTGTGAGCAAGCTTCTCATTGTGGTGACTTCTCTTGTTGCGAATCATGGGCTCTAGGCATGCAGGCTTCACTAGTTGCAGTGCGCAGGCTCAGTAGTTGTGGCACACGGGCTTAGTTGCTCTGCAGCATGTGGGATCTTCCTGGACCAGGGCTCAAACCCATGTCCCCTGCATTGGCAGGCGGATTCTTAACCACTGTGCCACCAGGGAAGCCCCTGGTTTTTTTTAGGGGCTTTCATTTGTTGGAGTTGAAGACTAAGGATTTTAGTGGTCTTCCTTTTAGTTGAATCGTCTAGCATGTGGGTGAGCTGGCTTGCTAAATTTGCTAAATCTGGAGTGGACATAATTTCCCATTTTATCCTGGTTCTTTTAATTACAAGAGAAAGATCCCAATTAAGCACAATGAACATAGAGTTAAAAGCTACCTGAGTGGATTCAACATCCAAAGGAAGACCAGAGTCTTCTTTAAACATGATATGGAGCTGAAATAATTGTTCACACACTCACTGGGCTCCTGGGTACAATCCTGGATCTTATTCCCATTGACTGCCTTTGGGAAAGCCCTAGGAATTGCCAAATGGACTTGCCAGGCAATTTCCTGAACTTGATCATAGAATAAGGCAGTAAGGGTTTTTCTTTGTCCCCAAGCTGTAATTCTAAAGACTTCTCAGGATCATCCCAACTGGCAGTTTTCATCCAGTGTTGGGCCTGACCTTCAGCAACAAGCATATGTACTGACTGATACAAGTCAGGGAAGCCAGGTTGACAAGTTTGGATGACTATATTAAATTCCTCAGCAAATCTGTGGAGACCCTCAGTTACTTGGGGAAAATCTTTGACTACTGCTTGTAGTTCAGCTTTAGTTCAGGGAACATAAGATATTAGGGGTTTAGCATTTGGATTTTCAGAGGATCTGATTTTGAAGGGGCAGGTTTTAATACGTTTAAGGGAGGAGAAAGCAGGGAGAGGTTCAGAGAAAAAGGGAAGTTCAGTGAGGCTATTAGAATGAGGAAGTGGAGGGTATAGAGGAGATGGGTATTGTGCAGAAGGGGAAGAGAAAGGTGGCACCAGAGACACAGAGAACAGGGGGAGGGGAAAAGAGACCTCAGAAGCATTTCTGTCTTCGTTTAATCATCTGTTCACCTTGAATAATTTAGGAATGGTATTTTGTAAATAGGCAATTTTAGAATCTTGGGTATGTTTGGAAGCTTCCAGGTACCAATTAAATAGGCATCCCATTCAGTATGTTTAATTTCAGAGCAGCAGTCTTCTAATTTGGTTCTGAGAAAAACAGGTTTGGGGATCTTGAAATTTCCCCATAATGGCCATTAGCGTTCTAAATTATCTTTGGTTAAGTTGATCCATTTAGTTAAGAATGTGCATGAGGAGGGACCATAGTTCTTTAACATAAAACCAGCAAAGGTCCCAGCAGGAGGGCCCTCCTGAGAGAATTTAGAGGATTGGGATCCCCTATTTCAAAACCAGGGATTAAACAAAACAAAATAAAACAAAACAAAACAAAAAACCACATGAGTACTCACCAAAAGGATGATGCCTTCAAGAAAACAGATCCTGAGTAAACTCTGAGGGCTCGACCAAAAAGAGGGAGTTTGAATTCAAAAGGAGACTAACCAAACTGGAAGGAAGAATTCGACTCATGGGAGCAGAGTGCACAAGGGGTTCAAGTGGGTACCATACACAATTCTGTGGGTCATGAGTTCCTCAGGGGTTTCTCTGCTTCGAATCGCACTTCTGACACTACAAAATGACGACACTTTAAAAGAAAAGGCTAAGCAATTCAGCCAGAAAAATCGACTTTATTTGGGAATATCAGAGGAATTGCAATTCAGGACAAACAAACAGTGACAAACCATAGGCAAGTCTGGAGAACAAAGGAGGAGAGCATTCTTTTATAGAGGAAAGGGGGAAGTTGGGAGGTAGTTTTGAACAAAAGTTCCTTGGAGGAAATGAGAATCCAAAATGGTGGCAGCTTCTCATTGGCTGCAGGCAGGAGAGCTTGCTATTGCTGGATGGAGAGGAAAACTTCCTTTCTGCTGGAATGAGTGGTACATGAATGATGGCCCTTCCAACATGGCTTCTTGACTCCAATTTTGAGTTAGGTTTCCTTAACACATTTTCAGTTAGGAGGGAAAGACCACATAGAATGAATGGGAGCCATTCTCAGAGAAAGAATGATCCCTGAAAACTTCAAGAGGGCAATGATGCTAAGGCTGGACATGTCCAGTTTTTACATTTAGAAAAGGCAGCTATCTGGAGGTAGCCAAACTCAAGCTTAGGGGCAGAGTCCTCCAGACTGTCAAGTCTGTCCAAGATTTCTGACACCAACTGCAAGTTCACAGTTTTCCCGAAACTACCATTAGGTTCAAGAATTCACTATAAAGTCTCACAGAACTCACTGAAAGTTGTTATACCAATGATCACATGTTTTATAGGAAAAGGACACACATTAGAACAAGCCGAAGGAAGACACTCATAGGACAGGGTCTAGGAAGATTACAAATGTGAAGATTCCACTGTCCTCAGATGTTATTCTCTCAGCATTGATGTGTGACAATGCATATGTAGGGAGTATTGCCAATCCCAGAAGCTCATCCAAGCTTTGCTGTCCAGAGATTTTATTGAGGCTTAATTACCTAGGCATGATTGATTGGTTGATTGCCCACATGTTGGTACTCAATCCCCAGCTCCCCTCCTCGGAGGTCAGACTAATACCACTGCCCCAAGGCCCCAACCCTCTAATAACATGGTTAGTCTTCTGGGGATGGCCAGTCCCACCCTAAGATTATTAGGTGTGGTCCACCCCACCCTGAGTCATCTCATTAGCATAAACTATCAGGTGTTGTCCAAGGGGCCCACCATGAATAAAAAGAAGACACTCTTATTAGGAAATTCCAAGTGTTTAGCAGTTACTTCCCGGGAGCCAAAGATAAAGGCTAGTTCTCTCTTTGTATAAGGCTAAATCCCCTTCTACACAGCAGCAAATATGGTAGCTATTCTGTTTTAATATTCTTAATGAGCAAAGCACTATAAGGTGGGCTCTAATTTTAAAGTAAAGCTACTTGTTTTCTGCTTTGTGGTGACCATAAAAAGAAGTGACAGAGGTCTGGTACAGCAGAGAGACTTGGCACTATATTCATAGTGGTTTGTCCAAGGTGGCTGAAGACGATGGTAGTATTTGAAATGCTAAAAGGTATACGAGGCAATAGATGGCTCTGTTGACTATGACTTTTTCTGAGTCCTTCAGATAAAGTAAAGTTGGGCTTCCAGATTCCTCCCACTTCCCTTTTCTATATTCTCCTCTCATGTGGTATCCTAGGACCTCACAGCTGCTTTCCCAAGGCAGTGGCCTAAACCCCAGGATTGTGGCTCTTTATTTTCCACAACTTGCTTCACTCATATGCTCCCACACCCATAATCAAAACTGGTTAGTTGTCAGGAAAGATTGTAATCAGATAAACTAATGCATAATTCAAATTTAATCATACATGTCCTTTGAAAATCCACTTCTGATCTCTTTACAGGGAAAGAGAGTCAACATAGTAATTCACAGTAAGTTACAGTCAGGGACTAGGTTGTGAAAGTTGTTGAAAGCAGGAAGGTTAATCTGTTATCTTAAGTAATTTGATGCAAGTTAACAACACTGGTTCAAAGAACAGAAAATTAAGCAGCATATCTGTTTGAGAGTAAATTATCTCTAATTGGAAAGAGACTACAGTAGGGTTTTTTTTTAAAACTCAAGTCACATAAGTTCCTGCCTACCTCTTTCTAGTGCTGTAGCAAACTGATTATTTTAGCCAAAACATAGAGCATAGATCAGAGAGCAGAAACCATTTGAATCAGCAATTCCCTAAGGCAAGATCAGTGTAATGAGTCTGAGAAAAAACTTTTTCAAATTCTGCCCTTTTCTCTTGGTTCTTCTGAATTTGAACACACTTCCTATTTGTGTACTGCCAAGAAAGACATGTTCCCAATGCGACTTAATTGTGTAAATGAATCGTGTGTGAAATCAGAGAAAGAACCACTAATATAGATGGAGTTGAGCAACACAGGAGCCCTGAACATTTAATCCAGTGTAGAAAGAATGAAGAAGTTGCAAAACTGGAGAAACAGAGATCAGCTCTACTGTGGACTGTGAAATGCAAACCTTGGGATGACTCCCAGCGTTTAGTTTGTCAAAAGGCTTTCCCCAGACTTAATCTCCAAGTCTATGAGATTCATGGTTGAACAGGTGAATCTGGGAAATATTTATGAATTCAATTCAGAGGATAATCTGTCTAGTGACTTGAGAGGACATCCCTACACAGGTGGATACAAATTCAAACTTTGGGGACATTCTGGACTTGGATGAATTTTCTGGGGGTGACCTCTGTTACCAACAACAGTAGCATGTTACCAGACAAGAGCCTAAGAAAACTCTTTATTTGGATAACATTGACTTTCAATATGGTTTAAACCGATTCCTATAGCTAGCTTAGAGAAATCATTGTTTTTCACTTATATAAAACTGATTTTTAAAATAAATTTATTTATTTTATGTATTTATTTTTGGCTGCATTGGGTCTTCTTTGCTGCGTGCGGGCTTTCTCTAGTTGCCGCGAGTCGGGGCTACTCTTCATTGCCGTGCATGGGCTTCTCATTGTGGTGGTTTCTCTTGTTGCAGAGCATGGGCTCTAGGCGCACGGGCTCAGTAGTTGTGGTTCGCGGGCTCCAGAGCACAGGCTCAGTAGTTGTGGTGCACATGCTTAGTTGCTCTGGCATGTGGGATCTTCCCGGACCAGGGCTCGAACCCATGTCCCCTGTATTTGCAGGCAGATTCTTAACCACTGCACCACCAGGGAAGCCCAAAACTGATTTTTATAGCTCAGTTTAATTTAGGAATTTAAGCTTCTTGATTAAAGTTGACATGTTTGTGAATCCAAATTATTGCATATTTCTGCTGAATATACTAGTCATATGCTTAGAAAGTATTGCTTTGGATGGTTATGCTAATTGCTGTAATTTTCTTTTGCCTTTTTGAATCAGTTTTTCTTTGTGAAAACAAACTGTTACAAATCACATTCTGCATTACTGTTAGTTGTAAATTACAGTATATTGATCTAAAATGTTTCAGTTGTAACAGATTGGAGAAAGTTATCAAAATTTACTATCCATATGAAAACAGCTTAATGTTCACTCTTTTATAAACATTGAACTTAAAACAAGTAGCAATAATAAATAAATTTTACTTCTGCTTATAAACACAATCAATTCTGCTCATCTATACATTTTTGTTCTGAATGGAACACAATGTTCCTTTTGTGACAGTTGGATAGATTTAGATATTATCACCCTAGCCTTGTTTTAAATTAAACATGCTTAATAAATATTGATAGAGTGCCTACAATTTCTAGGTACTGAAGAAGACACAAAGAAAATAGATGTGATTTTTGTCCTTAAATATTTAGGTTCACAAAGCGATATAAAGGTTTGGGTTTAGGGGTCATTTTCTAGATAGTTCCATGTATGTTTGTTCTTATTTGCATAATCCAGTAACTTTTTAAGATAGAGAAACTACTTTAGGTAGATATAAGGTATATTACAAGATAGATGTAAAACTGAGACACAGGGGTGGAGACTTGTTAGAGTCACACAGGCAATAAGTGAAAGGACCTAGGTTTGAAACACGATTCTTTCAGTGCAGTTCTAACGCTCTTTCCATATTCAAGACAGAATACAGCAAATGCTACAGTGCAAAGAAAGTGCTATGAGAGTTCGAAGGAGGCCATATAATAATAATTCCAAAAATTTTTCCAAAAAGTAATACATGAGTCTCAATTTCTTCTTAGTAGAATCTCTGCTGAGTACTTTTGATCCCTTGATTTTAGTTATTTCCCTGGGAAGATCTAACTTTCGTAGGTTTGCCTTCACTTCTTTGACTAGGATTTCTATCATGTTCTCTCATTATTTTTCACCTTTTCTTCTTCATTCTTGGGGGGCTGTTTTGGTTAGACTGCCACATCACTTACTCACTTTTCTGCCATATTAATTTTGCTCTTTACTGCCTCTAGTGTAGATGGTTCACTTTTTGTGGTTCATCATTCCTATTTAAAGGCTGTATTTTCTCGTTTCCTTGAGAAAACCAAGCAGAAGGTTTCTAAAATTTTCTTCCTTATCCTACATAAAATATGTTTTAAGAGAACATTTGCTTCTGAGTTTTTAGATTTAAAAAACTTTAAAATTAAAACCTCAGTTGTTGTGTGAGTTTTCTAATCTCACAAAATTTCTTCATCTGAAAAACAAGGTTAATAATAGTACTCCCCCCACAAGATTGGTACAAAAAGTAAATGAGTTGATACGTGTAAAGTGCTGGTAGAGGTCTGGGTCCATTCAGGAGATAGAGACCACACAGTACACTAAACTGGGGAAGTTGATATAAAAAAGGATTAACTATGATCAAAGAGTAACTGTATGATATAAGGAAACTGTATATGGTTCCCTAGGGCTGAAGGAGGCAGGAAAGAGAAACGTGGAAAGGGCTCAGACCTCTACTGGAGAAGACGTGGTTCAGCTCACTGAGTAGCAGAGAAGTTCACTGGTTTAGCCAGACTGGAGCTGATGGGCAAGCAATAGGCACCCTTGGGAATGCAATCTGGCAATCAGCAGCCAGTGATGTGGGCATGCAATGGGAATGTGGGCATTTGCAGGGACAGGAGTCTTTCAGAGCACATGGGCTGTGTTGAGAGAGCTGTGGAAAGGCTTTGCCTTGCCGAGGCTGCAATGTCGCAGATGGACCTGTTCAGGCCCTGTGGTTGAGGCAGGCTCTGCTGAATGAACTCACACCTATACCATTGACTCCCGTTTCTGCAGCAAAGGGCAGGAGATCCTCTTCTTCCATCAGTGATTCTCCAGTGCTCTCTACTGAGAAAAATGAACATTGTGTTCAATTTAAAGGAGAAATACTCAAGTGAATTCTTGTTTATCACAGAACATATACTGAAAAGGTGATTCAGTGCTAGAGATGGTATATTGATAACTGACACGGAACTCAAAACTGTGCCTGGCTCAGTAAATATGCCATTGCTGGAGATAGCGTATGCTATTATTATTGCGTTCTTTTCTTTGTTTAGTAATCTTTGAATAAGGAAACAGCTATCAAGCCTGTTGTGGGCCAAGAGGCCAGTTGTACTGAATGTCTTTCGCTTTTCTCAGCTTTAATTTGAGAACTAAGAGATACTCTCATATGTAGAATCAGTGTTAAGGTTAATATAGACAACCCTTAGCCCAATTTTTGTCTTCATAGGCAGTTATCTAATTGGACCTCCTTCCCTACCCTTATAGCTGATTTCCCTGATTATCAGAAGCCAGTGCAATACATAGGATTTTGGGGGGTACAAAATCAAAGACGCCATTTCCTAACATGCCTTGCTGCCTGGATCCATCCCTTCTTGGCCCTGCCCACAGTGCTTCCAGGATGTAATACATCACTGTACATCCTTTTCTATGCTTGACACTGCTGCTCCTGTGGTATCATAGAAGTTACAGTCTCTGAATGGGAATGTGGGGACAGGGAAAGAGGTCATCAGTCTACCTGAAGCAGAAAAGGATTTTGGTGCAGTAAATGCATAACTCTATGGTTTTCTAGTCAGTGCAATGCTGGAGAACAAACCTTTTCCTACTTTCTTTGTGGAATTATATTTGCTCTTCTGTTTTAAAAGGTGGGATATGTAGAGTCCAGGAATGTATTTCTCAGCCAATTGCCATACATTCCACTATCAGTAATATATTGCAATATAGTTCATTCCCAGAGCTGCAGTTAGTTTTTGTGGTTTTTATGTATCCTTTCAAATATTTTACTGGGAAGTTGAGAAAAGGAATATTAGGGGCAAGTAGCATGCCATTTTACTAAATTGTGAATCTACAATTTGTTGTCTTTCTGTCACTTCTTCAAAGGATAAGTAATAATAATAATAATTGTAGATACCATTTAATAAGTGCTTGCCATATGGCAGTTGCCATGCATTTCTCATTCATTTTTAATACAATACTATGAGATGCAGTATTATCTTCATTTCATAGGCAAGGAACTAAAGTTTGCACATTTTATTAAATTACCCAAAGTCATGCAATTAGTTGTCAGAATTCAAATACAAGTTAATATAACTGTGAAGTACATGTTCTCTGTTATACTGCTATATGATTTTGCATTTTAATTCCATGAATTTTTATTTTATTTTTCTTGGGAATAGTGTATAAGCTTTGTGGTAGGCAATAATCAACCCTGAAAAGATACATGTCCTAATCCCTGGAACCTGTGAATGTTATATTATGTGGTGAAAAGGGCTTTGCAGATGTGATTGAGTTAAGGATCCCGAGATGGGAGATCATCTTGGATTATCTGGGTGGGTGCTACATGTAAATCACATCTAACCTTATAAGAGGGACTAGAGGAGGATTTGACACACAGAAGAGGAGACGGTTATGTGACCATAATGGCAGAGACTGGAATGATACGGCCGCAAGCTAAGGAATGCTGACAGCCACCTGACACTGGAAGAAGCAAGGAATAGATTCTTCCCTAGAGCCTCTGCCAAGAACATGGCCCAGAAGGCACATTGATTTTGGGCTAGTGAAACTCTTTTCAGACTTCCGGTCTCCTGCACTGTAGAAATAACTTTTTCTTGTTTTAAGCCACCAAGTGTGTGGAAATCTGTTACAGTAGCCACAGGTAACTAATACAGGCATCTAGAATCAATTCTACACTGTTGGAGGTTTCCATACATCCTGGTTCAGTGGTAGAGGGGTCGGTCGAGTATACGCTGTAGGCATGCATGGCTTATCAGCATCCTGGCACTCCATCTAATTGTGCCTCTAGAAGGGACCTTACAAATCACTGGCTCAAAACTCCTATCTAGTGCATTAATCTCCCATTTAACACTCTCTTCAAATGCTTGTCAGGCCTGTGCTTCATTTTCTTCCAGTGCCAGGGACTTCACTATTTTTCAAGGTGATTAGATAGCTTGACTCATCAGAAATTTTTCCTTCATATTTAATGTCAATCTGCCTCCCTGCCGTCTCTATGCATAAGCTATAGTAATATGCTCTGGGGCACAAAGAATGTATCTACTCCCACTTCCTCAGGATACTTGAGGATTAGCTTTTCCATCAGCTAATTCAATTTAATTCATGTTAAATGAATTCACAATTGACTAAAAAGGTTAAGATTTTTTTCATGATTACTATTATTAAACACACCTCTCCCCTTATGTTTTGAGAAAGTTAGCTGATAAGATCTAGATATGTTTTACATACATTCCTGTGAAACTGGATCATGATAGATGTGGTCTGTTGTTCCAGTTTAGTGAGGTTCTCTTGGATCCTGGCTCAGTCATGTTATGTGCCCCATCCCAGTTTTATGCATTACACACCTAAATCAGCATGCCATAGATATCAATGTCTAAGTCTTTGAAAAAACTTTGAATGAGTTTGGGCTAAGAAGAGCCCAGGAACATGATGTTGGAAACCTTTTCCCACTAATTACAAATACACCTAAGCGTAGTATCACCACTGTGTCCATAAGGATATCATAAGAAACTTTATCAAATGCGTTTCTAAAAATCCAAGTAGTACCATGTGAGTGACTTCCTCTTTACCCATTTACACAGTTTACATTTAAAAGTACCATTATTTGCATTTTCTTATATGTTAAGTTGCTTCACAAAATTTAAGTCTTTTATACCTATTCAAGGAATCCAGCAGTCTAGTAAACTTGCCAAAAAGGAAATGAGTGAAAAAATTCCCAGAATTTCACTTTTTGTTACAGAATTAAAATATCTAGTAGTTTTCTTGAAGTAGAGAAAAAAAGAGTAACATTTTTGAGTGATATTTTTGCCTCTAAGGGAACTACATCAGGGTTAACAGAAGGAAGCATTGACACTGAAACATGGACTGGAAAATAAACCAATGTCTGAGCATAAAAAAGGTGAGTGTTTGTGAGGTCCAGTATGATATCTCAGTATTGGCTGAACACTGGCCCCACTCAGCCAGTCAGAGTGAGACAGGCTGGGACCCTTTTCTACAGTGCTGCAATGCTTGCACCTGGACAAACCTCTCCTTGAGCAACAAAATACAAAGAAATTATATGCGACTAAAAATAACTGTGTGCATACACAGTTGGGGCAAATTCTGGACCAAAAGATACAAAAAGACCAAAAAACCCAACTGCCACGTCTGAAGAACCGGGAGGAAAAACCAGGTGTTGGGAGCAAAAGCAGGGTACTGTGCATGCCCCCTGCACTCAACGCCACAAAGGGGTGGGCAGAACACCTAAGCCACCCCTCTGGCCCGGCCCCTGGACACACCCCTACCCTCACCCCGTATAAGGAACCAGCTCGTCCTCTCCTCAGGAAGTGAGCAAGGGAACCTGTTACTTGTTTTTGCTCCCTTCTGTGGTCACAGGGGCCCCAATAAAGCCTTGTCTGAATTTCTTGTCTGGCCTCTAGTCAATTCTATTGATTGGGGAAGGCCAAGAACCCTGGTCGGTATCAAGACCATTTTACATGAAACCTGTCAATGAACTTCATTCCAAATTTGGATTTTTAAAAACTATTTATCTATTTGTTTGTTTTGTTGCACTGGGTCTTAGTTGCGGCAGGCAGGCTCCTTAGTTGCAGCTCACCAGCTCCTTAGTTGCAGCACGTGGGCTCCTTAGTTGTGGCATGCATGTGGGATCTAGTTCCCTGACCAGGGATCGAACACTGGCCCCCTGCATTGGGAGCACAGAGTCTTATCCACTGCGCCAACAGGGAAGTCCCTAAATTTGGATTTAAGCAATTAATATAAAAAAAATCAAAGATTGGTCATCACTCACATTTTAAAAAAATTCAAATTAGGATTAACCAAGAATAGATTAGTCATTAAAAGCAGACCTACGGATACCCATCAGATTTTTAGCAATGTGGGTATTTAGATAACCTAAAATAACTAAATTTTAGTCCATAATACTTTTTTTGTAAAGTGACGAATGAGCCAGAAGTAAGTGTGTAAAGGAGTAGAGCAATACTTTTAACTTTTAAGCTCATGAGTTGAAGATTATTTCCTTTGGGGAAATAATTTTAATATTGATTAATTTTTAATTTAGGAAAGTAAAATAAAATTATTTGTGGAATGTAAGAATAATACATGCAAAAATGTAAAATCACTCTCATTTGGAAAATGGAAAGGAAAAGCCAGATGACCTTTAAGAGCTCTTTTGGCTCTAAAAACACAGATTTAGTGTTGGAGCAAATGGCTCAAGTTACAGAGAATGGTTGTCTCAATCCAGGGCCTAACTGAGCATATGCAAATGTTCATACTGCAGATTACAGGGTAACTGACAAGCACTTTATCTAAAAGACCCACAACAGTAACGCTTAAAAGAGTTAACATCTACAAAACATAATTCAAATGAGCGCACTTACAAATGTAATCCACTGCTGTGGATTTAAACAAAAAGGTGAGTTTTGAGGTGTGTTCAGATTGTGGTGAAGTAGGAATTAACAAAGAGTAAGGAGAACTTTTCAAAAATAGATGAATTTCGGTCTTAAAAATTAGAGCTAAAAAATGGAAGAAAAGTATGAGACCTACATGGGTTCTGATATCTTTGCCAGAAAAAAAATGCTAATTTATTTAGCTATCTTATTTCATTTCTTTAAACATCTTTATTGAAGTATAATTGCTTCACAATGGTGTGTTAGTTTCTGCTTTATAACAAAGTGAATCAGCTACACATACATTTCTTTAATAAATATTTGTTGAGAACCAACTATGTGTTAGGCACTGTGCTGAGAATACCGGGTTGAATAAGACAGAGAACAAGCCCTCATGGAGCATAGTCTAATGAGGGTGACCGACATTAAACCAATAATTATACCAATTAATGTATAATTATAAGTTGTGATGAGCACCATAAAGGAAAATTACAGGGGGTTAATGAGAGAATTTGCCAACGGACCTAATTTACATTGGGGCACCAAGGAAGGCTTCTTTAAGGAAATGACATTTCAGTTGTCCCCTGAAGGGCAATTGAAATAAAGAGGTGAAGACTAAGGGTAAGAGCATCTCAGGCAGAGAGAACAGCATGCATGGAGGCTGAGGGAGCAAGAAACTTACTTCCCATGTGAGAAGCCTAAAGAAGGTCACTGTGATTAGCTGAGAGAGGGAGAGTGGACCAAGAAGATGTTGGAGAGAAAGGCTCAGGTCTGACCACACTGGGCTTAGGGCACCCCTAGGATTGTGGATTTTACCTAAGATAGCTTAAATAGAAAGCACTCAAAGATTTATAAGCAGAGGAGGGACATGATTCTATTTACTCTGGAATTACGGGTAGAATGGGCAGGAGGAGGGCAAAGGTGGACACAGGAGAACAAGTCAGAAGGATGTTTCAGTAGACCAAGATAAGGGATAATGATCCAGTCATCTTCCAACTTTTCTCTCATGTCTCCCCCAAATTATTGGAAAAATGATGTGTCCTCTCACATATTTTTAAGATAACATTTACATTTTTCATCATGTTTAATAGTTACAAAGAATATGTTTCTGCTGTATTTTAATTATTGATAGTTTAAAATAGAATTGTTACATCTAATTTATTTTATTTTCTAATGTGAAAGTTACAATTTCATTTTATTTTGTTTATTTTTAAATTTTGTTATTTTTTCCAGTTTTATTGAGAAATAATTGACATCTGTCACTGTATGAGTTTAAGTTATATAGCATGATAGTTTGATTTACCTATACTGTGAAATGATTACCACAATAGATTCAGCTAACATCCATCTTCTCATATAGATACAATAAAAAAGCAAGAAAAAAGAAAAAAATTTCTCCTTGTGATGAGAACTCACAAGATGTACTCTCTTAACAGCTTTCCTGTATATCATACAGCAGTGTTACCTATAGTCATGATGTTGTATATAACATCCCTAGTACTTATTTATCTCATAACTGGAAATTTGTACCTTTTGACCACCTTTCTGCAATTTCCCTTCCCCTCCAAACTCCACTTCTGAAAATCACCTCTGAAATTCTGATCTATTTTTAATGAGTTTATTTATTTATTTTTTAGATTCCACATGTAAGTAATACCATATAGTATTTGTATTTCTCTGTCAGACTTATTTCACTGAGCATAATGCTGTCAATGTCCTTCCATTGTCACAAATGTCAGGATTTTCTTCTTTCTCAAGGGTGAATAACATATAAATACATACATACATACATACCACCACTTCTTTATTTATTCATCCATAGATGGACACTTAGGTTGTTTCCATGTCTTGGCTATTGTAAATAATGCTGCTATGAATATGGGGATGCAAATATCTTTCCAAGTTAGTGTTTTCATTTCCTTTGGATATATTTCCAGGAGGGGAATTGCTGGATCACATGGTGGTTTTATTTTTAATTTTTTGAGGAAAAAATGTTCTCTATAGTGACTGTTCCAATTTACAATCCCACCAACAGTGCACAGGGTTCCCTTTTCTCCACATCCACATCAGCATTTGTTATCTCTTGTCTTTTTGATGATGGACATCCTAACAGGCATGAGGTGATATGTCATTGTAGTTTTGATTTGCATTTCCCTAATGACTACTGATGTTGAGCATCTTTTCATGTTCTTGTTGGCCTTTCATATATCTTCTTTGGAGAGATTTCTATTCAGGTCCTTTGCCCATTTTTTAATTGGGTTAGTTGTTTTTTGCTATTGAGTTATATATTTTAGATATTAACCCCATGTCAGATATGGGGTTTGCAAATATTTTTTCCTATTCTATAGGTTGTCTTTTCACTTTGTTGATGGTACATCTCTATTTAAATGGGTTCAATGAGAATCTAAAAACTGTCATTATTTGATGCCCACCAATATCCATTTAAAAGTTCCAGGAAGTGGCTTTTCTTTAACAGTGGAAATTTTATATCATTCCTTTTCTTTTCCAGTTCCATTCCAAATTCCCCACAAACTTCTATCCTAATTTACTATATTATTATGCTTGAGATCTTTCACTGAGTCACCTATTATGTGTCTCTGTAACAAAAATATGCATGTAAATTATCAAAAGGCTATAAGTTCAATAAGGATTGAGTAATTACAATTATCACCAGTACACAATTGATCAAAACAACACAAATCCAATAGAGACTTTTTTCTTTTCTACTATAGGCATATATATACATATATTTCACATCTTTGTTGGAGTATAATTGCTTTACAATGTTGTGTTAGTTTCTGCTGTACAACAAAGTGAATCAGCTATATGTATACATATATCCCCATATCCTCTCCCTCTTGAGCCTCCCTCCCACCCCCCCATCCCACCCCTTTAGGTCATCACAAAGCATTGAGTTGATCTCCCTGTGCTATGCAGCAGCTTCCCACTAGCCATCTATTTTTACATTTGGTAGTGTATATATGTCAATGCTGCTCACTCACTTCGTCCCAGCTTCCCCATCCCCCGCCCCCCGCCCATGTCCTCAAGTCCGTTCTCTACATCTGCATCTTTATTCCTGCCCTGCCACTAGGTTCATCAGTACCATTTTTTTAGATTCCATATATATGCATTAGCATATGGTATTTGTTTTTCTCTTTCTGACTTGCTTCACTCTGTATGAGACTCTAGGTCCATCCACCTCACTACAAATAACTCAGTTTCATTCCTTTTTATGGCTGAGTAATATTCCATTGTACATATGTGCCACATCTTCTTTATCCATTCATCTATTGATGGACATTTAGGTTGCTTCCATGTCCTGGCTATTGTAAATAGTGCTGCAATGAATATTGTGGTACATGACTCTTTTTGAATTATGGTTTTCACAGGGTATATGCCCAGGAATGGGATTGCTGGGTAATATGGTAGTTCTATTTGTAGTTTTTTAAGGAACCTCCATACTGTTCCCCATAGTAGCTGTACCAGTTTACATTCCCACCAACAGTGTAAGAGGGTTCCCTTTTCTCCACACCTTCTCCAGCATTTATTGTTTGCAGATTTTCTTATCATGGTCATTCTGACGGGTGTGAGGTGACACCTCATTGTGGTTTTGAGTTGCATTTCTCTGATGATTAGTGATGTTGAGCATCCTTTCATGTGTTTGTTGGCAATCTGTATGTCTTCTTTGGAGAAATGTCTATTTAGGTCTTCTGCCCATTTTGGGATTGGGTCGTTTGTTTTTTTGATATTGAGCTGCATGAGCTGCTTGTATATTTTGGAGATTAATCCTTTGTCAGTTGTTTCGTTTGCAAATATATTCTCCCATTCTGAGGGTTGTCTTTTTGTCTTGTTTATAGTTTCCTTTGCTGTGCGAAACCTTTAAAGTTTCATTAGGTCCCATTTGTTTATTTTTGTTTTTATTTCCATTACTCTAGGAGGTGGGTCAAAAAGCATCTTGCTGTGATTTATGTCATAGAGTTTTCTGCCCGTGTTTTCCTCTAAGAGTTTGATAGTGTCTGGCCTTACATTTTGGTCTTTAATCCATTTTGAGTTTATTTCTGTGTATGGTGTTAGGAAGTGTCCTAATTTCATTCTTTTACATGTAGCTGTCCAGTTTTCCCAGCATCACTTATTGAAGAGGCTGTCTTTTCTCCATTGTATATTCTTACCTACTTTGTCAAAGATAAGGTGACATGTATGTGTGGGTTTATCTCTGGGCTTTCTATCCTGTACCATTGATCTATATTTCTGTTTTTGTGCCAGTACCATACTGTATTGATTACTGTAGCTTTGTAGTATAGTCTAAAGTCAGGGAGCCTGATTCCTCCAGCTCTGTTTTTCTTTCTCAAGATTGCTTTGGCTATTTGGGGTCTTTTGTGTTTCCAACCAAATTGTAAAATTTCTTGTTCTAGTTCTGTGAGAAATGCCATTGGTAATTTGATACGGATTGCATTGAATCTGTAGACTGCTTTGGGTAGTATAGTCATTTTCACAATGTTGATTCCTCCAATCCAAGAGCATGGTATATCTCTCCATCTGTTTGTACCATCTTTGATTTCTTTCATCAGTGTCTTATAGTTTTCTGCATACAGGTCTTTTGTCTCCTTAGGTAGGTTTATTCCTAGGTATTTTATTCTTTTTGTTGCAGTGGTGAATGGGAGTGTTTCCTTAATTTCTCTTTCTGATTTTTCATTGTTAGTGTATAGGAATGCAGGAGATTTCTGTGCATTAATTTTGTGTCCTGTTATTTTACCAAATTCATTGATGAGCTCTAGTAGTTTTCTGGTGGCATCTTTAAGATTTTCTATGTACAGTATCATGTCATCTGCAAACAGTGACCGTTTTACTTCTTCTTTTCCAATTTGGATTCCTTTTATTTCTTTCTCTTCTCTGATGGCTGTGGCTAAAACTTCCAAAACTATGTTGAATAATAGTGGTGAGAGTGGGCACCCTTGTCTTGTTCCTGATCTTACAGGAAATGCTTTCAGTTTTTCATCATTGAGAATGAGGTTGGCTGTGGGTTTGTCATATATGGCTTTTATTATGTTGAGGTAGGTTCTCTCTTTGCCCACCTTCTGGAGAGTTTTTATCATAAATAGGTGTTGAATTTTGTCAAAAGCTTTTTCTGCACCTATTGAGATTATCATATGGTTTTTATCATTCAGTTTGTTCATATGGTGTATCACATTGATTGATTCGTGTATATTGAAGAATCTTTGCATTCCTGGGATAAACCCCACTTGATCATGGTGAATGATCCTTTTAATGTGTTGTTGGATTCTGTTTGCTAGTATTTTGTTGAGGATTTTTGCATCTTTGTTCATCAGTGGTATTGGTCTGCAGTTTTCTTTCTTTGTGACATCTTTGTCTGGTTTTGGTATCAGGGTGATGGTGGCCTCGTAAAATGAGTTTAGGAGTGTTCCTCCCTCTGCTATATTTTGGAAGAGTTTGAGAAGGATAGGCATTAGCTCTTCTCTAAATGTTTGATAGAGTTCACCTGTGAAGCCATCTGGCCCCTTATGATTTCTTTCCTTCTGCTAACTTTGGGGTTTTTTTTGTTCTTCTTTCTATAATTGCTTTAGTTGTAAGGTTAGGTTGTTTGAGATTTTTCTTGTTTCTTGAGGTAGGATTGTATTACTATAAACTTCCCTCTTAGAAGAGCTTTTTCTGCATCCCATAGGTTTTGGGCCATTGTGTTTTCATTGTCATTTGTTTCTAGGTCCAATAGAGACTTTTATAAATAATTATTAAACAAGATAAAATTGTTTTGGAAATCAACTTTTAAGGAGATAAATGGGGTTCTTTTTTTTTTTTTTTAAAGCACTTCACATCTCCATGGATAAATATGATTTATATGAATTATTGATGGAATGAGACGGGTCAGCAACAATTCTGGTCCCTTTTTTCATTTTTGTCAATGAAAGGGGTGACACCATGTTCAGATAAATACAACAGGTAAGAATGAAAGGAGTTTTGTTGTCATAATTGTTTGAACCTCTGAGTTACATGCAAAAATCCAAATAGTAATCTATCATAAAATTATTTTTTTAACATATCAGATAACTATTCTATTAGATCTTCCTTCAATTTTTTTTGAAAGCAAAGAATTGAAAAAGATTGATTTAAACCGTAGAGGCCCTAATATTTGCAGGGCTGGGGCAAGACAACTGAAGAAGGCTCAATACTACATATTTCACTCTGTTGAAAATATACAGCTGATTCTCACTATTTGCAGTAGTTAAGTTCTACAAGGTCATCACAAACACTGACTTGGTGAATACTGAACCATTGCTCCTAGAGGAAATATAGGGTTAGATCCCTGTGAGCCTTTACTCACAACATTTTCATCAACTGATCAATACATAAAATTGTTTTAGTGCACTTCTGTTTAAAGATACGTTTTAATATATATTTTGATTCATTAACACTGAACTCACAGTCAAGAGCACCATAACCTATGCCTTGAACTAAGCTTTTCTAACACATCTATTTTTTCCATAAGGCACATGACAGCCTTCTTGCACTCAGAACACTAGACAGCACTTCAGCACGACATTTGGGGACCAATTCAAGCAACAAAATCACCACCAGAAAGCATAAAATTGAGAAAAACATGGCACTAAATATACCATGAAAGATTACTTGTTTACCATATGAGAGCTGAAATGAGAAGGCAGATAGTCTCCTTGTTCAACCTCAGCTGGGAATGTGCTCAAATTTTTCACCACTCTGGGCATGTCCATGAATGACCTCAAAAGCACCACAAGTATTGATTTGGGGGGTACAAATATATTTAAGTTAGTGAGAAAATTCCTATATATGAAATCCATGAATGAGGATTGACTGTAAATCAAGTTAATACATAGTTAAATAAAATATGTTCTATTGATATCTGTCAATTTATCTATCGATAGCTATATCTACTTTCATAATGACATGGAAGGCTAGATTTAAATTTAAAATTCTCAGACTCTTTGGAGTTCTATACAGGAGTGTGGCAGGAAAAGAGTCCATTCAGCTTGGCCAGTCTAAAAGAGAAGGGCACAAGCTTGGCCCTATGGACTCCCTGCTCCTTGGCGAGCAGTGCAGCGGAAGAGGGAGATCTAAAGATGGTGCTGATCACCTAGTCATTAGAATTGTTCATTTTCTCAATTTTTGAGAAGTATTCTCCCCAAAATATTACCAAGATTTTTTATCAAATTACTTAATTAGACCTTTTTTTCCCACTAATAGGCACCTTATTCAACTCAGTGTTCTCAGAAAGGATTAGGAAAATGGAAGTATATTTTTAAGTTTTAATACACATTTGCCAATACAATTTTAAAGACTCTTGCTATTTTCATGTCTTTCCATAATATTTTTTGTCAAACCATGTATCTGTGGATTTAGCTCATTGAATCCTAATGGAAATTCTGTTAGCTGAGTAATTAGCATTGCCAAATCAATTAGCTAAATCAGACTGACTTCTGATCATAAAATCTGACTTCGTCTTTCAATTCAAATAAATTCATTAATAAACATTACAGAAGCTATAGAAAGCACTGGGAAAGAAATTATGAATGCATTTTTAAAATGGATTAATAAAACCAGTCAAATCATGATAAATAATGTAGATATAATTTATTCATTTTAATAAGTTAAATAAGAATAAAACTATATACATTTCTCATTACTTAAATTGTAATGATGAAATGTAATATGTAGTTAAAATATAAATTGTATATGAAGGAAGGTGTGTGATTAAAAGCATGATATTTCCTTAGTATTGAAAGCTGGTCATCAGCTTTTGCTATAAAGTAAGAATCATAGACACTACTTCAGAAATAGCTCTGTTCATGTCGTATACATCAAGGTCAAAATAATCCCTGTATTTAATAAGAGAGAACAGCATATGAAGCTAAAAAATCTATTTAGTCCAACATCTAGGAAGTAATTTTTTATAGCAGATAAAAAATATTACATATATTATGAAATGAAGTAAGATGAAGATTGAATATAATTGGAATATATAGTTCATGATATAATTAAATGTTTTAACTTACTGTATAACAGGATGAATTTAAAAGAAATCACTTAATATTTCAGTCCTCTGGTTTCATGCAGTGTGTTTTAAAGAATCTGATGTTCTATAAAATATTCTAGTTACATTAAAAGAATGTGTCACTAACCAGTACTGCTTCACTCTTTCAAAGTGCTTTTATTTCCAGCTAATGAAATCTGATAGGAATGAGTATTACAAATAGCTGGAGAATATTGCTTACATTTTAACACATTAAAAAAAGTCCTATTTAGTAATGAATATTTTTTACCAATCCTCTCTGTTTTGCGTTCATTCGCCTCTCCGTTAAGAGTAAAGAATTCTTGGACACTGGTTGGGGTGTGGAAGACATGAGTCCATTAGGTAAGTCATCAATCCAATGTCCACATTGCTCAGTAATCTGATTCCAGGACGTCCCAACAGTTGCCATTTCTAGCACCACTCTTCATTCTTCACAGAAATAAAGATAGAGAAAAATAGGAATATGTATATAGATGCTTTTTAAAAAAAAAGAGCAAAAAATTTATTCTTGAAGCTGCATCCCAGAGATTCCACTCTCTGTGGAACGCTTGCACAGCTGTGAGGTCTGCTCGATCCAGAGAAAGTCCTCTGGGGGTTCCCTGGGGCCTGGGCCCTGAGGGACAGCCTGGTGAGGTAGCAGAAAATTGGCAGGGTGGATTCTGCCCCTGTGTCCCCCTTCAGGGGCCTCCCCTGCAATATGGAGACCCCACTGAGAATGCGAGTGAGGGGATATGGCTCTGCAATGCAGAAAGGACGGTCATCAGAGCCTCTGGCTCAGGCCCATCCTGCGGGCTTTGTGCTTTGCATCCCGGAGAGGGTTCAAGGCATGTTACAGTGGGGGCAGGTAGAGGTGAGGCTGCAGGAAAAGGCAGGTGTAAGCTCACACTACCGCCCCCCCCTCCACCTCAGGTCATGGTCTGCAAGCCTTCCATCTTCTCTGGGTTCCATCTCCTTTCTCCAGGAGTCTAGTCCCTACAGGGGCCTCCCATCTTTGAGCCTATGGAAGAGGAGCTGGGTGGCCCTAGCCCCCTGGGGATTAAGACCTCCCACCCCAGGCTCCCTAATTCCCCTGAGGTCTAGAACACCAGAGCTGGAAAAGGTCCTTATCCAGAAGGCTCACTGCACTGATGGGCCCAGGGGATGTGGGGGCTGGGTGGGTGATTTGTCCAAGGTTACTCAGAAGGTCAGTGGCAGGGCTCGGACTTAGACAAGGCCTCCTGGGCCCCAACGTGAGCCACATTCCCAGCACCTGAGTCCCCAAGGCCCCCAGCCCACAAGGCTGGTCAGGGAGCTACGGCAGGTGCTCCTCCTTGACAGGCACTTTTGGGGAGGAGGCGCCCAGGAGGCTGGCGGAGCAGGGGCGGCCCAGCTGGAGTGGGGGTGACATCATGGGTTGGCAGGGGTGACTGCTGCTGCTTCTTGTTCACTTGGCGCTCCTTTGCCCGCCGACTTTGGAACCAGAGCTTCCCTTGGCGTTCAGTAAGCCCCAGGTTGGCGGCCAGCTCTGATTTCCGCCGCATGGTGATGTAACGGCTGGGCTGTAGTGGAATTCCTTCTCCAGCTCCTGGCAGTGGCGGTCAGTGCAGACCACGCGGTATTTGTCTTTGGTCCAGGTCTTACCGCTGCCAACGCCGCCTCTGGCCGCCAGGCTGCACCGCATCCCCTCACAGGGTGTCCGGCTTTGCACTCTGGGTGAGGACGGTGTGCCTGGGCAGCCGAGGGGCAGCGCCAGGAGACCAGGGCCAGGCCCCGGGGGGCGCGGGCACCGCGCTGAAGTCCAGAGGGGGCCCGAATGCCAGCGGGGCCAGGCCGGCGGCTGGGGCTTATTCGTCCTTCGGCACAGAGAAGGGCATGCTCCACGTGAGTAGCCGGTAAAGTCGGGGTACTGAGGGGGCCCCGGGGGTGGTGGTGGGAGGCCATAGGCTTGCAGGCCCAGGCCGAGACTGGTGGCTCTGGCGGGGCCGGGGTACACGGGGGGGATCCTCGTCCAGCACATCGCCCGCGTACATGGTGTGCGCGCCCTGCCTCCGTGCCCATGCTGGGCCCTGGAGCCCACGAGCCACTGCGCACGTGAACTCCCGGCCCTTATACATGCTTTAATTAATCATTGAAAGAAGTGCTCCTTCCTTTAAATTTTTTTTTCTTTTTTTCTTTTTTTTTTTTTTTTTTTGCATTGGCTCTGCAATGTTCTCGAGAGTTTTTACACCTGGAAAGCACCACAGTGGGATTCCAGATGGGAGAGGGCTTGTCTTTTCTTGTAAAGTGGGTGAAGAAAGATTTCAAAAGAAAGGTTAGGAAAGGCAAATCTTCATGACGATTAGCAAAGGGTATGTATAAAGATCTGGATCTATAAATGGATTCCTTTAAAACCATCACTAGCCTCACACTCCTAAAAGTCTGTGCTTCTTCTGGGGGTTCTGGTTTGAAGACCATTTCTTTGTCTATAGGCAAAACAGTAGAGGTGGAGCAAAGTGACGGATAAAACATAGTTTGGGGATAGAATCCACAGAATTTGATAATAAATTGAATTAGCGTAGAGAGTAAGGGAGAGGGAAGTGTCAAGGAAGACTCCACAGTCCAGCTGCTATTTGTTGAGACAGAGAAGACAGGTGGAGAAGATAGCCTCATAGTTTTTTTGTTTATCTTATTTTGTTTTAGACAGTTTATTGACTGGTATTTTATTGAGTTATAACTCTCAACTTTTTGGCTAAGTTTATCAAATAGAAATGATTATTGGCACATAAGGTAACATTATTTCCAAAATGATTTTCCCTTTTAAAGTGGTATCTTTCCTCACCCTCGACACTCAAACTCTTAACAGCTTCTCAGACTCAAATTCATACTCAAATTTTATTGTGACATGCTGAATGATTATATATTCAAGCTTATTAATATAAAAAGTGGGAAGTTTATTCTTAAATTAAACACAGTTTTAGCTATAGTAGAATCCAGCAAAACTCTATATTACTTCTCTTCTGCGGCCCCTACCAAGAAATGTAAAGAAGGGACCCATGTGTCCTGTGTGCCTAGCTCAGTGCCTGGCACATAGTAAGTGCTCGATAAATTGTTGTTGAGTGAGTGACATATAGGACATTCACCTACTAAGACATTTAAAAAGAAACGAGGTATTTTTACATAGACACACAAACATACAATTATTTCTTAGAATTCCTATAGCTTGCCAACTAAAAATTGTTGCTCACCCTCTGGTTCTACAAGAATGGAGCAGTCGCTGACCTTCAACACCCCCTGAAAGGAGTTCAGGGCGGAGATCAGGAATGAGGCACTCTCTGCGCTGGGACAAACTGGCAGAAGAGGCCTTCAGATAGTTGGATATTTTCAGGAGATTTTATGAGCCCAATTTCTTGCATCTTCTCACATCTAGAAAAGCACTAAAATCATTAAGAGACATCTGCTCCTCGTGACTAGCAGCAACCTTCTCGTGACTAGCAGCAAGCCTCTGCCAAAATGTGTGCTTGACTGCAAGTATCCACCTTTAGCAAAATCACATATATATGCCCTCCCCGAGACCCCCATAATCTGCCAAGCAGTTTCTCAGAGCCATCTGAGAGACTGTGTCCTCGGCTACAGTCCTCATAAGGCCCCAAGTAAAACTTAAATCACAACTCTCAGTTTGTGCATTTCTTTCAGTCCACAAACTCTTAGATTCATATTATATTTCCATATATAACCTTTTACTCATAACTGAGACTTTTAAATGATAAGTTTATGCCCACAGGTTGTGAAAAGATTAAACATAAGTCGTTCCTTTCAAAGGTCCCCAGAGGCACTCTTTCTGCAAAGTCCCCGTTTTTCTTGTGCAAGTGGTAGCTATGTTAGACTGGGGTCTTTAACTTGTGCAAGATATCAGATCTGCCTTTGGTGCACATTTCTGTCCCCACCCCTCTTCCTGTACGGTCAGTGTCACGATACCCTTTGGGGCTTTGGCGACGCCCTACTGAAAGGGCCGGCCACCTCCTCGTCTGCGGGTTCAATTCGTGCTCTGGTCCCGCCCCATGCCCCCAGCATCCATTGCGCGGGCCTTGAAACCCCGCCCCCGGAAGTCGTTGGCCGAGCGGGCCTAGAGTTTGCAGGTTGGGGTTGAGGCCGCTCGGGCGGCTGCGGGCTTGGGGGGTGGTTACAGCAGGGAAGGGAATGGGCCGGGCGCAGTGTGGCCGTCCCTCCTCCGTCCCTCAGGGTCGTCCTCGCCTGGCGCTTTCCAGCGTGTGCAGGCCGAACCTTCGCCGCTGAGCCCTAAGACGGGCCCAGGTGGCCATCGGACCACAGCGCAGCAGGTAAGGGCCTCGGGGATCCCCCCCCTTACACGGGGACCCCCCCCCCCCTTACGCACCGGCGGGCGAGGGGCCGAGAGGGCCGCTGACCGTTGGTTTGCTGGGCTGCCTGGAAACGGAGGGCCTCGAAGTTCCGCAGCTCCGAGCCTCTGAATACCGCCTTCAGTATTCGCGCCGCAGGTAGTGGTTGAGCACCGCGCTGCCCAGGCACGAGTAGGACAGCTGTCCCTGCCCTCCAGCAGCTTGCCTTCCTGGCGCAGGGCTTGTTGGTGGCTCTTTGTCAGTGAGCTCTCTTCTATTCCCACCTCAATGAGAGTTTGGCGTTTTTTTCCCCAGTAAGTGAGTGATGAACTCCTTAGTTGACACCATTTATTGCATAAAATATACATAACACATATGTGTAGACACACGACACAAATATAGATGAGTAGATATGTGATCTTATGTAAGTAGCTGTTATCTTCGAAGAAGTTAATATATTGAATTACATTACTAACATACATAGATATTGAATTTGCATTCATGGGATAAACTCCACTAAGATATGTACATGTATATGTGTATGCATCACATATGCACATTGACACGTTGGATTTGATTAGCTAATAATTTATTTAGGATATTTGTGTTTATGTTCATAAGTATTATTGTCTATAATTTTTTTGGTGCAGTATACGGTACTCGTCTGGTTTGGGAATCATTGCTATTGTAGTTTCAAGAAAAGAGTTCAGTGGCTTTCCTTCTTTATTTCTGAAGAGTTTGTATATTATAAGGATTTTCTGTTCTTTGCATGTTTGATAAAACTCCCCTGTAAAACTCTTTTGGCCTGGTGTATTTTACTTTTTGGGGGTAAGTGAGAGCCTTCTGTGTACTGTTTCTTTTTTTTCCTTCATCGGCTTTCAGCAGTTTTATTGATCTTGATTGTTTTCTATTAATTTCTCCTCCTTTGAGCTTGTTCATTTTCTGGCTTCTTTATTGAATACTTTATTTTCAGTCTTTAAAATACTAAATGCATTTAATGCTCTTCTAAATTTTAATTTCTAAGTTCTAAGAACTGCTAAAGCTGCAACCACCAACTTTTTTTTTTTTATTGGACTATAATTGCTTTACAATGTTGTGTTAGTTTCTGCTGTACAATGAAGTGAATCAGCTATATGTATACCTTTATCTCCTCCCTCTTGGACCTCCCTCCCCACCCCATCCCACCCATCTAGGTCATCACAGAGAGCTGAGCTGAGCTCCCTGTGCTATACAGCACGTTTCCACTAGCTATCTGTTTTACACATGGTAGTGTATTTATGTCAAACCTAATCTCCCAATTCATCCCACCCTCCCCTTCCCTCCCACAGTGTCCACACATCCATTCTCTATGTCTGCATTTCTATTCCTGCCCTGCAGATAGGTTCATCTGTACCATTTTGCTAGATTCCACATATATGCGTTAATATACGATATTTGCTTTTCTCTTTCTGACTTACTTCACTCTGTATGACAACCTAAATGTCCATCGACAGATGAATGAATCTGGTTCATATATATAAATAGAATATTACTCAGCCATAAGAAGAAGTGAAATTGGGTCATTTGTAGAGATGTGGATGGACCTAGAGTGTGTTATACAGAGTGAAGTAAGTGCACTGACTTTGAATACGTGATATTTTAATTTTCGGATGGTTCTAACTGGAGAGTAATTTCCATTTTTAATCTATGGTTTATTTAGGAGTGCTATTTCAACTTTCCAAACAAGGCGGTTTTAAAAAATGTATTTTTATTGTTGACTTATTTATTTGCACTATATTACAAAATGTGGTCTGCATAATATTGTTTCTTTGAAATGTGTTGTCTTTGGTTACCTAGGATGTGGCCGATTTTTATAAATATTTTATGTGATTCGAAAAGAAAGTAAATTCCTTATTTATTATGTACAGGGCTCTCTATATATCTATTAGGTCAAGCCTATTCATTTTGAGGGTCAAATCTTGTGTATACATTCTACTTTATTTGTTCACTTGATCTATAAATCACTGAGATAGGTGTCTTAAAATATCTCACTATGACTGTTTTTGAGAAATGTCAAGTTTTCTGTAATTCTGTCAGGTTTTGCTTCGTATGTTTTGAGGCAATCTTAGGTACGTGAAAGTTACAAGTATTGTAGCTTTTTGATGGATTGTCCCCTCTATTATGTTGAGTCTCAATTTCTCCTTATTAATGCTTTTCCTTTAAACTCTATTTTGTCTGATAGAATATTGTTACACCAGTGTTCTTTTGATCACCATTGGCATGGTATAGTGTTTTCTGTTTCTTGTTTTTTTTTTTAATTGTGGTAAAATATGCATAACATAACATTTTTAAGTGTACATTTCAGTGGCATTAAGTACATTCACATTGTTGTGTTACCATTACCACAATCTGTCTCCACAACTTTCATCATCTGAAACTGAAATTCTGTGCTTATTAAACAATAACTCCTCATTACTGCCTCCCTCCAGCTCCTGATAACCACTATTCTACTCTGTATCCATGAATTTGACTATTCTAGGAACCTCATTCAAGTGGAATTATACAATATTTGTCCTTTGTGTTTGGGTTATTTTACCTAGCATGATATCTTCCAGGTTCATCCATGTTGTAGTATGTGTCAGAATATCATTTTTTAAGACTGAATAATATTCCATTGTATGTATATACCACATTTTCTTTAACCATTTCTCTGTGCATGGACATTTGAGTTGTTTTTACCTGTTGGCTTTTATGAATAATGCTGCTGTGACCATTGGTGTACAAATATCTGTTTGAATCACTGCTTTTGATTCTTTTGGTATATATACCTAGAAGTGGAATTGCTGGATCATGTGGTAATTCTCTGTTTAATTTCTTGAGGAATTGCTGTGACTCTTTTCCATAGCAACTGCACCATTTTCTATTCTCACCAGCATCCATTTCTTTATTTTTAACTTTTTGATATGGTTTTGTTTTATGGATGTATTTTGTAAGCAGCGTATATAGCTACATCATCTAGTTTGATTGTTCAATCTGTCTTTAAATAAATGGGATGAATCCACTTGTATGATTGTGATTACTGAAGAAACAGGCCAAATTTACTTCTCTTTTGTGTTTTCTGTATACCACACTTCCCTGTCTTCTGTTGGATTGATACAATTTTCTGTGTCATCTGTACCCCTCCTGTCTGTCTATCTATCAGTCAATCATTCTATGTATTATTTATTTTTCCACCTCTGTTTAGGCCCCATAGATTATGTTATTTTAGTGTGTACCCTTAATACATATTTGTCCATAAATTTTTCTGACTAAGTCAGTAATTTTTTTAGTATTTGTTTCTGTTGCCTGTAACAAGGATCTTATGTACAATACTCATTGAACTTTTTCCCACCCAATCCTGTTATTGTTTTAGTATTTTAATTTTAACTTTTAAAATGTAATTGTTCATTATGTTTACTGACATAATACATATTTAAAAAAAATTTTTTTTGTAATCTTTTCTAATACAGCATTATTTCTTTTAAAAGACCACTTTTATGATGGTTAAAGTTGTGGACCCTGGATTTGCACCCATGTCCACCATTTATTCCATACTTTGATTTCCCCATGTGGAGTGAGTATAATACCAGTTTACTCATGTAAAGTGGGTTTAAGACTAGTGCCTAACTCAGAGAGACTTTGTGAGGATTTAATAAGTGGATATATGTAACTATGTATTTGTTTCCTATTGTTACTGGAATTACCACAGATTTAGTGGTTCAAAGCAACACAAATTTTATTACCTTACAGTTCTGGAGGTCAGAAGTCTAAAATGTGTGTGCTGCGTTCCTTTTGGAGGCTCTCGGGGAGAATCCATTTCCCGACCTTTTTCACCTCCCAGAGGTTGCCTTCATTCCTTGGCTTGTAGTCCTTTCTCTTATCTTTAAAGCCAGCAGCATTGCATCTTCTCTCCTCTGACCCCGGCTTCCATCCTCACGTCTTCTTTCTCTGACTTTGATCCTCCTGTCACCCTCTTAGGTGGATCCTTCTGATTATGTTGGGCCCACTGGGTAATCCAGGATAATCTCCCCATTTTGAGATTTTAATTTAATCACATTTGCAAAGTCCCTCTTACCATGTAAGGTAACATATTCACAGGTTCTGGGGGTTAGGATGTGGACATCTTTGGGGAGGCCATTGTTTAGTCTACCACCCTGTATAAGTCTACACTATTATTAGTATTATTTCATACCTCATCTCTGTGTCACTTTTCTTTGTACTGAAGTACATCCTTAATTGTTCTATTATTGAGGATCTGTGGATGATAATCTCAATCTTTTTATATGTTGAACAATACTTTAAACTTCTTGAGGGGCAGTTTTTTTTTTCTCAGCATTTTTAAGATATTCATCTATTGTCTTCTGGCAACTTTTCTAACAAACCAGTAAACTGATAAACTTGTGGCCTCTTTTTTGACAGAATGGGTAGGACTTTCATATGCACCAGATTGTATTGTACTGTACTGTATTGATGACACCCTGTCATCATTGATCCTTGCATGGGCCTTTTAAAACTAATAAATTATATGTTCAAATTATAAAACAAACACCTGCAAATTCACCATGTAAGACAAGAATTAGGATATTAGCAACTTTTGTCTACAAATATCTCCCTTATTTTATCTCCTTGCCTCCTATACCTCCTCATGAATTTTGTGTTTATTATTGTCAGCCGGAAGGACCACAAACTATCAAGAGGCAAAAAGGCAGTTTATTTGGGAGTCTTAGAATTGCAATTGGGGGATCACAGACTTGGAGGAAGCCAGAAGAGTGTCCCACTGGAGGAAAATGGGTAGGGATTTTTATGGGAAAAAAGGGGAAGTTCTTGCATGTTTAAACAAATTGTTTACCAACAATTTGAATTGGAAGACCCATCTGTTCTATATATATGATTGGGTTATTGAGCACATCTCATCTGTTACTAGGGAAAGGTATGTTTTCTTTAGTTCAGAAGAAGTCCAGTTCTCAGCATTATTTTGGCAACTCAGCAACTGTTCAGCAGTTTTATTTTAGAGTGTTCAGCAAGAGTTCAGCAAGGGCAGCGAACATGGAGGTCCTCAGGTCTCCATCATTCCTGATTTAGTTCCTTTCAAATTATCTTGCAGTATTAAAAAAATTTTTAAATCACGCATATGTATGTCTACACAGTATATTGTTAAGCTTAATTGTTTTTGAAGTTTACAAAAAAGAATAATATTCTGAATGAGTTTTCTAATAATTCCCCTCAATGATATTTTACCAAGATTAATCTTGTATATTCAGTGTAGTATAAAATTTCATTGTATTACTAGATCATAATTTGTTTACTCTCTTAGTGATGGGCTTTTAGTGTTGTTTCCAGCTTTTAGATATTATGCACAAGGCTACTGTGGAAGGTCTTATGCGTGTCTCTTCTGTTGCACATGTGGAAAAGTTTTTTTGTGTATGTAGGTATATCCGAATGTAGTTGCTTATTTATAGGGTACGCTAATGTTCAGTTTTTAAAGAAGACGGCAAACTTTTCTGGAGTGGTTATACACTCCTACCAGCAATAAAAGAGATATTACTGATGTACCTCCTCTCTGCTTGATGCTGTCAGACTTCTTATCTTTTGCCAGTTGAATTACAGAATGGTTAACTTGTGATCTTAATTTGCATGATTCTGATTAGTAATGATATTGAACATCTCTTCTTATGTTTATTTCTTCCTCTGTGAAATGCCTGTACATGTCATTTGCCTATCTGTGTAATTGTTTTAGTCCTTTTTTAGTGGATTTACTCTTTGGAGTTATTTTTATTTTTTTACTTTTTGCATTTGTAGTCAACTGTAATCAGACAGGTGGTGAACAATTTAAAATCCCACGTTCCTTTAGCTGACTCTTTATAAGTAGAGGCTGGCAGCAAACACAATATCTCTCTTGATTTTGGTGATTCCTTCTACAAAGTTATTTTCCAGCTCAGTGTTTCCAATGGCTTTTGCTGCTTGACACGTTTGTCAAAGGAGTTCTTCCAGGTGCCTCATACAATGAATTATGCTGCCTTCAAAGACATCCGTCATTTTGCAGATATGGACAAATGTAGTTCCAGCTGCTCAGGTATATACTACATCCATTAATTGAGGTTTAAATGAGCTTAGGTAAGTCTCCTCATCAATTTCCAATTTGGCTTCTGCTGAAACTTTTGCAATTCTTTTAGCACATTCCTGCATTTGACAAAGTGGTCCTGCTAACTGCTCTATTAATTTGGGCATATCCCTAGAATTCTCTTGAAACACAAAGCAGCTTAGGTTGCCTGTTCTGCAGATACGTCATTGAAAAGGCCATTAAACATCATCTCAGTTAGAAGGAGCTCATCAGCACTGCTTATTTCACAAGCCACTCATCCTTTCATCTCTGTGACATCAGAAGATGTACATAGCAAATCCCAACCTCCTTAAAACACGTTTGCGACATTTGAATTCATCGATTTGTAGGACAGTTCTTGCTTTCTTTAGTTCTCACTTTGCAGATTTGAAGTCTATTGCAATCTGTGCTTTTTTTTCATGAAGTGTATACATAGTTTCCGAATTTGGATCATTGTGAAGTGGATGAGCATGCATTCTACGCTCAAAAGCCTCTACTTTCTGGATGACTTTTTTTCAGTCCTTGATCTTGAATGCCCATGTCATCAATAGAATCTAATAAGGGAACACTATCAGGAAAACGTTTCTGAACTTCCAGTATTGATTTTAAAACACTGTCTGTTGTCCAATGGTCGAAGGTCTTTAGGAATGTAAAGCCTAACACTGCTGATAGCAGACAGGAGATGCACCAAAACTGGAACAACCTGCATCTCTCCTTTCACATCAGGTTTAGCTGGTTTTGCAGTCTCAGTAGCTGAATTTTTCAAGCTCTCTTTGCTACAGTGCAGAAGTACTTCTACTACATATAAAGGATCCAGTTCACCAGAATTAGGCTTAGCATTTGATTTTTTTGAGAAATTCACTACTACACTCCAGCCAAAATCATCTCCTTCATTCTTTACCTTTACCAAACGACCTGGTCATAGAAATGGTAAACAGTATTTTGGTTTGTGAATATATTCTTCAGTTTACCCAATTTGGCAAGCTGTTGTCTAATCTTGTAATAGATGACTACACTTTCTTCATCTGGTATTACTGTTTTATTCTAGTGTTCTTCTGAGTTCTTTACCTTCTCTACTACTTCTGGAATTGCTCTATAGTGCTGAAACTGGTAGAAGGATTTTTCCAACATGTATTCAGGATTAATTTCTTCTACTCATAGTAAGTTCAAAACCATGTTGTAGGTCAAACGGAAAGCACTATTTATAGGATCAGCTGAGCCCTTAAGTAGTTGTTTTCCAATCATCTACCATAAGAATTACAATTCCTCTATCATCCATTACCCTCCTTCCAGCACAACCAGACATCTGAATGTATTCACCAGAGGAAATCCATCAGAAATCCTTCCGATCAAATTTTTGGGCATTCATAAATAAAACAGTTCTTGCTGGCATGTTAATATCCATAGCAAAAGTTTCAGTGGCAAAAAAGGCCTTTATCAATCCTTCGGAAAAGAGAATTTCTATAGTTTCTTTCAAAATAGGAAGTAAACCACCATGGTGAATACCAATCTCTCACTTCAAGAGAGGAAGTACATGTTCAACCTGAGGGAGCTTTTTATCTTCATCTGACAAGCAGTCAGTTGCATTACTGAATACTTCTTCACCCACCTTCTTTTCTTCATCTGGGTGGAAATCTAATTTGGTCATTTGAAGTGCATACGGTTCATAATCTTTCTTACTAAAACTGTAAATAATTACAGGTTGAAAATTTCTTTCCATAATCATCTTCACAATTGTGAATACATTTGATGGTCCTTTTGTTCCTGTTTTTCGCCCCTTCTGATCTCCTTTTGCCAAATCACCAGCATCTCGAAGTACTTGCATCATCTTCTGTGAAGTCACCATTTTCATCAACTACAAGGTGCAGACCATCTCCCCCTGCTGGAAAAATGTGGTGCTGTAATGGAGTAGGCAGATAATCTGTGTAAATTACATGTCCAGGCTGTTTATGTAAGTGGCAAATCCACTCAGCAAACTGTCGGGCATTTGGAATAGTAGCCGAAAAAAAGACATAGTGAACATCATCAGGAAGCAAAATAATAGTTTCTTCCCATATGACACCACATTCTGAATCTCTTATGTAATGAATTTCATCAAATATGACCCAAGCAACTTCTCGCATAACTTCAGAACCTCTGTACAGCAAACATCTCAAAATCTCTGTGGTCACAGCAAGACAAGATGCCGTAGGATTAATAGTAACACCTCCAGTCATCAGACCAACATCTTGAAATTCTTCATACATTTCACTGTATTTCTTACTCAGGGCCTTAATTGGGCTAGTAAATATTACACGCTGTTTCTCCCTTAAGGCCAATGCAATGGCATATTCAGCGCCTACAGTTTTTCCTGCTGATGCATGTGCAGATATTAAAACAGACTGATTATTATCAACACACTGAATGGCTTCTCTTTGAAAAGCATCAAGAATGGATGGGTATTCCTTTACAGATTTAACAACTCGAGGTTTAAGTGGTAGATAATCTTCATCTGCAGGAAGTGCAACCTCATGTGTACACCCTTCTACAGTTTCAACTGATTGTACCTTGACTCTTGGCATCAAGTCTGACAAACTTAAGTCTTCAGTTATTGACTCTTCTACCCTGGGCTTCTTTCCGAAAATGGGTTCATCTGTGCCCTCGAAGTCTGCATCTCTCTTTTTTTTCCAATATTAGTTGACTCATTGTACTTTACCATCAAAACGTTTTCCAGCCTTTTCCGCAGCCCCTGGCAGCCCCTTCCATTTCCCCTTCTCCCTTTCCTTGTCTTTTTTGGCTGCTGGCGCAGTGGTCGAGTCGTCCCCAAACACGCTGAAGAGCTCATCCCGGAAACCGTCCTCCATCCTTCGGAGTTGCGAGACCAAATCTCCCTCCCACCCACGATGCTCCACGACCGCACTGACAGTGCCGCCAAGTGAAGCCTCAACAGGGACCTGTGGGAGACAAAATTTTTGGAGTCACACAGCCGCTGAGACTTCTTCCCTGCCTCCTTTTCCTCCTCCGACCTTTCTTTTACCTTCCCAATCACTGGCGGGTGAGCAGCTCCTTGGCTGAAGACAGAGTGCAGCGAGGGTTCCCAGCAGGCAGCTGGAGTTCTTTTTAGGTTCTTGAGACTAATCCTTTGTGATATGTATGTTAGATGTCACTTCAGTTATCTATTGCTGTTTAACAAACCACTCTAAAATTCAGTGGCTTAAATCAAGAATGATTTATTATTTCTCTAGGCTCTAGGCTGAGCTGGGTGTTTTTGCTGCTTCATGTGGCCCTGGGTCACTCATTTGACTACATTTATTTGATGGCTGGGCTCGGCTGGAAGGTTCAAAATGTCTTCACTCATGTCTGGCGCTTCAGAGCTTTTCCACGTGGCTGACTTGGAGCATGGTTGTCTCAGCAGGGTAGTTGGATTTCTTACACAGTTGTTGGCTTCAAGGGGGAAAGTGGAAGCTGGCAGGGCTCTGTCGATGTAAAAAAATGTACAATGTGACAGTTGCGAGTTAAATTTTATTTGGGGCAAAATGAAGACTATAGCCAGGGAGGTAGCATTTCAGATAGCTCTGAGGAACTGTTCCAGAGAAGCAGGGGGGAAGGTCAGTATACATGTGATTTTGGTGAGGGGGGAGTATATGCAATCAAGCACATATTTTTTTGCAGAAGATTTCTGCTAGTCACGAGGTGCAGACGTCACCATGAAGGAGTTTAGTGCTTTTCTAGATATGAGGAGATGCAAGAATTGGGCTCCTAAAATCAGCTCCTGAAAATATCTATGTGAAGACCTGCTCTGCCAGTTTTTCTCAGAGCACAGAGTGCCTCATTCCTGATCTCCACCCTGAATCCCTTTCAGGGGGTGTTGAAGGTCAGCAGCTGCAGTGGCACCTGATTTAATCCTTGTAGAGGTAGATGGCAAGTGCCCATGGCAAGTGCCAATTTGTAGTTGACAGCTCTTAAGGGCTGGGCTTGGAACTGGCATAAAGTTATTTTGACAGCATTCTGTTGGTCAAAAGAAGTCACTAAGATCAACTCAGATTCAAGAGGAGGAGAAATAGACTCCATTTTGTGATGAGTAGAGAGGCATGCATGTACAAGGAGGGAAGGAATTAATGGTGGTTATCTTTGGAGACTATGTACCACATATATTTTTCAGATATCTCGCAGTATACAGCTTGTCTTCATTAAATGTGAGGTTTTAGCAAAAAAATATTTTAATGCAATTCAGTTTATAGACTTTTATATTGTGCTCTTGTTTATAAATCTTTCCTTACCCCCAAACCAGAAAAATACTCGAATATATTTTAAAGTTTTAATTTTGACATTTAAGTACTTAATTACACTGGAGTTAAAATTTTTTTTGTTTTGTTTGTATATTTGGTGTGAATCAGGAAATATTCAATTTCATTTTATTCCCATGTGATCTTCTCTTTTTCTAGATCAGTTTTTCCCACTGATTTGACATGTTGTCTTTTGTAATTTTCATGTTTCTAGTTGTGGTCTTTGTCACTTAGAGAAGTCTCTTTAATGTTTCTTGTAAAGCTGGTTTGGTAGTGGTGAACTCTTTTAGCTTTTGCTTGTATGTAAAACTTATGATCTGTCCATCAAATCTGAATGAAAGCCTTACCAAGTAGATTATTCCTGTTTTTCCCTTTTATCACTTTAATTATATCATGCCACTACCTTCTGGCCTGCAGAGTTTCTGCTGAAAGTTAGCTGATAGCCTTGTAGCCTTGTATGTAACGTGTTGCTTTTCCCTTGCTGCTTTTAATAGTCTCTTTATCTTTAATTTTTACTATTTTTATTACATGTGTCTTGATGTGGTCCTATTTGTGTTCATCCTGTTTGGGACTCTCTCTGCTTTCTGGACCTGGATATCTGTTTCCTTTCCCAAGTTAGGGAAATTTTCAGCTATTATGTCTTCAAATATGTTCTCTGTCTTTTTCTCTCTTCTCCTTCTGGGACCTCTGCAATGTGAATGTTAGTATGCTTGAAGTTGTCCCAGAGGTCTCTTAAACTGTCCTCTTTTCTTTCTTTTTCTGTTCCTTTTCAGTTATTTCCACTGCTCTGTCTTTCAGCTCACTGATCTGTTCCTCTGTATCATTTAGTCTACTGTTGATTCTTTTTAGTGTATTTTTCATTTCAGTTATTGTATTATTCATCTCTGTTTGGTCCTTCTTTATATTTTACAACTCTTTTTTAAAAACTTCTAACTTCTCACTCTGCTCATCCAAAATCCTCCTGAGTTCTTTGATCATCTTTACGATCACTATCCTGAACTCTTTCTCGAGTAGATTGCCTATCTCCACTTCATTTAGTTCTTCTTCTGGGGTTTTATCTTGTTCCTTTGTTTGGAACATGTTTCTCTGTTTCCTCATTTTGCCTAACTTGCTGCTCTTATTTTCACGTGTTTGGTAGGTTTGTTACATTTCCTGACTTTGGAGAAGTGGCCTTTTGTAGGAGATGTCCTGTGTATCCCAGCAGAGCCTGGCCCTAGTCACCAGAGCTGTATTGTCTAGGGGTGCCCCCTGTGTGGGCGGCATGAATCCCTATGTTGTGATGAGCTGACTACTGTGGGTGGTCTAGTAGGCGTGGCTGGCCGCTGGCCTGGCTGGTTGCCAGGCAGTCCCTGCCTTGTGTAGAGGTTGCTGCCCACTGGTTGGTGGGTTGGGGTCACAAGGTGGCTGGCTGTAGAGTCCTGGGGGACTTGAAGCTGGTGTCAGCCTGATGGTAGGTGGGACTGGATCCTGGGGCTGCTGGCTGAAGGGCCCAAAGTGTCCCAGAGCTGGTGTTGGCCTGCTGGCAGGCAGGGTTGGTACCTGACACAGCTGGCTGAGGGGCCCAATGTGTCTTAGGGCTGGTGTTGGCCCACTGGCGGGTTGTCTGGGTCCTGCCATGGCAGGCTGTGGGACTGCAGTGGTCCTGGCTCTGATGCCAGCCAACTGGTGTGTGAGGCTGGTCACATGCTGGCCCTCTGGTGGGCAATGCCAGAACTCGAGGTCTCTGGCTTACAGGGCCCAGGGTTCCTGGAGCTGGTATTTAGGCCTGCTGGTAGGTGGGACTGAGGCTCAGGGAGTCCCAGGGACCTAAAATAACCATCTGGGGCCTAGATATGGAAAGTGCATGTTGAGGATAGCAGAAAAAAAGATAAAAGAAGCCAAGCCTAGGTTCCTAATACTGTGGAGCTTACATATAAGCCCTGGACTGTTACGTAAGAGAAGAATAAAATTCCACCTTTTAAAAGCCATTGTTATATTTGTATCTTTGCTAGAGCAGACAGAACTTGTATCACAATTAATATAGATTTTAGTACCTATAAATAAGGCAGTGACATGAAAAAAATCCTAAAATACCTGACACCGACTTAAAAGTCAGATGATGGCAATAAGGACTCAAGTTAAAGACTTGAATGCTGATGACCCCTGTTATGCCGTGGCTAACCACTTGGCAGAACTGCTACCTGTGATATCTTGGAAGCAGACCACATGCTTACCAAGCATGTAGCTCTAGGAAAAGTGGCCAGAAATTTGGTGTGGATTTTTTGCCACTTTTACTGAAGTCCTATAAGAGAGAGATGAACTTTGATTAAAAAAAAAAACAAAACTAGTTTGTAAGCAAAGATGAAAAATAATTACTCTGGTAAAGGAGGATCCCTCTACTTTAAGCCTACAATCTAAATTGAGAGTCCACTAAATTGGGCTCTCACAGTTTTAAAAATGTTAGCTATTTCTTTCTCCCAAACATCAGAAGATAAGACCGTGGCCTTAGGTTTTTCTCAGGAGCTTCACATTAAATGCTTTCTTCTAGATAGGAGCCAGGTCAACAACAAAGGTAATCAGATTGAGGTGTTGCCTTGCCACCAAATCTGTTGTTTCAGATGGCCTCATGGTGGCCTCCATTAAATTGGGGTAAAGGTAGAAAATGGACTGGGTATAGAAAACAATGAATAGAGTAGTCAGAATCATGCTTAGGTAAGATCTTTGGATGTGGTTGCTCACATATGTAATTGAAAGTGAGTGAAGAGACCTGAAACCCCCTCTCATGGAATCCAAATTCTAAAAGGGTTGTAAGATGTTGATATATAATCCCAACGTTGAGTAGTGATGTAACAGACCATGACACAGAGTTCTCTTTCCCACTCTCATGATGGAGTGGTTATTAAAAGGAAATATTTTGCTTGCAGATTAAATAGTATATATTTTGTTTTGATTTTTAATAACATTTGAAATGTAATGTTGTTTTAATGTTCAATCCACTACTAATAGTGCTGAAAATTATACCTTATAGGTATTAGAGGAAAATAGCAGGCTATAGATATGTAGCCTTTAAAGTACATGTATGTATAGTATATTTTTATTTTAAAAATGACAGAAAGAGAGAGAGATGCAGACAGAGAGGGGAAAAAAAGAAAAGTATACTTACACCTGCTCTTTTGAATTTCAGATTAGTTTTTGTTTTTCTGTTTAATTTTTTGTTTAGTGTTTTTTTGCTTTTGTTGTTTTTGGTTTGTTTTTTAAATTAAAAAAATAATTTCAGACTTGCAGAAAAATTGCAAGAATGATACACAAACTATACCCTTAACCTCTCTTCCTTTAAATGAGTTAATGATTGTTAACGTTTGCCCTCTCATTTCTTTCATACGTACATACATGTATATGTAATTTTTTCTGAATCATTTGAAAGTAAGTTGCAGATATAATGCCACTTGACCTCTAAGTACTGCAGCGTGTATACTGATTATCTAATCAACAGAAATTAATCATGTCTAGCCTATTGTCTCAATAATATCTTTTATTGCAAAAGAAGAAAAAGTTAGGTCCAGGTTCCAATTCAGGATTTCTCATTGCATTCGGCTGTCATGTCTCTTAAATCTCCTTTGCTCTAGAATAGTTCCTCAGTCTGTTTTTGTCTTCCACAACTTTAACGTTTTGTGAAAAGTACAAGCCGGTTATTTTGTAAAGTGTCCATCAGTTTGGATTTGTCTGCTATTTTCTCATGGTTAGAGTTAGGTTATGCAGTGTTGCAGGAATACCACAGAAGTGAAGTTGTATCCTTCTTGGTACATCATAGCAAGAGGCACAAGACGTCAATCTGTTCCACTTCTGGACAGAGTTAGGGGGGCCAGAGATAGGTAAAAGCTAGAGAAGCAAAGAGCAAGGAAAGGACACAAATTCTATACTCTATACTCTGGTTTATAGAAGTATAGAATATTAATTTTGATCATTTAATTAAAGTGGTATCTACCAACTGTAGGGACTTTCAGATGATCTGTACATCTCAAACTTTCACCCACTACTTTTCACTTCCATTGATAATTTTTGACTGAATTATTACTGAATTATTTGCCAAATGGTAACTTTCTAACTCCACAATTCCTTCTAAATTTATTAAATTATGTTCTACTATAAGGGAATTTTCTTTCTCCCCATTTATTTATTTGTTTATTTATAACAGCATGGACTCATGGATTTCTGTTGTATTCAATGGATTATAAACTTTTACCATCATTGTTTATTATGATGTTCAATTGTGCCAGATTTAACCAGTAGAACTCGTCATTTTGTCCTTAATTTGTAATTTTTTCCAAGTTTTTTTGCAATAAGCCTATATCATTTTTGTACCTAAGGGAGGGAAAACTACTTTTTCAAAATGGGAATTAATGGGTCTTATGCAAATTCTTATGCAACATGAAAGTTCTTATGGTTTGATTATTAAAAGGCTATCTAAGACCACTTCAAACATTAAAATAACTATGATTCTTAGAACATGTTGGTTTCATTTAAATTTTTCACATTAAAATATTTATGAATTTTTTATTTTGCAGATTTAATAGTCCAAATGTGACAATAGAGCCTGGGTTTAGGCTATGGTTAAGCTCAAAATCAGACAGTTCTTTCCCAATTCCTATTCTTCAAAAGAATTTAAAGGTAAGGAAAAGGTATAACAGATTTTAATATTGACTCAGAAACACTATTTGAATGTAAATTATCTTGCATTCATAATTCTGAATTAAGAAGAGAGTGCTAATTGTAGTATGCTAAATTTCTGCTGTGCTCAGCCCTGCACTGTGGACCAGGAAGGATGCAAAAGTATAGACAAGGTCCTTGCTTTCAAGTGATTCACAGTTTAGATGTTTGTTTTCTCAAACAAGGATGCTTAGGCTTCCAACTCTTATAAACCAGAGTACAGAGTATAGAATTTGTGTCCTTTCCTTGCCCTTTGCTTCTCTAGCTTTTTCCTGTCTCTGACCCCCCCCAACTGTTTCATAATTTGTTATTAATTCTCTGAAAAAGGTCTGGCAAAAAGCAGGTTGAAACTATTGACTAAAAAGTCCTAATTAAAAATTATCTGTGACTTCTAATCATATCCACCATTAAATTTGAATAAATACTAAGACTTGGTCGATTCTGTTAAACAAGTGTCCAGCTGACCAAAAAATGGAGTCAATAGCAAAGAAAACTCACCAATGGCATAGGCAGAATGTGTGCCAGATCGGACTTACAGCCACACTCTTAAAAAAAAAGCCCTCCAAGTGATTCTCTCCCCAGTTCACCTCCTGTACCTCCTCACTTCAACTTTCCTAGTTAAAAAATCAATCAAAGTGATTTTCAATTCAAGCAGAACACTTTAGTAACACACCAAATTATCTGTTATGATTAGATACTTTTGTTGGTTCCATGAGTTCTCTGTTTCCTATAATTTGGAGCCCCCTCTATCTGCTGCCTTGCTGAGGCCATGCAACCCTGATTCTGTTACAGCCATTTAGCTGCCATTGAGCATTTAGAATATAATAACTCTTCGCTGTCAAACTTTCTAAAATGCTGGGCTTCCAGAGCAAACAGGAGTGCTTTTAATGACAATGTTGTACTTATTTTAAGGTATGAATTGGAGCAATAGGAAATCTGATACAATCCTTTTACAGAAGTTTTCAAATGGGAAAAGAATAACACAGGATTTTCGATTTGCCATTGAATCTTAAAAACAGTTATATTCTTAGGTAGTTCTCTATGCAAAGAAGAGTCCCCCCTAGTCCTAGTGCCTGTATCTGTCCTCACATGTTATTTTTACTCACATCTGTTTTAAAGATTGCAGTGGAAAATCCCCAGGGGTTGAAAAGTAATTTACTTCAGACATTTGGATATAGTGGGAGTGGAGAGGTAACAGAGGAGATATTTGAAAAACCAGACTGTGGACCATGGTGGAAAAAACTTTTATTCAGCTTATGTTTCTTCAATGCTCTGATCAATGAAAGAAAAATTTATGGAATGTTGGGCTGGAATTTTGCATACGCGTTTAGTTCTTCAGACTTGGAGGTAAGTGTGGTACCTTAAGCAATAATAACAACAAATAAATAACAATAAGATACAGAAAAGCCTAGTGTGTATCTACACAAATACTAAGTGTTTTTCATGGTTCTAAGATAATGAACTCTGTAACTCGGCAATAAGGGCTGGCTAACATTTAAAGCATGGACTTGGAAGGCCTCTTTTCGGGAATCAAATTACAGCTCCTCCGCTTGTAGCTGAACAAGGATTTACAAGCCATTGAGCAAGCTTATTAACCTCTCTGGGTCTTAGTTTCCTTGGCCAGAAAAGTACCTAGGCCAAAGGGCATTATAAGAGTCAGACTAGTCAATAGAGGCAAAGCACTTAGAACAGTGTCTGATACATATAAATCACCACAAAAGTGTTTGTTGTTTTTACTTATTCATTTAAAGCAAGAAAGATTACATTGACCCATTGTAGGGGAAAAACTTTAGCTCAAGAGCCTTTCTTCACTATTCTCTATATAGACCCCTCTATTTGTGTTTAATATTGCAGGCTGATTTTTTTTAATTGAAGTATAATTGATTTACAATGTTGTATTAGTTTCTGGTGTACAGCACAATGATTCAGTTATATATACTATTCTTTTTCATGTTCTTTTCCATTACGGTTTATCACCAGATATTGAATATATTTCCCTGTGCTATACAATAGGACCTTGTTGTTTATCCATTTTATATATAATAGTTTGCATCTGCTAGTTCCAAACTCCCAATCCAGCCCTCCCCTGCCCCCGAGTCTTGGCAACCACAAGCCTGTTCTCTATGTCTGTGAGTCTGTTTCTGTTTTGTAGATAAGTTCATTTGTGTCATATTTTAGGTTTCACATATAAGTGATATCATATGGTATTTGTCTTTCTCTGTCTGACTTACTTTGCTTAGTATGATAATCTCTAGGTCCATCCATGTAGCTGCAAATGGCATTATTTCATTCTTTTTATGACTGAAGTATTCCATTGTGCATATATACCACATCTTTTTTATCCATTCACTTGTCATTGGCTATTGTAAATAGTGCTGCTATGAACATAGGGGTACACACATCTTTTCAAATTCTAACATTGTCCGGATATATGCCCAGGAGTGAGATTGCTGGATCATATGGCTTTTTGAGGAACCTCCATACCATTCTCCATAGTGGCTGCACCAATTTATATTCCCACCAACAGTGGAGGAGGGTTATCTTTTCTCCATAGCAGGGTGTTTTCTTTATTGCTAAAGGAAACATGGGTAGCACCTGCTTAAATTTTTACCAGGTTAATTTTCTTGCAGTGGTGCTCTCAGTGCAGAACATTGCCTTGATTACCCACTCAGTTATATGTAAGGGCAGATCCAAAAGAAACTTTCTGAGGAAAATCTTGATTCTGCCTCTGGGTGTCTATCTCCTAGACCCACCCTAGATGGGTACCCTTCCATCTCTCCTACATGTGCATTATGCTTTTCAGTTTTCACAAGGGGCTGTCATACTCACTGCAAGCCACACTGCCTATCAGAGTATGTGCTTCTGCACGTAACCAGAACATAACATGAAACAGCTGCATTCTGGGTATTTGTCAAGGAACATGAGCTCAAGCACACGTCTGTCCAAACCTTATTCAAAGCTTAAGCAAAGGCAAATGATATACTGAGGAGGAAATACTTGCACCATGTATTAGACAAATGGTTATAATATAAGCAATTCACAATATAAATACAAAAAGGCAATAAGATTGTGAAAACTTGCTCAACTTCATCAGTTACTGTGATGGTTAATTTTATGTGTCAACTTGACTGGGCCACAAGATCCCCAGATATTTGGTCAAACATTATTCTGAGTGTATCTGTGAGGGTGATTTTGGATGAGATTCATATTTAAATCAGTAGACTGAGTAAAGCAGACTGCTCTCCCTAAACTGGGTGGGCCTCATCCAATCAGTTGAAGAACCAAATAGAACAAAAAGGGAGATCCTTTTGCCTGACTGCCTTTGAACTGAGATACTGGTCTTTTTTCCTGCCTTTGGACTTGAACTGAAACATTGGCTCTTCCTGGGTCTCGAGCCTGCTGGCCTTCAGACTAGAGCTACACCACTAGCTCTCCTGGATTTCCCACTGCCAACTGCAGATCTTGAGATCTGTCAGCCTCTACAATTGTGTGAGCCAAGTCCTTATAATAAAGCTCTTTCTATATGTATATACAGCCTATTGGTTCGGTTTCTCTGGAGAACACTGCCAAATACAATCACCAAGGAAATGTTGATTAAAACCACAATGAGATACCACCTTTCACTACCACAGTGGTTAAAATAAACAAACAAAAGTGCAGAGAAATAGGGACTTCCCTGGTGGTCCAGTGGTAAAGAATCCACCTCCCAATGCAGGGGATGCGGGTTCGTTGCCTGGTCAGGGAACTAAGATCCCACATGCTGTGGGGGAACTAAGATCCCACGTGCTGTGGGGCAACTAAGCCTTAGTGCCACAACTGCTGAACTTGTGAACCTCAGCAAGAGAGCCTGCATGCTGCATACTACAGAGCCCACACGTCCTGGAGCCCGTGCACCACAACTAGAGAAGAGAAAACCGCACACCACAACTAGAGAGAAGCCGGCACATGCCGTAACGAAGACCCAATGCAGCCAAAAAAATTAAATAAATAAATAACTATTAAAAAAAATAAATTTAAAAAATGCAGAGAAACAGGCACTATCTCATACTGCTATTGAGAATTTAATTTTTCCTAACTTTCCAGAAGACAATTTGATAATATATTTCAAAAACCTTTAAAGAATTCCTGTTATTATTGATATAGAAGAAGTTAGTCACATTTACAAGATTGATTACTAAAATTGGGTTATAACAGAACATGTATAGTATGATCTCATTTTTGCACATATATTTATAGTATATATTTTTTTCAATATATACTAAACCATCTGCAAGGGAAATAATAAATGGAGGATTATGAATGGCCAGGTGATGGCAGGGTATTTTGTCATGCAAAGAGCTTGGGTGAATACCAGCAGCATCACTTGGTGCAGGCTGGAATTCACGGGATGCTGCTCTCCTTTTGGCATTTGGCAGAGAGGATTCATTAAGCCAGAAGCAGCTGGTTACATCATGGCACTGCTCTCCAAAAGAAATACCCTTCCTCTCCTTTGTTCTCCCCTTTAATGTGGCAAATGTGAGAGCATCATTGCCAGTGGGAAAGAGACTGCCTTGGTGCCAAGATGTCTGAGTTTTGGTACCTGATGTTCAGGGAGTTGTCTAGAAATTCCAAATGCTAGCACCTTGAAACTGGGGGAAATTGGATTCATGCACAGCCCTCTCATTAAGGAAGTAGGAACTTCTGGTTCAGTGAGTTGAGTTTGGACACAGCTCCTCCCACTAGGGGGAGTTCCAGGCCCAGCCAGCTTATTGTCAGGCAACTTGGAGAGTTTCCTCAGGGGACTGACAATCTGACTGGTGCTATCTACCAACCCATAGGACTAAACATCAATATATTTTCCACCATATGTAAGGCTATCACCACTGAAAGCTTCCCAAAACCTGGACCTAAGCTCCAAAGACAAGACCGGGAAAAATAACATATCTAACAAAATCCCATAGACAAAGAGAGAAAGAACACAAGAAATAGAAAATTATAAGAGCCCATAAGGATACAAATGCTCATGCACATACACATTTTACACACACAATTTTTTTAAATGAGCACTTGTCAAATATTTTTTTAACTCATTGATAAAAGAACCAGCAGGATGGTTAAACTGATTTTTTTAAGTATAGGAGAGGGACTTCCTAGTGGTGCAATGGTTAAGAATCTGCCTGCCAATGCAGGAGACACGGGTTGGAGCCCTGGTCTGGGAAGATCCCACATGCCGTGGAGTAATTAAGCCCCTGTGCCACAACTACTGAGCCTGCGCTCTAGAGCCTGTGAGCCACAACTACTGAGCCCGCATGCCACAACTACTGAAGCCCACGTGCCTAGAGCCTGTGCTCTGCAACAAGAGAAGCCACTGCAATGAGAAGCCCACACGCTGCAATAAAGAGTAGCCCCTGCTCACCCAACTAGAGAAAGCCCACATGCAGCAATAAAGACCCAACACAGCCAAAAATAAATAAAATAAATTTATTTTTTTAAAAGTATAAGAGAACAGAAATATTTATAGTTACTGAAAGATATTGTAATGAAATATGATTACCAAATTACATATAAAACTGGTAAATGCCCTACAAGCAATAAAATTGTAACATTTGGGTTGTAATTTTCTTTATGAGCCAGAAACCATTTGTATTTCTACAGGACAAAATTTCATTTGCATTGTTATCAGAAAGAAACAGATACAGGGCTAACAGTTTTCCATAAGTTAGCGTATACTCTCACAGAGTTGTAAAGTGCTCTAATCAATAGTAAATAGTAAGTCAAAACAAAAGTAGATACTCCTGAAGTATTTAATAATCCTTAAATGAGCATGTTAGACAATGTTTCAGTAGGACATTGAAAAGATAATGTGGTCATCCTTTTGCCTTTTTCCAAATTATGGAATTTTTATTTTTGTCTTATTAGCTCAGTTTATGATTATAAACTATCTCCAAAGATTATGTATTATCACAAAAAAAGGGCCAGCATCACTGTGTTTTGGCATGACTCATTTACACACACGTGGCAAGAGGTGTTAATTAGTGCATAGGCTCCATGTATTCTCATCAACAAATTGGAGTTGTATACACACACCGTGATTTTTGAACTTAAAAAAAAAATGAGGTAGAGACTTCCCTGGTGGTCCAGTGGTAAAGAATCCATCTTCCAATGCAAGGGATGTGGGTTCAATCCCTGGTCAGGGAACTAAGATCCCACATGCCACAGGGCAACTAAAACCCACACGCCACAGCTACAGAACCCACGCACCCTGGAGTCCACGTGCCCTGGAGTCCACATGCCACAACTAGAGAGAAGCCCGTGTGCCATAACTAAAGAGAAGCCCATGTGCCACAGCAAAGAGCCTGCGCCACAACAAACGATCCCGCACACCTCAATGAAAACAAAGACCCTGCGTGCTGCAACTAAGACCTGACACAGCCAAAAAAAAAAAAAAGAGGTAGAAGAATTGAAGGAAAAAACGGTCATGGTTGAGACTTGAGTTAATGGCTAGAAAAATCAAATAGAAGGAATAACTCAGAGCATAGGAAGAAAGCTACAATAAGATGGAAATCATAAGGCAAAAATTAAGAAGGTATTTAAAGGGAACCCCTAACATTCCAATGATACGAATTCCTGAGGAGGAAATTGAATAGATGGAAAAAACAAACTAAGAAGAAATCTATTTTATTGTCTCTTAACTGATTAAAGATTTGAGTTTACAGATTGAAAATCCTTACTAATTCAGGTAGAGTTGTGATAAAGACATACATTTGGACATAAGCTGGAAAATTCCTGAACTCCAAGCTTTGAAGACAAGTTTTTTAAGAACAGTGATGACATTTAGACTTGTCATCTACGTCACTAGCTAGGAGATAGTGGAATAACATCTAGAGAATCTGGGAGACTAAGACTGCATGCCAAGAATCTTACTCCCAGCCAAGATGTCATTCACTTTGTCAAGATAAAAGAAGGATATTTGCATATCAGCTAGGACCTAGATAATATATAATTCATGCTCTCTATCTGTGGAAAATGCTTGAGTAAGATCTATACTATGTACAAATATATCAAAATAGAGACACAAAGGAAAATGAAAAGAAGTAGAAACTGTGGTGAGCAGTATATTGGTAAGCCTTTCAGTACATTATTAAATCTAAATGGATAATAACGGTTGAGGGTGAGTAGTCTAAGTGCTAAGTATAGATTATTTAAGAGGAAGAGTCATACTACAAGAAAAATTCCCTTAATAGTCTTAAGCTAAGAGTACTAAATTATCTCAACAAAGCCTAGGAGTTGGAGTAGAGGGAAGCATGTACGTGAAGAGTGAAGAGGACAGTGAAAACCTTCTGAAGTGTTTATGTGAGGAAAGGAAAGAGGAGTGGAGGGAAGTAAAAGTTTTCTAAATGTTGCACCTTATTACTGGTTTTAACATTAGAGAGGGCAGAGGGAAAAAAATGGGGAAATGGAAAATTTTGGTAGGGAAATAATTGATATCTTCTCTTCATTTGAAAAAAGAAATGTTATTTTAATATGAATTCAAGGAAAGGAAAGGTAACCTGTAATGGAAATGGTATAATGTCTAAATTAATGAAGAAGAAAAAGGCAAATAAATAACAATTTGATCAACCTACTAAAAACAAGAGGGAGGGAGAGAAACAACATACTAAAATAAACAATAATGTAAAGCAATATGAAAGGAATTTTAACAGTTATTACATTAAATGTAAATGGATTGCATTCTCTTATTAAGAGGCAAAATTATTACATTGGGTTACAAAACAAAACTCAACTATACGGAATTTATATGAAAAACCCTTACATTAATGAAAAAGCTTGAAACTACCAAGAAAATAAAAACAGCAAAGAGCAGGAGTGGTATTATTAATATCAGACAAAATGGAATTTAAGCTGAAAAAGCACAAAACAGTAGCAAGAGAAAGAATTTATGAAGATATAAGAGTTGTGAAAATAGTTAACTTTTATAGTGCTTTCTCTCAGGCATGGTTTTAAGTACTTTATGAATTAATTAACTGAGACCTTACAACATCCCTATAAAGAAGGCAGTATGATCCTTAGTTTACAAATGAAGTACAGAGAGGTTAGGCAATTTGCCTAATGAGTGAGCAGAACAGACACAACTCAATCACAGGTAGTCTAGCTTCAGAGTTTGTGCTCTCAGCTATTTCACTATGTGGTCTCTAGATTAATCAGAGAGTGGTACACTATAGCACATATATACATACATGTATGTCTATATAGACACATGTATATGTGTACATATACATTATATAAATGTGATTATTGTGGGAAATTTCAAAAAGCTCTTTCAGAATTAGACAGCTCTAATAAGCAAAAATAAGAAAAAGAATAGAATAGTATAATCAACAAACTTGATTAACAGATGTTTATAGAACAGATGTATATAGAACCTAACGTCTTTCTAATAGACAGTTCATATTTTTTCATATAGCTAAGGAACTGTTAGAAAACTCAATCATAAAATGGCCACAATCACGGACATATATACACTACCAAATGTAAAATAGATAGCTAGTGGGAAGCAGCTGCATAGCACGGGGAGATCAGCTCGGTGCTTTGTGACCACCTAGAGGGGTAGGATAGGGAGGGTGGGAGGGAGATGCAGGAGGAAGGAGATATGGGAATATATGTATATGCATATGTATAGCTGATTCACTTTGTTATAAAGCAGAAACTAACACACCATTGTAAAGTATGTTAAAGATGTTAAATATGTTAAATAAATTAAAGATGTTAAATAAATAAATAAATAAATAAATAAATAAATAAAAATAAAATAAAATGGTCACAAAGAAAAATATTTAATGATTTTATGTCACATTCTCTAATCATAAACTAATAAATAGTAAAAATTTGACCCAAAATATCTTAACAAGATGGAAAGTAAGAAACACGCCTCTAGATAAGAATATTAAAAGGGAAGATAAAGAGAATATTAGAAAGGGAAGTCTCAAAATATCTCAAACACAATAGAAATGAGACTACTTCATACCAAAAATAATGTGAGATACAAAAGCTATGCTCAGGAAAACAAAAACAAAAACAAAAAACTACCTCAAATATTCATTATTAAAGAAGAAATACAAGAAATCAACATTCATCTTAAGAGATTAGAAAAAAACAACAAAAAGAAGTAAAAATAAATATAATTTTAATATTAATGAAATATATAATATACAAAAAAGTAGGAAAGAAAAATAAATTTAAAAATTGGTTTTTGATGAGACTAATAAAGTTTGAAAACCTAGATGAAGCCAATGATTTCCCTGAAAAATATGAATTATCAAAACTGACTCAAAAAGAAATGGAAATTTTGAGTAGACCGATTGCCATGAGAAATTTCAAATAACACCAGAATGAAATGGTTTCACAGCTTAGTTCACTCTGAACTTTAAAAAACAGATATATTAACATTATTTAAATGATTCCAGGACTTTCCTGGTGATGCAGTGGTTGAGGATCTGCCTGCCAATGCAGGGGACACAGGTTCGAGCCATGGTCCTGGAAGATCCCACAGGCCACAGAGCAACTGAGCCCGCATGCCACAACTACTGAAGCTCCTAGAGCCTGTGCTCCACAACAAGAGAAGCCACCGCAATGAGAACACGTACACTGCAACGAAGAGTAGCCCCTGCTCACCGCAACTAGAGAAAGCCCACTCACAGCAATGAAGACCCAACGCAGCCAAAAATAAATTAATTAATTAAAAAAATTTTTTTAACTATTCCAGACCTTAGAAAAAGATGGCAATCTCCCCAGTTGATTCTATGAACCAACAAAATTTTAATATGAATAATTGGTAAGGATAATACAGAAAACAACTATAGGCTAATTTCACTTAGGACTTGATATAAAAATTCTATATTAAACTATTAATAGGTTTCAGCAATGAATCAAATAATACACCATGACCAAGTAGGGTTTATTCCAAGAATGTAAGAGTGGCTCATTATCTGGAAATCTATAATCTCAATTTGAATGATCAGATCAATAGTTGTAGAAAAAGTTTTATTACGAATTCAGGCACCATTCCTAATAAGAACTCTTATAGGATTCAAAGGAACAGCTTTATGAAAACGACTATCAAAAAACTAAAGCAAATATTATTCTAAATAGCCAAACACTGAAATTGTTTCAAATAAAATCAAGAATCACACATGGATGCCTTTTATCACCATTGTCATTCAACATTGCCTTAAAAGTTCTAATAAATGCATTAAGAAAATACATAATTCATATTAATGCTGTAAAAAGAGAGAAAAAAGAGAAAAAAATACCTTTTGTTGATGATATAATTTTATATCTAGAAAACCTGAGAGACTAGTTTAAAAGAAAAAAAAGCCACCCTATTAGAAGTAATGAGAGAATTTGGTAAAGTGGCTGGGTAAAAATATAAACATACAAAACCCAGTAACTTTTCCCTAGCAATGAACACCTAGAAATGGAAGTAGAGAACACATAGTACATTCACAATAATGATAAAAAATTTTTAAATATTCAGGAAAAAATTTAACAAGAACTGTATGTGTCCTAAATAATGAACACTGTAAATTAGGAGGAAAAAAGAATAACATTTGCTGAGAGCTTAAAATGTTCTTATTACTTTATATGAATTATTTAATTCTCACAACAACCTTATGAAGTGAGTACACTAATTATCCTCATTTTAAAGATAAGGAAATGAAGCAACAGGACACTTAAAAGACTCACCAGAGTTACACAGTTGTGGCAGTCTGATTCCACAGCTCTTTTTTTTAATCCTGCCTTCTCTCTTGGATGGGAAGACTTCCCATATCATAAACTACCAATTCTTCCAAAATTACTAATAAATTTAATGTCATTAGAACCCTATTAGGGAGATTTTGGAATTGATAAAATTCACATGGACGAAGACACACTGAAGAATAAACTAGAAATGTACAAAAAATTAAAACACTGCAAGAGTCTTCCTTCACCAGATATCAAAACATACCAAAAAAAAAAAAAAAAAAAATCCACTATACTAAATCCAATAGTGTTTGGCAGAAGTAGACAATAAATCAGTGGGACATAATGGAGAATACAGAAATATTCTGTATTCTCCAAATATCTGAGTTTATATGAAATTTTAATATTCGACATAGAAAGTATTTTAACTCAGTAATGACGGATTTTTTTAAAAAGTAAAGGTTACTGGTTACATTGGCCATCCAGCTCGGAGAAAATCAGTTTGGCCCTTTATCTTATACCATATACAAAAATAAATTCAAGAATGGAGTAAATTTTAGATGTCTTATAAAACAATAAAAATCTTTAAAAATAAATTTGGGAGATTACATGTGCAATCATGGAGTTAGGGACAACTTAACTAAAATTGGAAACCCAGAACCATAAAAGAAAAGATAGGCATATTTGATTATAAAAACTTCTATGTGGCAAATGGTGACAAAATAAAGTCAATAGACAAATCACAGATTTAGGATAATATTTGCAATGCAAATAACTATCAAAGAGTTAATGTCTATAATATACAAAGAGCTCTTACATATTAACAAGAAAAAGACAAACAATCCAAAGGAAAAATAGGTAAATGTACAGATCAACTCTTGATGACCAATAGACATAAGATGCTAAAAATAACCAGTAGCAAATGAAATACAAATTAAACTAACAGCAAAGTACAAAAAATTAAATAGGGCAACACCTCCTAGTAGTGGAAGAGAAGAGAGAACCATAGCAAAGAATCCTTTCACACACTGTTAGTGGAAATATGACTTGTTGCAGTCATTGAACAACAATAGCCAAGATATATTGTTCAATTGCAGGACAGTGCATATAAAGACAAGAAAACAGAAAAAAGATGGATGAGACAGAAGGAAAGATGAGAGATAGTTGAAGGACAGAGGGCGGGTAGAAAGGAGGAGGGAGAGAGGAGGTGAGGTAAGGAGGGAGAAAAGGAACAATTAAATCAATTTATGTGCATAAAGTTACATAAAATATCTATGTAAGGGTACCAAAGACATTGTTAATGGTGATGGCCTCAAGGGAGGGGCTCTGATGGCTAGAGTAGGGAGCAGGAGAAAACTTACATTCCCTTGTTTATCCTTTTGTATCTTCTGAATTCAGTACTACATGCTTGTTTTGTCTATTCAAAAAATAATAATATTAATCAATTAACTATTTAAATGTTTGTTCAACAACAAAAAAGAATCAATGGATAAAAATGTATAGCCTAATTTTTTTGTTCCTCTTTTTATTTCCACATATTGTTAAAGTGAAAATATATGTAGCTGTTTGAGTTGTTGATTTTATGTTAAATCATGAAAGCAACCTGAAAACACGTACTAAAATAATGAAAACTAGTGGATTTTCTAAAGGTTGCCATAAAAGTGTTGGAAAATTTCCTGAGCGCACAGTCCAATATTCCGTGGCAGACGCTGCGCTACCTGACTGGGGAGGTGGTTTACGGTGGCCGGGTGACTGACAGCTGGGACAGGAGATGTTTAAACACCCTTCTCTACAAATTTTGCAATCCTGAAGTGCTGAAAGATGACTTCCGTTTCTCTACTGATGAGGTAAGAAAAGGATTTCATTTCTTTTTTTTTTTTTAATATTTATTTATTTATTTATTTTTGGCTGTGTTGGGTCTTCATTTCTGTGCGAGGGCTTTCTCTAGTTGCGGCAAGCGGGGGCCACTCTTCATCGTGGTGCGCGGGCCTCTCACTATCACGGGCTCTCTTATTGCGGAGCACAGGCTCCAGACACGCAGGCTCAGTAGTTGTGGCTCACGGGCCTAGTTGCTCCGCGGCATGTGGGATCTTCCCAGACCAGGGCTCGAACCCATGTCCCCTGCATTGGTAGGCAGATTCTCAACCGCTGTGCCACCAGGGAAGCTCAGGATTTCATTTCTTAACATTACTTGATTACTTTTTAACTAACTATTGCTGCATTATTTAAAATCTGTATTTAACGTTCACTTTTTTTTTTTTAAGATTTATTTATTGATTGATTGATTAATTGATTGCTATGTTGGGTCTTCGTTTCTGTGCTAGGGCTTTCTCTAGTTGCGGCAAGCGGGGGCCACTCTTCATCGCGGTGTGCGGGCCTCTCAGTATCGTGGCCTCTCGTTGCAGAGCACAGGCTCCAGACGCGCAGGCTCAGTAGTTGTGGCTCACGGGCCTAGTTGCTCCGCGGCCTGTGGGATCTTCCCAGACCAGGGCTCGAACCCGTGTCCCCTGCATTAGCAGGCAGATTCTCAACCACTGCGCCACCAGGGAAGCTCCCTTAACGTTCACTTTTAATGGCTTTTATTAACTTTCAGTATTACAAAAGTAAATTGCCATTACTCTACTAATTACCATTTCGTCTACCCATCCATACTCTCAAGACCCTCCACAGGGGCACAACCTGGAGTCTACACTATTAAATACAGCATTATGCTGGCCAGTAAATAAAAAGAATGATAAATGGTTCATGCCCTCCAGGAACCTAGAGTATAAAACACAGAGCACAAGGAAGCAGAAGAAAGCTAACCTGTATTGATCTGATCCATGCTTGTCAATTGATGTCTGTTTCTCATTTAATGCTCAAAACAACTATGTGAAACAGATGTTATCCCCAGTTTCAGATGAGGAAACTGAGGTTCTCAGGGTGCAGCCACATACAGTAAGGAGAGCTGGGATTCAAGGATTTTACCCCAACCCCAAGCACCCAAGAAGATGCAATTCTGCATCTTCCCTTGTCCTCTCTCTACTTAGTGTTTAAATTCCATCTAGACCTCCATCTTTGTGGAGCAGGAAACTCCAGTTTACACACAGCAGTTGTGCCCCTGGCAGATGGTTGCTAGCAGAGGCACAAATCCTGTAGACCTCTGGCCTGAAAACGTGGAGGGAGGATTTGACATCAGTTTGATGGGTGGGAATTTGCATAGGGGAGGTGATGGAAGATGAGAATGAAGACACCATCTGGGTGAGCATTCCTGTTAAGGCAGGAAGTTGTTGTTTTTAAGATTTCCATTCTAAAAAACTGTTTAACGTTTTAGTTGTTTAGAGTCTAAAGTCAACCCTTAAGGTAAAATTATCCTTGAAAATCTTTTAAATGCAAAAAAGAAAAAAAGTGCAGTGGGCATGGTTTTTGTATACAGGCTGTTACTTTGAGTATGCACAAGAGAATAAGAAATACAGTAACATGCAGCATACAATTCCATTGGCAGAGTTCTATCAGACTACAGAATGGGATTCTGAAACCGTATGTTTCAGTTACTTAGTTGCTTTAAACATTGGCAATTTTATGACAGTTCCAACTTGCCACCTCTTCCTGTTCCTTGTCAAAATCTTAGTTTCTGCAGATAAATTTTTTTATCAATGATTCTGCTTGTTAGTTGATGTTTCCCTGTGGCCCTCATTAATTGGTCAATGTTTTCCTTGAAGATATCAAGAAAGCCACTTCTACCCACTTTCCTGGCCCTATGAACATTTGTCTTCTTTGTCAGTGATCAGTTATTCTTTTTTTTTTCTCTCTAACACTTAAGGCCTAGGACCAGACATGACACAGAATGAGTATTCTGTACAGTGTTCTATTAGTCAAGCAGCCACAGAATCAGATTGAGAGGAGGAGAGTTAAAGAATTTGGCGCAAGGTTTTTAAACTTTCAGAATCCACCCTCTAGCCACAGATGTTTTACATTCTTTCCATATGCAAAATGCACTCACCTCCTCTCAGACACCTGTAAGTTCTCATTTCATTGCAGTGTTAAGGTCAAGGATCTTGTGAGGTCCTGGAGCAGATGAGACTCTTTGGTGAAGGTCCTTGGGTGTAACTCCTTAAGTGGTTCCTCTTCATATGAAGATCTTTGAATTAAAGACACTTGATCTGGTCCAACCACCACCATATATATCACAGGGAGTGATGGGAGAAGCATAGGACTGTGCTTCCATGGACATTTCCCTTCAAAGAGGGGAAAGTGGAAGGCACGTAGCCCTCACTAGTCCACAGAAATTCTGAAATCCAAATGGGTAAATGTTGCAGTTCCTTGATTAGGACTCAGTCTTACTTCCTGGGAGGACTCAGAGGCTCTTGCCTCCCTCCACTGGGATCTTGGTTCCACCCTCTGAGTTAGCCTTCCAATTCCATAGGAAGTAGCCCATGTTTGCAGCTAAATAGTTTTCTCAGCTGCTCCCTGTCTGTAGTTGTACTTCCTATCTGAAGTGTCCTCTCTTCGTGTTTTACTGTCTCTGTCCCTTTTGGTCCAGGCTGATACAATTCATTTTTAAACATTGTGGGTTCCTTATGAATCGATTTATAATCTAATAAACAAAAACTGCACCAACATATATCCTTGGGGCAGCGTGGCTGCATTGTTCTGGCTCAAGGTTTCTCGTAATGTTACAGTCAAGATATCAGCTGGGGCTGCTGTCGTGAAGGCTTAACTGAGGTAGGAGGATCTACTCCCAAACCCACAAGCTCATATGTTGGCCAGAAGTCTTAGTGCCTCAACATTAAGGACCACGGGGCTGCTTGATTGTCCTCAAAACATGGCAACTGTCACTTCCCAGCGTGAGTTAACTAAGAGAGAGAAAAGAAGCTGCAGTGCCTTTTAAGACCTGGTCTCCAAAGTCCCGCTTTAGGGAGAAATGGGGAGATATTGGTCACGGGGTACAAACTTTCAGTTATAAGATAAAGAGGCTCTGGGGATCTAATGTATAGCGTGGGACTACAGTTAATAATGTTGCAGGAAGGGGGAACCCTTCCAGGGCCCGAGAGTGGGCTCTTGTCTAACACTCAGAAATGAATTATCGAGGAGACACACGTGCTGACAAAGCAAAAGACTTTATTGGGAAGGGGCGCCCGGGCGGAGAGCAGCAGGGTAAGGGACCCCAGGAGAACCGCTCTGCCACGTGGCTCACAGTCTCAGGTTTCATGGTGATGGGGTTAGTTTCCAGGTTGCCTCTGGCCAATCACTCTGACTCAGGGTCTTTCCTGGTGGTACCGCGCATCATTCAGCCAAGATGGTTTCCAGCGAGGAGGACTCTGGGAGGTTGGTAGGATATATGGACTGTAATCTCCTCTCTCCTTTTGACCTTTCCCAAATTCTTCCGATTAGTGATAGCTTGTTAGTTCTGTGTTCCTTACCAGGACCTCCTGTTGTAAGATGACTCACGCTAGTGGCTGCTATTGGGCCTGGCCAGGGCGGGTGTATTCAGTCAGTGGTTCCCCTAACAATAATACTGTATTGTATACTTGAAATATGCTAGAGAATATGAGGTGATGGATGTATTAATTAATTTGATTGTGGTAATTATTTCACAACGTATATTTATATCAAATCATCATGTTATACACCTTAAATATATATATATAGTATTATTTGTCAATTATACCTAAATAAAGCTGGGAAAAAAAGACAGAGGGTAGAATAATATATACTTTATGAGCTGAATTTTTTTAAATAAAATTTGATTTTAAAGCTTAAGAAAAAAAAGTCCCACTCCATCCCTTCCATTTTATTTCTGTTTGATAGAAGCAGTCGCTCAGTCCAGCCTCCAGTCAAGAAGAGAATTAGACTCCATCTTTTGTAGGGTTGAATGTTAAAGAACTTGACATATTTTTAACCAGCACAGCCACATTTATCATTATCACTTAATAGGTTTTTGAAGCCATATTTTTTCCTAATTAGTTGTGACCTTGGGGATCAGCCAAAGGAATAACTGCTCTTACAGAGCTTTTATCCAATCAGTACCTAGTTATAACTTATCAAGTGGGAGATATAGCTGGTAAACAGGAAGAAAGAGCTTTTTGTTTCCCTATTAGATAACTTTTTAATTTATTTTATTTTATTATTTTTTTGCTTATTTATTTTATAACTGGAAGTTTGTGCCTTTTGACCGCCTTCACCAGTTTTGCCCACCCACCCCCCATCCCCTCAGTGGTCAGTTATTCTTAAGATAATTCTCACGTTTCTTGTATAGGTTTTACCAAAGTAAAATGATTTGTTAAACTTGATTGCATCCATTATCTGTGGGTGTAGTTCATTGAGGCAATGGGTAGTCAGAATCACGCTAGTCTTTGAAATGTGTTTTTTTCCTTTCTTTTTTTCTTTCTCTCTTTTCCCAGTGAGAAACTTATATGTGCCTATTATGCAACTGCACTTTACAATATAGCCCAAATGCAGCTTTTGACAGAAGTGTCTAGAATATAGCACCAACAAATAAGAATAAAATAATGTATAAAATTTCATGGAGAAATATCATCTTCATACATTATGAAAAGTAAATATGTAGGCAAAAACTAACAGTGTTTAAATTTTCACACATGTCAGCCAGTGCCAAAATCTGGAAGCATGAAGGGTTACATACACATTTTCCAGTCCTTACCTGACGATGACCCTCCTGAGCTCTTGGAATTACACCCTGAGACCACAGGGGCTTCAGGGAGATCCAGGGCCAGAAGTTCATTGATAAACTCATTGCCACGCAACCAAGACCTACCACAACCGGCCTCATGTTCAGGTAAGAACGCACTAGGAAAAAATATTAGGTGAAAATTATTAAATATCCATTTGAAGAGATACAGTATAGAACTTATAGAAAAATACAGTCTAAAAATACAGAAACTAAATTCTCCAAATGACAGAGAAGCAAGTTTACACACACAGGAGCACACACACACATATATATGTAATTATTGATACCAAGCATGTAGTAGGTTCTCAATAAATATTTGTTGAGTGAGTGATTGAATTGTACCTGATGAGTGGTATTTTTTAACTGAATTTGTATAAATGTGAAATGTTATACTTACTTCTACAGGACAGGAAAAAAATAGCCATCATAATAAGTAAGAGGACAGTGCAGTCAAGAGGAGCTGGCCCTACTTTTAGACACCTATGTTGTAGCCAACATATTGTAACCACCTTCTATTAGCTCTGTATCCAAGGTCACACTGCCTCAGTATCCTTATCCTGCTTATCCATAAGTGGAGATAATATCTGTCTGCCCTTCAAGGCTATTGTGAGGTTTAAATGATGCAGCACATATCACCCAAATTTTCAGGGCTCCTCAGCCTGTGACTATAAAATAAGATCATGTTTAATGCCAGAACTACATGGCTTAAACCCCCAATGGCTTGACTGCCAAAGGGATGTTCCTACTCTTCCTGCCCCAACAAAGTGTGTTCCTGCTATTTCTAAACATCTCCCAAAGTGGTCATTCATATCTGCTCAGGAAGAAAGTAACACACACATGCACACTTCTGTCTTTGCTTACCCTGTTATGTCTGGGTTCAAATCCCAGCTCTATCACTTGACTTTGTGAACTAGGGGAAGTCAATTAAGTTTTTCTGCCTCAGGTTCATCACCTTTTAATCAGAGATAATAACAGTACTTTCCTCACAGGGCAGTGTTAAGAATACAGTTGTTTCCTTATGCATTTAAGTTCAGTGTAGAAATCTAGTTTTTCAATTTATAAGCCCAACAAACTATAACACGTTTTTTTTTTTTTTTTTGGCTGCATTGGGTCTTCGTTGCTGTGTGCAGGCTTTCTCTAGTTGCAGCGAGGGGGGCTACTCTTTGTTGCAGTGCTCGGGCTTCTCATTGTGGTGGCTTCTCTTGTTGCGGAGCATGGGCTCTAGGCACGTGGGCTTCAGTAGTTGTGGCACGCAGGCTCAGTAGTTGTGGCACACGGTCTAGTTGCTCCGCGGCATGTGGGAACTTCCCAGACCAGCGCTCGAACCCATGTCCCCTGCATCAGCAGGCAGATTCTTAACCACTGCGCCACCAGGGAAGACCAACAGTCACTTTAAAAAGGCTTTGAATAGTGTTTGGTTCCATTTATAAACTTAAACACTTTCAAATATATTAACATTCATTATAAAGTTAATATACTTCAGCTATCTGGCTGCCAAAACTTTTCAAGCCTTATAGTAATTCTTATAAATATAATAATTGAACAAATAAATATGACAAGTCTTAAATTTTCCCATATTTTTCAATATGTTATATCAGTTAAGCTAGATTTCAACTTAAAATCATAAATTTAAACCAATTTCTCAATTATCTGTTTTAAATTGGAGTCACAAGGCTTTAAGAGCCCCAGTTCTCTTAAATGTAACAAATATTTAAAATACCAACATGTATAGATTTCTCAACACAAAAAAATTTTTATGATGATTTTGATTCTGTTAACCCTATCTATATCTAATTCTAAATCTTCCCAGAATTGAAAGATGCTTACCAGGGACCAATTTTATCGCTTTCCATGATTTTTGAGTTTGCCTTCTCAGTTTGCTTGAGGCTGAAAAAACCAAGCAAATAAACTAAACAAAAAAGAGATTTTAACCAAAACATGAATCCATTCTTGGCAACACTCACAGGATGCTTTGAACCTTGTTTATAGTTGTCCTTAAGATAATAACTCAACAACTCCATAAGGTGATGGTCGTGACGCCCACATCACCCTAGTTTCCAGTTATACATTACCTAAGAGTTCTGTGTACTCATAGATCAGATTTTACATGTCTTTACCTACACATACATGTACATTTTTTTCCACTTACCTCTAAAACCTCTGAACCCACTGAAATCCTGCATTCTTTTACAGTCTTCCTGTCTCTTTGGACTACACAACTCATATTAAAATGACATCTGATTGGATTCTAGCTATGGCTTTGGCTGGCTATTTGGTCATATCTTCCAAGATCATTCTACTGACACAAAATAAGATCATCGAACTCTCATTTCACTGACGGAATGAAAATATACTAATCATCCGTGACATAGAAGGAAAGCTGCACATGTAGACAAAGAAAAGTACCCAACTGGAAATCCCCCAGTATGTCCCCAGAATATCAGGTTCAATTTCCTTGCAGGCCCTACACTTCTAAAGGTTAATTCTGTACTTTTTTTTCTTTTTTCTTTTTTTTTTTAAATGACGTTGACAACAATGCTTTTTCTTGACCGCACCACACAGCATGTGGGGGGGTATTAGTTCCGCCACCAGGGATCAAGCCCGTGCCCCCTGCAGTGGAAGTGCAGAGTCTTAACCACTGGACCACCAGGGAAGTCCAATTCTGCACTTTTAGCATTCAACAAATACACCAGTAAGAGATGAGATGATTATTAAGGAATACTTTTCATAAGCAAACCAAATATGTGTATTAATGTCCCTTTGGTCATTTTGGGAGGGTATTATTATCACAGTTATGCTGCCTTTGCTCAAAACCTATTAGAAACTTGTCTGTGGGCTTAAAAGCTTTTGCAAAGCAAAGGAAACTACAAACAAGATGAAAAGACAACCCTCAGAATGGGAGAAAATATTTGCAAACGAATCAACAGACAAAGGATTAATCTCCAAAATATATAAACAGCTCATGCAGCTCAATTTAAAAAAAACAAACAGCCCAATCCAAAAATGGGCAGAAGACCTAAATAGACATTTCTCCAAAGAAGACATACAGATGTCCAAGAAGCGCATGAAAAGCTGCTCAACATCACCAATTCTTAGAGAAATGCAAATCAAAACTACAATGAGGTATCACCTCACACCAGTTAGAATGGGCATCATCAGAAAATCTACCAACAACAAATGCTGGAGAGGGTGTGAAGAAAAGGGAACCCTCTTGCGTTATTGGTTGGAATGTAAATTGATACAGCCACTGTGGAGAACAGTATGGAGGTTCCTTTAAAAACTAAAAATAGAATTACCATATGATCCAGCAATCCCACTACTGGGCATATACCCAGGGAAAACCATAATTCAAAAAGACACATGCACCCCAATGTTCATTGCAGCACTATTTACAATAGCCAGGTCATGGAAGCAACCTAAATGTCCACTGACAGATGAATGGATAAAGAAGATGTTACTCAGCCGCAAAAAGGAGTGAAATTGGGTCATTTGTAGAGACGTGGATGGATCTAGAGACTGTCATACAGAGTGAAGTCAGAAAGAGAAAAACAAATATCGTATATTAACACATATATGTGGAACCTAGAAAAATGGTACAGATGAACCTCTTTGCAGGGCAGAAATAGATACACAGATGTAGAGAACAAACGTATGGACACCAAGGGGGGAAAGTGGTGGGGGTGGGGGTGGTGGGATGAATTGGGAGATTGGGATTGACATGTATACACTAATATGTATAAAATAGATAACTATAAGAACCTGCTGTATAAAAAATAAATAAAATTTAAAAAAGAAACTTGTCTGTGGGACTTGAAAGATCTCTCACATTCAAGGTAATGTCTTCAGTGGAAGCAAATCTTTGCACTTTGAAGATATATTTGATTTTTGTAATCTTTTGATCTTTTGAATCATATGAAGCCATGTTGGACGAATTCCACTGAGTAACCCTACTTTAAAGTCAAAAACAAAGTGTAATGACAAAGTTAGCAAATGTATTACTTCATGTGAGTTATAAGCTGTCTCAGAAGCAGCGCTATGAACCTAAATACACACCTTATCACCAGATTATCACTTACTTTGAAGGACAAAATTCATTTGGCCGTGTGAAACCTGGGATGTTTGCTGGAAAACCAGTTCCTACTAGTATAGAGAGTAACAGAGAGAGGGAACTCAAAAGAGGTGGGCCCCATTCCCTCCTCATCCACTGTTTAGGGAGGTTCTATCACTCCCTGAACCCTGGTTTCCTCATCTGTGAAAGGATTCCAAAGAGCTCCTCCAGCTCTAGTGTTTTTGTGACTTTGCTTATATCACCCCAACCCATACATACACTGTTCTTCTACCACCACCCACTGAATGTGTTACCAGGAAACCCTGTGTGTGAACACAGAGGAATTTGACACGCAGTTGAATAACCTATAAAGCTACTGAGGCATCCTCTGTCTGGTTGCCTCCTCTTTTCCATTTCAGTCTTGGTTCTTCCTTCATGCAGATGCATTTGGCCAAATAGTTTTCAAAGAAATCTTAAGAAAACTTTAAAAATATGTACTTCCTTGCAAATGTCTGAAGTGCATTGGACCGTTTTCTCACCTGTAAAGTGAAATGAACTCCGTGGTCTCTGTAAGTCTCCATGGTCTCCCAATTGGGTATTCTTCTTTCTCTACATGTCAGCTTTCCTTCTATGTCACAGATAGTATATGTTCATTCAGTCAGTGAAATGAGAGTTCACTGGTCTATTTTGTGCCAATAGAATGACCTTGGCAGCTATGACCAAATAGCCAAAGCCATAGCCAGAATCCAATCAGATGTCATCTTAATGTGAGTTGTGCAGTTCTGTGGTTCTGTGAAGCTGTGTTTACCTTCAGATGGGACCTAAATAGAGGGTTCTCCCGGATTAGACAGGTCTGTATCTCCTTTTTCTCTTGATTTCTTTTTCAGTCGGGAGCAGAGTGAGGATGAGCTGGTGATGGAAATTTTATCTGACGAGGTAAAGCGCCTGCCACTATCTGTGGAGAAGGAAGAATGTGCTGGAACTCCAAGCACGTTGAAGTGCATCATGTTCAGCCCCATTTGGGAGTCTTTTAACAAAGATCTCAAAGGTAAACATGGGCCATGAACTTCTCCCCCTCACCCCAGCCTCCTCAGAGAAGGACTGTGGCATCAGGAGGACAAAAGGTACGGCAGAAGTAAAAAGGCTGACATGAGATGGGAAAGCTAATGCCCTAACACCCTCTTCTGTCTCCAAGTTGGAAGATGAAGAGCAGAGGAGAAAAGGATGGGGGCGGATGGGGGGTGGTGGTGGTGGTCCATGACCCCAAGACAAAAAGTGAAGAAGTGATAATGTAGCAAACCAGAAAGGAGAAACTCTGCTTGAGAGATTCCACAGAGCTTCTAGATCTCTGTACTTTTTGCTTCTGGAACAGCATTTTGGGCAGGGAGGTTTAGATGGGCCCTCTGATAGGAGAGGTCCTGAGTCTACAGAACCAAGGGGAGGGAGGGAGGGCAGGTCCAGAGGAGATGAGCAAACCTCATTGTCCAGAGTTAGTTTCATGCCCAGCTATTTGCCCTGTTACATTTTCAACATCCAGATTTTAGCCCTTTAAAAAGATTCATTTTGGAGCCAAAAGTTGAGCAATAGTCTGTCGAAATAGTTATTATGGTTAAGTCTAGATTAATGGTGGGCAAACTAGGGCTTGCAGCCCAAAGCCAACCCACTGTTTGTTTTTGTACAGCCTACAAGCTAAAATGGTTTTCACACTTTTTAATGGTTGGAAAAAAAACAAGAATAATATTTTGTGACACACAAATATTTTATGTAATTCAAATTTGAGTGCCCACAAATAAAGCTTTATTGGGATACAGCCATGATTATTTGCTTTCACATGTCTGTGCCTGCATCCACTCTACAGTGGGAGAGTTGAGTTGTGACAGAGATAGTACAGCCCACAAAGCCTATTTACTAACAAAGTTAGTAAATAGAAATATTTACTAACTGGCCTTTTGCAGAAAATATTTTTCAACCCCTGGACTCAACACATGAAACTCCTTTAACTTCCAAACCTATATCTCTCCAAGTAAAGCCTCATTATATCTGAAAGATATCACAATTTCATCTCTTTTTTAAATCCAGGCTATGATCCCCTTATCCACTGCGTCTTGCTAAACTTTTTGATCCAAGAAATTGAAAGATTTGATAAGTTATTATCGATTATACATAAATCTCTGAAAGATCTTCAACTTGCTGTAAAAGGAGAGATCATCCTCACCCAAGAATTAGAGGAAATATATGACTCTTTTCTTAATACAAGAGTACCAAAATTGTGGCAGGTAAGCAATTATCCTTTCCTAGTCACTGGCTTGATTGAAATAAATGTCCCAGTTCTAGGGAAGGGGTAAGTTAACTATGGTATATCCACATGATGAAATAGTATGTATCCATTAAAAGATACTGACATACATCTGGTGTGAGTATATATTAATAAAATCTCTTAGAGGGCAATTTGGCAATTCTACTTAAATAAATTTATCTAAGAGATGTTTATCACAGGGCTGTTTATAATAGCATAAAGCTGAAAACAACTTGAATATCTATTAACAGGAATCTGGTTAGATAAATTAGGAAATATCTAAATAATAAGGTATGTGCTGATATACTGGAAAGATCTCTAAGATGTATTGTTAAATTTTTTTTTAAGTTTTAGAACAATATTTCATTTTTAAGGATTATAAAAACATATATATACTTCTATAAAACACATGCTTGCATAAGTGTTTATAAAAACACATATGTTTTAGATTCAAGAAACCCAAGTTAAAATTTTGGAAAAAAGCCAGCAGAACTGGGCTGACAGCCCATTCTGTCCCCACTAGGGCCTCCAAGATGCTCATCAAGGGAGATGGGGCTGAGGACAGGTCCACAAGGGGAGGACAGGCCTGGTAGGGGCCAGCTGGTACCCAGCACCAAGGTGAGCTCAGGGCCCAGGTCAACTCCAAGGTCAGGTGGCTGCAGGCCCAGGTCTGCTGGGAACCAGGAACTGGAGGGAACCAGGAAGCTGTATTCAGTGAGACGGGGGGGTGACGGGATGCAGCTTGTGCAGAGGGCTGGCGGCTGTAAAAATTTCTTTTGTAAAGTAGGAGCTGGGGGTGATGTGTGTACTGGCTGCAAAATTCTGGCCTCTCTTGCCCCTGTTGCCCCCTGGCAATAAATTGTTTCTATAGGCCAAAAAAAATTCTATAGGCAAAAAAGAAAAAAAAAGATCCTAAGAACATATCCAGAATGCAGCCCAAAGAGACTAAGAATGGAAAATATGAAAGAGCTATTGATTCACAGAGGGCAAACAGACTGTCCAACATAAGTTTGATTGATGTTCAGAGGGGGAGAAGAGAGAGGATAAAGCATAGGCAATAATTAAAGGAGTAAGAGCTGAGAATTTTCCAGAATTGATAGATGCAAGAAGTTCAATGAAACCCAAGCATTATACAGCTTTTTTAACTTATACATGGATACATCCTAATGAACCTGCAGAAAATCAAAGAAAAAATCTTTTTAAAAGCAGCTAGGGAAAAAAAAAAAGGTAACTTTCGAAGGAATGGAAATGGTATCTTCAGTGTGTCAAAGGAAATGAACTGTTAAACTAAAATTGTATATACAAACTTTTGTTTCAAAAATGAAGATGAAAAGAGAAAAAGCAGAGAGAGTTCATCATTAGCAAATGCTAAGGGAAACCCTGAATGTCCTTCCTCATTTCCATCAGGCAGGAGGAAAGAGATGAGGGGGAAACTCTGAGATGTGAGAAGGAACGAAGAGGGGAAAAAAGTAGTAAATGAGATGGTAAATAAATTCTGACAAAAATAAAAAACAACAGCAATATTAATGTCCAGTGGGATTCTTTTTTAAAGAAGAATAGAATATTGAACATTTTGAAATGGAAAGACCAAGAATAAAAACAGTCAACAATACCATATGAGCCAGGGTTGGGGAGTATATGGACTTTTCAGGTCTTAAGGAAGGAAGTTAAAAGTAATAATAACCCATAGACTTTTACAAATTAAGTATGCATGCTGTAATTTTTAGGGTAACCACTAAAACAATTGAAACAAATCACATAACTTCCACAATTGCAGAGGAGGGAGAGATGCTTGTTATATTGTTTTGTGACTAAAGAATTTTTAAAAAACTCAAAATGGCATATACAGTATTATCTCAACTACATAAAAAGTATGTAAACCCCAGCACATGAGTATCAATAGACATGTACAAAAATATTCAGAACATCATTATCTATAATGGTAAAATGCTGGAGACAACACAAATGTGTCATCCACAATAGGATGGAAAAATACATGGTATATTCATACATTACACTATACAAGTAGTGAAAGTAAATGAACTACAGCTACAAGCATCAGCAGGATAATGCTTACAAATAATGATGAAATCACACACACACGGTCACACACAGTCAATCCTCATTATTCGTGAATTACATCTTTGTGAATTTGCCTACTTGCTAAAATTTATTTGTAACCAAAATGTATGCAGACACATGAAAAGATGCTCAACATCATTCATCATCAGGGAAAAGCAAATCAAAACCACAATGAGATCTAATTTCACACCCACTAGGATGGTTAGAATCAAAAATGCAGATAATAATAAACATTGCAGGGATACAGAGACATTGGAACCCTCATATACTGCTCATGATAAAATGATGTAGCTACTTGGGAAAATAGTCTCTAAGTTTCTCAAATAGTGAAACGTAGAGTTGCCATTTGACCCAGCAGTTCCAATCCTAGGTATATTCCCGAGAGAAGTTAAAACTGTACCCACACAAAAACTTGTCATGATTGTTCACAGCAACATTACTCATAATAGCCAAAAGATGGAGGCAACTCAAATATTCCTGAAGAATGGACAAAATCCTGATGAATAAATTGTGTGTGAATTATATCTCAATAAAGCTATTTTAAAAACCTATGGTAGAAAACATACAGTTTAGAGAAAGCAATGACAATTATAATACTTAAACACTGAATGCACACTGTGATGAAAATTGAGATGTTGTGTCTGCAAGCTTCACACACTTAGAATCGTAAGACTTCAGAGCTTGAAAGGATCTTGGGGATCCTCTACTCAAATACCCTTATTTTACAGATATGGAAACTGAGGAACAGAGAGGCTTCATGACTTACTAAGAAAGCTAATTAGTGAAAGGGCTGGGAGTCACATGAGTTCAAAGTTAAGTTGGGAGAATATGACCCAGTTGGAATCTTCTAAGTATAGTTACATGTGGCTGAGGTGAAGGCATACCTGACTGAAAAGCAAGAGCTGAAATTAGCCAGGGAGAAATGTCTGGCTTGGACAGTTGGGCAGTGGTGACATTCAGAGACAGAACAGGCAGAAACAGAGGCTGTTTGAGGGCAGATGCTGACATCCTGTTTTGGACATGAAACATCTCGAGGAGCTAGAGGGGCTTCCAAGTGAAGCTATCCAAGAGAAAGTGGGTAAGAATGCAAAGCAAGATTTTGGTATCATCAGCCTAGACAAAGTAGTGGAAACCACAGCTGTGGATTAGATCTGAGAGAGAGAATGTAAAGTAGGGAGAGAAGAAGGCTGAAGGAGTTCTGGGCAACACCACCTTAAAAGGAGGGAAGGGAAGGAAAAGAGTAGTCAAGGAATGAGACCTACGAAGTAGAGAATTCAAGAGAAAATTAGGATTGAGTGTGGACACAGAAGCCAAGGCAAGAGAGAAGGAGTAAGTAATCAACTTAGTCAAAAGCTGCAGAGAATACAAATAAGACAAGTGGGAGAGATGAGTATAGGGTGGGATCATGAATACGGAAAGTAGAAGGTCACTGATGACTTCTAACAAAGACACCAAATGACAATAGGTTTGGCAGGCAATGGGAAGAGGGGACAGGAGTCAATGAACTTCTTCAAGAAGCCTGAGTAAAGAAAAGAAGATCAAGCCTAGAGAGCTACAAGGGGTCTTTTTTTTTTGCCTCCCTTGCAACAAACAAGTAGGGTTTTTTTTTTAAATTTTATTGAGGAAAAATTGACAATTATAGTTGTATATATTTAAAGTGTACAACATGATGATTTGTTATACATATACATTGTAGAATGATTACCAAGATCAAGAAAATTAACACATCCATCACCTCACATAGTTAACATAGTTAACTTTTTTTTTTTATTTATGGTGGTGAGACTGCTTAAGATCTACTCTCAGCAACTTTCAAGTATAAAATACCATATTATTAACTATAGTCACTGTGCTTTAGATCCTCAGAAGTTGTTCTTATAACTGAAAATTTGTACCCTTTGACCCACATTACCCCATTTCCCCCTCCCTCCCTGCTTCTGGCAACCACCATTCTACTCTGTTTCTGTAAAATAGGCTTTTTTATTTTTAGATTCCACATGTAAATGATACATACAGTATTTGTCTTTCTCTGTCTGGCTTATTTCACTTAGCATAATATCCTCCAAATCCATCCATGTTGCCACAAATGGCAGGATTTCCTTCTTTTTTACGGCTGAATAATATTTGATTGTATGTATATACCACACTTGTTTTAGCCATTCATCAAAGGACATTTAGATTGTTTCCATATCTTGGCTATTGTGGATAACACTGCAATGAGCATGGAATTGCACATAATCTCTTCAAGATACTAATTTCAATTCCTTCACATTTATAGCAGTCAGATTGCTGGATCATATGGGAGTTCAATTTTTAATTTTTTGAGGAGCCAACATTCTGTTTTCCATAATGGCTCTACCATATACGTTCCCACCAACAATTTTTAAGGGTTCCCTTTTCTCCACATCCTCACCAAGATTTGTTATCTCTTGTCTTTTTGATAATAGCCATCCTAACAGGTGTGAGGTAATATCTCGTTGTAGCTTTTATTTGCATTTCCCTGATTATTAGTGATACTGAACACCTTTTCATGTACCATTTATTGTTGGCCATTTGTGTGTCTTCTTTGGGAAAATGTTCTTTCAGATCCTTTGCCCATTTTTTAATCAGATTGTTTGTTTGTTTGTTTTGCTGTTGAGTTGTATGAGTGCCTTATATACTTTGGATATTAACTCCTTATCAGATAGACAGTTTGCAAATGTTTCCTCCAATTCTGTAGGTTGACTTTCAATTTATTGATCGTTTCCCTTGCTGTGAAGAACCTCTTTAACATAGTTCCACTTGTTTATCTTAGCTTTTGTTGCCTCTGCTTTTGGTGTCTAAGAAATCACTGCCAAGACCAAAATCAAGGATTTTTTCCATATGTTTTCTTCTTTGAGTTTTATGGTTTCAGGCCTTACATTTAAGTCTTTGATCCATTTCAGCTGAATTTTTGTGAGTCTGGTTTCATTCTTTTTGCATGTAGATATCCAGTTTTCTCAACATTATTTACTGAAGTGACTATCCTTTCCCCATTTCATGCTCTTGGTGCCCTTGTCAAAAATTAGTTGACTGACTATGGGAACTATCCTAGTGCTCCAGTGGTTAAGACTCTGAGCTTCCAATGCAGGGGGCGTGGGTTTGATCCCTGGTCAGGGAACTAAGATCCCATATGCCATGCGGCGCAGCCAGAAAAAGAAAGTAAAAAAAAATTAGATGACTGTATATGCCTGAGTTTATATCTGGGCTCTCTATTCTATGTGACTATTTTTATGCCAGTACCATACTGTTTTTATTACTACATCTTTGTAATATAGCTTGAAATCAGAAGGTGTTATGCCTCCAGCTTTGTTCTTCTTTCACAAAATTCCTTTGGCTATTAAAGGTCTTTTGTGGTTTCATACAAATTTTAAGATAGCTTTTTCTATTTCTGTAAAAACTGCCATTGGAATTTTTATCAGGATTGCATTGAATCTGCAGATCACTTTGGGTAGTATGGACATTTTCACAATACTTTCCATTTATTTCTTCAAGCTCTTTCATCAGTGTCTTACAGTTTTCAGTGTACAGGTCTATCACTTCCTTAGTTAAATTTATTCCTAAGTATTTTATCATTTTCAATGCTATTATAAATGGGATTGCTTTCTTAATTTCTCATTCAGATAGTTTGTTGTTACTGTATAGAAATGCAACTGATTTCTGTATGTTAATTTTGTATTTTGCAAATTTACTGAATTCATTTATTCTAACATTTTTTTGGTGGGATCTTTAGGATTTTCTACATATAAGATTATGTCATCTGCAAACAGAGACAATTTTACTTCTTCCTTTCCAATTTGAATGACTTTATTTCTTTTTCTTGCCTAATTGCTATGACTATGACTTCTAGTACTATGTTGAATAGGAATGGTGAAAGTGGGAGTCTTTGTCTTATTCCTGATCTTAGAGGAAAGGCTTTTAAATTTTCACCATTGAGTATGATGTTAGCTACAGGCTTGCCATATATGGCCTTTATTATGCTGAGGAACATTACTTCTGTACATAATTTGTTGAGAGGTTTCTTTCTAAAATTTTATTTTATTTTATTTTTTTTATACAGCAGGTTCTTGTTAGTTATCTATTTTATATATATTAGTGTATTAGTCAATCCCAATCTCCCAATTCATCCCACCACCACCACCACCACCACCACCCCCACCCCTGATTTCCCCCCTTGGTGTCCATACTTTTGTTCTCTACATCTGTGTCTCTATTTCTGCCTTGCAAACCGGTTCATCTGTACCATTTTTCTAGATTCCACATATATGCGTTAATATACAATATTTGTTTTTCTCTTTCCGACTTACTTCACTCTGTATGACAGTCTCTAGGTCCATCCACGTCTCTACAAATGACCCGATTTCATTCCTTTTTATGGCTGAATAATATTCCATTGTATATATGTACCACATCTTCTTTATCCATTCGTTTCCTTAAAAAACTAAAAATAGAATTACCATATAACCCAGCAATCCCACTCCTGGGCATATACCCAGAGAAAACCATAATTCAAAAAGACACATGCACCCCAAAGTTCATTGCAGCACTATTTACAATAGCCAGGTCATGGAAGCAACCTAAATGCCCATCGACAGACAAACAAATATTGAGAGTTTTTATCATGAAAAGATGTTGAATTTTGTCAACTGCTTTTTGAGCATCTATTGAAGTGATCATAGGATTTTTATCCTTCATACTTATATTGTGGTATATCACATTTTTTGATTTTCATATGTTTAGCCATCCTTACATCCCAGGGGTGAATCCCACTTGATCACTGTTTATGATCCTTTTAATGTATTCTTGAATTTAGTTTGCTATTTTTTTGAGAATCAAACAAGTAAGATTAAGTGTTAGGTGGTTTGTGTATTTAAGATAGAAGAGTGTGTTAATAAACAAAGGGATGGAAAATGGGAAGCTGAAGCTACAGAAAAGAAAAACTACTCCAAAAGAGCTATGCAGAGCACAGGGGCAGGAAACAACTTGACTCAGAACTGGAAGGAAAAGAGGGGAAAAAAGAGGCAATGGATGGAGATTTATAGAATTTTGTATAGAGGAAGGCCAGAAAGTTGAGATTGCTTATACTTAATGGCCTGTGAAGGTAATCTTCCCAGATAAGGGGGAAAAGGTGGGTAGGAAGAGTGGTGGCAGGAAAGAAGATGGATTAAAGAACTTGAGAAAAATGATAAAAGACTAGCCAGGATGGAAACTTGCAAGTGTTTTATCCAAAGCACTTTTAAGATTATGCTGATTTGCCTTGGTATTAGTCTTTAGATTTCTCATTAAGTACTTTCAGTTGGAAAACAGCATCCTCTTGCCAAGTTATTTAACCCTGGCAATTGAGACTGTCACCAAAGTTTGCAGATATGTTCTTAATGATCCCAAAGACAAATCTTTTAAAAATTATGTGCCTGTTTCTAAATCCCAACAGAAACATGCCTACAAGTCAAGTAAACCCCTAAGTTCCTGGGTTAATGATCTCATCCAGAGGCTGAATTTCTTTAATACCGTATGTATGAAAGCTGCTTTACATTTCTTCTTCATTTTTGTTTTGAGCTTAATGGTTTTACAGCATAATTTCCCATGCTTGGCCTCTTTGGGTTCTCATAGCAACATGTGAATTTAAGCAAAGGAGGGATTTTTATCTTCAGTGTAGAAGGAGGAAATGGAGACCTAAGAAGTTGAGAGTTTCTTCCAAGGTCACTCTGCCCTAAGAGACAGAGGTAGAAACAAAACCTGGTACTTTCCTCTTTCTATTATGTTTGTGACGCTAGCAGGAAGAAATGTGAAAAGAAATAAAAAATAGTCGCATGTAATTTTTAAGTGTATTTAATACATAATACAAATAATTTGAAAGGCATGAGAGTAGTTCACACTTAAGGGGTACCTCACAGGGTATCAAACATTTTTCGAGGTGCTTTACTCATGCTAACTCAGTTCTCATAGTAACCCTATGATATGAAGTAGGTACTATTATTTATCATCCTCATTTTAGAGACGAGGAAACTGAGATACAAAAGCATGGAGTAACTTGCCCAAGGTTTCACAGCTAGAAAGTGGAAGTGTTGAGATTTGAACCCAGAAAATCTAGTTCCAAAGTCTGTACCAAACTGTCTCTTACACCACTGAACAATAAGTAAGTGTTACTGTTTGAAGGCAGTAACTCAAAACCAATCCACAAGATTCCACAAGGCCCAGCCAGGATTCCTACTGTAATAAAAACATCCCTTATTACCCAAATCCAATGTGTTCCAGTGTTTTGTGGTCTCAAAAGCTTTAAAGCCATAGCTGGTTTTCATTAAAGTACAGGACTAGGGTCCAGAGAAGGGGGAGAGCTTGAGATGAAAAGGAAAGGAGAAATCTAGGAGAGGCTGGAAGAAATTGCTCAGATCATCTGAAAATGTGCAATTATTATGCCCTTAACTACACCAACCTGTGATCTGCCTTCCAATAGGTATATGAGACTTGTCACAGCTTGGAAGCACTCCAGCTCATCAACTAGCCAAAACCCCCAACACCCCACTGATCAAAAGAAGGAGTTCTTTGAAGGATTTCCTGCAAGATATTGGCTCCCAGCTTTCTTCTTTCCACAAGGTGAGCATGAGAACTAGGACCAGAGACACCTGGTCCAGACAAGTCTGTCTCCAGTCCCTCCACCAGCACTCCCCCATGTCTTCCTCCCCTCTAGGATTAGAGGCCCCTATGACATCCCTACCCCCCCCCCAACAGGTACCAAGACCTCTTGCCTGCACTAGAGCAGTCTCTCTTCTCCCTCCCCACCCACATCCCTCCCTCGCCCCAGCTCCTCATGAACCAAAATAAACCCACATCCTTGTCAGACCTCACCTGCACCCCAGCAGGTGTCTCACTTTCTCACCTCTATGCGGTTAATTCTATGAGGTCAGAGACCAACAACACTAGATTCCTCCCAAAGGCGCCTACAGTTTAAGAGTGGACTCCTGGGGCTTCCCTGGTGGCGCAGTGGTTGAGAATCTGCCTGCCAATGCAGGGGACACGGGTTCGAGCCCTGGTCTGGGAAGATCCCACATGCCGCGGAGCAACTAGGCCCGTGAGCCACAATTACTGAGCCTGCGCGTCTGGAGCCTGTGCTCCACAACAAGAGAGGCCGCGACAGTGAGAGGCCCGCGCACCGCGATGAAGAGTGGCTCCTGCTTGCTGCAACTAGAGAAAGCCCTCGCACAGAAACGAAGACCCAACACAGCCATAAATAAATAAATAAATAAATAAAAAACAAAAAAACCCAGGAAGACAGGGAGTTCAAAAATTAGATAAATGTATTAAAAAAAAAAAAAAAAAAAGAGTGGACTCCTGGAGATGGGCACCCACCCAAGGGATTGATTCTGTGCTTCAGCCACTTCATTCATTTATTCATTTAATAAGAATTAATAAATAAATGTTTGCCGGGTCCTAGGCCCCACCAGCTTGGCACAAACATCCAGCAGATATCCAGCAAGAGCCTGTTACAATAATGTATGGTCGGGGTATAATGGGTGTTGTAAAGGGGCAGCACTAGACTGTAAGCTCCATGAAGGCAGGAACCAGGTCTGTTTTTACTCCCTATTGTATTCCAAGCACCTAATGCAGCCCTCACCAGCAAAAAACTTCTCAATAAATATTCAACATTTGAAGAAAGAGCAAATGACTTTCTGAATGAATGTAAGAATAGATGAATACTCTTGGAGCCTGAAACAGGGGGACCAGAACTAAGGGTCAGGGAAGGCCACTAAGGAAATAACTTCTAAGAAGAGACTTGAAGATTGTTACCAGTTAAGCATTATCCAGGTGGAGACCAAATAAGAGGAGAGTAATTAGCACCCTTAGTACTTACTGTAGAGTACTTACCGGGTGCCAGGCACTCTTCTAAGGACTTTGGATATATTAAGTCATTCAGTTCTCATGACAATCTTATGGTGTTGTTACTATTATTATCCCTATTTTCAGACAAGAAAACCTTGGCAGAGAGAAGTTAAGTAATTTGTCCAAAGTCACACAGCTACTAAGGGACTGAGCCAAGATTTGAATTTAGCCTGTCTGACTTGGAAATTCACATGTTTAACCACTGCACTAAACTGGGAATTGTATTTTTATTAGAGAGAATACCATTCAAAGGCCCAGAGGTGAGAGAGAAAAAAAGCACACTAGAGAAACCAAATGTTCATCGTGACCAGAGCCAAAGACCGACAAAGGGAGAATGGTTAGCATGAAGCTGGAGAGATGAGCGCGGGCCAGCTCCCAGGGAGCCTGATCCCTCCAGCGGCAGTGGGAACCGCGGCCATGCTCCAGGCAAGGGGCCCATGGTCTGATGGCTGCAGCATGGAGGAAGGGCGAGGTAGACTGGAGAAGCTCGGGACCGGAGTCTGGGTCCTGGTCACTTAGGCGTCTGCTTTATTCTCCAATCAAGAGTTGGTGGTGACCTGGATGTGGACAGTGGTGGTGGAGTCGAAGAGAAGTCATTGACTAGAAGGACATTTAGGAAGCAGAACCAGCTGGACTCCATGTTTGAGAGGATGGGGTGAGAGGGAGGGAGAAGCTAAGCATGACTCCAGGTTTCTGGCTTGGAAAGCTGGGTGGAGGCTGATGTCATTGACTGAAATAGGGAACTCAGAGAGAGGAGCAAACTGATAAATGAGAGTCATGTCAAGTTTGAGATGTTTGGAGAACACCAACACCATGTCCAGTAAGCAGTTGGTTTTACAGGCCTGGAGCTCAGGACATACGTCTGGCTGGACAGAGACAGTGCGGCCAGCAGTCACTGAGCACCCAGACAGGGCCGCAGTGCGACAGCTGCTGCCACAGGCACAGAGGCGGCCAAAACCCAGGTCTTGTCTCCTGGAGCCTTTAGCCTTCTGAGAGGGGCACAGAGGAGAAGGTCACTTCTGTCTGGGCCAGTAGAGATAGATTCTTGGGCCTTGAAGAACTGTAGGGAAATTTGAGAAAGATCATCTAAGGCAGATGGCTGAGCAAAGACACTAAGTCAGGCTCACTGTCTTAGTGGGTATTTCGGTAGCAGCAGAGTAGAGGAGATATGCCAGTCTGGCAGGGTGCTAATTACCCAGTTCAGGAAACTGAAATTCACTCCGTGTGCACTGGTGTGGTGGCTTCTAGGCAGAGGCATTACATGATCAAGAAGTAGTTCGAGGGACCTCCCTGGCGGTCCAGTGTTTAAGATTCCATGCTTCCACTGCAGGAGGCACGGGTCGATCCCAGGTTGAGGAACCAAGATCTGGCATGCCATGCGGGACGGCCAAAAAAAAAGAAAAAAGTAGAATGGAGTTAACTCAACTGGCAATTTATGCAGAATGGATTAAACAAGGGAAAGAGGAACTGATGGCAAGGAGAACAGTTAAGAGTTGTGTTAGGTATCTTGATATCAAACTACAGAATGTAATCCAAACTTGCTTAAGCAAAAGAGGGCAAGTTATAGGTGCATATAAGTGGAAAGGAAGCCAAGGGGGTCTGGCTTCAGGCATGGCTGGATTCAGGTAGTCAATCATCCTCCATGTCACTCTCAGCCTGCCTCCTCATATCTTAGCTCTGTTTCCACTATATCTTGGTCTCATTTTTGTTTGTTTGTTTTGTTTTTGTTTTTTTTTTTGCTGCTGTACATAGCCTTTCTCCATGCAACCAAGGCAATAAATGGCCACAAGCAGTTTAGCAACTCCAGAGGAAAAAGAGCCTTCCTTTTCCCAATACCCATGTGTCATTTTGAGAAAGGCTCTGACACACATGGGTCTTGGCCTTGCCCCTGGGATCCATGTTTGTTGCCAGGAAGATGAGGTACTATGATTGTTGCCAAGATTGGGTCAAAAGTGGGTAAGGTCCCAGGACCCATAGCCCCTCAACACCCATATTGAATATGGGAGGGGCACTGGTCCTACAAAAGAACCTGAGTTCCCCAGGAAGCTCATGCTGCTGGCCAGACTGATATCACCAAGGCCCAAGCGAGGCAGCTGGATTTACACTCTCCTCCCCCCCAGCCCAGTCTCACACCCACCTCTTGCATTTCCTTACTCTTTCTTCTCCACTCTTCCCTTCCCATGAGATATCAATGTTGCTAATTCCCAAGGGAAATGTTGGGATGTGCACAACCCCGAAATCCCTGAGACTCACAAGGAACTTGGTGTATGTTTTTCTCCAAAGCCTTTCTTATTGCTGTGCTTCAAGACTATGGAAGGTCCCAAGGAATCTCTACAGATGACCTGACTTTTACCTATCATGTGATCTCTGACACCACTGACATGAAAGATGAGGAGTTCTCCATAATCATCCAGAAGAAACTCAACATAGTCAGGAGAGCCTTTAAGGTACTGGAGTACTTCAAAAGTTGGAAAGAGTAATCATTCGTTCATTCAAGCAATCCATCAATCAGTCCCTCAACAAACCTTTGTTCCTCATTTACCACGTGCCCCGCCCTATACTAGGCACTAAAGCATGGTGCAGTCCCCATCAAATCCAAATGCCATCAAATGCCATCTCTCCCACTCTTCTTCTAGGGGGTGGGAAAGAATTATAAAGAAATTAAATGAATAAAAGATTTAAATAAGTACAATAAATGAACTTTATAACTCTCCCCTGACACAAATGAAGACTGAACGCTGCTAGGTTGGGATTTGAAGGTGGTATTTCAAACCAGTGGGGCAAACCTCTCCTGAGCGTGGCTCAGCTGAACTGCCTGCCACCCAGCAACCTACTCATTCCAGAGTTCAGTTGGGTTCAAGGAGACACCCCCAGCCAGCCTGCAGTGAAACTCAGGGCACTGGGCAACGTGCTGATTATGAACAGAGGCAGTTTAGGCGGGGAGTGTGAGGGTGCAGATGCCCGAGGCCACCCCCAGCCCAGTCACTCTCCCACCATTGCCCCACTGGTTTGAAGGCCATTGTTGTTGTTTACTAAACTCCAATCTGTTCTAGGAATCTATTTGTCTATTCCAGGACCAACACCACACATGTCTAGAAGCTGTAAAGTTATATGTGGAGACTTGGTAGAGCAAGTCAGTCCTCGTTTTTCCTTTTTTTTAATCAAATTTTTATTACATTTTTACTATTTTTTATTGTGGTAAAATATACATAACATAAAATTTACCATTTTAACTACTTCTTTTTTTTTTTTTTTGGCTGTGCTGGGTCTTCATTGCTGCACACAGGCTTTCTCTAGTTGTGGCGAGCAGAGGCTACTCTTTGTTGCAGTGCATGGGCTTCTCATTGCAGTGGCTTCTCTTGTTGCAGAGCACTTCCTGGCTTGCAGACAGCTAGCTGCCTTCTAGCTATGTCCTCACATGACCTTTCCTTGGTGTGCATGTGTGGAGAGAGGGAGCAAGCTCTCTGATGTCTCTTCTTGTATGGACATTAATCCTATTGGATCAAGACCCCCATCCACGTGACTTTAATTACTTCTTTAGAGGCCCAATCTCTACATACAGCTACACTGGGTGTTAGGGCTTCAACATATGAATTGGTGGGGGTGGGGGGCGTATAAATATTCAGTCCATAACACCACATTTTGTTCATCCACTCATCTGTCCATAGACACTTGAGTCACTTCCATCTTTTGGCCATTGTGAACAGTGCTGCTATGAACATGGGTATGCAAATATCTGTTTGAGTCCCTGTTTCAGTTCTTTTGGGTATATATCTAGGAGTGGAACTGTTGGATCATATGGTAATTCTGTTAAATTTTTTGAGGAAATGCCATACTCTTTTCCGTAGTGGCTGCACCATTTTGCATTCCCACCAACAGTGCACAGCGTTCTAATTTCTCCACATCCTCACCAATACTTGTTATTTTCTGGCTCTTGATAGTAGCCATCTCAAAGGATGTGAAGTGGTATCTGATTGTGCTTTTGATTTACATTTCCCTAATGACTAGTCATATTGAAATCTTTTCATGTGTTTATTGGCCATTTGTATATTTTCTTTGGAGAAATATCTATTCAAGTCCTCAGCCCATTTTTAATCAGGATTTTTTGGTTATTGTTGTTGAATTGTAGGAGTTCCTTATATATTCTGGATGTTAATTCCTTATCAGATATATGAGTTGCAAATATTTTCTCCCATTCTGTGGATTGCCAATTCACTCTGTTGATAGTGTCCTTTGATATATAAAAGTTTTTAATTTTGAGGTAGCCCAATTTATCTATTTTTTATTGTTGTTGTCTATGCTTTTGGTGCCATAACCAAGAAATAATTAACAAATCCAATGTCATAAAGCTTTTCCCCTATGTTTTCTTCTAAGAGTTTTATAGTTTTAGCTCTTCAGTTTAGGTCTTTGATCCATTGTGAGTAATTTTTGTGTATAGTGTAAGGTAACAGTCCATACTGTACATTGATATCCAATTTAACCAACACCATTTGTTGAAGAGGCTGTCCTTTCCCCATTGAATATTTGCGCCTTTGTTGCAAATCATTTGAGCATATACATGCTTATTTCTGGGTTCATTCTCTATTCTGTTCCATTGTTCTATTGTCTGTCTTTGTGCCAGTTGCACACTATTTTGATTAGTGTAGCTTTGTAATAAGCTTTGAAATCAGGAAGTGTAAGACCTCAAACTTTGTTCTTCAATATTACTTTGTTTATTCAGTTATCCTTGAGATTCCATATGAATTTTAAGATGGATTTCTCTGTTTCTACCAAAAACATCGTCGGGATTTTGATAGAGACTATGTTGAATCTGTAGATCACTTTGGGTAGTATTGGCATCAGTGTTGTCATCCAATCCATGAACTCATTGTTCCTTTTTAAAACTATCTTGACTTTTGTACCCTTTCTCTTCTAGATGAATTTGAGAATAGGCCAACCACATTTCACTTTTTAAACAACTTGTTGGGATTTTGATCAGCTTAGAGTACATTTACCTATAAATCTGGGAGAGAATTACTATCTTTTTAAAATCGAGTTTTTCCAATATCGAGTTGGCCAAAAAGTTTGGTTTTTTCTGTAAGATGGCTCTAGTAGTGCTTAATTTTGTTAGATTGTATTGTGACAGCTGTCATATCAGGGTGCATTTTTTAAAAAACATCAAAATTGGTGAATTTTTGTGTAACCATTTTAATATCGAAGATGGAAGAAAAAAAGCAACATTTCTGGCCTATTATGCTTTATTATTTCAAGAAAGGTTAAAACACAGCTGAAACGCAAAAAAAGATTTGTGCAGTGTATGGAGAAGGTGCTGTGACTAATCAAACGTGGCAAAGTAGTTTGCGAAGTTTCGTGCTGGAGATTTCTCGCTGGACAATGCTCCACGGTCGGGTAGACCAGTTGATAGCCATCAAATCGAGGCATTAATTGAGAACAATCAACATTATACCACGCACGAGAGAGCCAACATACTCAAAATATCCAAATCAAGCGCTGAAGATCATTTGCACCAGCTTGGCTATGTTAATCGCTTTGATTGTTTGGGTTCCACATAAGTTAAGCGAAAAAAACCTTCTTGACTGTATTTCTGCATGCGATTCTCTACTTAAACGTAATGAAAACGTTCCATTTTCAAAACAAATTGTAATGGGCTATAAAACGTGGATACTGTACAATAATGTGGAACATAAGAGATGGTGGGGCAAGCGAAATGAACCACCACCAACCACACCAAAGGCCGGTCTTCATCCAAAGAAGGTGATGTTGTGTATATGCTGGGATTGGAAAGGAGTCCTCTATTATGAGCTCCTTCTGGAAAACCAAACGATTAATTCCAACAAGTACTGCTCCCAGTGAGACCAACTGAAAGCAACACTTGGAGAAAAGCATCCAGAATTAGTCAGCAGAAAACGCATAGTCTTCCATCAGGATAATGCAAGACCGCATGTTTGTTTGAAGACCAGGCAAAAACTGTTACAGCTTGGCTGGGAAGTTCTGATTCAACCACCCTATTCACCAGGTATTGCAGCTTGGGATTTCCATTAATTTCGGTCTTTACAAATTCTCTTAATGGAAATAATTTCCATTTCCTGGAAGACTGTAAAAGGCACCTGGAACAGTTCTTTGCTCAAAAAGATGAAAAGTTTTGGGAAGATGGAATTATGAAGTTGCCTGAAAGATGACAGAAGGTAGTGGAACAAAACGGTGAATACGCTGTTCAATAAAGTTCTTGGTAAAAATGAAAAATATGTCTTTTATTTTTACTTAAAAAACCAAAGGAACTTTTTGGCCAACCCAAATAGAAACATTGTTTGTCTTTCCATTTACTTAGGTCATTTGTATTCTTTAGTAAGTTTTGTTTTCTTCACATTGGTCTTAGAAAATTCTTGTTAGATTGTTTTCCTAAGTGGTTTATAATTGTTGCTATTGTGAATAGGAGTTTTTTAATTTTTATTTTATATTGGAATATCGTTGATTTACAATGTGTTAGTGTCAGGTGTACAGCAAAGTGATTTAGTTATACATATACATATATCTATTATTTTTCAGATTATTTTCCCATATAGGTTATTACAGAGTATTGAGTACAGTTCCCTGTGCTATACAGTAGGTCCTTGTTGATTATTTATTTTATATACAGTAGTGTGCAGATGTTAATCCCAACCTCCTAATTTATCCCACCCCCCACGTTTCCCCTTTGGTAACCATAAATTTGTTTTCTAAGTCTGTGAGTCTGTTTCTGTTTTGTAAATACATTCATTTGTATCATTTTTTTAGATTCCACATATACGTGATATCATGCGATATTTGTCTTTCTCTGTCTGACTTACTTCACTTAGTGTGATAATCTCTAGGTCCATCCATGTTGCTGCAAATGGCATTATTTCATTCTTTTTTATGGCTGAGTAATATTCCATTGTATATATGTACCACATCTTCTTTATCCATTCCTCTGTTGATGGACATTTAGGTTGCTTCCATGTCTTGACTATTGTAAATAGTGCTGCTATGAACATTGGAGTGCATGTATCTTTTCGAAGTATGGTTTTCTCCGAATATATGCCCAGGAGTGGGATTGCTGGATCATATAGTAGCTCTATTTTTAGCTTTTTAAGTAACCTCTGTGCGTTCTCCATAGTGACTGCACCAAATTACATTCCCATCATCAGTGTAGGGGGGCTCCCTTGTGAATAGGATTTTTAATGCCCTCCAAATTACTCTTTGCCCTCTACCTGGGGTTAGCCAAACTTGAGGTTAAGGGCACAGTTGTCTAAGACTAATTCTGCCCAAGACTCCTCACACCAAATGAAAAACCACCCTTAAGCTTAATAATTTGTTAGAAAGACTCATAGAGCTTCAGGAAAGTGTCACAATTACAGTTTTATTATAGCAAAAGGATACAAATCAGAACCAGCCAAAGGAAGAGACACATAGGGCAGAGTCTAGGACTGGGAGGGTTCCAAATACAAAGCTTCCACATCTTCAGGGATGTGTTACCCTCCTGGTATTGAGGTGTAGCTAGGTGTGTATGGAGTATTGCCAACCCAGGAAGCTCACCTGGGTTGTTCAGTGTTCAGTTTTCGATTGGGGTATCATTATGTAGCCATGTTTGATTGAATCACTGCTCACATGGCTGAATCCAATCTTCAGTCTTCTCTCAACCCCAGAGGTTGCGCTGCTATCATTTGGCTCAATGTCACAAACCTCTAATATTGCAGTGGCTCTTTCTGGCATAACCAACTCCCACCCTGAGTCATCTCATTAGCATAAACTATCCAGGGACCACCAACAATCACCTCATTAGCATAAACCTTCAGGGGTAGTCCCAGGAGCCCACCATGAATAAGAAATTCCAAGGGTTTAGAGGTCATCTTCCAGGAACCAGGGACATAGGCTAGCCAAATTCTTTATTATACATCCTTTTACTCATCTCTTTTTTTTTTTTTCCTAATTTAAACTGGCCAAGTTTGTCTATTTCATTTACTTTTTCAAATAAACCAAATTTTGCCTTTATTAATTAACTCTAATGGTGTTTTGTTCGTTTGCTTTCCTTTCTTTAACCTCTGTTTATCTTTTTAGTTCCTTCTGCTTTCTTTGGGTTTATTGCTCTTTTGCTTGTTTCTTTTTGCTTGTTTTCACTGAGGTATAACATATACAGAGTAAAGGTCACAAATATTAAGTATCCCACTCAGCTACTCAGATCAGGCTATAAGACTACTGTCAGTCACCACCTCGGAAGGCTCCCTCACATCCCGTCCTAGTTAATGCTCTCCTCAAAGGTAATCACTATTTCGGCTTTTATCATCATCAACTAACTTTCTATAAAAGGGATCATGCAGCATGTACTCTTTTGTGTCTAGTTTCTTTTGCTCAACATTACATCTGTGAGGTTCATCCTTATTTTGCATACAGTAATTATTCTTTTTCATCACTCTGTAGTATTCTACTGTGTTAATGTTCCACAGCTTATCCGTACTCTGACTGATGGACATTAGGGTTGTTTTCTGTTTAGAGCTATTATGATTAAAGGTGATTTAACATTATTGTATATGTCTTTTGATGGGCATAAATACTCATTTCTCTTGAATATATACCTGGGAATTAAATTGAGGGTCATATATTTAGCTTAAGTGTAGATACTACCAAATCATTTTTGAAAGTGATTGTACCAATCTACAGACCTATCAGTAATGTGTAAGATTAGTCCACATCCTTGCCAACATTTGGTATTGTTTATCTTTTAATTTTTGTCATTCTGGTGGGTATGTATTGATATCTCTTCATGGTATTAATTTGCATTTCCTTGGTGACTAATGAAGTTGAACACCATTTAATATGCTTATTGACATGTGAATATCCTCTCTTGTGAAATTCCTGTTTGAGTCTTTTGCCCACGTTTTAATTGGGCTGTCTTTTTGTTATTGATTTACAGAAATTCTTTATATATTCTGGACATAAGTCTTTTGTCAGATATATATATGGATATATGTATCAGAAGTTTCTTCTGCCAGTATGTGGCTTTCCTTTTTACTTTGTTTATGATATCTTCTTTTTCTCTGTTTTAATAAAATCCAGTATAACCATCTTTTTTGGGGGGGTTAGTATTTTTTTTTTAATTAATTTATTTATTTTTGGCTGCGTTGGGACTTCGTGGCTGCGCATGGGCTTTCTTTTTTTAGTTGCGGTGGGCAGGGGCCCCTCTTCATTGCCGTGCACGGGCCTCTCACCGCGGTGGCCTCTCCCACCACAGAGCACCGGCTGTAGGTGCGTGGGCTCTAGAGTGCAGGCCCAGTAGTTGTGGTGCTTGGGCCTAGCTGCTCTGCAGCATGTGGGATCTTCCTGAACCAGGGCTCGAACCCGAGTCCCCCACACTGGCAGGCGGATTCCTAACCACTGTGCCACCAGGGAAGCCCTGGGGGTTAGTATTTTTGAGTGTCCTTTTTAAGAAATATTTGCCTATCTCAGGGTCATGAAAGTATTCTCCTATGTTATCTTCTAGAAGCTATATTGCTTTACCTTTCACATTTAGGCTTATGATCCACATGGAATTGAGTTTGTGTGTAATGAGGCGGGGTCAAAAGTCATTTTTTCCATATGAGTATCCAAGTATTGACTTGGCACCTTTTCCTTTTTATTGAAATGGTCATCCTTACCCTACTTCATCTTTGTCACAGATCAAGTAATTTTGTATGCCTGGGCCCATTTCTTGAGTCTCAATTTTGTTCCATTGATTTATTTGCCTATCTTTGTGCCAGCACCACACTCTTTTAATTACTGTAGCTTATAGTAATTCTTAATATTTGGTAGTATAAAGTCTTCCAACTTTTCTCTTTTTCCTTAAAGTTGTCTTGATTTTTGGAGAATTGGTATCTTAGCAATATTGAGACTTTCAATCATGAATATTTATTTAGATCTTTTAAAACTTCTGTAGCTTATGTTGATCTTAAACATTTATTTAAATGCATATAAATTGGTGCAGCTACTATGGAAAACAATGTGGAGGTTCCTCAAAAAATTAAAACTAAAACTACCATGTGATCCAGCAATTCCACTTCTGGGAATATACGTAAAGGAAACAAAAACCCTATGTTTAAGAGATATCTGCATTCCCATGTTTATAGCAACATTATTTACAATAGCTAAGATATAGAAATAACCTGAGTGTCCACTGATGGATAAATGGATAAAGAAAATGTGGTATATATGCATAGAATGCAATATTTTTTTTAGTTTTACTGAGATATAATTGACATACAGCACTGTATAAGTTTAAAGTATACAGCACAATGATTTGATTTTTTTTTAACATCTTTATTGGAGTATAATTGCTTTACAATGGTGTGTTAGTTTCTGCTTTATAACAAAGTGAATCAGTTATACATATGTCCCCATATCTCTTCCCTCTTGCATCTCCCTCCCTCCCACCCTCCCTATCCCACCCCTCTGGGTGGTCACAAAGCACCGAGCTGATCTCCCTGTGCTATGCGGCTGCTTCCCACTAGCTATCTATTTTACGTTTGGTAGTGTATGTATGTCCATGCCACTCTCTCACTTTGTCCCAGCCTACCCTTCCCCCTCCCCATATCCTCAAGTCCATTCTCTAGTAGGTCTGCGTCTTTATTCCCGTCTTGTGCCTAGGTTCTTCATGACCTTTTTTTTTTTTTTTTTTAGATTCCATATATATGTGTTAGTATACGGTATTTGTTTTTCTCTTTCTGACTTACTTCACTCTGTATGACAGACTCTAGGTCCATCCACCTCACTACAAATAACTCAATTTCATTTCTTTTTATGGCTGAGTAACATTCCATTGTATATATGTGCCACATCTTCTTTATCCATTCATCTGTTGATGGACACTTAGGTTGCTTCCATGTCCTGGCTATTGTAAATAGAGCTGCAATGAACATTTTGGTACATGACTCTTTTTGAATTATGGTTTTCTCAGACTTTTTGACTTAGATATATTGTGAAATGATTACCACAAAAAGTTTAGTTAACACCCATAGATACAAAAAGAAAAAGAAAAATGTTTTTTTCCTTGTGATGAGAACCCTTGGGATCTACTCTCTAATATACAATGGAATAAATATTATTCACCCATAAAAAATACGGAAATCTTGCCATTTGCAACAACATGGATGGACCTTGAGGGCATTACGCTAAGTGAAATAAGTCATACAGAGAAGGACAAATACCGTATGCTCTCACTTATATGTGGAATCCAAAAAAAAAAAAAACCAAATTCATAGATACAGAGAACAGATTGGTGGTTGCCAGAGGCTGGGGTAGGGAGGTGAGTGAAATGGGTAAAAGTGGTCAAAAAAGTACAAACTTCCAGTCATAAAATAAATTAAGCCCTGCAATGTGTAATGTACAGCATGGAGATGATAGTTCATGATACTGTATTGCATATTTGAAAATTGCTAAGAGAGTAAATATTAAAAGTTCTCATCACAAGAAAAAATTATAAATATATATGGTGATGAATGTTACCTAGACTTATTGTGATCATTTTGCAATATATACATGTATCATGTCATATACCTGTGTGTGCGTGTGTGTGTGTGTCCAGTGCTGTGCTAGGTGGTGCAAATATAGAGATGAACAAAATAAGGCTCCTGCCCTCCAGAAGATCACAATCTATCTGTGATTCATGGCATTGATGCTTATTAGCCAGCGTTTACTGAGTATCATCTCCTATGTGCCAGATACTGTGCTAAGCTCTTTATCTGTATTATTTAATCCTCAAAAAGTATCCTCATTTTATAGATCAGGAAACTAAGGTTCAAAGAGGGTGAAGGGCCTTCTCAAGATCACTAGAGCTCAGATCGTAAGGCTTGAACCCAAGTCTAGCTGACTCGATAGCCCATGTCCTAACCTCTTCTGCACAGCCCATTGGACATGCAAATGCTGCAGAGAAGCAGGTGTTTGCTGGTGCCTTTCCTTATGCCTCACAGAGGGTGAGAAGGGAGTATGTGCTGACCTCCCAACTTTGCCATTTGTCTCTAACCTCACAATAATGTTCTCAGTTATTTCTGCTTTATACCAAAAGCCAGCTTCGATTTAAGTAAAGTAAGATTACTTCCATTTATTCTGAGTGGCTCTTTGGAGAGTTAAATCTGAGCTATTTACAAATTACCTATGATTTGAGTTTTTCGAGAGGAAAGACCCCCCCATATGCCATGGCCAAGTGATACAAGTCAAGTATAAATGGAAGTCACTTTGTCAAATGCATTATATTAACTTCTTCCAAGATTTATATGAAAGGACAAGACTAGAGCAAATGCAGTATAAGAAACTTTGGATTTACATAAGAGTTAAAGAGAAGTGAAAGTCATTATACAAAGCAATCTCCAGTAAGAGTCTTTTATAGAATAAGACAATTTCAAGGTGTTTTCTATGAGTTCAGTTTGCACCTTCAGATACAGTTGTGTTCCACAGAGTTGAGCTCAGATAATGTCAGTGAGTACAGCACTGGCTGTTCCACACTGCAGCTCACCTGCAAAAGAGCTGGCCCAGGGGCCTGGAGTGTTGAGCTTAGGACCTATGCTCATCGCTTCTCCCACTATATATATATAGTGGACTAATAGTCCACTATATATATATTGATTGATATTGAACCATCCTTGCATCCCTTGGATAAATCCCACTTGATCATGGTATATGATCCTTTTAATGTATTGCTGAATTTAGTTTGCTGATATTTTGTTGAGGATTACTGCATCTATGTTCATCAGTGATATTGGCCTGTAATTTTCTTTTTTTGTGATATCTTTGTCTGGTTTTGGTTTCAGGGTAATGCTGGCCTGGTAGAATGAGATCCAAAGCATTATTTCCTCTTCAATTTTCTGGAAGAGTTTGAGAAAGATGGGTGTTAACTCTTCTTTAACATCCTGTGAAGCCATCTGGTCCTGGACTTTTGTTTGTTGGGAGTGTTTTGATTGCTGATTCAATTTCATTACTGGTAATCAGTCTGTTAATATTTTCTATTTCTTCCTGATTCCATCTTGGGAGACTGTACATTTCTAGGAATTTATACATTTCTTCTAGGTTATCCATTTTATTGGCATATAGTTGTTCATAGTAATCTCTTATGATCCTTTGTATTTCTGTGGTGTCATTTGTAACTTCTCTATCATTTCTGATTTTATTTATTTGGGCCCTCTCTCATTTTTTCTTGATGAGTGTGGCTAAAGGTTTATTGATTTTGTGGTACTTTTCAGAGTCAGCTCTTAGTTTCATTGATCTTTTCTATTTTTTTAGTCTCTATTTATTTCGGCTCTGATTTTTATTTCTTTCCTTCTACTAACTTTGGGGTTTGTTTCCATTTTTGTTATGTTTTTTTTGTAATAAATAGCTATTTATTTATTTTTAAATTTATATTTGGCTGTGTTGTGGATATAGATGATTTTACTACTTTTGTCTTTTAACCTTCCTACCTGCTTTATAAGTGGTTCTTCTGCTAATATCTTTACTGTATGTTTGCCTTTACCAATGAGATTTTTTTCATTCATAATTTTCATATTTCTAGTTGTGGTCTTTTCCTTTCTACTTAAGGAAGTCCCTTTAACATTTATCTTGTAAAGCCAGTTTAGTGGTGATGGACTCTTCTAGCTTTTGCTTGTCTGTAAAACTCTTGATCTCTCCTTCAAATCTGAATGAGAGCGTCACCAGTCAGTGTTCCTGGTTGTAGATTTTTTCCTATCAATCATCACTTTAAATACATTGTGCCACTCCCTTCTGGACTGCAGTTTTTTCTGCTGAAAATTTAGCTGATGGTCTAATGGGAGTTCCCTTATACATAACCAGTTGCTTTCTCCTTGCTACTTTTAACTTTCTCTCTTTAATTTTTGCCATTAATATGGCAATTAAAATTGCAATAGGTCTTGGTGTGGATCTCTTTGGGTGGATCTTGTTTGGGACTCTGTAAATTCCTAGACCTGGATGTCTGCTCCCTTTCCCAGGTTAGGAAAATTTTCAGCTATTATCTCTATCTCGTCAAATAAGTTCTGTGCCCCTTTCTCTCTCTTTTCCCCTTCTGTGTCCCCTATAATATGTATGTTAGTACACTTGATGTTGTACTTGATGTAAGAGGTCTCTTAAACTATCCTCATTTGTTAAAATTGTTTTCTTTTTTCTATTCAGCTTGGGGGAAATCCCACGACTCTGTTTCCAGTTCACTGATCCATTCCTCTGCATCATCTAATCTACTATTGATTCCTTCTAGGGTATTTTTTATTTGTTACTGTATTCTTCAGCTCTGTTTGGCCCTCCTTTATATTTTCTAACTCTTTGTTAAATTTCTACTGCGTCCATCAGTTCCTGTCCCAAGTTTGTTGAGCCTCTTTATGATCATTAGCTTGAACTCTTTATTAGGTAGATTGCGTCTCTCCATGTCATTTAGCTCTTTTTCTGGGGTTTTGTCTTATTTCATTTGGAACACATTCATCTGTCTTCTCATTTTGCTTAATTCTCCGTGTTAATTTCTACGCATTTGGTAGATTGGTTACATTTCTTGTTCTTAGAGAAGTGGCCTTATGTAGGAGACGTCCTGTGGGGTGCAGCAGCATGCTCCCCTCTTGTCACCAGAGCTGTATTCTCTAGGGATACACCCTAGGTGGCCACTTGGGCCCTTCTACTGTGGTGGGGCTGACTGCTTTGGGCACTGGTAGGCAGAACTGGCCCCAAGCCTACGGGTCTGGGTCCTGGGGCAGTCTGCTGGTGGGCAGGTAAGCCACCGCCACTAATAAGCTATTACTAGGGCTCCAGAATGCCACTTGCCAGCACCAGAGCCCTCATGGTAGTGAGAGCTCTCCAAAATAGCTGCCACCAGCACCTATGTCCCCAGGGGGAGTCCCACTTGCTTCCTCCCTTCAGGGAGGTTCCTCAAGATCAGCAAGTGGGTCTTACCCAGGCTCCTTTCAAATTACTGCCTCTGGGCTGGATCTCAGAGCATGTGAGATTTTACATGAGCCCTTTAAGAGAGGAGTCTATGTTTCCTACAGCCCTTTGGCTCTCCCATACATCAGCCCCACCGGCCTTCAAAGCCAGAAGTTCTGGAGGCTTGTCTTCCTGGTGCAGGACCCCCAGGCTGGGGAGCCTGATGTGGGGCTCAGACCACTCGCTCCTTGGGGAGAACCTCTGCAGTTGTGATTATCCCCCCATTTGTGGGCTGCCTACCTGGGGTGTGGGTCTTACCTATATACTGCATCTCTGTCCCTCCAACCTGTCTCATTTTGGTTCCTTCTTTGTATCTTGAGTTGTGGAAAATCTTTTCTGCTAGTCCTCAGGTCGTTCTCATCAACATTTGCTCTATAAATATGGTGTGGCCATGGGAGGAGGTGAGCGCAGGGTCTTGCTACTCTTCCATCTTGCTAGAAGATTGACTCGTTCTGTAACTGTTTTTGCTCTCTTTTAAAACACTGGCCTAAGGGATTATAATTCCAGAAATTTGGAGTTTTACTGTATTTGAAATACTTGTCAATCCCAGATCATCATATATAGACCAAAGACTACAAATTGTTTATGCTCTCAGAGTAGGAAAAGAATGAAGTACTCACCCTAGAACCTGGGAAAACAGGCCTGGGACGGGGTGGTCCCACACGGCAATGGCAGAGAAGCGCACCTCCTCTTCTTTGACCTCCTCCCTGACCTTCCTCCAGATGCAGCAGCTTCTATTAAAGGAAAGGTCCTGTCTGGGACCCACTGACAACACCTCTCTTTGATCTTAGGGCACAGACCCCACACACATTGGAGTGTTTGTTAGGAGGGCTGTTACTTCTCTGGTCAGGCAGGTCACTTGGAATCACATGATGTGATATTTTTAGCCTACTTGGTGTTGGTGCATATTCGAAACACCCACGTTCTGCAAAGCCATGTCACACTGGGAAGAGAGATGAAGACATGAAAGTGTCTGATCTCATTTCACTGACACACAAATGCCTCTCACACACATGTACTATATCTATCTTTCACATGCACTTTTAGGTGCTTTTGTAATACAAATTCATTTGAAAGTATTACTGAGTCTATGATACTTTTGATCATTCCTCTATTTTCTCAAAGAGCAAATACTAAATCCATGACCAATGTCTGGGAGTTGGGACCCTCCACTAACCCCTTTCAAGCTCCAACTTCTGAGAGCCTCGATGCAAACAGCAGTTTGCCAGGGGTCCCAGTTTGCCTTTTGGATTCCTTGTGGTCCAGGAGGGACCCAAAGGAACCTAGAAAAAAAACAGGGGTTGGGTGGGGAGTGGTAATCTAAGGGCTCCTGTTTTGGTCCCAATGATCCCAGAGATACAGGCCAAAAAAAAAAAAAAACAAAACAGAGAGACTCCAAAGTGATCAAAGCAACATCTTATTTTCAACTTTATTTCCAACTTAAAACTTCATTATAAAACTTGTCAAATAAACATGTCAAAAACAAAATTAAAAACAAATTGCAGCTGATATCCAGAAACTGCAGCACTGTGTTGGAAACAGCTCTTTTCTCATTACCAAGGAAAGAATTAAAGGTCCTTCTTCCTCCCCTAAAGCTTCATTGGTGAATCTAGAATAGGCTGGGACGCCATTTTTTGATGCCAGGAGACAAGCATAAAAAAACTGCTTGCATACATCAGTACTAATAAAACACTGAAAATTTCACCAAAACGATGTTTGTTTAAAGACTAGAGGATGCGGAATGTTCTTCATGATCACATTAACATAAGTTCAGTTATATACACTTCGAACTGCAGCGTAGAACAAACACTGCATATCTAAATGGCTCATATATAAAATGTATAATTAAAAACCCAAACATATACACTATATTTATTAGATTCCCCTATGTTTAAGATTCTGGAGAACAATTTAACTCTGAATACGAAACCTTAGTGAATTTGCTACTGTTCCATTATAGGACAATTAATATGAGACTACATCAACTTAAGTAGAATCTAATGGCTAAAGCTACCTTATGCACAGCTATTAAACTAAAAGAAATGATTTTAAATTCCCTTAAATTCCCTTAAATTGTTTTTAGATAAATAGATTTCTAAAGATGAATACAACACTCCTTTACAGGGAGTAGAGTTTTGTAAATACAAAGGCTATGCAAAATACAGTATAAACTGCCTGAACTAACAGTAGCAAAAACACAGTTTAATTTAAAAAGTCAAAAACATATAAAAATATTAGCCTTTCAGAAATGGCAAATTTTCAAACACCACTCTGTAAAAATGTTTAAATAGTGATGTTATTCCAAAAATATATATTTATTCTATTTTTCTATTTGCAACAGTTTATAAAGGCAAACAAACACCTGCGATTGAGGTAGCAAAGCCAAATTCACAAACTTTGGATTAGGAAAAATACCCTTCCTACTCTTAATAGCATCTTTCATACAATATTAAATGAATTCCACTTCTTTCAAAATGTTTAATTCGCATGTAGTACTTTACAAAATTTAATTTAAAATACTGCAAATGTTTGTTAAAAAGATACTTAGTCCCGAAAATTATTTCACATTCAAAATACTATACAGAAAAATCTGAAGTCGCCATATATTACATAAAAGCTATGTATTTACAGTTTCAAATGCAGTTTTACAAGTTGAGGTTAAGCAAACCACTACTAATGGTCTTCATTAAACAGTGTCCACTATCAATCATCCCCCTTCTCGTACAGCATTGAACAGAGAGGACCAGTTTTTACTTTCAAATCACATAGCTAGTAAATGATTTAAAGGGAAACAAATGAAAATTCTATTCTCTTAACGCAATAAAACATAAACGTACTTTAAAATGTAACAGTGTTTTCATTTAAGAAAAAGCAACTGGACAAAAGAATCAAACTTTGAAAGGTAATCAAAAACCCTAAACATCAACAGTATTCAGTGCATTTGTAAGACTATTTTCTGTTTTCAGATTTTTAAGGATTGAAAATTTCATATTAGAATGCAAATTCTAACGTCTTTATTTATATTTTCCTTATGTTAATTGTTATGATTTAATAAAAATAAACATGGTTACATTAAAAGACTTACTACTTGGCTCTATAGTCCTGCCTCAAAAAGAAAGAGAAACATCAAGATCCTGTCGGTGCAACGAAAGGTTCATTTTGGGTTTTTTTTCTTTTTTTGCAAATGGAAGCCAAAACTGCAGGAGCATTTAGACAGCGCCTAGGCCAGAATCAGTAGATGTATGGGAATATGCGGTACGGGACGCGCTGGCAGTACTTCTCCCACGCCAGGCCGTACTTCTTCCTACAGTGGTGTTCATCGCGAGCCTCACGGTGCACCAGCAAAATGGTGAAATAAATCACGTAGAAATAAGGCAGAATGTGATTGAAACCTGGGGACAGCAACAGTAAATAGTACTAGGTATTTTTATTATCACTACACAACTACACAGTATTGTTTCCTGCTGGTCCCCAAATCGTCTAAAAATGGACCATCCCGTTACTTCATTTTCTCCAATGGGGGAAACAACTAAACCGGTTCATAAAATCCCACTAGGGTGCGGCAGGAGGTAGTATTTGAATTAAGAGCTATTCAGAGAACAGTGATTAATCCACCCTAACAATCCTTCATAATCAGAACCTCTGTATTTAACGCAAACCCCCCCCGTTTCCTCCCCGCCGGTGCCCAGGAAGAGGACGGCAGGCCACCAGTGCGGGGCAGGGTGGGCAGGGCAGACAGCACTGCGGGGTACGTGCTGACACCAACAGACAGAACAGAGTGCGCCTTTCCTCCTTCTTAAGAACCGAAGTTTTTCACAACCTACGTACACTGAGTCACGAATAAAAAGTTAATTTCTACATATTCTTCTTAGAAAAAAAGCTACCAGGCACAGTTTAAAACTTAAAATTTTGCTTGCAGAAGTTTAGAGTAAAACTTCAGGCTCCGTGAATTCCTAATTCCCCTCAGACGCTGGATGAATGAGGTGCTGGATACGCAAAAGTGCAGCACCCAGATGGGGAACGGGCAACCCAAACCTCCAACAGGCGACACCCAGACCCAGCGAGCACACACACATCCTGTGGTGGCCGGAGAAAGAGTCAAATCAGTTCTCTTCTTAAATGCTTACCACATGGGAGGGACCACGCCAGGGCCATGATGAGGTCACCCAAGTAATTGGGATGGCGAACAAAACCCCACCATCCAGAAACGAGAAGATTTTTTCCTGTTGCAGTATGAATGGTTTTTAAATCTATACAAAAATAAAAATACATTTTTAATGATCTCTAGACAAACATACATAAAATCTTTATGTGGTATAAATACTATAAATATAAACCAATACTTACGTGCAAGCTTTGGATCAGTGGGATTTTTCCGGAATGCATTTTTCTGAGAATTTGCACATCGGAAGATTACAAATCCACACACTGTAATTTTTTAAAAATTTCATTTGTTAACAATTTAGATACAATCTTTATTTAAAAGCATCTGTAATTTCATTTAGAAATTATTCCTGTGCTCCAAGGAAATTTCCAAAGTACAGAATAGTTTGATTTCTTAACAATTCAAAACCTCTCAATCTTGGAAGGTCAAAAGAAGATATGATCCTGATATCTCACTATCGTACAGCTTTCATCATCTACCTTGAAGGCAAAACTAACAAATATAGTTACATCCATGAACAAAATCTAAGGCAGCCCACATTACAATAAAGTCAGTACTGGAGTTCATTTGTTAGTTATGATACCTACTGGCCACAACATGAATGCTTTATTAATAAAACTATAGCTCAGAATCTGCACCAGAACAACTTGCACATATGCCGAATCCCACTGTAAGCCTCCAAGTTGGTAGCTTTATTTCAAATTCCAAAATGTCAAAATTAAGAGGCCCTGACATATCACTATTTATTATCAGTCCTCAATAAAGTAGTAAGAAATAACTCTACTCCCTATTTTTAGCTTAACTGTAAAATATACATATCCTGTCTTGAATAACACACAGGCACGTTTAACCAAACCAATGAAGAAACTAAATCTTAATTTCAACCAATAGCTTGAATTTCTTCTTCTACCATAAATACTGATTAGTGTAGCAAAACTAGCAATATCTGAAGTCCAGTGCTAATTTTCCCTGCCCTCCCTCTGGCGGAGGTGTTTAACCAACAGTATAACGAAAGAAAAGCCATCCCGAAGCTAACCCACGACCAGCCGGGCAAAGTGTACTCCTCACTCCTCTCCACCATCCACCCTGGCCGAGTGGTTCCCTCTGTCCGATGTATGTATCTTCCCATCCCACTTTTACCCACTACAATTCAGATCAAACACCATATCCTCCAATAAGTTTACACTGATGTTCCCCCAGAGAGACACACTCTCTACCTTAAACTCCCATCATATTTGGTCTGTAAGTCCCTCCTCTAGACTCTTCCTACCCCTCAATGCAGTGTCTGAGCGTCTTATTTCTCCTGTTAGAATGCAAGCTCTAGGAAGGCAAGACCAATCTTCCTACTTTTTAAGGTGTTACCAGAAAAAGCAGGCACTCAACAGAAAAAATGAATCATTACTAAGACAATAAAATTTTATGTTTAAAGAACTACTGAAGAACCCAAGAAAGAAACATCCATTCTCTTTGTAAGATGCCAAGAATCTTTTTATTACTCAACTCATCCATCACAGATTACTTCAAACTTGAGCCAATCATGGCCATTTAAAAGGGCATGCTAATCACTAATCATTAGAGAAATGCAAATCAAAACTACAATGAGGTATCACCTCACACCAGTCAGAATGGCCATCATCAAAAAATCTACAAACAATAAATGCTGGAGAGGGTGTGGAGAAAAGGGAACCCTCTTGCACTGTTGGTGGGAATGTAAATTGATATAGCCACTATGGAGAACAGTATGGAGGTAACTTAAAAAACTACAAATAGAACTACCATACGACCCAGCAATCCCACTACTGGGCATATACCCTGAGAAAACCATAGTTCAAAAAGAGTCATGTACCAAAATGTTCATTGCAGCTCTATTTACAATAGCCAGGACATGGAAGCAACCTAAATGTCCATCGACAGATGAATGGATAAAGAAGATGTGGCACATATATACAATGGAATATTACTCAGCCATAAAAAGAAATGAAATGGAGGTATTTGTAATGAGGTGGATGGAGTTAGAGTCTGTCATACAGAGTGAAGTAAGTCAGAAAGAGAAAAACAAATACAGTATGCTAACACATATATACGGAATCTAAGGAAAAAAAAAAAAAAGGCCATGAAGAACCTAGTGGCAAGACGGGAATAAAGACACAGACCTACTAGAGAATGGACTTGAGGATATGGGGAGGGGGAGGGGTAAGATGTGACAGGGTGAGAGAGTGTCATGGACATATATACACTACCAAATGTAAAATAGATAGCTAGTGGGAAGCAGCCGCATAGCACAGGGAGGTCAGCTCGGTGCTTTGTGACCACCTAGAGGGGTGGGATGGGGAGGGTGGGAGGGAGGGAGATGCAAGAGGGAAGAGATATGGGAACATATTGTATAACTGATTCACTTTGTTATAAAGCAGAAGCTAACACACTATTGTAAGGCAATTATACTTCAATAAAGATGTTTAAAAAAAAAAAAAAAAAAAAAAAAATAAAGCAGAAGCTAACACACCATTGTAAGGCAATTATACTTCAATAAAGATGTTTAAAAAAAAAAAAAAGAAGATGTGGCACATATACAAAATGGAATATTACTCAGCCATAAAAAGAAATGAAAATGAACTATTTGTAGTGAGGTAGATGGACCTAGAGTCTGTCATACAGAGTGAAGTAAGTCAGAAAGAGAAAAACAAATACTGTATGCTAACACATATGTATAATCTAAAAAAAAAGATGGTTCTGATGAACCTAGGGGCAGGACAGGAATAAAGACGCAGACCTACTAGAGAATGGACTTGAGGACACGGGGAAGGGGAAGGGGAAGCTGGGACAAAGTGAGAGAGTGGCATGGACATGTATACACTACCAAATGTAAAACAGACAGCTAGTGGGAAGCAGCTGCATAGCACAGGGAGATCAGCTCGGTGCTTTGTGTCCACCTAGAGGGGTGGGATAGGGATGGTGGGAGGGAAACGCAAGAGGGAGGGGATATGGGGATATATGTATACGTACAGCTGATTCACTTTGTTATACAGCAGAAACTAACACAACATTGTAAAGCAATTATACTCCAATAAAGATGTTAAAAAAAAAAAAAAAAGGTCCAGGAAAGACTAAAATTCAATCCTGATTTTCCTAAAAGAGCTCAATGATCAGAGAAAACAAGTAACCTGTACAAGAATACACAGCTAGTGTCAAAGCTAGCACTGAGCCCCATTCTCAGATCAAACACCATATTCTCAGATGCCTTCTGCTACCTAAGATGATATCTTACTATGTCTGTGTCTTCTGTTCTTCCCTCCCATCAGCCTTGCTTTTCTCAGTCACCTCATTCTGATAAGATCTGTAGTTGTGTCCTATTGCTAGATAGCTGCTCCCAGTGTATAACAGCATTTTCTTTTACATAACTCGGCCATACTTGTCCCTTTTATAAACATGAACTTGGTTACTTAGTACTTAATTGGGTTGTTGGAACTAAGTGGTTATTTATCCATTTATTACAATAAAAAGAGCCATTCAGACTTGAAGAAAATAAAAAAGTAAAAGGGCACGCTATAAATATGTAGATATCACAGCACAGCAGAGTCAGCACACAATATTTAATACACAGAGACTGAAGTTAATACTCACGTTTCAGAGCAATGATTAGAGAAGCCATTGGCCAAGACAGTTCATTTGGATGACTGACTAAATAAAAGGCTTGGAAGCTGTAGATAAATGGAACCCACACTAAATCTCCAAAAGCCAGCATGAATCCAAATCCATCGTGGATAATGTCCATGGTTGTCAACAGTGCTTCCTATAAGGGTATGGAGGGGGGGAAATTTTTTTTAAAGTTTGGGGGACAAAAACTGCTATGTTTAAAGTATTCAAATAAAGTTCTAGTTTATAGTCAAATTTACAAAGGGCTAAGGGAAAGTACAGTACACCAACCAAAACCGTTTTAAAGTGGGAGTGGGGATCTGGTTCCCTTGGCACGTGTATCATTCTGTTCTCCTCCTGTCGCTCTACCCTCTCCCTCCACGATCCTGAAACAACAGAGCTCCCAACGCCCCTTGTGCCTCCACGCCTCTGCCTGGAACTCCTCGCTCCCACTTCAGCTGAAGCCTCACCCGTGCTGCTTTCCTCAAGCCTCCCCCTAGACAAGGCACTTCTCAGATGCCACCACCCACCACCCGCTGAAGCCTGGAGCAACCGTGTAACTGTCCTGTAAATAAGCGACTCTCGCCACTAGACTGGAAGATGGAAGGCGGGGACCACGGGTTTCCACCTGCCACCCCAGCACCCAGCACACGTGCACCAACCTAACTTCTGATAGCAATCTGGCTTTTCGTGTAGCTTTTCCACACTACCCGGCAACATGGGAAAATGCAACATGGGAAAATGCTTGCCTCGCTGCTCAGGGTAAATCAGGACCTGAACGCACTCTCTTGGGGATTTGGTCAGCGCAAGCCAGCAGCCAGATCCCCCTGGACCAGAAACCTGCAGGCCCGGCTCTGGAAGTGGAGACGGCCCTGCGCAAGGGCATCTCTAATCTGCCTCTGACACTAGTACTCACCGCTGACTAGGAAAATTAGCAAGTATAAGTAAGCTCTGCTGAAGAATCAAACCAACAGGACCTACTGTATAGCACAGGGAACATCACCTATATGAGAAAAGATCCTAAAAAAAGAATGAATATATGTATAACTGAATCACTTTGCGGCACACCTGAAACTAACACAACATTGTAAATCAACTATACTCCAATAAAACTAAAATTTAAAAAAAATCAATATTCTAGGTTAAAGAAAAAGAGTGATAATCTCCAAAATGCATTTTTTTCCAGAAAGCAAGCAAAAGGACCATGGAACAGAAAAATGGATGTAACAACTCCAGGCCCTTTAGTTCACCCTCTAGTCAAGCGCGCCTATTCTTATGCACACGGGAGCAGGTACAAGAGCAGACCAGTGATAACCACAGGGCACACGGGAGTGGGCAGCGAGTGAGGGACAAGGTATAAACAGCTGGTGCCAGCAGGGGCAGAACCCTCAGCCCTACCCAGTTCCTGGGGCCTCAGGGGATTTGCTGGACAGCCAGCGGAGGCTCACAGGAAGGGTCATTTATATTTAAGTTTGTATTCTCCATTTTCTAAGGTGTGGCACATCAACATGTAGAAGAATTTCTATCACCCAATGTAATAAGAAAATTATTAAGCATCTACTAATTGCCCAAAAGTGTGCCAGATACTAAAGAAAATCGTAAAATCAAGTCCTTTCTTCAAGAAGCCTACTATAATCTGGCTGAGATACTGATAACATATTTAAAAAAATAACTTCCCAACTTTAATCCACTACCCCTGGTGAAAAACTGTCTTAACAGTTTTGCCTTAAAATACAAACATTTTCTGTTAATTAACAGAAATCAATGTTTGTTTAAATCTCTAGAAAATATGAATTTCTAAGTCACTTCAAAAGTGACTACCATGACACGACAGAGAACTAGAAGGAAGAATTACTCATCACTGAAAAGCTTCCAGACAGGAAGTTAAAAAAAAAAATCTCTGAGGTGATGAAGCAACAGAGGAAATATCATCTGACCTGTAAAATGTAACCTACCATCTTCTTAGGAGCCCTTTATTACAAAATCAAAGAAAGACCTACAACTGGCAAGACTAAGTGCATTTATAATAATTGTTTTTTTTTTTTTTTTTTATTTCAAAAGCATGTTTAATTTTGAGTAGACTTGGAATTTTCAAAGGACTCTGTATCAGATGCTCCCACAATCTCTGCAGCTTCTAAGGCTGAGCCCAGGTCTATGTTCAGTGGCAGGAGCTCAACAAGAATCCAAATGTGGCTACTTGCACTCGAGGTCTGTTTACCTCAAAGAGGTCCTAATCTCCTCCCAAAGAAAAGGAAGGTTATCGACAAATCAATATCAAGCTTTCAAAGTCATTTTGACTGAATATGACCAAATAAGACAGTTTTTAAAAAAACACCTTAAAGGAGATGGACCTTCTCTCAAAATGTCAACAGACTGCCAAGAAAATTTATTTTGGAACATTATGACATAGGGCTGCCAATTTTGTTTTTAAAACTGAAAGAAAACTCAACTTGGAATTTGGAGGAGATGATGACAAAGATAACAGTAAATGATAAAACAGTTGTAAAACAGACCGAAGGAAGAAATTATTTTCAAGAGGAATATAGTTAGGTGAGACCGAGATTAGCAAACATTTGCCAGTCTTCAAGCAGCAGAAAAAACTGATGATGTATCAACGTATAAGAAAAGCCAAGTGTTAGGAAATTAGCTTTATTTAAACGGGTTTCCTCAATGTATCATGATTTCTGGTTTTATATCCATCTAATTAGAGCTACTCTTTTATTCTGAAACACCAACAATAAAACATCTCCCCCTTTATTTAAGAACTATCTTCCCCTTGACAATCCAAAAAACACTATCTTAATTCGATGATAATCTGTCCATCCATTTTCATCTGATAGAATCAATAAGAAATTAATGTTAATAACTCATATAAATAAAGTTTTATTTATATGAATCGGTCACACCCACAAAGCCAAGATCCACAGATCTTAAATATTTAGCACCTGACAGAGCAGCTGACATACACGGAAGTATCACCACAGTTCTCGACACCTACCCTCTGTCAGTGCTCACTGTGTGTGAGCTCAATGCGTCACAGGGATCCACATCTCCCTTAATCCTCACAAGCCTTGCAGGCAGGCTATATTCTCCTCACTTTGTGTGTAAGAAGCTGAGGCTCAGAGGCGTCAGGTCACTCACCCACACTCAACGCCGTCTGACTCCAAAGCTCTTAAAATTAATTACCTCATTCCAGAGAGCATCCACCACATACAAGAGCTGGAAACTGTTGACCAAAATCATTGCTAAGGATGGAACAGTGCGCTCCTGTAGCTTCATCTCAGCCAAAAGCATCACCAGGTTAATGACCACCTGAAATAACAGGGGCAGGTATAGTTTCTAGAGAGAAAGGTGGTAACTTCCCAGCTGAGAAAGCTGCAGACACCACCTTACCGAGAAGCCACCATCAGTGATAAGACATATCAACCTCAGGAGTCCCTTGATAAGATGCACTGAGATGGACACTTATTCTGTGGTGTTCTTGCCAAAGACGTATAACTCACTCCAATCATGAGAAAACACTGGACTAACCCAAACTGAAGGACACTCTTACAAAATAACTGACCAGTATCTTCAAAAGTGTCAAGGTCATGAGGGACAAGGAAAGACTAGCAACTGTTACAGACTAGAGGAGACTAAGGCCAAATAACAAATAAATGCATGGTCGGACCCTGAAGAGGATTCTGGAACAGGAAAAGGCCAACAGCATGAAACACTGGTGAAACTCAAATAAGGTCTAGGGATTTAATTAATACTACTGTAACAATGTTAATTTGTGGGGTTTTTTTCTTTCTAATTGCTGTTTTTGATAACTATATTATGGTTCTGCCAGATGTTAACATTGGGGAGAGTGGTATGAAGGAACTCTTTATTTTTGCAACTCTTGTACAAGTCTAAAATTAAGTCAAAATACATTTTTTTAAAGGGGAGGAAAATACATTTTTTCTTAATTCATACACTATTATTTTCCTACATAAACATAAACTGATATAATCAAAATAAAACAAACTCTTTTAATGTTTAATAACCTGTAACAGGGCATCTTAACCCTCTGGACTATATTTACAGCAAGAAAATATTTTAAGTAGACAGATTTATGCAATGCTGTGATTACTCCTAAAAACATACCACCCACAGCTTACTTTAACATTGTCTACAATCCTTTCTAAAAGCAAGACTAATTTGTACTACTGAATTGAAATTAAAAAAAAAAAAAAAAAAAAAAAGACATACCCATCCAATCAATCCGGGGCGCAATTCACAGAAGTATTTGAGATCAAAAGTACCAACCCGAGGATTTAGCTCACGGCCAATGAAGAAGTCATAGACAGCATTTCCTATGAAGGGAAAAGTCCTTATCCAAACAGTATTCCAAACCCAATTGTGAGGCTTTAAAATTGCACTGCTATCCACTCTCCAGGGTCACAATTCAATCACCTCCAGGAGCCTGGCAAACAGCCAGCGAGGAAAGGCATAATGGTGAGAGCCAAGAGGGGCCATGAGGACACAGGGGGCAGGGGATGCTGGCCCCATCTGGAAACATCCATGCTGCTCTAGGCTTGGGGCCTATGGCGCCAGATTCCTAGATTTTGAGGGAACTGGAGCTTTTTTAAATGCAGACTCACAATTTTAAAAATAAGCCACTTAATTTTTTTTAATGTTTAAGTACTTTAGGCTAAAATCAACCAATTTGTAATCTCTATTATTTGTTGTTTGTTTTTTTTTTTAAAGGATGTTTACTATTTTGGACAAAAAATATTTGTCCTAAATTGTTATAATACTAATGTTACTAAAATGCTGTAAGTTGTTAAAATGTCTTACTGTCATCAAGTGACTAAAAAAAGGAAGACGAAATAGGAAAGCACGAGGGGAAAAAATCAGATTTTCCTCCTTTTATTTTTCTCTAAATATTTTCACCTTTTTTTTTTTTTTCCTATTTCTCGTCATCTCTCATAAACTGAAGCTAGAAGAGAATTCTATGAAAACCTAGAAACAGATGCTGGGGGGCCAGTGAGGTGAGGGTGTGGGGAGGCATTTGTGGGACCCACATTCTAACACTGCTCACCAGAGCTGGCCGGCGACAGTTCATCCCGGGGCGCTTTCAAAGCCCTGGCGTAGAGATAAACACTCAAGACCACAGAAAAAACAGTGGCTGCAAATGCACACTGAAGGAAATGACTGTACACATAATAAAGCTCTACATCCCAGAAGAAAGATGCTCCGACGAGTGCAGATGTCAGGATAAAAGCATAGAATCCTTAAAAAAAAAGGGGGGGGGGAGGGCAAAAAATTAATGTTAACCCAGGGTTCACATGAGATTTACACCGTTATAAAATAATGCCACATTATTTTTTAAAATCTTAGTTTCATTATTCAGGCTACACACACACAAATATATGAACGAGCAGTGCCCCTGAGGTTAGCAGTCTTCAATACAGATGCCTTATCTCGCACACAATTTTTGAAATATTCTAACATACTTAAGTTACTACTTTTCATTGTGAACAGTCATCTGCTTTTAATGAAGAGAGAGCTGAAAAGAAGTGCACAGAAATTCACTATTAAAAAGCTGAAAAGAACCTCAAAATTCACAAAATCCAAACCCCTCAGGCCAAAGTCAAATGGCTAATTATTGACAGAGCTGGGCCAAACACACATTTTAAAGCCTTTAGGGCAATGTTGGTGGTTATAAATTATAAATATTTTTACCCGAAATAACTTATCCATAAGGGTTTCAAAGGATCCTGGTCGTACTCCACCTCCCAAACAAAGACCTCAAGACCCTGCCCTCAAAGAAGAGGCCACAACCCAAATGTTCCCCAGGGCCAGGCAGGAGACTTAGGGGACCCAGCTGAGTGGGGATGTCAGGGAGGGACTGCCAGGCCCACAGATGTTCATTCCGAAGTCAAAAGCGCCCACGAGGCCCCACAAGAGGAACTCCTGTTCCGAGCTAGCCCTGCTATGGCTCAACAGACAGAAGCTGAGTGTACTGGCTGCTTTTTCTTTGCACCCAAGAAACAGTTTTCCTTCCAGGAGCTGAGCGCCTGCAAAAACTGTTCTCTGAGTAAGCAGTCAAATCACATGTGGATAAAAACAGTCTAACACAGAAAAGACGTAGGTGTTATTTCTATAAGAATTCTAAAACCAAAGCTTTTGTAAAGTCAAATGGTCATCTCTAATTTATTATTTAAATCCACATTTTCCACATTGTCAGGTTTACTCCAAAGAGTAACTTTTAACTTTTTAAACATTTTCTTTAACTTTGTAAAGCATTCATTTAATGCTCATAAAATTTATGAACATTAAAGAAAAAGAATGGTAGATTGAAGCAGTTTCTTGCTCTCTAGCCTACGTGGATTAAATTATTCAAAATGTCTTAGGACTCTCCTTAGTTGATGATGGTAAAATCTCATAATACTAGAACCAGATGAGGAAATTTTCAAAGGAAGGATCAAGCAACTAGTTCAGCCACTGCCTGCTTGCTCCGACAGCTCCGAGCCCAGTACTACTGTTCTCAGCCTCCGAGTGAGCCACCCCTCAAAGGGAAGCAAAAACAGAAAAGAAGACCACTTAGAAGAGAAGTAAGTGGGTACCTAGAGAGAAGCCCACAAAACACGAACAGCGACAGACCTGACGGCCCAAAGGGAACACCCCACGCCTCCCCAAACCTGGCCTCACTGAGGCCGCAAGGCACAGGAGAGAGGGTGTGTTGGAGATTCTAAACCTGGTTCAAGCAGCAAGGAATCTGGTAAAAGTAAACAAAGTATCTGACAGTAGCAGCAAGTCAGTGCTAAGCATCTACCACGGGTCAGGCGCTGAGCTAGGTTCAACGCCTTACCCACTTGGCACAGGAGGCAGTCATTTAAAATACCTCTGGCTTCCCTTTTAGAGCCCAGTCGAGTGATTTCAGATACGGTGGATGCTAGATGAGTCACTGAAAAAAGTATCCACAGTTCGAAAGGTGAGAAGCGATAGGATTAAAACAGGCCAAGAATTAAAATTTACAATATTATTCCCAAGAAAAGGAAAACAGTCTACCCAATCTAGTTAAAATGGAAAATCATTTAAGGATAACTACACTATACACGTTATTTCTTAAAAGCAGGTTAACTGTACTTTATCAAAGTCTTCACGTGCCAAAGGTGGACTGTTCCTGTTACTCAGCACACACTCCTACCCCGGGAGGTGCCCACGTCAAGAGGGACAATGCCCACTTCTTGAGATGCTCATCGAGACTTCCACTCCATCCACTCAGGGCTCCTACCAACAAGCGCCTCCTACAGGCCAGTCCCTTTGCTGGCACCAAGGGTACCACAATGAACACAGCCAAGTCCCTGCCCACAAGCCACCTTCTAGTGAGGAGACCCCAGTGAAGAGACAAGTACATTGATGTCAGAAAGACCTGTCATAGAGGAAAATAAAGCAGGGGAAAGGAAAGAAAGGGATCTGAGGGCTCCTCTGAGCAGAGACACATCAGGGATGAAGCAGCCGACACTTTGGGGGAAAGTTTTCCAGGCAAAAGCACTGAGAATGTAGCCTAGAGACGGCCCGGAGACCAGTGGCTGGAGCAAATGAGCAAGAGCTCCAGAGGGCAGGAGTGGCCAGGAAGCCCACATCAGTGCAGAACTTCTTAGGCCATGGGGATGACTCGGGATGATAAAATACATAGTCAAAATTGCTTCAATGAGTGACAAATGCTACTAAGAAAATAAAACTGGAGAGTGGAAAACAGTGACTGAGTGGCTTGTTACTTAACATGGCATAATTTTGACATATTGGCTGCAGGTGCGAGCAGTTTATTTGCATGCTCTTCGGACTACTGAGAGAAATTTACTATTTACTGCTCTGGCATAATCAGTTTTGACAGTTTAAAGAGTAAAGCACCCAGAAGTTTGAGCTATCAAGTCATCAATTTGAGTCTTGAAAAAAAAAAAAAAATCACCATTTAATCTGTACTTGAGTCTTCTTCCATCAGTAAGAGGTGTTCCTTCTACAACCTTAAAAGAAAAGGTTATTTTTTTAATTTAAAATTTAAAAAGCACATTTTACCATGATATATATGTCTTGTAAAATCACCTAAATTTCAACATGCCCAAGAAGGAGGATCATCTTTTAGTAGGAAACTTTAGTAACAAGTCTCAAACATCTTCATGGCACGCCCTTTGGTAAAGTAATTCCACCTTCAGGAATTTATCTCAAATACACATCTAGTAATGACTTCTCCGTGTACTGAGACTATTGCAATAGCCACTCTCCCCCAATGATCCCATGTCCCACCACAAGACCAGATGTGTTTTCAAAAACCTGTATGTACATCTAGTCGATCTCTAGCTCAAAACTCTTCAATGACTCCCCACTGCTTACAAAGCAGAACACAACTCCACTATCTCACGTTTGTGTCATCCTTTCAATCGGGTTCAACCCCACTTACCCAATCCCCAAGGCCCATGTGCTATTTGATGATACAGACTCATATACTTACTTGCTCTGCTATTTATACATATACGCTCACTTAGTTATTCAATCATTTCATGTGATTCTTTTATCTCCAATAAGAGACCGAGAGCATGTCCACTGGACCATTTCATCTCTTCATGTGGATCACCCACAGCATCCCCACATAAAGGGTACTCAAGAAACACACTACTTGAACAGGATGAGTTAAAATAAAAAGTCCACTTGCCCAATGGCAGCTACATTTTACTCCCCAAAATAACTATTCAGAAATGGTACAATTCATTATAAATTGTAAAATACTAATATGGTATCATTTGTCTTGGGCAAAACTACTTTACCCTTTCATTAGCTATGAAAGGGAACCCAGGGGAAATGTAGTATCTGTTTGAGATTACAGGATTAACAAAACCCCACATGCTAATTTCAAATGATCCTTATCTATTAAAGGTATCTAACAACTACTGTGTTGGGTTTTAGTCTGTAGGAAAAAAAATAGATACATAGCTATATATATATATATATAGATACAGACATATATATATATTTTAACCATCAAAACTGCTTTTCTCAATAAATATTATCTAGTTTGAACTAGCTTTACCTGAGTTTACCTCAATTTGTGATTTTTTACTATAGAGCCTTATCACAAAAATACCTGAAGGTTCACATCACAAGAATCCTCTCTAGAGCCAATGTTATGGTGAGGTTCCAAAGTATTTAAAGTCTGCAGCTCTATCCTCCTATCCCTGGCATTTGCCACTCCTAATAAAACTGATCCTTTGGTTTACAGACAGTTGGCAAACTTGCAAAGCTCTAAGAACAAGATCTTTAAATGAATTATTTGATTAGGGAATCTCATGTTCTTTTAAATATATCCAAGTAGAGTATTCTAATGAAAGAAGAAAAAACTACACTTAGCAATGAGGACAAGTTTTAAAGACACTGCATGAGTCTGAAAAGAACATTCAATGGTCCAGACAACAAATTTCTGAAAGAGATGAAAATTAGAAACTCATTAAAAAAAAAAAAAAAAGATAACGGACTAAAGTCCATTGAGTTCAGTAGCTTATCAACCGGTAATTTAAAATTCTGCATCTGAAATGACATATAGTGAGAGGGAATTTTTTTTTCCCAGCCACCTCTACCATTAGTCAGGCTATTTTGCAAAATGGCTTATTCTTCTCTATGTGGTTTGGAAAGTTACACAAGAACCCTCAATCAGATTCTTTAAGTTTCGCTTAATAAGCATGTGTTACAGAATAGAAGAGTAAAGGCTTAACAAACTAAAACTAAGTAAGTTTGGGTAGTTATGACCAAGGACAGCTTTTAACCTTAAAACTACTATAAATGCCTTTATATCAACACGGGAGCGAGGGGAAGAAAATCTCATAATACCATATGCCTCACAAACAAACCCTTACCTTCCCAATCGGCAGTAAGTAGAGCAGAGCCTGAAGGAAAAACCAGAGGAGGTAGGCCCCAAATATCCTGGTTTCCCATAAATCGTACAAAGCTGGCAGAGGCGGCGGGAAATTCAGAAGACTGGGCTCTTCCTGTTTACACATCAACAGCAACAGGAAGAGGAAAGCAGGCAGGCCAAGCGTGATGAGAAAAACACCTGCAAATGATTAGTGAACATTCAAGGCTCTAATTTCAATCCAGGTTATTTTATTTTATTTTTTTCAAAAATCACTTGAATTTCTAAGGTCAGAACTCAAGTCTGGCTAGCTGTTTGAAAACCAATTTCGAATGCATCATTAGAAAGTCTTAACTCTACCTGTCACATCCTGTGGGAAAGCAACCACAGGCATGAAGGTAGTAAAACAGCAAATGCCCAGCACTGATGAGCTAAATTCCACTTCGGAAACCAAGCTCTAAAACATTTAAAATCCAACCACTATGGGAGCAAACATGTTGAAACTCCAGCAAACTGAAGATTGGAACATCTAAAAACTATCGGTCTAATCTTTAAAGAACAAAAAACTTTATACCCCTAAGTTTCTATCAGTTAAAATAGTTATCACATTCACGCTACATGTGCGCAGACTTTTAAGCGATGCTGGACACCATCTTTAACAGATTCAGTTAGCCAAGAGTTATAACTTACAAAATTCAAAGCAGTTAAGTCATGCAGGATTTTGAACCATTTAACCAAGAAGTACTTTCTTTTACTAAGTCATAAAACCTCACCAGCTCCACCCACTTAATAACTCCAAGCCTCTGAATGCTTCAGATCTTTGACCCTCAAAAGCAACCTGTCTAACAGGTAGGGTAGACACCATGCACCCACTGGATGCATGCAGCCTATTCCCAGTGCTACTGCCAAGCCAGGCCCTGTCACTGAGATCTGATTATCAGCAGATTTCCCAGTCACGAATAGCTCACCGTCCTTCCTATATACAACAGTCATACCAACCTTCCTTTCATCATTTCTTTGCACTTCTTTGCTAAAAGTTTTAAACATAGCCACAATGGCACCCTTTCTACTCTATGATAACCCTCAAAAGTGCTCCTACTCAGGCCTTTGCACCTGCTGTCCCTTCTGACTGAAAACTCTTCCCCAGGCTCTGACCTGGCTCACTACCTGGCCGCCTTCAGATCTCCTCAGAGAAAGCCCTTTCCTGCTCACTTTATAGCGACTAGCGTTTGCCCACCCTGCCTGCCCTCCCTAGGTCAGTTCTGATGCCTACCAGGTACTCCTCCAAATTCTAAGTCCTTCTGCTGTGTGGCTGTCACTTCAAAGGTTCTCAACGACGTAGATCCTTTTTTAACAATTTTTTCTTCCTTTGAATCTATTTCTTTTAATTTGACCTCTTCTCTTCTTGGATGAAGGCTATACTGTGTAGGTATATAACAACTCTCTTGTGACAAAGGGAATTTTTCCTATTTAAAAAATAAAAAGTATTAAATATCTGTAGTCAGTAAGTCTCATTAATGCTACCACATTAACTAATTCAGCATCTTAATATAGCCATATACACTAATAAGAATAAATTTGTTAAATTATACTCAGTCTTAATTTAAGGACAGAATCTTAGAAAAGATTCTAAGAAAAATTATGGTTTTCAATGTGCTTCTTTAGATAAAGTCACTTAAACAAGGAAAAAAATTACCTGAGAGGAAAATGAACCCCTTTGTACCTGCGCGTTTTTGTGAGGTACGTCATTCCTCTCTATGTGCTCAGGCTCCCCATTATATCTGTTGATGCTATTTCCAAATGGCTTCTAAATTGAAGAATATAAAACATTTTAACCATAAGAATGATAACTTAGTAAAAAGGAACATGATGGTAAAAATTCAGTATTGTAAAACCAAGCAATAAAACCAACCAAAGATTTTCACAGCCGTAATGCTGAAGAATTTCAGCCCACTTCTGTTAAAAATGAAATGGAATAAAATTGATTAGAATTTCCCAATCTTCAAAAGATTGGCTCTTACAGTAGAGGCTTCCACATAAGATCTTTCATCTTTTAAACAAAATTAGACTAAATCTTATAATTTCACTGTTCGATAGCAGATGCTCTAATAATATTCACTGTGAGAGGCAGATACAGTAAAAATTGGTAAATCAGCTCATTAATTGGTTAAAAAAAAAAGAAAGAGGAAAAGACATTCACTGCCCCCAAACAGCTAATAACAGGAAATTAAGAAATAGTGGCTACTTATGGAGTATTACTAGTAACCTACAAACTGCCTACTTTCTGAATTTCATCTGCCTTATTTCTCTTTAACCTTACATTTTCTCTCCCTAATGTCTCTTTTCTCAATTCAGTCTCTTTCCTTGAATGTCATTCTCTTCAAGCAGTGGAGGGAATTTCTTATTTACTGTACAGAGGAAGGACTTTCGCTTACAAAACATTTTCCAGGCAATGTATGGCTGAAATAGGTAACTTTGCTCCTTTAAAGTCACTGACAGATTAATTTAAAAGACTTATCTTTTGGGAGGCCAGCTGTCAAAAGACAGCATTAATATAGTATCAAGTTCTAGTTCAAATCAAAGTCTAACTGAGCAGTGACAGCATTCAACATATACTTAAGTTTACCAAAGTGCCAACAAGCCACTTGGCAGCAAACGGACCCACCTAAAAACTACACTCTCAGTTTTTCAAAGGTCCAATGTGTAATCCACAGCAACCACAAATGTAATCCTGTAACATAGCTAGTCAGCTGACCCTCAACTGTACTGACTGCAAATTGACAGGGTATTCACACAGTGAGGCAAGGTATTGCAAAGATCACAATTAGGAGTCCAAAAGAATAAGGATGATGTGATGTCAAAGCTACGTGCAGCCTAAGTACATTCTTTCACACACGTCACCCCATCCTCAACTCAGTGATGGGTCCACAGTGAGCCTAGGGCTCGACGGGTGAGGAGCAAAGCCAGTCTGTGGCTCTTGGGTCACCAGGGCTATAAGGAGGTTACACTGTAAAAAATATAACGGTCACTAAAAGCTAAAAATGAAATGTGACAGAAAGCACACAGCATCTGTTCCTTACCTTGAGTCACCTGACTAGTAAAAAGAGCCACTAACAGAATGTTCAAACTCACTAGTAATTATCAAAATGCAACTTAAAATGGTGAGTTGAAAATCTTTGAATCATACTGGCCAAAAAAAACAAAACAAAAGAGAAAAAACCTATTAACTATTATACTCAGAATGAGAAAATGTTCATTCATACCCTACTCCTACTGGTATCAACTTTCCTGAAGCAATTTGGCAATATGTAGAAAAGCCTCAAATCTGCTCTATCCATCTGACCGAGCAGTTCCACTTATAAGAATTTATCCTAAGGTTATATCAGATGTTGTGTAAGAATATTTGTTTATAATAATGAAAACTTAGAAAGAAAAAAAGCTAAATGTCTATCAACAAGGGAGCTAACAATTACATTACCTCTATATAATTTATGATAAATCCAAATAATACCATACAACAACAAAAGTGATGCAGGAAAATACAACACAGAAGGTTATGCCCAACATCTTAAAATTTAAAAATCTGACTACAAAACACTATGTAATAATCCAGTTTTTTAAGGTTATCAAAAATCTGTGTGCATTTTATTCAGAAAAGAGGTAACATTAAGTGAACAGAATAAACAACGACCTTTCTTCAATTCTGTTTATTCATAATTTCAATTTGGTCTACTATCTAAAATATTCATTGTGCAAGGTCCTCCAGGCTCTGCACACCCTAATATTTCCAACCTTGAACTCTGAAAGTAAATTCCATTGTAAGTACCATCTTTGAATAGGGAAAGCAATCAAGTACAATGATACTAAGACAGCAAGAATATGTTTTTATAAGATACAGTTATGTCTCATTATTTTCTACATGAACTTTTATTCACTATAAAAACTATTCAGTTCAATCTACATCTATTTCAAATTTAAACACTGCTTTTTTTAAAAAAAAAACACAATATTAAATTGCACTCATAACTTAAAAATGTTCTTTTTCATGGTATTTAAAAGCATTATACCTTCTATTCTTCCAAACATTCATTTTTTAATGTAATCTTTAATATTATTAACTGCAAATCACTTGAGTACACATAAAGGGGAAGACATGATTTGGGCAGATTAAACACTGTGTAAGGTTGGAGATCTCCCAAACACACGTACCAATACCAGCGGAGTCAGTTTAATTTCCAACATTTCCTTCCTTGCTTCCTTCTTTGCTTCCTTAATGTCAGCCTGGTGCGAAGCTGAGACGGATGGGCGGGAACCTTTTGGGGGCCGGCCAGGGGATCGGGAGCGCGACCTGGAGCGGCTCCCTCTGCGTCTGGAGGGAGAACTGGAAGTTGAGCCACTTTTCCTTTGCCTGAAGGAGGTTAAAGGCTAGAGGGAGGAGAAAAGGCAGAGCTTCACCGTAAGTCATAACACACGCAGACCCACACTGCCAGAGGGCCGCAACGGCAGTGATCGCGCCAGTGACTCTAAAACCACCCTGGGAACTCGTGGGATCTGAGCATCCATCAGATGAGGCGAATAACAACTTCAGCTGTAATGACCCATCTCTCCTGAGACCAAAGCAGCCTTTCCACCCCTAACTCTTCTTTGAAGGTATTGCCAGGAAATGAATGTTCTAAACCAAGCAGCTGTACATTTTCCTAATAACATATATAACAGATACAAATAACATTGATTAAAACTGAGATGATAGGACAAAAAAAAAAATTAGCACACAAACAATAACAAGAAAATTCGTCTCACGGTTTCACTCTGAATAAAACACGGTCAGATCTTGAAAACGAGTCCAAGACTAGGTTACTTAGCAATGTTTTACCCTGCCCTCACCTACTCCCAATATTTCCAGGAACCTAGACCTAAGGAAGGCAAACTACCTCCCAGCCCAAATCCCTCCCACCCATTTTGGGTGGCACAGGAGCGAAGAATGGTTTTACAGTTCTCAAATGACTGCAAACAAAATCAAAAGAAGAATGAAACTTGGTGGCATGTGAGAATCATCTGAACTTCAAATTTCAGTGTCCATGAATAAAATCGCATTGGGACACAGCCATGTCCAGAGCTGCTCCTGCAGCGCACAAACTATATTTCCAAGTCCTTTTACTCAAAAATGTTGCCAACCCCTGGTCTAGAGCACTCAGACTGTGATCCATAGACTGTAGGCTCAAGAACTGTTTGTTACTGACCTGCAGCAAGGAATGAACCTGAGAAGAGGTGGGCAGCAATTTTTATAGCATTTTGACAAAGTAATATTATGTCTACTCAATCTGACAGTGGGGTTTTTATTTTGTACCTTTTTTTTTCCCCCCATTTGCCTAGTAATTACGATGTGTTACGTAAATACTTCTATACCATGGACCAGATATTTGCAAGCTCAGGTCCTCACCAGATAGGTTGAGAAGCCTTGGACTCAAATCTAATTAATGTCACTCTCCTGATTAAATCCTCGGTGTCTGGGATGAAGCCCAAACCCCTCCAGTTCTGGCTCCTTCTTTCCCCTCCTCTGGCCCTCGCCCACCACACCCTTTCAGCATTGGTCGTCTGTGTCCCCCGACCCAAGCCTTTGGCATGCTGTCTGCTGTGGAAGCCCCCCCACCCCATCACCTGAGTTTTCCCTATCTATCCTCAGCACTCAGCTCTGAAAGCCTTCCCCAAAACCCAGTGCCCTTCCCTACCCTTGATGTGCTCCAACACCACGCACGACAAACTGTCACAGAATGACAGAGTGCATTAAACCAGGGAGAGGACGATGTAACTGTCTGACTTCAGCAGACTGACAGCTTCTTAGCAACAGGGCACTGTGCCTCATTCATACATTCCCAAAGCCAAAAAACAGGATCTGACCTAAAGCAGGAGAGTGACCCTATGTCTGCAAAGAGCCAGAACTGACTGCTCTAAAGCTTAAAAACCACACCTACAGTGATTTTCCAACTGTTATAAACATGCTCTGTAAACCAAAGAGTGCTTACCTTGATATCACTCTCTTTCAATTCAAGTTCAGTTCCATCTTTGTATTTTACGCTGTAAAGCTGGGAGTTGCTGTCATGGCTCAGAACTTCTACTTCATAATAAAGTGAACTCCCGGGCCATCGACCTCTTACCACCTCACCATCGGCAAATTTCCTACTTGGCATTTTTGAAAATCAGTCTGAATAGTTAAAAAAAAAAAAAAAATAGAGTCAGCGCATACACACTTACATTTGTCTTTTTTCATAGATTAAACACTAAAATACAACTTTCCAAAATGTTTAACTGGTCAAGACTTTCAGGCTACAAAAGCCTCTAGAGGAGAGGGTGAACAACTCCTATTTTAAAGGTGAGAAAACTGAAGCTTAAAGATGTTAACTGTTTTGTTCAAGGGCATAGAAACAGATGGCATGAAGTGGCAGAGTCAGGACATAGAGGTTGTTCTTTCTGCTACACCACATCTCACTGGGAATCACTTTATACAGCCACTGTACACGGAAGTGACACTAAGGATTAAATATGACAAAACATAAAGGCTCCAAATGATTTGCACCATGCAAGACGCTACCCGCTTACAGTAACTATACTTCTTTAATTAACAAGGGACAATCTCACAAAGGACACACATTTTCTGATTGATAAATTTGCATATACAGTAGTCCCCTCCTTATCCGAGAGGGATATATTCTAAGACCCCCAGGCATCCCTAGTGGATGCCTGAAATCACAGATAGTACAGAGCCCCATACATACTGTGTTTTTTCCTATACATACATACCTATGATAAAGTTTAATTTATAAATTAGGCACCGTAAGAGGTTAACAACAATAACTAATAATAAAACAATTATAACAATATACTTTAATAAAAGTTATATGAATGTGGTCGGTCTCTCTCTCAAAATATCTTAAAGGCACAAATTTAATGCCTTTTCCATCTTAACTAAGCACTTAACCATGCACTGCGGCCGTAACTTTTGCAGTTTGAGGTACAACAGCGAAACTAGCATGAATTTCTGTTTCTTTCTTCACAATTTCACAGATAGAAGATTCGTTCTTACCATAGGTCTCAGCAACCTCAGCATAGGATTTTTTTTCTTTCCCTATTAAGCCAAGAATGTTCACCTTTTCGCTTAAAGGAAGCACTTCACGGCTTTGGCATATCTGAGTTGCCAGCATCACTACTCTTGTGCTTCGGGACCATTATTAAGTAAAATAAGGGTCATTGGAACACAAGCACTGTGATACCTCGACAGCTGATCTGATAACCGAGATGGCTACTAAGTGACTAACGGGCAAGATGCGCTGGACAAAGGCAAGATTCACATCCCAGGCTGGACGGAGAGGGACAGCCCAAGATTTCATCCCGCTACACAGAGTGACACACAATTTAAAACTTATGAACTATTTATTTCTGGAATTCTCCATTTAATATTATTGGACTGCAGGTGACCACCTCAGAAAGTGAAACTGCGGATAAGGGGGGATGACTGTAGTCTTACAAAGGCTTTAAAGATGTATTATCTAATTTTTAACAAATTACCTTTATTAAAAACAGTAAACTATGCAACAGACTGGGAAAATCAAGGCTGTGTAATTAGCATTGCTATAACCAACCAACAGGGAGAAAATTATAACTCCAAATCTAAAATGAATAGCAAATTTGGGGTTTTCACCAAGCTTTCAAGTCTTACAGCTGAAGTCTCAAATGCACACCAAGTAACTGCCAACCACATACCTGGGCCAGCATCCTAGCTCTTTTTTCAAAAGCCTACAGCAGACATCAATCCCCAGTTGTAACCTTCTTCTCCATTGAACCAAAACATGGCCCATGAAGCCTGGTATAAAAACAACACTCTAAGAAGCCACAAGCAATCTGCAGGAATTGCCACTTACAATGAGGCCTGTTTTTCAAACATCAACTGATTGCTGGGTGCTTCAAGCTCTTAGGTAGTAATGCTTCTCCCTCCTTGGACCAGCAGGTTCACATTTCCACAGGACAAAACCAGCACCTGCCGACAGCTGCAACACCAACTGAACTAGCTGGGCCTCGTCTAAGAAGCAGACAGTACGACAGAAAAATCTCTCCCTACATCACCCTCATCCCACCGACTAAGCAATTCCCGAAATATCCTCTGGGCGTATAAAGATACATTCCTCACCCAGCTCCTGTCAACAAAAACAATGCTTGAGAACTTCTGAAGACTCTCCAGAGTTAAGAAAGGAGAAAGATTACCACGCCCCTCCTGAGAAAAAGTCTTTCCCAAGCACCACATTTCTTCACTGTTAATCGCCTGAGGAAAAAACTTCACAAGCTTCACTTGCTTAGATAGATAGGAGCTAGGTCAGTAGATGAAAGAAAACACAAAGACAGGTGGTGATTAGAGGATGTCGGTCCATTTACACATTAGGTATAAGAGATGGCTTTCTTCCCAAACCTACCTGAGATAGCATCACTGGGGTAATGAGAAGGTTTGGGCTTTGGGGGGGTCTGGGGGGGACCCCAGACACTCTGGGGATGAAGTCACACCTGGCTGAGGAGTCACGTGAGGGGCACTTGGGAAGCAGAGGGCGGTGGACACCTTGGGACCCGGAGGAGGGGCACAAAAAAGGAAGGTGACAACAGCAAGTTTTGCCTATTTCAACATTTAGCTCTGAGCCTCCAAACACTAAGAAAGAGGAAGGAAATGTGCCCTCCTTCTCTCGTGCCCCCTCCTTCTCCTCGGACCCCCTAAAATCAAACCACTGCTATTAGTACTAGTTCTCTGACATTGGTCAACCAGGGTTGGCAGAAGGCAATTACATCTTTCTACGTGAAGATGCCATCCGAGTTTCAAACAACTCTTTATAAACTTTTGAAACACAGGCCCTCAGGACTTGGGGGCCACCTAGATTTTTTAAAAGGCCCTTGAGCAGATTCTGTCCTTTTCAGAAAATTCATTTATTGTCATCTTTCCATTGTACCTATTTACACCACACACACAGTATCTGTGCAATCTGGACACAGGTCAGTGCCAAAGAAGTTTTTCTGTTATCAATTAAATATTTGGGGTTAAACAAATTAAGATAGCTGGTGGATATGTTAGGTCTCTAAACATTTTTAAAAAAAGAATTAGGAATTAGGACTCGATAACACTCTTTCATATAATGGCTGAAAAAAAGAAAAAAATAGGAACAAACCAGCACGCTCCTTAGGAGACCACTATCTCACACACAGATGTTCCAAAAGGTGAAACCACCGACATTACGTGCACCTCCACTTTGCACGAGATCCACACACAAGTGGCACACCGTGCATCACATCCTAACTCTGCAAGAGTAAATTCGCCAGGTAGGACAGAAAAGCCCCAGGACGTTTGTGCACATCACTATGCTCACCTGATGGAGTCAAAACACGCAGGGATAGGCCTCCCTCAGAAGGGAGGTTTTAGCCAAGTAGGTTGGCAAAGAAAGATTTTGTTTACTGAACACAATGTCTTCATTCCCCATTAGCAGTGGAAACATGGGGACCCTCAGGCTTTTCTCTATTAAGCCACATGCTTGCTAACTTCAGTGTCAATTGCACTGGAATCCCCACACATATCGGCTCCAATATGTTACTGTGTATCAGCACAACAGAATGTGCTATTCTCTGCTGATCGCAGTGTTACAGAGGCCTTTGGTCATCTTTCCTCACTTTCCCAAGTTAGTCTAAACGTGGCAGAGAAAGGGAAGCTCAAATGAAGTTTGACAGCTTCCCTCTTCAACACCTGGGCCCAAGGCTGGCCTGCCAGGCAAAACCCAAACAGGAACCCCTGGCCTACCTCCTGCCCCTGTCGCAGGATGCAGAAGAAACGCCACCTTCTTGGCTGTAGAGGTGGCATGGCCCGACTTTTCCCCTAAGCAATACAAAGAACTGAAGGTAACAATAATTCCCCTCCTACTCACTCTTTTCCCTTCTCCCTAGACAGCTCTCAGAAACTAAACTTAAACTGGACTTGGTGCCCAGTCTAAATTAGCACACATACACACACACACACACACACACCTTTCCTCCACGGCAGTTGCTACAAAGTGTAATTACAGATTTGCACGTATTTATTTGCAAGGTCCCTGAGGGCTGGGACCAGGAGCGTGGATCTAGCTGGGCTCCGGCCGGGTGCATGCCCGTCACAGCAGGTGAGCAAGCTCGCTCGCTCCAGGCTGAACCCTTGCACTGTCCACGCGCTGTCCAATGTATCTACTGGGTCGTTCTGAGTATCCACAGCCTAACTCCCGACCAGACCGTGCAATCATTTTGATGAACCGCCTGGAACCAGGCCCTCTGCCATCAAGCGCTAAGTGTCCCTTGCGAGTGTCGGAAGGTGTCATTACGAAGAATTTTTAAAAAGGCTTTAAAAAGATGAAAAAATAGGATCGAGCTTTAGCTGGAGCACGCAAACCTGCCCAAGTACCCGTTTCTTGAGTGTGCGGAAACACCGGGCGAGGGAATGCAACGCGCGCAGCCAGCACTGGAGAGTCGCCGAACAGAGACGGCCTGGACCCTCAAGGCCAGTGACAACCAGCGAGAATTAAAGGCAACTTTGCAACCCCACTTCCCTGTCCGCCAGGCTGCCGCGCCTTTTCCGCCTCCCCGAGAGCAGGGCCCACCAAGCCACCCGCTAATCTGTCAAAAGGCGCTCGGAGCCGGCTTGGGACGGCTGGTGCTGCAGGGCGGGGACAAAGGGACCGGGGTGGGTCACCCACCCACACATCCTCCCCAGCCAACATCATTTTACTCCGACGCGGCGCGTCCAAAATGGAGGGAAACGTCTGCAATTTAAAACCGCAGCTCCATTTCCGCAGCTGGCCGGGCCGGGCGCACCTTGAGCCTCGCCAGCAGCGGCCCGGACCGACTCGGAGGAGGGGAGGGCGAGGCCGCGGCGCCAGGCCCGGCGCCCAGGGACCCCGGCCCACCCGCCGCGCCCGCCCCGCGGGCCTCCCCCCGGCCCCTCGGAAACTGCGCCGCGGGGAGCGGGGCGGGGGTACGGGCGCTCACCTGCTCCGGACTCCGGCAGGAACACGAACAGCTCCGGGAGAGTTGCGGAGCAGAAACCCGGCGACGGTTCCACGCGCGCGACACTACCGGCTCTCGCGCTCTCGCGCCCCGCGGTCCCGCAGCCCGGGCGCGCGCTTCCCCGGCCCCGCCCTCTCCTCGCCCCGCCCCCCAGTCTGGTTTCCCAGGGCTCCCATTGGCCCCTCGGCCTTTTGAATAGTGCCCGGCGCTGTCGATTGGTTCTGCGACATGGCGCGTCCGCCCCGCCCCGCCCCGCCCCACCCCGCGGCAAGGCCCGCGATGGGGGAAGAGGATTCCGGCGGGTCTGGCCTTGGTGCGGCCCAGAAGGCGTATTTGACCGGGCCTTATCTTAGCCGCCCAGGCGCTCTTGTAGCCCGCTGACCGCGCGCATTCCCCGCCCTTTCCCTCCCGGCACTCGCCACAGTTGTCTGGCGATGCACAGTAGGGAAATTGGTGTGTGAAGTGGCTTGGCGGGAGATATAAAAGGGCTATAAAGTAAATTTGCATAGTGATAACTAAAGATCAACTGACCGAGACCGAAAGTACTTCTTGCTAAAACACTATTGCTGCTCTCCTTACCGTGTTAAAAAAAAAAACAAAAAAACAAAAAAACCCAGAAGACTCCAGGGCAAGCAGTGGCTACGAAGGCAATCTGGGGCTCCTTTGTCTTGGCGATGGCTGCACGTCGGTAGAAACTGACCTGGACCGCAGCTTGGGGGCAGTGGGGCCAGTGGGTGGGAGGGGGTTGGTGAAGAATGTCCAAGGGTTCCCTACAGCTCGCAGCGTTCCTAGCCCGACTGCTGTGAGGAGGAGGATTAACATTAAGTGGAGGTCCTGCAGAGATATGGTAGAAGATATTCAACAACGTGCGGCGTGGAAGAGAAAATTCTGTGCCGTACACAGTGAGATGCCACTTGACGTGCATCCCACAAGTCTGGTTTTACTTGGCCTCCAAAATGCTGAATCATTACATTGTTAACTCCGAATCTGTTATGGATCCTAAACCTTTTTTTTCTCTCCAAGTTATCATTATTGGTTAGTTTGTTTCCTTCCTTTGCGGTCAAGAGTTTAAAGCAGTCCATTGAGGTTCCCTATTTTGCAGTGTGGTTTTAATCAAAGTATTTCTTAACCCAACTACTAGGTTAACCTAACTTACTAGGTAAATTTAAGTGAATTTCTAGTTTGGAAGGACTATCCATTAAATTATAATAAGTAGGCATTACCATTTATAGCCCAGCTTTGGGTGCAAGAGCTCTCATTTTCTCACACTTATATAACTACAAAACACCCAGGTTTACTACTACAAAAATAAGAAAAAAAAAAATACACTGAGCTTTCTCTGTCATTCACATCCAGTGTGAATGAGTTCATCCGAGCCTTTCCCTAGAACAAATTCTGACATCAAATTGTCATTGTCATCAAATTTGCCCTGGGTGGAAATCTGAGCTATAGGAATGCACACCGAGCTTCAAAGTCAGAAAACCTTTGTGATTTTTGGCAAAGCCCTCAGCCTCAGTTGTCTTAGCCCTTAAGGTGAGATAGTATTAGTGCTACCTCATTTTTTGCAGTAAATGACACAGAAATGAAAACACTGTAGTGGGTATGTGGGGACCTAAGATAGTAACTATTCCTAATAGCCACAGAACCCCTGTGACTATGCTCCTCTGAGCACACCTGGTGTGCAAGCTTACCCTTGTCTCCACTTTTGATCCTTTCCGCCATGACTCTTAATTCTGATGCCCTAATTCTGGACTCTGTAAAATTGCCTGTATGTCTTCCTCTTCCTTCCTTCTTCTAAGGGGCTGTCTTAGAAAATTCACTTTGAGATAGCAAGAGCAGGGTCACTGTAATCTTTGTAGTATATTTACTACAGTATCCAGTGCAATTAAATCTGCTTAAAACATGTCTGAGGGCGATAATATAAAATATTTGAGATGAATGTTTAAGATCAGATTTGCAGAATTCTTTTAAATTTCTTCATTTTACTTGAGCAAGTGCATCCTAACTGACTGTACAACCTAAAACCTATTTGGAGCACAGTAGTGTATTATTTTATTCAGAACACACACCTACATAAATGACGAACAATGTATGTGAATATTATATCTATTAAAACAGATGAAATGTAATTGCAATATAGATGTATTTGAAAGCTGTACAGAATCAGCTTGAATAGCCATTAAACAACTCTAAATATTATTTGACATGAATAGTTTGGCAGAAAAAAATTGCATCTTCATACTAAGTTACTTAAAATATTTCTTTGCTTGTTTATGTTTGATACAGAAGGCTAGGATCCCAGAGATAACCACTGCTATAGCAAAGCAAGTCGTGGTACTCTGAACTGGAGTCTTCTCCAGGGTAAGTCACACTGTGGAACAAAATGCCATTTTTGCCTGTATGAGTATAGTTTTTACATACTTAGATTTCTGAAATCTCAGTAAAGTAATCTTTTGTCTATGTACTGTAACAAAGGAAAGTTTATCTTGGACCATTCAGAATGATTCCATTTGTAACGTACCAAAAGTACAAGATTATAAGCCTTCCCATAGCATTAACCTTCAAGATAGCATAACAGCAGCACCCATCAAAAATGTCATTTCTACAAATATACAGCCCTCCTTTTATTTTAATTTCCACTTCTTTTTCCTGTTTTACTTTCCATGATGTTCTCTGTGTTCATTCTGTTGGCCCTAGAGAGAACTCCTATTGCTCCACAAGTCAAGGCCAAGACACCAATCCTGATCAGAGGAGAGAGGCCCCAGTTTCCTTTGGGTCTCCTTCCACTGGCCAACGCAGGCTACTCAGGTCTCTTTACATTCCTTTTTTTTTTTAATGGTCTATGTTTTGAACACACTTTTGCTTTGCATATGCCTACTAGACAATGTATATGCTTGTGAAATAGTCCTAGAGTGCTGACCATGCATTTAACAGGATGCCCTTCTTTATGTTCTCAAATCATAAAGTCAAATTAGGGAATTCCTCCTATTCTTTATTATATCCAAAAGGGCAATATAAATTCCTGTCAGTTACTTTGAAAATCCTTTGCTCATTAATAATATTCAATAATATCTATAAATACTACCAAATTTTTTTGCTTCTTTTTCTAATTGGGGTAAAATACATATAACGTAAAACTTTTCATCTTAACCATTTTTAAGTGTGCAGTTCAGTGGCATTAAGTACATTCACATTGTTGTACAACTGTCATCGCCATTCATCTCCAGAACTTTTTTCATCTTCCCAAACTGAAACTCGTTGTACCCATTAAATAATTATTTCCCCTTTCTCCAGTCCCTGGCAGCCATCATTCTACTTTCTGTCTCTATTAATTTGACTATTCTATATACCTCATATAAGTGGATTCACAAAGTACTTGTCCTTTTGTGACTGGCTTAGTTCACTTTGAATAATGTCCTCAAGGTTCATCCACATTGTAGCATATGTCAGAATTTGCTACCTTTTTAAGACTGAATGATATTCCATTATATGTATATACCACACTTTGTTTATCCATTCACCCATCGATGGACACCTGAGTTGCTTCCATCTTTTGGCTATTGTGAATATTGCTGCTCTGAATACGGGTGTAGAGGTATATGACTTCCTGTTTTCAATTTTGGGGGTGGGTATATATCCAGAAGTAAAATTGCTGGATCATATGGTAATTCTATGTTAAATTTTTTCAGAAACCTCCATACTGTTTTCCATAGCAGTGTACCACCCACAGGGCACAAGCGTTCCAATTTCTCCACATCCTCACCAATGCTTGCTATTTTCTGGGGTTTTTTGGTTTGTTTGTTTTTGATGGTAGCCATCCTAAGGGGTGTAAGGTGGTACTACCAATGTTTTAATAAAATAAACATTTATGGGGGCGTCTCTGGCAGTCCAGTGGTTAAGACTCCATGCTTCCAATGCGGGGGGCACAGGTAAGATCCCTGGTCGGGAACAAAGAAAGATCCCACATACCTCGTGGGATAAATAAATAAATAAATAATTTTAAAAATATTTATGATTTTTAAATATTTTTATAATATCATATATGGTTTGTCAAGCCACACAAGGCACCCTGGAAATTTTGATTCAGGATATGCCCATTAGATTAAAAATTATTGCGCTAAGAGACTAAGAGGTATTTGTGTCATGCATTTTTTTTTAAGTACAATACCAGTTAGTGTCGTATATAGTATAGATCAAAATTTTTCTAACTTCTTTAGGCCAAGGCAAGAAAAATGTTTGCAAGTAAGTGACAAACTCTTCCCATTTCCTTAGGAAAACATGACTTGAGAAGAGCTAAAATATAAAATATTAACAAGAGTAAATTAACACAAAAGCAACCTATTGCCTCAAGTTACTTTCATCTCAGGATAATTAATTCAAGGAGGAGGAGAATTGAGCTTCAACATGTTTCCTCTTTCATGGGACTGTCCTTTGCAAAGCAAGGAAACATTTTTTCATTGGTGAATGTGTGAGTAGAGGCCAGTGAAGCGACAGTTAACCAGCCCGGTTTCCGAGGAGGGAAGAGAAGTGTAAAAGCATGTTAGCTGTACATGTTTTGCAGGGTAAACTTTTTGGACACATGAGCATTTAAAGTCCAGTGCTACATCACCCTTTGGAATATACACAGGGAAATGATAACTAAGAGGCAGGATGGTTTCCTTTCAGTTCCAAGGACCCATGATTAAAAGAGTCAGAGGATTACTGATTTGGCAGGACGGAGTCCCACAGAGAATGTGGATTTCAGAGATGGGGAGACCTGCACTTGAATCTTCACCTCTCCACCTACACTTCAGACCTTAGGCCCTTAAATTTTATCTTCAGACTGTTTATCTATAAAATGGGGAAAATAATACCCATCGTTCACAGCGCAGTTGTGAGGTTTAAATTTAACAATAAGCAATCACTAAATAGTTCTGATTCATTAATTTATTAAGTCATTCATTCAGCAAATATGTATGAAACTCTTATGATGGAAGAAATTTGAAGAGAAAATTTAAAACAAATTTTACAACAAATTCCAGCAGTGCCTGGGATTTTTATGTTTATCTAAATGAGATATAAGTTCATAGAAGGAAGGGGGATGAAGCACACTGCTTTTGAGGAACAAGCCTTTCCAACAAGGGTCCACATGGCAGTCTGGAATTAGACGGCCTGGAAAAGTTAGTGGAGCCAGCTAGCTATGGTTCAGAACACAGCCTCCCACAAGAGGGAGACTGAGGTTCCAGTTCCCTGAATTAACACTTTGGGCTGGAAGATCATCACCCAATCCCTGATACCAGTGACACTGGACTGACTACTTTATAACCAGATAAGTTCTTTGGCATCCCTAAAACAGCTTAGAGTAACTAAATTGGAAAAATGTCTTTCCTAGAGTTTGGAAATACCTCAAATCCAACAATATCCTCCCCCTGCCCAAAATACTTGTACTGCTGGTGATTTTGCAACCACCAGGTGATTCTAAAATGCCAGGGACCATGAAGAAAGTCTTTCAAATTACTTGAGCATGTTCTTTGCCCACCACATACAAACCAAGGCCTCTACCTCGTCCTCTGCCTTCAAGTTGATTTGGCAAGGAATACTCACTGAGTTCACACCAGGGCCTTTAAGAGCGTACCAACAGGTCGATGTTCACTGAGGATTGATGATCTGGGTCCAGAAAGAAAGCATTCACCTCAGGTAGAGAGAGGAGGACGTGGGACGTGGTACACACCAGGTTTGGCAATCTGACTTGGGGCTCCTGAAAATCACATGGCCATCGATGCCCATGTTGACATGAACTTGCTTTGTCTGGCCACAAGCTCAGCAGTGTTTCATGATGAGTTTCTCTCCCTGTCGGTAAGGTTTGGATCATTTTTCAATGTTTTCTCCCGTTGCCCGTGTGCCAAGTGTTAGAAGATCTGAATACACTTAATTAATAATTAGTGACATCCCTGAGCTCCCTCTACCGGCTCTGCCTCGGCCAGCTGTGGCAGGGGAGAATTCTTCTTCTACTTCTTCCACGAAGAGAACAATTTATAATCCACAAACCAAGAGGATGGAGCAGAGGATGTCTAAAAAGTAGCTAGAAGTTGATGGACTGCCAGGTTCACTTTCAAGGCAGAAGTCTGGAATGTCTGTGTGGTTCTTGGCACAGGTAAGTGATGCACAGCTCAGGAGCCCTTCTAGAACCTTATCGCAGTGAACAGATGAAACCGAAAGCAGAGGGGCTGGAAACTTCTCTGTTTGTCATGCACCTAAGGAGTCCAGAGAGAATAAAACAATATCTGAACCCCTTTGTTTTGTTGCAAGTTTCTAAATAGGAAGAACAAAAAAGGTTTGATTCACATGAGAATCACTCCAGCATGACAGGACCTGGAGGCACCATCTTTGTCCCAAGGAGGAGGAAAGGGCCGTCCATCAAAATGTTTTTGGGAGCATTGTGGAGAGTGCCCTGCCTGGACCGGCCAGAGCCCTCAGAGGGCTGTCAAGTATAGATGGGAGGGCTGTCAGGTGTAGATGGAGGGCTGTCACGTGTGGATGAGGCCCAGCTCTGCCAGAAGAAGGGCATGTCTTGGCTAACAAAGACTTAGTGCGGCATGTCCCCCCTTGTAACTGGTATCACCACACGTCAGTGAGCGTCATGTGTGTGCTGGCCTCTAACTCCAAACTGAAGATGTGCACCGTTTCATCATTTTAGTGGTCTTTGTGTCCTAGCCTTGGTATAGGCTCATGGTGTAAAGATTTGTTGGATGGATAAGAAAATAAACCAACCAAACAAACAAACAAAAACACTTGGGGGAACAAAAAAAGGGTAAGAAAGAATGAGAAGAACAGAGGAAGAAAATGTACCACCCTGGAGGGGTGACGTGGTTGCTATGGTGACGTGGACCTATTGGCTCGGAGAGTTTCCTGACTATCAGGATCTGCCCAAGTCACTCTCCAGTGGCGCTGCCCCTCAGCGTGCTGTACCCTCACCTGGGGAGGGAGGTGGCAGATTGCTGGCTGCATGCAGGGCCACACCACAGAAGTGTTCAGCGGTGGGAGTTGGGGTTGTATATCCTGGCATGATTATTTTAAAGGACATACTGGAGGGGAGGAAAAAATAGGGAAATGTGAAGAGTTAGGCCAGTGCTTGGACCTGCCCTCTGTCCTGCGCACAGTAATGCGGCAGCCCACTGCAGGCCGGCCAGTATCTGCGAATTCAAAGATGCGTGATCTACCTAACACTTATTAAAACTTCAGGGCTTCCCCGGTGGTGCAGTGGTTAAGAATCTGCCTGCCAATGCAAGGGACACGGGTTCGAGCCCTGGCCCGGGAAGATCCCACATGCCGCGGTGCAACTAAGCCCGTGCATCACAACTACTGAGCCTGCGCTCTAGAGCCCGCAAACCACAACTACTGAGCCCACGCGCCTAGAGCCTGTGCTCCGCAACAAGAGAAGCCACCGCAATGAGAAGGGCGCGCACCGCAACGAAGGCCCAACGCAGCCAAATAAATAAATAAATTTACTTAAAAAAATAAAAAATAAATAAAAATAAGACTCCACTAAGTGCCGGGATCTTGTGTGCAGATAGCTCTATTAATCCTTCCAACAGTCCGATGAGGTGGGAACATTATACCCATTTTGCAGGTGAAGAAACTGAAAAAAAGGGCTGGCTGACTTGCCAGGTTGACACAAGGAGTAAGCGGGAAGAGCTGGGAAGAGAAACCAAGAGTGACTCAGAGCCCATGGTTATCTACAAGGGGCTAAGAGAGGCCAGGCAAGAGCAGCTGAAATCCCAGCTGGTTCCCAGAGAGTTGGGACGAGGCACAAGATATCCCTGGTGGTAAGTCTGCCCCACCCCTCAGAACCAGTAATTATATACCCAGTGAGAGTGGTGGCTTGATGTGGGTGTTGGCTCATGAACTGTAGGCACTAGGAAAGCTAGGACTTGTCATGTGACCTCATTATCCATCCCCTTTGCTGGCAACCAGGGCTGTGCACAGTGTGGTGAACACACCCAATCAGTTGCTTGCTGTTTGCGCAGCTGTCTTTTTAGGCTGTGCTCTTTGTAACAACAAAAAACCAGCCCCCTGCAGGGCTATTTGATGTCACAAAAACCCAGCCTCCAAACTCTCCATATCTGCTTCTATCAGAAGCTCTTTCTTTTACACCTCCCCTGGGAGCCTCAGCTGCACCACCAAGGGAAAAAAAAGAAATACAAGAGATAGAAGATGAACATCTTTATGCATAAGAGTAGAGTTAATCCATATTTCATTCCTAAAGCCTGAAGTTTATGAGATTGGCTGGGATTTGTTACATAAGTAATTGCAGTTTGTTCTGAAGATAAGGCAATTCTGAGTTGGTGACCAGGCTGGAGTGTCCACCTCACAGAGTCTCCTGGCTATTGTCTAGGGTTTGCTTTTGACTTCATTTCATGGAATAAAAGGTCATTGCAGACCCAACACGTGAGCAGGAAGTGGGCAGGGCTTGTTGCCCTGCCTGGTGGTTCACGAGAGGAGAAACACAGAGAACTCATAACCTCTGCGGTTTGATGTGTGTTGCAACGTGAAAACCCGGAAGCTTATCTTAGAGGAGGCTGATGGGTCAAAGTCGGCAATGAACTGGAGCCTTTACTGTTGGAAGCTTAGGAGGGGAGCGAGTCTTTGTCCTCCAGAGAAGCACCCAGGTCCTGGCACCTGATAAATAGTCCCCAAAGTGTAACCCTGTCCCATCAGAATGGGATAGTCAGAAGAGTGTTTACAAGAATGCAATTTGATTTTTTAAAAAATAGTTTGATTTTCTCTAAAAATTAACAGCCCTCCTTATGGTTTGACTTGAGTGAGAAGCACATGGGTCAGTGGTGACAGGAGATGGAGGAGACATGGGTGCCCTGTCCCTCCCCACCCCATGTCTCAGGGCGTTTCAGTGGCTTGAGCCAACCTGCCTGTTTAAGCCTGTGAATTTGCTTGATCTTGAAAACCTGCCAGGTAGTCTCACAGATGGTCGAAAATTGCCACCTGGATCGGTGCTAACACAAATGCTAGAAAATACTGCTTACAGGCTAGCCAGGAAAACTTTTTACCGGAAAATTGCTTGAGAAGAGACCACAGAGTTTCAGTGAGGATATGCCAATTAAGGATAGAAATACTGGAATTTCATGAAATGGGACATCCTGATGGAGCCACAAGAAGACATACTCTCTGACAGTCACATCAAAGGCATCCTGAGGGCACAGGCAGTGTGAACCTCCCTGGCTCCCAAGGTTTCAAAGGGACCCATCAAGGAGGAGAGAAAACAGCCTCCCTGCGGCTCTCTGCCGCCTGCTACCCCCGGCTCAGCAGGTAAATAAGACTGGAAAAGCAAGACTGGGAGTGGTCCTACCATGCTTATTTGAGGAAATGTCTGAGTGTCAGCTGTCAACATAGTTCCTCCCAAGATTCTCATCATTCTTAAAGATTAGACACCTTTAACTAATTTCCAAGTACACCCCCAAGGCGGGCTATGACGTTGGCGGTTCCCCGAGAGAAGCCCTTGCAGGCTGGTGCCCCTGGAGGACAGGCAGAGGCTGTGTCACCTGTCCAGACTGCGGTCCCCCAGAGTGAACAGCAGAGTCAGTTTGATCTTAATTAGCATTTGGGATATGAATATAAATACCCAGCTCCCAAGACAGGGAGTCAGCCCAGGAAAACCCCAGGATGTGGAGCTCTCAGGGGTTGGGGGCAGGCTGGCCTCCAAAGGCCACACAGAGCTCTGCAGCGAGCCGGGGTCACGGCTCACCTCTGTTCAGCCACCGCAGATGTTTCCGGAAGCTCCCTCCCAGCTTTGGCCCTCCTGGCTCTGTTTGGTTCCTGAGAACAAAGAGAAGAACTGTGTGTGTGACCGGGCCTGAGACACATGGGAAAGCCATTGCTGGCTCGGCTGACAGATGTCAACACACACCGGCCCTAAGGCTCCAGGAAGACGGCGCCTTTTTGCATGAGTGGAGGGAATATTTTGGTACAGGTGGAGGGGACTGCGTCTGCAGAGACCCTAGTTCCCAGCCTTTGGCGTATGGCCGAAGGGACCTCCTGGGGTCGGGGGAATGCTAGGGAGCTGGTGAGCAGGGGGGCTTCTGCCTCAGGGGGGCCTCTGCTCTTCCCCTAGGAGCCCCTCTTTGGGCCCAGGTTCCTGTTTGGACAGGACATTGGGTCTGTCACAGCCACAGGCACTGGTTGGGCTCTGCTTCCCTTGGAAAGGCATCCTGCCAAGTGCTTCCTGGAGCGTTTGGGAAAAGGCCCCTTCCCAGGGGCAGTATTCATTCTGTAATTAAAAAGTTGCATTTCAGGGCCTTCCCTGGTGGCGCAGTGGTTAAGAATCCGCCTGCCAATGCAGGGGACACAGGTTCGAGCCCTGGTTCGGGACGATCCCACACGCCGCGGAGCAACTAGGCCCATGAGCCACAACTACTGAGCCTGTGCGTCTGGAGCCTGTGCTCCGCAACAAGAGAGGCCGCGATAGTGAGAGGCCCGTGCACCACGATGAAGAGTGGCCTCCGCTTGCCACAACTAGAGAAAGCCCTCGCACAGAAACGAAGACCCAACACAGCCATAAATAAATAAATAAATAAAAATTGGAAAAAAAAGATTTAAAAAGTTGCATTTCAAAGACACTTCTAATGATCCAAAATATTGTTGCCAGAAAGAAAATGATGTAGTTGGCACCCCTGAGGCACTGCTTGGAGGGCCTTCTGCACAGCGCCTGGAACCATGAGCCCGCAGTAAAGGGCACACCCGCCTCAGGACGCTGGAGAAGGGGCTTCAGGCGTCTTGCAGATTGATAGCGGACAGATGTTCACTCATTCAAGACATCACCTCCGGAGCACCTGCAGTTTGCCAGCACTGTGCTAGGGCCAGGCCACAGCCCAGTGGAAGAGACAATGGGGCCCAGAGGGGGGCGTCCAAGTCAGACCCAGCAAGCGGTGGGTGGGAGGGAGGGCATCCTTGCAAGCAGCCCCCTGAATGGAGGGGGCCGGGACTGAACTTGGAAGGATTCCTACTGCACTTGGTATTTAGAACAGGGAGAGGCCGCTTTCCTCTCTCTGCCTTCTCTCCTTTTCCTTCCTTCCTTGTCACCCCATTTCCACACTACCCCACTGAGTCTGCCTCCAGGGGGACACTAATCCCTGCCCTCCCAGGACCCAGGGTCTCCCTGGGGCTGTGAGGCATCTCCACTGCCCCTCCCTCGTCTGCTGCCCTCTGGTCTGGCCTTGACCTCCCTCCCCAGATTAGGGGCTGGTCTGGAATTGAGCACGCACCACGGTGAAGTGGTGGGCAGTCACAGCTGGTCAGTCTGTCATTCTGTCCCTTCTCATCCAAAGATTCGGAACGGTACCCACTATAACGGGCCTTCTTGTGGTCTGATTTCATTTTTCCTCCCAATGGAATTGGACTTAGTTCTGGAAACATGATGCATTTTATTCAGTATTTTATTGACCAAAAGCATCTCTTTGGGATCAAGAGATCTTTGGAAACCCACAATGTTCAAGAAAAACATTCAGCAGTCTTAGACACATCTCTGTCATTTGCCTCTGGACTTTTTATTCCTTTAGCCCAGAATAATATTTATTCTTTGCTTCATCTGACTGAATCACAGTGAATATTTATACCTTGAACCAAGCACACAGCAGAGGATGCGAGGCTTGGGGGATTTTTGCAAAGCTGTCCTGGTTAAGGGTCTTGCAATTCTCCCAGAAGTTTATTCTCCTGGTGTAAATCTGACTCGGAGATTTCTCACAGCTCTCCGTGCTCAAAAGCCTCTCATTCTGTGGCACTTGGACCCGAGCATTCGACTATTCGACAGCGGGATAAGCACGTGAAGGGCGCTGCCCTCCTGCTCCCTAGGGTCTGGCCGCTCTGCCGCCGTGCTCAGAGGTTTGCAGCCAGACCTTGGCTTCTCTTCCTTCCCAGCCCCCCACTTCCATCCTGTCCCTGCCAGAGATTTAAGGAGAAGGAAGCTCAACCCAGTTGGTTTTCAGCTTGTCTGTCCACTCTAGGGAGGAAAGGAAGAGTCAGCTTAGTGGGGGAGGCCAGGGTCAGCCCTCGCAGGGTCTGGCACCTGGCTGGCCTCTGGGGTCCAGCCCCTCCGTCTGTCTGGATGGTGCCTGAGGCCTTCTGCCTTGGGTGCCCGCTGTTTGAGCAGCCTGAGAACAGATCTGCGCCCCCCTCACTCTGTGCCCCAGGAGCCTCCCTCAGAGTAGGAATTCTAGAAACACCCTTTCTGTAAAGCTGAATGAGTGAAGGAACCCGCAACAGGGTGGAGAACTGAGATTGCAGGGCTGTACCTGAGGAAAAACAAACGTGACCTTTCTTGTTTTCAGCCTCTGCATTTGCCTGGAGCTCTGCTTAATTCAACCTTTTTTTTTTTTTAATGAGGAGGGGAAACACTTCACTTTCTCAATCCAGTTAAAGAGGCACCTGTATGCCACTGGGCTGGGCTCACCTGTCGAGCTCACAGGATGGGGAAGAATCCACCCTTGTCCCTGTGGGATCTGCCCTCTCGACTGAGGTCCGGAGGAAGGAGAAAATGTGGGGTGCAAGTGCCCGACCACAGTGGGTGTGTAGCTCAGGGCACAGATACCCTTCTCGCCTAGGCCCACCTCCATGCTGTCCCCAGGCCCCCGTGGAGGACTTTGGGGGAGGTGAGCCTGTGGGAATCATTCTGCAGCTGCATCCCACGCTAGAGCACAGGGCTCTGTGAGCGGTGATTTGGGCCCCTCTGCCTGCACCCTACCTCTCTCAGGAGTCTCGTTGCCTCTCTGGGACCTTGCATCCAGGTCCTTCAAGGTCTGTCCTCTCAAGGTAGAGTGTCATTCCCATTTTACAGATGAGGACAATCAGATTCAAAGAGGTCAAGCGACGTGCCCAGGTTCACACAGTTGGAAGGCTGCAGAGCCAGGCCTCGGCCCTCCTGTTATGCAGTGCTGTCCCCACCACAGTGAGAGGGCTCCTGTGCTGGGGACACGCCCGCAGGGGTGACAGGAGCAGGCGGCATTCGAGCTGGGCCTTGAGGGGTGGGCAGGATCTCAGCAGATGTAGAAAAGGTGGGAAGAGGGCAGAGGGCACAGAGAGAATGAGTCAGAGAGACAGGAAGTGCAGGCCAGGCCTCAGGGGAGGCTGATGTCCCGGAAGGAGCCCAGGTCATCTGCAGAGGCAGCCCCCGTGTCTGACCCGCCAGTCCCCTCTGAGGCAGGACAAGCTCCTGAGGCATCTCTCACCATTAGCCAGTGCAACTCCAGCTTTACCAACTGTCCCAGCCAAAGCCTTCGGCTTTATGTCAGGGGAAGGTCACAGTGGCCCATATAACCTCACTCTGCTACACCGCTGTGGGCAGCGGCCCTCTCTGAACTGTGGTCTATGCAATAAGGACCTTTGCAGTAATTTGCAAGGAGAAAAAAAAGTGGCTTATGCAAAAAAAAAAAAAGGAAATTACTTTATTGGTGCCTTTTGGGGAAGGGCAGGGATAGATCTGGTACTTCCAGTAGAGCTTGATTCAGAGGCTCACGTGATGCCATCAGGAGAGAGGCAGCTCTTGGCTCCACCTCTGCTGAAGGTTGGTTTCATTGTCAGGCCCCAGCAGCTCAAGATTCAGGCCATCCTTCCTGTTGTTAGGTCCAGTAGGGAACGTCTGACCCAAAGATCCTCTGGAAAGGCTCATTTCATGTCATTGCTCTGCCTGGGACATTTACCCCTCCCCAGTGAGAAGCTCGCGAGTCCCATGGCCGCCATGTTGCTAAGCTGGATTTAACCCCCCCGCCCAAAGTTCATGATCTAGGAGTGGGGGAGGGGTGCTACTCCAGAGGGTAATTAGGGTACTCCTTCCAGGGGAAGCGTGCAGAGGAAAGATGGAGAAAAACAGAGGCTCACCCTACACACAATACATTACAAAACCCATTCTACCAAAGTTGGTTCTCACCTGGTTTGGGGAACCTGGAGGAGAGATAATGACCTTGAAAATGTGCAGCCCTCTCACCATGGCCTGAGGCCAGGTTGGGACACCAGGCCTGCCTGCTAGAGCAGCCAGCTGCTAACCAAGCCAGAGGATGGGCACAGATCATGCCAATGGGGAGCCACACTTGAATTTCAGGGTCAGAAGTTGAGAGGTCAAAGCAGGGGGTCAGGGCAAGGTGGGATCAGGCCCTCGGCACCCTAAGCACCTGATCAGGTGGGACGCAGTGTAACACATCCGCCTAAATCTCAAGTTTCCATCTTTTCTCTACAATGGCGCCACTTTGAAAGGAGTCGGTGGTAAGATCCCTCAGTTGCTTTTTTTTTCCTTTCCTTCTCTAGCCTTCAAATGATTCCAGAGCCCCAATTTTGCCTTGTGCAACCCACATCAATCCAAGTTAAGAAGACTTCCAAGGGCTTCCCTGGTGGCGCAGTGGTTAAGAATCCACCTGCTAATGAAGGGGACACAGGTTCGAGCCCTGGTCCGGGAAGATCCCACATGCCACGGAGCAACTAAGCCCATGCGGCACAACTACTGAAGCCCGCGCGCTTAGAGCCTGTGCTCCACAACAAGAGAAGCCACCGCAAGGAGAATCCCGTGCACCGCAACGAAGGGTAGCCCCCCCTCGCCGGAACTAGAGAAAGCCCGCGCGCAGCAACAAAGACCCAATGCAGCCAAAAATAAATAAATAAATTTATTTTTTAAAAAAAAGATTTCCCCAGAGAATGTTTTCTCCTGTAAGACCACAGAAACTACTCTAACAGGGAAGATATGAGCTCACCACCTCATCCCCTACCTGCATCTTCCCTTCTCTGCCTCAGCTGCTGAATTAGGGGCAGCTGGGGCTGCCTGATCCTCTGTCTTGTGCAAATTAGAGAAAAAAAATACAAAACAAGGAACATTCCTGGGGCAGATGCAGCCCCCCATCAGGGTACAGGTCTGAAGCAGGGCACACACAGGCTGGATTTCAGCACCCACCGCATCTCACCCAGGAGCCCTTGGACAGGGCACAACCTGCAGAGTTGTCCGTGGCACTTTTGGTAGGTTACAGGAAGGGGAAGGTCCCCGACCCCAGCACACCAGCACCCAGAGGGGAGGCAGAGAGAGGGGGCTGATCCCTCTGGCACCCCCTCCCCAAGGTAAAAGACTCCACTGATGGAGAGAAATATAATTGTCATTAAAACAAATCATCAGGTTTTTTTTATTTGGCAGAAGCATGGCACTCTGTAGCTTTCAGCGAGTGGTCACCCTCAGGTTCTCTTTTGATCCTCTCAAAAAAAACCTGTCGGGTAAAGGGGCAGATATTTCTCACTTCCTTTTTACAAATAAGGAAGCTGGGATCTAAGGGGTTGATCTGCTTATCCTCGTCTCATGGCTAGCAGGAGGCAGAGCGAGAACTATAAGCCAGGCTTGTTGAAATCGAATCCAGGGCTCTTTTATTTGTTTCTACTCTGTGTTAAAATTGAAATATCTGACCTGTCAGGAAATCCTGTTAGCTTTACCTCCAAAATACTGCATATCCAGAATCTGACCACTTCTCATACCCTCGCTGCCACCATCTCTTGCCTGAATTATTGTAACAGCCTTGTAACTGATCCCCTGCGTCTGTCCTTGCCCTGCAGGCTGCTTTCCACACAGCCACCAACTGATGTTCTCTTCTTAAAACTTGAGGTCATGTCATGTGTCTGCTTCAAACCTTCCGGTGGCTTCCCTTCTTTCACAGTGGTGCAGAAGGCCACGCCCACACCCTTCACTGGCCTCATCCCCTGACATCCCCCCTCTGCCCACTCAGCTCCAGCCACCCTGGCTTCCTAGCTGTTGGCTTCCACCACAGGGCCTTTGCACATGCTGCCTTCTCTGCCTGAACATTCTCCAGCACTGCCGGGTGCTCTCTCTCTCTTCTTCAGGTCTTACCCTAATGTTACTTTCCCAGTGAGGTTTTTCTTGACCACTCTGTTGAAAATGATGGCTCCCCACCACCCCATACTTCCTTCCCTTTTCTCCAGAGCCCTTTCCGCCCGTGTCACTCCATTCATCAGTTTTTCCAAGCTAGAATCGTTCCTGCAGAGCAGGGAGTTTGTCTGTTTTCCCAGCCCTAGAACAAGGCATAGCAGGTGCTCCCCAAATGCTAAGGGAGTGAAAGACTGAACACACTGCCTTGGTGTGGGAGGCAGCTTGCTGTCCTTTCTTCACAAGGACAGATGCGGTGGTGGTGTAATAAGATGCCCTCTGAATAGCAAGTGTGGAGAAAGAAAAGTCTCCCTTCCTGGAGTGGTGGCCCTTTGCAGCCAGTCCCCTGGCATTCAGTTACTTCCTCACCCAGCGCTGAGTAATGTAGCCTGGTGACCTTTTGGAGACCCGCACCTGAGAGACTCTTTTGTTAGGGCAGAACTGTATCTCCTGGAACCTTTTTTTTTTTTTTTTTTATTTACTTATTTGGCTGCGTTGGGTCTTCGTTGCTGTGCACGGGGTTTCTCTAGTTGCAGCAAATGGGAGCTACTCTTCTCTGTGGTGGGCGGGCTTCTCATCGCGGTGGCTTCTCTTGTTGCGGAGCACGGGCTCTATATAGGTGTGTGGGCTTCAGTAGCTGTGGCACGAGGGCTCAGTAGTTGTGGTTCACGGGCTCTAGAGCGCAGGCTCAGTAGTTGTAGCTCACGGGCTCAGTAGTTGTGGCACACAGGCTTACTTGCTCTGCAGCATGTGGGATCTTCCCGGACCAGGGCTTGAACCCGTGTCCCCTGCATTGGCAGGCAGATTCTTAACCACTGCGCCACCAGGGAAGTCCTCTTGCAACATTTATTTAAAATTTTTTTTTTGAGTTTCTAGGAACTGTGCCTGTCAGAAATCTTCAAATTCCCCTTGCTTTGTCCCCACTTGTCCGACATGCTCTGGGGAGAGGAGAAGACAAAAACGGAGGCCAGGAAAGGAAACAGGGGTGGCTTGGATGGAGGACCGGGGTAAGTGGACCTCTTCGTCTTCCCTGAGTGGCGCCCCCTTGGGGATGAGGAGGGCTGGGCCAGCCGCCCCGGCAGCCTAAGCAGCAGCCACTCAGAAGCCCCGGAGCAGGTACCTCTCAGCACGGAGCCCCCAGATCCTGTGCTGCTCTTAGGGTCCCTGCTGCCTGGATTCGGGGGGAACGGGGGCTTTCAGGTGCCAGGAAGAGGCAGTAAAGCAGTGGAATAAGACAATAAAACCCAGCATTAGTCCTCACAGCCAGGCGGAGAGGTAGATGCCTAAAGGGATGGTCAAGGGCAGTGGTGGATGGCAGAGGAGCCGGGGGGCAAGATGAGGTGAGGTGACAGCGCCTCCTCCCCATCAGCGCGGCCCTCGGGACCCCCCACTGAGGCCTTGATTTCCTTGATCAATTTCATAAAAACATGCTTCACAGCATGTTTCCCATGTTCACAGCAGCATTATTCCCAACAGCCGAAACATGGAAGCAACCACTGTCCCTGGACAGATGGATGGATGAACAAAATGTGGTCTATACATACAGTGGAAGAGGATTCAGCCTTAAAAAGGAAGGAAATTCTGACACATGCTTCAACATGCATGAACCTTGAGACTATTAGGTCAAGTGAAATATGCCAGTCACAAAAGGACGACTACTGTGTGATCCCACTTAGACGAGGGGTCTAGTCAAATTCATAGAGTCAGAAGGTAGAATGGAGGTTGCCAGATGCCAGCGGAGGGGGGAATGGGGAGTTGTTTAGTGAGTGTGCAGTTCCAGTTTGAGATGAAATGTTCTGGAGACGGACTATGATTATGATGGTTGCATAACAACGTCAATATACTTAATGCCATTGAACTGTGCACTTAAAATGGTTAAAATGGTAAATTTTTTTTTTGGGTCGCACTGCACGGGGTTGTGGGATCTTAGCTCCCAAGCCAGGGATTGAACCCACGCCCCCCAGTAGGGAAAGCGCAGAGTCCTAACCACTGGACCGCCAGGGAAGTCCCTTAAAATGGTAAATTTTATTTATATTTTACCACAATTAAAAAATGGGGGAGGTCAACTATTCAACATGGAGGCAGAGGTCGATAAGCTGGAACTGATGAAAAATCCAGTTACACTCTTAAAGGAATTGTCAGCAATAAAGTCTCACTATCAAACTTTGCATGCACGCTTTAAACCAACTGCTGTCGAGCATAAAGAGACTAAGAGCCGCATGTGTGCTACTTTCAATAAGACTATGACCTTGATACAAGAACTACAAAAGCAAACAGACCTGAAGCTGTTACCACTGACTGAAGAGAAAACTGCGGCAGAGCAATTAAGAGCTCACATGTCAGACTTATGATGAAGAAATGGACTTGCAAAAGGGAACTCTAATGGGGAAGAGATCAATTCCAGAGAGATTTAGGAAGCTGTCTTGTTAGCATTTGATGACTGTTTGTGGCGGGATGACAAAGGAGATTGGGCTTGGGTTACTGGATAGTGATGCCTTCCACGAGAGAGGGGAATACAAGAAGGGCAGATATTGTGCTCATAATGTTCAGCCAAAGGGATGGAATGGAAATAAAGAGTTTTTAAAAGATTAAAAAAAAAAAAAATGGGGGAAAAAACACTTCAAAATTCAGCTGCTTAGGAGAATGTGTGTTTGGATGCGTTTTCCCTGCAAAATCTATTGGCCAGGTATTTATTTGGGGGAGGGGCATAGCACAATGAGGACGAGGATCAGTTTCAGAGACATATTTCCTGAACTGAGACTCCCATCTTCTCAGCCGGCAGGCACGTGACCTCGGGAAAGTCAGTGCCTCTATGTGCCTCATTTCCTCAGCTGTAAAATGGGGATAATGATAGTACTTACCCTATACAGCTTGTTATAAAGGTAAAAAGGGGTAATGCATTAAGCGCTCGGCACAGCTCCTGACATACAGCAAATCCTCCAAACAAATGTTCACTCTCATTAAAGCTATATATTGTGCATAAAAGAACACAGGACTTCACAGGAAAAGCGGTTACCCAATCCGGCACTCTTAGAAATGTGCCACACAGTCTAAAGTTTGGACCAAACAGAACACCCATCAGAAGTCAGCAATGCTCCATCACACACAGGGGTGTTTCTTTATTTTAACAGTTGCTGGGAATCAGGGTCAGTAACTACAGATCTAGTAGCAGTTGATGGAGCATTGTCAGTTGAGTCAGCATATATTTACTGAGAACTTGTTTTGGGCACTGGAAACAGATGGGAACAAACAGAGCACCCCCACCCTCAGGGAGTGTGCGTTCTAGTGGGAGAGTGAAGGACTCCCCCACTCCTTGGTGAGTCATAATGAAACAAAGTTACATCATGAAAACATGGACAAGCAGGAGACAATAACAAGAACACAACTAAAATAAAAATAGTCATTTTTGGAAGAAGATGTGGCTCAAGTCAGCTTAGGACACCCTTACAGGCAGACCATGCCCAAGGTTGGCTGAGAGGATTATAGAATGGTATAGCCACTTTGGAAAATAGTTTGGCAGTTCCTCAAAAAGTTAAACATAGAGTATGACCTCCAGGTACATAGAGAAATAAAAACATATGTCCACACAAAAACTGTACACAAATTTCATAGCAGCATTATTTGTCATAGCCAAAAGGTGGAAACAATTCTTTGTTGCTCAATTCATCATCCAGTGAATGGATAAACAAAATGTGCCACACCCATACCGTGGAATATTATTTGGCCATAAAAAGGAATAATAACCTGATACAACATGGCTGAACCTTGAAAACATCACACTAAGTGAAAGAAGTCAGTCACAAAAGACCACATATGGTATGATTCCATTCATATGCAATGTCCAGAATAGGGAAATCTATAGCAACAGCAAGCAGATTAGTGGTTGCCTAGGGCTGGGGGTGAAGGAAGAAGTGGGCCTGTTAATGGGCTCAGGGTCGTTTCTTTTTGGGGCAATGAAAATGGTCTAAAAATGGTTGTGGAGATGGTTGCACAACTCTGTGAATATACTAAAAACCACTGAATATGCATTTTAAATGAATGAATTATGTGGTATGTGAATTATATCTCAATAAAACTGTTATATATATATATATATTTTTTTTTTTTTTTTTTAATTTTTGGCCGCGTTGGGTCTTCGTTGCTGTGCACGGGCTTTCTCTAGTTGCGGCAAGCGGGGGCTACTCTTTCATTGTGGTGCACGGGCTTCTCACTGCGGTGGCTTTTCTTTGTTGCAGAGCACGGGCTCTAGGCACGCAGGCTTCAGTAGTTGTGGCACATGGGCTCAGTAGTTGTGGCTTGCAGGCTCTAGAGCGCAGGCTCAGTAGTTGTGGCGCACGGGCTTAGTTGCTCCGCGGCATGTGGGATCTTCCTTGACCAGGGCTCGAACCCGTGTTCCCTGCATTGGCAGGTGGATTCTTAACCACTGTGCCACCAGGGAAGTCCCATATATTTTTTTTTTTAAAAAGGAATTTCCAGCTGGACTGGAGTAGAGGGAGCGTGAAGGGTGAGAGAGTCTACTGCAGTAGTTCAGGGCAGAAATAATGAAGGTCTGAGTCAAGGCTGTGGTCATGAGGGTGGAGAACAGGGGCCTGAATGTGGAGACGAGGTAGAGCCCACAGGGTTGTGTGTGTGTGTGTTGTTGTCGTTGTCGTTCTCGTTGGAAGGGAGCTAATAACAGCTCGTATTTATTGAGCGCCTTCTGTATGGCCGCGACCCATGGAACATCTCCTTTGTTGCTCACTGTAACTCTCTAAGAAGGGCTGTTTTTATCCTGGGAAACTGAGGCACAGAGGGATTCAGGAACTTGCCAGGCTAACACAGGATGTGGTGGAACTGGAATTTGCACCAAGTGGTTCGACTCTGAAGCCTCATTCCTCTAACCCCCAGGCTTCTGGGTGGGTGAGCTGGAGGAAGGGACGTCTCTCTCTGAGCGATGAACCAGTTTGCAAGGCAGAAACAGACACAAACATAGAGAACAAACGTTTGGACACCAAGTGGAGGAAGGGGGGATGGGATGAATCGGGAGATTGGGATTGACATATATACACTAATAGGTATAAAATAGCTAACTAACGAGAACCTGCTGTAGAGCACAGGGAACTGTACTTTGCTGTACAGTAGAAACTCACACAACATTGTAAAACAACTGTACCCCAGTAAAGAAAGAAAGGGAGGGAGGGAGGGAGGGAGGAAGGGAGGAAGGAAGGAAGGAAGGAAGGAAGGAAGGAAGGAAGGAAGGAAGGAAGGGAAAAATACTGTGGGAATCACCAGGCACATATCAGGTGGCAGAGAAAGTTTGAATTACCTATATATTAGGACCAAACCGGGACAAGCTAGAGCATTCCAAACTTGGAACAAGGGGTCCTATATAAAATTAATATTTAAACCAAATTATATATAAACTATATACAGTTTTTCAAAAACAAAAGAATACTGGGGCTTCCCTGGTGGCGCAGTGGTTAAGAATCCGCCTGCCAACGCAGGGAACACGGGTTTGAGCCCTGGTCCGGGAAGATCCCACATGCCGTGGAGCAACTAAGCCCGTGAGCCACAATTACTGAGCCTGCGCTCTAGAGCCTGCGAGCCACAACTACTGAAGCCCATGTGCTGCAACTACTGAAGCCCGTGTGCCTAGAGCCCGTGCTCCACAACAAAGAGAAGCCACTGCAATGAGAAGCCCTCGCACTGCAGTGAAGAGTAGCCCCCGCTCGCCTCAACTAGAGAAAGCCCACATGCAGTAACAAAGACCCAACACAGCCAAAAATAAATAAAAATAAAAATAAATAAATTTATTAAAAAAAAAAAAAGTACTGACGGAGGGGCAAGGATTTGGGGGGAAGGGGACAAGTTCAGCCTGGGACATGATGAATTTGAGATGCCTCTGGGATATCCAGTAGATATTCCATGTAACAACGGATTAATGGAACAGGAGCTTGAGAGAGAGGAGGCCAGGAAATGACGGATTTCCACACTATCGAATATACTTGTCCTCCTCGGGAGTGAATGAGAGCACGCGTAAGAGTCTAGTCGGAGGAGGGGAAAAGGAGAGAAACAACGATGGAGACCTGAGGTTCCTGATACTTAGGGCGGGGGGCAGAGGAAGAGCGGCCAGAGGAGGAGGTGGGGAACAGTCAGGAAGCAAAAGGAAAGGCTCACCGGGGACTGAGCCCTGGGCACCCAGAAGGGGAGGTTGGAGGTGTCAGCCCTTAGGCGGGGTGAGGACGAGCAGCCACTGGGAGTCAGAGGAGGGACATTTCAGATCACAGTCGGGGGAGGAGGGAGTGAGGGTGAGGCGAGCAGACAGGGAGTGCAGACCTATGTGACAACCACTGAAGACGGTCCTTCTACCGGCACCTGGTAGGGAGAGCAGGAGAGAGAGTGCCTAATCCTCCGGTCCTGGATGCCTCCGGACACCAGCCGAGCCCCGGTGGGTGTCTGTGATCTGGAGGCTCCCGGTCCGCCCTTCCTGCAGCAAAGAATGCAAATGATCACGGAAGGATACAGATGACCACGGTCTCTCAACCAAGAGCAAGGAACAGCGAGGGTTTCTGTTTTACTGCTTTGGGAGCATATTCAGGGTTTCAGCAATATAGAATAGTTAGCTGAGGTCTGAGGGTTTTTTAAACTATAGAGCATGTTTATTGTGATACAAAATTGGTTGTAATGGGCTTTGACCAAAGTTTGAATTCTTCTCAGAAAGCCAGCCTGTGCCACTACACTTTCTTGGGTGTCATGCTTGAGGAAAATCTGATCTCACGTAAAAGCAGCGACCACAGCCAAAATGGCTAGCCAGCTGCCACCAGTCATCCCCCACCTGCCCTTAACCTCTGCAACTCCTCTCCTATGCCGCCACGTCCGAGCACGCCGCATAGGACACCACCTATCCTTCAGGACCCTTTCATGTCACCACCTCTAGATAAACACTTGCTGAATGACTGAATGACCCACCCACCTGGGAGCAGCTCTCCCCACCAGTGCTTTCAGGTGAAAATGGGGGTCACTTCTCACTATTACCCCAATGAGGGCTCCACCCTCATTGCTTTTTTTAGCCCAAGAAGCAAAACCTGGGACTTTCCTGCGGCTAAGACTCCACGCTTCCACTGCAGGGGGCATGGGTCCGACCCCTGGTCAGGGAACTGAGATCCCACATGACAAGCAGTGCAGCCAAAAATAAATAAATATCAATAAATAAAATATGATTAAATAAAAACCAAGAAGCAAAACTTTCCAGGGTTGAATTGCTAATCAGCATCTACAGGGTAAAAGTGACAGAGAGTGTGGGTCATCTCCCCCAGCGGGGGTCTTTCACAGCCCTGCTGTGAACCATGGCCACTGCAATGGCCCAGCTAGGGAGGTAATTCCACTTTTCCTTTGAGGCACTTCTCTCCCTTCCAGCTGCCCTTGAGTGTTTCGGCGGGAACAGCGTGTGGGGCTTCCTGCCCCCGCCAGAGGTAACCCAGAGGAATGGATTGCTTTTGAAGGACCTGGAGGACCCACGCCCTTCTCCTTCGCCTTGCATCCACTGTTTGTCCCTCATCCCTTCTCCGTCTGAGGATGTCCGCTAGGGTCTAGAGGGCAGGCGCGGGGCAGGGCAGCAGCTGGCCGAGGCCTAGAGGGGCTGCTTTCAAACACATTGAAACCCAAATGAACCAACGATAGATAAAACAAACCTTTAAAAAAGCAACTCCCTTAGGACAGCCCTCTGTGGCTGCATAGCCCCGGCTGCCTCTTTCAAGACCGTGTGCTCTGCTCTCTGGAAGCAGATGGCCTGTTGGAGTTTTCTGGCAAACATTCTGCTACTCTGCTGGGACTATGTGGCCCTCCCCAGTCCCTGCCGGCTGTGCCGGTCCAGGTTGCAGCGTCTTGGGCCTGCTGGGCTCCCAGACCAGGCTAGAAGAGAACACAAAAGCCAGAGCCAGCGGGAGTAGTATGCGCCCCTCCTCACCCCAGGACCCCTGCTGCCGGGAGGAACAGCACCGCTTTGTTCTGTGAAAACCAAGATAAAGAATGGCCTGGCCCTAAACCAGCCCAGACCCAGCAGGTCGGTCCCGCCCTCCCTGCTCTCAACCCCTTTGTCAGGAGTGCATTGGGGAAGGGGCAGGAGAAGCAGAGGGGCACAGCTGCAGAGATGCGGGGGGTCCAGCCACCCAAAGCATGACGGGCTTTCAGATGATTCAGGGGACCCTCCTGCTTGCAGAGAGCAAAAGCTCAGGGGCACGGGACGAACTTGAGGGAAGGAGGGTCAAGGCCGAAAAGCCTGGATTACTGACCTGGGGACCACATTGATCTTCCCTTGGAGTCTCCTTCAGCATCTGTACAATGGGCGCATGACCCCTGCCCTGCCACCTCACGTTCCAGCCTCGGCCTCAGCCTCAGCCTTCTCATCTTTTTTTTTTTTTTAATTTTTAAAAAAATTTTATTATTTATTTATTTATTTATGGCTGTGTTGGGTCTTCGTTTCTGTGCGAGGGCTTTCTCTAGTTGCGGCAAGCGGGGGCCACTCTTCATTGCAGTGTGTGGGCCTTTCATTATCGTGGCCTCTCTTGTTGCGGAGCACAGGCTCCAGACGCGCAGGCTCAGTAATTGTGGCTCACGGGCCCAGTTACTCCGCGACATGTGGGATCTTCCCAGACCAGGGCTCGAACCCGTGTCCCCTGCATTGGCAGGCAGATTCTTAACCACTGCGCCACCAGGGAAGCCCAGCCTTCTCACCTTTGATCCTGCCTGCACAGCTCTCCTCAGACCAACTCCCGCTGCTTCTCCAGGCCCCAGGGTGCTGGAAAATGCCTCTCCCATAGCTCCCACCCACGGAGAAGAGGCCAATTCACCTGAAGAAACACCAGCACCACCTGGTTCCAAATTCCCAGGGAAGAGACTGATTGGCCAGCTGGCTCATGCTCACCTGGGCGGAGGTGACCTGCTGAACCACGGGAAGTGACCCAGCACCAAGGGAGGGGAGGGGGTAAAATGGCTGGCGGTGGACAGGCGGCTGTGATTAAGGGGGTTGCTGTGAACTGGGAGGAGGCTCCAAAAACACGTGCACCCAAGACGCTACCTTACAGAGAGGGATGCGGGAAGAGGGACGGTGAGCTGAGGCGTGGACACGCTCAGCAGGAGCAGCCGATGCGACTTGCGGGTGTGGAGTCTGCCGGAGTCCAGAGCCTCGTGCTCTGCAGAGGTCCAGCTGGAGGCGCGGATCTGGGAGCGTCAGCGTCCGGGAGGCCATGGGGAGGAGATATCCCAGGGCGAGAGAGTGGGGAGGGCTGGAAAGGGGCAGCGAGGAGCACCAGTGATGAGACTGGCAGAGCTGAAGGAGACAGAGGAGGAGCCGCCGGGGATGCAGGAGGAAACCGAGAAAACAGGGCAAGATGGAATCCAAAGGAAGAGGCGGGAAGGGCTGGTGTCGTCAGAGGTCAGGCTAAATGAAGCCAGAAGGGTGAGCAGCTGGGGGTGGGTGTGCACAGAAAGGCCCTGGGAGGAGTGATGCTGAATCTAGAGGGACAGATGGGAGATTCTCGGGTGGAGAAGGGGTGGAGCCCAGGCACCCAGGATGAGGAATCATCACATGCAAAGACACAGTGGGGGACTACCCTGGTGGCGCAGTGGTTAAGAATCCACCTGCCAATGCAGGGGACACGGGTTCGAGCCCTGGTCCAGGAAGATCCCACATGCCGCGGAGCAACTAAGCCCGTGCGCCACAACTACTGAGCCTGCGCTCTAGAGCCTGCGAGCCACAACTACTGAGCCTGCATGCCACAACTACTGAAGCCCGCGTGCCTAGAGCCCGTGCTCTGCAACAAGAGAAGCCACCGCAATGAGAAGCCCTCGCTCGCCACAACTAGAGAAAGCCCACCGGCAGCAACGAAGACCCAACGCAGCCAAAAATAAATAAATTTATTTAAAAAAACAAAGACACAGTGGGAACAGAACGCCTTGGGGGCACCTGAAGCAATATGGAATTGGCGGTGAGTGGGATGGGGGCGGCAGAGGGGTGTAGGAGGTGGAAGTGAAGAGGGAGAAAGGAGCCACACCTGGAGAGGTCTCTTAGGGCATGCCGAGCTGTCCACATCTTCTGTGATCAGGGCTGGCAAACCGCAGCCCACAGGTCGAATCCAGCCTGCCGCCTGTTTTTGTAAATAATGTTTTATTGGAACACAGCCCCACCTAGGCTAGGAGAGCGGAGTCCACCGTATGGCCTGAAAATGTATTTGACCCTCTGCAGTTTCGTTTCACCAAGGAACAAGAATGAACAGGAGGATGAGACCTTGCCGGCCACAGGGTGGGCAGCGATGGAGTGAGTGAGGCTGCAGGCAGGGAGTGGGTAAGGGGCTGTGGCTCCCTCCTGATGAGAGCTGGTGCTGACCTGAGCTAACGTGGTCAGGGGTGAGGGGGCTTAGCTTTACCCGAATGGCAAATAAAATCCTTCCATTAGTGGTGTCTGCCTGAAGCACCGGGTTGAGAAAGATGCTGAGGATATAATTCTGCTCAGCAAGAAAGACTTCACTGACCCATTGCTTAAAAATAAATAAAAATGAAGAATTCTTCTTGGGATTTGCTCACATCTGAAAATTCTGAACAGCTCCCTTTTTCTCTCCCTGTTAATGACAGGACCTAGGAGGCGTGTCTAGGTGTTTACCCATAGCCCTTGCCTGCAAGCCCATTCTGCATCCTCAGGGAGGAGATGACCAGAGATGGAAGGCGGGGTGGGGTGGGATGGTGTGGGTCCTGAGGCTGCCTGTGCTGCAGACCCCAGGAGCCAGCTCTGGGCTTTGACCAGCAGAGGCCAGTGAAGGAGGCTCCATGGGTGGAGGGAGAGGCACAGCCTGAATGGAGCCGGCAGGAGGCCTGGGCTGTGAACGACAGGGAGAGAAGGCTTAAGAGCCATCCGAGTTGCCTCTGTAAGCAGGAGTGCTGGTCCCAGGGGCAATCTAGGTGTTTGGTGGTGACCTGAGAGCCGACAGAAGAAGTTGTGAAGAAGATAATGCAGGTTAGTGCACGTGGTTAGCATGTGGGCCTGGGTGGGACAGGAAGTGGGATCGTGAAAAGGTGATGTGACAATGCCTGATCAGCTCAGGCTCGGGGAAGGAAATATAAAGCCTCATCTTTTTCTGGGTGAGCGAAGTGGGCATGGTGGGGTCCTCCTGTCCCAGTGCCAATGCAGAGGTGCAGGCAGGGCTACGGTGGGCTGTGGCCCGGGGTTGTGGTCTGGACCGACCAAGACTTGAGCATCATTTCCCCGAACCCTGGGGCCTCCTTTGAGACATCTGTTGACTCAAAGGAAGACACACAGCTTTCTGTGAGTTTAAGTTTTATTCAGGGTCCTGCTGAGGACTATAGCCCGGAGACGCCACTCTGCAGCTCAGAGGAAACTGCTCTAAAGAAAGAGGGGAAAAGCCAGTTTCTATATGATTTTTGGCTAGGAAATACTTGCAATCAAGCATACATCTTGGTAAAAGATGACTGCTAGTCACAAAGAACAGATATCCCAAGTTAATGATTTTAGTGCTTTCTTATGTATGGGAAGATGCAAAAATATAGGGTCATGGAAATTCTTCCTGAGATATACATCTAACTATCTAGGGGCCCATTTATCCAAAGCACAAGGTGTCTCATCCTGTTTTTTACCCTGAATTCCTCTCAGGGTGCACTGTTGGTGGGACTGCAGTGGGTTAAGACTTAACCCTTGTAGAACTGGGTGGTGAGCCCACACTTTGTTCTTTGTTCACACATCTTTAGCTTCAAGTGTGCAAGATGGCTGTGAAATAAACTGTCTGCACGTGAGGAATGAAACGGGAGGAATGTTCACTTCCTCAACCTGGAAAGACAGACAGGCCTCACATTCCTCAGCCAGGCTCTCAGAGAAAAGGAGAGATGGGGACAGAAGGCCGACTGATTGTTGTTGCTTCAGGGGCTGCTGAGGCCCAAGAAAAATCCACTCGGGTTGCCCAAGGCCTGGCAGGGACAGAGCCTAGGCCTTGGACTCCTCCAGTGGGAAGGTCAGACTGCCCAGGCGACATGGCATGTGCCCTGCACAAGTCCACAGAGCTCCCCAGTCTCATGAGCAGGGCAGGGGGATCCCTGTGCGTGCCCGCGGCCACCCAGGAGGACCCTGTGGGGGACATCTCGGAGCCTCCGGAGGTGGAGGCAGTGCTCAGGAACAGGAGGGGCAGCGATGATCACCCAGGACTGTGGCCCAGGCCCCTTCTCGTGCTCCTCTTCCCCTGAAATCCTCGGGACTCCTGATGAGCCCATGGAGTTGGGGGGAGGGGTTCTCCGGAAATAAAAAGTGGACGATCCCCCTCAGGGAGATACAAGCTTGAGGTGAGATTAATTTAGTTTAGGAAAAATGATGTGTGTTGTTTCTTTTACATTCCAGTGTTAAGGTTCAGTCGGGAGTAACAGAGATCCTAACTTTTACCCAAAAAAGGTGATTCATTGGAAAGAGGATGAGGAAGCAGAGGGAACCTAAAGATGGAGGTACAGAACAGTGTCCCGGCACTGGAACGCCAACAAGAATCAGCCACGCCCCTTTGCTGGCCTCTGCTTCTTTTCCCCCAGGGGTGGGGCATACCCAGAGCTGACTCCTGTTGAGCACTTACTATGTGCCAGGCACTTACAGAATGGAGTCCTTTACATGCATTGTTTAATCCTCATGACAACTCCATGAGGTAGGTATTAATAATATTACTCCCATTTAGCCAATGTCTGATTGAGGCACAGAGAAGTTGAGTCATTTGCTGAAGGTCACACAGCCAGGACATGGAGGGACATATTCTCCAGAGAAACAAGGGTCATCATGAACTGGATGAGCACCCTAGATGCGTCTTCTACCCCTGGCTAGCCCCCTCCCAATAACTTGACAGGCACAAGGTAGGACAGGCAGGAAGAAGGCGGACGGGTTATTGTTATCCACCAGTTTACCCGACACTTCACACGTGTTCTCATCTCACCACAACTCCCTGAGGAAACGGAGACCCAGCAACGGAGTGACGGGCCTGAAGCCACTGCAGCTGCTGAGAGCTGAGGCCCGTCCAGGGTCTTGGGGGTGTTTTTTCCTCACCTCAGCCTTGGCAAGCGCAGGGGGTGCTGCTGGCCCCGTTGGTGCAGCAAAGACAGACTGTGTGCAAGGCTTTCCGACCAAGTGGTGTGTTCAAGCTCTCCAGGTCCTGACGCTACAGGAGAGGAGCGGTGGGCCGCAGTGAGGTCTCCGCGCTTGGGGAACTTGGATCCACCTGCAGGGCTTGACTGCGGGAGCCGCCCTTTCTGTGGCTAGGGCTTCTGAGCTCATTTCCTGTCTCGGTTCTCTCTCTCAAGGTTAGGGGGGAGGGGGGGCGGGGACGCGCATCCTTCCACAGAGGATGGGTGTGGCCAGGGCTGGGCGGGGCTGCGGAGAAGCGACTCGCCCCGCCCTCCGGGGGCCGGAGGTGATGGGGGGGCACTGCGGGGGCAGTTCTGACCCCTTGGCTTCCCTTCGCCGAGGCGGCTCCTGAATGGAGGTGCGGGCAGAGAGGCCCGTGGGGCTCTCAGGGGCCCTGGGGGCTGGAGGGCCAGGCCTCTCGGGAAGGGTCACAGGCCCGCGATTGACGTCCCGCTTGGAGAAGAGAAGGATAAGGAGCTTTCTGGTCACCAGGGAGCGTGCGACCAGGCACGGAAGAGCCACGCTCTCCCCTTCAGCCCCGTGGATGAGGTCCTTAGAGACCCCTGGAACCGTTCCTTCGCCGGGAGCAGGAGGGGTTTGCACCAGGTGATCCCTGAGGGGGCTTCCCACTTCCGACCCCCAGAGCTTGAGTTGAACCCCCTGGACTGTGTGCAGGAAATGCAAGGAGGGGGTGGGGAGGGAGTCAGACTCCAGGAGGGCTTGTTTAAAAGTGAGCCCTGTTCCTACCTACACCTACTAAATTAGAGGCAGGGCCCAGGATCTGCATCTTCACCAGCTCGCACTAAAATCTGAGACATCCCACACCGGCCCTTGTGCAATTCCTCAACCACACCTTTGCCTGCTCTGCCTCTACCATTCCCCCAGATCTGCACAGTTCTCCCTCCATGTCATTCAGGTCTCTTCCCGAATGTCCCTCAGAGAGTTCTTTCCTGACCTCCTGTTTGCAATGTTTGGGAAATACTTGTACTAAAAAAATATTTGTTGTGAACCTAAAACTGAAATTGAACTGGGCATCCTGTATTTTTATTTGCTAAATGGGGCAATCTTGAGGCAGGAGGACTCTGCACCCTCAACCCCCTGAGAGGAGGGCCGTTTGGTAGTTGAAGTTTCCAGGAGCAGCAAACAGGGCTGCAGCTGCCACCCCTGCACAGCCCTGCCCTAAAAAGAAGACAAATCCTCTTCTGGGGCCGTCCTGCATATCTGAAGAGGAGTGTGCAGGAACTTCCAGGCTAGGAATTAAACCTAAGTGCTTTCTTCTCCCATATTCTCCTCCTTTGCCCTGCTTCCTGCCCCAAATGCTCAGGTGTTCTGCCTGAGTCCCCAGGTGATCACACACTGCAATGGACTCTCTAGACAGGCCTGGGTATACTGTACTCAGGTAAGTGCTCCATGCAAGAGTCAGGAAGGGGGAGATTTCCCCCCATCCCCTATGGGTTCTTTTGGTTGCTCTAATAATGAAATTGACACAAGACAGATTAACAGGAGGAAAAACAATTTAATTTGTATGCACAGAGGTCTTATAGAAATGGGACTCCCAAAGTGACCAAATCAGGATGTTTATATATCATTTTTAGACCAAGAAATAATTATTTGTGAAGCTTTAACAAAGGGCCAGCAGTGCTTGGGGCTGCAGACTAATGAAGAAGTAACAAAGTTTGTTTATACAGCTTTCTTAGCCTTGAATTCCCTGACTCTGGTGATAAGGATGCTTTCTATTCTTTCCCTACAGAGAGGATACCTTCACATGGGAGATTTATTTACCACTTTCAGGGGGAAAGAGGGGAGTCAGAGTGTTTTTCTATGTCATTTTTTTCCCCACTGGCTGTTTCTCAAATAACTTTAATTCAGATCATCAATATGCCACTGCGATACATCTTGGGGCGGCCTGCTCTGAGCCCCAAAGGGACAGGGAGCCCCTGCCATAGGAAACAGACACCACAGGGCAGGCTCAGCAATAGACAATGAGCTCCCTGACCTTGACACCAGTAACCATGACAACTTGTGGTTGGGGTGTTAGGAGTTGAATTGTGCCCCGCCCCCAGTTGGTATGTTGATGTCCTAACCCCCAATGCCCCAGAATGTGACCTTATTTGGAGATAGGGTCTTTACAGAGGTAATCAAGAGGTAACGAGATTATTATGGTGTCCTTATGAGGCGAAATTTGGACACAGACGTGTACGGAAGGAAGACCATAAGAAGACACAGGGAGAAGACAGCCATCTACAAGCCAAGGAGAGAGACCTGGGACAGATTCTCCCTCCCAGCCCTCAGAAGGAACCCACCTGCTGACTCCTTGATCTTGGACTTCTAAGCCTCCAGAGCTGTGAAATGATACATTTCAGCTGGTTAAGCTCCCCAGTCTGTGGCACTTGGTTACGGCAGCCCTGGCAAACTAATGCAGGGTGCCGGTCTTGGAGTCCGGGGCTGACTCTACCCTCTCTGCCCTGGCACCTCCCATTCTTCTATCCACCCAGGTGGGGGTCTCCACAAGGACAAGTTTGTGGTGAAGCCTCAGGTCACCCTGGGCTTCTTGGATCCCTTAACTTTTGTCCGAGCAACAGGCTTGGCTCAGGAAAGCCATTTGGTGCCCCCCAGGTTGGGGTCTCAGCTCTGGTGGCCAACCTCCACGTGGGGAGCATGCCTGCTTGTATAACAGTTTTGCTGGGGAAACTTGGGCAGTGGCTGCAAACAGTTCACTGGGAGCCGAGAATAAGATTGTCAGGTCTTATAGCCGAAGGAAAGAAATTCAGACCAGCCAGAGTTGGAAACGGCTTTTGGGCACATAAATAAAGCAACATGGAGATCGACTTTCCGGTGTCCAGAGCTGGTCTGTGCTCTCAGGACAAACCTCAATGAGGCAACACACTCACCAGTGGCAAGGACTGTGTTTTATTTCTCTTCGTGCTCCCAGCACCCAGCACAGCAGCTAGTACACAGTAGGTGTTCAATAAGTGTCAGCACTTCTACAATAAAACATAAACATCCTACTCCAAGCAGCAGAGAAAGGAAATAATTCAGCAAGCTGGGAAGCAGTCCACGTGGTGGTGGGCAATTTGATCTGCTCCCAGTTCTGGAGCAGATATCCAATGCTGGGTGACCCCAGACAACTCTCACCCCCGTGCTCTGGGACTCCGTGTCTCTGTAAAACTGGGAGCCTCAGTACCTGACAGGGCAGCCTCCAGCCCCAAGAATCCTTCCTGGCTTTGGGCTAGGTGGATGGTGCCTGGTACTAATAGGCCTCACCAGAGCTACCAGTGGGGAGGCGCTGGCATCAGGGAGCTGGCAGGGAGGAGGCCAGGCTGTTCTCACCTACCCAGCTGCTCCCCAGGACCTCGCCCATCTCTGCACCTTGCAGCCAGCTGGACACTTTCTAACTGTCTGGGTTGTTCTAAAGTTCTACCTTGAGAGGTCAAAACTTTCAGAGGCTGGAGTGAAGAATCGGGGAAGATACGCCCACTCCCACCACTAGCAACCCCATCAGGGTTTCAAGGGTGAGGAATCACATGGAGCTGTTGTGGACTGAATATGTCCCCTCAAAATCCCTGGGTTGAAACCTAACCCCCAATGTGATGGTATGAGGAGGTGGGGCCTTTGGGAGGTGATTAAGTCATGAGGATGGAGCCCTCATGAATGGGGTTAGTGCCCTTATAAAAGAGGCCCCAGAGAGCGCCATCACTCCTTCTGCTGAGTGAGGACACAGTGAGAAGATGGTCATCTATGAACCAGGAAGCAGTCCCTCACCAAACACTGAATCTGCCAAAGCCTTGGTCTTGGACTTCCAGCCTCCAGAACTGTGAAAAATAAATTTCTTTTGAGCCCTCCAGACTGTGGTGTTTTGTTACAGCAGCCCTTATCAACTAACACAGGAGAATGCTTGGCTTATTTATCGTGTATTAGGGAGATGAATGCCAGTTTTGAGTGACTGTCACCTTGCACCTGCCTGGGGACCCCTGGGCCAGAGGAAAATGGGGATGAGAGCAGAAGGGTGAGAGGATCCGGAGCTCTGCACCTGGTGGGAGGGGCTGGGCATCCTGAGGGGAGGTCCCAGGGCCCCAAGGCTGTGACTCACCATCATTGCTGGAATAAAAGGAAAGAGTAGACAGACACCAGTGGGGGCAGAGAGACCCCGGGGCCAGCAGGCGACCAGCACACTTGGCCAGGCTGGGGGGAGGACAGGGCTGGAAGTGAGTGAGAAGCTGGGGTCCAACACTGTCGCCCTGAAGAAGGTGGTGGCCTTCCTGTCCGGCCACTTCCACTCCCAACTTTGCCTGCCAGTCACACGGAACACACGCTGTGCTTAGGCCCCTATTCAAGCCACCTTTGCAGAGGTGAGTTGTGAGGGATGGGACTGCCTTAAGAAGTCAACCCCAGTCTTTACTGGGGGTCCAGAGAGTCCAGAGAGTTGGGGGGCCACCCCTCTTCACTGGATACCTGGGAGGGCCATGCAGTGAACCTACAGTTCTCTGGGTGGGGCTGACCCACAGAGGAGGCTGGGTCAGTAGCGGTGTGGCCCCTAGTGGGAAGCCCTGGGTTATGGGGCGCCAGACCTGGCTTCAGCACCCCCACCAACCCTCCTCACCCCCTCGCTACCCTGCACCACTGGCTGGGGTCAGGCGACTCCCAGATGGGCCTCTCAGAAGGAGTGGCAAGGAGGGTGGTGAGCTGATGGCTACCCTGGGGACAGGGTCAGGTTTTGAGTCAAGGTCAAGGTCACCTTCCTCTCAGCCCCTGCAGCCAGTGACGGAGCGAGGTGAGGGCACGTGGGCCTGGCCATTTCCGTCCTCCGCTGGCTCCTCTGATGGGCTCCCAGCATCCACTGGGCTGCGGAGACGGGTGTAGCAGATCCGAGTGGCACTTTGCCAGCTCTTCCTACCCATTTTCTCCGCTGGTGCTGCTCCCCTGTAAACCGTTTGCGCCCCTAACTCTGGCTCAGTGCTGGCCTCCTGAAGAACCTCACCCGCAGCACCTCTTCTACACCCTCTGCCTCAGTTTCCACTTCACGGGGCAGCATCTGTGCTTCGGGTTCACCCCTGGCGAGGGGCAGGATGACCCGCCCCCACGGTCCCCGCGCAGCGTCCCCGCCCCAGGTTCAGGGAGCTCGGCCTCTCAGAGGCTGGCGAGTAAGACGTGCCCTGCGCCCCGATGGAGCCCGGCCCTGCGGTGCGTCCACCCCCGAAGCCCCCGGACCTCGTGAGCCACCCCCCCACCCCCATAGAGGAGAGCAGATAGCCTCCAGCCCTCCCCAGCGCTGGCCGGGCCTCCTGCCCTTTTGCTAACGCCCACTGCCCTGCATCCCCCAAGAAGCTGTAAGCGCCCTGACGGGCCCCTCACGTCTGTCCACATGCCTCCACCCCAGCCGGCAAGGGTCAGTGAGCGGCCGTGCCCACCTCGCTGGGCACTTCCTTCCTTTGGAGGCAGCCCGGCTGGCAGAAGGCTCTGGAGGGCAGAAATCGGCCTGTCCACGGTCCCCACCATGGAACCCCGGCGCGCTCCGACCCTCTTCCCCACGCAGCCCTTCGGGTGTGTGGAGGCCCCCCCGTGTTCCCTAAGAAGTCCCTTCTCTGGGCTGAAACGCCCCATTCTTTCCATCTTTCCGAACATGACTGGACTTTGAGTCCTCTCACCATTCTGGCCATTTAACCTGGCCGTGTTGCGCTTCGCCGCTGATACCCAGGGCTGAACGCAGCCCCCAGGAGTGGTCAGATTCGCTGGGCCCGGGGGAAGGCTCTGTGCACACATTTTTGTGGACATAACTTGAGGTCATATTAGCTATCTTGGTCTTAACACAGATGCTGCATTCAAAATGCCCGGATTCACATCCCTTCTCAGTCAGTCTCACTTTGGATAAATTACTTAATTTCTCTGTTTCTCACTTTTCGTAACTGTAAAATGGGAATAGTAACAGCACTTCCCAATCCCAAGGCAAAATTCGAGGAAAATAAAATAACGGCTGTTGGCCGGCAGGGGGCGCTACACACCCGCTGTGGACTATGGGGGGGGGGTCACTGTCGAAGCGATCGCCAGGGGTCGCCCGAGCGCCGCTACCCAGCTCCACGGGCCAGGAAGACCCCGGCAGGCCTGACAGCTCCATCCCCGCGCCTCACCTTGTCTTCCTGCAAGACTCTCAGTAGTTCGCTGCAACCGCTCTCACCCGGATGCGGACCCAAACCGCGGATGCTGTGGCCGGTGAGCAGGTGTGAAGGGGAGCGAGGGTCTGATGGGAATGGTGCGGGTGGTGTAACGGGGAGTGATGCAAAGCCTTTGAAAGAATGGAAATAACACTACACAGAGACGCACAATACCCCACCCCCACCCCCGTAAGCCCCACCACATCCAAGAATATTATAGGGCTGAGTCTAACTCTGCTCCAACAGCCTCCTGCCGTCACCTGCGCCTAAGGCCTGCAGTGGCCCCAGGTGGTCACACCCTCCCGCTGACCACCCCCCTTATATCCCTCCACACTGCATGGGGTGCATTCACTGTGTTTACGTGTTGTCCCCCTTTCACCAATGCCCCCTGTCCCCCCCAGGAGCCTACAGACTCCCGGGACAGGGTCTCCTTGGTGGAGCACCCCCAGGGGTCACCAGGACAGGCTGGCCCAGGTCGGTAAATTAGAAGGATCTGGGGAATAACAAATGGAATACAGAAGCAGATCTTTGCATTCAACTTCTTCCCATTGGCAATGAAATGGGGGCAAAACCTCTTTCTGGTCACAGGTGGGAAAGGGCATAAAGTTTCCCTTACTCTTAGCGTAGGAGGAAGCATTTGGATCTGGCCTAAGTGGAGAAAAGTCCTGTTTCCAGAGTGTCTGCTAGGTCTTTGGCAGCCAAGGGAAGATCAAGAGGACATATCTATGATGGTTAATTTTATATGTTGGAGTTGACTGGGTTATGGGGTGCCCAGACATGTGGTCAAATGTTATTCTGGGTGTGTCTGTGAGGGTGTTTTTGAATGAGATTAACATTTGAATCAGTAGACTGAGTAAAGCAGATTGCCCTCCCCAATGTGGGTGGTCCTGACTCAATCAGTTGATGGCCTCAATAGAACAAAAAGGCTGAGGCCCGCAGGGTAAGAGGGAGCTCCTGCCTGACTGCTCTCGAGCTGGGACATCAGCTTTTTCCTGTCTTCATAATTGACCTGCATCATCAGCCCTTCCTGGGTCTGGAGCCTGCCTGCTTTCAGGCCAGAATGACAGTATCCTGCCGTATCCACTGGGGATTTGTTCCAAGGTGTCCAGTGGATGCCTGAAACTGCAGGTCGTACCAACGAACCGTGTTTATAACTATGTTTTTTCCTCTACATACATACCTGTGATAAAGTTTAGTTTATAAATTAGGCAGAGTAAGAGATTAACAGCTATAACTAATAATAAAATAGAAAAATTATAGGGAATTCCCTGACAGTCCAGTGGTTAGGACTCCACATTTTCACTGCTGAGGGCACAGGTTCAATCCCTGATCAGGGAACTAAGATCCCCGCAAGCCACTCGGCGTGGCCAAAAAAAAAATACAATTATAAAAATACATTGTAATAAAAGTTAAGTAAATGTGGACTCTCTCTCTCAAAATATCTTATTGTACTGTACTCACCCTTCTTGCAATGATGTGAGATGATAAAAAGCCTGCCTGATGAGAAGGAGTGAGGTGAATGACGTTGGCATTGTGACGTAGCGTTAGGCTACCACTGACCTTCTGATACCATCTGCTTTGGGTGATCTTGGATCATTGAACCATGATGATGTCAAATGGTTGAGTAACAGAGGCAGACGATGTTGACGGTTGGGCCTCCCAAGAGGGACAGAGCGGGAAGTCTCGAGATCTCATCACACTACTCAGAGCAGTTCACAACTTATGAATTGTTTATTTCTGGAATTTTCCATTTAATATTTTTGGACCCCACTTGATCATAGGTAACTGAAGTCGTGGAAAGTGAAACCACAGATAAGGGGGAACTACTGTACAACAGGCATGGGTCTCCAGCCTGTTGAGTGCAGATTTGGAGACTTGGCAGCTTCTGTAATCACATAAGCAATTCCACATGCATATATAGATATGCTATATGATATTCCTTATGATATATATGTGAATATACACAGATCCTATTGGCGCTATTTCTCTGGAGAGCTCTAACTAATGCAATATCCTAATCAAAAGAGCAACACGATATTCTCTCCTCCTACATTGGCAAAGACAAGTCCTTCGAGCATATGGAGGAATACTGTACATGAGCAAATCTGTTGAGTCAACATTTCCTCTCTAGAGTCTGTCCTCGGGAACCAGCTGCGTGCGGTGAGGGTGTCTCGTGCGCATAAGGAGTTTCCCCTGCCCAGCACCCTGCTGGTGCCCGAGTGGCAGGTGTCACTTCCCTGCCAGTCACATCCCGCTGCGCGAACCGTGGGACTCCTCACGCTACGGGATCACTAACCACTCCCCCAGCCCCCGCTGTTCTCTCTGCTCCTGACTGCAGCCCCCTGCAGCGTGCGTGGTGTGCGGCGTCCTCCCCTGAGCAGTGCGTACAGGTGACCCATAACCGATGCCAAACTCCTCTGTCCAGGGTCGGGCGTGGTGTGTTCAGCCGTCCCCACACCCCTGGGTGTGCATCCCTCCCTCACCAACATACACCAACGAAACTCCTGTTATTTAAGCTGCTTTTAAGGTGGCTGTTAGCTTACTTATGGCTGGAAGCATCCTGTCAGGTTAGCGCAGGCATCCCGACAACACCCAGTGACCCCTGGCTCGAATGTCTCCCACTAACGCTCTCATAACACAGACTCAGGAAAGCGCTAGACCAATGGACTTACTCTTTCCTGTATCACAGGTCACTTCACCCGATGGCCTGGCAGCATATGCGGGAATCCAAGCAACGCCCACATCACCACAGCAATACTCACATCACCACAGCAATACTCACATCACCACAGCAACACTCACATCACCACAGCAACACTCACATCACCACAGCAACACTCACATCACAACAGCAATACTCACTCACATCACCACAGCAATACTCACTCACATCACCACAGCAATACTCACTCACATCACCACAGCAATACTCACATCACCACAGCAGTACTCACATCACCACAGCAATACTCACATCACCACAGCAATACTCACATCACCACAGCAGTACTCACATCACCACAGCAATACTCACATCACCACAGCAATACTCACATCACCACAGCAATACTCGTCCAGGAGATGAGAGGCATCTTGTTTCCTGAAGGGACCAATACTCTTTACTTCTCCTCTGAACACTTAAAACAATTTAGATAGAAGGCATTTTCGTTTAGTTTAGTTTTTGATATTTTTAAAATTGAAGTATAGGGACTTCCCTGGCGGCGCAGTGGTTAAGAATCCGCCTGCCAATGCAGGGGACAAGGGTTCGAGCCCTGGTCTGGGAAGATCCCACATGCCGTGGAGCAGCTAAGCCCGTGCACCACAACTACTGAGCCTGCGCTCTAGAGCCCGCGAGCCACAACTACTGAGCCCGCGTGCCACAACTACTGAAGCCTGCGTGCCTAGAGCCTGTGCTCTGCAACAAGGGAAGCCACTGCAATGAGAAGCCCGCGCGCCACAACGAAGAGTAGCCCCTGCTCACCGCAACTAGAGAAAGCACGTGTGCAGCAGCAAAGACCCAAAGCAGCCAAAAATGAAATATAAATAAATAAATAAATTTATAAAAAAAAAATTGAAGTATAGTTGATTTACAATGTTGTGCTAATTTCTGCTGTACAGCAAAGTGTTTCAGTTATATATATATATATATATATATATATATACATATATATACATTCTTTTTTCATATTCTTTTCCATTATGGCTTATCATAGGGTACTGAATATAGTTCTCTGTGCTATACAGTAGGACCTTGTTGTTTATCCATTTTATATATAAAAGCTTCCATCAGCTAACCCCAGCCTCCCACTCCATCCCTCCCCAAACCCCTGCCCCTTGGAACCACCAGTCTGTTCAGATAGAAGGCATTTTAAATGGTTATATTTTCCACAGAGGGTCTAAACATGTAGAAGAATGTAAACCCAGGTACCACTGTGGGCTCCGCGAACAGGGACTGTGTCACACAGTTTTATATCTTCTGCAAACTTCACACAGTCCTAGAACCTTAAGGCCTTTTTCTTCTTTTTTAAAATCAGAATCAATCTCTCTCTCTCTCTCTCTCTCATGAGGACCTCTGAACCTCTCCAGAAACCACGGAGTCTGGTGTGGCACGTGCTGGGATTTCAAAGGGCAAGTGCCCAATATCTCCAGTTTTTTCCCACCCCTGAGACTCCACCTCCCACCACGCCCATCTCTCACCTCCAATCCCACCCAGCCTGCAGAGCAGGCCTGCACTCACCCCCAAGCCCCGCTGATCGCTCTGCTGGAAACCCTTTCCCCACTGTCACCTGGCAACACTTGCTCCTTGAAGCCCATCTGGATGTGCGGCAAATGGACTTTCCCATCAACCCCAGGCAGCATGTATTATTTCTTCATTTGTGTCTGTGTCATTATGTACAACTTGTTACCCATGCATTGTGACTTTGGTTTTGTAAACTAACTTCAGCCCAAATAGTTCGCAGATCTCCTCCCCCTACCCCACGCAAGGGTAGGGGCCACGCTTTAGAGGCAAGTAATACACGATTCTCCCCCTTCCTCACCTTACACTTCTAGAGAAGAAAGGGTAAAAAGCATCCAGAGTCAGCCACCTCCCGAAATTTGGCCCTGTGACTTATATCATTCCATTCTTATTTGGGTGTTGAGGCTCTTTTGTATTTGTGATGGAGTTTATTGTGAAGAGAGAACTTTAAACTGAGCCATCTTGGGAAAAATGATCTTTTCAAGCTTATTCACGTTATTTACAAACTAATTGTACCTGATTCCTGGCTGAATTCCAAGTACATCCCCCCCACCCCCCACCCCTTACAGCTCCCTCTGAGGTCTGAGATGGAGCTTGCTGGAAGGCACTGGCTCCACCAATGACAAGCTGCCTTGTGGAGCCGTCACCGTCTGGCAGGGCTGGTAACCCCCAGTTCTAAACTCTAACAGACAGATTTCTTGGATCTTAAGCCCTTTGGCATACCCCTCTTGGAAATCATGATTTTTGAGTTTATAGACCCAATCCTATCCCTGCTGTTCAACATCCATTCCTGCTCAATTAATCCATGAGGATTTCAGAAAAAAATGCCCGAAAATCCAGAACATCAACTCTTCTTGGCCTTTTGTTAACTTGGAGGCATTCTGAATAGCTCTCTGTATCCTTTGCTCGAATCACCAGGTGGCAAGCAGCATCTGAGATGCTCTGCCATGAAGTGGTTGGTAAAACAAGGGATCTACAAAGAAAAAAATCCCACTTCTGGGTCCATCTGCTGCCCAAATCTGAACCTTCTGGACCTTGTTGACCAACGTATCTCAATATTAACAAGAGAATTTGATATTTTCTCGGATGATATTAAGGGGAAAAAGTCTTTCCCTTTTTTGAAAATTTAGGAGAGGAAAGGAGTTTCGGACTTTGAATAGCTCCCAGTTAAAAAATAATAATTCACTATACGGGCAAAAATTTTTGGAACTTAACACTAGAGATTTGTATCTTAACATCCGCTTCAGGCCCTAAATCTTTGGGTTACCGCACAGCGGGTGGGATTACTTCCTCAAATCAAGCAAATTCCCATGCCATAACGAAGCATGTGAACTCCCCCTAGACGCAGCGTTTTTTAGGAAAAAGCAAAAAACAAAAACAGAACAAAAGGCAGCTACTTTCTAGGCTGCTCGGCGTGTACCTCACTTCCTTTGCCCTGAGGGACATTTCTGTAATCTGCAGGTCACAAACAACTGCTCCATCAGTCTGTGCTTTGTTAGGTGGACATTTTAAATGAAATAAATTTTAAAAACAATTTCATTGAGTACAAACAATTCTGAGCAAATTCCTCACAATAAGTGTAGACATGAATTGTGTTCTTGGTGAGTAAGAGGGCGAGGAATTTGTGTGAGAAAGTCCTTAATTCCATGTTTCAGGGGCACAGGATCAGACTCCAGTTAGGGAATCTCACGGAGGCAGGCTTGGTTCTTCCACTTGACCTTCCCTGTGGATGGTGGGCTGTTCACAGAGGGGAGCATGATGGAACGGAGGTGCACTGGCCCTTCCAGTGGACATGCCCGCAAGTGTAGCAGTGACTCCGTCACTGTCACGAGTGTCTTGAAAAGTGGATCAGTATCTGCTAAAGTTGGACACAGGCATGGGCTATGACCCAGGTACATGCCCACGAAAAGCACATGCCTATGGGCACCAAAGACACATACTGGGATGGACCTTCATGGCACTGCTAGCCCCGGTGGTCCCGAGCTGGGAGCTGTTCTATCACAGTAAGAATGGACGACCAACCACCACACACATTATAAATGAAACTCACCTACAGTATTGAGACACAGAAAATGCACCAGTCCATGGGACTCCCCTGGTGGTGCAGTGGTTAAGAATCCACCTGCCAATGCAGGTGACATGGGTTCGAGCCTTGGTCCGGGAAGATCCCACATGCCGCGGAGCAACTAAGCCTGTGTGCCACAACTACTGAGCCTGCGCTCTAGAGGCTGCGAGCCACAACTACTGAAGCCCACGCGCCTAGAGCCCGTGCTCCGCAACAAGAGAAGCCACAGCAATGAGAAGCCCATCACCGCAATGAAGAGTAGCCCCTGCTCACCGCAACTAGAGAAAGCCCGCGCAGCAACGAAGACCTAACGCAGCCAAAAAAAAAAAAAAAAGAAAAAAAAGAAAAGAAAAAGGCACCGGTCCTATTTATTTATTTGGTTGGTTGGTTGGTTGGTTGTGCTGGATCTTCGTTGTGGCATGCAGGATCTTTAGTTGCAGCATGAGAACTATTAGTTGCAGCATGTGGGATCTAGTTCCCTGACCAGGGATCGAACTGGGGCCCCCTGCATTGAGAGCGCAGAGTCTTAGCCACTGGACCACTAGGCAAGTCCCACTAGTATATTTAAATAAAGCACAAAAACAGCCAAAACTGATCTACGGGGTTAGAAGTCAGGAGAGTGTTTCTCCTGGGTGTGGACGGAAGGGAACGCGAGAGGGCTCTGGGGTCATGGCAATGTCATTTCCTGATCTGGGTGCTGGTCCAATGGGTGTATTTATGGCGTCAAGGTAGTGAGTTGTACACGTAAGTGCACTTTTCTGCGTTTTACTTCCTTTAAAAAAAAGAAAAAGAGGCAAAATATGGGTGGGGGGGGGGTAATGCTAGCTGCGGGGACTCCTGACGGGAGCCCTGGTGCGGGCTTGGGCGGCTCCTGAGAGGTGGCCTCTGCTCTCACCTCGGGGGTCAGTCCCCACTGCAGGGACGGGTGCCCTTTCCTGGGCTGACAGTGCCTGTCTGCAGGGTCCCAGAACCCCACTGAGTCTCAGGAGCAGCGGCAGGAAAGGCACAACTCCGCACTATGCATCGCATTGCCAGCGTCCAGGCTTTCCATACAAATTTTTGTTCTGGGGGTCGGGAGTGATGATATATATATAGCCATAATCATCCAAGAATAATAGAAATCACTGTCACATCCCAGGTGCCTTTTAAATCAAAGAGTTTTGAAGACTAGATCTGCAATGTCTCCTCCCCACGGGGTAGCTTTACAAATGTTAATTAACATCAGTTCAGTGTTACAGTATCTCTCAGCCTTTGCTAGGACAGGCCCTGTGAACAGAGAGAAATGGCAGGATAGTGGCTCTTTACACCTGGTCCATGGAGGAGCCGTGAACTTGACCTACACGACCTCCAGCGGTCTGCCACTGTCGGCAAAGTCAGGGGGGCAGTCTCCAGTTCTGTGATACTGAATGTCTCTGTCAGACTGGCCCATCTGTTGTGGGGACCCTCAGCTGCCTGCAGCCGGGTATAAAACCCACAAAGATTGAGCTGGAATGATGTCGGAAAACCCAGACACTTAACTTTCCAGCTGAGAGAACAGAAGCACCAAACCCCAATGCTTGGACCACCCTGCCAGGGGCTGCCTTCCCCTCTGCACTTCTTGCTGGCATATAATTGCTAATGCAGCATTTTAGGATATCACGCCTCACGATAATAAGCTCCAAGAGAACATCTCACTTGGATCTGAGGAGCCTGGCAAATCTTTTTATCATAGAGTCTCTTAGAGGATAACCTCTTCACTATAGATAATGGGATTGAGCCTGGGATGAAAACCATCAGTCTCCAGGAGCGAGGGAAGCCGGACATCGCAGTGTACCCTCCCCAACTCCTTTCCCGTGAACCTCGGGGGCTTCTCAGATATTTGAAAAGGGGAGGAGAGGAAAAGAAATTCAGCTAGAAATGAGGCTAATGAAAAAGGAAACCACTCAAGTTGCTCTAGTTCAGGCTATGAAGAGCCTTCTTTCCGCTTTCCTGACTTCAGAGTATGGGGGAAAAAAATGCAGAAGTTAAAGTGAGGCCATTAAATGGTCACATAGTCTACATGAATGTACCAGCAAGCTCCTTACAAACCACAGGCTCGCAGATATTCTTGGCTGAAAGGTAACCGGCCTCTAGGAAATGCAGGGAGAATGGGATGGTCACAAGACAAGAACGTGCAGTCTCAGGTGCCCTCCATTCTCTAGAACTCCAAAGCACTCCCAGCCTCCGCATGCAGTGATTTTGTGGTAGCACTACTCCTGGGTTACAGACACAACACAGTTGCTACTGAAAAGCACAGGGTATTTGGTAGCCCAGAGGCAGCCCTTCATTCGTCCGTCAGGCTGCTCGTTGAGTCTGGGCAGCGGCCTCGGGTGGCTCCAGTGAGGACGGCACCGTTTTCTGTGGACCCCACTAGACAGAAGTGAAAAGCAGCAGCATTCAGGGATGAAAGCAGATCGCTTGACACCCTCCTTAGTGACGGGTTGAAATGCAGAAGGAGGCCCAGAAAAAGCTCTTCAAGCTTTTAGAATTGAGCATATTTGGAGGTCAGAATCACAACCAAGAAAGCGGAACACTCTTTTTCACATCATATATTTTTGATAAATGAAGAGCACTGGTAAAATAAAAACAAGTCTTCTTTGACGTAAGTATTTCATCTTTTTATTTCAAAACAAGAAAGGATACCAAGAAGCAGAAGAGTGAAACAGTTAAAACCAGCAAAGCTGCAAAGTAGGAAAGAAAGTACAAAGGAAGAAATGGATCCGATTTCAATACGATTGCTTAATGCAAACACAGGGCTCTGATGCTGCAGACCTAAGAGGTCACGTCAAGTCCAAGGACTTCAGCGGGCTCGCTGACCCATCAGTGACAGGGCTACGCCCCTTTTCTGCTGAACTTAACTTTACACATTCTAGACACATGTCATGCACATACAGGTTACACTTTATGGTTACATGAAATTGCATGCAGTTCACACAGAGAATCATTTTGAAGGCACTGTTGTGCAGCAGGAGCTGCTACTTTCTGGCAAGTCCTTCCTAAGTTGTCTTGCAAGTGGTCCTCCTTTTTATTTATTCATATTTGAAACTTTGGTGCGAAACCCTGGTGCCGTCTAATCCCACCTACCCTGCCAACCATTTTGGTTTCATGTCTCACCCTCTCCTCCACTTCCCTTTCTTAAAGGTAGGCTCCAAACTTGGAAGGTAATGTTTCCCGACAATAAGATCCCCCTTTATTTGGATTTACAAATGATTTTTGAGTCAAGCAGCAATTTACAATTTGTTGCTTGAAAACAAGTTGCTACCAGTTTCTTTTACTCCTGAAATTCAGCAAGGCCAGTAACTCAGAAATTCCATGAGATAAGATACACGAGGTTCTGTATACACATTAAATAATTTCTAATTCCAATTCAAATATGGCCTTGGATATGTTTAAGTCAACCTTAACTTTTAAAGTGTTATTTCAGTCCATACTGCCTTAAGAGGCTCACTCCCAGATTATAAAGCCCTAGATTCATGGGCTGCATGTACTCACATCCTTAGCAAAGAAAATCGCTCTGCATAATCTTTAAGGACATAAATGCACATTTCTAGTTTTAAAATTATGTAGCAAAGCAGGATAACATGGGGGACTAACCCATTTGGACCACAAGAAATTCACCTTTAAATTTTACCAACTGGGCTATTCTACAGGATGCTGTTGGCCTATCAACTAGGTAGGTCTGAAAAGGAGAATGTATTTAACATTCTAAATCTCATAATGGAAACGGTGTATGTTGCTCTCCAACCAGAAAGGTTCATCCCTGACTCTCCCACTTCTCAAAAGTAAGATAAAAAGCACCAAAAAAGCCTTCCTGTCATTCACTCATATGGTCATCCCAACTCCCCAGAGGTCAGCAGAAAGCACAATGGAGCTGATTTTCGTTCAGTTCAAGTAAAATGTTTTGAAAACTCCTCCCACAGGCAAGGCAACAGAAAGCTCTGAACTGGAACTTACCTGGATCGACCTCTGCCTGAAGTCCCACTCCACTCAAGCACAGATGGGACTAACCCTAACTCACCCACTCTCTCTACCCCAGCTACAGACCAGACTTGCAATGCTGCTATAACTACAGACTGCAGGGATGCTTCCTCGTTCAGTCTTATCAAGCAAACCAAAAAAAGAATGTCTATGAAAATGTGTAAATACTGTAATTGAGTTCTGAATATTTTGCACCAACTACAGATGTCTCAAGATAGAATCTTCTTTCTAGCTCATTCACTTTTGTTAGAAACCCTTCATTTTTCCCAAAATGAAAAAAACACACATTATGAAAAGCGTGTCTTACTGCTAAAAAAAAGTGAATTCCAAAACACACACATGCCCACCAAGAACAGAAGTAAAAGAACATCTGCAAAACAGGACTCATCTTTTCTAATCCCAAACCTTCCCATTCAACCTCTGACTTTGTGCCAATTATCTTCTCCTTAAGATCAAGCAAAGACTAAGAACAACATTCACCCAAATGGTGCGGGAGAGTCACCTCGTTGGCCAAGAAACTGCCGTTAGTCTTTTGGATTAACAACAAGGACCTGGGAAGGAATGACAGCTTGTACACTCGTATATAAGAAGAAGGGCAGAGAGGGGAGGGGAGGGCAGTATGCCTCCCGTGGATGACAGTGATAGAAGCAACAACGGTACAGCAGGCTCAGGGGATACGAGAGCTGCTGAAGTGCATTCCTCCCCAAGAAACAAAGAAGGGCTGCTTCACTCCATCCAGCTCTGCAGTGTTTACTTAAAAAAAAGCTACTGGGCCAGAAAAAGAGTCAAGAGGGCTTTGTCACTGATCTAATCATAACCGGAGCACGGTTTCACGTCTCACATGATCCCACACGGTATCACTCTTGGTCTGTGGGAATGGATGGATGCCTGTGCTTCCAGGCTGAGGCCGTGGCCGGGAGAACGCAGACACCTGTAACCCGATCCGTGAAATCTCACGAGCGAGCAGAGGGCCCTGGGGCAGCAGTTAACATAGCACTGACACTGCATGCGGCACGACTGCAAAATCATCATTTCATCGATTTTACCTTACTGTTCACACCTAGGATGCATGTCTTCCAGTGAATAGGGTCTAAGATTTTGAAACAATTAAAAGCGGCACTTAGGATCAGAGAGCAAAACTCAGGCCCTTTTCTCCTTCTCTTGGATCAAAAAGGAAGAAATAGGGCTTCCCTGGTGGCGCAGTGGTTAAGAATCCGCCTGCCAATGCAGGGGACACGGGTTCGAGCCCTGGTCCTGGAAGATCCCACATGCCGCGGAGAAACTAAGCCCGTGGGCCACAACTACTGAGCCTGCGCTCTAGAGCCTGTGAGCCACAACTCCTGAGCCCACGTGCCACAACTACTGAAGCCCGTGCACCTAGAGCCTGTGCTCCGCAACAAGAGAAGCCACCGCAATGAGAAGCCTGCGCACCGCAACGAAGAGTAGCCCCCGCTCGCCACAACTAGAGAAAGCCCACGCGCAGCAACGAAGACCCAACGCAGCCAAAAATAAAAAAATAAAAAAAATTAAAAAAAGGAAGAAATAAAGCAAACCAGTGGCTGCAGAGTACACACTGGATGATGACACACAGAGCTAAGTGTTAAAGGGAGGGGCAACCTCAGAGACACGGCCTGGAGACCACATGGACTAGCCTGCAGCCCGACAGCTGGTCAAGCCGGCTGGAGCCCAGGCCAATGACCGGTCCACTTCCCACATACAAAGGGAGGAGTGAGACGGCGAAGCGGGAGGAACACAAAGTGTCCAGCCTAAGAAAGGGGCAAAGAAGTGGGTTAAAGTAAGAATCTTTTAACGATGTTTACTTTTAGAAACAAGGCTATTTTATGTGAGGACCAAATACTACCCCCTAGAATTCAATTTCAGCAACTGAAACCTATAATGATGAAGTGTCTATGGTAAGGAAACCAAACTGTAAACTCCTTGGCTCAGGCCTGAAACTCCCATTCATTCCCCTTGGTAATAAGTAGGCAGAAAAGAAAATGAAGCCAGATTTTAATACGCCTCTCTTCTGAGTATCTAAATCCTCCCAATACTTTTCTCAGGGGGAAATGATTTCTCCCTTTGGACATTTTAGTGACAAAGTCAGGGCCTACCACCAACCCTTCAAGGCGCAGAACTAACTTGGGTCTACATGTAAGTTCATCACGCCCAGCTTCCACTTGCCCAACCACCACCGCCGGGCAGCTTGGCAGCATCCGAGGACACACGGGGCCTGGGTGACAGCGCTAAGTCAGTCCACCACCAAGAACGGACAAACCTCGGACTTGAGGATACGAGCATCTAGGGAAACTCCGAACATTTAAAACACCCAATGCCACGGCAGGCAGAACAAACCGAGTTTACACCCGAGTTCAACGTGGTTCACAACAATAAAAATTTCAAATCGGTATTTCTCACCTAAAATTTAAATGAAGCAAATTGAAAAACGGCCCTAAAAATGCCTTTAATCTTTAAAAAAGGGACTCAGGCTAAGGTTCCATGGACGTTGACTAAGGGCATGAATGAACCATAATCTTAAAAAGCCTTCTGTGGCAGTTTCTTTTGTATGATTAAAACAGCTTGTATTTTAAGTGTAAGCCAAGAACCTATTTTCTCATTTTCTATAGATTTGAATGGAAACTTTGGGACCTGACGGAGAATTAAATATCCTTCAATGTAAACACCTATCAATATACATTTCTTCAATGTAAATTTTCTAAATGCCATTTCCTGTGTAATTCAAAGGACCAACTAACTGCATGCTTTTTAATATATTCTAAGTCTTCTTGGAAGAACAACCATTAACTAAAAACCAAATGCACCCATCTAACGTTATTCACTACCTACATTAGCAATTTCTTTTTTATATATTTTAAAAATTCTGTTATCTATTGCTAAAGAAATCATTCTTGGAGCCAAAGGGGAAAAAAGTTAAATCAAATTTAAACATGATAAACTATGAGGCTGTGATTTGTATACAGAGTTTTACACTTACGGAATAAATGCAAACTTAGTCCTCTAATGAAATATATAAGCTTTTCTAATAAGTTTTATTAAAATGAAAGCTGTCTTCTCTCAGAACAGTTGAGAAAAGGTCGTATTTGAGTTTTCAGTTAGAGTTATATGAAAAGTGATGGAAAAGAACAGTCTTTAGATGGTGCATATGTCCTCCCTACCCTCAGCTGCCTCCCTGAGGCCCTGATTTCTTCCCTCTACCGAGGAATCCCACAGCCCTATACCAGAAGCTTCCAGGGGCTCTGCTCTCTGCTCAACTTCTCCAAGTATACAACATGCTTCACAGAAGTGGGGTACATCTCAGTGACTGTGACCTTTTGGCTCAAACACTTAAAATTGAGGATTCAGCTTTATTTACTCTTCATGTTAAATTAATCAGCAAGTATTTGAAGCCTACTACATGCCTTAATTGATACTAACATTTCAGCTTAGAGAGTTCATGTGCAACAGATGAATCTATAATAACAGAAAAGTCCGTTTTTTTCCTTTCTTGACCTTCAGATATATTGGTTTCATCAGATTTAACAAAACTAACCAATAAATGTGGCAGTAATTCTTTCAACATCCTAAGTCATTATGACAATCATTTATTTACCCTCTCACAGGGACTGTTACTTTAAAAAAAACCAAAAACTCTTTAGAAAGAGATAAATTTACATAGTTCATAACACTAGGAGCTTTCAATTGTATCTCCTTACTGATTCAAATTTGCTTCTCTGTGAATTCACCATTGGTATCAACAAGGGAGATATCCTAGACCTCCCATTTAAGTTGATGCTGCATATTCCTAACCCTCCTAAATTTACTCTAGTAATATTTTTTCTTTTCTAATCAATTTTAGACTTTTTGAAAATTTGAAGGTTTCACTTTTAAAGTATTATGAACAGATATACAAACCTACTGAGCCTCGGGCTTCCCTGGTGGCGCAGTGGTTGAGAATCTGCCTGCCGATGCAGGGGACACGGGTTCGAGCCCTGGTCTGGGAAGATCCCACATGCCGCGGAGCAATTAGGCTCGTGAGCCACAACTGCTGAGCCTGCGCGTCTGGAGCCTGTGCTCCGCAACAGGAGAGGCCGTGACGGTGAGAGGCCCGCGCACTGCGATGAAGAGTGGCCCCCACTTGCCACAACTAGAGAAAGCCCTCGCGCAGAAACGAAGACCCAACATAGCAATCAATCAGTCTTTAAAAAAAAATAAAAAAATTAAAAAACCTACTGAGCCTCAAAAATTATCTAGAGACAACATAAAGGAAACAAACATAATCCACAGCCTATCTGGAAGTTTGGAACAGAGAAAATCTGCATTCTAGACCCTCAACAGTACTTGGCTCAACAGCCCTTTCTTGAGGGGTTACCAACTTTAGCTTCTTAGGCAAATGTGCTTATTTTGAGAGAAAACTACTCTTAAAAATACATGTTCTCCACTGTGTCTTTTTGTAGCCAAAGATACCTGGGACAATTCTATTCACCCAGATTGACAAAGATTCCTTATGCATACTTCAGAAACATCTAAGTCTAAATATGAAATGGCTTTTCAGTGAAAAGTCAGAGGTATTGGCATCACTAATTTCATTATACTCTCAGGATCCCTTTCTCATCCCTTAGAGCTTTGAGGAGATGTACAGATACGAATTCATCTATTAAAAACAAAAACGGTACTACCAGGAACACGTGTGGAGTTTTAATGTGAATGCTGGAGTAAATGTCTTCAGGAAAGCACATTATGCAATAGCTTCATAAAGGAATTAAGAGCTCCTAGAGAGTTCTTTCACACAGTATGCTTTATATGATGATGTCACTCTTATGCTTAATCGATAGAATTGAAAGGGTAAGAGGGTTATATATAAAGTTAGGATGGCTACAGAAAGGAATCACAGAGATCCTGTAGCATACCTTTGTAAACTGTGCTTCAAAGGATAACACTACTTAGAACTTAAAGGCCAATTCTGCACAAGGGCACTGGAAGTATATACAAATTTAGGAGACAAAGTTGTATCTAGGCAAATTTTAAAGGTTACCACCTGTTACTTCATTCATTTTTGAATGGGAAGTGACTCAGTTTGTAGACAAACATTCTGATTTATACACGAAGGGAAGCAAGAACCCGAGATGGGATAGAGAGAAAAAAATCAGTTAATATGTTTACACCTGTGGACTGGGTAATGACTGCAAACGTCAGTGAGTGGCAGGAACATGGGGTCCACAAGAAGTGGAGAGGATGAGGGAGGGAAAAGTTGGGGTCTGGTAGGAGAAAGAAGACAAAGACTGTTTGTATTTCTAATGAAGACATTAGAATTTTAAAGCGAACTCAAAATCAGTACTTCGTAAGAGTCAGATAAAACGTACTGCTGCTTATATGTGGGTTTCAAGAACTACATATAAACAAACACTATATAAACAAACACTACTGTATAAACAAACACTATAGATACAGATTTCACTGTATTTAAAACTCGGTACTTGGTAAGGCCCTTACAATATCCTTTACACTGCAAACTACATAAAGGAAAAATTTAACTGCATAAATGAGTTTAACGTATCTATGCTGTAGAACAAAATGGAGTAAACTTAAACATTTATCACTCTCTTGACTGTAAGACACTGTACCAAGCTGGGCCGAGAGAAAATAAGAACACACAGGGAACATCCAACAGCTATTTCAAGCAAAAAGTAGATAGATACATGATCACATATTCCCTTTGTATACATTACTTACTTAGTATTTATGACTTATGAAATCTTTAAAGAATAGTGTTGGTATGTAAACTTTAAGTAGTGAAGTCATGGACTTTAAAGAGTGTTTTTTACATTCAATCCAACTTATTTTAGAACAGATTATGTCAGAAGATTATCTAAGTGTCACAAACAAGCAACACGTATATACTGCAATTTTATTTCAATCGCACAAACGAAGTTAGCATGTAGGAAATTTAAATGAAACAGTACGGTAAAAATAGCAGAGAACCAAAAACTCTAATAAGGAAGTACACCTAAAGCATGAGAATTCAACATTCATTAGTGTTTCATCTTCAGTTTTGATTGACACTTGATGCTTGCAAATTTTGAAACAAACTTTGAGATCATGATGACTATTCTGAAGAGATTTCAGCACCAGCACTAAGATTTGTACATTCAGTTGGTTTGCAATTGACTTGTTAGCCATTTACATAGTGTATAGTACAGATTTGTCACAGGTCAGATCACAGTGTTGAAGGAAAGAAGTACCTTCCTGTAATTAGAAAGGATCCCCTAAACTGCACTCAGCTTAAGACATCCAATGTACAAGAGCACGAAAACCATCATAATATTGTGGCTCCAAGGAACATAGTTTTGATAAGGAAAATAACCTAAGCTTCTGTTTCCCATTTTAATTACTGAAATCTCTAACAATGACAAAACTGTCACATAGGACAGCAAATGTATACAGTAATTCAATCAAACTTCTTGGAAAGAACACATTTAGCAATCTGGGATAATGCAGAACGACAGGAAATAAAATGTGATTCAACACTTGTTCTTTTTGTCATTTTACACAGACATCATGTTAATATTAGACCAAGGCACAAAACGTTTAGTGCATAAACCAGTTTCTTTTTTAAGATCTAGCATTTTTACCGGAGTCTTTTATCTTACTTTGGACCACTTGTACCCAGTACTCTATTCTACTATAGACTGTTTAACTTAATCAACAAAATCAAAAGTGATTTCTGACCAGATTTATGGGGGACATAAACATTTGTATCATCAAAGTGTTTGCACAACCAAAAGTACAACAATAAAGATGAAAATGCCTCCTATTTCTTTTAGAAAGTAGTACTTCATAAGCTTGCTGCATCTTTAATGTCTTCACTATTGGATGACAATGAAGAGTTGATAGAAAAAAAGGACTGTATACTTGAATTATGAGAGCTCATCCATCACAGATCTAAAAATGAAGTTTCTACAGAAACAGGAACTATTTTAACAAGGGAAAAAAACTCCCTCATTCAAACCTCTTTGAAGTGGTAATGGCTGCAAACTTGCAGCGCTTAGAAAACTATGCTATCAACAAGTTCTGTCTTATGAACTTAGATTAAGAAATCTAGAAAGCAGATGAAAGTGGATTATTTCTTCAAAATTTTAGTAAAACTACTGATAATCAAAGGTTTCAAAGCAAATATGGCACATAACAACTCAAGCATGAATCAAGATGGAGAGCCTGGAGAATTGTGATTTCCTAAAATTTCAAAAAATTCTATCATTGCAACGTACAGGATTTCTCCCCTATTTTAATCTTAGAAGTTTCAAAGAAAAGGGAGTGGATAACATACACACACGTGAGTGCCCACACAAACACGCACGCACGCACACACACGGTGGTAAGTAGAGTATCTAGTTCCTTCTTCCCACCACCTAAGTCTCACTTTATTTATTAAAAGAAAATTATGCAGGACCCCCCCTTGTTGTTTTCCCTTTATCTAATGATTTCTGTGACCTTAATTGCTGCCATCATTGTTACTTTTCTAGTATTTCAACATAACAAGGTTCAAAAGCAGCTCTGTAGTCAGGAATGTGTACCTGAATACCTGTATAACTGCAGGGCGCCTAGGTAATAACAACTGCCCAATTCAGGGATGGAACTTTTGAGTTCCACACTAAGATGTAATTCATGTGAAGCTCAGAATCATGTTTCAGACCACTGAACTTACTCAAGTTAAAATACAAATAGCTGAAGACATGATGTAAAAGATTAAGTACTTGGTGCTGTTAACATATTTACCAATTAAAGTCACAAAATATTCCTCATTATTATTCATGCAGATAACTGAGAACGAAGATAGTGCAGAAATTAACTTTAAATAAAAAATTATTCCTTCCCTTCCTCCCGCTCCCCTATACTCTACAAAATGTTTTCCCTGGGACTAGGCCTTGAAAAGGCCACTACATATTAGTTTGACATGCATTACTGTCTGCAATTTAAAAAGCTAATTTTGTGGTGGTTGTAATTACATTATAAAAATGTCCACGTGCATAAATCTAAAAAAGGTTGAAAACCTACAGTGAATCTACAATATACTGTTTTACATTTGACCACTGGTTTGTGTTATGTAGGAGTCACAGATTTGGTAAAGCATTGTAACAATTTAGGAAGGCATCTAAATCTTTAAATTCTGGACAAATTTTATGTTTGAATCTACAAAATTGCATGAAGGCTAAACTCGAGAGACTTCCTATCATTCTAAAATTCCTCACTCCGAACAAATCATTTTTAGGACACTTTCTTATAAATATCACCCTTTGAAAGCACATACAATTTCATTTGTTCCACATTTTATGATCTTAACCTACATAGGGCTGAACTCAATTATTCATGGAATATCAAATATGATAGGAAGACAAACCTGAGAGAAACATTTACAATACAATAGCATAACTTGCTAAATTCCTCATCACCATTCTCTGAAAAAAAATTCTCAAGCCTTTCTCCTCTTTATTTTAGCAATGGATTGTGGAAAACGTGTGATTTTCTCTTGACATGAAAGTATTTCAATGCACGGTGATCTTGCCTGACGGATTCAGTATTTTCTGCATAACTGATACAGGAACTCCTATACGACTCTCCTCCATCCCGTTGTAAAGGTCAGAGAAAAGCAGAAAACTGTGAGGGAAACAGCTTATCGCCAGAGTAGTAATGTCTGAAGGCTTTCAAAGTATGTTGATTTTTCCCTCCTTCCGACTGTTTGTCTCCATTTTCTTCTTACAGCTCACAAGATGTAAGTAAGGGTTTTGTTGTTAATACAGTTCTTCTTTGTAGGTTTTTTTTTCTTTTCCTTTCTCCAGATTAAAGTCCTATCTCTCCTTAGTTTGATTCTCTATGCAGTATTTGACTTGCTCAGTTCCTGCCTGATTGCTGGGTAGGAAAAGGAAAAATATTAAAAGTAAATATAATGATAAGGTAAAATAAATGCGTGATTCATTCTTAAGAAATCTTAACGATTGTATTCAAACTCACAGTAATAAGAAGACACACTGATCTTGCATCTTTCATTGCAGAAATCTTTTTCTTATTTTTACGAAGACCACACTAATTTCTATATATTTATATATTCTCTCCATTTTGTACACAAAATGAAAAGACCGATTTTTGGGGCTTAAAAGAAGAGGTCAGTGGGATGGGATGGATGAATAGAAGTAACCTAGAGAAAGACTTGTTCACCTAGTTTTCCATCTAATACTACTCAACACCGGAAGCTTAGGAATCTTGCTTACCCCTATTTTCACAAATAATTTCCATTATATGAAGGAGACAGAGCTCCTCCCTGACATCCTAAACCAAGTAAAGGGCAGGATAATATGGAAAAGTAATTGTTTTATGCCCTCAAGTAATAAACTGGGTATTTCTTTATTTGCATTTTCTTTAAAATGGCTATTCTTGAACATCACTCTATAAGGGTAGCAAATTTGTTTAGACACTCACCATCAATGAGCTCTTCTTTTAGCTTAGTTAATTCTTTTCTCATTTCATCTAAAATGTCCTAAAATATTAAGAGAAAAACATCAGAAATACAGAAAAAAAAAAACTGTTAAAAAGATTCTTGCTCACATAAAATTTTAAGAATGTATGAAATATTATGTATGTTTTTCGTTTCCAGAGTCACAATTTATGTCTTAGAAGATTAACCTTGGTAAATTTTGTTTTAATAGTCTTTGCTTCCCAATCTTTGCTTATTCTAGCTTAGCAAAATATGAAGCAGAATGTTTTCTAAAACTAAAATAATTACTTGGTCATCCAGTGAAAGGTATGATTCAGATAATTTCTAGAAAACGTAATGGCTCTGCTTTTAATCTAGTCTCCTGGGAGCTGTCTAAGAGGTAATACATAAAGAAGTTTCAAGGAAGAAGACACGCGAACTGGACAATCAGCGCTTGGCAAATCTGTCATCTGGTCTGAAGTATGGGGACTAATTAGGAATCACCAGAGCTGCCAAACTAAATTTCAAGGAATCTAGGATTCCCCTGGAGGGCCCTCAGGGGCTGCCCTAATAGGTGGGGAAGGAAGAGGATTGGATCCCGCTGGACGTGCACAGTCCAAGAAGCCAGGGACCAGCCACACATAGCTACTGAGCACTTGAAACGTGGCTAGTCTGAAGCGAGATGCATTGTAAATGTAAAACAGACACCAGATTTCAAAGATTTAGTATGAAGAAAGTAATGTACAATGACTCATTAGTAATTTAAAAATACTGATTATATATTGAAATATTATTTTGGCTATATTAGGTTAAATAAAATATATTAAAGTGAATACCACCTGTTTCTCTATTTAATGCGGCTACTAAAAATTTAAAGTACTATGTGGCCCGTGTTATAGTTCTAGTTAATAGTGATGTTCTGGACCCTCCTTCCTCTATGAAAACCAATCCATCTTTACATATTTTGCAAAATCTCTATTTATAAAGTTCAATTTGAAATAATAGATACCCCCTAGTTAAAAAATGAAGACTGTGTAATATGAAAGCTAAAAGGGCTAATAAGGTGACACAATTTTAATGGGTGAAAAATAACTATCCTTTGGAAGGGTTAATTTCAAATTATTTGACTTTCTTTAATACTGCACACACCTCAGGTAAAATTAAATTGCTCTGTGTTTAAGGTTCATTTTTTAAAAAAGCTTTTCACGCTTAAAATAAGGTTGAAAACTATCAATTAGTTTAATTCCTCCATTTTCCAATGAGGAAACTGATGCACAGAAGTTATTATATGGACTAACAGATATCCTTTTTCAAATTAACTTAAAATCAGTCCTAAAATCAAATCTATCCTCTCTTCTAGTCCCCTGCTTCAGATTGCCAAGAACTTACCATATTTTAAATGTGTGCAAGTGCTCCATTTTAAAATGTTTTTCAAGAAAAGAAAGCCATGTTTAACACACAGGAAACAAGGGCTTGATTATCAATGACCACATGCTTTTCAAATTACGTAACTCAACTGAACTGTTCAAACAGCTCTGCAGATAAAAATTAGGTTGATCTGAAATTGTTAGTATTTGCCTCTTTAATTCCTATTTAACTTTTACTTTGAACTCATTATTGCAACATTATTGGTCCCTTTTTAAGCCCCACTCAAACTTTGTTGGCATTTTAAAAAATGAGTGATAGAATGGGGAAAAGCGGACTCGGAAGAAAGACTGGGTTCTGATCCCGACTGTGGGACTGAGTAAATTTAACTTCTCTGAACCTCAGATGTGCACAACTTGAGTACAAACACTATGTTATCTGACTACTATGAGGATTAGGAGACAATGTCATGCTAATAACCTAGCAAATGCTTAGCACTGAAGTCCGCCAGACAGTCAATAAATGCCTGTTACAATGATCTGTACAACTGTGATTTTCAGAGGCTACCCTGAAGTGCAGGGTAAGAAGACAAAGATTAAATTTTTCGCTACAGGCACATCTGTACTCAGGTCTGCAAAGCTGATAGTTGTTTTACTAAGATGTCCTGCTTTCCATTTCAAATCTTTTAAACACCACCATTTAAAAAAAATTATTTACCTCTTCTAGAAATAAGATAGTTCAAGGTTCCAAAATCACCTATTACTCCTTCCATTTTTTTTCTGTGTATATAGGTATTAAATATAATGCATATGTATCCAAAATACAAACAATATCTTTTTCCTTTTTATAAAATTGATATAACTGTTCATACTGTTGGTTACCTGTCTGTTTCACCTAATGTGGGCAAGTGTTCACAATTCACTGTTCAGTATTCTCAGTTATGGTTCCTTAATAGCTGCAGAGCCCTCCTCCACACTGTATAGTTACATACTTCTATCATATTTTCTTAGCATAAATTCTTCAAAGTGAAATTGCCGGGTTCAAAGGTAAATCATGTATTTTTAAGGCTTTTGGTTTGTTTTCCCAAACTGCTTCCTAGAAAGCAGAAGTATGTGAGGTGAGAGTGCCCATTTTCCTCACATTCTTGCCAAAACCAGACTTGGTGGGTCCATTTTGGCTAATGATAAGTGAAAAGTGCAAGCCCATTTTTTTTTTAAGCAATTGTACATGATTCACTTACATTTAAAGTTTATAATATACCATTAAACCACTGCCCCTACCCTCCGCCACTGCTGGCACTTTATGCAAACTTATGAACCAAAACATGAGGATTTGAAAAAAATAACATAGTACGAATGCCACTGTTTAACTTGTGTAAAAAATATCTACTCTATACTCTTTTCAAACACATTCGCAACCTGTCAAATATATGCACATGGGATATTTTTAAAAAAGAACAAGTACAAATAAAGGGAAGCTGCCACTGGTCGCCCACCTGCTTCAGCCTGTCATAATCCAGTCCCTCCGTCTGGACTCCGTTGGCACTGGGCTGTGACGAGGGTGCAGATTTTGGTCTGTACAAATGAAATTTTCAGGACAGGTAAATAACGCTTAGGATATTTAATGAGTTCATTAGTAATTGCAAACTTACCAACCCAACACCAGATTGAAGTACATTTCTTAAAACAAGAGTTAAAAAGTTAATTGTCCTAATAGTTGCAGAACTGATAAGAACATATGAAAGTATTTCTCACTTTTCTCAGTATTATCAGTTATTTGTAAAGAAATCAGAAAAAGGTGATAAGATGACGAGACTTCTCCAGTAGAGGACAACACTCTTTGAGCACGAGGAGGGTAGCTGGGTAACATGTGGCATGGTGATCAGGACAGACGGGAGGCCAGCTGCAACATCGCAGCCCAAGTAAAACAATCATGTTTTCTCCTTTTGAAACTGTACATTATCTACTAACTATCTGGCAAACCAATGAACAGGAAATTATAAAGACTTGAATATTTCACTCTATATATATCAATTTACAAATTCTATGCAGGGAGAAAAAATATTTAATGAGTATGATTTCTTTGTATGTGTTTTATTCCGTTTTAAGCATCAAAACAAATAAGGATATTTGAAAAATGATTATTAAATTAAAAGTATATTCATATCCAATTGGCTAGGTGGCTATTTCCTGATGAAGTTTTTATGAAGATGTCATCTGAATTGTCATCTACTTCCATAAACTTATTTTATTTTTTTAAAAGGAAAAGGGAGGGGAATGCCACACAGAAGCAGATGGTCAATTACTATTGCACTTTCAAAAGTTTAGCTTCTGTTAAAAATTTTACATGAAGAAATAAGTCTTAAGTATTAGGTATATTTTTATCAAGTCAGTCAGTCATGGCTCCCTCTCCAATTCTGGCAATGAGAGAAAATACTAAGTGGAAAATCTAGAATTTTAATTGGATGGTCCTTTATTTTCAGGTTTAGTATATACTAAGTGGCTACTCTTTAAGGGTCACAAATCAATGCAAATGAAAACCATTAGTCAGGCCATATATTTCCAACTTTGCAGAGTAATCTGAACCAAGATTCAATAGGTATAATAACTTTTTCAAACTTATAATTCTTATAAGGCATATTTATACTTCAAACCCGTAGGCACTGTTTGTGAAGATGAAATATTGAGTTAATCTGCTTTAATATCAAATATATGACAACTTGAAAGATTGTTGTGAAGGAAGTCAAGCAATTTTATTACATACCTGCTGCTATGTTTATATGAACAAGAAAAATAATAACTTTCAGAAAACCTCATTCAAGAGGCACTGAGCTAGGCCCTGGGTTGGATAAGAAGATTTACGTGACATACTTCCTTCCCTCTTGAGACAATTCACCTTTTTCACTTTGCTGAGGCTACTTAATTCCACAGTCAATTCAGACGTACTGAGATCCACAGTGTGCAAGTCACAGTGCTCTGGAGAGTCTGGTCTATACAGTCAATATTCATAAAGGTTGACATACTGTGCATTTCATTTACCCATAGTGTCCATTCCTGCTCTCCAGAAGTAAATTATTATTTATTCTGCTTTTCTTTTACATTTCACATTTAACTGGTACAAACTAGCTAACTGTTTTCTCCTAAACTTACACTGAGTTGGCCAAAGAGTTTGTTCAAGTTTTTCTGTCAGGTTTTTTTGTAAGACGTTACAGACTTATCCCTGAAATTCATGTGAATAACTACGGTCTGCTACTTAACCAGGCGGTATGTTATGAATATATCCATATTTAATAAACAATGCAAAAAATTATTGTTAAATAATAGAAAATTGTGGAAACATGCAATTTTTAAAAACTTTAACTCATGCTAACATGCAATCCACCTCCACCTCCACCTCCACCACCACCACCACCACCACCACCGTGATAATTAACTAAAGGGGGGAACTTTTCATACTGAAGGAAAGACGTAATCACCACTTCTCAAAAAAGGCTTATCAACATTATCCCAGGGGGCACTACGTATGAAAGCAGCAAGGTAACTGAGAAGATTTACAACAGAAAATCTCGTTGTTAAATGCTACTTTTCTATGTGCTAGCAAATTTTCTAAATAAGTCTTTTGGTCAAAACAATTAAACCATCTCAAAAAAAGCAGGAGAAACTGTTTCACTATTGTATTATAAACACTTTATGCAGATTTAACTGGCTGACAAAATGAACTTACCAAATATTTTAATCATCTACGGCATGAAAAGAATTGTAGCTAATAACAATTTGGCCACAGAGAGTCTGATTACAGAACTCCTTACTCACTGCCATAGACACCCCCTCCATATACTATTTAATTCATGCTCCCAGTAGACTTGATGTGTATTTTCAAAAATAGATGCATATAATAACATGGGTATGTCTCAGTTATTTCTAACATAAGGGTTTTTACCATAATTGATAACAAAAAAAGGGGGATTCTCAGAGGTTTTTATTACTTTATAATGAGAGTGTTGCCTCTACATACCTGCCTATAAAATAACTGTACTACAACTGTTTAAGTCTCTATTCTGCCAAATTAATTCTACATATGGCTTAAGCACTTGAGGATTTTAAGAAATTGTCAATTTTTTTAATTAAGAAAGAAATACATGGCTCATATCCTAAGTTTTCTTACTTAAAAAATGGTATAATACTCATCCTAGAAAAGAAATAATCTCAAGGATGTTAGATGTTAGGTTGTTAAAGATACTCAATATACTGCAAAGTATGTAAGAAATAGATTTTCCTCAAATAATAAATTATTCACAATTGTGGCTATAATACTATCCTGTGTTCCAGTGACAAACAGTACAGGATCTTCTATTCAGCTTTTTAAAGCCTTGACTTATAATCATAAAGAGAACGGCCTTTAAAATAAAATGCAAAAGCTACAAATACTCTAGATATATGAGGCCTTAGATTCCCACGCTAGTATTTCTGATATGTTTATCATTTATATTTATCATAATCCAAATATAAACTGATGGTGGGGAAATGAATACTATTAATCTATTAATTTTTCTCATTAAAATCGCTCAGAATTTTTTAAAAAAGTGTTCTAAATACAGCTAAATATGAAAGACTCGATCTTCCTACATCTCTCCCTTGTGGTGATTACCAATCCATGTAGAAAAAGCTCAGCCCTATCCTGAACATATTATTTCAAAGTCTCAAATCACAAAGTCACATCAGGATGATACCTGTGTAATGAATCATAGGACCTGCTGTCAAAAACAATCTGATTTTTCCTTGGAGAATCCCGTCTATGAAGGGGAAAAACCATTTAAAGGGGTATACAATAGAACTTTAAAAATTAATTCTCATTATGTTACTGTTTTATAGGTTTTTAGTTATAGCAAACAGAAGAAGAACTAAAGGAGTCCATTAACTTTAAAATAATTGTTTTTTCCAATTAAAAAAAATTATTTGGAGACTGAGTCTAGTTATATGAGGACACTGTTTACTTGACAATTATAGAGAATTTTTAAAAATCATTAAGCAATAGCTACTTTTATAGACTGCAGACATAGTAAAATCTACCTATACAAAGATTCAACAAGTACCAGACACAACCAAAGACATTTCCATTAGAGTGAATATAAATAAAACTAAGGGCTCAAATAAAAAACACAATAAAAATCACTATAGCTTGAAGTATACATAATTAACTCTTCTTAGGAGGCACATAAAGAACTTTTTTTCCATCTTGAATACAAGATCTGTAAGCTCTTAATAAAAACCGCAAGAAGAATTCACAAACTTTCCAATGTTATGTTCCAGTCATGATTTAGAGCATTTTTAACTACAACACTCTTGCTTTTATTCTGACATCTTCATTTAATAAATATAGCATAATGCAATATCTCATGTATATTATAGGATATTAATCCATCTTATCACTAACATAATTTTTTTTTTTTTTTTACTAACATAATTTTGACATGGATATTCAGAAGAGAAATGGGTACTTTCAGTACTGTTCAAGAATAAAGTGTGCCTAAATAAAAACAAAAAATGGCCAATATACTTGCTTTCAGAAGGAACGGGGTAAATAATTTAGGAAGAAAAGCAATACAGTTATTCGTCTTTTAAACATATTTTTAAAATCTTTTATGGTTTAAAACTGCTTGCAGTGAAATCTTAAGACATACATATCAGTGGTTGGATCAAATCTATCAAAAGGGATATGAGTGCTCAGGAAATAATCGGAATGTCTATTTTGGGAAGAGAGAGGAAAACTATCTACCAGAGCTAGAACATCATTACAATACACTACTAGATATAAGAACCCATATTTGACAAAATATTTTTTAAATGGTGATGTTTAGAGCACTTATTTAAACTTCCTCCAGAAGTCTGAAAAATCTCTGAAATAAAATTCTTTCCTTCATTAAATGAACCCACCCACATCAAGGAACACATACATTCCACCTGGAGAAGCTTTTCCATGTCCTTTCTAAGATAAGACTTTTGCCATGAATTTAAGTTTAGCTTTAGCCAAGCTCACTACAGAATCCCTATCAATGAGGAAGGGATGAAAGTAGTGACAAAGGACAAATGGCACGTCACAGTTCTGTTCTGATATGCACTTGATAAATGAGGCTTCGTAATGCGCTACTGAAGAAAATCTGTAACAACTACTAGAGATGCATTAGAAGGCCACATCAATTAGGTACCCGAGAACATAAATGCGCAATTTTTCTACTCCACTGAAAAAACATGTTCACCAAAAGCAATTCTGCCATTTTCTCCTAAAACCAAATATATTCATCTTTCAGTCACTTAGAAACTGAAAGCTTCTATACATTCAAAAAAGGCCCAGTTTCTTGAAACTGAAAGCTTCTATACATTCAAAAAGGCCTAGTTTCTTTGCGGAGCTTAAGTAACTATGTCATCACCAAATCTTCCCACCAACAGAAAGAACCACACAAAAAACAAATCCAAATTTAGACTGAAGCTAACACACAACAAACTTGTGACAATATAAGATCTATTCTTGCATTTTTCTTTATTAGGTTTCTATAATTAGACTCAAGTTTGCTTTTTATGAGGCAAAAATAAGGCAAATAGCTCAGAAAGAAAAGGCGAAAAAACCTTTTAGTCTCTAAATACATACCTTTCTCTGGAAAAAATATGAGTCCTTTAAATTGTCTCATAAACCAAGAAAAAGTTTCATCTATGTTTAAAGACCTATGATATAAAGTTAGCTATGACAGTAAAGTATGCCTGGCTAAGAAATACTGAATTTGCTTAATCATGCATACAAAGCCACTTGTAGAAACATGAATTAACCAGTCTTGTTTCTGAGCATTATCTTTTCTAACTCGATTATAATCAGAAGTTTCAACTGAAAAATAAATCTTTCTACTTTATAAGTTCAAAATTTTAGGTTTTATTTTACTCTCTCTTAAACATTGTAGTTTTTTCGCTCCAGCTGCTTTTCAGTTTAAAACATAAGTTTCTTTCAAAAGTTCAATGTTGTTTATTGACAGGGATAATGGTATTGAGGTTATACAGGAGAATGTCCTGTTTCTTAATAAAAATGCTAAAGTATTCAGGCTGAAGCAGCACATATTTGCAAACTGCCTTCCACCTATTCAGAGAGAAGAAAGTGTGGATGTGTAGATATGAGTTCAAGCCAATGCTAGCAAAATGTTAATAGCTGGTGAATCTAAGTGATGGGTACACGGACGTTTGCTATACTATGCTTTCAACTTTTCTGCAGTTCTGAATTTTTTCAAAATAAAAAAAATTGGAAGGAATAAAGCTATCTTAAAATTTCAGACAACCTGGGTGACAATAATAAGCATAGGATAGAATTTAGACAATTACTAATAAAAATACAGTGGGGCTTAGTGGTCGTCCAACAGCAGTAGGATTACAGATGTTTTATTTACTCCTTTGTACAATTTCAGATCTACCATTCGAATTTTTTCTACAATAAAAATGAAGATTTCTTTTCAGGTACAATTCTAAAATAAAACTTAGGAAAAAAATTGATACCTGGAAATAACAGGTGACTTGCTGCCATTCATAGTACTTGCTCTTTCCCAAGGTTTTCTTGTCGGTTCTTTAAAAATAAAAGAACGTAAGTTATTAAATATCCTATATGCTCCCAGAGTTAGGATTCTAATTTGTACCATTTCAGACCCCAAAATGAGAAGAAATTAATAAGTGTGACAAGTTTCTCTAGGAAGAACTTAGATTGTTAAATCTAAAATACAATGATTTTAAACACCAGATGGTAAGAAGTTTCTCTAATAAAGATAGGACAATAAGATTAAGGGTACGACAATTTTAATTAATTAGAATGGAATTGTGAAAATTACTTTAAATTAATAAGGATAGTTTAAATTTATTAGAATGGGACAGTATTAACTATACTCTTTTAAACTATTTTTAGTGCCAATGGTAAAACGAATAAAAAGAATCTTTAATGTGTTCATGTACTTCAATATTTAATCTAAATTCAAACAGTCCTCTTGTGAAAAAATTCAAACTCAAAATATATTTCAGAATCATCCGACTGTATTGTACTTCCTTGATTGTCAAACAACCAATCCAATTCTTGGGACTTAGCAGACAACTCCAGTTAAATAAAGTTCCCTCTGAACTTTTAGTTGATCGTGCTTTGAACTGTTTTTCTAATCTGGGCTGCCCTGCTGATGCCATCACTGGCTTCACTGGATGACTGGGAGAAATCTGGAGTGGAAGCTTGTCATGGAAGGATGAATCTGGCCTCACTGGATGACTGGGAGAAATCTGGAGTGGAAGCTTGTCATGGAAGGATGAATCTGGGCTGCATGAGAATCAAGTCTACGTACAAGTTGTGCAGTTTTAGCTAAAAAAACTGGTCTGAGTTCCAATGTAGCCCCTCAACTGGCCTATGCACATTCTTACTGAGGTAGCTTGTCCTCTTTTCAAACTGCACATATGTAAAACTAAACTTAAACTCTCAACTCAAACTCTGAAACACTGCTTTTGTTCTGGATTTCTGTTGCATTCAGTCACCTAGGTGTGAAACAAAGTCATCATTCATCTTGCTTTACTCCCTGTCAACCAATCAATGGTTACTCCTTCATCTGTATTCTAACAGCTAACACGCTCTCTCATTGACCACCACAGAGTGAGCCAGGGGACATCAGATAATCAGATGAGGAGGTCCACGACAGACAGAACTAGAAACACATCCAAGAGACATCTGCCAGAGGAGGGGAAAAGAGGGAAATCCTGAAGGACAACTGGACAGGCAGAGAATAGCCATTAGGACACTGTCACTAAAGAAGAGGCAGGCAAAGAGATGAAGAAATAATTCCAACATGATAAGATGTAGCAGTTGCTACCATTTAACAGTTGGCTGATGTCCTTTCTCAATCAGCCAAACCAGAACTATCTTTTAATCTTCAGAGAGCGCATCTGGTTTTGAGGAAGAGCAGTTCAGTTTGGCTCTGCAGATAGTGAGGCTGTGTTCTCTCTGAGGGGGCTCCAGGTCGGTTTCAGGAGGAAGGACAGAGGCTGGGTTGCCTTCACCGGGTCTTTGGAAACACACCAAATTCTTACTGGCACCAGTTTCCCTATCTTGGTCCTCCCTGATTTCTACGTCACTCTGCTCACAACTGCAATTTTAATGTTCCTAGAACAGTTTCAGTTGACTGTCAACTCAATTCTTTGCAGGATGAAGTCTAAACTCCTGATTTTTTCATAAAAAGCTTTCAACATTTTACTTCTAACTTGCTTTCCAAACTTTCTCCCCCAATACTCCTCAAAAAGGAACCCTCCATCCTAGTCAGGCAAGTCTACCTGATATTTCCTAGTCTCTTTCAGCTCCAACTCCCCATCTCTGCCCATGCCGTACCCACTTCCTGAAACAGCACCCTTTCCTCTACTTTCAGCTAAGGTAAATACTCTTTAAGGCAGGGTAAAATGTCATTTTTTTCCTACAAAGACGGCCCAGGTGACTCCAAACTATACAATCTCCTCCCTCTTTGACACATTACTTAATATTCAACATGTGGTCGTAAAAGATGAACTTTTCACTTGTGTGTATCTCATCATCCCAGCTGAACCATGGATTTCTTGTGCTTAGGGTGACTTTATCTTTTACTTCTCTTTGGCCTGTCAAGTGTCTGACACGTGGCCATTAGGGGAAAAAAAATTTTTTTTGACTGAAACAAGTGAAAAAAAAGAAGCCTCCAGACGTTCTGAATGAATCCTTAATTTTATAAACATGGCACACATGTGCAAACACACACACAAAAACACATGCAAAATCCATGCTTCAGTTTTCCATATTTTAAATAAGGGGATATATATTAGATAAGGAGTTCTTAACTGGAGTCCATAGATAACCCTCAGGGAATTCACGAATATTTTGCAATGGTGACCAATTTTGTATAAAAATATGATTCTTCCCTCCCTGGTTCATAGCTCTTTTCAAATTCTAAAAGTTTCTGTGACCCCAAATTATAGTTGAATTCTAAAACATCTATGGTTTTAATAACAGCATGTATTTTGATTTTGGCTTATAGAAGATAAAGGTAAAATAAGTCACAAACCAGAGAATTTTTAATGAAGATAACATAAACTGATTTGAGTCCTATTCAGAGGAAAATTTATTCACAGTCACAATATTAATTATAATATAGCAATCACACCGCTGAAGAGTCACTATTCAATAATGAGAATGAGTGGTTATAGACAATTCCCTATAATGGATTCTTATGGCTCATTCTAGATATTAATTCATCAAACTCATCAAATTTACTTATGTCACTTCATGCCAAATTAGGTAAGGAGATGAACAGACAGTCTAGTGCTTAGCCTTTAGTCAAATATGAAGAAATGACATGTACAATGTAACAATCTCATATTCTAAATACGGATATAGTCATCAGTAAGTACCTCCAGTGAAATGTATTTTGTTAATATTCTAAGTAATATATTCTATGCCCAAGACTTCTCAATGTCAGAAATTTTACTGAATTCAAGAACATTTCCCAAAAGTTCTACGGAGATTTTTTTCTATTATTTTTTTAATTGAAGTCTATAGTTGATTCATAATATTGTGTTAGTTTCAGGTGCACAGCCAAGTGACTCGGCTATACACACACAGATATATTCCTTTCCATTATAGATTATTACAATATAGTTCCCTGTGCTATACACTAAATCCTTGTTGTTTAAAATTTTTTCAGCGTTACAAATTAGAAGCTTTATTTCCTTGATTATCAATATTATGCAAATGAATGGCTAAAATGACGATTCAATGGGAGAATGTTTTGAGATAGACTTCAATGCTAGCTACATGCTCACATAATCCTTACCTTTAAGAATCAATGACTAAAAATATTTCCCTTTCATATGGATAACATATTTTTCCTTGTTTAAGTGAATAACTTCAAGTCATTAACAATAATATACATAGAATGTGCAAAAATCATGATTTTCAGAGAAAGAGTCATCAGAAAAAAACTTTGGATTTTAATAGATCTCCCAGTATCGGAAAGAAATTAACAGCTGCTTCTGGGGTCACAAAAGGTAGAGGAAAAAGTCAGTGCTCTCAAGTGTGAACAAAGAACTTGAACGTTTTAGTAACTAAGCAGTCACTTTATCCAAACATGGAGAAATGGGGAATTTTTAATTGAGGAGTGTTGATATTTACAGAAAGTTCATAAAGATTAAAATATATCTCGAACTTACCAGGTGTACTTGTTGAAGAGGCCTTAGAACTTACAGGCTCTGAATCTTCCTAAATATACAGAAATACATATTAATAATACCACATCTTCTAGAAACCTGTTGTAGACATTTGGTGTTTCATACTTTCTGCCATTTCCCACTTTTCCCTTCATCAATCTTTTCTCCCTTCTACACTAGTTTAGACCTTCTTCTTATCCTAGCACCTCCACCCCTGCGCCCACCCCCTGCCGCTCCCCATGGCTCCTTTCCTCACGCGTCCTCATTGAGAGCTGTGCTCGCCAATGTGACTAAGCCACATATGAGAGAGAGATCTGAATGGCATCAAAGAAGGCCAAATGCAGCAGGGAAAACAATTATACTGTTAAACACTAATATATAAAACAAATAAAGCAGAGTCTGCCCTCCTGAACTAGAGAGGGGGGCACAGCTAATAACCACAGGGCTCCTAGGGGAAACATTTGAAAACTGTGATTTAGTCTAATTCCTTCATTTTAAATGCAAGGAAACTGGACTTCCCTGGTGATGTAATGGTTAAGAATCCGCCTGCTAACGCAGGGGACAGAGATCCGAGCCCTGGCCGGGGAAGATCCCACATGCCGCGGAGCAACTAAGCCCGTGCGCCACAACTACTGAGCCTGCGCTCTAGAGCCCGCGAGCCGCAACTACTGAAGCCCGCACGCCTAGAGCCCGTGCTCCGCAACAAGAGAAGCCACTGCAATGAAAAGCCCGCGCACCGCAACGAAGAGTAGCCCCCGCTTGCCACAATTAGGGAAAGCCCGCGTGCAGCAACGAAGACCCAACGCAGCCAAAAATAAATAATAAAATAAATAAATAAATTTATAAATGCAAGGAAACTGAGACTCTAAGAGATTTAAAAAACCTAGTAAAAGGTCATTCACTCCTTCAATGGTAGGCTTGGGTACAGAATTAAACTCTAAAGGTGAGAATTTCAGTGCTTTTCCCCCAACTCCACACATTCAACCCATTTTACTAAGTAAGAATGCCATTAAAAATTTATAAATAATGCCATTTTTAGTATCTGAAGAGTTAAAAAGAAACAATTGTTAGTTGAAATTAATTAAGTTCAAACTAAGCTTTGACACAATTTCCTGAATGAGCTATACTTGAATTTCACATTTTCAGGTGTAGTAGACTATTTTTATTTTTACTTATTTATTTTTTGCCTGCACCACGCGGCATGTGGGATCCTAGTTCCCCAACCAGGGATCGAACCCGCGGCCCTGCAGTAGAAGCACAAAGTCTTAACCACTAGACCGCCAGAGAAGTCTCCATGTAGTAGACTATTTTTATTAACTTACATTTTTGTCCTCTTTTTGTTCTGTTTCTATTGTTGATCCCTTTTCAGCAATTCTTCTCCTAGAAAGAAGGTAAATCAATTTTTTTTAAAAAAACATCAGGTAACTTAGTGTAAAACTATGCCAAAAGGGAAGAACTGCATCTAGTTAAATTATACTTAGAATAAAAGTAACAAAATCCTCTCAATTCTGGACACATCCATATAATTTCTCACTCACCTCCTGGCCAGCAGGGCACTCATTTCTTCCATTAAACCACTGCCCCCTAACGGAAGGGGTCCATTTCCACGACCCGTGTCTGTTTTAGATGAGGCCGCATTCACACCAATGGTATTCCCTCCGCTTGGGAAAGAGGCATCCTCCATCTTAATGAGAATATACATACATAATAAACTCCTATGTGGGACAATCCTATGTTTATTAATATATTACATTCAAAACAGAAGGCTATATCAGCATTAATTTCAATAAAAACACCTAGATATTATTTTTTAAACTTTAAGGACCAATGGAGTAATTTTATGCATCAGTTAAGTTTTATCAAAGCTAACATCACCAATAATGGGATAAAATGCTATCACATGTCCCCCTTGTGTAATACATTGAAAAGGACATATTACGTTGGTAGTAAAAAAATGTAAAACCTGCCCCCAAAAATGCATAACTCAAATCAAATCTTAGGGAAATATCAGATAAACCAAACTGAAGGATGATCTACAAAATAATTATATTGTTGTCCTCAAAATTGTCAATATCATGAAAGAGGAGATTGAGGAAATGTTACAGATTAAAAGTAAAGAGACATTACAACAAAATATAACAGGTGATCTTGGAGTAGAAAAAAAAGTGCCATAAAAGACATTATTGGACAACAGATGAAACTTGAATAGATTTGTAGATTATAGTATTGTATCGCTTGAATTTCCTGATTTTGATAATCATGCTGTGGTCATGTAGGTGAATGTCCTTGTTCTTACAAAATACATATTTAAGTATTTAGGGAAATAGGGGCAAGGTGTCTCTGATTTATTCTCAATTCAGACAAAAAGAGAGAGTGTGTGTGTGTCTGTTTACGCAGAAGGAAACATACACAAAGAATAATAAAGCAAATACGGTAAAATGTTAAGTGGTGAATGCTACAGAAACTCTATTATTCTTGCAACTTTAATTAAGTTTAAGTTATTTCACATGTTTTTTAGTCAATGAAGTTAGTTAACATAGGGTTCATAAAATCAGAATACAATAAATTCAATGTTTTAGATACCGAGACAGAATAAGACATAACATAAAAAATACAATTAATTAGGAAATGCATTTACCCGTGACACTTTTCTAAGTTTTGCTCCAGCAATTGCAGCTGCAAGTCCAGTTAAAGGGCGATTGTCTTCAGACATGGATCCCGAAAAAAATCCAGATGCAGGGAGGGGAGGAGCAGGAGGTGGCGGGGGAGGAGGAGGTACTTGATTAGGAAGAGGTGGTGGAGGAGGCGGAGGCGGGGGCCCTGAGGACGGAAGTGGAGGGGGTGGAGGGGGTCCTGGGGGAGGAGGAAGTACGGCTGATGCCTGGGCAGGACCTGGTGGGAGTGGAGGAGGGGGTGGAGGTGCAGGTGGTCCCAAGACAATGCCTGAGAGAAAGAAATGTTAAGACCATCAACAACAGAGCTAAGTGACACTATCTCAGGAGGAAAAGCATGTAGAATGACATGCTCAATTAACTTGACTTGAATATTTAATACAAATTAATGAGTTCAATTTATCATAATATTTAACATCCAAATCAGTATTAAAAAAATACTAAAAATTAAGGCCAAAGTGTATAACTACTCCCTTTACTGTTAGAGCTTTATTAATAGAACTTTGCAACAGATCGTCTAAATTAGTTTCTTTTTTTTGCTCACGGGCATTTGGTAAATAAACAAAATAAATGCTTATAAAATGTGGGACAGAGGCAGCATCCCTGAAAAGACAAATGAATGTATAGGATGGCAGTTAGTGCTGTTCAAAATAACAGACCAAAATAATCTGGGTAAACCTTAAGAGTTGAGACAATAAATTCTACGACAGTGAAAGCATATAGTTACTTGCTTTCCAAAGTGGCTGAATTGAGAACATGAAAGAAGGGTGGGTCCCAGGCTTCAATATGTCAAAAATATTCCACATTTAAAAGCAATGTATAAAGAGAATTGAGAATCATTGAAGTAAAGGAATCTACTAGAACAAAGTAAAACCTCAAAACAACTATCAGAAATAATTAGGAGACATAGAATTTGAAGTACAGAAGACAGGGGTTAAGAGAGCAATGTCCAGATCTTGTAAAATCACAAAGGAGTGGGCAAGAACAAGAACCAGGAGACTGACCCTGTAGGTCCTCCCCCTTCCTTAAGGCTTAAAGGGGTATTTTAGGACAAATAAAATGTTATCTGCAAACTGGGTGGTAAGTTTTTTGAAACTGCTAACTTTGAACAGTTACACAAGCTGGAATCATAAATTGCTGGAAGAATATAGTGATGGGCTGCATGAGGGGTCATCAGAGCTCTGAGGATACAGGAGGTGGGCCTTTGGACTCTGTCAGGCTAACTGTCTCTCTTGCTCCAGAATCACTTTCACAATGATACTGAACTGCACCTACTAGAGTTGTGACTCAACCTTTAAGCAAATTCAGTAAGTCAACATGAAAAATATACACACAGCAATAACAAGCCCTTAAGAACTAAGATTTTTTTTTTTTTAATAAGTGTTTTAAATCCAGACTATAACACCGTTCCTTTGTAAGTACAAATTTGTTGTCACATTCCTTCCTGTAATCCTCGTTAAATCCTATTTTAAAAGGGAGCGGGTTAAGCATCTTCTTATTTACTTATAGAACCAGGTCCTTCTCTACTTACAAATAATCCATACTTAGATTACATCCCCCCTCCCCTGTCACTGTGACAGCAAAGTTCAGGCATGGGGAGTGGGGGGATAACTGTAGAGTATGCTATCCTCTCCCAACTATCCCTTCAGCCTGCTACTTCTTGGAATTTTGGACCATGGAACCCTTTGGGGCACATATCAAGCCTGCCATCCTCTCCACCCTTTGTGCAAAGTTGGGCTGCTCCCCAGGGCTTAGGGTGGCACCCATCCCTGGAAGTCTGATATGAGAAGCCCAATACGAAATAGGGTCCAAGATCAGAACTGTCCCAGAGGAGACTCCTGGATGACAGGTCTGACGACTACAGTTGGGCACTAAATATAATCTCTGTGTTTCCCAGAAATTAAAGGAAGACAAGTTTGATTATATCAATATATTTATTGTGTGGATTAATGTATCAAGTAATGTTTTCCTAGTGAAAATTAAAAGAAACATACAGAGGCCCTTAAATACTGAATAACACTTCTGACTATGACACCGCAGAAGATATCCAAATCTAGTTCAATATGGAAACCCCTCATACTGATCCTCCAAATGCAATTAATCCAACAGAAAAGAACCCACCTTCACCTTTTTCAAAACCATCCTCCCCATTCTTCTAGGCAATGAAAGCTGTGGACGTGTAACATTTCCAAGTGATTAGCTGTTAGTGGCAATAACGGAAGCCTTACCCTGCTGGGCTGGAGTCTCGGCCGGCTGAGAGGCTGCCTGCGAGCCTGGCTCAGAAGCAGAGGAGTCTCCCAGCACAGGGGTTAGAGGAGTCTCCACAGAGGCAGGGGCAGCTGCAGAGGGAGAAGGGAGAACACTAGGCTTGGATGAGGGAGTTGAGGCAACAGGGGTGCTTGGAGGAGGAGAGGCTTGAGATCCACAGTGTGAGAGTGGTGCGAGGGAAGGCGGTGGCAGCGCCGCTGGCCCTGAGGTAGGCGGTGGAGACACTGGACATGTGACAGAGTCGAGCAGCCCGCTGGGGGCCGCTGGTGATGGAGGCCTCTGGGGCACAGGAGAAGAAACGCAACCGGGGAGGACGGGCCTTGGACCAGTAGCTCTGCCTGGGGGGCTGCTAATCATTACTGGAGGAGACGGAGGGAGGGGCGAGAAACTGGAAGTAGACCAGGCACAGGGCTTCGTAGCTGGAGGTTGAGGAGAGGGTGTGCTCACAGGAGAAGAAGGTCGAGAGTTTTTGTTCAGAGGACGAGGAACTGTAGCATAATGGGGAAGAACAGGGTGGAAGGCTGAACCTAGAGATGTTGCAAAACGTGTCGCGGAGTGTCGAAGAGGTGGTGTAGGGGGTGTGGAAGTGGGTGGCAAAGCGGTCACTACAGCGTAATCAGGAGTGGCCTCTGACACTGGAGCTGAGATGACTTTAGCATATGATGGAGGAGGTGCTGAAGGAGGCTGGCAACTGGCACACTCAGGAAGTGGAGCATGAAACAGGGAGCTGTCGGAGGATGGAGCTGGACAGAGGTGGAAAGCAGCGGCGAAAGACAGGATAAAAAAGGAGAGAGAAAAAGGGAGCTAGTAAAGCCACAAAACCAGCATTCAGACAAAATGTACAAATGTAGACTACAGTTAGTACCAGAGAATAAGCACATGGGCAAATAACTAATTTCACCCCAAAATGTCTTAGCTTATAAATACATTTTGAGACCCAAAAGAGGACAAGTTTTCTTTTACTCTAACAAGTTGACTGATAAATTAAACTGATTAGCTTATTCTTTACAAGAAAAAGATCGTAGTCTTAATTTTCATTATTTCGTCCACTAAAAGGACATTAACATTACATGAATAAGACCACAAAGAAGAGTAAGCTTAGTTGTTTTTTTAAAAAAAATAATAAAGAGAGAAACTAGCAAAAAGTTTATCATAAAGGGCTAGAAACCCCCAAATTCAATGTTTATTTGTGGAAAAGTTTTGTTTTGTTGGCTATAACCCCAGAAAACAATTAGGCAATCAAAAGCAAATGAATGAACTCAAACAACAAACCAATCAACCAGTATTTAATCAACCCATGTTGAAACTTTAGATATAGGCCATATGGAATAAAATAATAATTCTTAAATCCTATAATAAATGTTAATTTTAATGAATGTCAAAATACCTCAAATTTTTAGTCATATCTTAACCCTTATGTCTTTCAATAAAATTCCTTCAGATTTAGTGATTTCTACTGATTTTTCACAATACTTGCATATATTTAAATTACTAGTCAGCTCTAGAGAGGATACTTTTTAACCTACTGTGTTTAATTCCTCCTTCAAAAACTTTAGAATACAATCAAACAAATTTCTGGAATACTCTGGTATTCAAGACAATTTAAGCACTCTCAGAAGGGAAATATATTCCAAATTCATCTAATATAAAAATTTCCCATAAAAACACACTTACACTTTATAGCCAATTTATAGGGAGTTAGAAGAATTAGAATACCAGAATAAAAATTTCCTGGAGCTTTCCTTAAGTCTCCAAGCAATAAAAGAGAGAAATAAAAAGAAAATGTTAAAGTAGCAATAGCCACATATTTGTTCTAATTTCAAATCGTATTGCTTACTCCCAAGCACCTCAAATGTGAAATAGTCCTTCTAATACACGAATACACAAAATGCCATCGCCATCCAAGCTCAGACATCAGGAACACGGAACAATCTGTAAACTTCTTACCGGCATTTGACATTCTTCGCTCTCGCTCCCATTCCAGCTGCTCCCTTTCTAGCTGCTCTTGCCGCTCTCTTTCTTGCCTTTCCCGGTCCAGTCTCTCCAGCCTCTCCCGCTCTTGTCTCTCCCGCTCCAGACGATCCTGACGTTCCCTTTCTTGTCTCTCTCTCTCCAGCTGCTCCTGTTCTAGTCGTTCCCTCTCCAGCCTTTCCCTTTCTAACCTCTCCCTCTCCAATCTCTCCCTTTCCATTCTTTCTCTCTCCAGCCTTTCCCGCTCCAGCTCCTTTTGCCGTTGCTGTTCTTGTAGTTGCCTGAAATTAAGAAATTAAAAATATGCAACTGTGGCTACTCACCATTAAAAACCCATTCTTTTCACAATGAACCTATGAGAACCTTATTTCTGATTTAAATACAAAGCAGTGTAGACCAGGCAATCAACATCTCTCTTTCCACATGAAGAAAGACTATGTTAGATAGAGATGGCTTATGTTTCATACGAATGAAAATAATTTCTCTTATTAGGATCATTTTGGGCTGCTTCAGCACATTACACTAATGTCTCATTTTATTCTGTAGTTTTCATGAATAAAGTGTTGCAAATAAATGAATAACTGAACATACCACTTTAATGACCAAGACATTATTTCAATCATTTAATGGAAATATCTCTAAATTGTAATTACCTCCCTAAAACAACATCAAATTTTTACTGTATAAATTATATTTTATCATTTTAGAAAATACAATGGCTAGTCACAGCACTAGCTCAATAAATGGTGAATGGAAAAAAAAAACAGACTTAAGAAATAAACTTTAAATCATATTAAGTCTCATATCCAGAGGTCAGTAAAATTAACATTTTGGCATTCATACTTCCAAACTTTTCCTCATGCGAAAATATGCATATAAACCTTAAAAACCAAATAAATTAGAATATGTCCCTACCACTCTGAAATCTGTTTTCTCCTCTCCCACTTAATATATTGTAAAAGGTATTCTAAGGCACTAAGTAGTTTTGTACCTTTACTTTTCATGACTGAGTAGTAGTCCATTGTTTAGGTCCATAGTTTAAGCAGTCTCCTATGGTACTATATAAGTTTGCCTAATACTATTACTGATACTACAATAAACATTTATCTTCATGTATCTTTGAACCGTTTTCTACCTGCTTCTTAAGGATCATCACCAGAGGCACAGATTTGCTAAATGAAAAGATACAAATATCAAGATTTTTGACACACGGTTCCAAATTGTCTTCAGGAACATAAGTCCAACAGTATATGAGAATGCCCACTTTCCTTTCCCCTCACTAACACTGAACACCATCACTGCTTTTAATCTTTGCTAATATGACTGATATCATATAACAATTTTCATTTATTTGATTACTTCTGAGGTTAAGTACTTTGCAATCTGTTTACTGATTTTTGTGTTAGTATTAACTGCACATGTTCTTTGACCAGTTTTCTCTTGGGATAGTTAATATTCCATATTCACTTGAAAGAGTTCTTTTCTATATTAAAGATAATAACACTTTGTCACACATGTTAGTCATATGCATTAACTTTTATTACGGTTTTTTTATGTCTTTGATTTTTAAAGTTTTGTTTTGTAATATGGTTTTTAATTTTACATAGAAAATCTAGTAATATTATTCCTTTATGTGATCTGCTTTTGATATCCTTCTTAGGCAGTCCTGTCCCACAGCAAGTTTATATAATTACTAACACTTTCTTTTCATACTTTTATTTTTTACAATAAAATCCTTAGTTCATATGAAACTCATCTTGGGCTTGACATGTGAAGTAGTGACCTATATCACAGCACCTTTTATCGAATAGGTTATAGACCTAATTTAAGATGCCACCTTTACATGTGTTGACTGTTACTGAAGTTCCAGAATGTTTTGGAGCATATATCTATTTGTCTGGCGGAGTTTTTCTAGGTGATTCTCAGATATATAACTCTTTCTAGGTAAATTTTAGTATCACTTTGTTAAATTTACCCTTTCTGCCAAGACCTATATGCTCTCAATTCTATTAACGTTTCATTAAATTTGAAGATCAGCTAGAAAAACATTCACATATTTTTATCTTCTTATCTAAGCAAGTATAGAATGTCTCAGTATTTACTCAATTAAAAATCTTCTTCAACTCTAGGACTTCAAATGATGACTACAAAAATCTCTTTGTGATTATATTATAAACCTGCAGAAGCCTCCTGGATGTGGCTCTATAACAGTTTGCTTTTTACCTTTCATATATAATGTAACAGAGCATGAAAATATCTCCAAGTATCCACCTGGACTTAAACAATTATCTTGCTATAAAAATTAACTCGCCCTAAGATTTAAAAAAAGTTACACTCATCTTACGCATAAAGTATTTCACAGCATTGCGGGGAAGATTAAATGAGATAATACCGCGACAACTTTTTACTAAGTACCTGAAGCATAAGAACTCAATAAACGTTGAGCTATAGTAATACTTATTTGGAGGTTTCAAACTGAGACTTTCCCTGGACTGGCTAATAAACTGGCTGGATTCTGACTGGAGGCTGAGCTTCATGACAGAACGCGCGTGCTGCCCTTTGCTCCTCCCAACACTATCAATAAGCCAGGAAGACCTTTCCAGAAATCCCTCCCCTTCATGGTTCCTGAACTGACTATAAAACAAAGGAAAAGCCCAATCCCACTCCTGGGACAACAACACAAAGCTTCTCTCTGGACAGATCATCGTACTTCATCAGTGCAAGAGGAAAACAGAAGACACCTATTGTAGTGCTGATTATGGGCTGGCCACAAAGTTCGCTCGGATTTTTCTGTAAGATGTTACTGAAAAACCCAAACGAACTTTTTGGCCAACCCAACAGTTGCTGAAAATACTGACAACTAAATAATAAAATCTGATTTTTACGGTACAGTACTGATGACTTCATTATACCATTTGATAAATTAGGGGCCAAAGTTTCTGAGGGATAACAATATCACTGTAGGGATGAGGGCAAGAAATTAGGTATATTCAGAAGAATATTTTTAATAATAAACTAGACAAAGTTATTATTATTGAATAACCTGCATCTAATGAATAAACTCAGCTAGGGCTTATATTACATTTGAAATATACAACATGCATCAAAAAATAAGAGCACATGAAATGTAATAATACTCTAAGCAATCTCTTGGGTCCAGAAGACAAAAGATATACCCATATTATTCTAATTAGAATATATTTGAAAGCAGAAGCTAAGGGAAAGTATTTAACTTTTAATGTAGCTGCACCAAGATCTATGATTAAAAAATCCAATTTATTAGGTCCTGTTACATTCCTGTGCCACCTCTTTCATTTTATTTTATCGAAATAATACAAGCACATCGTTTTTAAGTTTATAAGAAAAAAATAGCAGCTCATTGTTCCAATCCTCCCATCCCAGTTTCCAATATATCAGAGATAATTACTATCAGTTCTTTTGGCTGTTTCTTTAGATATGTCAATTCTTTTGATTATTTTAACTTTATACATGTCTACTGACTTTTAAGATATCTCTTGTAACTCCCTCACCACACACAGGCTTTTCCCAATATAGTCATGGGAGAATACTGATTTCTGGTTAAATCAATATTCAGAGTTTACATTATGAATATGATAATGTAAACACTGTTCACAGCTGAACCACACTGTACTCTAAGACTACATCTCATTTCTTATCCAAGTTCTTAGTTTTTTTACCCCCAAGTTAATGGCTGCTTCTCTAGACCATATAATGCTTTTAACACAAAAAGTAAGCTTAAAGCACAAGTAGAAGGCCAGGTACGAGTAAAGTGAATCTGAAAGAATTATTAAATAATGGCATTTACAACTAGGGTGTCCTGACTTAAAAGACTGCTCCACACGTCATAATATTCTGGGTTTTCAGTCTATAAATAAAAAGAGTATCTACTGATGTAGGGAAAGAGCACAGTGCCAGAGAGATCTCCCAAGTTCATTGATAGATGACTGAAGTAGGCAGTTCATACAGCTGCAGGAGAGTCTGATGACCGTGTATTTTCTTGATTTGAAAGTAAGAAAGATGCAAGAAAGGAAACTGTTCAAAGTCTCTAATTTTTAGCCTGTTTACTGAAAAGAAGCACATCTAAACATATTTCCCAAAGTTGTGTGTCAAACAGAACATCTCAGGCTTACAAATCTTTAGTGGAATGAATAATTCCACCTAAATTGGATGGTATATATAAATCTTCTGACTTTCATGTTTTGACTTCTAAAGCAAGACATCTGTATATCTTTTTAGGGGGACAGTTTCCAAATGTATAAATTCTGCTTTTCTTAGAACACCACTGCCAACTCACATACTGGAAATGCACATGACTATTCTTCCTAGAGTTCTGTCTACAAATGACTGTTTTCATCTGAAGATTTTTTCGAAGTACAAGGGCCCTGGGGGCTTCCCTAGTGGCACAGTGGTTGAGAATCCGCCTGCCAATGCAGGGGACGCGGGTTCGAGCCCTGGTCTGGGAAGATCCCACATGCCGCGGAGCAACTAGGCCCGTGAGCCACAACTACTGAGCCTGCGCGTCTGGAGCCTGTGCTCCGCAACAAGAGAGGCCGCGATAGTGAGAGGCCCGCGCACCGCAATGAAGAGTGGCCCCCGCTTGCCGCAACTGGAGAAAGCCCTCGCACAGAAACGAAGACCCAACACAGCCAAAAGTAAATAAATAAGTAAATAAAATAATTAAAAAAAAAAAATTACAAGGGCCCTAATTCTGAATTACGGAAAAATTCTGGAAGACTAATTTTTCTTTTAAGTTAGGATATACATTTTACAATAATTTGAAACCTTCTGAGAAAATATTTTTCAGAAAAAAATGTAGTGCAAATGACTAATATCATAGCCACCAAGAGCATTTTAAAAATATCAGGAAAAATTCTTCCCACCACCAAAATACCTATTGAATTTCTCACCCAAAAGAGCTATCCCCCAAATGCAAAGAGATGCATGAAGCACCAGCCAACGAGATTAATAGCTTTTTTATATATTTGAACACAAATTTAGTTTATCTTAACTCAAAAACTTACTTTTCTTAAAGCAAGCAAAATCTATGTAACAAAAATTTGAAACACATTTCATTCAACCTTATATATAACAAAAAAATAGTGTTAGGTAAATGAAGAGTGATTTACATTTGACATAATGAAGTAGGAGGGCAGATTAGGAAAAATGTTCCGGGCTGACGACATTTAGTAATACTAATGCTACCGACATCAGTCAGAAAATAAAACTGCATAAATAAAATGTGGGCATTTCACTTCTCTATCAGTAAACAAATGAAAAATGGATAAAACTAAACAAGATAATTACGTTTTAATATTACAAAGCTCCTGAGACAAGAGACAATACTTACAAGAGAAGGCGGTCAACTCTTGGTCCATCCTGCCTCTGAAGGCTAATCGGAGGGCTGTACATTCTCATTGTTCCAACTCCCTGCTTCTGTGCTGGGATTATTATTCCCCTTTTATAACTTTCAGGTAATAGTGGTGATTTGCAAACTATTTATAGGTATTAACTACATTAAGTTCCGTGTTGAGACTGACACAGGACTGACTCATGTCTCTTAGAATATGTTTTTTCATCACAGTCAGCCAAGGAAGCCGAATTAATAATATGAGTAAGAACCAAAAACTGATATTAACAAATGCTACACAACATATGAATAGAAAAGTAAACTACACTATCATCGTGTTACTATAGTAAAAGTATTGGACTAACAAGATTTAACATCTAAAGTAAACATTTGTTTTATCAACTCAATTTTATCCTCATTAAAATTTAAAAATTAAACTTGTAAAATACATACATAGTTTCAAAGGTCAAAGAGTGTTACAAAGTTTATAACAAAACACTAATCCTCTTCTCAACCCTTACCACTTCTGATTTCTCTCCCCAGAAGCAACTACTTTCAACACTTTGATACTTATCTCACGTTTCTAACTACATACATTAATCTGTTTAGAACTAATACTTCTTAGTCTTTCAGATTTAGAAGTTATCTACTGACTTCACACTACACAAATGATTTAATTCCTACACCCTCTAACCCCCTAAAATCTTTCCTTCTTCATTCTCCCAATAAAATCATGACAGTATTTTGGATACATCAGCATCCATCTAACTTACTCAGGGCTGACAATATTTACTTTCCAGAACAATCCCTTTCTTAACCCTGGTGTTACAAATGGCTACCTTTTACACTTGATTCTTTTTCTCTATACCGACCCTTAACTCTCCATCAGAACTGTAAACCCTCTCAATAGGGTCAAGTATATCAGGTGATCTATTTTTTGTTTGCTTATTGTTTTTCTTTCCCCCCAGAAACTTTTGGTCCATCCTGCCTCTGAAGGTTAACTGTAGGGCTATACACTTTCAACGCATCAACTCCCCACTTCGGTGCTGGGATTATTATTCCCCCTTTATAACTTTCAGACCTGCTGGGTCCCTAGGTTTTGCTTTCGCCTTAGTCAAGCTGGGAATTCCCCTATCTCTTTCCTACACTGGATTTCTTGTTTCCTGGCTCCTCCCATGGTATCATCATTCTTGGTTTACTCTCTCATTTTAATAGAATACATCTTCCAGTAGCTTCCTAGGAAACTGTGCAGAGGAGGAAATTTTAGATTGGAAGTAACTTCTCAGGAATTTGAAGCTCCCCCCACTTTTAAAATCTTCTAATATTCTAAAATTCCAGTGATATGCCTTGGTGGTAGATCTTTTTATGTTTTCCTACTTATTGGGCTGGACACTTGGTGAATCTTTTCAATCTGGACCAGGGGACCTGGCAAACTACAGTCCATGGCCCAAATCTGGCCACACCCATCATTTCTGCATTGTCTATGGCAAAGCTACAAAGGAAGAGCTGAACAAATGCCACAGAGACCTCGTGGCCCACAAAGTCTAAGACCTTTACCATCCGGCCCTTTTCAGAAAAAGTCGGCACCTCTGACCACAAGCAAGTCACTGAGTTCCAGGAAATTTTCTTATATTATTCATTTGCAGATTCCATTTCCTCACATTTTTGTTTCGTCCCCCTAAAATTCCTAATATTTAGATGTCGGACCTCCTAATCTGATCTTCTCTTATTTTTTTTCTCATATACTATCTCTATCTTTTACAGCTATTTTCAGGGCAATTTCCTCAACCTTATTTCTCAAACCTCCTAGTATTAAAATTAATGCTTTTAAAAAAAATTCTAAGCACATTTTCTTACACTCTGATTCTTTTTAAATAACTACAAACATTTGCTTTATGAATAAAATATATTCTTAGTTCTCTGAAGCTATTATAGTATTTTTTAGGTTTTCTTCTGTTCCCTGTTATTACATGTTTCCTCCAATTTCAATTTTTTCTGTTTGTTTTGATCTGTCTTCATGTTATAAAAGTTGTCCTTAAAGGTATGATGATCCCTGGCTGTCCATTCATGTTGATAAGTGGTACTAAAGCTGATCAGAAGCCCTTAAATAAATGAGCTTCAATGGGAGGGACCTTGGGTGTCAATATCTTTGTCTTTTCTCTTGGCCAAGCCAAGTTTCCGGAGGAGGACTCTTCATGTTCCTTACCTGAGTTCTACAGGTCTGGCTGCCAATGACTGGGAGCTGAGCAAAGGAAAGAGACCAAGGTTGGCTGACTTTCACTCATCTCTCTTCAGTATGGCCTCTCACCCACACCTTCACAGTTGTGCCTCCTATACCTCAGGCTTTACCAGGAGTCAGCAAACCTGCTGAAAAGGGCCAGAGAGTATCTCTGTCCATATTCTTTTTCCTTTTTTTAAAAAAAACAACTCTGCAAAAATGTACAAGCCCTCCTTAGCTCTCAGCTATGCAAAAACAGGCTACAGGGCTGGACTTGGCCAGCGAGCTATAGTTTGCCAACTCCTAGCCTACACTGCTATGCTGTCCAAAACGGTAGCTATTAGCTGTATGTTGCAACTGAGCACTTCAAATGCTCCTAGTTTGAATTGGGATACGCTTTTAATATAAAAACACATACCAGATTTTGGAACACATACCAGATTTTTCATACCTAGTATGAAAAAAAAGAGTGTAAAACATCCCTAAAATTTTGTATCAATTACCTATTGAAATAATATTTTAGATGTATAGAGTTAAATATACTAATAAAATTAATCTCACTTGTTTCTTTAAAATTTTCAAAAACGTGGTCCCTAGAAGACTTTAAAATGACATGTAGTTTGCATTACATTTCCATTGAACAGCACTGGTCTAGAGCATCTCTAGAAGATAATAAATCTCTAGTCTCCTGTTTGGGTGTTGTGGGGAAAATGTGGGTAGCTAAACCCTCCTTATAAAGACTTACCTAACCTTCCTACGTGTAGCATTATGAAACGGCTTGCCACTGAGAGGCACCACAGCAACTCAACCCTTCTCTTCTCTGTCCTGGCTTAGTTTAGCTATTGCTGGTCTACTAAGCTAGTTACCACCTGTATTAGTTTTTGTGGTTGCCATAATAAAGACCCATACACTAGGTGGCTTAAAACAACGGAAATTTATTCTCTCAGTGTGGGAGGTGACAAATCTGAAATCAAGGTGTTGGCAGTGCTGGTTCCTTCTAAGGGCTCTAAGGAAGAATCTGTTCCATGCCTTGCTCTTCCTTCTCAGGAAGGCTGGTAATTCTTGGTATTCCTTGGCTTGTAGAAGCATCACTATAATTTCTGCTTCCATCTTTACATGGTGTTCTCTCTGTGTCTCTGTGTCTTCACATGGCCATCTTGTTTCTGTAACTTTCTCCTCTTCTTATACGGACATCAGTCGTGTTGGATAAAGGGGTCCATCTCACTCCAGTATGACCTCATCTTAACTAACAACTCTATTTCCAAAAGGTTACATTTTGAGGTAGTGGAGATTAGAATATATCTTTCTTTTCTTTTCTTTTTTTTTTCCTTTGGCCGTGCCATGCGGCATGCGGGATCTTAGTTCTCTGACCAGGGATCAAACCCATGCCCCCTGCATTGGGAGTGTGGAGTCTTAACCACTGGACCACCAGGGAAGCCCCAGGACGTATCTTTCTTGGGAGACACTATTCAATCCCTAACACCACTCATCAACAAAATTTTAGAAACCAGAAGTAGACGGCCATTTCTTGTCTTCACATTGTACAACTGCTGTCCCTAAAGTGCAACTGATGTTCCTCAAAGTGCAATGGACAGTCCCAAACAAAACCAGATTCAAAATATGTTGTTAAACTTTTCTTTAAGCAATTCATTTCCTTTTTGTAACAGTCAGAAGCCAAGAAAAATAACTTGAAGAATAAGAATTTTTAGCTGTTGATTAAAATAATCCATTTATAATTTATGGTTCTGAGCAAAAACCCTATCAAGTTTGTTATGCACACCACACATACACATGCACACATACACCCAAGGAGCACACTACTCACATCATTTTCCTCCTACCCCATCCATTATTATTAGCTCACCAAATACGAATCATTTACCAGTCTTCAAAAATCAATTACTGATACCCACTAACAGCTTACCTAAGAGTAGTAACAGAAATGTAATGTTTATTATAATATGAACTTGATACTGAAAATATAACTACTAAAATTGCAGGTGAATGTTATGATGCAAATTAATATTCTCTTCTACTACATTTTCCAGTAACGGCGTAGAAAGATCCAGTTAAATAGCCAAAGTAACAGGATAAAGTTACTCAACTTATGAAATAAAAGTTGTCCCAAGGGTATTTTATCATGCCTCTGAAAATAAAATCAAGCACAAGAAAATTTATTTTTATATAAATAACTACCCAAAATAAATTTTGAAAATATAATTTCTGTTGGGAACCAAACGTCTCACTAGAGTGTGCTGTACATCCCTCTGCCACTGTGTTTTTTAATCTACAAAACGAGATCCAGCCATGCACAGCTGCTGGCTGAGATGAAGTGAAGACCAGCACTAACTGTCTACATAAAATTCAGCAGATATTTTTGGGTTTTGTAGTACCTTTTCCCAAGTAGCTTTCAACCATAAGCAAAAACAGATTGTTTGGCATGTAGGTCAAAAGAAAATGGCATATACTTTTCTTATAACTTGAAAATACTAAAGTTTTACAAAGCAAGATGCCTTTTCATTATATGACAAACAGAGAAAGAATATTAAAAAGCAATGTCTTAGCATGGCATAAAGGCCCTTTGCGTACCAGTTTAATAGCACCATCAGTCCTGGAGCGGGGGAAGCGGGCAGTACTCACGTCACACAGGCGGTGTGCACTCCCTTGGCTCTTACACATAGACTCTTTCCGCCTAGAATGCTTTTCCATTCTATGACTGGAAACTCCTAGTTCACTTCCCCTTCAAGGCACAGCTCAAAGAGCATCTCCTCAGGAATGGCTCCCACCGTCTCCCAAACAGCACAGACAGAAAAGCCCAGGCAGCATGAAAAGAGTGCGTATTATCTTATTTAATGGTCCCAACAACCTTATGAACTCATATTTTCTGCCTGTTATGCCCCAACACCTACATATAAATGAATTCAGTACCACTGAACTTCTTGGCTTTTTATTCAAAACTTTATTCAGGTCCCTACTCTCAAGTAGCCTGTAATGTTCACTGTGGAGGTAAGACTCATATGTAAAGTAAACAACAAACAATAAAAGAGCGTGTAGTTAAGTTACAGGAGTTCAGAAACGAAAACCATTAATATACCTGGAAAACAGTCTACAGAAAAGGACAAGACAGGAAGGATGAGAAGGGCAGGACAGAGAGGTAAATGCTACACAGAAGCACAGAGGGAGAAACCAAGTATGGTGTACAGACAGTCATAAGGGAGGAAAGAGATACATGGGGTGGACTCTTAAGTGTCAGGCCAAAGAATTAAACTGGATGCGAGGAGAGCTGGCCACCCGTACTGCGAGCAGGGAAGTGACATGAGCTCCTGGACTCTTCTTACTCAAGTTGGTACATGTGAGCAGCCAAACTGTCTTCCCCCACTCCAAGATTCTACTGGAATTCCAGAAAAATAACAAAAATGTGTAAAAATAAACCCATTACAAAGTAGAAAATTGAGCTGAGTGGTCTTTAGTAGACCAAATTTATCATCAAATTTCTGGAAGACAAAAAGGGTAGGGAGGAGTTATACGCCTAGAATTCTTTCCCAGTTCCTATGTACTAGTACATCCAACTACCTAGTAGTCAACATCTCTACTTGAATGTCCAATGAGCATTTCGGCTTAACATCTTCAAAATTCATCTGATCTCTCCCCACAAAACCTGTTACTCACAGTCTCAGTTAATGGTGATTCCATCCTTCCCATAGCTTACGTTAAAAACCACAACTCCTCCCCTTCTCTCACACCCCACATACAATCCACCAGGAAATGTAAGGATCTGCCTTCTCACCGCTTCCACTGCCTGGGGAAAGCCATCATTATTTCCTGCCTAGTTTACCGCAATAGCCTCTTAACTAGTTTTCTTGCTAGGCTGCTATCACAACCCTGTACCTGCTTTCATTTGTGTTTCTCTATAGTCTGGTCTCAACAAAGCAGGCAAACTAATTCTGTTAAAATGTTAAGCCAGATGATTCCTATCAAAATCATCCAAGGGGCCCTCATTTCTCTCAGAATTAAAGCTAAATTCTTTATGATTGCCTGCAATGTCCTGCATGACACGACTCCCCCACTACTCTCCTTTTCTGCTCCTGTTCTCTCTGCTCCAGCCTCCATGCCTCCTCGTTCCTCCCTGTACACGAGCACAATCCTGCCTTAAGGCTCTGCACAGACTGCTCCTTCTGCTGTAATACACTTACCCAGACATCCACTTGGCTAACTCCTTCCTTCCATCTCCGTAAGATCTACTCTGACCAACCTATTTAAAGTTGTAACCATTTCCCCTTGGCCCTCTGTAACATATACTCCCTTCACTTGGCTCTATTTTTTTCCCATAGCACTTACCATCTTCTGCTACACTGTGTCACGTTCACTCTATTCTCTGATTAGGTTGAGGCTTTCTGTCCGCCACCCACCACCCTGGTATACTGTAAGCACTCAGAGCAAAGCACTTAGCCTGGAACATAACTGGACTGAAGAGTGGAGGCATCCAGGGTCCCGAACACAGACTCAGAATGGCTGAAGCAGACGCGAGAAGAATCTGGGAAAGACCTAACTTGAGATCAGCAGGTAGAAAGAACGGGCATGGGCAGTACAACCATAATCAAGCTGATTACTAAACACACACACTGTCTGAAGAAAATGCACCAGTCATCCCTCTGCTCCCCAACCTGAGCTCAATGGATGGAATGGCATTTATCACAGAAGACTGTCCTCTAAACAAAGTGAACAAGCTGCCTCAGATGAGCTAGGGTGCCTGGTAGAACTAGAGGTAGCTCAGCTTTGTGGGGCTGAGGCCTGTCTGCTCCCCACTCTTGTACCCAAAGGAGAGCCTGTCAGTCTGTCTGCTTGGCCCCTTGCACAGACCCCCTTGGCAGCCCTCGGTCAGGGAAGAATGCTGTCCATAGACACCCAAACCTCACAATGAAGAGGAAACCCAAGCCAAGTACTGACGTCATTCAGACTAATTCTTTTTTTAGAAATAAAGAGACCACTAAGCATTACCAGATATTTGGGTAAAACCAATAAGGCAAACAATACTACTCTATAGGAAGGAGATAATTCAAACAACGGAAGAGAAACAAGAGGGACTTAAGATACCATCATGAATTTAGAACAGGCTGTTTTGAAAAAGGAATAATCGCTCCCCCTGCCTCCGCTCCGCAAAAGGCTCTTGGAGAATAAAATTAAATTATAGGAGATCAACTACTGTTCTGTCCAATTAGGTGGCCATGAGCCATATGTGGCTCTCGAGCACTCACACTGTGGGCAGCCTGAACAGAAATGTGCTGTAAGTGTAAGAAATACATACTGAACTTGGAAGACTCAGTATGACAAACAGAATGTAAAATATCTTAATTTCTATACTTATTTCTTTTTGAAATGATAATATTTCCGTTATAATGGGTTAAATATTTTATTTAACAACATATTTTATGTTATTAAAATTAATTTCATCTGTTTCTTTTTACTTTTGCTAGTATGGCTACTAGAAAAATTTTAATTAAATATGTAGCTTATATTTCTACTAGGTAATGCTGGTCTAGAACGTATGGTTAAAAATATCATCAAGAATACAGAACACAGAAACAGAGGCAGAAAATGAGAAAAGATAAGCATCATAAGGAAATAACCCAGGAGGCCCAGCATTTGATCAGTAGGAGCTCCCCAGAAAGAGGACAGAAGAAACAGAGAGAAGGAAATGGCTAAAGAAATAAAATTTAAAAAAAAAAAAAAAAATCTAGGAGTTTTGGTAAGTCTTCAAATGGAAACAGTCCATTGAGTACTGAGCTTAATAAATGGGGGGGACCCCAAAACCAAAAACATATCACATCTTTGTGAAAACTCAGACTACCATGTTAATAAGAAGGTTTAAAAGGATTCTAGGAAGGGGGAAAAAAGATCACCTACTAACGTAAAGACAAAGATTTAATGACAGTAATAGAAAGACTGCAAATGTATAAACCTTGAAAATAAAAAATAAAAAAATAAAATTAAAAAAATGATGTGTCTATCAAAACTAGGTGGTAGAATGGAAGAAAGGGGACAGGGAGATGTGCAGAACTACTGCATTCCTCTTACAGAGTGAAAAGTTAAGAGATACTAAGGTTAGAAGAACTAAAAATAATAACTACTCATAATTGGCAAGGGAAGTGAAGAATTCTTCAATTTTTCATAGTGTAGAGTCAATAGGTACTATCTGTAATGTGACTAATCAAGAAACAGAAATATAAACACATTATATATTACTATAGAAGAACTCATCAAAAGTACTAAAAGTAGAAATGGTTAAAAGTGATTAAGTCTCATGATTAACATGAGGGGAAGGCACAAGTGTGCAGCAGATCACCCTCCCTCTTTTTAGACCCTCCTGCACTGTTTGTGCAAAAAAGTTTAAGAAAAAATAATCTGGCAGTAATAAAGTAGGAATAAGTGAAAGGGATCTAGCTTAAAGACAGAAAAACTAGGAAGTCAGAAAACTACAGCAGTATACAAGAGAATAAATACTGGAGAAAGCTATTAGTAATTAGAATGTCAGGACAGTAAATCCAAAAGGCTTTTAGAGAAAGAAATAACAAAATGTACTTGAATAGATATTGTGAAGGAAGATAATTATAGACTTTCTAAGCTGAAATTTTGGGAGAAATATTAGAGAGAAGAAGGAATGTACATTAAAAATGAAATCATAAGGGTTTAAACTGAGGCATCAGTAGGATACCCAAATGGATGAGCTCTAAAATAGGAATTCTCATTGAGGATCCACTGTTGGAATTAAGGGGGTCTGTGATCCTCTGGACCATGTAAGGGCACACATGCGTGCACATGTGTAAAATCACACGCACATATCTGAAGGGTTAGGTTGGGTGGGGTGGGGGGACTAGATGGAAGACGGCAGTAGTTCACTACTTCTACTAAATTCTCAGAAGGACCCATGACACTACTCCATTTATCTGGAAATATGGGTCTGGCTCTCCACTGGATAATCAGGAGCTGTAGATTTTGAAGCCATCAGCACAGAAGTTAAAAGAAAACTATAAGATCCAACCAAATCATCAACTTTTCAAAGGTTACACTGTGTGCAGAAATAAAAAAGAGATAGCTAAGTGTAAAGCCTTATATAAGAAAAGGAAGAGGTACAGAAAAGGAGAAGAGTTAGCAAAAAAGATACTCTAAAGCATCAAAAGGAAGAGAGAGAAGTGGAATATGTAGACCAAGAGAAGACATTTAAACTAGAATAAGTCAATGATGGAAACAGCACATCCAGTATATTTGTGAACACAAAGCAGATTTCATGAGATTAAATGGAAATGGGGTGGGACTCCCCTGGTGGCACAGTGGTTAAGAATCCCCCTGCCAATGCAGGGGACACGGGTTCAAGCCCTGGCCTGGGAAGATCCCACATGCTGCGAAGCAACTAAGCCCATGTGCCACAACTACTGAGCCTGCGCTCTAGAGCCCGCGAGCCACAACTGCTGAGCCCGCATGCCACAACTACTGAAGCCTGCGCGCCTAGAGCCCGTGCTCCGCAACAAGAGAAGCCACCACAATGAGAAGCCCGCACGCCGCAACGAAGAGGAGCCCCCATTCGACACAACTAGAGAAAGCCCGCACGCAGCAACGAAGACCTAATGCAGCCAAAAAAACCCCACAAAACAACAACAACAAAAAAGAACATAAAAAAAGGAAATGGGGTGAAGCATAAAGAAAAGGAATGGAGATGAAATTAATAATGAGAGAGAAGGAAATTGGTTGGTGTCAAGTGGAAGAAGAAAGAGTCTGTGCATGACTATGGACAGAAAATAATTTAAAATTCATACCAATTTTTCAGAAATTCGGATTCCACTCTTCAAAATGACTGAGTTAAAGTCTTCAACTAAACAAATAAGTAATATAAACATCTTCAATTTTCAAACCCTTAAGTATCTACTTACATACAAAGAGAAAAACCTCAAGTCCAGATGAACGCTTTGAAATGAGAAAGAACATACATGAGGGCATGGCGTTCTCCTAACAATTACTAAAAATTCACTCAATACTCGTTTTCAACTAAAACTGCATGCTGCAAGTTCTTGACAACCCTCTGTGAAGCAGATGACCCACCTGTGACCCTTGACAAGGCAGCAGTACCAGCAGAAGACTTCTGTTTGTATTCTGTGCTGTCCTGGACTCCAGCAACTGTGTCTGGGATTACTTCCTTGCCTACTCTGTACTACCAGAGATGATCTATTATGTTCAGGATTTTCTCCTGGTTCTTCCTAGTTTTCTACAAATGTGTTACTCTCAATAAAACTATGATCATTTTTTATTAATTACTTTTCCGTTTGGTGTGTGAGAGACAGCATACAATTTCTAACTCTTGGAATTATTCTAGTATGTTTAAAACTTTCAATATGGAACTGAAATAAATGATCATAATTCCTTAAACTTCCCTTATTTCTACAGAAACTTAATTTTATTTATATCTGTTACAGCATCACTCTAAAGAGCAGAAAAAGAGTTTCACCAAATTTGGAGGCTAGTTCCAGAGTGATCTAACTAAATATACAGACTGTGGCAAAAACGAAATTCATTTTAAGAGATCCTGGAGGGCCTTCCTCAAGAGCTAAGTAGTTACACAGCAAAGCAACCAACACAGAACCATAGCAACAGATTCCTTTGACCATCTGTCAGGGAAACATCACACATATATTAAGACAACATAAAGAATATGAAGAACATTTCAAATATGAGGTCCAAATCAAAAGTGACAAGAAAAATTGCTGACTTGCCATGGAGCAAATGCCTCTCAATTGGAAAATTCCATCTATAAGATGGTTATCAATTCCCCAGAACAAAACAGGGTGCCCTACTAGTAACAAAAAGCAGTATCAACATCTCTAAAAAGTTTTAATTTGTTTAAAATGGGGCACCTGGTTTGACTAGCTCAATTTTAGTTACTGAATGTGACTGAATTTTACAAAACTATTTTGCTATAAAGTAGCCTCTAATTTAGAGACTCTGGGTTAATTCAGAAAAAACTACCCCTAAATGAGGCTGTATTATAATTTCAAATGTATTTCTAAACTGCATTGAGATAACGAAGATGTTATTGATTTCATTCAATCACAGTTTAATCATAAACAGAATGATTCTGTATTCCATTACTATTCCTGTTCAATATTCAATGCCTTATACAAACAGCCAACACTATTTCAACTTTCCAGTCATGTGACAGGCATAATGATCACAGATTAATTTAACTGCTATAAAAATAAGACTGCTTGAAGTGTAAAGACATTTTGTATACTGTTAAGAGTATTTAAAATATTTTAAATTCACAAGTATGATTTTTACCAAAAAAGCATATATGAAATTTTATAACATCTTTTGTCCAGCCTATTAAGAATCTGCTTGATTATTAACAGTGATTCTAAAACTTAATACAACAATAAAAGTTCAGACTTCCAAATGGCTGATGAGACATAATCTACTTTCAATATCATATGTTCACAGATTGGTCTTCCGTAGTAGAAAGGAAAGGTGCAAATAACTTGTGAATTTACCTTCTTTGAATTTCCAATTCTTCTTGTGATGGGCCATTCTGAACTTGGGCAGGTAGTTGTGAATTTTGTCTAGGCAATGTCGGCCCTAAAAAGGGAGGGAAACATTATAGATGAACATTATCTTTATATTGCACTGGATAGAGGAGATAAAATCATGAGAATAACATAAAACCATCACATATTTACAAATGTATCTTCTTTTTGTTTAGCAAAATAAAATATAAGCTTCATATAACACACAGCAAATGAAAGACTGCAACATAATACTGTCATTATCTCCAGAAGGCTTACTTGAAACAAATGGAAAACATCAACAATAAAGGAAAAATAAACATTTATATATGAAGAGCTTGAGTAAAACAAGTGTTCAATGAGCATCTGAATAGGCACCTAAGCTTGACGTTTCTAAGACAATGAGACATTCTCTTTGGGGTACTTATTCATGAAGTGGAGAGGGAGAACTTAAATGAAAAATCAGAATTCAAAAAACTCACCTAAATAGAACACTGGAAATGAAAAACAGGAGAGAGAGAGCATGAGAACCTTATTACTAGACTGATGCATGCTAATGCATTTATCAAATTTGCCCACTTTAAGTTGCCATTCTTATTTAATGGCCTGGCATTTCCAGCACTGGTGAAAACAAACATTTGCTAAACTTCCATACATAATTAACCTACTTCTCTGAATTTTTAATGTAACACAGGTAATCATAATAACTTTTCATTTGGGGTAAAAACAAAACAAAACAAAAAAAAACCTGCGTTCAAACCAACATGGTTCTGTCATGAGAAACTAATGACCATTCATTCCCACATCATATAAAATGCAGACCCATTTTTAGCATCTCATAAAGAAGGCCACTAAATAATGGGACATTTTAATGTCACTGGATATAAAAATTATGTGTCAGAAAATGAGATAAATAAAATACTGGACCTAATATACAATGCCTATGGTTACAACAGAACAATCTTGAAACCTAATCCAGTAAACAAGAGAATAAAGAAACAGTAGTTATCTTCCACTCTTGGAGAGAAATATATGAGTAATGATACGCTGCACATATTTGTGAATTCTAGTGTGCCAGCAAAGGCCCCTAGCAGACAATTTGAAAGTGTTTTGTAGACCACTAGTATAAAAAACAATTAATAAATAAATGCTTCTATGTGCTAAAGCAAACTCTTGTAATCTATGAGTTAAAAGCACAAAGTATTTCATACTAGTGGAGAAGATTTCACAAAGAGAAGGATAAGGTTCATTAGAATATAATACAGTACTTTTATATCCCAAGTGTAAAAAAACAAATAATTTGATCTGAACTTACCTACTAAATTTTCTCCTCATCTCTTTACACATGTTTTTAGATTAATCATTTAATTTGTCCTCTGAAGACAAATTAGATGACAACTGCAGCGATATTTCATTAGATTTCCTAAAAGACTCTGCTATTTTAAGAGCCACATAGAGGAAATATAAAAATATATTAACCCCATGTAATCAGTAACAGCAAAAAAAATAAAATAAAGCTTTTAAAATTAAAAGTGCACTTAAATGTTTGCATAAATGAAAATATGTAATGTGTCTAGGAGACAGACTGGAATTCTTTCCTTCTTTCGGATATTAACATAATGATATAAAAATAGACTGTCATATTAAGCCATACCCTAATGTTTAGTACTTTACTTGTCTCTTCTGGTAGAGGAGGGGGACATACAAGGTGGGAGGGTAAGTGTGAGAAAATATAAACTATTTGGGGAAGTATTTTCCAAAGTTATATTTATCCAAAAATATTAAATGTGAGCATTTAGCATGGGCAACTCACAAGACCATCATGGTTTAACTAGTTTTAAAAACAATGTTTGTGTACTTAAGTAAAAACTTCATGCTACTCAAATAATTAAGCAGTGAATGTCAGTAGGTAGATTTGTTTGGCATCAATCTCAAAGAATTCGATCCTACTAATTCACATCTACATCAGGCACTGTAGCTCAACAATAATATTAATAGATTAAATTCACCAATTAAAATCTCTTGATGTAAGTTTTAACTCAAATGCATAAATTCAAGAGAAAGATGTCAAAATTTTAACTCACTCCTACTGATTTTATTTAAAGGTGTTTTTTTTTAATTAAACTGTCCACAAAGTTTGATATAACTCACAAAAAAATCTGAATGTGAGAAAGGTTTCTTTTAGCAATTTATAAAAACTATTTTGGATTGTTTTTTTAAATTAAAAGTTTACTCAGCAAGCTTGTTTTAAAAGGAGGTTTTGAAAATGTGGGCAATATTTTCTGGCTGATATTATTAATTATAAAAATAGTTTACTACAAGGAAGATCCTTTTAAAATGGGAGGAATCCAAGAACAACTGAACAACTCTTAAAATTCTTTTCTACATGGTTCTTGGTGATAGTGGGTTATTTGTCTTCCCAAACACCTTCTTTAACTGGGGGGCAGAAGAGAGGACGCCTTCCCCTGGCATTTTCTCACATCCATATTTAACCTGGTTATTTTGTTTGTTTCTTCTTCATCAATGTTGTCGACTAACAATAACAAGCACATTGAAATTCATGTGCATTTAAGAAATAATATAAATATACTGTGAGCATTAAAAGTGTCTTAGGTAAATTATGAACTTCAGGTACTCAATTATATTCTTCATTCTTGTCAGACATTCTACTGGGTTATACAATTGTTAAATTATACCAAAGGCACCACACACAACATGAAGCAGCAATTAAGATTAGGCAAGGCTGTCAGCTGCCACTGTATTTTCTGGAATATAACTATTAGTTACTTCACATAGGTCATATGCCTACATGAGTATTTGTGTTCTCAGAGAATGCAAAAAAGGTACTTTCCTAACCAGTGGGTAAGTAACAGTATTTTATAAGCATCACAGGGTGCTTAACAGCTCTTTTGGGGGAAAAAAGGAGAAGGGACAAGTGAACCTGCTTTGTTCCTACTATTGTATCATAAAGAACAGTAGCTACATGAGGGTTAGTTTTCTCTGTTCTATTACCGCAGCCAAAGACAATGGTTGGTCTTAATTTGTCCTGGCTAGAATTCATATAGCAAAGTATGCAAATCACACGTTTCTAATAAAGAAAATGTGTCCATGTCACTGATATGGTATCTTATAAATGATGGAAATCAGAATAGAATGTCTCTCTAAACCAGGAATGAATGGCAGTTCAGTCTTGACTTCAATACTGAGTTTTGGCTAAAGCATATTTCACTTACTGTCACATTTTAATTTTCACAGCCCTAGTTTCACACTTAGCCACAGACTATTTAAAACACAGGACTAAAAGACAAATAGGTGTTATTATACACAATACAATCAAGTTTAAACTTAGCAATGTGGTAATTATACTGTTTGTACCCAGTTAAATCAATTAAACATACTACTGGGGGAAACTGCTTTTTAACACATTATTTTACAACTTAAAAAATTCACCTTTATGAAGGCCAAATCAATCTTTTCTCTGCAGTTGGGTAAACTCTATTATTCTGCATGTGGAACTCCACATATTAAGTAAGTAGCGAAGTATAGAACATCAAGTAGGTTTTCAAAAGAGCTAAAAAGAGTCCTAATAACACAAACACAAACAATCACTCATGGCTAAGTTCAACAGACCGCCTGGAAGAACCCCCAGGAGGAGGCAGAAAAATCAGAACTAAAAGTTACTAATTAATCACTTAATCTGTAACGATCAATTAAGGAACCTGAGAAGGAGTGGAGAGTTTATAAGGAGCCGCACAACAGGCTCACTGCTGTAACTGTCACCTGGAGAGATCGTAAAATAAAACCGCAGGTGATTAAGAAATGCATTAGAATTTTCATTTTTGGAAATGTATAACACATGCTTCTTTGCCTAAACCAGCAAGTATATCAATCTTAAAACAATTCTCTTTATAGGTAAAGAAACAATATTAGTAATACTGAAGGATCATATCAAAAACTCTGATGCACATGGATAAAGTACATATACACAGCTGAATTGTTTATATAAAATTTTAGTAGTATATATCATTTTATCTCTCATAAAACAATCTGGCCAGCCAAGGTATACAGTAGTCAAAAAGGTATATATACGAGTTTAAAAAAAAAAAAAAAGGCTCTAAGATTTAAAAGTCACTTTTTGAACTTGGGTTTTCAAATCAGAAAGTTTTAGGATCAAATGAGAATAAAAAGAATTCAGATGTGTGTGTGTTGTGTATATGTGTACATATATAGATACATCCTAGTGTAAGGAGAAGGATATGCATGTACCTGATTAACTGTAATGTGGAACGGTTAAGTGACATAACTGGCTTGTCCATGCAAACGACACATATATGTGCACATGTGTGTATATGAGCGTGAGAGTGAAAGAAAACACTCTATAAGCCTAAATTCACTCCTAAGCCACAGATATCTAACCTACTGAATAAAGGAGGCTGTCAATCAGAAATCAACCTATTAATAAGAGCTCACATCTGCCTTACAACATGTACACCTGAAAATTAATTCAAGTTAAGCAAAAGCTCCCTTCCAATAAATCACATTTATATTCCCCAAATCATATTAAGATGAATATAACTTTTCCCCTTAAATTCTAATTTAAAAAGACTGCTCTCAAACAAAATAGTTAAGAACAAAAACGAACAAACAAACAAAAACCTCTCTCATTCATGTTGGAAGAAGTGAACAAGAATTAGTTCTGAGATCCTAATTCTAACTAAATCCTTACTAAGAAGCCAACTCAAAAGCTGACCAAATCACCTACATGAACCACAACAAATATCACAACATAAAACAGTAGCTTGCTGTGTATCCCAAATACCACAAACCAGACCATGGCCTAAGGAAACAAAAGTTATGGAAATGCGCAAGGAGTATGTACCACAGCTTGAAAAAGTAATGTAAACATAATGTTGCTTACCACAGAAAATACATCGCAAATTAGTGCTGTCCTGGGTAGCAGTAACTTTGCTCTGGGCTGCAACAGACACCTTGGTGTTAGAAGCTTCAAAGGACAACGGGGCCATCTGAAGAACTTCACATAAACTAAAAGGTGCTTTGAAAGGTTCAAAACGTATTACACATACGTCCTAGCTAGATCCTCATTCTGGAAACTCTGTAATTTAATAAAAACGTATCCTCTTTAACATAAACTTGTTAAAAATTTTTATGTGTAATCTTATTTGTGGAAAAAACCCTATAATAAGCCACAGACCAAATGATGCATTTATAGCTTAATTGTTTCCTGAGTTATACAATCAGAGAATGCAATCGATTTGCATTTTACAATTATCTTAAAAAGTAAGTGGACCTGAGATACAGGAAGTCAGATCTATGGCCATTAGTTAATTCCATGATAGCTACCCTCTTTTAGTATTGCTCATTTAAAAGAATTTGCAGCTGAAAAAAATTTAAGGGAAATGCTTAAATTAGCTTAACATGAGATGAACTCATCTCTACTAGTTGAAGACCAAAGCCATTTTACACAGCCTCCAGCAATTAAAGTGTTATATATTCATTGATGTCAAATAAGAATATCTTCATTTTTCATCTTTGAAAAACAGCAAAACTATTCATTGTTTTATCAAGCCACATTTTATTTTCCTTTTTTCTTCAATATGTATATATGCATACGAATTTGACAAAATCTTGTTAAAAAATGCGTGGCCACCTCAAAAAGCCATTTAATATTTAGGTTCCCTATACTAAAAGTTACCTTAAGTATTAATGAGGTAAATTCTCCTTAAGTGAAAAAATTCAATGAGAAGGAGATGATAATTTATGAAAAGGGGAAAGGCTTTTACAAAAGCAAGGTGACACTCAAAACTGGGGTGGGAAAAACAAAAATTAAATTTCTTTTAGTTTTACATTAGTGACATTCAAAACTTTACATCAGTACTTTTCTATAAATAAAATACTACAGAAATTCTTTTCAGCATAGGAAAGATTTTCTCTTTCCACTAGTATTAATCAAGAAACAATAAACAAGTTAAAAATATATTGACTTAAGAAAGACTACATAAAGGCAAACAAGACAGTAATTTAGATTTCCCTTAAAACTGTATTCTTAAATAATACAATTTATGCTAACTAAAAGTTTGCATAGAATCAGAACCAAACCAATTTATATTTAAAGAATGCACACCTGAAAATAGTAATAAATCTTAAATAGGAGAATTTTTTATTGTTTTTTAGAAATTAGATTTAATATAATCCAATTATGTTTAAGCCTTGTTTTAAAGATATTAAATACAGCAGATATTTTCAAACACAAAATAAATAAGATTGTTGAATGTCACCTTTCCTAAGTACTTCCACCCACTTAATCAATTATTATTAAAGTCGCATGCACAATATTTACAGTAATGACATAAAAAAGACCACAGGCATACATATAAAATGTCTACTAGCCTAATCAGATCATGCCAAAGACGATAAACCATTTAGAAGATTTTCAATAATTATATTTTGTTTAAACTTTTAAAAAAATCTGTCTTACCGATGTTTGTAAATGACTACTTCTATAAAGCCTTTATTAAATAAACATGCCTAGTCTTCAGGTTTTACCCTTCAGTTCCTTTCATTCATATTTAAAGGAGGAAAAAAAAATACGGAAAATATTAAAAACTTACAGGAAAAACCTGAGAAATTATCTCGTCTCTGACAGCAAAGAAACTGCCACATTCCATTACCGATCATTTTGGTAAAAAGTCATCTGACAATCCTCAGAATTCAGGTAAAACATTACTACCACATAAGACCCAAAATCCCCAATCTTCTCACAGTTTAAACTATTATGCAACATTCTTGCACTTGGTATCTTTAAACATATTCTTTCTACTGACTTTTACTTCATACCATCCCGTAAAATACTTATCTAAATTCTGATAAGGTTGCTTGAGTTCTACTGCAGTTTGCATTTCCCGAAGATACTAAATTATTCATTCCATCATATGCATAAGGCTAACAGCACTCCCTGCTTAATACTGATGCTGTTAACTCTTTCTTCACTCAGTTGAGGGAGGAGGGTGGAATATGGGAAAAGAATGTTCAGTGTACAGATTGAGTAAATTCAGTTAAAAAAAAAAAGACACTTCTCTTTAAATCAGTGTATTAAAATAGGCTTACGGCTAAGAGAAATAAGGATGCACCCTAAAGGAAAGCATGAACTAAAGAGGTTAACTAAAGCGGTTAAGATGCATCAAACAATCAAAACTTAACATCTATATTAGACTTCTAGAAAAGAAAAAAGACCATCCTTATGAGCTACTCTGACCTTGAAATAGTCTTGTCACGGTTGTTCATTTATTTCTAATATAGTTTGTAAAACAGCTATCCCTCAGGCTTTTCCCCGCCTTTTAACGTCCTTTAGCATTAGGCATTTTGTACAAGCAAGGAAATACACAAACTTTGGGTGAGATATTAGTAGGAGAAAATGACAGGCTGTCATTTGATTGGTATTACTGTATTTTATTGCAATATATAATTACTATAGTAGACCCTTAGTATTCACATTTTTAACATTAGAGGTCTCCACTACCAGGAGTTAATCTCAAAGAAATTTATAATGAAGAAACTACCCAGCTCAGCATTTTTTCTGAGGATTAAATGAGATAATGTTTGCTTACAGCTGGTTTTAATTTGATTTGTGCTCTCTGGAAAGCTGGTCTGTTGAGTGAGCACAGCGTAGCATGCAAATTAGTAGTGATCATACTTCTGACCATCATTAGGGCCCCAGGTATTATCCTCATGATTGCAAAGTTCTACTATAACCATTTTTGAGAAGGCATGAAAGCAAATGTGTTTTTGTTTGTTCTAAGGTATATAGAATAGAATGGAAGAAAACACTGCAGTGGTATGGTTGCCTGTGTTCAAAAATAGATACCATGGGGTATAAACTGGTGCAACCACTATGGAAAACAGTACAGATACTCCTCAAAAAATTAAAAATAGAACTACCATATGATCCATCAATCCCACTTCTGGGTATATACCCAAAGAAATTGAGAACAGGATATTGAAGAAATATCTGCATTCCCATGTTCAGTGCAGCATTATTCACAATAGTCAAGATATGAAACAACCTAAGTGTCCATCAACAGATAAAGAAGATGCAGTATATATATATATACACACACTGCAATATTATTCAGCCATAGGAAAAAGGAAATCCTGTTAGCAGCAATATGGATGGACCTTGAGGGCATTATGCTAAACGAAATAAGCCAGACAGAGAAAAAAACAAAGACTGCATGGAATCACCTGGATGTGGAACCTAAAAAAGCTAAACTCACAGAAACAGAGAGTAGAAAGTGGTTGCCAGGGGCTGGGGGGTGAGGGAAAGAGAGAGAGGCTGGTAAAAGGGTACACATTTTCAGTTACAAAATGAATAAAGACTGAAGATCTAATGTAAAACACGGTTGAAAACACAGTTGATAACACTGTACTGTATAATTGAAATATGCTAAGAGAATAGAACATAAATGTTCTCACCAAAACAAAACAACCAATCAACCAAACAAAAAAAATAAATATGTGATAGATGTGTTAATTAACCAGATGGAAGAAATCCTGTCACAATTTATATGTGTATCAAATCATCACCGTGTACACTTTAAACATCTTACCATTGTATTTGTCAATTATACCTCAATAAAACTGGGAGGAAAAAGGTACCATATTTGCAGGGCACTGTGCTAAAAGACATGAGAATTATAAATAGTCAATTTTATTCAAAGTGATGATAATTTTAAAGTGGCATTTTAAAACATTTTCAAAAGAATTTCAAATTTTGTTTTAAAATATATGCAGTTTTTAATAAAGGAAAATCGTTATATATCTCAAAAAATGAGGTATCAGGTATCTATAGCCACATGTGAAAAAAATACCATCATATAGAACTGCTCTCTTTTTTTTTTCATTACTGAATCTTAAGCAAAACTATTTATATGACTGGGTTTCCCCGCCCCTCTTCATTTCTTTAGTTCTCCCCCAACTTAGGGCCTCAAATGCATTTTATTCCCCTCTAAGCAAGAATGAAAATGGCTGCTAACAGTTGATAAATTGCTGATAATTGATTAGGCTTGACTGGCAATAGCATCAGTCCAACATCTGTTTTGAAGGCCATTTATTTTTAGATGTGGAATGAGTGACTGTCTCCAGTTAAAGAAATGGAAAGAGTCAACTAGAAGTTGAGGGGTTTATAACTTACCAATCCTGCCATATCCTAACACGTCTAAAGGTAAGAGTAACCCGTGTCCTGCATTCATTTCTCTGTTTCTTCCTCATGAGCATAGATCAAATCCCCTCACCATCCCCACCCCCTTCTATTTCGTTACTAAGGCACTATTAAGTACATATATGCTCAGAGAAAACACCACATTCAGGTAGAATGCACTTTAACAAAGATGATTAGCTTATTACTAGAGTATCTGTTAACTCTCTAACCAGAGCTGTTATCTATTCAGTTATGCAAACCAGATATCTAGGGCCCTTCCATTACTACTATTTAACCTATTTCCAAGTCCTGTTAATGCAATCTCCTCATTGTTCTCCAAACTACCTCCACTGTCACTCTTCATGTTCCATGATCTCTTGGTTTTCAAAGTGGGATTCATATATCCCAGAATGCTAAACATACCCTATGGTAGGAGAGAACATAGTAGTACTTCCATTTCTGTTAATTTTTTTCTCATCCTTTTTACAGTTCTATTTTTCATGTTTTACAATGTATGCAATATGTCAACGCCAAACATATACATAAGCTATAAATACACGTGCATTAGGAGATAAGCTCAAAAATTAAGGGACCACCAGCCTAGACTATTAAATAAACTGTCCATTCTGATGTTGTACCTCTCCCGTTCCCCACAGCAGCCAGTGATACTTCAATAACTAAACCAGATCAAATCATCTCCCTTAGTAAAATCTCTTCAATATCTTCCCACTGATCTTAAGATAAATAGCAAACTCCGGTGCTTTCTCCCCATGATGTGGCTGTGGCCTAACTCATCCAATTCATACTTTGTTTCTCTCGACACTCCAGGTACATTGGTCTTCCAGATTTTCAAATAAGCTATATGCTCCTCCTGCTGCAGGGCCTTTTTTACACATGCACATGCCTTCTGCCTGTGATATTCTTCTCTTGGTCAACTAGTATGCTTCCTTTTTGTACTAACTAGAACTTTCTGGCAGTCAACACTCAACTGGAGTTACTATTAGCCCCCAGACAACTAATATAATTATTTCTCCCTCCTTCACTCAGAATTCTTATTTCCTATTTCTAGTTTTATAATTATATATGTTTTTTCCCAGTTATCCACTTCAAAAAATTTGAAAGGAGATAATAAGCATAAGTATAAAATTGGGTTAATACCAAATTTTCTAAGAAATATGAAGAATCTGTCTAAAGACTTACGAGAAAAGTTTTCATACATTAAAATTAGGCAAAGTGGTACAAACTTATATTCAGACAAGAAAGAAAGTGGGAGACAGAGAGAAAATAGATGTGTGACATCCTACAAAATGAAAGTTTGGGGCGGGGGGGATGATAAAGGCACCCAATTCCATGGGCCAGGCTCATTTGGGGGTGGTGGGCAATCCAATGAGATGAGACCACCTCAGATCATTTTTAAGGAAACTCATGCAATTTTGCTTCCTCATCCACATGTAAAGAGCTGAAATTCTTTTAACCAAGAAAAGTGTTTTCATTTTAAAAGTATAATACAGAAATTTTCAAAGACCATGTCCGTTCTTTCCTACTTTTGTAAGAGAAAAAGAATTAAGAGAACCAAAAAAGTATGCAGTTCTAAGGTAATGCTCTTGGATGTGGGAAAAAAGTGAAGGAAGGACAATGCTGGGCAAGAAAACTGAGCCTGGGGACCAAGAGAATAAACTTCAGAGATTTCACAAATGGCCAAGCATTCATCTCTATTTACATTGAATTTGGCAAAGAAAACTACTACACAATTCTACTTTCACAATTTACCAAGTTTTTAAATGTTGAGTTTTTTAAACTAAAGAATATGAGGAGGCCTTTCTGCTTTGGTTGTAACCTCCTTATTTAAAAAAAATATTAAGTATTAGTCATTATTTTCACTGTATACCATACTCCTACAACTTTAACACACAAACATCAATTGTGAAAATAAGAAAGTCAATTGTTAAAACTTAGAGAGTATGCCTAGATACATGAATACATGCTTTCTTATAATGACTTACTTTTCAAACTGCCATACATGATACCTGCTACAAAATATATGAACCTTGAAAAAATTATGCTAAGAAGCCAGTCACAAAAGATCACACACATATTGTATGATTCCATTTACATGAAATGTACAGAACAGGCAAATCCATAGAGACAGAAAGCAGATTAGTGGCTGCCAGGAGCTGGGAGGTATGAAGGAATGGGGGTGAGGTAAGAGTAGGGGTGGTGATAGTGACTTAGGGGCACAGGGTTTCTTTCCCATGTGATGAAGGTGTTCTAAAACTGATTGTGGGGATAGTTGCCCAATTCTATGAATATACTAAGAACCACTGAATTGTATACTTTAAATGGGTAAACTGTATGGTATAGTAAAGCTATTAAGGAAAACAAAAAGTGCCATGTCATGCTTGTATTCTTCATCTTAGAATTGTTTATAACATAAAGCTGAAAAATATCCCAGTGCCTATTTCTTTTCTATTACGGAAAATATTAAAGGTGATTACCTCTGGATGGTGGAATTTTCTTTAAACATTTTTTAAAATCCATTTATTTTTATTTATTTATTTATGGCTGCGTTGGGTCTTTGTTGCTGTGCATGGGCTTTCTCTAGTTGTGGCTAGCGGGGGCTACTACTCTTCCTTGTGGTGTGCAGACTTCTCATTGTGGCGGTTTCTCTTGCTGCACATCATGGGCTCTAGGCATGCGGGCTTCAGTAGTTGTGGCATGCAGGCTTCAGTAGTTGTGGCATGCAGGCTCAGTAGTTGTGGTGCACAGGCTTAGTCGCTCCATGGCATGTGGGATCTTCCGGGACCAGGGCTTGAACCCGTGTCCCCTGCATTGGCAGGTGGATTCTTAACCACTGCGTGGATGGTGGGACTTTAGATATTTTTACTTTCTTCATTATGATTTTCTGTACTGCTTAAACTTTTATAATAAGCATACAACTTTTTAATCAGAAAAAATTTTTTCACTAGAAAAGCAAAATGCTGTGCTGGAAATCCAAGTTCTACTGCCCAGAGCAGTTCTTGTCAGGTGGAGCTCCAACTGGCTCTAGGTTCTGACTAGAGAATTGGATGTACACAATGAAAGAAGTGACTCAATTAATAATACCAGCATGACCCCAAGTGTCTGGAAGGACTGCAGAGCCAGCACCTGGATGTCCCTTCCAAACACTAGAGCTGGTCTGGGAAGGTTCCTTTGCCATCATGTTATTTTTCAGGAAGAAACAAAAATCAAAGGCATTTCTTAGGTCATGACTCTGAATACATAGCCATTCAGGATGGTTCATCGAAAACCAGGCCTGTCCTAGTTAAACCAGGACAGCTGTCTACTTCTCCCTGGGAACCCTACTGCCCTTGCCCTTCTCATTTTCTCTGGACAATAATTCGTGATACTTCATCAACGAAACCAAGAAGCAACTTCTATCTAAAACTACCCCGGACAACCCTAACACTTAAATGACAAAGATGTCCACATTTACTTTTGGAAACTCAAAAATAAGTAAAATTTTATTAAAAGAATAGTTTTGATGAATATATAATAAATTAGATAAACTGGGTTTGTTTACCTCACATGGGGTTTACAAAATAGAATTAAATATAAATAAAGTTATTGGTGTGGGCTGTCAGCAAGTACATAAAAATAAACTTGTTCTACAAACTAAACATCATTAACTTCAGTCTCTGAAATGTAATTATATCCATAACAATATGTATCTTTATTTCACTACTCTTTAAAAAATATGACTCATAATTAGTAGGTCTAAATTTGATATGACAATTCAAACGTGAGGGTGTGTTATTTAGAGGAAACATCAAATATTCAGACAAAGAAAGAAAATGAAAAAAGCCATCAGCTATGTGGTCAAACTTATAAAAATTAAGGAAACTTTAAATTAGGAATGCCATATTCCCACTCTTAAGAATCCATAGATGTTACCCGATAAAGAACAACTTCTTCTGGAAAACTGTGCACAAAATACTTATTATCGTATTTTAAGTGATATTCTTAGTAATATTTTAGTTCAACCTGTATCCTATGTCATTTTACTTTCTTCATGAGACATTTTCCACATTAAATCTTAGCCTTTTACTACTCATTCTCTAAAAATGAACTACAAAAGCAGCAGTGATACATTGTTATTTAAAAACAAAACAGGGGGAGGGGAAAAAGAAAACTTCAATACCAGCTAGAGCTCAGAAGGAAACACACTGTAAAATACCAAAACTGGTAGAGCCTAAGATCCTTCCAATTTTTTGTGAGTTACTACTTTATATTGCGTTAGAGTCAGCTGTCTGCCTCACTAGACTTCAAGATGCTCAAAGGTAGTATCTGTGCCATACTCATCTTCCCATTACCAGCAACCAGCATGGAACTTGGCACATTGTAGGTGACTGATAAATTTATTTAACTAAATAGGAGTTTTACAGAATCAATGTAACTTAATCAGAACTCGCTAAAGGCCTACTATGTGTTATAAGTACCTTTACATATAGCAATCCATCTACATAATGCAAATAGGAGAGAATAAATATGAGAATGAATGAATCTGTATATAAATTTATAATAAAGAAGCAGGAGATATATACAAGACCAGAAATATTTAAACAAAAGTCAGGGAAATAAAACCGTCTTCAACTAAAAAAACACCTTTATGTGGATGGGTAAGTGGGGGTTCCTATAAAGCCTTGTTCAGCATAATATAAAGAAATCCCAGAACACCCAGGAAATCTATATCTGAAGTTTTTAATGGACTATAAGGTTGAGATCCCACAAGCTTCCAGGAAAAAAAAAAATCAACTCTTTAAAAAGCAAAGAAGGGACTTCTCTGGTGGCACAGTCGTTAAGAATCCGCCTGCCAATACAGGGGACACGGGTTCGAGCCCTGGTCCAAAAAGATCCCACATGCTGCGGAGCAACTAAGCCCGTGCACCACAACTACTGAGCCCACACGCTGCAACTACTGAAACCCGCGCTAATAGAGCCCGTGCTCCACAACGAAGAGCAGCCCCCCTCGCCACAACTAGAGAAAGGTTGTGTGTAGCAACGAAGACCCAACACAGCCAAAAAACAAATTAAAAAAAAAAAAAAAAAGGCAAGGAAAAAGTCTGGTCCATAGCCAATTCCCAGTGTGAAGAAATTCAGGTGAAGGTAAGTTATTTCCCCAAGCCTCATGACCAAAAAGCATCAGAAGGCAGGGCACAAGAGAACTGTTAAAGGGAGGGGTGACCCTAGAAAACAGGGAGGTGTCTCTAGAAAGGCAATCTGGTTGTATCTCTTCCGGCAACGACTTCATGCTGAATTTGTTTTTAAGCAAGTCAAGACTCCACAGGCCGGCTGCAGGGACCATAGCATCACTATTCACAGGGAGATAAAATGCACAAGAAATACTTACGGGAAGTTTTAAATGACACGTGTTCAAATTCATACTTTAATGAATAAAAGGGTAAATAAATATTGGCAGAGAAATAAATAACTGCTGGACTAATCGACAATGTGGAAATATCAGAGAGTCCTGAAAACCTAGCTCTTATCTGTGTTATGATACTTGAAAATAAAACTGTACTACCCAAACTGAGGCCAAAGTACCTACTTAAGAGGGAAAAGATATAATTCAAGCTGATTTCCCAAAAGAATAGTATCCCTTTGGAGCAGAAAAACAGTTATAGCTTCCTAAGAACAAAACTCTAGAGACTCAAACATCTATTCATGTAAATAATACTATAAATTACTACTACTGTATTAACTATATTTGAGAGCTGTTTATATATCTTAGTCCAGATTAATAAGATTGTAGGGTACATTTAAAAATGTATGTATGGCCCACGGGGCCGCCTGCCGGTTGGAACGGCAGCCCCCCGGCGCAGAGGGCGATGAGGCCAGCGCCAAAGTGAGCGCGGCATGGAGGGGCCTGCCTAACTGGGACCCGTGGCCCTGCGTCTTCCGGCTGCGACGCGGGTCGTGCGCACGCTGCGGGTCGCAGCCGCCGGGCGGTGGGCGCCCGAGGGGCCAGGAGGCGAGCCGGGGCCCCCAGGCGGGTGTGGGCATCGTGTCCACAGCCAGCGTCCCCGAGGCCGCACTCGGGCCGTGATGACCGGTGAAGCTGCGCTGCGACAGCGCGGCCGACTTCTTCCCTGTGTCCAGTAGTGGTCTGGAGGGTTATTTGTCAAGGTGTAAAGAACTCTACCACTCTTAAGACAGTAAACTTCACGGGGTGTAATCTGACATGGCAGGGAGCAGATCACATGGCCAAGATCTTAAAGTATCAGACTACCAGAAGGCATGAAGAAACCTGGGCTGAGAGTCTTCGTTCCAGGAGACCTGATCTTGACTGTATGGCTGGTTTGAGGCGCATCACTCTGAACTGCAACACGCTCATTGGTGACCTGGGTGCAAGTGCTTTGGCAGAATCTCTTAGTGAGGATTTATGGCTTAGAGCACTTGACCTGCAGCAGTGTGGCCTCACCAGTGAAGGAACAAAGGCTTTACTAAAGGCCCTTGAAAGCAACAGAACTCTGGTCGTTTTGGATATAAGAAAAAAATCCACTTGTTGATCATTCTGTGATGAAAGCAGTTATCAAAAAAGTTCTCCAGATGGAAGGAGTGCCAAGTCAGAGGCTCAAAGATTTGGAAAGAGACAGTTTAACAGAAAAGATTTGTCCTTGGAGAACGGAGCTCATGCTTTCAGTCGGGAAGTGAATGGATGTCTAGAAAACGGGAGCCAGACAAGTGGTGAGGAGCGCAGAGTGGAAATAGCAGAGAAAAAGAAGTCCCCCAAACCTGTTTCCAAACTTTGCATGCCCAGGAGAAGCAAGTCCGATGGAGAAACAAAATGTAAGAGCACTTGACTCGTTTGACCTCATTGGAGTCCGGTACCGCCTAAGGGGAGGACAGACTTGGTGCCATAGGGTCTGTCTGTTCCCCTCACACACAACCGCTCCACCGGCAGTACTTGTTTTTTGTGTATCTTTTTTTTAATTTTAGTTTTTGGGGGGTGGGGGCTGGGGGGTGGCTGTGTTGCTCGGCTTGTACGATCTTAGTTCTCCAACCAGGGATCGAACCCGGGCCCTCGGCAGTGAGAGTGCAGAGTCTTAACCACTGGACCGCCGTGGAATTCCCTCTTGTGTATACTTCTAACTAGCTTAGATATATACTTTAAATTTTTGTCTTCGACCAAGTTATAGAGCATTAGATCCCCAAATATGGTTGAATTTATGAGGTATAAGAAAACAGGAGCTGCTGATATTTATGACTTGTAAGTTACATGCCTGTTTAAGCTAAACATTTATTCTTAGACTCCTTCCCCGCTTGTAGTCAGAGTAACTCTTCTGGAATTTTTAAAAATAAGAGCCTGGGACTTGAGCTCAGGTCAGGTGCTTGGCCACTTCATCGTTTGACGAAATAAGCAGAGGCTCTGTTTCCTTGTCCGTCTCAGGGTTGGGCCCTTCATACAAGAGCTTGTGTTAAAATGGCCTAGCACACTGGCAAGTGCTAATTTGATGACTTTATGAAGACGGTGGTTGCTTAGAATAAGAAGAGAAGGATACTTAATCCTCAGAACCTGGTCTGTGCACCAGCTTGCTAATGCTGAAGAACTGTACCTTGGCTGTGAACTCTTTATTCATAGTGGCTTTTTTGTTTCTTTTCTGTAAGCAGCTGAAGTCTCATGTAGCCCCAGGATTACAAGGCAAACTACCAGGCAGACCACCATCACATCTCATTTCACAAGGGGGTCAGTATATAATGAATGGACAGCCCCCATTTTAGGGGCCAACTGTTTTTGGTAAAACACATGTAGAATTAGTAGGATGTAACTTAGTAATTCAGACTTCCACATTGCTTAGGTTTTCCTTTTGATATTTCGTTTTTAGACATTCATGAACAGCATTTCTGAAGACCTCATCCATTTTTACTCTTAGCATAGGAAACTTCAAATGTACATACACAAAATACCAAGGATAGTAAAATGAACCCCTGTGTACCTATCACCCAGTATCAACAGTTAACAGCTCCTGGCTGTTGTTTCATCTATACCCCCATATGCTCCAAGTGAAAATTATTCCAAATGGATTACAACTCCATACACACCCATGTCCCCCCAGCTGTATTACTTTGAAACAAATCGGACATGTCATCTTATCCACAAATACGATATTTCTAGCTGACAAGGTCTCTTTCTCTGACAAGTTTTTTATTCATATTTTGCTATAATTGCTAACATCTAGCAAACAGTCTTTTGAAGAAGACAAAACATGCCTTATAAAGTGTAACAGTTCCTTACTAACGAATATATAGCAGTGTTCATACCTCCCCTTGTGTAACAGAGTTTGGTTGACTTGTTCCTTAAGCCTTTCAAGTGATAGATTCCTTATTTTCTTGCCATTTATTTAAAGAAAATAGGTATTTTGTCTAATAGCTTCTAGGTCTGGCTGACTGCATCGTTTCGGTGGTGAATGTGTTCCCTTGTCTCCAGTTTTCCGTCAACTGGTAGTTAGGTCTAGAGTCCTGATCAGATTCCAGCTTTATTTTGTGCTACTTCATTGACGGTATGGGGCTGTCCATCAGAGGCATGTAATGTCTCTTTGGTGATTCTAGCAGCCGTTGATCAAAGTCTAGATCCATTATTTCTTAGGGTTTGCAAAACGGTGGTATTCTAAACCTGTCATCCAAAGAAACATTAAGCTCGAAGCTTGTTTTAATGTCCTGGCAAAAAGGGCTTCTCCTTGGAGGGAAGAGGGTGTCCGTGCCCTGAATCTTTCCAAACAGAGGGTACTCTTGGTAGGGAGGAGTATAAGTTGTTTTGTGCCCACTGCAAGTCTAGGGTCTGGCTGAGCTAACAGTTGGCCTTACTGTGTGTGACAGCCCTGCCAAACGGAAACCTGAGGAAGACCCTGAAAAAGCAAAATCAGGTGATTCTGTCTATGAAGAAGAAAAAGACCAGGTAGGGCTCGCGTTTAAGTTTCTTAACTCTGCCTTATTTTGGTACACTTGCTGGTAATTGTGAATTTACACTTGGTCTGTCTATGGACCGTAAGTGACTGAGAGGGTGTTAGAACATATCCCTGGACCCTGGGCAGTACGAAGTGTATTATGGTTAGACCCGAGGACTCAGCAGGCCCGTAACTTTGGTGTGTTCTCTCCTGTCTACCTTCCTACCTCTCCAGCTGTCAAGATTTGACAGTCAAACCAGCAGATGTGATGCATTTAAAGCATTTCCTTCTGATGTCAGATAAGCTCCTTTCCCACATCTAATCTCTCTATAAAAGCAGAGTTGTCGTGTTATTATGTGTATTGTAATAATGCTGCTTAGACTTTTTAGGTTAGAAAACTGGTGGCTTGCCAAAGGCCTCCAATATAGAAAATGTCAGTCTCTAGCACTGTCCCATGTGACTTGAGGGGCAAACCTAGATACTACCAGATGGTCACACGCTATCTATTTCATTCCTGCCACAGGATTAGCTGTGTAAGTCGGGAAGTCTGTAGGTTTACAGGTGGGTAGTAAATGCCCTGTTACCTGCTAAAGATGAGTATCCGTGGTTTGCTCTAAGGCAGGGTTTCTCAACCAAGGCATTGACTTTTGGGGCCAGATAAACCTTTGCTGTGGGTGTGAGTCCTGTGCATCGTAGAGTGTTTAGCAAGGTCCCGACCTCTACTCACTAGATGCCCGTAACATTCCCTCTCTCTCCTCCCAGTTGTGACAACCAAAATCACCTTCAGACTTTCCCAGATGTCCCCTGGGGGGCACAATTGCACTGAGCGAGAAGCACTGGACTCAAGGCTAGCAATATCATTGAGGTAGACTTGACGTCCTGTTGTAAAAGACATACTCATTCTCCTGTTTTTATTTTGGAAATTAGATGCCACTGTTCATGATCCTTATTCAGATGTCTGTAATTAAGTTTAGTCAGACTACCCACTCATAGGTGGGACACTGAGACAGAGGGAAACAGCTTGTCCAAGTCACATGGCCACATCCCTTGCCTCCTAAGAAACCGTGTCACAAGGGAAAGCAAGCTGGCTCTTGTAATATTGACAAGTGTTTTTTTTTAAACAAATGTGCCAGTTTTAGACTTGTTCTTTGCCCTCTAACCTTTTGGAGGGCTTCCATAGCCTTCAAGCTTCTGAAGAAACGAACTGGGGCACTCTTTCCCAAGCAGGAAGCAGTTTCGCTGGCAGTGTGTGAGAGGCCTTGCGAACTTGGAGGATGAACACTTGTTGCAACAGGGTTTATCCCGATATGCTAGAGTAAGGCTCAGTGCACCACACCGGTGCTATCAGGTAGTGTTTGTTGGTCAAATAAGTAGTACTACAGAGAGAATCTTACTTTAGTCAATTTAAAGTTTTGAGATCTCACTATGTTTTTTAAAACAGGTATTAAATACATGCATTTGGTAAAACAGTACAAAAGGCTGTTTGGTACATAGCAGCCAAAGAAAAACAATGTGGCTATTCCGTGATGAGCTATGCTGTGAGCGTTATCAAATAGATACTGGATTCTGAGGCCTTTGTTCAGGAACAAAAAAGAATATAAAATATCTGATTGCCACAACTAAGGAGCCGGCCTGTGGCAACTAAGACCCGGCACAATTAACTAAGTAGCTAACTGACTAACTATTTTTTAAAATCTCATTAATAGGTTTTTAATATGATTTTTAAAAATTAAAAAAAATGTATGTATGCATATATCTTTTGGCCTCTGGCAGAAGGAGACACTTTGAATAATTTGATCTTTATGTGCAAATAAAATTGCTAGTAAATGTCACTGTATTAGGACTGTCACTAACTGGTTCTGCCAAATTTATTTATACAGTCCAGAAATTATCATTTTAAAGTGTTTTTGAAAACACTAAGTCCCATTGTGGTGAAAGAAGGAACAGAAGGTGCAAGGACCTGAAGCAGGGGAGAGTGCGTTTAGTTAACACAGAGTCAAGAGGGGCCAGCTCATGAAGGAACCCAGAGTCCCGTTAAGAAGCCTGTACTCTATTCTAAGAGCAATGGAAAGCCACTGCAAGATTATTTGGTACACACAACAGAGGTATGCAAAAATCCACCCTACCTCCTATGAACATAAGGTCATTCTCTAGTATTATCTGCGGAAGACACTAGAGACCTGTTTCCCGGGAATTAACATCACCCATCCAGTCAATATCTTCAAATTGGGGATGTATGATTCTAAGACTTAAAGAAAATGTTAAATCCATGGAGACCAGTGACTTTAAATCTGAATAAGAAAAAAGTAACTCTTTGTTTTTAGTATATTGAATAGTATTATCACAGTAAAGATCAGGACAATATTTGCATAGGAAACTCCTCAATAAAAATACATTTCTTCCTACATGAATGGCACTTTCATAGCCAAATATCACTGAAAATTTCCAGAAAACAGCAGTCATTTGTTTCCTCACGTGAATCATCTCAGAAATTGCAAAAGCTTACAGAAATAGCAGGTCTACCTTAAAGGAGTTATTTCTGGTATCTTTACATGAGTAGTATGCTATATTTGCCTATACCACTTCCTAATTACCACTCTGTACCATGCATGGTACTTACACTGCCTTGCAGGTATGTCTGACCATGGCGTATCTTCTCCACACAACTGCTCCATAAGGTCAACAATTTCGAATCATTCATTTTTGTTTCCCTAGTATCATGTAACATAGTACCTCTATTAGAAGTACAAGTAATTCAGTTTACTGTGGCTTTTCCTCTTTTAGATGGGATCATCTACCTCTTAGGAATTTTTAATGGATTAATAAAACAATGTCATAATATTCTTTATATATAAAAAGCTGATGTCAAAATACCACTATTTAATACCATCTTCAAAAGATTAATTAGAATTTTTCTATCTTGCCTAGATCATAAAAACAGGAATGCCCAATGTTAATTCAGAGGCACTGCACCAATGTGCACATGCTCTTTGCTGAATACAAACATGGACAACCCAACGGTACACACTCTCACTTACAGACTGATGAAAGCATGTCCAAAATTAAGCTGTGATCCTGAAACTAATATAATATTGTAATATACTATACTTCAATTGGAAAAAAATTAAGCTGTAAAAATTGGGCCACAGATTTGGCTGCCACTGTGTGTTGTGATTGGTCTCATGAGAGTAGAAGTGGTTCCTGCAATTCGTGTCTTGTCATCAACGGACAAGTCAGATTCTATTCTATCAAAGCTTCTCCCTGCATCCCCGTTTAAAGACGAAAAAGTCCGACAAAAAGGTATCAGAATTTTCGACTGTTTAACAGCCAGCAAACGCTTCTCCAATTTATGGGCAACAAATATGATTAAAATTCAGGAATACAAGTAAAGTAACTGTATACAAATTACTAATCTCAGACAGGAAAACACATAAATAATCATGGATGACATCCTCAGTTCACTGCAGCACCATTAATTAAATTTCAAGCTTACTGTAAAATAAGCCTGAAGAACTGAAGTCACCAGCTAGACCTGTAACAGACAATACATTAATAAGATGCCCAACTACCAGAGAAGCAGAGAAACAAGAATGAGAGACAGAATAGTGTCTGTCTGACAACAAACTTCAGGCTAAAATAACTTTCTATATGATTATGAAATACAGATTTACCAAAAAAATCTTGTCTCTTTTAGTTATTTAATCAATCCCACTTTGGAGCAGGACAATATCCTAAGTCCCACAACATAAGACTAAAGCTGTGCTTATGAAAAATGCAATATCAGACTTGAGTTATTGTCAAGCCAAAGCAGCTTTCCCAAACAGTTAGTGACTAGAAGCTTAAAAGTCATGAAGTAAATACTTTAAAATTCTTTTATTATAAGTAAAAATTCACATATGAATATATATAATAATTCATATGTTAGAACAGTCACCCAAATCACTTTGCATAAGCACTTAGCTCTCTTACGTAACGCTGGCTGAGAAAGGCTGGGAGAGAGGCTATAAGATATGATGGGTAGGGCACAGGAACCAGAAGCCTAACTCAGTAGTTCCCAACCTTTTCAACAACTAGAAACCCATTTATTATTTTAACTAACCCCCTTGGACTCCATGTTTAGGGTGAGCTTGTCCAAAGGAACTGTATTTATCATTAATCTTTGTTCTTCCATAAGTAAGCAAAGATATATAAATGGTCGTGTTCAATTCAGGCACTGGGACTATTGCAACTCTTCTTATCAGTATCTTGGCACAATCACAAGATCTTCAAAGTGTCAACAGTAGTTAACTAGAACTTACTGGTTTTAGATAAATAAGCATCTCCACAAAGAGCTGACAAATTTAGTCTCAAACAAAGAAGCTTAATATCTGAGTTAGGAGGTACAACCTTATCACTGGAATGTATGATGTACATCGTTTATTTAGCTTTCCAAAACACTGAAAATTATCTCAGAACTCTATCAGTTGTTCTGTAGTAGCTTTGGGGGTAATAAGTTGAAAATCATTGTTCTAACCCAAACAGAATTATCTCCCAAGGAAAAGGGCATTCATATATAACGTGTATGCTAACTCTGTTAATAAATTACTAAACTGTGGGCTTAACATATTTGTTCTCTAAAAGCTATTTACAGACAAAAACTGTGCCCATGTACCATTCTTTCTAAAACCTGGACTCAGGTTCACAGGAAAAATTCAAACTTATGCTGAACTACATTTTCATTTTTCACCTCTTTCTCCCAAACTACTGATTTTCTTCACATAGCAGAAATAACCTTAGGTCCCACATTATCTGCAAACAGATATGATACTCTCCCAGAGATCTCTACTGTTGCCATGTGAAAATGGGCAGCCAGAATTCCTTTTTAAAGAAAAACTTACCTAAGGGGATGAAGCAGTCATACAATAGTGATTTCCTGTTTAAACGCACCTGATTCTATCACTGTAATCTCTCTCCTATTTGAATTTTCTTCTCTATTCTTACTATTTCTGCCTCCACTCAGAAACTTAAGGCTTGTCTCACAGCCTCCAGCAGCTCCCATTTCAAACCACTGCCGGCCTTCTGAAGTACAGCTTTGTTCACGTCATTCCACTTGCTCAAAAATGTACACTAAACCTCTATCACCCACAGCTCTCAAAGGCCCTTCTTGGTCAGACCTACCTTTCTGACTTTAATCCCCACCAGGCCAATCAAACGACTCCTGGTCTACAACAAGCTCATTCTTTCCACTTTTGTACTCCTACGCTATTTCCTAGGCCGGATATGCCTTCCCCCCCCCCACCCCACCGCTCATGTCCCTATGCCTGCATTTTATCTATCTTTCAAAATCAGCTCAAAAAGCCATCTCATCATTAACACTTTCCCCAATTGTTCCAGTGAAAAGAAATCTCATTCCCCTTCTCATACTCACACAGGATTTTATCTGTACCTCAGATATGACTTCCTCTTTTGGATTATGACTGTGTCTTATCTCCTCTACAAGAGTAGAAGAATCCTTGAGGGCAAGATTTGAGTCTTATTTCCCCTTGCATGTATCCAAGGATGGATAAATTAATTGATTTTCTACAGGGGAGGAGGAACATAACATGGTATATCTGTACCAGGCAGTAAAGACAAAGAAGAGATTGGAGAAAACTTCAGTCTCTCTACCACTTTTATTCCTCTAAGTAAATTAATCCACATGGTAGAATTTTCTGTGTATTTTTAAATGTTAGCACTAAAAAATAACATTCTGCTGTATAGTTTAAAAATACTAATGCCTTTATCTCATTTAATTCCCATGATATCCTAACACAGGTATTCTCATGATCCTTTTATATAGTATAAGGAAACAGCTTCAGAGAAGGCAACCTGCCACCAGAGGAAGAGTCAACCCTGGAGTCTTTTACCTCCAATTTTAAGTTCTTTCCACAAAATCAAAATGAAGGACCACAAAATTTTACTAAAAACCATAAAACAAAAAGTAAATGAAAGTTCTTCTCTTTCCTGTTTTCTCACCTGAAACTGACTTCCCTCAAAAGCCTTTTAAAATATGCTTTGAAGATCTTGAATTGAAAAGCAGAGAAATGCAATAAAAAGAAATGGCCCAGGGGCCGGAAAACTCAATCCCCGTTGTGCCTCCCTTTCTAGGTATATGTGACCTCAGGGAAGTCCCACCTCCCCATATCAGTCTTCCTAATTCGAAATTGGGGGTGACAGATTAACCTCACATTATTGTGGAGACTGAATTTATAAATGGGGAAGGGTGTGAAGAGGTAAATTAGAGAAGGAAGCAGTACGTGGCAGCACCCACAAGAAAACTGTCCCACCCACCCAACCCCCAAACCTGTTACTCATTTAATCCTGATGAACAGCTAACGCTTTATCTGTTTCAGTGTTACTTCTCCAGTAAGATTATTGATTAAGGAGAGCTAGAAGTGAAAACTATTATCCAAGACCACCTTTAGAATCCATCGTCACCAGTTGCCCAAACTGACACATCTGGTAATTGTCTTAGAACACCACCCTCTCCTCCCTGACCTGTCCGTTATGTCTCACAGATATAGTGGAAAGAGGCTGAATGCTAAAATTAAATCTGGGTACAAACGCCACTTAAGCCACTGTCTAGCTGTGGGCCCTTGGGCCAGGCCAGTGACCTTCTGAAAGCTCCATCATCTCTAAAGCAAGGATAATGCCACCAACTTTGCGGTGTTGTTATAAAGTTTATCAGTAATAAATGTGCCCAATTAGGACCTGCCACACAGCTGGTGCCTGATAAACAGATTATTATTCTTGCCTCAGAAATGCTTTAACGACTAAATGAGGACATAAGTAGAAGGCCTAGAACAATGTCTTCACAGGCACGGTAGGCACTGAATAAAGTTTGTCACCTCCTCTTCACTCGGCTCCTTTCCTCTTTATACCGTGTCACTTCAGGCCTCATCGTTCTCACTGATATTATCACAGCGGCGTCCAAAACCCACCTCCATGCCTGCAACCACATGCTCACCAATCCATCACTTTTGTCCTGAAGCACAAACCTGATCACATCAAACATTTATTCAGCACCCTTCAAAGACCTTACCCGCAGATCGACATCATGAGTTGCACACCCTTCAGCAAGAATACAAGGCCCTTCCCCGTCTTATCTCTTGTGACTTCCCTCCCCCAATAGAAACTCTCGTGCCCTAGCCACAACATCACCTGCTTGTTTCCCAATTGCTCCAGGCTCTCATGCCTCCAAGCCAATCCAGAATGTTCTTCTATCACCTGCTCATTCTTTAAAACATAGCTCAAGCACCACCTTCTCTTCAAAACTTTCCTTTACGCTAGAATTTTCTTCTGCATACTTCATTCACAACATTTTACAAACCGAATTCTAATTTTGCTGTGAAATCCTGGAAGGCAAGGGATAGGCCTTATCATGTTAGCTTTATTCCCAGTGCCTAGCACAGGACCTAAGCTCAAAACCTGTTTGATGGTTTCTGTGATATAACCTTAATATTGCTCCCATGAATACTGGCATTCTGGAAGAATGAAAAATAACTGTCACTATAAAACATATAAAGTATTTCTAGAAACTTTTTGAGATATTTTAAATCCATTTAATTCCAAAACATATCTCAAAAAGATTAAAAAATGCTAAGATAAAACTCATACAAATGCACACAGTGAAAGGTTTATCAGGCCAAGTTAACAGTTAAAAAAATGAATGGAATCTCAGTCTTTATAAATATTTAATTACAAAGTCTAAAGAAAATTTCCAACAGGAGGATATCTTGCTTTCAATAGATATAAAACAAAATCCAGCAAAAGCAGTCTTAGTTAATGGTAAAATATTTTAAGGTTTTCCTCTTATAAAGGTATGCTTAACCTTGGTTCAGTAGAACAATAGTAGAATAATCTTACTGAACACTAATATGATTTTCCTTTTAAAAAAAAAAAGGAATTTAAAAATTATTTCCTTTTCAAATGACTTAAATCTTTTTCAAAATGAAATAGATTGTGCAAGTTCACACCCACCAATCATGAAAAGGACTGACTTTACATTTTATATAATCCATAACTATTATCTGCAAAACTGCTATAAATGTACTTGATAAATAATACAGAAATCAAAAATATCAGGCGGGATAACGCATTTTGAATGTACTTATTTGAGTCCATTTCCATTAGACAAAGGAAAATGATAAACTGCAGCTTTTGGTATTAAAAGAAAGCACTAATTCAGCTCTTCTTCAAAAATGTTAGAACGTGTGACTTGTGTTTTTTAAATTCCAAACAGAACTCACTGTATTTAGCACCTCCTGTACTTTCCAGTATATTAGATACTTGCACATCAAGTTAAAAACAAAATAAAGGAAAACATTCCTGCCACCCACCCTTTTCATAAAAGAAATGGAAATATTAAACATGTACACAGAGCACCTTTTAAAGGTCAGTATGACGAGCTACAGAAAAAGCTGTTTTTTCTTAATTTAAAAATTTTGCTTGAGGATTTAGAGATGTGGGGGGCAAGGGAAAGAGGAAGGGAGAATTGTGTGATTTTTTATTTTGGCAGAGAAGATGGGTTAGTAATTTCCAAATCCTGCTCTAGGGTACATGGGTGCCCCAGTGGTTATGGGTTTCCAACTCCCACGTTAATCAGAGAAGCTCTGGAGGTTTGTTTTTGTTTTTGTTTTGTGGGGAGGGGTCTGTATATGAACTGAGCATCTGAAAAAGATTTTGTTTGAACAAAGGTGTCCATAACTTAAAAATGCCTGACCACCACTAAGAAGGACTAACCAATATTCAACGAATAATACATTAACACCTAGTAAACAAAAAAGCCAGAAGCATTCAATATGGAAAACTGGTTTTAAAAAGTGACAAAACACTAAGTAAAAAAGACTAATAGCTGTAGTTACTTTATCTTCATGAATAAGTTTGTTTCTTTCGCTTCTGACCAGAGATTTATGGGGTACAGTGTTTGCTTAGGGAGGGACATACAAGAGTTAAGCTTTCCCAACTTGGTTTTGGCAAGAAGAGAATAGATGGTTTTAGCAAGGAATTGGCTATGAACCCAAAGCAAACAGCTGTGGAAGGGGAAAAGGTGTTCAAGATGAGAGGTGATATTATTGGGTATGTTTGTTTAGGTGGATAGGAGGGGCCCACTAAATAACTCTGGGGTGGGGTACATACCTATCCTACTTCAGAGATCTACAGAAAAGTTTGTATCCTTTCCCGAGGACATTTCTGATTCATATCATCTAAATCCTCCTATGCCTCCACTGCCAAGCCAATTAATGCTACCAAAAATCAGAGACAGTGTTTAACTACAGTAATTTACAAAAACAGTCATTTTCTAAATAAATCAGATTATAAAGAACATCAGCCATTTTATATGCTTTCTTTATCTTCTCTGATGAAAAAGCTACAGAACCAAAAGTTCCTTTGCCAGTGACTGGGGCCATGATGCAAGGAGATGGCTAGGATGGACCAACTTCTTCCACCATTCTCTCTCTTTCCTCAGCCCATGATAAGTTGAGACTGTGACAGAGAAGAGAATAAAGCTTCAAAATTATCTGAGAAGAATCTATTCAATTTTTCTGCCTTACCAAAATGCTTGTGTAGCTAATGAGATGATGGGTGATCTTCCCATTTACTAAACTTTCTATAATGTGGAAATTACTTTATAATAGAGAATGTAATTGAGTCTCTCCACATTAAGACTCATTAATTTCAAAAGATCAAGATCAGAAGAAAAAAACATTAGTTAGCATTTGCATTTTGAAAACAAATTATATGACTATACACTGATAAAAACAATCTTTTCCAATTGGTTAAAAAAAATTGATGACAAGATGAACAATAATAATTTTAACCACTTTAAATTAGTAACATTTAATTCCCAATATCCATGGATACTCTTTTGAAGGTTCAGAAATAAAAGTAATGTTACATTGTTCCAAACATGGAGAAGCCAAATGTTATTGTCATACATATGCTCTTAGATCTAAAGTTTGGTCCTTTAATTATTTATTATGTAGTTGATCTATTTAATTAAGATATTAAGAACCACAATTAGAGTTGTTTCCTTGTGGTAAAACTATGGCAACAGAAAAGCAATTCTATACCTACAGGAGAATGCTGATAAAATACTGATGCCTGAAAGAAAAGTACAGTGACTTAGATGATCTACATACAAGACTGTACATACGAGCAGACTTTTCTATGCTATTTTCTGGACTTACTGACAAACCAAAAGAAGTTCCAGTGATTTATTTTCTCAAAATAGATAAGATACGAGAGTTATGTACAAATTATTTATAGAGATACTAATTTCCTCAAAAGAAAATCTAATATAAACCACCTATAGGCATAATGTAGTTTTAGCAAGATTCCAAAGGGTCTTCTTACTCTGAAATTCATATGTGAAATAGACTAACACATGGGCTAGATGTTTCAATCCTTTTTAGAATAGGGCAAGGTATAAAATTTAAAGTATCTATAACAGGTTCTGAAATTCTATACCTTCAACAAAATACCAAATTTTAATGTAACTATATAAGTTCCTTCCTCTTAAAATATACAAATAAATTTTATTTATGGCATGCTTATATCAATAAGATTGCTACTAAATACACAAAGGCAAGAGTAATCATATGTCTTGTTTTATTATAACCTTAATTTTCTGATTATAAAATCTATCTCCCTAAAGAGAGAACCACAAATTGGTATATTTTTTTAAGCCAAAAAAAAAAAAAAGCTCACCTCTGATACATACACAGTTTTAAATCCTGTGTTTTTTTAAAATAATGTGAATTATTTCTACACATCTTTCTGACCACGATGCAGTGTCAGAGGACATGCAATTCATGACTTGTACCACCTGAGGGCACTCCAAAAAATCTTTAAACAACTTTCAGAATGGAATTTTTATCTACTAGGAAGTAGACAGTCCTACTTGAAGTTCAGTAGTGGCTTAAAAAACATGTTTGAGAAAACATGTGTTTTTTCATAAAAAATAAGATGATGACAAATATGCATATTCAATCTACTGCATATTCTCTGGGTCTCATGTCCTTGCAATGAAAGTTGAGGTTCTAGATCGGAATAAACAAACTAAATAAACTTCAAATGAGGTTAAAAAATTACTAACTACTAACAGTCTCATAAGATTATCCTTTTATAGTACACGTTTATCATCAACAACCAAAAGTTCACATTTTTGTAGAAAACAAGAGAAATTCAAGAATCACTTCAAATACATACATGATTTAAATAAAAGTTGGTCAGAAGAGATTTGGTTTAACATATACATGACACTTCAGTTCAAGAAAACAAGTAACCAGAGGACGCCCTACCTGTTTCCTGTGAATTCAACACTTCTAAGGCATGCATCATGGCACTTGCGAAGACATTGGCATCTTCTTTGCTGCCAAAGTTAAGACCATACACCTGTCTAGCATCCCGCCATTGGTGGAAGGTCTGTGTAGCTTGATTGTACTTCAACCCTTTAGGAATGGCACAATTTATCACGACCTAAAAGACAGTAATTCTTTTTACAGTCAAGCTAATAACTGGCAAAATCAACAACGTCAACAAATCCTGATTGGACATATTCATTCAAACCCGCTCCTGACACACCTTGGCAAAAAATGGTTAAAACAATTATCTAGGGTAAAATTAGTCTGCAGAAGTAACAGTCTGATGGACGTTAGGCTGTCTGATAGTTACAAAGGTCTGGCCTTAAAAGAGTAAATCAGCAAAATGAAAGAAAATCTATATCCCTCATTAAATATATTTGAACATGTTTACTGAGGTATTATAAATTCAGAAAGTGTGTAAAACATAAGCATGTTATCTCAGTGATTGCTCCCATGTAGCCAAAACCCTAATCAGGAGATATGACGCTAACATCAGAAACCTGCTCCTTAACTCCTCCTGCCTCCCAAAAGGTATTAGTCATACCTCTAACATCAAAGATCAGTTTTGTAGGTTTGGGGATTTTATATAAATGGAGTTACACAATACATATTGTAATTTATCTGCCATCTTTCCCTCAAAATTATTTATGAGAGGTATCTATTTGTTGCATGTACTTGTGGTTTATTCTTTTTCATCGCTCTATGGTATCCCATTGTACAAATCATGTTTATTCACCCATTTTCCCATTAATGAACATCTGGATTATTTCCAGTTTGGTGTTATTAAAAATAACAATGTTATGAACATCCTACCAAATGTCCACCAAATGAGCACACATTTCTGTTGGGCATATACCCAGCAGTGGAAATGTCACAAGCCATACCTATGTTCAACTTCAGTAGAAAACTCAAAGTAGCTTTCCATATAGGTCCTATCAATTTTCACTCCCCCAGCAGTATACAAGAGCTTGTACAACTGCACATACAGTGCAACACTGTAATTGGTATACTCAATCTTTACTTTAGCAATTCTGCTGGGTATGAATACTACATCGTTGTGGTTCTAGTTAGCATCTCCCTGATTAATATTGAGATTTAGCACCTTTTCATGTTTTAATGGCTATCTAGAGATCTTCTTTTATGAATACCTGCTTAAATTAAATCTCTTGCCCATTTTTTTACTGAGTTGTCCATCTTTTTCTTTGTTGATCTGTAAGAGTCCTTTACATATTCTGGATGATCCCACTGTTGGGATCATCAGTTATGTGTTACAAATACTTCTTCCATTTTGTGACTTGCCTTTTCACTCTCTGAATGGTGTCTTTTGATGAACAGGAGTTCTTATCTTTTATTCAGTCCAAATTCACAATCTTTTTCTTTATAGTTAATGCTTTTTTATAACCTGTTTAAGAAATGTTTCTCAATCCCAAGTCATGAAAATATTATCCCATATTATTTTATAGAAGCTTTATTGTATTAACTTTCATATTTACATCTCCAATCCAACTGGAATTGATTTATGCCTATGGTATCATATAAGGTTCAAGTTTCCTTTTTGTTTCAATATGGCTGTCCAATTGATCCAGCACTACCTATTAACTTGCTGCAGGTTTACCTTTTTCATAAATCAAGTGACTAAACGGCTCTATTTTGTTCTACTAGCCAATATGCCTATCTCTGAGCCAACATCAGTGTCTTAATTATTGTAGCTTTATAGTAGGTCTTGATAGCCACTAGAGTATGTCCTCCTACTTTGTTGTTCCTCAATATTGCTTTGGCTGTTCTCAGTCCTTTGTGTGCAGCTATAATTTTATACTATCAATTTTGTGTTATTTATCCAATCTGCCAGTCTCTGCTTTTAATTGTAGTGTTCAGTCCATTTACATTTAATGTAAATTATATATAAATTTGGGTCTAAATCTATCATACTTTCTTTTAGAGTTGTTTATTATTGTCCCCTCTATTAGCTTGCTAGTTATACATGTTTTCACTGTTGTTTTAGTGGCTGCCCTAGAGATTACAACAGGTACCTTAAACTTATCAAAGACAAATAAAAACTAGTATGTTTATCTTTACCTCAACAATACAAGGACTTACAATACTTTATCTCCAATAACATTCCCTTTCTTCCAATGCCCATCCTAGGAGTCCTACACTAGTTTTATCAGGTGTTTTAATTCCATTGATATTTTAAACCTCATAAAACATTATTAGTAGTCTTATACAGTTGATGATCATTTAAGATTTACCCAATAGTTACATTTTCTGTTGCTTTTTATTCCTTCTGCCCTCTTCAAGCTTCTGTTTGGACCATTTCTGATATTGAATAACACCGTTTAGAATTTCATTCAAAGCAGATCTCCTGGTGATGAATTATCTCCACTTTGGTTTGTAAGAAAATATCTTTGTTTCACCTTGATTTTTGAAGACTATTTGTATTAGGTTTGGAACTTTAAGTGGCCACTCATTTTCTTTTAGTTCTTTGCAATCTACTGCCTCTTAAGTTTTTGTTGTTTCTACAGAGAAGTCAGCTGACAGTTTATTGTTGCTTCTCTAAAGTTGTCCTTTTTTCACTGACTGCTCTAAAGAGTTTCACCTTGAATTTAGTTTACAGTGATTTTAATATGATGGGTTTATATGTGGTTTTCTTTGTATTTATCCCATTTAAGATTTACAGCATTTCTAAGTTGATGTCCTTTCATCACTTCTGAAAATTCTTGTTCACTATTATGTCTTCAATTACTGCTCCTGCCCCATTCTCTCCTCTCCTCTGGGACTCCAATAACGTATGTGTATACCTTATACTTTTTTTTACTGTATTTCCTATGTCTCTTAAGCTTTTTCATATGTCCATATTTTTCTCTCTCAGAACATCACAGCTTCAGACTGAATATTTCTTTCTGACTTATATTCCAGTTTACTAATTCTTTTTAGTGGTTTCTAATTTGTTGTAAAACCCATCACTGAGTTGTTAATAGCAGTTATTTTATTTTTCAATTCCAACATTTCCATTTGGCTCTTTTTTCAAAAAAGTTTCCAGTTCTCTACTGAAATTCTCAATCTTATCTTTCATTTCCTTGAATATATTAAGCACAGTTATTTTAAAGTCAATTTCTGGTAATCCCATTAACTGGATTCCCAGTGGGTTTGTTCTATTACTGTTCCTCTTGTCTCCTCGCATTCTGGTTATTTTGACTGAATGCCAGACGTTGTCTATGGACAACTATATGGAAATTTTGAGGCCTACAATGATGTTATATTTTTGCAGGGGAGATTTACATTTGTTTCCGACAAGCAGCTAGGGAAACTAACAATCTCAAATTACCTTAATCCAAAAGTGATTAAAATGTCATTAGAGGCTGAGTATCAGTTCCTATAAAGGCCAGTCTACTTATGAGTCAAACTTCTTCCCCAGGGTATGGGGCTTCTGGATCCCAAATCATGGCCTGGGGGATTACCAAGACAACCCTCCCCTCATTAGCAGTCCCTAACTTATAATTTTTGTTCTACTAGTCCCAGGAGTCTGCCAAAAGCTCTGTTCAGCTACTCAGTCCCCTCTTTCAAAACTGATATGTGCTTCCAGGTAAACATAGGTCCCAAGCTGGGCTCACTTCTCTGGTTCTTTCTGCTTTTAGGTCATGGACCCATAATTCTTCATTGCCATGTAAGCTCTCCAAATAGACTTCTTTCTTTTAAATATTCTGTCCAATTGTTTTGGTTCACAGAGAGAGGCTCTATCTAAATTAAATTACCTCATCCACCAATACCCAAATTTGACAACTATTTTTAAAATATGACCACTTAAAGATGTTATGCTAAGTGAAATAAGCCATATATAAAAGGTCAAATATTGTATGATTCCAATTATTTGAAATGCCTAGAATAGTAAAATTCATAAAAATAGAATGGAGAATGGAGGTTGCCAGGGGTTATGGGTAGAGGGAAATGGAAAATTATTGCTTAAAGGGTTCAGAGTTTCAGTTTGGGAGGATGAAAAAGTTCTGGAGATGAATAGCAGTGATGGTTGCAGCACAACAATATGAATGTATTTAATGTCACTGAACTGTACATTAAAAATGGTTAAAATGGTAAATTTTCTTATTTTTACTACAATTAAGAAGATATGATCACCTCCTACCATATGATTTCTATACATATCGGGCTGGGGGGTGGGGAGGTCACAAATCCTTAGCTACTAGAAACCCAAAGCTAGAATTTAACATTACCAGAAAATTATAAACCAAATTTTAAGGCAAATCTATATATATCCCTGCTTGGCAAATAGGTTAAAAATAAAAGGGCAGGCAAAAAAAGATAGTTATGTTCACTTTTTTCAACTTGTTCAGTGACAGAATATTAGAAAAAGTTGAGGAAAATATTACTGGAATCAAAAGAGAATTATCTAAATCATGAGTTCACTTTTTCCAATATAGAAATTTTAAAATGTGAACAAATTATTTCATTTGATTCTAACTTTCAAGGATTGACAAAGCTGTATAGTCTCAAAAAGCTTTCAAAGTCAAGGGGGATGCATATACCTTCATTCAATAATAACTGTTTATTGGATGTTCACTAAGGATGTTATCAGGTTTGGACTTCTTCATAATCCTAATACTTCAAACCCAATGAGCTTGCATCTAGATTAGTGATTTCCATCCTACGCACACCCATCCATTTTTAGCCTGAGCGTAACAGATTAAACCGTGCAGTTAAACACCTATACTTCCTTCTGACGTGGCTCAATAGCTTATCTTGTCTATGAAGTCATCCACAACCCTCTTTCCCATCTTCTCAACAAAGTGATCATTCTTTTATGCCCTCGCTGTGCAATGATTTGTCATAAATGAAACAACTAACTGTGCTGTTTTCCTTACATGCATAATATCCCATTCTTTACTGCATTGTTCTTCAAGGTCAGGAATTATTATCTATATAAAACCTAACTACAATGCCTAGAACATAAAAAGCACTCAAGTATTAAGGAGAAAAATGGTAGCTTTTCATATATATGTATACAATTTGTACATACTCAATTTTACAAATAAATGGTGGGTCATTTTTTTTTAATGTCTCTTAGTACAGAAAGTTTAGATGTTGTTTAATAAATTATACTAATATGTTTCTACGTAGAACAGACTGATAACCATTAAGATATGAAAAAAGGTACTCTGGAATGAAAAGAAACCAATTATTTATTAGATTTATTCTTAGGTACTTTATCATTTTTGTTCCTTTAAGCAGTATCTGTATAAAATTATATTTTCAATTTGTTTATCGTTAGTTCTACAAAAATGCTACTGATTTTTATATACTGATGTTATATCCAGCAACCTTGCTGAACAATCTTATTAGTTCTAATATTTTATCTGCAGATACTCTTGGGAAATTTTTACGTAGACAATTATATCATCAGCGAATAAGGTCAGCTCTGTTTCTTCCTTTTCAATCCTTACTGCTTCTATTTCTTCATCTTCATATTACTAGGTTACCTCTTCTGCAATACTAAATGAAGATGATTAAAGCTGAAATCCTCAAACTTATTCCTGAGTTTAATGGAAATCCTTCCAACATTGAACCATCTTGTAAGATGTTTGCTGTATGTTTATATTATTCATCCTTATCAGCTTAAGAAAACTCATTTTTATGCCAAACATGCTGAGAATCATTATGTATGGATTTTAATTTTATCAATGTTTTTCCTGAGACTCTTGTTTCTTATAGGTTTTCTCCTAGCAAATTAATAGGTTATCTAATGTTAAACTACCCTTAAATTACTGAGATAAAGAGATAAATCCTATTTGGTCAAGTGGTGGTCTTTTTTTCCCCCATATACATTGTTGCATTTGGTCAGCTAATATCTTATTGAGGACTTTTATATCTATATCAATGTTCTTAAGTGAAACATGCTTATAAGTTTCCTCTCTCAAATGGCTCTTCTATGTCTCAGATATCAAAATTATACTAGCCTCATAAAACACTCTTCTTTAGAACCGTTTGCATAAAACAGGTAATAGCTTGAAGGTTTTTAGATTTTGTTTATAAATGCTCTGGATGTTCTCCTTTTTTTTTAAATTTTGGGGGTAGATAATTAACTACTGATACATTTTATGACTGAGGTCTATTATGTTTCTATACTTTTCTGCCAGGTGTGGTAAATTATATTTTTCTACAAAATGGCCCATTTATTAGGGTAAAGCTGTTCATAATATTATAATTTATTTCCTTACTATAACTATAGTGATATCTCTTTCCAACCCTAATATTGTTTATTTATAGCTTTTAATTTTTTTGTTTGATTCTGTCAATTTATTCAGGGAAGCAGCTTCTGTGTTAATAATTTTTTTATTATTTAGTTTTTTTTTTTTTATTTTTAGTATTTCCTTCTGCTTTTTTGGGTTTGCTTATTATATGCCATTAAGATTTGTCCATCTACCTAGAGGGTATCATGCTGAATAAGTCAGACAAAGAAAGACAAATACGCTATGATTTCACTTACATGAGGCATCTAAAAAACAAAACAAACGAACAAACATGACAAAACAGAAACAGATTTGCAGATATGAGAATAAACGAGGGGGCGGGGGTGGGTGGTCCATCTAAGGACAACTTAGACATGCCACAGGTTTCTATATGTAATATCTTGTCACTCAGATCGAGGTTGGTTTTTTTAAATTTTTAAACATTTTCTAATCTTCATAATGATTTCATCTTAGTGTCACAAATTATTTAGGAGTGTGTTTTTAAATTTCCAGTATTTTAAGAAACACTCCATTTGTCAAAACTGGAAGTCATAGGAAAGTTTACTTCTCTTATGAATAAAAATTTCAGTATTTCATATGGAAATTTCCTGACTTACACAGATTTCTAATTTTTTTTTCAGTTGAGGTATAACTGACATATAACATTATATTCAAGTTTACAAATAATGATTTGATCCAATTATTTTTAAATATTTTCTTTTTTGCCAATATTTAGATACTTTTAGGTTTGTTCATCAGTGTTATCAAATGACCAATTCACTGAATTTACCAAAAATTTATTTTACAGCTACTAGTTTGGAATGTTGTGTTTAAAATGTTCGATAATTTCTACAAAGTTCTAGTTGTCCAGTTTCCAGTTTTTCTCTATAGTAGCATCTTAGGAAGTATTCACTTTGTCTCTGGCCTAACTCACTGCTGGTACACTTTGCTGGAGGAAAGACAAAGGGGAGAGAAAGTACTCAGAATGACCTGGATACCCCCAGGGAGAGAGGGTTCTTGGTACAAAGACTGTGGAGACCAGAGAAGGGCTGAGCAACAGGCACAGAAAGCAAAAGGAAGGAGGCTAGGGAGGAGGAAGAACAGGGCAGGGGGCCTGAGAGGACAGAGGGCAGGCTGGGACAGTTAGTATTAATAGTTAAACTTGCTAAATTCAGTGACCTGCCTTTCGGCAAACTGATTCAGGTCTTTAGAAGTTCCTCTCCAGGGGAGCAATGCATTTGTTTTTGCCAGGTGCCCTAGGAGTTTCACTGGCCTGCAACCAGTATTGGTTAATTTCTTGACTGGAGTTGTGTAAGTGAAGTTGGAGGTTTCCATTTTTCAGAGGAGCTCCTAAATCAGCTCAGACAGAAACAAACTTCTTTGCCGATTAGGAGGATTTTTCTAAGTCCTCTTTTTATGGTGTGCAGCCCCTTGAAGAGGCCTCAGCTTTATGCAGAGATGCTGGTTTCAAAGCCCAGCCTCTCACAGGCCACAAAATCTAAGCCCCCGGATACTACCAGTTCATAATCTCCATCCCAAAACACAGGGCTGCTGCAGCATCTGGCCACACCACACTACACCACCCGGTCTCCTAGTGGAAATGCAGGGACCTACCTTTCTTTAGTAAGAACTCAGATGGAAATGTGTTACATTTTTCCTGCATATGTTTAACATTGGTTGATTTTACCATCTTACCAGAGCCAAAAAAAAGTATTTTGTAAATCTGTTCTTTATAAAAGCCCTCACTGCTACTGGTATATACTTAATGCTAACAAGACTCTATTTATATTTTCCTCTATCTACTGCTCCTGATCTGTTAAGGCCCAAGAACTCAAGTAATCAGATAATCCAGTCACCTTTCTAAGAAATCCAGAGCAGGGAATCAGTAAAAGCTTAGTTGTCATGGCAGACATGATTACAAAAGCCTAACTATTCTGGCAACCTTAATACCTACAATTTTTCTATCGTATATGAATTTAACAATATTTTATGAAACTACTTACATTTTGAACTCTTTCCTATAATCCCATACCCCATACCTTTGGTGGGAAATGAATTCCTTAAACACGCTCTGCTACTTAAGTGTATTTCACATTTTAGTTTGTCTTAAATTTACTTTGGATTCCAAAACCTAGCTAGTTTGAAGGCCAAAGCATCTAAAGAATATTCGTAACTGAAAAACTCAGATTTATATTCTTGAACAATTAGTTCTAAATCCTCATCTAAATTCAGGCTTTATAGAAGGTGGAGAGGGTGGGAAGGCAAACCGATATCCTTTTTCCCATAGAGACTCTTGTCTATAATTTTAAAGTACTTCTTTATTTTACTGAATGTATCAAGTCCTTATGTAATACTAGATAACGTTAAGAATTTAATAGACCCTTACCTGATGGTCCTGAATCTTCCTGCCCACCACTCTGAATGTGTTGTTGCCTGTATGATGATATATATGAACTCTGCTGAACCCGGTTGAACCACCAGCTGGCACCCACTTTTTATTGGCATCATCGTAAACCATCACAGCAGCTCTTGCCTGACAGATACTCTGTTCACTAGGGTGGGGGGGAAGAAAAGCAAACTTTTAAGATACTTAAAATATGCTAAGCTTCCCACATAGCCATATAAACCAGAGTTAGCTAACCGAGCAGTTGGTCAACAATTAGTGCTTTACTGGGTGCTAGAAACAGCAACAATGAACAAGACAGAGGCTTCCTGCTCTTATGGGTGGAGTCTGATGGGGAAGACAGACCAAAAAATGAACTGTAATGAGGGACCAGAAAGAGATCAGGATCCACAAAGAGCACTTAGATATAAGAAACATTTTCTTCTAAAGCTGAGGATCTAATACATTCATTAAACTGAATATAACTACAAATATAAATTAATCATTATTTAACTGTATACATATGTTTATAACATTGGTGAACTGTTTGTGATTACCTCTCTTTACTGGCAAAATTACTTTTATCATCAGGCTTGCTTCAAGGTCTATATAACAAATTCTGCTAGGCTCTTCTGCCCCTTGAGATACGGAGTGGCCACTAGCAATCAATGGACAGCACCGTGACTGAGTAGTCCCTGACTCCACTTAGGCAAGATAACATCTTATGTTTCAAATTTCTTCACTTAAAAATGAAAAAGTAAAATAAGATGATTTCTAAGGATTCTTCTAGATGTTAAATTCTAAGCTTCACAAATAAATATTGAAGAAAAGAAGACCAACTCCATGATAGAATCTTTAAATCTCAGCTTCATCTCAATTATTTGTTACCAAGTGATACTGAGATACATGAATAAATAAAATGTAGAGATGATCTTAATTCTATATTAAGCAATAGTTTCATCTTTCAAATATATTCCAAAATAATACTGGGTAAAAAAGACTGATTGGGGGCTTCCCTGGTGGCGCAGTGGTTGGGAATCTGCCTGCCAATGCAGGGGACACGGGTTCGAGCCCTGGTCTGGGAGGATCCCACATGCCGCAGAGCAACTAAGCCCGTGAGCCACAACTACTGAGCCTGCCTGCGCATCTGGAGCCTGTGCTCCGCAACGGGAGAGGCCGCGACGGTGAGAGGCCAGCGCACCGCGATGAAGAGTGGCCCCCGCTCGCCGCAACTGGAGAAAGCCCTCGCACAGAAACGAAGACCCAGCACAGCCAAAAATAAATAAATAAATAAATAAATTTATATTAAAAAAAGACTGATTGGAATTTTACTTTATTTTATACCATATGTTATTTTTTTAAAATGAAATACCAAAAGTGAACTACAGAACAGGTATATTAACTCCATGCTGACTATTAACCGAATTAAAATGACTCAATCTCCATATAGAAGACTTATCTTGACGCTTAAGCAGCTGTTAATGGAGACGCTAAGTAGCTCACCCAACCCCATCTTTAACGAAAGCACTGCTCATTCCACCAATTTTAGCCTTCAAGATTTTAAACAGTAAATCATGTGGGTTCTTCCCCAACATCCTGGGAAACAAAAAGTCGCTTTCATGCCCTCCCTTCTTACCCACACTTCTGGCCCATCTCTCAACAGTATTATGTATGTGCTTCACTGGACCTGTTGTGTGACTTGATGACAGAAGATCATGGGAGACCTAAAGAGGTCACAGCACCAAGCAATAAAACCACCCAGAACAGTGGGGTTATACATGCTTGTAATTTTCCATTAGCTAAATCTTACAAAAACTTGTAACAATACCTGTGCAGCACAAACACTGAAATAAACCCAGTGGTACTGTCTAAATTTTTATGCTGCACCGAATTTTTTTTAGTAAATTAGTTCTGGGAGTAAAAACGAGGCAATGACTAAAGCTTGAATTATTTTTAAAAGCTTGATTAAAGAGCCTTTGTCAGCACAGCAGTTGAAATCTCTTCATCGCTCAAAACAAAAATACTTGTTAAGGGACAAAATTTACATAACCCTATAGAAAGAAACAAGCTAAGGCAAAGTGCCTCTTACAGCATACAATCCAAGAAACAAATTTACTAACTAACTGTAAATAACAACTCAAGAAACAAATCTGTAAATTAATACAGAACAGTATTTTCCAGTTCGAAAATTAATGTTTTTGGACATACACGATGTTTCCCCAAGGTTCAAGAAATAATGTCTCTTCAAGAAGTTCCACTGGGATCACAGAAGCTAAAGCAATAGTTGAACCCCTGTTTTGTAAATCAGGTCATCCCATGCCTCAAAAAAAAAAAAAAAAAAAAGTTACAAAAGATACATAGGAAATCTAAAACCAGGAGAGTTAAATAAAATGTCCCAACTTTCTCCTCCACCTTTTTCTTCCTCATTGCTCTACAGTGGGATGCTGGAGACATTCCAAATTCCTGAAGCACCGAGTTAACTGAATAGCTCTGACTAATGCTTAATTACTCAAGATATATATAAGCCACTTAGTCAGCAAGCAAATGTCTGGTCGCTTCAATTTCCCTATAACCACAGAAACAAAGACATCTCTAAATGAACGTATCAAAGTAGCCAAGAAAGGCCAAAAATACAAAAACTGGTTGATTAGTTTTCTAATGAAGATGAAAAGAAATCTTCAAACAGAGATGTTAAGGATACAAATCTAACTCTAAACAAAACCAAGAAGCACCAAGAGAAGCCAAGGTTAAAGGGAAGAAAACAATAAGATGTGGGTAAGAGCTGAAGTGTTACTGGAGGTAGAGTCAGAGCCACGCGGGTTATGCGGCAAGCTGTGAAGATACAAGCTAAGCCCCAAACAACCCTGTAGTTTTCTACAAGGTATCCAGCACTCAGAGAAGCCAAATCAAGACCCAGCCAGGAAGGAATGGCACTGTCCAGCGGGCTCTTAGCGACCAAGCCAAGTCTTTCCATTCCTTTCCACACACCTGAGGACCTCTCCTCAACTAGAGACACACATCCTATGGTATAACAAAAAATATTTGGTCTTTCTCAGGTTCCTGGAACAGAGCTCCTAAAAACCTTGGCATCTCCTGAGCAGTAAGAGTGTCTTTGGTATGCTAATGAGATGACTCTAGGCTTCCATATGGGGGCTGGGTACCAGAAATACAAAGCCAAGATCAGAGGGCAGAAATGTTCAGTCTCACCCCTTCCCCACCTCTGGGGAGGAGAGAAGGGCCGGAGACTGGTCTCACTCACAACAGCCAATGATTTAATCAATCACGCCTACATGACGAAATCTCCGTAAAAACACCCAGTCGAGTTCACATCCAGGTGCTGGTTGGGTGACATGCCTAGAGAGGGCCAAGAAGCTCTCTATTCCTTGCCCTATAAATCTCTTCCACCTGGCTGTTTCTGAGTTGTAGCCTTTATGATAAACCAGAAATGGTAAGTAAAACACTTTCCTGAGCTCTGGGAGTCATTTTAACAAATTATTGAGCCTGAAGGGGAGTCTTGGGAACCCCTGAATTTGTAGTCAGCCGGGCCTAAGTTTGGGTAACCTAAGTACCCCACTGGCAGTGCCAACTAAAAATTGTCACTTGCCACCTGGTTCTACAAAAATGAAGCCACTAAGCCACTGGAGTCGCTGACCTTCAACACCCCCTGAAAGGAGTTCGGGGCAGAGATCAGGAATGAGGCACTCTGTGCTCTAGGAAAAACTGGCAGAACAGGCCTTCAGATAGTTAGGTATTTTCAGAAGACTTTATGAGCCCCATTTCCTGCATCTTCTCACATCTATAAAAGCACTAAAATCATTAACAGAGACATCTGCTCCTCGTGACTAGCAGCAACCTTCTGCCAAAATGTGTGCTTGATTGATCCTCCTTCGCCAAAATCACATAGATACTGACCTCCCCCTTATCTTTCCGGAACAGTTCCCCAGAGCTTTCTGAGAAGCTGTCTCCCAGGCTATAGTTCCCATTTGGCCCCAGATAAAACTTACTCACTACTTAACTCACTACTGTCATGTTGTACTCTTTTTTTTTTTTCAGTTGACAGCAGCCAGGTCTAAAGTGGGAGCAGTCTTGTGGGACTGAGCCCTCAACCTATGGCATCTTGTACTAATTCCAGAAAGTTAGTGTTTGAATTCAGTTGAATTGTTGGACACCCAGTTTGTATCAAAAAAATAAGAGAACAGACTGTTGATTTGAGAAGAAAACTCCCACTCAATATACCAACTCCAAATTACAGGTACGCACAAAATAAGCTAGTGGTACCCAGTTTTGGATTTCACAAACCCATAAACTTCAAAAGCCGACTGGATGAATCAATCAATACAGAATAGGGCTGACAGTATTTTGGCCTACTTGCCAGGTAGGAGATTTCAGGGTAAGGTAGGGGACCACCATAACTTACTAAAATGAAGATATTTTGGAACTTAAAAATATCAAAATAAATACAATGTAATATACTATAAATATAATAATTAGCTTTCCATACAGTTCTCTACATTGCCCACTTTTTTTTTTTCTTCCATTTCTCCCTGCTCCAGTGAAATACTTATAAGCCTTCCTGCTTTATATGTATGACCATATGACTGGCCTGAGTCACAACAGAACTGCCTGTACGTTGGTATATATACAAGCACTAGAGCAGTGATAGGTCAGCTTAGAGGTTCTTCTGGTAAGAATTTCCAACTTTATCTAGGAGGATTTTTAGATGAGAAAGTCAATGAGTGAATTTCTGAAATGATGAAATTTCAGAAATTCACATATGTGCAGTTTTTCAGGGAAAAGTAACATGGAAGGAAGGCAAGATTTAAGAACCACAGCTATTGAAGAGTCAAAAAGGGGAAAAAATTAAAGAAAATAAAGATCTAAATAAGCACAGCAAAAAAGACAAAAATTTTATAATCTTTATATTATCATTCTATCTGAATTATAACAAGGCTCAAAATGAATACCTAGTCAAAGCCTTCAACATTCTGAGTCAGTAAAGGAAGTACATAAAAGATTAAATTAGTAAATTACTGAGCTGTACTTTTGTGAAGATCAGGCAGTGAATTAGTTATAAACAAAAATTTCATTTTATGACCAAATGCAAATGGTGTATGTAATTGATTATACCTCATTTTCCTGATGTTAATTTTGGTTTTTTAAAAAATGAAATATGGCATTAGAAGGCTAAAGACAGCTGATTTTTTAAAAAAGTATAAAAACCATGACACTACAATCCAATTCTGTGGCTTTGTAAAAATTCATTTCTGAATACAGTCAAATTTCCTGAACAGGTATATATGATGGTAGAAAATGCTGGCCCAATTTTATTTTTATAGGTTACCTGTGAATGAAATGGTTCCTGGTATTTAAGCAGAGTAAGGATCCCTTGGCTATTCTTGTCTATGCTGTTTACTGAGATTGCAATAAAGCCAAGTCTTTGAAAATAGCAACTTCCTTTCAAAGTAACCATTACTTGTCAAAGAAAGCATGAATATTCAGTGCTTAGGCACAGAGTAGGCATTGTTTAAATTCTCGTTCAGTACATAATTTCATTTAGCAAAATCCTACTCAAGAACTGGATCATCAAGACCTGGATCAAATACCATTCCTTCCGTTAAGGTCTTTCTGGAGTCCCCAAAGCCAGAATTAATTGCTCCCTCCCCCCATAGTATTCATTAATTTTTCCACCAGGAGGACTCTGCGGAGGTAATATCTGAGCCACAGGAAGGAGTTAGGATTTTACTCCAAGTGCATTGGGAAGCCACTAGAGGGCTTTAAGCAGAACATGACTTACACTTTTAAAAGATGACTCCGGCTACTATAAAGAGAAGGGATTCAGGAAGGTGGCATCGAAAACAAGAATGCAAGCATGAAGACTAGTGTGAGACGTGTGTATGGTAAGATTTGGACCAGACTAGAAATAAAGGAGAGGGAAGCATATGGGATATATATGTCAGAAGCACAGGAGACAGGATTTGCTAGTAGGTCAGACGAAGGAGAAGGGGAAGGAGGGGACAACCAAAGGCAAGAGAAAAATTATGTCACCTAGCATTTTACTGATACTCCCAAAGTAGTATGTGACGTGCTACAAAGGATGTCACTACTGGAAGTCATGGTCCCAATTAATTTATTTTTACATACATATAAAAATGTACTCATCATCTTTGAAAAGAAGAATGTCATTTATCTTCGAATGACAGAGCCTAGTCTGCAGTAAGTTATCAAGGTCTATACAATAACCTCTGCTATACTACTGACGACTTAGAGAGTTTACCCTAAGAAAGAGAATTAGCATCTTGTCTGTTATGATACTGAGTCACTCTGTGAATCAAGATGTCAGTTATTCAGAAGATAAAATATTAAGAAAGAAATTACCCAAAGAAGTTGGGAATTTTAGGGCTTCCCTGGTGGCGCAGTGGTTAAGAATCCACCTGCCAATGCAGGGGACACGGGTTCGAGCCCTGGTCCAGGAAGATCCCACATGCCACGGAGCAACTAAGCCCGTGCGCCACAACTATTGAGCCTGCTCTCTAGAGCCCGCGGGCCACAACTACTGAAGCCTGCGCGCCTAGAGCCTGTGCTACGCAACAAGAGAAGCCACTGCAATGAGAAGCCCGCGCACCGCAACAAAGAGTAGCCCCCGCTGGCCGCAACTAGAGAAAGCCTGCACGCAGCAACGAAGAAGACCCAAGGCAGCCAAAAATAAATAAATAAAATTAATTTTTTTTAAAAAGTTGGTAATTTTAAAGACAGTATTTCCATCTTATTCTCTGATGTCAATTTTTGTTGCTCAAGCTTGTAATTTTTATAACATTTCAAGCATGAAAGAGGCTTAAACATAACTTTAGATTTCAATTCAATTCCACAATTATTTTTCACACCTGCATTCCATGGCCTCCTAGAGTTATAAAAGATTATGCACTCAAATCGGGAATAATAAACATGTATTTTCTTCAAATAGGAAAGTAAGCAATAAATGGCATGCCCTGTATTGTGTTAAGCACTAGAGGAGTCACAAATAGAAGGCTTCTTCTCTCAGTTCACCACTCTGGACTCTAGCCATCCTGCAAACCTAGGGGTCACACCAGCATCCTCCCTGCCCTCCACCCTGCCAGGCACTGTGTCACCAAGGCCTGTCAATTCTACTTCCTAAAAACTTCTAAATTCATTAGTTCCCTTTGCTCACAATGCTCAAAAGCTTTAATTTGGGCCGTCCCTAGTTTCTCATCTGGATTATTTCAAGTCTCCTAACTGGTACCCATGACTGCAATTTTACTCCTTCTTCCCTGTGCTTCCAGCGGGAAATTTTTCTAAATCAAATCTCATCACCTCACTGTTCTGCTTAAGACACTCCAAAGACTCATTTCAGGATAAACTTTGGCTTCATAGCATGGCACAAGGGGTCTACTGTGATTTGGCCTCTGTCTTTCTCAACATTCATACTTTCTTTCTTTCAAATACTTGTAGCATGAAATGTGTACAAGACACCATTCTACCATCCTGCTGCTGGTGGCACATCCCACCACTGGGGGCACATCAGTATTCACTACAGCAATAACAATTATGCCATATTTGTCCATATATCTACACCTTTGCACATGCCCTGTACCTAACCTACCTGCACATTTCCTCCTCGCCTAATACTGACAGTTCTGCAGAACTTAGACACAAGTGTCACATCCTCTTGAAAGCTTTTCCTCTCTCCCTCAATATATAACAGGAACTCACTCTCTGGGTTCTCACAATACACTATGCATATCATGTCTCCAACAACATCATATTAAACCCCTGAAGGGTCGGCATTGTATCTTTTCATCTCTCCTAATTAAGATCTGTTGAAGTACTGACTTGGAAAGTAGTGAGCAATATTAACTGTAAAAAGTAAAAATCCATAAGCTTTGAGTAAGAGCGCCAAAACATGCCAGTGAAAGCTCCCTTTTCTGACTTCCAATGCCCAAATGGACAACCTCAGACCTTCTCCTTTCCATCTATAAAACATACCATTAGCACTCAAAACACTCAGCTCTGAGCTAGAAAACTATTCTCATCACCCCGCACTCTTCTGCTCCCAGTTAGGCTGTATACTTATTAAGAAGTCAGCTGTGTTTGTGACCAAATATATTCATTCCAATTGTACTTGTACTGTAATTATGCAATTTAAATATTATATAAAGGGATACAATGTGAATATATAGAAATTCTATGAAAATTAAGTTCCTATCAAGATGAGGTACTAAAAAATTTTAAGATATACATAAAAGATGGGGGAATCACACAAGTCTAGCAGACTGCTATACTGAGAATGCTTTGCATATATCTTAAGTTCTCTCTCCACTTTAAAGAAACCAAAGCTGAAACCCTGAAGATAAAACATGGGCATGCTTCAGAAAAGAAAAACAATGTAGACTTCTCATCACCAGACTAACACTAAAAACTTTACCAAAAACAAAAGTCAGAGAATGAACATAAAGTAGACTAAAATGCTCTAAGGTACATGCCATTTTTAAGGATACCAAGCTTGAGATCAATTAACCAACCATCATCACCCGTACAGATCACATTACATACAAAAGCTTCTACTATACGCTACATTTGTGAAATACTAACTAGCTTTTCTCCTTTCATATTCCATCCATAAACCAAAAAACTTGCTAAGAATGGCGGGAGGCGGGTGCTGCTTGCTAGAACAGCCAGGTGCTGCTGTCCTGGCTCCGATTGAAAGATACGGGAAAACTCTGTGAATGCCACTGACAAACAGCAGATACAAATAAGGCAGCAAACAAACTTATTTTCTGCAAGGCAAGAAAACCATCTGTGAGGCAGTAGCTCCAATAACATAGAAAGGCAAAATTTCCACTAAAGACCACATAGTTGTATACCATTCATCTCTCTAAGAAATACTAAAAGGTTGTTTATTTTTTTAATAGCTCTTTATTGGAGTATAATTGCTTCACAATACTGTGTTAGTTTCTGTTGTACAACAAAGCGAATCAGCCATATGCATACACATGTCCTCATATCCCCTCCCTCTTGAGCCTCCCTCCCACCCTCCCCATCCCACCCCTCTAGGTCATCGCAAAGCACCGAGCTGATCTCCCTGTGCTATATGCTGCTGCTTCCCACCAGTCAACTATTTTACATTCGGTAGTGTGTGTACGTCGATGCTACTCTCCCTTCGCCCCAGCTTCGCCCTCCCACCCCGTGTTACCAAGTCCATTCTCTATGTCTACCTCTAAAAGCTTTTTTAAAAAGGTGAAAATATCAATGCCACTACTTAACTCTTCATCCCATAATATCTATATTCATGTGCAAAGTACAACTGTAATCTAACATAGATCCACAGTCACCACAGAAAATGACCAATATATCTAAAGCAAGATAGCATGTTTTAGAAAACATTTCAGCAAATCTGTTGGGTTATCCCATAGGATGAAAAAGTCTCTTAAAAAAAAGGAGAAATCATTAGGTAAAATACTATGTAGCAAAAGTACCTGAAAGGAGGCACTTCCTACATGCAGTTATGCATGTTTAGGAATAAGAGTAAGCTTTTTAAAAAATCTTTATTGTACTATTTGACTTTAATTATGAATACCCCTTATTTGCAGAAGTATAGAACGTGAAAAATTCTTTAAATGTGACTTGGCCAACAAAAAGAACCTGCCTCTGCCAACAATATACCTGGAGAGAGAGGAATAATACAGAAAATGAAAATGCGACTATTTTGATATTCTTAGAACCACAAGAGAGAGGAGAAAACGAGGATGGAATTTATAAGGGTTTGTAGAGAGAAAAGAAAATGAAATCATATTGGGCAGGAAGTAAAAAGAGAATTAAGAAACTACTAAGACAGAAAATCTTGGATGGAAAGCTGCCTCTGCATGCAACTGGCTGGGCACGTACTGAAGGAGCCTTGGCCTGCTGCCGAGAAGCCCAGGTAAATCAAGCCCTCCTGCTTTTCCTGTGATACAGAAGACTAGTTAACAAAAAAAAAGCAAACACTATTTTTAAAAAATTAAAACCAACTGTTTCAGGAGACCGTACTCTACAACTATCCATAGATAAATATTTTCGGAGCCTATGTTTCAAAGTATTGCTTAACTGCAAGCACAAAAATCGTAACAAAATCAATGAGGGAAAATCTATTAATTTTTGACTATCTATAGTATTTAGTATAGACTGACATATCCCCAGCTGTAGTCACAAAGAAATCTCCTTACATTAATAAAGACCTAAAACCCAGAGACAAATAAGTGACATATATAATTAATTACTGAGCCAGGGTTGTGATGATAATAATGATACTATAATAAAAACAAATACTAATATGAATATAATACTTAAGAAGATCCACACACTGGTCTATGTGCTTTGCCTTTATTAATTCATTTATTTATTCAACAACTTTATTTGGTAGATACTTGTTAATATTCCCATTCTACAGATAGGAAATTGAGAAGTGAATTAATTTGACCAAACAACATACTGCAGGAAGTGACAGAAATGGGATTCAAAGCAGCCCGTCTGCTTCAGAGTCTGGACTTACGATCACTCTACTTGAATAAGAGAGCTAGAGTCTGCCTAACTACCAATTATATTAGTTCAATAAAATTAACTCCTCAGAAGTTTTCTATCATTTCTGCATTATACTTCACGTTATATTTGTTGAAGCTAAGGGAAGGGAATTTGTATATTTGCTGAAATTGATGTTCTTGTAGAAATAAACCAGGATTCTTTTGAAGACTTCACTAGAGAAAATTATACCTTATACTATTACGAAAACATATCTAGACTATCACAGACTTTTTTTAAAGATAGTACAAGACATACGCATAAAATTAATACTTCAGGGGAAGTTTCCTTCAAATTGAACCTCAACATTCTTCAAAGAATTACATGAAGGCAAAATCTGTGGGAAGCTTTTTTAGACATCAAACTAGACACACACACAACACACAGACACACACACACGCATGCACACAAATGAAGAATATATAAATATAACATGATTTTTAAAACAAGTCATATGGTAGAACAGCACCCACCATTCCATTATTTTTAACTACCCTGATTTTGTTACTATACAATGTAACAATTTAGCATTAGAGGGAGTACATGAACTCTAAAATATACTAGCTAATATGAGGCATACCACTCTCATTTTTCAAAAAGAATAGGTAAAATGAAATAATACAAGAAACTTTAGTTATTTTCATCCAAGTTACTAAAGTATTGACTAGAAAATTAAGATAAAATTTCAACCTAAAACTACAGAAAAAAGATCCTTTCAGACAAATGAAAACAAAGAAGAGGACTGAATATGAATACAGACTGAACTAGGGGTAACACTATAATCATTTACTAATGTCTTCCCAACTAGATTGGGAGGGGAGGGACTGTGTTTTACTGATATATTTAACAGTAGCTGGTGTTTAGCCCCTACTTAGGAGCTCACTAAATTTCTGCTGAATCAAAGACTTGGTGCAGGATGAAGTGATAATTTAAAAAAAAAAAAAAAGTACAGTATAAGAAAGCTCCATTTTATGGCTGAGTTCTAGATGGTTAAAGTTGCCAGAAATCTCACCTTAGCTAAGTGGTTAATTTACTGTCTCTGACTTTCCTAAAATTGGGCACACCTGAATTATAATCTGAATCCAAAATTATTGTAGAAAATGTGAATGGTCAGCAGACCCAGTGACATCTGGTGTGGTAGTTTATTTTCTAAAATACCGTAAACATCATCATCTTAAATTACAGTAAGTGCATAGAGTTAATTATTCTTTAAACCAGTCATTAAAACAAAATGAAACTTTTATGAAACGGTTTTGGTTTTGTTTTTTTTGGTGAAACTTCTTATGAAAACTTTCTATGAAAAGCTCAGTCTTTCACAAAAAGACCTGTTAACACCATTTGTAACTTGGTAAGGTTTAATGAAACAACTTACTTAGGTATCTATCACTTGTATTTTTTAACTAGTAGAAACCTCTCTTGTCTGCTATAGATCTCTTTTTCATCAGAATTAAACTTAAAGCTAATTCCTTTCCATGCCCACCTGTGCTAGGCAGCTTCTGAGACAGCCCCCAAAGCAGAGACTTGAACAGATATTTGTATACCAATATTCACAGCAGCACTATTCAGCCAAAAGGTGGAACACCAATGCCCATCAACAGGTGAATGGATAAATAAAATGTGGTAAATACATACAATAAAATATTATTCAGACTTAGAAAGGAAAAAATCCTGACAAGTGCTGTAACACGATGAACCTTGAAGACATAATGCTAAGTTAAAATAAGCCAGACACAAAAGGACAAATACTGTATGATTCCACTTATACAAAGGACATACAGTAGTCAAACTAATAGAGACAGAAGGTAGAATGGTGGTTTTCACGGGCTGTGGGGAGGGAAGGAGGGGGAGTGACTATTTAACGGGTACAGTTTCAGTTTGGGAAGATTAAAAAGTTCTAGAGATGGTTGGTTTACAACAACCATTCACAACAATGTGAATGTACTTAAGGCCACTGAACTGTGATTACAAATGGTGAAAATACATAAACTTTGTATTATATATTTTACCACAATTTTTAAAATATATAATAGCTTCAAATATTAAGAAAACATGAAAATGTAAAAAAGTATTTTTGTCTATCAAGGAATAAAACTGTATTTATTAATCCCACTTGCATTTGGTAAAGGTTATGTCTTAATACAAGTCAAAATTTTTATGCTAATAAAGAAAACACAAACAATAACATTGTCTAGAATTAATCCAATGTGTTGCAACGAATATTTACAGTTTTGTTATGTCTTGTTATTTGAGATGCTTTGCTACTCTTATTTCTTTTTATAAGACAACTCTTTGGGCTGCACTGACAACCATTAGCTTCCTAGTTATAAACTTTGGTTTATACTTTCTCCCTGCTGTTTCTGGCTCCTATTACAAGTATAATTATAAGAAATAATTTGCATCTTCTTCCTTCCTCCCAACCACAACAAAAAAGATGGCTCCCAGTGATCTCCACCACCTGGTATTCATGCCCTTGTGTAATCTCTTTCCCCTGTGTGTGGGCTACACCCATCAACTTGCTTCTATTCTATGGCAAAAGTTATGGAATGTCAGTTCCAGGGTTCATTTACAAAAAGACTGTGGCTTCCATCCTGTGGGAAAGGCTGGCGTGACAGGCCAACTGTGGGGAGGAACTGAGGCCCTCAGTCCAACCGCCTGCAACTGAATTCAATCAATAACTATGTAAATGAGCTTAGAGGATCCCCACCCCACCAACCGTGATGACTTCGGTTAAGACTGCAGCCTTGGCCAACATCTTGACAGCAATTGTTGAGAAACCCTGAGCCAGAGGACCCAGTTAAGCTGTACTCAAATTCCTAATCTACAGAAACTGTGTGATAATAAATGTGTGTTGTTTTAAGCCACTAAATATTGCTGTAATTTTATTGTGTTGCCATAAATAACCAATACAGCACCTCCACACACCCTCTTGCCTGTCCCCCAAGATCTTAAATTTCTTTCTTCCCCCAGTATGTTAGTTCTAGGTATACAACATAATGATTTGATATTGGTGTGTGTGTGTGTGTATATATATATAGCAAGATGAACACCACAGTAAGTCCATCACCACACAGTTACAATTTTTTTTTTAAATAAATGTATTTATTTATTTATTTTTGGCAGCACTGTGTCTTCATTGCTGCGCGCGGGCTTTCTCTAGCTGTGGCGAGGGGGGGCTACTCTTCGTTGTGGAGCACGGGCTCTAGGCACACGGGCTTCAGTAGTTGTGGCACACGGGCTCAGTAGTTGTGGCACACAGGCTTAGTTGCTCCATGGCATGTGGGATCTTCCTGGGCCAGGGCTCGAACCTGTGTCCCCTGCATCGGCAGGTGGATTCTTAACCACTGTGCCACCAGGGAAGCCCCTTCCACAATCTTATATGTCAAGTTAATCTCAATAAAGCTAGGGAAAAAACTGACAGAATTAAAGAGAGAACAACGTTTCCACAACATCAGTTGCAAATTTTAACACCACCTCTCAGTTAACTGATAAAACTAGACGGTAACTCATAAAACTAGACAATAATTTATAAAGTACATTAAAAAATACTGAACACTTGGGCTTCCCTGGTGGCACAGTGGCTAAGAATCCGCCTGCCAATGCAGGGGACACGGGTTCGAGCCGTGGTCCAGGAAGATCCCACATGCCCCGGAGCAACTAAGCCCATGCGTCACAACTATTGAGCCTGCACTCTAGAGCCCACGAGCCACAACTACTGAAGCCCGCGCACCTAGAGCCCGTGCTCCACAACAAGAGAAGCCACCGCAATGAGAAGCCCGCGCACCACAACAAAGAGTAGCCCCCGCTCGCCACAACTAGAGAAAGCCCGCAGGCAGCAACGAAGACCCAACGCAGCCAAAAATAAATAAATAAATAAATTTATTTTTTTTAAAAAAATGCTGAACACAGAAAATCTGAAAACTATTAACTACTATGACTTAACTAATATTTAAAAAGCATTACACCCAACAACTGCAGAATATACATTCTTTTCAAGTACACACGGTATGATCACCAACACAGATGATATACTAGACCATTAAAAAATTCTCAATAAATTTAAAATAACTGAAAGCATGCAAAGGATGTCCTCTGACCACAATGGAATTAAATTTGAAGTTAACCATACTAGGATACCTAAAAAAAATTTGGGGGGTGGGGTGGTAAAACACACTTCTAAGTGATTCATGGGTCAGAGAAGAAAACACAAGAAAATCAGAAAATATTTCAAATTAAATCATTATGAAAATATGACAAAAATCATGAGATGCAGCTAAAGCAGTGCTTAGTGGTTAATTTAGAGTTGTAAATGCTTATATTAGAAAAGAAAGGTCTAAAACCAAATATCTAAGCTTCCCCCTCTTAAGAAGTTAGAAAAGAACAAAGAAAACCCAAAGGAAGTAGGAGAAAGAAAATAATAAAGAAACCAGTGAAACAGAAAACAGTAAGAAAAATTAAAATTTCTAGCTAAACTGATCAAGAAAAGGAGAGAACACAAATTACCTATTATCAGGAATGAAAGAGGCCTTATCACTACAGATTCTATAAATGTTAAAATAATACTAAGGGAATTTGATGAACAGCATTATGCCACCAAATCTGACAAATTAGATGAAACTGGAAAAATTCCTGAAAAGCAAACTGACATGAGAAAAAATCTAAATTACTTTATCTATTAAAGAAATTATAGAGCTTCCCACAAATAAAACTCCACACACATGGTTGCTCTAGTGAAGTGTATCAAATATCTAAGGAAAACATAGCATCAATTTTATACAGACTCTCAGAATATAGAAATCATTTCCAGTTTGTTTGATGATGTCAGCATGACTCTAATACCAAAACCTGACAGACAGTACAAACAAATAAAATGACATTGTCCTTCCATAATACAGATGCAAAAATTAACAAAATATTATCAAATCAAAATTAGCAATATATTTAAAGAATAATTTAATATTGTTTATCCCAGGAATGCAAGGTTGATTTAATATTTGAAAGCCAAAGTAATTCACTACATTAACAGAATAAAGGAGAAAAACTGTGCATTGCAAAAGATGCAGAAAAAGCACTGGATAAAATGCATTATCTGTCATAACAAGAGCTCTCAGCAAACTAGGAACAGAAGGGAATTTCCTTAATGTGATAAAGAGCATCTACAGAAATAGCTATAACTAACATTATACTTAATTGTAAAATACTGAACTCCTTCCGCCTGAGATCAGGAACAAGGCAAGAATGCCCTTCTCACTATTTCTATTCAACACTATAGTGGCACTCCCAGCCTTTGCACCAAGGCAAATAAATAAATAAAAGATCAGAAAAAGTAATGCCCTCTAATTGCAGATAACAAATATTTATATAAAAAATCCTAGCGGGCTTCCCTGGTGGCACAATGGTTAAGAATCCGCCTGCCAATGCAGGAGACACGGGTTTGAACCCTGCTCAGGGAAGATCCCACATGCTGTGGAGCAACTAAGCCCACGAGCCACAACTACTGAGCCCGAGTGCCACAACTACTGAAGCCTGTGCGCCTAGAGCATGTGCTCCGCAACAAGAGAAGCCACTCAATGAGAAGCCCGTGCACCGCAAAAAAGAGTAGCCCCCGCTCGCCACAACTAGAGAAATGCCCGCGCGCATCAACAAAGACCCAAGGCAGCCAAAAATAAAAATTAATTAATTAATTAAAAAAAAAAATTCCTAGCAAATCCACAAAGCAGCTACTGTAACTAATAAGTGAATTTAGCAAGGTTGCAGGATTCAAGTATTTGACTTAGGAATAAATTTAATATCAGATGTGCAAAATCTCTACACTGAACATTATAAAACGTTGGTAAGAGAAATTAAAAACAACCTAAATAAAAAGATATACCACGTTCATATATTGGAAGATTCAATATTGTTATGATATAAAGGCTCCCTCAAATTAATCTATGGATTAAACGCAGTTCCAATGAAAATCCCAGGAAGCATTTTTGTAGAAATTAACTGAGTCTAAAATTCATATGGAAATACAAAGAACACAGAATATCCAAAACAACTCTGAAAAAGAATAATGTTAGAAGGCTAACACAATCTGATTTCAAGACACAAAGCTACAGCAAACAGAGTATGGTATTGGCTTCAAGATAGACAAATATATCAATGAAACAAAATAGAGTCCAGGAATATGGACTGATTTTTTTTTTTTACAAAGATACAAAGGCATATTAATGGAGAAAAGATAGTCTTTTCAGTAAGTAGTACTGGAACAACTGAATATATAAATCTCAACCCAGACCTCACACCATACAAAAAAATTAATTCAAGATTATCACAGACTTAAACATAAAAGCTAGACTCAAAACTTTTAGAAGGAAACATAGGAAAATATCTTCATGAGTTGAGGGTAGGCAAAGGTTTCAGCAATAATCATAGAAGAAAAAAGTAGGAAGGTTAAAATTTTCTCTCATTAAAAATGACCTTTGAAAAAATGCATAGGTATGGTATATGAATTATATCTTAATAAAGCTGCTATAGAAAGGAAGGAAAGTAGGGAAGGAGGGAATTAAGGCCGAGAGGGAATTTCCATATAGGCAAGGCACAGATGAGAAAAAAATACTTGCAAAACATAAATCTGAAAGGTATCTAGGATGCATTTTTAAAACTCAGCTAAACAACTAAAAGACAACCAATAAAATATTGGGCAAACAATGTGAACAAATGTCACAAAATGTGATATACAAATGGTCAGTAAATCCATGTAAAAGTGCTAAACATCATTAACCATCAGGGAAATACAAATTAAAATCACAATGAAATGTCACTACCCATCCACCAGAAGAGTTAGAATGTGGTGCCACTGTAACTCCCATACACTGCTAACGGAAATATAAAATTGTTAAACAACTTTCAAAGATGATTTGGTACTTTTTTTTATATAGAACTTACCCTCTGACCTTTCAATTGCAATGCTAGATATTGCCAAAAACTAGAAACAGCCCAGGTATGCACAAATAGAATGGATAAATTGTTGTATATTTACACAATGGTATATGACAAAGCAAGAAAAACAAACAACAGATACATGCAATAACACAGATGAATAGCAAAAACATACTGTGCGGGAAACCTTACACAAGAATGTGTATTTTATGATTCCTAATAGATGAAGTTCAGGATCAGGAAATACTAATCTACAGTGGAAATAAATCAGAACAGCGGTTGTTTGGGAGGGGCAGGGGGCAGTGAAAATGAGGATGACATGGGAAGGGGCTTTAGGGAACTCTGCCATCACCCCAGGATGTTCTGTACCTTGAAAAAGATTGGGTTACACAGGTGCGTGCATCTGTCAAAACTCACCCAAGGTCTGTGCATTTCACTGTATATATTTTACCACAAAAGGAAAAAAGCTGTATTATGGAATCCTAGTTAATGATATACATACTGAAATACTTAGGAAATAGTGCACTGATGACTCTTTTTTGAAATTCATAGAAGTTTTATATATATGGCTAGATGGATAAGTGATAAAGTATTGTAAAATGTTAATGGTAGAATCTAGATGGTGGGCATGTAGATTTTCACAGAACAATTCTTTCAATTGTTCTGTGTGTTTACAATTTTGCATAATAAACTATTAGGGGTTGGGGGGTAAATTAACCAAATGTTCATTCCTGTGTAGTCTTCTCTGTAAAGGAGCTAATTATGCACAGACTCAATACCTATAATAAAAATTATGATTATGTAATATAGTACATTTTTTATTTTCAGTAATAAAAAGGAAAGACAAAAGACTGGAATGTTTTATTTCTCCATGTTCATTCAAGTAAGAACTCTAAAATTTTTTAAATTGAATGGATTGAAAAACAATGTGTAGATGAAAATAATCAGTTTGGCAAGTAGTCTAGTGACTAATCCCCTCCCCCTCTCACTCAAAATACACACACAACCACCACCACCACACCACCACGGCTTAGACCAGAGTCCACACTCACAGTTTCAACTAATACCTGTTAAAAAGTGCCAAAAAAGTTATTTCCAGCCAATACTTCTCTTCTAAGCTCTAAACCTATATAGGCAACTGCCTAGTATGTATTTCTATCTACATACCACAAGCATACCTCAAAATGCAACCTACTTTCCTCCCTCACCCTATCTGCTCCTCCCTATTTCCAATCCCAGGTGAAGGATACCAAAAGCCCTACTGTCTGGCCCCAGCTAGAAACCCAAGTGCCACTCCAGCCTGCTCCTCCGCTATCAACCCCACATCAGTCACCAAGCCCAGTCAACTCCACCACCTAAGTCTCTACTAATACCCCCTCCATCTGTCCCACTGTCACTGCTTTAATGCATTATTTCCTGAATTACTACAGGGCCCTCCAAAATAGCATTCCTACCTACACCCTCTCCGGGTAGAAGCCGGATAATCAGCATTTTCTGAACAGAGATAAGCATCTTAATATTACCTAGAAAACATGATGTCCTACTATTTCTGCATAAGAGACTCCAGTTAAGAATATTTTAATTAGGACCTTTTACAAAATAGACTTACATTTCTGATGGCTCCACTAATCTCATTTTCAGCATAAACTGATAAAGACAGTTTATTCACATTACCACATCACTTTTATAGTTAAGACCAGGTGACAGTGGTGATCTTAGATTTCACCACAGAACTGTAGCTAAGCATATACAAATTATCCAAATCATTGATATATGGACTATATACTTCCCTCCCTCCCCCCAAAACAGCCTGTACTTCAACAAGGTTTCAAATTTCTTTCTGGGATCTAGATCATCAGTACTAGATTCTACAGGGCACAGAGTGGGTATCTTTACAAGTGCTGGAGCATGGGAGTTAAGAGCGGAGAATCTGGAGTTGAACCTGAATCAATTTCAATTCCAGCTCTGACATTTCCGTGCACACATATATGTGACCTTAAACAAGTTGCTATTTAGCCTAAGCCTCCTGATTTCTAAAGTGGAATGTAAGAGTTCCTATGTCATAGAACTGCCATGAGAATAAAACCATGTACATAAAGCATTTCCAGTATCTGGCACGTGATGGGCACTCAATAATGTCAGCCATTATTTGTATCAGCAGCAACAGCATTTCGGTAAATGAGGACAGCAAATAAATGGGATTCCAGGATCACAAGTGACGGCAACACTACCAAAGAACTACAGTGCACCCTTAACATTTGACGTGCTGACAAACAAACCTAAAGATCCGTGGCATGCATGAAGTCATCCTTCAAGCAATACAAGAATCGGAACTTTCCACTCTGCCAGTCTGGTGCACGGAGAGTGAGCTTGATGAACTTTCTATCACCTGCATGCCAATGGGGCTTTCTCCATTTCTACTCATCCTTGGGTACCTATTTAATTTGGTGCCTATTACAGGCTACAGTGGTTATTTATGGATCTGGGAGTTCATAATAGCCTTGAAATGTCACAAGTATACTGCTGCAAATGGCTGTTGCTTAGCTCATCTCTATGGGACTGCAATATAATTCTAGCTTCATGTTTCAATTTAACTGCTACTGTATGTGACTTAATAAGGATTATGGACTCTTCAAGTCATAAGAAGTTGCTTTTTGTTAATTTTTAATATTTGATTTACAAATCAACTTAAAATAAGACAAATATGAATATGATATTCAGGTACAAAGGATAATTAGTCACACTAAGTCAATTATAAACAATGCTTCTCAGGCTTAAAAATAACCACCTAAGGAGCATGCCTGGTTTTCCTATTACCCTAAGGAAACTCTTAATTTCCCAAGAGTATTTCTTGGACATTCATGGTTCCAGACCAGATATTTATATAATCTGGCAAACACATTCAACACTCACTAGCTGCCAAATGTTGCTCAAAACTACTTTTCATAAGTGGTGAAATTCTGCCCTGAAAAACAGTCTGTCCACTACAGCTGGGAAAGCATACTTCTCTCCTCTTTCTCCATATATAGTTCTTCCACACAGTCCAGGAATTCAGCCCCTAAATGACATACCATATCACCCTTGGCACATATTAGCTAAATCAAACAAGGTCAGCATACTTTAGTTCTGAGGACTAGACTATGATGACTATCATAAAACAAATATTCCAGAAAAAGTATCTGAAGATTACAGGAGATGGCACACAGTAGGCTTTCAACACACATACCCTAAAGAAGTCTAGGAGCCCTGCAGAGCCTACAGCAAACAAATTTCTTGGAAGTTTCAAACTAAAATATAGTGAATATTTTGCAATTCACTCTACTACAGAGCCTATTTCAATAGGATGTTCTCCACAAAAATCTTTCAGCAAAATTGACGCTCCAGGTAGAGAGGCCATGTTTGTCTTATGGTCTGCTCCACTAGCACACTGCAGCATGCCCCAGGGAGGGAGACAAGTAACCCAGCAGCGTGAGAAGATGGAAGTACCAAAGAGTGCTGTCAGCGCTACAAGAGGAAGCCTGAACTGCAAGATGAATACCAAAACTTCATGCAGGCGCTGGCTGGGAAGTGGAGGAAAATACATAGATGGAAAGTCAGTAGTCACGAGATTGACAATGACAACAGAATAAACATGATAAAAGCTAACAGGAATTTAGGAATCACTAGCATATGATGTTTTGTCACACACTCTGTCAGTGTGTTCTGAAAGTAATTATAGCACAGCGTGATCAAAGAGAATGACTGGCCGTAATCTGAAAAACAGCAGCCCCACTTTTATCACTGGTCTTCAGCCAAATACAAACTGCATGACATTTAAGAAATTCTGAATTTCTTGTTCTGTACTTCTACAAAATGTTCAAACAAGGTGTAATGGTAACTGCTACTTTTTTTTTTAAGTTGCTTGACGAGAAGGCCTTAGTGCTGTACTTTTCTAATAATACCAACAAAGTAGAGTTAATAACAATCAATAGCTGCTTGCAGTGAAGACTGTCCGCTGGAACCTGCTGAAGAAGTAGCCATACTAATGTGCCTTGAGAATATACCTGCTATTCTTACATAGTATAAGCTGTAAAATTCTCTTTTCAGTCTACCATAAGAAGCAGCTGAAATGAATGTGCATGCAATAAATGTTGAGGTGAGGCTAGAAATGCAGAGATTATTTTATCTTGGGAACCAACTACAGGGCTTCACTGGAACGTTGCTAGATTCAGAGTTCAAGGGCATTTGTTCTTAAATGGTTGTGAAAAGTCATAAGCACATGCAATATTTTTATTTTTTCCAATTTGAGTGAGGACATCTTGAAGCAGTGCAAAGTCTGTTTCTGGGATTGCTTCAGTGAAATGACATCATTACAATCTCCTAGATCTTGCTGCTCCACTGGGGCACCGTCTCTCTTCTCTCCATTCCTTTAATCAGGCTATTCCTGAATGTTCAAAAGCCTTCTTTGCCCTCACCATCTTGTTAATTAATTGTTACTGCTCAATCCATACCTTACAGGTCACATCAAAGTATTCTTCTTGGACTGGCCCCTTTCCACACCACCCCTCAAGTAGGTCTGCAAGCACCACAGAACTCCAGGAGTACTCCTATCACAGCATGATTCTTACTGCATTATAACAATTCATTAGGCAGTGCACATCCTGGTATAGAGAACTGCATCACCTCTATCTACAGTGTTAATACCTGAAGTATATTCAAGTATTTGCTGAATGTCAAGTGAGCAAATGGATTACATGAAACATGGACAGCACGAAACATGGACAACCACTATTTTAATCTTTTTAAACTTTTTTTTTAATTAGCGATCATCTCCCAAAGAAATAATATGCAATTTTGTATTTGAAGTAAATGGTAAACTTCTCTTACTTTATAGACACCTTTGCTAAAGCATAGTCAGTGAAGGTTAGAACCTAACCTTCTAAATTCTGTATACGTATGTATTTATTTATGCACTAAATAAACATATGGAATTGATACAGTTGAGGGAAAATAGGCATCTAGAAAACAACATACAGTGTCAGATCTACTTAACTGAACCTTGGGAGCAACTCAATCTTAAAACCACCAAATTAATCATGGCAAAAGATTCAAACTAAATATTTCTCCTAATCAATTAATTTTAATCAGATGAAGTCCAAAACTGAAGTTGACTTAATGAAATATATCTTGACATGAGTAGTTAGCTGGTCACACTTAACTCTAATTCTTAACAAAATGAGGGGAAAATACTCCCAGCTTTTGAATAGAAAACCTAAAGCCAGTGTTCCAATGACGAAACGCACTTTGTCATGACTACTAGGTACCTGAAACAAGGTAGGCATATTCAGAACATTCTAAAGCATGATTTTATACCCATATTCTCATGTGTTAGCTTAATCTTTTAATTCTGTGGCAGCTGACTATCAGCTGGCATAGGACCTAAATCATGATCCTGTTTCTCACAGTAATTCACATACATCTCCAAGCAACAGCTGTGTAATTCTTAGAGTACATCTAAAAATATAAAGTTCAAAACATTAAATGAATTTCATCTAACATTCAGGAATGACTGAACAAAATAGTCAAACTCAATTCATGTTAAAGGAGTAATTTAGCAGAAGGCAACATTCAAAACGATGAGTAATTCAATTCACAAAAATTAAAAATGTTTATGGGCTACATTTTAATTTTAGAACTGTCCTCTTTTTTCCTCAAGATATGTAATGCCTGCAACTAAACAAGTATTCTTTTTATTTCCCTACTACTAAAGAGGATATTCTATTTGGCTAAAAATTTAGAAAACTAGTTTTCTCAGTATCTTGACACAGTCCTTATTTCCTCCCACAACTTTAATTGAAGAAGACTTTTTTGAAGCTGGCTTATTTTTTCTTTCCTTGACTGACCTCATAAGCCACTTAGCTGCAAAAGGCTCATGCTATCTTTTAATACGCTTTTCCAGAAGTCCCACTGCTAGTGAGACAGACAGCCATGTCTAGCACAAAGTACTCCTCACTGGAAAACCCAATTTTCAGACACTTATGCTAAAAGCATGCCAGGGAAACCCACCTAACTGATCCCTCTGCCAATCAGACCCGGCACCAGGTCAGCAGAGTCTGGAGGACTCAAGCTGAGTTCAGCCCTCCTGGATCTTCAATTTCCTGATCTCTAAAGTAAAATGGTCCCTGAAATTACCCAAGCCATATTACAAAACTAGGAAGACCACATATAGCCTTGGTGAAGCTTCGGTTGGGGTGCAGGGGAGGGCTGGCTTCAGAAAGTACTCTTCAAAAGTTTAACTATTCATCAAATAACACTTAAAATATACAATAACAAAAAGAGACCACAATTATTCTCTAGTTATTAAGCCTAAAAGGAGAGATTTAGCTTATGTATATTGCTCTAACTCAGTTTTAACAGTTTCTAGGAAATTTGACTTATTTGGTCTAGGAAAACAGTTGAAAACTTGATCATACAGATAACCATTTCATTTCAAATCAGGTGATAAAAATCACAGGTGATGGGCTTCCCTGGTGGCGCAGTGGTTGAGAATCTGCCTGCTAATGCAGGGGACACGGGTTCGAGCCCTGGTCCGGGAAGATCCCACATGCTGCGGAGCAACTAGGCCCGTGAGCCACAACTACTGAGCCTGTGCGTCTGGAGCCTGTGCTCCGCAACAAGAGAGGCCACGACAGTGAGAGGCCCGCGCACCGCGATGAAGAGTGGCCCCCGCTTGCCGCAACTAGAGAAAGCCCTCGCACAGAAACGAAGACCCAACACTGCCAAAAATAAATAAATTAATTAATTAATTAAAATGAATAATGCTTTAAAAAAAAATCACAGGTGATAAAATGAGGTGATAAAAATCACATCATAATCAGGTGATACAGATGTAAATTGGGCAGCAAAGGGTTAAAAATTACTGTTTATCTTGCAGTTCGATAGGCTATTCCTCACACACAGCTGCCTCCTTAAGACTTCAGTTCTTCTCTAGATATTTAAATGAAAATTAAAACATTTGACCAGTGACATAAATATGGTACATAAGTTGAACAAGTGGCCACAGCTGCTAGCTGCATTGTTTCTCTCATTCTGATGAGACGTCTAGGTCAGAAGACTTAATTAAATCCCCCTCTTATCTCTCCCCTCCTTTCTCAGACTCTCTTGAAAAAGACAATAAAAGTGCTCCAGTCAAGTAGTGGACACCATTCCTATATGCGGGACATATACCCAAAGTAACCCATTATTTATGTTTCTGTTTTGCCAAGAAACGAATATTCTACCAGTGGTGAAGTATAACAATTTAAACGTTAAAACCATGTTAAATCATCACCCATAGGGACTGCAGGTTTTGTAATGGTAGTGCTTTGCAACAACATAGATACTGAAACAAAAAATAACTGAAATTAGAGGACATTTTGGAGGACATTATACAAATAACCTTTACTCATCAAAAAAGTCAAGCTTAAGAAAGACTGAAGAACATTCCATATTAAAAGAGACATGACAACAAAACCCAACATGCCATCTGAACTGAATCCTGAACCAGAAAAAAAATACACTTTTTTGTTTTCTTTTGCTATACTAAAACTGAACAAAATATGAAAAAATAATGCATAAGGCCTACTGGGTATATTCTAACATCACATTCTAATGAGATCCAAATCTGAAATCAACCTGTTTAACTTTTTAATTTAAATCTTTGCTTCTTAATCAGTGGTATTAAGAGTTTACCTCTGCTTACTGTTTTTTTTTTTTTTACAATTATTAATATTATTATTTAGTTATATGCTTCTGTATGACCTCAATCTTCACAAAACCTCTGCAAGGTCAGTATTCTTAATTCCTTTTTAAAGATAAGGTAACAGCTGCAAAGAACTGAAGGAACCTCCCTCAGAGCACCCAGTGGAACCAAAAGCCCCTTTACACAATGTTTATTTAACACAGTAACGTCTCATGTGGTAAAGTTAAAAGAGAATGAAGTTGTTCTACGTACAAGAGTATTCGTATATTTTTAGATATGAGTTTCAAAACTTGAACAAGCAAGAGAGAAGAAAGAAATGAAGGAAGAAAAGGAGCGAGAAAGAAAGAAAAAGGAAAAAAAAGGAAAAGAAAGGGAAAGACAAAGTATACTCATAATTGTAAGAACTAAAAATCCTAAATAATATCCACTTAATTGGGTGAGGGTAAACCTCACCCAAGAACATGAAAGTGTATTAAAATACTTGTCTTATTAGAGAAGATAGAGACATTGGTAATTTTTAAGAAACCAACAGAAGTAAATAAACAGGGAGTTCCCTGGTAGTGCAGTGGTTAAGAATCCACCGGCCAATGAAGCGGACACGGGTTCGATCCCTGGTCCGGGAATATCCCACATGCCGCAGAGCAACTAAGACAGTGCACCACAACTACTGACCCTGCACTCTAGAGCCCACGAGCCACAACTACTGAGCATGTGTGCCACAGCTACGGAAGCCCATGTGCCCTAGAGCCTGCACACCGCAACTACTGAAGCCCTCGCGCTCTAGGGCCCGCGTGCCACAACTACTGAGGCTGCGTGCTGCAACTACTGAAGCCCACACGCCTAGAGCCTGTGCTCTGCAACAAGAGAAGCCACCGCAATGAGAAGCCTGTGCACCGCAACAAGGAGTAGCCCCCGCCTGCCGCAACTAGAGAAAGCCTGCGCGCAGCAATGAAGACCCAATGCAGCCAAAAAAAAAAAAAAAGTATATAAACAGAACTATGTTTTAAGTTAAGAGCAAATGGTTAAGACACACACACAAAATGAAAATATACCTTTTAAACCAACAGAAGAAAATTCCATCTATCCAGTGGAAAGCAGGAAGAGGTAAGGAAGAATAAAAGGATGGTAAAAGATATAAAAGATATAAGAAAGCTGGAAGAGCAATCTTTTTTGCTTTTTTGTTGTTGTTTTTGTTTGTTTTGTTTTTTAATTTTTATTGGAGTATAGTTGCTTCACAATGGAAGAGCAATATTAATACCCGATAAAAAGGCAAAATTAGAGAGGAATGGCAGTTAACAGAATAATAGAGACAGGAAAATCACCATTTTAAACTACTATAATAATATCTGATTCAAGCAAAAATCAATATTACGGATGCTAAACACTGGAGCAGAAGTTGTTGGATATTCACTCAGTCTCAAAGTATCACCCTGCAGATCATTTAATAATTATAAAGAGACAAGGATGCCTTTAAAATGGAGAGATCTGGTGGACACCATCTTAACAAAGCAATCAAACTTAACATCCCAGTATCCAGGAAAACTGCCATCATGGGCCTCCAGATGATGGACTGAAAAGAATACAACCTCACTATGTAGTATAATACTCCTGTACCAAAACGTTTAGCCTGAATATACTCACAAAGAAACAAACATAATCAAAATAATGGATGTCTTACAAAGCAACTGACTTGGCCTCCTCAAAATGGTAATATCAAGAAAAAAAAAGGCTGAAGAAATGTTCTAGAATCTAGATCAAAGGAGACTAAAGAGACAGTTTTATTAAATGTAACTGATAAATGGAGAGAAGGGGAGAAGAGCAATAAAGAACATTACTGGGGAATTTAAGAAAACCTGAGGGTAGACAGTGTATCAGATAATACTATGGTTATCGATGCTAAACACCTAGAACAAGATAACTGTATTGTGATTTCACAGGAGAGTGCCCATGCTTATATTCAGGGGTAAAGTGTTGTGTGAGAATCTCATACAGTGTGCCAAATACATGGATATACAAAGAAAAATTAGTAAGAAAGCAAATATGAAAAAATATTAACTGGTGAATCTACATGAAAAATACATTAATTTTCTTTGTAATATTCTTGTAACTTTCCTAAAGGTATGAAATTTTTCCCAAAAAAGTAAATTGAAAGGAATTTTAAATTATATAAAGAAGTTATACACTAAGAAAACAAGAGAATAAAATCTGTCCACCATAAGGAAACTCACTCATATATATGCCTCAAAATATATCTAACAACTAACAGAACTGTAGGAGAAAAATCAATTATTCTTTAATCTACTCTGTTCAGAACTGATAGATCAAGCAGAAAAAATATAAGCAAAAATACTGAAGTCCTAAACAATCCAATTAGAAGGCTCAAATTAGAAATACACAGAACTCTGCCCCAATGTAAGAGAAAGCATGTATTTTTTCCAGCATATCTAAAACATTTATATAAATAACCATGTACTGGGAGTAAAGGAAGCCTCATTGAATTCCAAAGAATCTATCTTATGGTTATGTTCTGATAATAACTGCAATAAAATGAGAAAGCAGAAAGTAGAAAATAACTATAAGAAGCTCCTGAAGTATAATTAAATACTTTATGTTAAAAAGGAAATCAATAAAAATTAAGTAACATTTAGAAAATATGTTTTTCTATATATAGAAAAGGCAAAGGCAGAACTTAATAGAAAAATACATAGCTTTAAACACATTTATCAGGAAACAGAAAAGGTTACAAATTTTAAAACCAACAGAGAAAAGCCAAAAGAATAAAAAGGAAGGAACTATCAAAGACAAGGGCAAAAATCAATGAAAATCTAGACCAAAAGAACAACTGAGAAGATTAACAAAACCAAAAGCTATTTTGGTAAATATAACCCAGATAAAAACTCTAGTGAAACTGATCAAGAAAAAGAAAAAGAAGACCCAAGAGAAGGGAAATAACTAGACAGACTTTTTCTAACAAGGGTAACTAAACCCTGATGAATGTGTAATCTAAATGAAATGCCAAAATTATCACAGGAAAATACAGAGAATCTGAATAGACTGGAAGAAAAACAGATTGAAGATCAGATCAAAAGATTAAGGAGGGCTTCCCTGGTGGCGCAGTGGTTAAGAATCCGCCTGCCAATGTGGGGGGGACATGGGTTCGAGCCCTGTTCAGGGAAGATCTCACATGCCTCGGAGCAACTAAGTCCGTGCGCTACAACTACTGAGCCTGCGCTCTAGAGCCCGCGAGCCACAACTACTGAAGCCCGCGCGCCTAGAGCCTGTGCTCCACAGCAAGAGTAGCCACCGCAGTGAGAAACCCGCGCATCACAACGAAAAGTAGCCCCTGCTCGCCGCAACTGGAGAAAGCCTGCGCACAGCAATGAAGACCCAACGCAGCCAAAAGTAAAAATTAATTAATTAATTAAAAAAAAAAAAAGATTAAGGAAACTGGGACTTCCCTGGTAGTCCAGCGGTTAAGACCCCAGGCTCCCAATGCAGGGGGCATGGGTTCGACCCCTGGTCAGGGAACTAGATCTGGCATGCCACAACTAAAAGATACCGCAAGCAGCAACGAAGATCCGGCACAGCCAAATAAATTTTAAAAATAAAATAAATAAATATTTTTTTTTAAAGATTAAGGTAATTAAAATGGCAATGCTCCTCTCCAAAAAAATTTCTGGTTGAGATTTTTTTAATAGGTAAATTTTAAGAAACAGTTTATCCTCATCTAAAGTAAGTTTTTTCAGAAAGTAAAATAGAGCAAAAGCTGCCTCACTCATTTTATCAGGCTGGTAATCTTGATTCTAAAACCAAATAACACTATAAAGTTACAGGCCAATTCACTTACAAAAGTAGGTGTAAAAAAATCCTAAATAAAATATTGACTAACCAAATCCAATAGTGTACTTTAAGAAAACAAGATTCTCCATTATTAAAAGCTAAAAGAAAAAATATATGATTATCTCAACAGAAGCAGAAAAACTGCAAGAAATCAGCACCTGTTTAATAATTTTTATCTTAGCAAACCAGGTATAGAAGAAAGTTTCCTTAACTGGGAAAGGTTATATATACCAAATACTATAACAAATATAAAACAGACAAACTTCATATGCATTCCCCTTAAGTCAAAAGATACCACCATGCTGACTCGCACAGTGCTGAAGGCCCTGACCAACACTGCGAGAAAGGAAAAAGAAAAGGTAACTTTTAGAAGGGAAGAGAGAAAACTGGCACTGTTGCCAGTGACATCACCTATCTAAAAGAACCAATACAATCCACAAATATGAGAACATCATTTCTCTACAAAATTAATCTGTAAATTTAATGCAATCTCAAATTCTAGTTGGATTCCTTAAGGAACTCAAAACTTAACCTAAAAGGTCTATACAAAAATAAAAGGTTAACCAACAACTAAATCAACTTTTAAAAAAATTAACTTGCAGGATCAGACATTAAGACATACTGTAAGTTATAGCCACAATATTAAGAACATTAAGGTATGAGCACAAGAATAAATGGCCAAACAGAACTGAATAAGAACTTACTCCATGACACCAAAAATTAAATGACAATTTAATAAAGGGTAAGAGGGCACCACAAATCAATGGCCCAAAAAATGGATTGTTTAATCAACGGCTCTTGACCATCCAAAATGAGGACTCTACCTTAAGAGTCATTTTCTCGAAGTAAAAATAAATTAAAAATTTGACAAAACAAACATTTAAAATTAGATATGAAACTCCTTAAAACTTCTAAAGGATTTTTTAAACTACATATATACCTCTTTATTAGAGTTCAAAGTACATATTTAAGAGCTAGTGAAGAATAACCCCTGAAATGAATTATTTAAGAGATGGCAATCTTCAGCTCCTACAAAATTATTTTTAATTATACATGAATATTCTATATTAATTTAGAGAATATTGAAAAAAGTATGTCTTCTAATATAAACCTTTGCTTTTCTCTTTCTCCAAAACTAAAATTCTGTTCACCTTTAAATTTAACACTACCATCAAGTTCATTTTCAAAAAGAAAAGGGATTGCTTGCTGTGTTTATTCTACCTCAGCCTCAAAATGTACATAGAGGCATTCATTATAGGCATGCCTGGCTACTTAAGTGCTATGAGTCATGTTTATTTTTCAAAGACAACACTCAGGGAATATCAATCAGAAGGACTGTGAAAAAGTACATTAAGAAAAACATTAGTATTTTCCAAACGTAAAGTTTTAAAACTTAGAGCATTAGCCAATATACAAAATAGTAAAACAAATCACTTAACATAAAATTTCACAAATTTAAGTAGCATATGGCTATGGGTTTAAACGGTCAAAATTTAAAATGCTGATCACTTAGGATTGTAAAGAAAATGACTAAAAATCAGAAATGTATTATGTAAAAACAAAGGAAGACTGCTTACCAAGCGACTTCTCCACAAGCAATAAATACCAATGTTTAAAAATTATATGTGTTAGAAAACAAACTTATGGTTACCAAAGGGGAAAAGAGGGGGGGATAAATTAGAGGAGTTTGGGATTAACAGGTACACACTACTACATATAAAACAGATAAGCAACAAGATTTACTGTATAGCACAGGGAACTATATTCAATATCTTGTATAACCTATAATGGAAAAGAATCTGAAAAAGAATAGATAGATATGTATAACTCAATCACTTTGCTGTACACTTGAAACTGTCACAACTTTGTAAATCAACTCTATTTCAATAAAAAAGAAAAACAAACAACAACCAAAATAAATTATATGTGTTAACATAAAACACTGGAATATAGTAATAACAGAATATAATAGACCAAACAGTATAAATCCTCCTTTTTTTTATTCAGCTAATTAGCACAAAAAAGCAACAAATACTTGTAAATGGAGAAAAACCAAGATTTGAAAATAAGCATAATTTGCATTATTTAGATAAGCCCTAAGAGAAAAGATTACAAGATGGCTGCAAGCATATACTTTAATCAACATTAACTAGACATCACAGTAGGGACTGTGAAGGGTTAAACAGTTTATACACAATAGGGATGATGTCAGTATATAGTGTTGATTGCTCACAGGGCTAATGAAAGAAAATCTGAACAACAGAAAAACAATTCCAAAAACATGAACCTGGAGCAGTCAAACTGCTTGTTAATCTCTGAAATGCAAATAGGAAATACTAAATTAAAAATCTAAAACACACACACACAACTTGTAAATAGCATAACTTATTACTTTGAAAAGACAGTAAGAACATTACAAAATAAAGCTTGAAATGTAAAACAAAGTGTTACATCTGCCCTTCAAACAGTCCTGCTATACCACAAAAAGTACTACTAATGATGGCTAAACAGTGAATAAATTATAATCTAATTTTAAAACAGACTGGATACAAAGATCTAACTTTTAAATTTTACTGGGAAAAAAAAGAAAAGCCACCAGTTTTTCTTATTATTTAACCAAGCAAGATCTACCAGCCTTTCGTCACAGTTCCTGTAATGTGCAAGCCGTAACTTTCCCAACAATCAAGATACATCAAGGGTGTGCCTGCTGTGCCTGTGAGCCTGTGTTGTAACAAAACCAGGTCCAAAGCAAAACCATCATAAACGTGGGTCAGTTACTGACTGCTACTGAAAACCAATGGTGAGTTACAATAGGAATCCCTCTTAAATGTGGTGTATTTTGTTTTTATTTTTATTAAAGTATTGTTGAGTTACAATGTCATATTAGTATTATTCTGTTTTTAAACTATGATCACAAAATTAGAAAAAGCAAAAGCAACTAAATAGATGTATTCAAGAAATTGTTTTAAGACTAATTACAATTAGCTGGTAACACATACTCTGTCTTGAAATGAAAAATGATAAATACTATTTAAAATAAATACTACTCTGTATTAAACGCTGAGGGGGTTTCTAGTGAAAAGGTTAGGAATGCCAATAAACAAAGGGCACTGGAATCAAGGATTCTACTCCCACAACCATTAACTAATCTTACCGCTCACAGCTAACACTCCACACGGTACTTACTTACTATGTGACCTGCACTGGATAGGAGCTTTGCAACCACTGTCTCATTTAATTCCTGCAATAATCATGAAATAGATACTGTCTGTTGTTATTCCCATTTTGCAGGTGAAGAAATTGAGGCTTAGAAGTTAAAGAGCTTGCCTAAGATTATAAAGGTACTAAACCATAAAATCAGGGTTCAAACTTGAGCAATCTGAACAGAGAATCCTTCCCTTAACTACCAAGTGTGTATGGATGTGGTCTTTTAGGTTTCAGCTTCTTCATCCAGGAAATAAAAGGTTCTATTCTCTTTAGTTTAATTAACAAATGGGAAAACAATAACAGAATTTTCAACTTTTACACAAGACAAATCTAGAAGCAATGGAAAAGATATCTTTAAAAAATAAGAACCCAAATACCTCAATATAAAAATGGACAATTCACAAAACATTTAGAGAAGCCTGATAAAGATACAGAAAATACTGAGGCTCACTAGACAAAGAAAACCAAGTTAAAACAAGATATCCTTTCAAACTTCCATAATATCAGAATGGGAAAAGGGCACGATCATATCGTGTTGATAAAGGTGAAATAAGCATTTTGAAAAGCTGTTTGTCCTTAAACATTAAAAGTCTTTGAAATGTAGATATGCACTAATCAAGCAGATTACATTTCCATAGGTTTCACTTTAAGTAAGTGTATTACGTATGTATAAGAATGCTAAACCAACAACTTGCGATGATGGGAAATTTCACCAAGGGACAGACTGGGTAAATACATTTTTAGGTTGAACCTTATGAAACTGCCAGTATTGAAAATCACTTGCGAATAGAAAAGCATATGGTAATTTAAAAAATAATATATGTCTATATTTGAAATTGACATTCCTTGATATTAAATAAGAAAAAAAAAGGATACACAAAACATAGTATTTTAGGAAAGAAGAAAGACCAATAGCGAATATTTGAGAGGCAAGTATATGTCCAGGCACTTTAACAAACATAGTCTTTAATTTCATACAATCACCCTGTGATATACTGTTATTCTCAGTTCACCGATTTGGGAGCAAGTCTTACAGAGGTTAAATAATTTAGGGAACTACTAAGAGGAAAGGCTAAGATTCGAACCAGGCCTATATATCTGACTACGAAGCCCATACTATTTCCACTGGGCTACAAAAATACATTCCTTTCTCAAGTGTATTTGAAACAATACTGCTTTCAAAGCATAAGAGACAATAAAAATATTTTTTAATGGCTGAATTTTATTAATCTCCCCACACCCCCAGCCCAAATTCATATGTTGAAGTCCTAATGGCTAGTACTTCAGAATGTAACTGTATGTGGAGTCAGGATCTTTAAAGAGACAATTAAGGTAAAGTGAGGTCATATACGTGGGCCCTGATCCAATATGACTGGTATCTGTACATGAGGAGAGTGGGACACAGACTAAGGGAAGACCATGTGAGGACACAGCAAGGTGCCACCTACAAGCCAAGGAGAGAGGCCCTCAGAAGAAACCAAACCTGCCAACACCTCAATCTTAGATCTAGCCTCCAGAATTGTGAGAAAAATACATTTCTGTTGTTTAAGCCACCCAGTCAGCAATATTTTGTTACGGCAGCTCTAGCAAACTAATTAATACTCTTACCCTGAAAGTACTGAACATCTTAAAAACCTAAACCTCACATCCCCCTTGTATTAAAGAATACGCTCCTTTTAGATTATCCATAAAGTACCAAAAGAGAATGTTTTATAAATCCTTCTAATACAATATTAGATCATTTTAAAAAATACATATCGGGCTTCCCTGGTGGCGCAGTGGTTAAGAATCTGCCTGCCAATGCAGGGGACACGGGTTCGAGCCCTGCACCTGGAAGATCCCACATGCCACGGAGCAGCTTGAGCCCGCGTGCCGCAGCTAATGAAGCCCACACGCCTAGAGCCCGTGCTCCGGAACAAGAGAAGCCACCGCAATGAGAAGCCCGAGCACCACAAGGAAGAGTAGCCCCTGCTGCCGCAACTAAAGAACGCCCGCGTGCAGCAACGAAGACCCAACGCAGCCAAAAATAATAAATAAAAATAATAATAATAATAATACATTATATCTAAGTTTAACCTACTAGAATTACCATATTTTAATAAATTAGTTGAAAAGCATTCACAGTCCATTCAAAAGTAAACTTTAATAACCTTAACCAGTCACAAAACTAGCCCAACGTTTATCCGATAAAAGAAGCACACATGCAGGTCCTGAGTGACGCAGCGGGCAGGTCCTGAGTGACACAGCAGACAGCCCCGCCCGACACAAAGACCAGAGAACGCCTCACCCAAACACTTCACCCTCTCCTTGGCAGAATGGAACAGTGGCACTTCTTTCAAGTCCAACACTAAATAATAAATAATTTTTTTCAAGGCAGAGACCACACACAAACAAAAGAAGAAAGAGAACTATAGTAAACTATATATACACACATACATACTACTAATTGTAGCAAACTACAATTTTGGAAGCTGGAAAGCAAATGGATGAAGAAAACAGAAATTGTCTAGTGAAGTTGTTGAGGGTAAGTGCCCAGAAAAAAAGCCTAGAAAAGTTCAGGAATCAGGAGTGGTGTAGGCTGAAAAGAACTGGTCAACACACTATACAAGGAGCAACTCCCAGACTCCACCACCCAAGAAGCCCAATCAGACACTCAGTCCTTCACTCTGGAAAATTTACACTAGGGAGACTACAAACAAAGGCCATTTCTGAAGGAAGGTATAATGGGAACGAAGTGCAAGTCTAAATACTGAATGGTAACTACCATCCACCTACTACCCTCCTCTTCCCCAACGTAGCCACAGAATCTTGGCAGTCAAGTTTATTCTCTTATGCAGGAAAATCTCTCTATGGAAAACAAATGCCTAAAAGAAAAAAGACCTACCAACACTGGCAAATGAAGATCTCACAAAGAAAATCAGATCCACTAGTTTACCCTTCAAAGAGGAACATCATCCTATAAGCTGTGCCCATGAAAATACCCCTTCCCTTTCACTTTTTCTTTTATTACTTCTTCATAGGTCCCTGGACCCTTTATGCTCTTCACCTCTGCTGTACATTTTAGACCTATGTCTTTCCCTTCTTTCTACCCAACACAATCCCATTCATCTTTTTCTTTTCTTATAACCTTGACAAAACTTTTTTTTTTTTAATTTTTGGCTGTGTTGGGTCTTCATTGCTGCACGTGGGCTTTCTCTAGTTGCGGTGAGCAGGGGCTACCCTTCGTTGGGGTGTATGGGCTTCTCACTGCGGTGGCTTCTCTTCTTGCGGAGCACGGGCTCTAGGCACGCATGCTTCAGTAGTTGCGGCATGAGGGCTCAGTAGTTGTAGCTCACGGGCTCTAGAAAGCAGGCTCAGTAGCTGTGGCACACAGGCTTAGTTGCTCCACAGCATTGGGATCTTCCAAGACCAGGGCTCGAACCCGTGTCCCCTGAGTTGGCAGGTGGACTCTTAACCACTGCGCCACCAGGGAAATCCCTTTCACTTTAAAAGTAAAAGTAAAAAAAAAAAAAAAAAAGTCTCACATATAAATCTGAAGAGACAGCCAAGGACCATCAAACATTTAATAAACCCTTTAACTTGAAAAGTAAGAAGCAAAACAGAAGGAGAGGAAAAGAAATTTTAATACAAAAACAAATACATTAAACCAGGGAACAGGAAAAATTTCAAACTATGTGAGATTAATATCCTCAGACGGAGAAAAACATATTCATTGGTGAAATAAGAATGTTACTGGGACTTCCCTGGTGGCACAGTGGTTAAGAATCTGCCTGCCAATGCAGGGGACACAGGCTTGAGCCCTGGTCCGAGAAGATCCCACATACTGCGGAAGAACTAAGCCCACATACTGCGGAAGAACTAAGCCCACATGCCACAGCTACTGAGCCTGCGCTCTAGAGCCCGCGAGCCACAACTACTGAGCCCTTGTGCCACAACTTCTGAAGCCCATGTGCCTAGAGCCCGTGCTCCACAACAAGAGGAGCCACCGCAGTGAGAAGCCCATGCACCACAACGAAGACTAGCCCCCGCTCGCTGCAACTAGAGAAAGCCTGCATGCAGCAACGAAGATGCAATACAGCAATAAATAAATCAGTCAATAAATATTTTAAAAAAGAATGTTATTAAAAGGAACATTCATAAAACAAACCAAAAAAAAAACTTTTGAAATTAAAAAAAGACACTAAAAATTTTAAATTCAATAAGAGTTGGAATATAAAGAAAAGAACAGCAACAACAAAGACAATAAACGGAAAAAAAAAAGAGGTTAAAAAAAAAAAAGAATTGGTTCAGAAGGCCCAAAAACCCCATAACAGGAGTTCTTCCTTTTCAGAGCCCATTATCAAAGAAATAATAAATTTCTTAGCATTGAAGCACATATGTTTCTAGATTAAAAAGGTCTAGCACAATGAGTTTTTTGTTGTTTTTTCTTTTTACAGAATCACACTAAGACTCATCACTAAAAAGTTTCAGAGCATCAGGAATAAAGAGAAGATATTAAAGGCTCCCAGAAAGAAAAAGCAGGTTTTTAACAAAGGACTGGGAATCTGAATGACACCAGATTTTTCACAGCAACACTGGAAACTAGAAGACACTTAGAGCAATGCCTTCAAAATTCTGAGGAAAAATAACTTCCAACCTTGACTTCTAACTACAGCCAAATTATTGGTCAGAAGAGGCTCTAAAAAACATATTCTTAAATAGTCCAGGTCTAAAAGAATTTGCTTCCCATGCTTCAATAATGAGGGAGCTACTAGCAGTAATAAGCACACAGAAAAAAGGCAAAGAGAATTCCCATGATGATGCTGAAGAAAAGTTCCACTACAAGAAGCCAGCCAAGGAAGCAGCCGGTCCAAATTGTAACAGAAGGTTAAAGGTATCCACGAAAAAAACTAAAAAACAATGAAAGATTACTTGATGTGTTTGACTGTATTGAAAGGAGAGTTAAACATCAGAAGGAGAGTTTGGAGCTGAATAAGTGATGAATGCATGGAAAACTAAGTAAATGAACACAAAGATTCATTAAATCTGGATAAAACAAAACGTTGCTTCAAAAGAAAATGTAATCAGAGCATACACAACATGGCGCAGATGTAAATATTACGTAATCATAATAAAGCAAACTTGGTTAACCAAAATTTGTCATATAACCATATCTAGAATGTGGGAAGTACACATCGTGGGGAGGGAGGCAATGCTTAAAAACTAAACTCCTATCTTCCACAGTGGGAAGACAAGAAAGAAATTCTAAAACTGGAGCAAGTTAAGAAATGTTGGTTTAAGCATGTTATCTGGAAATACCAAAAAACTGTAGAGGAAACAAGTAAAAGACAGCAGTCGTTCCTCTGGAGAGCTGGATTCTAGAGGGGGGAAAAAAAAGCTAGGGACTACTCCCCCCCTACCAAGTCTAAGCCTTGTAGAACTATTTGACCATAAGTACTACTTTGATAAAAACTAAACTTTATATCATGCTTTTATTTTTAAAAAATCATCATTTAGAATAATATTTAAGCCCAGTGATAAACCCATGCACCTATGGTCAACTAATCTATGACAAAGGAGGCAAGGATATACAATGGAGAAAAGACAGTCTCTTCAATAAGTGGTGCTGGGAAAACTGGACAGCTACATGTAAAAGAATGAAATTAGAACACTCCCTAACACCATACACAAAAATAAACTCAAAATGGATTAGAAACCTAAATGTAAGACCTGACACTATAAAACTCTTAGAGGAAAACAGAGGAAGAACACTCTTTGACATAAATCACAGCAAGATCTTTTTTGATCCACCTCCTAGAGTAATGGAAATAAAAACAAAAATTTAAAAATGGGACCTAATGAAACTTAAAAGCTTTTGCAAAGCAAAGGAAACTGTAAACAAGACGAAAAGACAACCCTCAAAATGGGAGAAAATATTTGCAAACGAATCAAAGGACAAAGGATTAATCTCTAAAATAAATAAACAGCTCATGCAGCTCAATATTAAAAAAACAAACAGCCCAATCCAAAAATGGGCAGAAGACCTAAATAGACATTTCTCCAAAGAAGACATACACATGGCCAAGAAGCACATGAAAAGCTGCTCAACATCACTAATTATTAGAGAAATGCAAATCAAAACTACAATGAGGTATCACCTCACACCAGTTAGAATGGGCATCACCAGAAAATCTACAAACAACTAATGTTGGAGAAGGTGTGGAGAAAAGGGAACCCTCTTGCACTGTTGGTGGGAATGTAAATTGATATAGCCACTATGGGGAACAGTATGGCGGTTCCTTAAAAAACTAAAAATAGAATTACCATATGACCCAGCAATCCAACTACTGGGCATATACCCTGAGAAAACCATAATTCAAAAAGACACATGCACCCCAATGTTCATTGCAGCACTATTTACAATAGCCAGGTCATGGAAGCAACCTAAATGTCCATCGACAGACGAATGGATAAAGAAGATGTGGTACATATATACAATGGAATATTACTCAGCCATAAAAAGGAACGAAATTGGGTCATTTGTAGAGATGTGGATGGATCTAGAAACTGTCATACAGAGTGAAGTAAGTCAGAAAGAGAAAAACAAATATATTAACGCATATATGTGGAACGTAGAAAAATGGTACAGATGAACCGGTTTGCAGGCAGAAATTGAGACACAGATGTAGAGAACAAATGTATGGACACCAAGGGGGGAAAGTGGCTGTGGGGGGGGCTGGGGGGGGAATGAACTGGGAGATTGGGATTGACATGTATACACTGATATGTATAAAATGGATAACTAATAAGAACCTGCTGTATAAAAAAATAAATAAAATAAAATTCAAAAAAAAAATACTCATGACCAAAATGTTAAAAAAAGAATAATATTTAATTACAGAGCAAAGTATTCACAGTACATTATTAAGGGAGAAATCACATTATAGAACATTATGTTCAACAGAAAACTAATATTGCATTAAAATAATAGGAAGTATATACACCAAAAGTGGTTTTTTCTAGAGTAGCGGTATTACTTTCATTTTATGAAAGCTTTTCTGTATTTTTCAAGCTTTCTATATCACATATGCATTATTTTGTAATTTTAAAATAAAGTACTTTTAAGGCATAGAAGGTTAATAGAGCTCAAAGAACAAAGAATGACAGTAATATTTATTCCTGCCTCAATAAGTCACTTAGATCCCACTGTGGGGTTAAAAATAAATGTGTTTTTTATAATTACTGTAAAAAATACTGGAGGACACTCTTAAAATCTAATAAGAAAACAAAACAATGCCAGGTCCCCAGGTCAGAAAATATTCTCTCTTTTTTTTTTCAAGTATGCTTACATCTGATCCGTCTTCAACTTCATACCAAGATTATCTGACTCAGAGCTGACTCTCCATATCAAAACTCTAGATGGAGTGGTCACTTTCTAAATTTAAAATTAACCAAAGAAATGAAAAAAGGAAACCACTAAAAACTTCCTTATGTCCAAAAAAGAACTAAAATTAAACAAACAAAAAAAAGCCAACCAACAAAGTAGAGGAAATACTTATACCGATGGCAACACTGCAAAAATAATACTAAACCTGAAGCTAGTGCAACCACTATAGAAGCCAAATACAGTCGGCACACACAAGCTCAAGAAAAAAAAACAAATACTAGAATGCTCAGAACATTATAATATCACAAAACTAGAAACTACAAATGCAAATGTTCATCAACAGTAGAATGGATAAACAAACTAGTATTTCACACAATGGAATAAAATGAACAATATGGATGAATGGGTCAAACAAAGTTAAGCCAAAGAAGCCAGACACAGAATACATACTGTATGATTCTATTTATGAAAGTACAAAAACAGGCAAAACTAATCTACGTTGTTACAAATCAGAGTGGTTACCCTTTGTGAAGACGTTTTAACTGTAAGAGGGCATGAGGGAAGCTGTTTCTTGATCTGGGTGTTGGTTACATGGACAACACAAATGATAGGTATACTTCTGTACGTGTTATACATGTTATACATCAATAAAAATTTTAAATTGAAAAATTTCAATGGCCAACAAGCACATGAAAAGATATTCAACATCATTAGTCATTAGGGAAACACAAATCAAAAATCACAATAAGATACCACTTCACTCACACTCACTAGGATGGCCATAATAAAAAGCAAAAATATCAAGTGTTAGCAGAGGATGTGGAGAAAGTGGAACCTTCATACACTGCTGGTGGGAATGTAAAATGGTACAGCTGTGGAAACCAGTTGGGCTGATCCTCATTAGATTAAAAGTGGAATTACCATTTGACCCAGCAATTCCACTCCTAGGTATATGCCCAAAGAAACTGAAAATGGGTACTCAAACAAATACCTGTACATAAACGTTCATAGCAACTCTACCTACTCACAATAGCTGCAAGGTAGAAATAACCCAATTGTCTATTTACAGATGAATGGAGAATCAAAATGTAGTATATCCAAACACATACCCAAACACGTACCAAACAAAGGAATAAAAAGGAATAAAGCATTAACACTTGCTATGGCATAATAAACCTTGGAACCTCAGCTAAATAAAAGAAGCCAGACACAAAAGGTCACGTACTCTATGACTTCATTTATATGAAATGCCCAGAATAAGCAAATACATAGAGACAGAAAGCATATTAGTGGTTGTCAGGGACTGGGGGGGTGGTGTTGGAAAGTGACTGCTCAGTCTCAGTGGGTACAGGGCTTCCATTTGGGGTGATGAAAAAGTTCTGAAACTAAACAGTAGTAATAGTTGTACAACATGGTGAATGTACTCAATGCCAATGAACTGTAACTTTAAAATGGTTACCGTGGTAAATTTTATGCTATAAATATGTAATCACAATTTAAAAAAAATTTTTTAAAAAGATAATAATGCAAGCCAGGATATAGTTAAGAACTCTCATACGATGGTAACTGCAAAGTATTCTGGCAATAAGTAATTCATACCTTTGCCCCAGTTCATATTTCTCCTTCTGAGAACCAATCCTAAGAAACAAAAAAGCTTTCAATCCAAAAGCACTCACGTAACATTTATAATAGTGACAGACAGAAAGAAAGAAAGAAAAAAGGGAGGGAAGGAAGGGAGGGAAGAAAATAAATCTAAATGTCCAATTATCAGGGAATAGGTAAGAAAATCATGATGCATTTACAAAATTAATTATGCCAAAACTAAAAATGTTTACTAAAAGCATTCATTGTGAAATGGGGGAATGTTATATTATGAAGCAAATGTGATAAAAGCAGAATACAAATTCTATAAATACAAGCCAAACTATACATCAAAAAAGACTCAAAGGATGTTTACTATGGGTTTGCTATGGACACTATTTTCTTTCTGCTTTCTGCCCCTGGGAACAAAGCAAGCTTATTCTCATCTCAAGGCCTTTGGACCTACTATATCTTTTGTTTAAAATGCTCTTCCTCCTGATCTCCGCATGACTGTCTCCCTCATCTTTCAAGTCAACTCAAACTTCACCCTCCAAGCAAGGCCTTCCCTAATCACTCCAATCAAGTCAAGCCTTGGTGCAGCCTCTTCCCCCACCTTTTCCCACCACACATTTTATCTTCCTCTTTGCACTTATTATAACATGAGAATAACTGGATTACTGATTTATTGGTATATTCATCTTTCTCCTCCATCCCCTACTAGAATGTAGGCCCCCTGAGTACAGGGACTCTTACATTATTATTTTAAATGTATCATGCCACTCCCTTCTGGTCTGCAGAGTTTCTGCTGAAAAATCAGCTGATAACCTTATGAGAGTTCCCTTGTGTGTTACTTGTTGCTTTTCTCTTGCTGCTTTTAATATTTTCTCTTTACCTTTAATTTTTGTCATTTTGATTACAATGTGTCATGGCATATTCCTCTGTGGGTTTAACCTGTATGGAACTCTCCATGCTTCCTGGACTTGGATGATTGTTTCCTTTCCCATGTTAGGGAAGTTTTCAGCTATTATCTCTTCAAATATGTTCTCAGACCCTTTCTCTCTCTCTTCTTCTAGGACCCCTATAATGCGAATGTTAGTGCGCTTAATGTTGTTCTAGAGGTCTCTTGCACTGTCCTCATTTCTTTTCATTCTTTTTTCCTTGTTCTGCTCCACAGTAGTGATTTCCCCTACTCTGTCTTCCAGCTCACTGATCCATTCTGCTTCATTTACTCTACTACTGATTCCTTCCAGTCTGTTTTTCATTTCAGTTATTGTATTGTTCAACTGTTTGGTTGTTCTTTATATTTTCTAACTCTTTGTTTAAAAATCCTTCTAACTTATCCATTTTTCTCCCGAGTTCTTGGATCACCTTTACAGTCGTTACTCTGAACTCTTTCTCGGGTAGATTGCCTATCTCCACATCACTTAGCTCTTCTGGAGTTTTATCTTATTCCTTCATCTGAAACACATTCCTCTGCCACCTCATTTGGGGTTAATTACGTTTCTCAACTTTGGAGAAGTAGCCTTCTGTAGGAGACGTCCTATGGGTCCAAGCAGTGCACTCACCCAAGGGCCAGGGGCCAGCGGTCCCAGGGTAGTGTCTAGCCTGCGTTTGCAGACTATAGACTACTGGATCGTAGTTTTCTTCCTTCTGATTTCTGGCCCCCTGGTGGGTGAGGCTGGTCTAGAAGCTTGTGTAGGCTTCCTGGCAGGAAGGGCTGATGCCTGCCCACTGGTGGGTGGAGCTGGGTCCTGGCCCTCTGGTGGGCAGGGCTGTGTGATCAAGAAGTCTTTAGGCAACCTGTCTGCTAATGCATGGGGCTGTGGGGCTGTACTCCCACCCGGTTAGGTGTTTGGCCTGAGGCATCCGGCACTGAAGCCTACAGGCTGTTGGGTGGGGCCGGGTCTTGGTGCTAATGACCCAAGCAAGATGTCTGCCTCAAGTAGAGTTCATGCAGATGAATAATCCCCAGTATATCTGCCACCAGCTTCTATGGCCCCAGCAGGAGCCACAGCCACCCCCCCCACCCCACCTCCCCAGGAGACTGTCCAAGACCAGCAAGTGGGTCTGGCCCAGGATCCTATGAGGTTACTGCTTTTGCCCTTGGTCCCAGTGCACGTGAGATTTTGTGCAATCCCTTTAAGAGTTAAGTCTGTTTCCCCCAGTCCTGTGGAGCTCCTGCAATTAAGCCCCGCTGGCCTTCAAATCCAAATGCTCTGGGGGGGGCACCTCTTCGATGCCAGACCCCCAGGCTGGGAAGCCTGATGTGGGCCTCAGAACTCTCACACCTGTGGCAGAGTCTCTGCAAGGTCACCCAAGGTGGGGGGTGGGAGTGGGGGGGTGGAGGATAAGGATTTGATTACATTTCAAGTGCACCCCTCCTACCATCTCGCTGTGCTTTCTTCTTTATGCCTTTAGATGTAGAAGATCTTCTTCTGTAGGTCCCAGTCTTTTTTATCGATAGTTGTTCAGAGGTTAGTTGTGATTTTGGTGTGTTCGTGAGAGGAGGTAAGCTCAAGGTCCTTCCACTCTGCCATCCTGAGAGACTCCTCGGGACTCTTATCTTATTTATCTATATATCTCCAGGCCAGAGAACTGAACCTGACAGTAATAATGAATATTTGTGAAGCTAATCAATAATATTAGTTGACTGATTAACCTGTTCTTTTCCATACTTTGTTGATTTTCTATAATAGCACATACTATTTTTATATTTTTAATCTTTTGTTTTGTTTTGTTTTGCTGGGGTTTTTTGGCCAGGCGGCACGGCTTGTGGGATTTTATTTCCCCAGCCAGGGACAGAACTTGGGCCCTCGGCAGTGAAAGTGCGGAGTCCTAACCACTGGACTGCCAGGGAATTCCCTTTAATTTTATTTTTAAATATAAAATACTTCAGTGGGCAAGTAACACTTACCAAGCCAAAGAAAACATAACTTTGTGGACATTCCCTAAGGACAAGGCAAGGGTATAGTTTTCAGTCATAACAACAAAATCACTAATTATATATTCTTCTTAATAAAGGATAATGCTATAGTATACTTCATAGCATATCTGACCAATTTTCAGAAATTTAGAGACCTACCTCAAATTTCTGATTCCATAAGGTACTTATAATAACCTTTCCCCCAACACCAATCTTATGCCCACCATCCCAATGCCCGCCCCCCCGCACACACACACACACAAACCCTCTGAATAATATTTTAATAGAGTCACATCTGAGGCATGAGAATTATTTCAGAACTCACTGGAGTCAATATGCCAATATTAAATAATGTTGAGAAAAAAATAAATAAATTTAATTTTACTCATATAAGTGAATTTCAAATTTAAATATACTAGAAAAACAGCCTAACTACATTTACCCTTCTGTAGTAATGATCTGTAGTTGAAATGCAGTTTCACAAGAACCTAACTATATGTAGTATTTGCAACTATATTTATATTGTATCCATATATAAAAATTGAAGAGAAAAATATCCTTTTTTGAAGAGAAGAGCTAGGTGAGATGTTCAAGAATCAAAGTGAAACCACCCTTTAGAGGGAGTAATTCCAGACTCCAATAAAATACAAGCATTCAAAATTTACTGTCACTGAGTTTCCACTAGTGATTAGAAAACTGAGTCCACCCACTAAATCAAGGTTTGAAGACACCAGGCTTAAGTCCTGAAAATCCCCTGAGCTCCGGCCAACAAATGCAACCTTGCACATCAGAATGAAAAGGACATTTCCAACTCTCATTCTGAAGTTAGATAAAATTTACCTGTCCACTGACAACTGTACCATCAATTTTTAAAAAGTGAATTAAGTTCTACTCACAAAGATACAATCAAACTAAATACGCAAATATGCAAATATACCTCCAAATCCTTGTATTTTACTTTTCCAGGCTCAGAGATACCACAAAAGACTTTCCAGCTTACTGACTGACAACTTGTAGGCCAGGCCTAAATAGAGACCGGGGTTATTAAGACACTGGCTCAGGATATTCAGACACATTATTTGATATACAGAAGTCAGCATACACCCCAATTAATGCACCTACAGCAGATTCTTATCTCTACAGTATTAAAAAAAGTATTTACTCAGATAATCAAAAGGATCTTAACAGAACAGTGCTAAATGAGCAATGGGCAATAGGCTGGCAATTAATTTAGCCTCTTCTGTAAACTCTTGACGTAATTAGTACCATGAGAACTGGTCAGAAATATGCCCCATGTATGCAACCCCAACTTACTAGCAAGCTTCAGATTCAACCACCTAAGTCAGTTCTATTACTAACGCTTCTAAAGGTTATTAGAATTTAAATTCCAACACAAAATATGGGTAAATCTTGTTTGATACTGATATCCAAAGGATCAAAATGCATCTTAAGTCTCTACCATTACCAAAATGGTCAATATACAGCTAATTTTTTAATTCAAACGTTCTGCTACCGCCAACTTGTGATTAAATTCTGAGCAAAAACTAAGGGAAGACAGAAGCAACATTTTTAATTCCCTCATAGTAAGTAGCTGTCAAATACTCCATCAAGGAAGCTCCCTTAAAGAGAAAGGTTATCAGTTAGAAACATTACCAGCCAGAATTAAATGAATCTAACTGGAGTAAGCAGAAAAACATTTATCCTTGAGGCAAAGGAACATAATTTCAGGAACCAGGAGGCAGATTTCAACTACATACCAACTTGCACCTAATCCCCAAACAGACTGTTTAGCAGCTGCTGCCCTTGCCAAAGCAGTCCCTCCATTCTCATTCAAACATTCCCCTGAAGGAAAATGACAACTCCCTGAAAGCAATCAGCCTTCCTAACAATCAACTTTTCCAATAACTGGGGAGAAAGAAAAAGTGAACCATGGGCCAATATCCCTCAAAACTAAAACCACCACCAGCTCTTTGTATGAATGGTTTATCCATCTCTCTTAAAAAAAGAATGGCCATCCAGATACAAAACTGGCCACAGGGACCGCTTTTAACCAACCAGTTGCCGATTTGGGATTTCTTTCTCCTTATCTCTCTCCTTCAGAGAGTATAGCATAAAAATAAGGGAAAAGATAATCGCCTCTGTTCACTTGTGCTTCATCATTCACTAATAAGTAGTTCAATGATGTCAGACAAGTGCTCAGACTCTCTCCATTCACTCAACCAGTCTACAAATATCTTTTGAGTGCCTATTAAATGTCCTATTCTATCTTGTTTTCCTCTGAATCACAGATGAATCCTTAGTGATTTCTGTACAGAACTCAACCAGGAAGGTTTTTTGTTTTTGGCCATGCCACATGGGATCTCACCCCGACCAGGGATCCAACCCGGGATCCAACCCATGCCCCCTGCAGTGGAAGCACAGAGTCTTAACCCCTGGACCACCAACGAAGTTCCTCAACTAGGAAGTCTTACTTTCTACTTACAACACTGAAATGAAAAAGGAGAACGGCACCTCTGTGCCTTAGGTTTTCTGTTTTTAACTACCTTTATACCAGCAACTACTAGGAAGCCCCTTAAAAAAAAGACTCCCAAAGGATTCCACCCTGTATAACACTATATTTCATTACATAGCAGGTAAAGAAAAGGACATCAGCCGGAGTTTTGAGGAGCATGGTGGTACCCAGTGAAAGGAAAGAAGGCCTATCATTTAAGCCCACAGTAGAAAGGAAGTTAAGGAAGTCCCAGGACCCTACAATGGCATACCTGAAACCCCGAGATGCCCAACCCATAGCAATTCATCTCCCAAAACAGCATCAAATTTTTGAAGCCGGTGATAAATACACAGTACATACTACGACCTAGCACATACATACAAAGAGAACTGAAGCAGTTTCATTGAATAATACTTGCCATTACCATATGCAATGTATTCTGATATTTTCTATTCTTTCAATTTTGAAAAATAGCGTTAAAAAACCCAGTTTGAAGATCAGCATCCTAAAACACTCCCCTCTTACCCCTCTTCCCTTCCCACTCCCTCATCTTATTTTAGGGACAGAGAAAGAGAAGATGACTACTAGAGAGAAGACGCATGAGAACCTCAAGACCAAGGAGAACCCCTGTTCCCAGACAGAGAGGGAACAACATCAAGGGGTGTGGGGAACCGTCGATCTTGGGCATCTCAGTTTGAAACTCTGAATGGATGGTCCCAGAGAGATGTTTTAAGACATGTCTATCAGGGCTTCCCTGGTGGCGCAGTGGTTGAGAATTTGCCTGCCAATGCAGGGGACACGGGTTCGAGCCCTGGTCTGGGAAGATCCCACGTGCTGCGGAGCAGCTGGGCCCGTGCGCCACAACTACCGAGCCTGCGTGTCTGGAGCCTGTGCTCCACAACAAGAGAGGCCGCGATAGTGAGAGGCCCGCGCACCGCGATGAAGAGTGTCCTCCGCTTGCCACAACTAGAGAAAGCCCTCGCACAGAAACGAAGACCCAACACAGCCAAAACTAAATAAATAAGAAGATTAAAAAAAAAAAGGACATGTCTATCAGGTCAATTTTGTAGTCCCAGGGTTTGTCAAATAAATTATAGACATCAAAAATGTCTGGTGATAATGAAATGTACTGGGTTGAACCATATTCAATTGCCAATATCGGACACTTTTTTGACCTAATAGTGTAATACATACTTCAAAGACATGATGAATTAAATGGCCTGAGGATTAAGGACCTAATCACCCCTCATTACAACATAGTTTCCACAGAAAGACATGTGCTAAATTCCTACCAAACAATTGATTTCAAAAGCTGAGACTATCTGAAATTAAGCTGTGATGTGATTTAATAGCTCTGAATGCTTTCTTTTTTAAGTTCATATATATATATATATTTTTTAAATATTTATCTATTTATTATTTGGCTGCATCAGGTCTTAGTTGCGGCACCCAGGATCTTTCATTGCAGCGGGCGGGCTCTAGAACACGCAGGCTTAGTTGTCCCGTGGCATGTGGAATCTTAGTTCCCCAACCAGGGATCGAACCTGCATCCCCTACATTGGAAGGTGGATTCTTAACCACTGGATCACCAGGGAAGTCCCTCTGAATGCTTTTCCAATATGACCATGACTGGTTTCTCCTCTATTAAAAGCCTAGTACTTTCCCATGGTTCATTCTTGTTTTCACACAATTACCAAATCTGGAGCCTCAACCTCTGCCCGCCACTTCTATCAGCCCTATCTGATTTTCTGAAAGTATGTTCAGTTCAAACCAATAGATCATAAGCTCCTTAATGGTAGAGACAATCCTTTTTAATCTTTAAAAATCCACTTCTTTGCAGAGTCTTGTACTATCAAAAACAATAAAATGTGTCCTGAATTAAAACAAATCTTCTCCAGAAAATCCTTGCCTGATTTCAACTTGCCTAAAATCTTTTGAGGAGTGACAATGCTATCATCCTACCTATTACCAAATTCTAGAACACTGGCTATCCTTTCACACCTCACGATCTTTATCTCACTGGAGTCACTGGTATATCAATGCTATTTTATCCACAAAAATAATCTTCCCAAACATTCCTTCATATTCCTACCAATAATCTAAAGTTGTCCCAGCAACCATTCTCATCATATTGATACTTACTGTAACTGAGCAGGACCCTATGGGGCCTTCAGGGGACAGACCCTTCCCCCATATCCTCTGCTTTACCTCCTCTCTGAAGTACCTAGATAACAGTATGGGATGCACATTTCCTGAGTTGTTTTACAGATGCTAAAACCCCCACCAAATGAAAGATGTTAACTACTTGATGACCATGAGCACGCAGCCCCCAGGCCTAGTGAAGCCTAAGGATTGATAACCTTAACCCCTGTGACACCACCTTGTTACCTCATTAACAAATCAGAGAACTGTACATGAGCTGACACATACCCTTTGACCCCCTCCTCCCTCACCTGGCCTTTTTTTTTTTTTTGACCGTACCTCATGGCTTTGTGGCTTACTTCCTGACCAGGGATAGAACCCAGGCCTACAGCAGTGAAAGCAGAGTCCTAACCACTGAACTGCCAGGGAATTCTCCACCTGGCCTTTAAAAATGCTTTCCTGAAACCCATAGGGGCGGAGCGGGGGGAACCCATCGGGGAGCTTGGGCTTTCTGAGCGCTAGCTGTCCCAGACTACTTGTATGGCGCCTTACAGTAAACGCTGCACTTTTCTTCACCACAACCCGGTGTCAGCAGATTGCCTTTACAGAGCGGCGAGAGGACCCAAGTTTGGTTTGGTAACATTATCACCCTCCTGACCCACTCAGCAGGGCCGTGAGAATTATCTCTTTAAACCTACCTCTTGGCATTGTGCTAAATGAGTAAGCCAGAGAAAGACAAATAATGTATATTCTTGCTTATGTGTGGAATCTAAAAAAGCCGAACTCAAAACAAAGAACAGATTGATGGGTGCTAAGGGCTGGGGGTGGGGGAAATGGGGAGATATCGGTCAAAGGGTACAGACTTCCAGTTATAAAATGAATAAATTCTGGGGATCTAATGTACAGTATAGTGACTATATTAACAGTACTGTACATATACAGTTGACCCTTGAACAACACGGCGGTTAATCTGAGTATAATCTAGAGGTGGCCCTTTGTATCCAAGGTTCCTCCGCATCCAGATTCAACCAACCAGGGACCGTGTGGTACTGTAGTATTTACTACTGGAAAGTATCTGTATATAAGTGGACCCTCAAAGTTCAAACCCACATTGTTCAATGGTCAACTGTACTTGACAGTTGTTAAGAGAATACATCTTATTCTCACCACACACAAAAAAATTAATTATGTGAGGGGATGGAGGTGTTAGCTAACCTTATTGGTATTCATTTCATAACATATACATATATCACCTTAAATTTACATATGCTATATGTCAACAATGTTACATGTCATCTCAATATAGCTGGGGAAAAAAAGAGAAATGAACGTGTGTAAATAAAGAAACAAACCTACCTCTTAATCAACCATTAATATTATTTTACATTCACACCATGAGGATCCTGTCATTCCATCTACCAAATTCTTCGCGGGTTTTCCCTAAATTAAATATTTCAGATTCGAATTCTTGCCATGTGCTTCATGGGCCATTAACAACTAAATACATCCCAACTAGGCACTCTCATTTACCACCTGCCTCAGCCCACAGCTTCAGTTTCATTTAGTTAAAACATACAAGCTCTCTGTAGCATACCTGTCCCTCTCACAGCCCTTGGAGACAAGAGTACTCACTTTGGAAGAGAGGGAACCGTCAGATCTGCTCTCGCTCTTTTACTCTCTCCTTGCCTCCTTCTTCGTATCTCTTACTCCAAAAGCAGCTGAAAATCTGTCTCTACCCCCAACGTGAAACATTCTGTGTACTACCGTGTCAGATGTGTAAAGAGGGTGTTTTAACATGTCACCGGTCAACTCTTTAAAGTCTTGCCACTATTAAGACCAGGTAACAAAGGGGAAAAGTGTTATTGATACTGTGGTAAATGAAAAAAAGACACCAAAGGTCATGCAAATTGTTAGGATTTATGAGTGACTTCCTTTTTTTCCCTATTCTCCAAATTTTTGCTGACATGCTTAAATTACCTTTTAAACTGGGGGTGATGGACAGGTTCACTAAGTTGACTGTGGTGATGGTTTCATGGGTACAGACATATGAAAACTTATCCAGGTGTACATTTTAAGTGTGAAATTTAGTTTATGTCAATTATACCTCAATAAAGCTGTTAAAATGTCTTAAGTTGTATTAAACATTTATGAAACTATGGCAGAATGACAGAACTGCAAGCCTTATACACGTAAAGATAGCTTATAGGAAAAGGCTGAAGGGTGGGGGACCCTATATGCTTCATAAAGTCACTCAAAGGGTGAATTGCAAAAGGAAGAAACTACAAACGGTGGGCCGGACAGGGGAGAGATACGCTTCTAAAGAGAAACCTGCCGGCCAGCTTACAGAAGACTTCTCAACTTGAAGCAAAAAACTTTCAAGTTAAAGTTCCAGAAGTAGAAAAACTTTTGTATTGCAGAAAAGATTCTGGATTACACTAAGATCCAAAAGAAAGGCAGCCAGGAACTTTCAAGACACTAGAGTTCTTACCATGGACTTAAGATACCTCTGAAAAAAAACAGGCTTAGAGAAAGGAACAAGATGAAACAAAGCGGGTTTTTTTTTTTTACTATTGTTTTTAAGGATACACGCTTCTTGCGCTTAGCTTTTATATTCTGTTGTTCCGTTCTTTGCATTACATCTATTAATTAGCAAATCAGTCCCTTTGATTTGTTTTCTAAACTATTTTCCCCCAATTCTTCTGTTTTGCTTAATATTAGTAAAATACTTCCCCAAGGGCTCTGAGATTAGAGGTTAACTCTTTTGTGTTGGTGCTTTTCTTAAAAAACACCTAGTGACTGAGAAAAAAAGAAAGGAAATAACTAACAAGTCTTTTTATCTGCAATCAAAAACCCATAATGTCACTTATAAATCCAAAGTACCATGACACTTCCATTAATAAATCTCTTGGAAAACAGACAAGCTTTAAATGTTAAAAGCTTCATGGTTTAGTGGAGGTTAGACAATCTGTTCTAGACAATGAAAGGATGTTCTGTTTTCCTCAACATCTGGACTCTAGCTACAGGGGAAGAAGAAGCCAAGATCAAGATGCCCTGGAGGGGAAATACCCCAGGATGCTGATCCTTATACCTGTCACAGGGTGAGTTCTTTCTGGGCCACAATCTTACATGGTGGATACAAATAAATGGGAAAGCTAAGGAGTAAGGACCCCCGCCCCCCGACCTGCTGGGATGTGAAGTGCCTCCTCCCTGAATCTGCTTTCTTGTGGTGGAGTGCCAGGGTCAACAAAGTGGACATGGAACACTCAGACATGGAATTCCAGTATCCCTACTCTCTCAGACATCACCCATTCCTGAAAGCAGGATGTCTAAGAGCTAAGCAATAGTCTTAATTTTAAAATGAGTTTTCATTCCAAGAGTCGAAAGATAGGAAATCCCTAGTTAGCAGATGAACGTTTAGTTTTAAAAACTAAGGTACAAGCAATCACTTAAATGAATAAAAAATATAGATAAAATTAATTGTCTAAATAATTCTCACCTAAAATTTCTGGTTTCTTGGCTTACCTAAAGCAGTATTTAGTAGACAGAAGTGATTTTTTTTTTCAGTTGCTCAGGGACTTTGTAAGAAATGAGATGTTGGGACTTCCCTGGTGGTCCCGTGGTTAAGAATCCGCCTTCCAACACAGGTGACGTGGGTTCGATGCCTGGTCGGGCAACTAAGATCCCACATGCTGTGGGGCATCTAAGCCCGCATGCTGCAACTACAGAGCCCACGAGCTCTGGAGCCCACATGCCACAACTACAGAGACCGTGTGCCGCAACTACTGAGCTCACACACTCTAGAGCCCGCGCTACAACTAGAGAGAAGCCTGCACACTGCAATGAAAGATCCCTCGTGCCACAACTAAGACCCGCCACAGCCAAAACAAATAAAATAAATGAGTAAATATTAAAAAAAAAAAAAGAAATGAAATGTTATCTAACCAATTTTGTTTAGACCTTGTCTTAGGAAACCCTTTCTTTTTCCTTTTCTTTTTTTTTTTTTTTTTTTTGGTGGGATCTTAGTTTCCCGACCAGGGATCGAACCTGTGTCCCCTACATTGGAAGTGTGGAGTCTTAACCACTGGACCAGCAGGGAAGTTCCCCCCCAACTTTCTTTTATTATAAAGGAAAAGGAGTGTTGCAAGCTACATTCTTCAACAAGCTCTATAACCCTGTATATCTAACGGATCACTAACATTAATCTCCAATTTCTTCCATCGTCTAAGACTTCACCTTTGAGACATGTTTCCGTGTTTTTTATATATAACTGACTTTTGCCATTGTCTTTTTCTTAGTTGAATATCATAATGGATATCTGTTGCCAGGATTCCTTCTCTCACTTTAGAAAAGCTCATTCCCCACTACCACTGGTGCTCATCACCGCATCCCAACCCCTACTAGAGAAGACGGGACAGTGACCTAGACAGGGCTTGTCACCAGTCTTCATCCAGGATTTTTCTACCTAAAGATTACAAGAAACATTCTGTGACTTTAATTTACAAAAGCTGGATGGAATATGGGAATCTGGAGAAACCATGTGAAGAAAGACCACAGGGGCCAAGAATAAAGCCTAGCAAAGAGAGCGAGTAACTCCTAGTCAACCAAAATTGCTAGCTCTGTTCTCATCCCTGAGGTCCGAGAGCGGCCCTGGCTCCAGCCGCTCTCACTTTGATGCTGTAAGCTATACTAGGGTCCTTCTTCAGCTAACTTGAGTTTCCATCAGTGTCAAAATTACCATGTACGATATACAGACACAGACAACCAGTTTAAATACAAATAGGGACCAGTCCCATTGAGACTGAAGAACTACCACTTTCGGAATACCTAGTGACTTCCATATTTATCTCAGTGGTGTTACTAACATTTTGTTTTTTCTACTTCCCCTTCATTTTTTTTTTTAATAAATTTACTTATTTTATTTATTTATTTTTGGCTGCATTGGGTCTTTGTTGCTGCGTGTGGTCTTTCTCTAGTTGCGGTGCGCGGGCTTCTCATTGCTGTGGCTTCTCTTGTTGTGGAGCATGGGCTCTAGGCGTGAGGGCTTCAGTAGTTGTGGCACGCAGGCTCAGTAGTTGTGGCTCGCGGGCTCTAGAGCGCAGGCTCAGTATTTGTGGCGCACGGGCTTAGTTGCTCCGTGGCATGTGGGATCTTCCCAGACCAGGGCTTGAACCCATGTCCCCTGCATTGGCAGGCGGATTCTCAACCACTGCGCCACCAGGGAAGCCCCCCCCCCACCTCATTTTTGTGAGAGCAAAAAATAATAGTACAATAAATAAATGCATATAAAAATACAATAAATAAATGCATAACAATAATCTACAAAGGCACTGATACTGACAAAACTGAACTGTTGAGTAAGCAAGTTGTACCACCATACAACAGTTCAAATTATTGTTTGTCAGCTTGACATATGAAATACTACACTGAGAAAAAGGAATGGTGTTTAATGGTATAGGTACATAGCATATGAAAGCTCACATAAGAAAAATCCTTTAATAAATACCTTTCTTTGTTCACACATTCAGAAGAAAAGAGGTAAACTTTCTTCTGGCTTACCAGGAAAAAAATCATGGGATCTAAAGCTTACAAAATCAGTGTGGAAAGCACTCATTTCAATATTACAAGTCTTATATTGATGTTATTTATAATTTAGCCCCTTATGTTATTGTTATGGTTGAAAGTTGAGGGAAAACTGTCATTGAAATACCTATTTATCAGTAAGTGAAAATTTGTATGTACATATCACACACTCTGATTTGGACACGTGATGTTTAAGGTGCCTATTAGTTATACAAAATGAATTATTTGTGAGCTTCTTATCTGGAACTCACAAGAGAGAGCCAGCCAGAAACTTGAATCTGGGAATCAGCAAACACGGGGTAAAGTCCAGGGGTTGAATAAGACTGCGGAGGAATGGAAGTCCAGGGTAAGAAGAGAAAGGGAGGAGAGGACCAAGAGATGCAGCCAATGAGATAAGGAGAGAACCAAGAGAACTTCAAGTCACCTAAGTCAAAGTGGTTCAAGGTCAGGACGGCGGCTTCCACATTATCAACTTTCAGGAATGCTTTTCCCTTGACCTTTCTTCTACTCAGGGAAAACATTCTAACAGCACTTAATTTTTCTGAATTCTATAACAAATTTTTAGGGAAAAGCCACTTTAACTGCAGAGTTGTTAATTATTTTCTGGCTAAAGAAGTAAGAGTAACTCAAGCTGTATCGAAGAAGCACCCCCTGGACAAGGTGGCCACTGAACCTGATCTCAGATGCCTCTGCTGCCAGCACAGCCCCCTGAAGGGCGAAGGAGAGAGCCAAACCTATTCCTGCCCTGGCTCTCAAGGGAAATGTCATCTGAAACACACACCACTTTGTCCCATACCATCCAACATATGAAAATAATTAAGGGACTGAAAAGCAGAAAAAAGCAGTCACTTCACACATTCAAAAGCATACAGCGTTAAATGAAACCTTATCTGGGCAGTGACTGCATCAAAACAGAACTTAAAAAGCAGTTGAAGGAGCAGACACTGGTAGCCAGGCCTTACTTGTCTCGAATCCAATCCCACCACAATTATAATTCTAGGTGTAATTTAGGATAAAGGCCCAGCCGAGCTGTAAGTCAATTCTTAAAGGTCAGCATCAAAACATTCTCTGCTGCTGCTGGTTGTGGTGAAATGGACACTCCATATATTTGCAGGCTGGCATGAAAACTGGCACAACACTTTTGGAAAGCATTTGGCAATATGATTCAAGAGCTTTTAAAACTGTTTCTATTTATTCAGAGATCTAATACTATTTCTGGAAATCTATCTTAAGGAATTAGTCTGTAATTAGGAGGAAAGAAAAAACCCTCTGGGTTCATGAAAACATTATTCATTATACAAAATCACTTTAAACCATACAAACAGCCATTTAAAAGGAAATAGGTAGGGCTTCCCTGGTGGTGCAGTGGTTAAGAATCCTCCTGCCAACGCAGGGGACACAGGTTCGAGCCCTGGTCCGGGAAGATCCCACATGCTGCAGAGCAACTAAGCCCGTGCGCCACAACTACTGAGCCCGTGAGCTACAACTACTGAGCCCACCTGCCACAACTACTGAAGCCTGCAGGCCTAGAGCCTGTGCTCCGCAACAAGAGAAGCCACTGCAATGAGAAGCCCTTGCACCGCAACAAAGAGTAGCCCTTGCGTGCCACAACTAGAGAAAGCCTGAGTGCAGCCAAAAATAAAATAAATAAATTAAAAACAAAAAAGAAAATAGGTAAATTACAGTGAAATATGCAACTAATAAAATTCTGAGTTTTTAAAAAGCATAGAGAATGCAAAACATATCAAGTGAACAAATTAAAAAATGCATAATCAAACATTATATAGAAATGCACAAAAATAAAAGGAGGAAAAATTTTTTAAAAGATGTTGCAACTGTGAAGAGAAATGAAAAGAAAACTGATTATAGAGTAAATCTGTTAGAGCAGGATGAGACCATATAAATCAGGGAAGATCAAGGTCAAGGGTTCTCAAGGCAGAAGATCTACTGGAACGGGGGAGGTGGGTAGTGCGGGGGTCAGAGGGGAAAGGTAAGTTCTTCAGTTAAAGAATGAAAACAGACATAGAGCACCAAGCAGAAAGCAGCGCGGAGTTTAAAAAATTCCATCCCTTTGCATCAACCAGAAGTTCAAATGACACCTGGCACTGCTTTTCTCCCTTTTCACTCTTGCCCATTGCTCTTTACTCTGCCAATACATAATTAACTCCAGATTATCCATGGAAAAAAAAGAGCATGAATTTAGAAAATACTAAGAAGTAGATGATCCAACACCAACTGGCTTTAGGTTTTAAATGGCATCACATTAGAATTCTTTAATAACAATGTACCTTCCTTTATGTTAGTATTAAACTATCAGAAAATAATCTGCATACTCCATACACTCTACTGGAAGGAACAGCATGGCAAATGGTCCAGAAACAAGCTGAAAAAGGGAATTAAATCTTTTCTATATGATTAACCAAAACATACATAATTTTATATGCAATTAACCATAATACAATATAAACTACATCCTTTTTAAATATTTAGGAAAAAAGCCTAAAATATGGCCCGTAACGCTGTTAAAGTATGTTAACTTTACTTGAATAAACTACAAAAAGTAATTTAAAAAAAAAAAAATCATTGCTCCTCCTACCACTAAACAGAAATGAAAGTAATTCCAAAAGAGGACAACACAGCATAGTGGCTGAGAGCACAGAAGAGCTAGACGGCTGGGGTCTGAATTCCAGCTCCACTCATGGCTAGTGTGTGCTCTTTTCTGTGCCTCAGTCTTCTCCTCTGGAACATAAAGAAAATACTTACTTTATAGGGTTGTTATAAAGATTAAATGAGTTAATTTATCTAAAGCATTTAGAAGAGGGCCTGGAGTAAGTTACTAAATGGATGCAAAAGGCTATTGTTCAGTTCCAGAGATGGAGACATGATGGTTTGTACAACTATGTGAATGTACCTAATGCCATGAAACTGTACACTTAAAAATGATTAATATAGTGAATTTTATGTTTTGTATACTTTACCCCTTTTTTTAGGAAAAGGCTATTATCAATTACCCATTTGCTATTAAAACATTTTAATTTCCCCTGGAAGAAAATCAACTATCAGATTCTACAGGAGATTCAATACAAGTTTAGGATTCCTATAAAAATACTTTATCAATTAAGGGATGCTGATACCAACTTCTGGGTCCATACTTTTCAAAAATAAATTATCAAATAATATGTTGTGCTATGGTAAAGCTCTGATGTTCAAATTATTTAACTTGAATTTTCAAGCAAAAATTTACCCATTGGAAGTAGCAGTATCATCCCTCTTACTGTACCAGAACAAAAATACTGCTCTAACCTGAAACTACTCGGAAACAGATCTATAAAACCCTTTATTTGAACACAAGCATTTTAGTGTATCTACTACACAAGAACAGAAAGACTTCACAGACCTTAAACGTACCCAATTACAAAAAGCAACAAAAATCTTTAAATGCCTGTTTTAAAATAAAACCTTGCAAAATAGCCCGAAACCACTTCTCTCAGATTACAAAATGAGCATGTGGTGAAAAGGGACAGAGAATACCAATTTACTATACCTTATGCTGACTGACAACGTTTGTTGCATAGCAACAAGATTCTGCAGTCTGAAAACAGCACAGAACTCCTTTTCTTGGCTTGCCAAGCCACAGTTAACCCCATCGAGGCTGAGAAAACATGCAAAAACAAATTTGCAGAGACTACTGCCAACATCAGAAGTCTAATGATATAAATTCTAAAACTACAGAATCAAATTCCAGCCTATTTACAACTTGAATGTATTGGTATGCCTTCACTCTCAATGTTTCTTTCTCTATGTGCTAGAATAAAACTGCTACTTAAATTTGGATATCTCTTTTAAAACCATCATCTGTAAGAGCTGTTTTTTTAAAATCCTATGTAATAGCATACCACATACCTTTTGTTTCATAATTTAAAAGAAGTAATTTGATCCTTACAGTTTATTTTCAAAAAATCCTCATTTATAAGAGCCAGGGCTATAATTTCCTAACAATTTAAATTTTCTCCTACTTCAAATTTATTTGAACTATTTTTACGGATTTGCCTATATAGATAACTAGTAACTTTTTTTTTTTTTTTTTTTTAACAGAAGTCTTCATCTAAAGAACAAAAATTTAAAGTTTGCAGTTATCCTTGCAGTATCTTTAATACTTGCATTGTTTCGGGATATCCCCTTCTTTTGAGAAAGTTAAATGGCTGCCAAGCCCCACCTAAGAAACAGATCAAATACAGATAAAATCAATTTACAACAGTGGTTCTCAGCCTTTTTGAAGATGAGAAGGCCCTTTAAATTCATAAATTCTACTTTTAATACAGGTTGACTGAGAAAATGCGATTTAAAAGTACTCAGAATTTACTATCTTTTAAATTAATCTGTATCTTGTTATAAAAGCACCTACATACTTGAAATATATCATATATGAAGGCAGGCATCTTTGGGTTACAAAGCTTGGTGCACACAGGGGTTCAAGTTATCTCCCTAAAATAATCCCACAGCTGCCCCCAGAGCCCACAAATTAGAAGTCATTAATCCACCAGAAAAGTTCAAACCATTTTGAAGACAGAGGGTAAAATGCATACAGGTTTGGAAGTGAGACAACGCTGGGTTCAGGGACAGGTTCCACCACTTATTAGCCATGTACTCTCAGCCAAGGGCATTCATGCGGGTGATACCTACCCTAGGGAGTAGCTGTAAGGACTAGAAGAAAAAGTGCATAGAAATACGAAGCATATTAGTTTCACTCCTTTCCTGTTATTCAAAGCCTTACTGGATTTTATATATAATCCAGTCCAATCTGCTGCATTTCCCATCACTTCCTTCCTATACAATCTCCAAGATGAAAGTTGAGACACTATTGGATGTGATCTTAAGGATGGAAAGTGAAATTTGAGAAGCAGCACTGAAAGATAGAACAGTTAGAGGCCAAAGTATTAACAGCAAGGTCTTTGGATTTATGCAGGACTTTGATTTGAATCTCAGGTGTCATTTAGGCCATGTGACTTTAGCCAAGTCACTTAAGTACTGGTTTCCGCTAATGTAGAACTGCAATGCTGACACCAATCTCATTTATCCTATCCATTAAATGAAATGATTCACATGAAGCATTTAGCAAGTTGCCTGGCTTGTCTTTAAATGCACAACAAATAATAGCTAACACTTATCAAATATCTACTTATTTTGCATAAGTAGAGGATACTAAAAGTTGTCATATGTAATTGGCTAGCCCATGCAGTTTGTACACAGTGTGAGCAAAGGTTAGCCGAAGGTTATCCTCAGAGATACTACAAGCTACAGCCAGGGACTCATGCTCTGTGCCAGGCACGTGATGGGTCTTCAGGTACTGGCAAGCCTCTGGATCAGTGAGGAAAATTTATCAGGTCTTTGAGACACAAAAGTTAATCATGAAAATATCTTTAAAAACAATGAGTTAAGTTTACTTTAAACACTTGTATTGAACTAACAATGAGGTATAACAGTTTCTTTGAAAGTATTCCTTTTTTCCCATTTCACCTATGTTAAAATTCAAAGGCTGATTTTTTTCATCTTCAGGTAGTTTCTAACTTACAAATGTACTTATATCAACTGATTTTCAGAACAGATTTTCTTTTTTGAAACTCTATAATTTGTGGTTGAGTTAACAGACTAAAGTCTAGGTAACCAAATAGATACAAATCTTCTGTAATAATAAAAGTAAGAAACAGCAGGAGTCACCTTTTTTCATTTAAACACAAAACAGGGACTTCCCTGGTGGCGCAGCAGTTAAGAATCCGCCTGCCAATGCAGGGGACAGGGACACGGGTTCCATCCCTGCTCCAGGAAGGTCCCACATGCTGCGGAGCAACCAAGCCCATGCGCCACAACTACTGAGCCTGCGCTCTAGAGCCCGCAAGCCACAACTACTGAGCCCGCGAGCCACAACTACTGAAGGCCGTGCAACTACAGCCGGTGCCCCACAACAAGAGAAGCCACCGCAATGAGAAGCCCACACACTGCAACAAAGAGTAGCCCCCGCTCGCCGCAACTAGAGAAAGCCTGCATGCAGCAACAAAGACCCAACGCAGCCAAAAATAAATAACTAAATACATTTATTAAAAAAATAAACATAAAACATTTAAGGGAATTCCCTGGCGGTCCAGTGGTTAGGACTCCACACTTTCACTGCTGAGGGCGCGGGTTCAATCCCCGGTCGGGGAACTAAGATCCTTCAAGCTGCGCGGCACAGCCAATAAATAAATAAATAAACTTAACATATTTTTTAAACGTTTAAAAGTTATACAGTAATTCCTGACATTTTAGAATTTAGAGTAGTAATTCTCAACTGGGGTGATTTCTCCCCCACGCAAAATTTCACTAGGAAGAGAAGTTAGCGTTGAGCTATAGGCATCTGGTGGGTAGAGGCAGGGATACTACTAAACACCCTACAATGCACAAGATGGCACCCACAACACAGAATTATCTGGCCTCAAATATCAATAATGCCAAGGTTTAGAAACCCTGATTTAGATGTAGGCATTCATATTATAGGAAAAAATACTAAACTCTTTCAAAAGAACTACGAATATCCGGATTTCTCAGCATCATTTGTTAAAAAGGTTATCCTTTCCCCATTGAATGGTCGTTGCAACCTTGTCAAAAAATCAACTGACCATAAATGTGAGTTTACCTCTGGTCCCTCTATTCTGTTCCATCCGTCTACAGGGCTAATTTATGCCACTACCACACTGTTTTGATCACTGCAGCTTTGCAATAAGTTTTGAAATCACGAAATATGAGTCCTCCAACTCTGTTCTTTTTCAAGACTGTTTTGGCTATTCCAGGTCCCTTGAAATTCCATATGAACTTTAGGATGGGTTTTTCTATTTCTGCAAAAATACGCCATTGGGATTTTGACAGAGACTGTACAGAATCTGTAGATCACTTTGGGTAGTACTATCACCTTAACAATATTAAGTCTTTCAATCCATGAACACAGAAAGTCTTTTCATTTACTGAGGTCTTCATTAATTTCTTTCAGCAATATTTTGTAATTTTCAGTATACAAGTCTTTCACCTCATTGGTTAAATTTGCTCCTACGTATTTTATTCTTTTAGCTACTACAGTAAATGAAATTGCTTTCTTAATTTCCTTTTCAGATTGCTCATTGTTGGTGTACAGAAACAACTGATTTTTGCACGTTGATCTTGTACCCTGCAATTTTACTAAATACATTCATTAGTTCTAGTAGCTTTACTGTGGATATTTTGCACGTACTTGTATTTAATGTATGCACGTCTCCCTCTGTATCTGTCATCTGGGGCAGTTAGCTCAACTGATTAAAGTGAGAGGTGAATGAGACCAAAGTCGTGGTCCATACCCAAATGGGAAATTCAGGCTAGAGTTGATGTGTTGAAGTACTAACCCCCAGTACCTCAGAATGTGATCTTACTTAGAAACAGGATCATGGCAGATGTAATTAGTTACGATGCGATCACACTGGAGTAGGCTGGGCCCTTAATCCAGTATGACTAGTCTCCTTAAAAGAGGAAAAACTTCATGTGAAGACAAAGACACACAGGGAAAAGACAGACCTATGACCACGGAAGCAGAGATTAGAGTGGTGCATCTGTAAGCCAAGAAATGCCGAGGATTGCCAGCACACACCAGAAGCTAGAAGAGGCAAGGAAGGAATTCTGCCTCAAGACTGTAACATAAAAATTCTGAGTTTCCAGCCTACTGGCCTGCCCTACAAATTTCAGATTCAAGGTGCAACATCAACTCCTGTCTGAGTTTCCAGTGTGCCAGCCTGCATAACAAATTTCAGATTAATCAGCCCCCACAATCATGTAAGTCAGTTTCTTTAAATGAATGAATGAATAAATATTGGTTCTTTTCTCTAGAGAATCTTGATTGATACAGAAATTATGGGAACATTTAGGAAAATGGGGGAAGGGAAAGAGTAGATCTGGAGGTCACAAAAAATAAACTGCCTACTTCATCACTGTATCTATGATCTGTATAAAAACCTTACTGAATTAGTTTCTAATTTTAGTACTTTTTACATACTCAGAAAGAACTACAACAGTTAATCTTTTGAAGGGAAACAGGCTTGCTGACTGGATGACAGAATTCTTATTTGTATAAGATTTCCAGGTAGGAAAATATATATATATATATACACATACATATACACACACACACATATTTGATGTGTTGGTCCTTATGCTTTCAAGTAAATATTAAATTTTTAATCCAAATATCATTACCACCACTTATCCATACCTTTACATAGCTTTATTAAAGGAGTATAAACACATACTGTGTTTAATATTAAGTTGTGCGAAGTACTACCTAATACCTTTGAAAATCAGGTGATTTATCTAGAGAATTAAAATGAGAAGGCCTAAAACACTCAATAATCATGAGTTTAGTTTTTCTATTTCTTTTTTAAAAGTTACTGGAAGTCCCTGATTGTACCCAGCATGCTACAAAGTGCTTAGGGAAATGTGCCATGAGTAAAGGGAGCTCACACTTGATTTTTTGAGGGAAAATTTTAGGTCTGAAGTACCAAATGAGCTGAACAGTCAACAGATGATCTGAGTTCAATAAGAGAGACTTAGCCTGGAGTAATCACTAAAGACATAAACTAGCAGAGGAAACTGAAGCAAGAGTGAGTCTGAGTGAGCACAGAGAAGGCAGCTTTCCAGAAGACAGAAGTAATGAGACCAAAATTCCACCAGAACCTTTGGGGAACAAGCAGCAGACCACTGTGAAATGAATTCATGTGGGGTGTATGGACAGGCATGGCTGGAATGTTTTGCAGAGGACCCTGAATGCCAGGTGGAGACATCTGTGTGCTACAGAGTGCAGGTGAATGTTTTTTTAGGAGGAAGTTTGGGAAGAATAGCTGACGAAGTAGGAACCAAGCATATGAAAGGAAGGTAGAGTGAGAGACTTGAGGTGGCCACTGCAGGAGAAAGGGGGCTGGTTCCTAGTGATACAAATAACGGTTCCACAGTTCAGGGGGTCTGCTTTTTAAAGATTCATTTTAACAAAGTTTAAAACATTTTAAAACATAGGTTCTAAGAATTTAACTAGCTCCTTTGCTTTTAGAGTGCCTAAAATAAGAAAAGAAGTTTTTCACATTAAAAGTTAAAGAAAACGGCAGAAGAACATTCAGGAGCTTGAACTTCATTTTTTAAAAAAAGTTATGGTGCAACACAAAGAAAACAATAGCTAGAATACACTAAATCCATAAATCCTCTAAACGCATTATGGCAAACCACAAAGCAAGGCAATGCATTATTTTTTTTTTAACATCTTTATTGGAGTATAATTGCTTTATAATGGTGTGTTAGTTTCTGCTTTATAACAAAGTGAATCAGTTATACATATACATATGTCTCATATCTCTTCCCTCTTGCATCTCCCTCCCTCCCACCCTCCCTATCCCACCCCAAGGCAATGCATTATCAATTCCATTTGGCAGAAACAGAAATTGAGATTGGGCACAGCCAAGATCTCACAGCCAGTAAAGTACAGAAAAGCTTTGAAGCCAATGATGATTCTATTAGACCTATCTCCTCCCAAAATGAAACCACCTTGAAAAACTTCCATATCCAGAGGAATATAAAAAGATGATGGAGGAATTTCCCTTAAAGTAGATGCTTTGAAAAAAAATAATAGATGGGTATTAACAAAATACTAAAGCAATACAAAATAACACTGGCAACCTGCTGTAATTAAAAGGCATACACGCTAGAGAAAATTTTAAAATATTATTTGCACATGACATTATTTAAAAAGGAATCAAACAAAAATATATGAAAGTCTCTACCCTCACAATACCATGTACCAAACTGATTAATGCCTCCTCCCCCACTAAACTGTAAGCATAAGGGAATGGGTATGTCCATGCACATTTTTACTTTTTTATAACTGGGGTTTTTTTTTTCTTTTCCTTTTTTTTTTTTTTGGCCGCGCTGCGCTGCCTACTGGATCCTAGTTTCCCGACCAAGGATCAAACCCAGGCCCACAGCAGTGAAAAGTGCAGAGTCCCAACCACTGGACCGCCAGGGAATTCCCTGTAAGTGGTTTTTGAGGATTCATCTTACTGGGCCATTTTACTAACTTTGGAATCACAGAGCAAGAGGAACCATGTGGGACGTAGGCCATGATAATGAAGAGTTTGGTATTGATTCTAAGAGCAATGGGAAGCCACTGAAGTGTTTTAGAGATAAGACTGAGCTGATAAAATCTGAATTTCAGAAAGATCTGACTGCTGCATAGATCACAGACTGGATGGGGTAATACACCAATGCAATAAATTAGAAAATCCAGCAACACATATGTAAAAATGTAACATAGGCCAAAATAGGTTCAGGGGTCTTAATATGATTCATTGCCAGATTCCCACAACTTGCCAGGTCGCCCAGGGAAGCGAAGTCATCCTAACACACACACACCAGAAAAACTAATGAACTAACAACTTATAAAATTCATCCCTGTCAAACATCCCTCCTACGGTAACAGGAGCCTGTCAGTCCACTTCACCTTTGCCCTGTCAGTCTCTCAAAGATGGCAGGTATTTCAATGACAAAGCAATACAATGAGTATCATGTACAGAGTAGAAGTGCAAACCTTCCAAAAGATGCAGGGCTTTACAAAGTCACTAAAAATGATGAGAACTGTTTCCAACTATTGGCAAAGCCACTGGCAGAAATGAAAATTGGAGAGGGACAATGCCTGGGAAGGAACGTAAGGGCACTTAATGGGGTGAAAAGTACTCGATATGTTCTGTATCCTGACCTGGTTGGTAGCTACACAGATGTGTATATGTAGTAAATATCCATCAACCTGTAGATATACTTATGATTAATACATTTAGCTGTATGTAAATTATACCTTAAGAGGGGGAAAAAGGAACAAAAGAAGAGATGGTCCTCCTTCCTGTAAGAATTGCTAGTTCTGAATGTGAAGCCTAGAACTCCCATGGCCTGCTTGCTACCCGTGTGAAGATGAAATGGATACTCAAGATGGCAAAATGTACCTGGATTCTCAGAGACATCCATGAGCCACTGAGGGTAGTGGGCCTGGAGCCCACTCTTTCTCGGGACTTCCAATTATATGAGATAGTAAATGTTCTTAACATTTAAGTACTTTAAGTCTGCTGCTTGCCCCTGAAAGCATTTGAACAGATACCATGAGCAAATAATTGGAGAAAGCTAATGAAGATGAGATAATAGGAGGGCAAAAGAAAATAATATGAAAATATAAGTGGGCTTTGATAATGAAGGCTTTAAATATTTTGGCAAAAATGGATTTCTTTAGGATCATACTAGAAAAGTCCATCATAACACGAAGTATATAGTTTCATGCGATCTTGCAATTTTTAAAGAAAAATTATGCGAAACAAGCAAACAACACTTGATTCATTCTTCTTCCATTTTAAGAATTTAACACATCGTAGCAACTATAACATGAATGTTTCCATAATTTTGTTTCATTTTTCAAGATTAAACCCAAGTAAAGTCTTTTCTCCCCACCCCTGCTATCTCTGAAATGTTACTCCTATTCTAGGTCAATTCATTCTACATGGCCTTGTTCTTGTACCAATTATTTTCAGAAAATAAAGAACCCTTATATGATGAAATCACAAAGAAAAAGTAAATTATTCACTCATACATCAACACTTAGAAATTTCAAACACAGACCTCAGTTCATGTTTGAATGAGAGACCCGAGCATACTGGTTAAAAGCATGGGCTCTGGAATCAGACTGCCTGGGATGGAATCCCAGTTTGCTGTTTACCAGTGGGTGACCCTGGGCAAGTTACTTAACCCTCTGCGACTCAGCTTTCTCATCTATAAAAGGGGAATAACAACTGTTCCTACCTTATAAGTTATAGGAGGAATATTAAATGGTTAATATGGGAAGTACTGATATTTCAGGCAGTAAGTACTCAGTAACCATTAGCTATTACATTTCAAAATCTAAGAAAACTGAGGAATATAAATGCCAACATTGGAATTGAGTTATTGGAGAAGGAAAAACTTTTTTAAAATCACAAGCTTTATGTTTAAATACAAGTATACATATTAAATAAAATTAAGAAAAAAATGAGAACAGATATACTTAGAGTAAAAATAAGCTGAAAGTTTAATTTCTAAATATGTAAGAACTTTTTAAAGGTACCATATCAAACCTACTAAACTAGAAACTAAAGTGTTGATGCACTTTACTAAAGATGAAATAAAAAATCTGAATATATGGAGGAGAAAAAAGAATGAAAAACTCAGTATTATAAAGGGGTCAATTCTCTCCCCTACCCCTATTAATCCATTAGTTTTACACAATTCTAATCAAAACTCCAACAGGTTTCAGGGTGCAATTTTTCTTTTTTATTTCATTTTCATTTTAATTGATGAAATGATTCCAAAACTAATCTAAAAGAATGTATTAAGTAGAATAGCAAATAAAGTTTTGAAAAACAAGAAAATGAACAGTAACTTTCCTTCCTAGAAATTAAAATATACTACAGACTCAGAGTAATTAAGATAGTGAGGTAGTAACACAGAATTAGACAAATAATTAATGAGTCCAAAAACAGAACCAAGTATTTATGGGAATTCAGTATACAATGAGTGTGGCATTTCAAACCAATGGGAAAAGACAGATTATTCAACAAATGATGCTGACAAAGGACTAAATATTTGATATTTCGTCAAATACTAACCTCCCATCTTACACCAAAACAAATTTCAGATGGCTTAAATTTAAACATAAATGAAACCATAAACCAAAAAGTAATAGAAAAAAAGGTAGGTAAATACTAATATAATTTTAGGTTGGGGAAGGCATGACACCAAAGGCAGAAACTATAAAGGTAAAGACTAACAGATCTGACATGAAATTTTAATGCTTCTTTACCAAAACAAAATTAAAAGACAAGTGATAAATTTCTTTATAAGATACATCTGGTTGATTTTACATCACAGCACCCAACAGTCACACCTCTTGATTCACCCTTGTGTCGTCTCCTCCCACCCTGACTCTGAGCTTGACCATGTAACTGGCTTTGGCCAAGAAGACTAAGGGAACAGGATGCAGGCAGAAGTTTGATAAAAGTTTGCACACTGGGGCATGATCTAATGGAAGGCTGCTATTACTAAGTGAGAGACAAACAGACAAACCACATGAACCCAGTCAGGGAATGAAAAGATGAGTGAATCCAGGTGAGACCAGCAGAACTGCCCAGCCAACTCACACATGTTTTACTAGGTTTTGAGGTGGTCTGTAATACCACATTAGATAACTGGTATAATATCAATATATCTACACCATAAAGGGTTACTTATTGAAGATGGTATAAATCATTACAGGAACAACTAAACATCCCATTGGGAAAATAGGCAAAGGATATAGACAATTCACACAGAAACAGAGATGTCCAGTAAACACATGAAGAAATGTCCAACTCTAGTATCAAAGAAACACAAATTAAAACGAGATAACACCTTTTGCCTATCAGAGTGGCAAAGATTAAAAAGGCTGATAATGGCTTGAGTTGGTCACAATGTGGCACTCTCACTCTCATCCATGTTGTTAATTTGGTAATGTGTGTCAAAAACTGATAAAATTCCCTCTGGTCTGGTAATTTCATTTATTATTCACTCAAATACTTACTGCATACTCAGACGTCTATGCTGGGAACTAGAATATAGTCAGATCAGGCAGGACCTACTAATAATTTTGCTTTTATTATTAATTTGGGTTTTATCCTAAGAGCACTAAGATGGCATTGAAGGCTTTAGCAAGCAAAGAACAATATCGGATTTCCACTTTAAGATCATTTTAACTGATGTATAGAGAATGGGGGACAAGAACGCAAGTGAGGAGACACTAATTGTTCCAGTGAGCGTTAACAGTGGCCTGGATTTGAGCAGTGTCAGTGAGATGGAGAGAAGCAAAGGGAGGGCGACGTGATGGGACCTGCCGACAGAAAAAAGTAAAAGAAAGGGGAAAAATAAATACTACTCCTCAATTTTAATTCTAGAAACATATGCTAAAATATAAGTATCTGTGCAGATATAAAATATGATACACAGGTGTACAAAGATATGTACCCAAAGATGTTCATGGCAGTGTTTTTTATAATAACAAAAATAATGAAAAAAAATCTAAAAGTCTATCCCTAAGAAATTAAGGTCACTCCAAGCATAGTGAGAACACTGTGCAGTCACTTAAAATTATTTAGATTTCTATTTAGTGACAAGATGTGGAAAGGGGCCAGTTACAAAATACACAACATAATTTCACTTCTAAACAGTATGATCTCACTTTTATTTAAAACATACTCATACACACACAAGCACATTTATGGCTGCCTATGTGCATTACAGAAAGTCTAGAAAGCTATATACCAAAATATCAAAATTCTAGATGCTTTGGACTTGTTATTAAAATCTTTATACTTTCCATACCATCTAAAATCTATGCAAAACCTGTACTGCTTTATAGTGAAAGAAAAAAAGTAATTTTATTATAAAAAACTGACCAGATGTTTATTTCGATAATAGTAAATTGGTTCATTTTCTTAAAATACTGCAAATAAAATATTAAAGAGACTAAAAAGAGATCAAAATAACTGAAATGAAAACTTATGATTCATAAATCTTAAATTGTTAAAAAATGCACAATTTGCTTGCGATACTAGTCGAATGTGAGATGAGAATTTGGGAGAGGAGAGGAAGGGACATCTCAGAGCAAAGCAGACACTCAAATATAACCAATTTTATCATTACAAAACCTGCACAGAAAGATCCCTTCACTGCACTGTTAGACAAGCAATTTGGACTCCCTTGAGATTTGACCTAAAGAGCTATTCATTTTATTTCACTTTATGTTCTGAGGTTCTTTATGAATCTTCTTCCCTACCAAGTTGACACATACAATAACAGATACCAAAAAGGATAGGAGATTGAGGACCTCTGAAGAACAGTTAGTCATTTTGACTTCATTATCATCAGATGTACTGGTTGCCAAAACCAGATGTTCTAGAAGGGCAAAAAAATGTCATCAAGGTTGCTTCATTTCCCAAAGACAAAAACTTTCTTTGGTATTTGAGATTATTGTAAACAGACTCCCAAAAAAAAAACAAAAACAAAAAAACACACTACCTGGTTTGAACAGTTTTCTGAAGGTTCTGATGGATTTGCTTCACTGATATAATCAGTGACCTTAGTCATCCTTGCTTATAACAGGGCTACCAGAGAGATGGCTGCTACCTGAGCACAAAGATATGACCCCAAAATATGTTCAGGCCTCTCAAAGGCACCACTAATTAATGTTTCCACTTCAGCACTCCTACCTGCCTGGTTCCCTAAAGAGAAAAGCCCAATGGTTCTACCTTCAGTATCTCTTCTTTAGAAAACATGAAGATGTCAATTTAAAATATCAGTCCAAAGTAACAAAAATGTCAGAAACAATGTAAAGCAAACAAGACCATCTTCTGGTATTATTTACTCTAGTGCATAAGTGAAAATAATAATCCAAGGATGGGGAGTGGAGGTTGAGACATAATTCACATACCATAAAATTCACCATTTTAAAGTATAAAATTCAGCGATTTTTAGTATATTCACAAGGTTATGCAACTATCATCATTGTTTAATTCTAGAACATTTCCCACCACCCCTGAAAGAAACCCCATACACACTGATTTGTAAGATATATGTTTGGTCATTCAGATATATATATATTTGGTCTTCCTCCACAGTTCCAGGTTCACAGCTCCTAAAACCCTTGGAATTTCCTACGTGTAGAGAGCGATAAAGGTGTCTTGGTTATGTGAATGAGGTAACTTTCAGAAGCACTTAAGGATGGGAGCTAGTGCCAGGAGAACCAACCAAGTGATTAGAGGGTTGGAACTTTCAGTCCCAGCCCCTACCCCGCCCCGTCCCCAGGGATGAGGAGAGGGGCTGCAAGTTGAATCAATCACCACTGGCCAATGATTCAGTCAATCACGACTATGTAAAGAAGCCTCCACAAAAAACAAAAGAACAGCCTTTTAGGCTCTCTTTTTTGAAAGCTTCCACACTGGGGAACCAGAACACTTCCACGTGCCACTGTGCCGGCCCCAGGCTCCACGAGGACAGAAACTCCCTTGTTCAGGAACTCGCCCTGTGTAGCAGCTATTCATCTGGCTCCTACTCTTTAATATAAACTTTTCATAATAAATCAGTAATCTAGTGAGTAAACAAGTTTTCCTGAGTTCTGTGAGCTGTTCTAGCCAATTAACTACACCTGAGGAGGGAGCTGTGGGGACCCTCTGATTCACAGCCAGTCGGTCAGAAGTACAGGTGACAACCTGGACTTGCAACTCACCTCTGAAGTGGAGGGTGGGTCTTGTGGGACTGAGCCCTTTACCCTTGGAATCTCATTCTATCTCCAGGCAGACAGTGTCAGAGTTGAGATGAATTCTCAGACACCCTGATGGCATCTGGGAATTGCCTGTTGGTTTCGGGAAGCCCTCAACCTCCCCCTGCCCCTGACACACACACACAAACACACACACACACACAGAGTAGAATGGGGTCAGGGAACCCTTTTGCACACACTCACTTCCCACTCCTCCTTCGCTATCCCAAGACCGTAGCAACTATTAATCTACTTCCTGTCTCTATAGATATGCCCATTATGGACATATCGTATCAATGGAATCATAAAATAAGTGGCTTTTTATGTCTGATTTCGTTCACTTAGCACGTTTCCATCCATGTTCCTTTTGACTGTTATGAGTAATGCTGCCATGAACATTTGTGTACAGTTTGCACGAACATATGTTTTTATTTCTCTTGGGTATATACCGACGAGTGGAATTGCTGGGTCATCTAGTAACTCTATGTTTAGCATTTTGAGGAACTACCACACTGATTCTAAAGCAGCTGCACCATTTTACATCGTTTTTCACATTCTTAACATAAACTTAAGAGATGTCAGACTTTCATAGAAGTAGGGGATTTACTCTTCTCAAGCCCATTTTACATGCCAAATGCTATGCCAGGGTTTTATATAATTTCTGACTTAATTTTCCTAACAACTCTGTAATGCAAAAAGCATCTCCGCTTTACAGAAGGAATTCATATCTCAAAAACTGTTTGTAACCTACTCAAAAATCACTTAGTTCATAAACGTCAAAATAGAATTTGAACTCAGGTTGACTTCAAAGCCTGTCCTCTTTACCCTCTTCCATGCAACCTCTGCACTGAAATATATGCACACTGACTGCTTTACACCAAAAGGATTCTTTGGAAAAGTACATGTTAACTAAGTTTATTAGAATCATTACAAAACAGAAGCTTCCAGCGTACAGAAATTTCTAGAAAATATAAGAGGTCTCTTGTGTAAATCATTCCCTGTTAGTAAATGATTTCTTCATGTAGAATTACTTAATAAAACCAATCTATAAATCATCTAAGCATTATACAGATTAGTTTCTTCCATCAAAGTTATATCCACTGACAAAAAAAATCTGGGTATCTTCTACTGTGGGCTGAATTATTTCCCCCCAAAAAATCCATATGTTGAAGCCCTAACCCCCAATGTGACAATATGCAGAGACAGGGCTTTTAGAAGGTAATTAAGGTTAAATGAGTTCACAAGGGTGGGGCCCAAATCCAATAGGATCAGTGACCTTATAAGAAGAGAGAGAGAGCTCTGTCTCTCTCTCTCTCTCTCGCTCTCTGCCATGTGAGGACATAGTAGAAGGTGCCCAAGGAGATGGCAGTCTGCAAGCCAGTAAAGAGAGCCTTACCAGAACCTGGTCATAATGGCACCCTGATCTCAAGATTTCCAGCCTCCAGAACTTTGAGAAAATAAATTTCTGTGGGATTTTGTTACGGCACCCTAAGCTAATACATCGTCCTTCATAAATATCACAAACTATCCAATTATTGGTATTTTAAGCACTAGTAAGAATCAAAACAAAGCAGTCATTAAGTAGAGTAGAAATAAGCTAAACCAATAGACATGCATAAGCTTGTTGCTCAAAAATATCTGCAAGTCCCATGATCAAAGAGACTAAAAAACAGAATGATGGCCATTCTGTTAATGCAGAATTTAATGAGAAAGTCAAGGAAACCCGGTATCCTCCAAAAGGGCTTTGGAGTTAGACAAACTTGAGTTTGATTCTTTTTGGCCACTTCTGAGCTTTGTGTTTGAGTGAGAAACATACTCCGTTTGTTTCTGAACACTATTCCTGTGGTCAGGATGCTTGTTTTTGTTTGTTTGTTTCAATTAAATAACTTTATTAACATTTACTATATGCCAAATACTATTTTACATCCTGTAATACCCAGTACACCTTCTAGAACACTACAGGTGCTCCAAAAATGGTGGTGGTTATTGTTAGTGCATAGATTCTGGAAAAGGACACCCCAAAGTTAAGCATTTACATGAGCACCCACTATTTGCCTAATATTTTGCTGGTACCGTGAATATAAAAACGCTGTCCTATCCTCAAGGAGCTTACAATGAAGAGGAACAGATAGATCCAGATCATTATAAAACAATGTAATAAATGCAATGGCCAAAAAACATGCAAAGTACACAGTAACACAAAGGGAGAGCTGGGAGGTAGATAAATCAAGGACTACTTCCCAGAAAGTCTGACAAGGAATTCCCTTTCTGATTTTTATTCCAGAAAACTTCGTAAGAAAACTTCATAAGCCCTTATTACGGGAATCATTCACTGAGGTACAGCCTCAGCTCAGATTCTCCCTTTTAACTTTTACTTCCACTCAGTTCCATCTGTCAGTTTCAAAGAAGGGGGAGAGGGGCACAGGAAGAGTTTAAGTATCCTTTTCCTCCCCAACAACTGCATAAAAATTGAAATCACATTTTTCCAAATCCTTCTTACACTTACGATAAAGACTGGGTGCTTTACAAGTTATACAGTCACCCCAGATTTAAGCTGTGTGTAGGGTAAGTAACCAAAACTGTCAGTCCAGTATGTAATTTCTTCTATACCAGCCAAATGGGCCTGCCAGTTATTTTGCGTATTCCAACTGGGCTAAAAAGGTATCCAAAACCTTGACTACTGTAAAAACCGGTAAATTTTCTTCATTAATCCACATTCTTATTCAAGATATGTTCACTTAATACCTACAAGGCAAAACAATGCCTAAATACAATGCACTAACATTCCAAAAAATGCAAATTTGGCTCCTGCCCCTAAAATTAACGTCTGTGAGAGAGTCACACATCCCAAAGCTACAAACATAAAGGAAGATCCGTGGGCATGGAGACTACTATTTGTATCCTTTCATGGGTATCTCACTTGACATCTGACACAACAATCTTTGAAATAATAGAATTATCTCCATTTTTATCTGTTTTCTCCATTAACAAGTCAGCATATAAACCCTGGATCTTCTGAGCTTTGATTGTGCCACACTCTAAAATGTATATTAAATTTAAATGAGGGTAACAAAATCACAATAACTACTTCAAAGACTAAATATACACACAGGACGGAAACTTAAAGATCGGTTTCCTCACCTACAAAATACGAAGGGTGGACTAGATCACAGATGGTTAAATAATGAGCATTCCAGGTAACACTCTATTGCCACTCTCTGGGACCCTCATCCCTATTAAACGTTACTAATCATGGCACTTTCTCACCAAACCCAGAAATGCAGCTATGTCCTTATCAACATGGCAGCCACTACCAATTGGGAGTAGATAAGCAAAATATAACTTGCTTGTGGGATTTCCTTGGTGGCGCAGCAGTTAAGAATCCGCCTGCCAACACAGGGGACACAGGTTCAAGCCCTGGTCCGGAAAGATCCCACATGCCGCGGAGCAACTAAGCCCGTACACCGCGACTACTGAGCCTGCACTCTAGAGCCGGCGAGCCACAACTACTGAGCTCGCGCGCCTAGAGCCCGCACTCCGCAACAAGAGAAGCCACTCCAATGAGAAGCACACGCACCGCACCGCAGCTACAGAAAGCCCGCGTGGCAACAAAGACCCAACGCAGCCAAAAATAAATTAATTAATTAATTAATTAAAAAAAAAAAAAAACCTTCTTGCCACACTTGGACTGGATGAGGTGAAGCTAACTACCCAAAAGATTTATATAACTAGTCTAAAACAGAACTAAGCCCTAAAACAAGAGAAGTAATATAATTGTATAATGCTTATAAGTACGCAATACACACTCTCTTCCATTATCATTTGATCCTTAATACCCAGTAAAGAACTATCCCTATTTTTACATATTTTAAAATACAGATCAGTGAAATAATGTGATCAGCTCAAGGTCATCCAGCTAATAAGTGGCTTGGATGAATCCTCACAACTCCACAACACCTTTTTCCATGAGAAAGTCACAGAAGAGTGAGTGGAAGCCTGGACTATTTAATATGGACCTAAGAATGTCAATCCAAAATCTTCTGAGCTCTTCTTAGCCACTAGGCTACATGCAACTATTTTAGATCAGACAAGCTCTTCTTTCTATCAAAATAAGATCTTGAGTAACTAACCAACTAAGTAAAAATGTAATCATTTAAAAGGCATACACTATATTAATATTAAATATATACACCTACCTCAATCATAAATCTTATACTTTTGAAACATTACATAAATGAACAATAAGAACAGAACCAAAAAGTTGGATGTTACACTAACAAAAGTACCAGTTTTTTGGGTCTCAACCCTTTCACTGTCTTATGTGAGAAATACACTTTCTCATTTTTTAAATTCTTATCTGTAAGCAAAACATTAACAAGTAATTCTATATACAGCTTTTTACAAGTATAGAATGCCGTTAAGATTGTTTCAGGAATGTAAAGTATTATTCTGTTTCCTTCTATACAGGAATTATTACATTATACCACAATGAGCGTGCTATTCCTGAAATTACAGTCATTTGAAAGATCTTACACCAATGCCTAAACTGCCAACATATTTAGCATATCCTCTCTTCAGAATTCTGACCAACTTAAATGGAAATTCCTACTCATGCACTCCTATTTCCGGATGGCCTTTAAAACATCAGAACTACTCCTTACTATAAATAAGAGAGATTCGACTTAATAGTATAACATTTATGTCCTGCCATACTTGAAAGCATCATTTGGACTAAGTCAAATATGAATATAACCTGAAGAGCCCTTTCTTAAGCACCAAAATATCCCAGAGCTTTTTGCAGCCAGCACAAGAACCTTTTACTTTCACACCACACCGTCCTGCTTTTACAGGTATCTAAGGAAATGTGTATACGTGAGTTGTACAAACCACCTACCAAATAATCCAATGCCTTCCAAAGTGAAAAGCTGATCCTCTTTTCTGCTCTTAAATTATTCACAATTAGTCTACAAAGAATTACTGTACACTACACTACCTGAACAAACTTTTCTGACCTGTGTACCATGTTCCATATTTATGCTACTGGAAAGAATCAGTGTGATTCGTCCCTCTCTACATTTAATAAGCAATAGAGCAGGAAAACAGCTTAAAACTTACAAGTTACTTTTTATAAGAAAAGGAACTTTTAAGTGAAGACATAATTTACTGTTGACAGACTCACAGCTATACATGATAGTGATCAAACTTCACTGAATACTTTTAACTTTTTTTTTTTTTTTTTGGTTCACAACCTCTGAGTATGACAACTTTACGATCATTTTATTTGAAAATATCCCACTTTCATTGTTTTACATTTCTCAATGTTGAGAAAATTTTACCCAAAGTTTGGAAAAATCTGATAAATTCTTGTCTGCAAGACCCCTATAAGCATTAAATCTTTAAAGCAGAAATCAACAATATGTTGTATTACAAGATGTTAACATTACGGATGTTTTATTATAGTTCCTGAGTCTTCAAGGACATCAGTAACTTGATAAAAAAAACCACGCTCAAATGCATGACTCGCATTTTTCAAGCCACATTTTATGAAGATTATGTTTTTTGGTTTGTATGCCATAATTACATTTTGAACTGATCCCTTATATTTGAAAATAACTTGCATGTGAAATCACTAAGGAAAAGGGTCACTTAGAAACAGAGCATTAAAAACAATTTTTAAAGCCTTCAAATAAAGGTCTATAACTTGGAATTAAAGAAAAACATAATTCAAATTCACAGTAAGCTGAAGTGAAAACTCAACACAGCTTATACCACAAAAAATATATATATATAAACAAAGTGGTAGTGTTCAACCTTGACAGAAAAAAAAAAAAAAGTTTAAAATGAAAACTACTTAAATTGAGAAAGAATTCCAATGACATGACATTTTCTTGCCAAAGCGCAGGAATGTGTAGATTCTATCATTCAAATCTCATTGTATTACATTATAAAGGTCTTGGCAACGGTTAGCCATTAATCTTTTAACACAAAGGAGATTCAAATCCAAATGAACTGTAAGACTATCTCTTCCAGAAGACAGAAATGGAGTAATTTACTTTATCCACAACTGTTTAACCTAAAAGGAAGGCCGTAAGGATGATAACGCAGAATGGATCAGCCTTCAGTCTACCAAGTCCCATTTCTCACGAAGTCTTGCACCAATCCGAAAAGCGAAGGTTAGGGACACAAAACAGGCTTAGGAAAGGCTGAAAAAAATCTCCAATGAATGACACACCACATCATGGTTTATTCTCTTACACAATTGGAGAAACAAAAACGAAAAATATCACACCATATGTTTCATCGTATCAATTAAAAAAATATTTTACGACCGTACCTTCAATTCTTTGGGGCTGAAAAAATAATTTAGCTTCTGTTTTATTGATTACAGAGGAAAAGGAAAAAGCAGCTGCTGCAATGCAACACAGGCTGCTACAGAGAAAGGAGAGAAAACGGTTTTCCAAACAAATCCCTCTCCCGCCCCCGTTTACACACCCCAAACAACTTACTTATCCCAGTCTTTCACTGTGTCCCCCCCAAATATAAACCTAATAAATTATTTCCCTTCCCCCACCATCGTGAAATTTCACCTTTCAGAGCTTTCACCTATCGCTACCAGAGCACTTTATTCCCCGCAGAAATTTCAGATCTTTCAAACTTTTCTCCCTTTTTTAATTAAACACGAGAGTTTTGTTATAAAAGTGCACGAAATTTTTACATACAGACGGAAAAATACCTGTTTCCCAGCAACATGCACGCTTCGATTCTCGAACCCCTCCCCATCTCCCAGGTCTGGCTTGCAAAGGCTGGTGGGGGGAGGGAGCCAGGAGCAAATTAAATTTAGGAAGGGAAATCCTGGGCGAAAGAGGAGCATTTGAGGAAAAACGGGACAACGTCGAAAAGAGGACCCCCCCCCCCCATAAGAGGGTTGGGGAGGATTACAAGAAAGAAAGAGAAATGAGAAGGGACAAAGCGGGAGCGGGGAGAAAGAGACCAGAGACCGGGGAGACGCGCCGGGCCGGGAGAGGGAAGGCGGGGTCCGGGGAGAGCGGGGTCGCGGCTCCCGCGGCACAATGGCCCGCCGGCCCCCGCCCCGCGCGCCCCTCACCTCATGGTGTCGGCCGCGCCGAGGCTTCCCCAGCAGCCGGGAGACGCGGGAGGCGCCGAGCCGAGGGGGGGGTCTCTCCTCCAGGGGCGGGGACGCAGCTCGGCGCCGGGAGACAAGTGTCCAGCTCCTCCTTCGGGCGGCCGCGGGGCTACACCATCTCCTCGCACAAAGCCGAGGCGCCGGCCCGGAGTGGGAGATAAGAGGGCGAAAGAAAAGCTGGGGAGGGGGCGGAGAGGCCGAGGCGCCGAGCGGGTCCCGCGGCCGCCACAGCCCCCCACCTCCTCCTCCTCCTCCTCCTCCCACTGGAGCTTCCTCGGCCGCCCTCGGAGGGGTGCCCGCCGGGGCCGCGCGCCCGGCCGCCGCTCCACAAGCCCGCGCTCGCCGCGCCCGCCGCCGAGGCCGTGTGCAACCGGCAGCTGCGGCAGCCGCGGGAGGAGAGTCGGGATCGCCTCGAGAAGCCCGGGAGGAGGCGGGGCGCGCGGCGGAGGAACACGCAGGCGCCGCCCTCCTCCCCCCCTTCCCCCGGGGGCGAGGGGGCGGTGAGGGGGGAAGGGAGGCGGGGGGCCGGGCGCCCCCCTGCCGCCGGCCGGACCCCCCGCGGTACTGCGGAGAGCGGGGAGGGGCGGGAGCGGGCTCGGCGACGACGGGTTAGCAAAGGCTCTTTGTTGCTTTCCCACCCCGCCTCCCCAGCCCCCTGGGATCGGGGCTGCTTCCCCCACCCCGCCCGCAGCTGACTAGGGTTCCTCCCCCGGGGTTGTCCTTGGCCGTCGTTCCCCCCCCCCCACCCCGGTCGCCTACCGCTCCCCTGAGACTGGGGGGAGCTCCCAGGCCTCCCCCGCGCCGGAGTGCGGAGACTGGGGCGCCGGGACCTCCCGGCGCGGGACCTGCGGCCACCGGCTTGGGAAGCCAGGAGGCGGCAACCGGGATGCGTGACTGGGCACAGGGCCGGGCCGCGGGACTCCGGATCTGCCCGTCCGGGTGCCCTCGTGCGGGGCTTGTCTTCAGCTCGTCCTGTTGCTATCTCAGGATCGGGACCTGCCAGTCGATGGGCATCCCGGCCAGCCCCACGGCCCGCCCCCGCCGCGCGCCGCTCCCGGCGATTCCTCCGGGGTGGGGGGAGGGGTGGCGTATAAATGTAAAATATGGTCATCATTGTTCGCTTCGCTCCTTTTCGTCCCGAGGAATCCCAGTGTGCTGTACCGATTTAACGAGCTGATATGCACACACCAAGTATAGGGATGACTTCATCCCCGAAAGAACGCAGGCAACTCGCGGGGAAACGCAGTCGCCGGGAGACGCGCGCGGCATAGTGTGCAGCAGCGGGAATGGAAGAAGAGAAACGCAGCCGGTGAAACCGCTTTCTATCGTCATTAGCAAAAAGGGAATTCCGGCCGCGGGAGGGGGGGGAGGGGGGGGGGCCGGGGAGTGATGTCAAATAATGATAGTTTTAAATTTTTCGTCATTCGTTTGGTCTTGAAATCACCTTGAAAAGGTAAACGTAAAATGCTGGCGAAGAAAACATTTAAAGTCAATGGCATGGGGCGGGGGCAGTCCATCCAGAAAGCCCCATCTAGAAAGCCAGGATTTATAATTGTGGGAGTTTTTAGGTATCGAAAAGCAAATCCAAAAATCAAATGAAAATTTAAACTGGACAAATTGCAGGCCTCTTGTAGTCCCGAGAAGGAGTGTGTATTTTTTAAGATGATTAGGATGGATCTAATCCAAAATGGAAGACCTGCCATGACTCCAGGAATCTATTCAAAAGTTTTGGTGTTTTATTTAAAGATGGAGGCACAATTCAAATTATAGTTTTGATAGTTGAGATCATTTACACTTCCAAAAGAAAAGTGAACAAGTTACAGTCATACTTGGTGAATGCCTGACTTGTCTATAATAGAACTGTGTGGCCCAGTTTTAACTATAAAAAGCTTCCCCATTTCAGACTCAATACCAAGTTATTTTCTTTTTGGAACCTGCAGCCTCAAACCAACAGCCTTATATACTCAGTGACCTGGACCTATGGCACAGGACCAGGGTGGCCTCAAGTAGTCAAAAGGTACAGTACCTCCGCTTAAACATGGTGTACTTGAACACTAATTTCCACCCACATGTCTGATTACAGCTTACCATCACAGAAGAGCATTTTATTCAAGGATCTCCAAGCGCCGGAGAGAAAACAGCCTTGCCAGTCAAATGTCCTTGTTGCCATATTACAAGTAGAGACAGGGAAATAGAGAACCCAAGAACTGGATGAGTTTGTGCAATAGGCACAATTAAAAACCATAGCTACTAACTATGAGGTTCATTGCCTTATCATAAATACTCACTGTCATTTATGTAATTAAAACACATGCACCTCAAATATTCTCCAAATTAGCCAAAGAACATTTGCTGTGGAGGCTTTTTTCTTGGAAAAGTTATAATAAGACTTATCGAACCATCTTGGAAAAGTATTAATAAGACATATTTGACCACAAAGAATTCACACCAATTTGCCTTAGTTCATTCATAGCAATACAGTAAATCCAGCAGAGATTATGTTTCAGGGAAAACTCTTACAAAGGGCCAAAAGGGGTGGAGATGTTGCTGTAGTGACTCAAACTATCTCCTCTTGCCAGAGACAAGAGGCAAGGATAAAAATGCTTTACAGATGACTCCATAACCTACTTCTCATTTGTGAAAGTTAATTCATCCTGCACTAAATAAGTGATATATCACATCATCTTTATCCTTACAGCAAATGTTCTGATGGTATGAGCACCAAATTAAGCAATCCAAGTGGAAAATGCTGTTCTTATTTTGTATGTTTATTAAAAATGTACCAGCCAAGAATTTTGGCCGCCTACAACCATTTCCATCCTTTTGGATGGCAGCCCGCCAGCTCACAAGTTGGTCATACCATTGCCTTTGGATTTAGATATTGCAATGGGTGGCCTGACCTCCAAAGATCATTCAGTGGAAGGGCAATTTGTTGGCTGTGACAAAATGTTATTGCTTCTTGTTCATATTTGGTTTAACAATGAAAGAGGGCAAAGGGAAACTTGAGCTAAGAAATCACCAACTAATTCTGGTCACAAAGGAAACTTTGTGGAATGTGTTACTATATAGAATAAAAGAATTTTAGAGATGGAAGGAATCTTAAGTCCAACCCACTCATTTTTCAAAAAAGGAAAGTGAGGCCCAGAGAGGTTAAGTAAATTGCCCACAGTCACACAGTCTCTTTTTGGTAGAACTGGAACTTAAACCCAGGATTTATAATTATGGGTCCATTGCTCCTTCTACCACATCATACTGCCTTCCTATGGCATAAGTAAGTGGGTTAGACAGTAAGAATTAAAGCGGATTCTCTTCTCATAAACCCTGCTCTAAAATTAGCCGAGATTGTGTTGGCTTGGCTGAATGGTGAAAATCACTTGAATTTTTCTCTCACAAGGGCTACCCAGCCTGAAGCCCAATACCTGGCCCTCAGGTAGGCACCCGGATATTTGGAAGTAAATGAATGGATAAATGAATGAATGAATGAATGAATGACTGCTCTAATCGAAGAGGAAACTCTTCATCAAAAGAAATACAGTCTAGGGACTTCCCTGGTGGCATAGTGGTTAAGAATCCGCCTGCCAGTTCAGGGGACACGGGTTCAAGCCCTGGTCCAGGAAGATCCCACATGCCACAGAGCAACTAAGCCCGTGCGCCACAACTACTGAGCCTGTGTTCTAGAGCCTGCGAGCCACAACTACTGAAGCCCGCACGCCCTAGAGCCCACGCTCCGCAACAGGAGAAGCCAACGCGATGAGAAGCCCGAGCACCGCAACCAAGAGTGGGCCCCCGCTCGCCACAACTAGAGAAAGCCCACGTGCAGCAACGAAGACCCAACACAGCCAAAAATAAATAAATTAATTAATTAATTAACTAAAAAAAGAAAATACAGTCTCCTCTTAACACTGAGTATGTGGACCTCAACTTTGGCTCACAGAGCAACACCCCAGCTTAACACCACAATGGGAGGCCTGCTCCAAGCCCTAGGTGTGCACAGCGATCTCAAGTTGTTCTACGCCTCTATTAGCAGTGTGCGTACGATGAAACAAAACATGCTTCTGTTGAAGATGGGTTTGCTGCAGGAGTGTTGTCAGTCTGGCTCTGAGGGTTCTCTCAGAACAGGCCTTGTTTAAATTCATCTGAGAGCATCAGTGTAGGCTTGTCCTCCATTTATGGGCATGAGGAGGATGCATGACTAATGCTGCTCAGCAGGCAGGAAATCATTGCTAAGGATCGTAGGCACAGTCTTCTCCATCACCCAAAAAAGGGTTCTACCCTGAAAATTCAGGAGTTACTTAGGGATGGGTGAGGACAAGAAGATAGTTTGGAGTGAATGTAATTGTATACTTTCTACTTATATGTAACAGTATTGAGTTTTCTTTTGTGGCAATTAGTGTAATTTTTGTTCGTTTTCCCAAGAATGGGAAAAAATAATGTAGAACATGATATTCCAGTAGAATTCAAGATATTTTTATTACTCATCTTTCAGCTTTAGCTGTCCATATATAATCTTGGTTCTAAAATATTATCAGGAGACAGACATTAGAGGAAACTATTTGCCTCTCTGTCATTTGCATTTTTCTTCTATTTGTCATTTTTCTCCCTTCCAAATTAGGATTTATTAAGCTAATTTCATTTCCTCTTCCCCAGAGTCTCTTTCTTTTCTTAGTGCCACAGTGTTTAAACTTGGCAGGAGATTCCTAAAGCCTGAACAGTATTGGAATAATAATTGGTAGAGGCCATATTCTATAAAATGCAAGGCATTATTTCCAGAAAATTCAGCTATGGTTGCCATTTAATGAATATGGCAGGTGGGCTCCATTTCTAGATAACAATGAAATCATGGTGCTTTAAGAACTGGATTGAAAAGAAGCATCACCATAACCCAATTCTGAACTCTTATCTCTTATTTTATAAAACCTAGCTGATAGCTTGGCAAGAAAAAAATGAGTGGTTGCCCTGTTTCTTGCATTGAATTGATTTACTTGTCCCATTGACTTAATCAGATTTGAGAATATCAGTCAGTTATCCTAGGGACATTATGATTGGGTGACAACTGACCTTGGAGTATTTCCTCAAAGGAGATGAGGAGAAAAGCTAATAAAGAAAAGATTATTTTCTGGCTAATCACAGTAGAGAAGAAAGATATTACCAATAGGATGTATCCTGTAAGAGCTGTCTAAAGTCACACTGCCTAATACCACATCTTTTATAGCTTTTATCCCACCTTTCTGGTAAGTTTCAAAGCTCATTAAAAATCCCAATTATCTTTCTCTTTGAAACTGCTGCTCAGCATGGTAACATGGCCAAATTCTAGTTTGAGAAATTATCTTCAAAACTTAATTTTCTTGGGTTTAATGTCAAAATTCAATCTCTAGTCAAGTTTTCCTGAAGTCAAAAGAAAAGCAGCAATTATTAGAAAAATAATTTATGTCACTAATCGTTAATACTCTCATTTGACCTAACATTCTAATTCTCTTAACTCATTTCTCATTGCTACCAACTTATGGTGAAATAAAATGGTGATATTGTACTAATTTTGTGTATTAAGAAGTCGAGTCCTTTGACCAAAGTAGCCAGTGGCTAAATATTCTAGTGGTAAATGAATCGAATTGCAAATCAACAATGAAGGCAATTAACAGCCAAATTTACTCTCATTCCTCTCTTCTATCTGTATTAATGCCTGCTATAGATGGAAACCAACAGAGATAGGCTTTACATTTGAAGGAAGAAGTGTTCTTTGAGTCATAGGAATGTAAGAGATGAACATAGATAAGTGATTGGCTAGCCAATAATGATGTTTGCTAACCTGCTAGGCACTTACATACATTAATTCAGTCAATCCTCACAACATTCCTAGAAACTGGGTACCATTACAGTCATCCTTGCCGTACATGTAGCTCATGAATGTCAGGTACAGAAAGGTTAAGAGAATAACCCAAAGCCACACAGCTAGGAAAGGGAAAGCCAGAAAGTCCTGTTCCACAAGCCACACTCAAGCTCTGCACCAGGTGGCTTTTTCTATTTCACTTTACTTCTCTGATTAAAAAAAAAAAGAAGACTCAGGTTCTACTTAGGAAATAGAACTAGCATAGTTAAAAACAGAACAAACAAAACACAAGTCACTTAACTCCTGATTCTGCTACAGCAATAGCCCATCTAGTAAATCATGACATTTGGGTTACCCAAACTATAAATAAACCACTCCCTTAGGCAGGGATTTGTATCCCAAGTGCCTAGGCTTGTACCTTGTGCAATGCAGGGGCTCAATAAATGAGTTAAATGAGTCTCCAAATTAGGGAACTCCAATTAATATTTTTTTCCAGAATGATAATGCTACTGAGAAGCGACCAGTGGTAATTCACTCATTCACCACTCCTTCCCTTAGATATTCCAGCCATACAACTACCAGAGGTTAATAGAGCTTACAAAGGTCGAGTTTCCTTAAATCAATTTGGTGAACCAGAAACTCATATAGAAATGCTTAGAGTATATTCGCTAACATTTTTTGTTGAATACAGGGCAATAAACGAAATGAAGCCAAGCCTAAGTGTTTTTAAAGGTGTTTAGAGAAGTGTCTACATACTCTTTATTAATATTCTAACTAATATCAGAGAGACTAGATAGGGAATACCATACCCCCTAGGTGACCCCATGCTATCTTTAGCTATGGTTGTTTGCAAAGCAATTGGCCATAAAAGTCTTAGTCTAGGATGAGACTTAATAAAGTCTTTGAAAAGGAATCATCTATTTTTTCATTTATCTTCTCGTGAAAGACTTTTTTAGGACTTAAGTACTCATTTAAAAATTTATCACCCATACATATTGGTTACAATATTTTAGGGAAAGGCCTTGAATAGAACCCTGCTATCTTAGCTTCCTGTTCAGGCTTTCTTATCTAACTCAGGTGGCATTTTATATCTGTCAAGCATCTCATAATTAATTTTTCTTTAAATAGCTCCTGTTTTATGTGGATTTTTTTGTAATGTTGCCTTCACTGAGCATCTCATTGTTTTTCATTTTATTCAATGTCTCTCGCTTGCAAATATTTCCCTTCAAAAGTTCACAGTCTGATCTTTTCCTTCTTATTTTTCACTTTATTTTCTGTCCTATTACTAATGAGATGGTGATTTTGATTTGCTATTTGAGTTATTTATATCTTCAGGCTTCTGTTTAATATCAGGTCTGGTTTGGCATTCCTTTCCTACTGAATGATGCCCAAATTAAGTTAAGAAACAATTCCTAAGAAAGCTGGCCTGTGATTCTTCATGTTCTTCTGGTATCCCAAGCACTGGACAGTCTGTTTGATTTTGAAAGTTGATGTAACTAGCTAAGTTCATAGTTTATATCAGGTTTGACTCAGTGAGTCCTTTCCAGAATAACTCTGTTCTAAAACTGGTTGGGGTGATACAAGTAGGGAAGGAAGAATTAAAGCAGTCTAGGTGGTGAGCAAAAATGCATAAAAGTTATTGACATGCAGCAATTTGCTGTCTTGGTTAACTCCTACTCATTTGACATCAATCCATAGACTATAAGGCATTTAACCCTCTCCTGATGATGGGGTTTCTAGTAAGAGGACACTAAGTGGAGTATAGTAACAAGGGGCCCTGATGCTGCATCTACCATATGTAGCTACTCCCACCGTTACCATCAACCTATCAAAGAACTATATTTAAGATAGATAATCAACAAGGACTTACTGTATAGCACATGGAACTCCACTCAATACTCTGTAATAACCTAAATGGGAAAAGAATTTGAAAAAGAATAGATACATGTATATGTGAAACTGAATCACTTTGCTGTACACCTGAAACTAATACAACATTGTTCATCAACTATACTCCAATATAAAATTAAAAAATTTTTTTTAAATCTATCAAATAAAAGGAACTTTTCCCCTTTGACCTTCTACTCAGGTCTTTTTGTTAGGTTTCTGATGGCAGCTGACAGAAATCCAATTCAAAGTAGCTTGAGAAAAAAAAAGTGTCTGTATATTTCAAGTATGATCTTCAGGCTAGCTAGATTCAGGGACTCAAACAATGTCACCATCTTCATCTCATAGTTCTGCTTATCTTTGCCTTTTTGTTCTGACCTACCGTGTTTTGACCTATTCCCTCCTACTATACTACCTACAATTTCACATTCTACCAGCACTGTGATCCCAAAGCTGGACAGTCCATCCAACCAGCAGGGACTCTGATTGTCCAGCTTGAGCCACAGCACCATCCTGAGCCACTATGGCCAGGGTGAAGAGGTTCTTTAATTAGCCAGGACCAACTTGTGGGCCCTGTGGTCAGATTTTTTGCAAAATGGCCATTATAAATATTCTCTCAGTATCCATGCCTTTGGGTTGGACTCTCCCATACCTACTCTGAGCTTGGTCATGTGACTTGTTTTGGCCAGGGAGACAATCGCAAATGTGACACAAGAAGAGACTTGTAAAGGCTGCCTGTCCTTGCTGGCTGCTCTTTGGAAACCAAAAATGAGATGGCCATATGAAGAAGCCTGGGCTGGTTTATCCACATGGATGAAAGGGAGTTGTCCAAGTTGAGGTCCTAAATCAACAGCCTGTCAACCTGCAGATTGTGAATGAAAGTTCCAGGGACCTCCCTGGTGGTCCAGTGGGTAAGACTGTGTGCTCCCAATGCAGGGGGCCCAGGTTCGATCCCTGGTTGGGGAACTAGATCCCACATGCATGCCACAAGTAACAGTTTGCATGCTGTAACTAAGAAATTCACATGCCGCAGCTTAAAAAAAAAGATCCCACATGCTGCAGTGAAGATCCCACAAGCCGCAACTAAGACCTGGTACAGCCAAAATAAATAAATAAATAAATATTAAAAGGAAAAAAAAAAAAGAAAGTTCCATACCATCCAACCCCAGCTGAGCAGATCCAGACCAAAATAACTGCCCAGTCAACCCACAAAATCATGAGAAATGATGGTTATTATTTTAAGGCCACTAAAGTTACGGGATAGTTTGTTACACAGCAAAATTAACTGATACACCTTTTTCTTCTTCAAGAAGTTCCCACATTCTTTGAGTAGAGCAATGTCTGCTGCACTGAGAGGGAAATGTGTGACTGAAGCTCTTGCTCTAGTTGAAGGATGTTCACTTGTGCCCAGGTTCTCTTATCAAGGGATACTCTGAAGACTTCTCAGAGTCTATGTGCCTTTAGACACCAAAACTCTTCATTGGTTGGGTGGTTATTATACTTTCTTCATTGGTTGGGTGGTTATTATACTTTGAAGTTCTTCCTCCAGAAGAAGGCAGAACCTGCAAGATGGGGAAGAATGCGCAGAATGATAAAAAGGCAGGATCTCTTAGGACACCAAATTACAAGCAGATAAGACAGGAGCTCTTGAGGTCATGAGCAAGAACTGTAACTTATATACCAGGCGATCTAGATTCTTGTTTCCCTCTCTGCTTATTTTCCTTTTGTTATCCACAAATCTTTAGCAAAATCTTGTTTGAATGCTCCAAACTGCTCTCAGTTGGTCCACAAGTTATTAAAAGTTTTTGTTTATGTTCAAGTTCCTATGGGGGACAGCACCCCTCTCAGGCCATCAGTTTGGTGGAAGAGGTAAATATGAGGAAGAAACTCCCCCCTAATCCACCAAACTCTTAGGAATCGGCTCCTACTCAGTTCTCGGCAAAGTTCCCAGTGAGGGACCATTGTCTGTATATCATGGCTAAGGAGCCAGGCATGAGTTGGGATGAAACCCATGTTTCTCTCCAACTTGAAAAAGACATTGAGGTCATTCTTCAGACGAGTTCAAGAAGGCGGTTTCTCTCAATGGAGGGAAGAAGAGATGAAGCAGATATTCCTGGAGGTCTCAGAGCAATATTTTAGATCTTGGCCTCCAGGCTTATAGGCAGCAATCCAGTGAAATAACTGCAGTGAAGCAAGAGTATCTGAGAGATCCAAGAAGGCTCTAAGAAGGGAACTTAGAGCTCAAGACACTTAGGTCTGAATGGAAGTGGTAATCTCGGTCAGGAAGGGGGAAGAATGGATGGGAGTGGGAGGGGAGGTCCTTTAGAAATATCTGGGGTGCAGTGATCTGGAAGGGGTCCTGGAAACCAACCAGTTGCATGTCAGTATACATATGCCCTTGTTGGAGGATGCCTGATTTTTTTTTTTCATTAGAGCCCCCAACCACTCTCTGCTGCCCTGGAAAAGTTGATTGTATTGTAGTCCATTGCCAGAGGACAAGAGACCTATGTTAATCACTCCTTTTAAAAGGTTGTAATAGACAGAAAACCAGCTTGAACTGAGGGAATTACTTCTCATGTCATAAAATATCAGGAAAGGCAGGGATGACCAGTGTGCCAAATGGTCAAGACTCTTTCTCTGTCTTGTTTCTACTTCTCTCTGAGTATTAGCTTCTTTCTCTCAGATTGGCTTATTCACAAAGCTATAACACAGCTGCCAGAGCTCTTGGCTCACCTCTTACTTGGCTATCAGGGAGGGACATGCTCTGCCCCGATAAATTGTACGCGGGGGAAATGGAGATAGATTGTGATTGACTTGCTTGGGTCCTGTGCACATACCTGACCCTAACACTGGCCAGGGGATGAGTACTTTGATTGGTCCAGCTTGGGGCCTTGCCTAGCTTGAGAGCCCTCCTAGAACCACACCTCTGGAGGGAGGAAGAGAGGTTCCTGAAAAGAAGGAAGGGAATTTCCCCTGAAGACAGAGATAAAGCAGTTCTCAGTTCTTCTGGCTTCCTGACCAAGTTCTGCTCCTTCCCAGGGGATCACTCCTTTAAAGAGTAACATGGAAAATAATAAAGTCTAAATGATGGCAGAGTGGCTATAGAATGAGTTCTGGGCAATGTCTCTCTCTTTCACTTTATCCTCCATCATATTTTACTTTTCCACACTTCTTTTCCTCTGGATGTATACTAAAAATGTGAAAATAAGATACAAATGAAAATACAAAGGAATAAAGAAATGTCTAAGACCAGCATTATTAAAGATAACTGTTTTATGAAGCTTGACTACATAGAGCAGAGACACATTTAAAATATAGAAAAATATAAAAATAACTTTTCAAATGGGTGAAAGGTGATGCATGAATCCTTAACATAAATTATTTCCAATCTAGTGGAGTTTATTAATACCACACTAACATCTACGTGAGTTGCTTTTTGCTAACGTGTGGAACTGGGGCTCTGTATTATACTGGCTGCTGAATTTTACTATATGTCTCTCCCTTTGGTTGGCTGAATGGAATGGAATGGGAGATCCTTTCTATATTTGTTTCTGTCTGTGTCTTTTTTTATTATTTTAAGACATCAATTCATAATTAAATAGAACCAATGGAAAAACCTGCAAATCAGATCAACTGCCATGTTTTTAGTTTTTTTTTTAGTTTATTTTACCATCTAAGTTCAATTTATTATTTTAAATGAAATGTAGTATAATTTATATGTAATAAAACGCATCTGCATTTTATTGAGTTTTGCCAAATTTATATGCCCTTGTGACCGCCATCACAATCGAGGTATAGGACAACGCCATCACTCCAAAAACTTCCCTTGTGATTCTTCCTAGTCAATCCTTCCCTCACCCTCTGCCCCAGGCAACCACTGGTCTGCTTTGTGTCATTATAGATTAGATTTGTCTCTTCCAGAGTCTCACATAAATGTAGTCATGCAGTATGTACTCTTGTGTTGACTTCTTTTACTCAACAGAACGCATTTGTGATTCCTCCATGTTGTTATGTGTATCAATAGATCATTCCTTTTTATTGCTGAGTATCCATTTTAATGCCATTTATCCATTGATACACATTAGGGTCGTTTCCAGTATTTAGGCTATGATGCATACAACTGATGTGGACATTCATGGACAAGTTTCTGTATGGACTTTGTGGACTTTAAATACTGAAATGAAGATGTTTTCATTTTTCTTTGGTAAATAATTAGATTGGGAAGGGCTGGATCATATGGTTAGTGTATATTTAACTTTATAGAAATCTGCCAAGCTGTTTTCCAAAATTGTACCATTTTACATTCCTTCTAGCAGTATATGGGAATTCCAGTTGCTCCACATCCTTGCCAACACTTAGTATGGTCAGCATTTTTAAGTTAAACCATTCTAGTGGATATGTAGTGTTATCTCATTGTGATTTTAATTTGTATTTCCCTGATGACTAATAAGCTGAGTATCTTTTCATTTGCTTATTGGCCATTCATATATCTTCTTTGTTCCTTATTGCCACTCTTCCACATTTAGGCTCTCATCATCTCCTGTTTAGAATGTAAATTTCTAACTCATCTCCAGTGCAAACCGAGGTCTGATCATATCCCAGCCCTATTTATAAGCCTTTCACGGACCCATATTTTCTTGGAATAAAATTCACACTTAGCATGACATTCAAAGTTTTTACCAATTTAGCCACATGAAACTCTTTAAGACCAATTTCCTGCTATTTTTCTCCCCTATCTTTTCTCCCCCCACACTTGCACCTTACACTGTTGACCATTCCCTAATCCTGCCACAGATGCTCATGAGTTTGTAGCTTTGCTCATGTTGTATATTCTACTTGGGTTGCCCTTTGCTCTTCTCTACATGAATAACAAGAAATGGTCATTCCTCAAGGCCCAGCTCAAAAGTGTCCTCTTCTGGGAAGACTTCCTGACCTCCTCAGGTAGAATTAACAATTATCTTTGTGCTCTGGTAGCACTTAGCCCATGCTGCCATCAAGGTCCTCACCACAGTCTGCTGTAGTGACTAGTTGTGGGGCTGCCAGCCTCTCCTCACTGGAGTTTAATTCCTTAAGGACAGTGTTGGTGTCTTACACTCTTTTTTGCATTCGGAGGGCCTCACATTAACTCCTGCTTGCTAACCATGGTTGCTTGAATGTGTGGATAAATGACTGGGTGAATAAATGAAAAAAAAATCTGCCTTTAGTCAAGTTGTTTACCCTCTCTGTTTACCCTCTCCGTTTCCTTATCTGTAAATTGAGAAAGTAAGAATAACTGATTTATAGTATCTTTCCAGTTCTAATGTTTTTAAAATTCTATATTTATTATTTGAAATCCAGCAAAACAGTATATTTCAACATATTCCGAACTGGATGATGGATGAAGTGGTGCTAATTAGATAATCGTGGATTGTCACTGACTTTGATGCTTAAGGAGCAGCATCTTATTCACTATGAAGTGATAGGAGGAAAATAGTGGGATTCTTCACAATTAACTTTGCTAGCAGATGTGATCATGAAAAACTGCACCATTTTAGTCTAAATCTACAATGCAGCAGCAACAGTACATTCTCCCATTTTCCTGTAAATTTGTGCCTTGATGTTTCTGTATGTTGTTTAGTTATTTTATTTTTGGCTGTGTTGGGTCTTTGGTTCTCTGCGAGGGCTTTCTCTAGTTGCGGCAAGCGGGGGCCACTCTTCATTGCGGTGCGCGGGCCTCTCACTATCGCGGCCTCTCTTGTTGCGGAGCACAGGTTCCAGACGCGCAGGCTCAGTAGTTGTGGCACACGGGCCCAATTGCTCCGCGGCATGTGGGATCCTCCCAGACCAGGGCTCGAACCCGTGTCCCCTGCATTGGCAGGCAGATTCTCAACCACTGCGCCACCAGGGAAGCCCCTGTATGTTGTGTTTTTTTCCTTCTTTTACAGTTTGAGGGAAGGCAAAAGGAAGAAGAATGATAATACTTAGGAAAATATAGTCTACTATTTAGCTGTATAGTCACAATTAAAACAATCTAGTAATTATTACTTAAATTGTAACTTGCAGTATTTATAATCTTTAAAAAAATGTTTACTGAAGTATATCATGTTAAAAATACATGATGAAGAAATTTTTTCCATATGGGAATATGACAATTATTGTTTTAAATAATACAAATTATCTACCTTTTTTTTTAAAGTGCACATACTGCTTTTTAAAATTATTTATTTATTTATTTATTTATTTAATTTATTTGGCTGCGTTGGGTCTTTGTTGCAGTGCATGAGCTTTCTCCAGTTGTGGCGAGCGGGGGCTACTTTTTGTTGCAGTGTGCGGGCTTCTCATTGTGGTGGCCTCTCTTGTTGCGGAGCACGGGCTCCAGGCGTGCGGCTTCAGTAGTTGCGGCTCGTGGGCTCTCGAGCTCAGGCTCAGTAGTTGGGCGCACGGGCTTAGTTGCTCCGCGGCATGTAGGATCTTCCCAGAGCAGAGCTCAAACCTGCTAAGAGAAGTTTCCCTTCCACATGATTACCCTGAAGCAGTCTATGATAGCTTCTTAACTTCTTCCCAGTATTATAGCATTTGTTAGCTGGCAACAGTGAGAGCCAAATCCACAATTTGGATTTTGAATTTAGTAAGTGGTAAATCATTTGTAAGACCCAAAATACTCAAAGTTACAGCAGCAACAATATCCTTCCTAAGCATTTCAGAAGGATCACAAGCACACTGCCAACACTTATTAATTGGTCTATAAAAAGACACACACGAAGTCATGAGCCCCAAAGGTCTGATGATGCCAAAGCATCATTACGATTATTAACTGTCAATTAACTCTGAAGCAAAAGCTGTTCATGGAATTACATAATAATCTTCCAGGACGTCTTCATATTTTTTAGGAGTCTTTGTCCAAATTAGGGATTTTCTTCCTCCTCTGACAGTTTGAATGCCACATTGAATTGGCCCATTCTGCATGTCTCTTTCCCATATGTAACAGATCAATATTCCTGCCATTTAGAAAAAAATACCAGACCAGAAATAACTCTCTGCGTGTCTGTCTTTCACCATCTATAAAATGGGAGTAAGTCTTAGGAAAGAGTCTACCCAGTGGGGCGCCTGTAAAAACAGGTTTAATTATTTTCTTAAAACTCTATAGTATCCCTGAGAAAGTCCAGAACATGAATACTTCCCCAAAAGATAATGAGGTGATTATTTTTTAAGGATTGTTACTGTACAGCTTTTAAAAAGTATGTATCTGAAGATTATTTTAAAATATGACATGGAAAAATGCTCTTAACATATTTTTTTTATAAATTTATTTTAATTTATTTTTATTTTTGGCTGCGTTGGATCTTTGTTGCTGCACGCGGGTTTTCTCTGGTTGCAGTGAGTGGGGGCTACTCTTCGTTGCAGTGTGCGGGCTTCTCATTGCGGTGGCTTCTCTTACTGTGAAGCACGGGCTCTAGGTGCACGGGCTTCAGTAGTTGTGGCATGTGGGCTCAGTAGTTGTGGCACGTGGGCTCTAGAGCACAGACTCAGTAGTCGCGGTGCACGGGCTTAGTTGCTCCACGGCATGTGGGATCTTCCTGGACCAGGGCTCGAACCTGTGTCCCCTGCATTGGCAGGCAGATTCTTAACCACTGTGCCACCAGGGAAGCCCTCTTAACATATTATGAAGTGAGAAAACCAGGCTACCAAACTGTAAGAATGGAATAAGGCCAATTTTTAAAAATAAGAGTGGATAAGCCACAAATCCATGAGAATGTAAGGCAGGATGAGAGAGTGGTCAACAGTCTAAGGTGCAAGTGTATGAGGGGTTTGGGGGTCAAGGGAGAAATGATAGGGAAGAAAAATGACAGGAAATATATATATTATATATTTATATATACAATATACATATACATAATGTATGCATATATAAATATATATGTGTGGCGGGGGAGTGTATAGAATGGGGGGATATGAACACAAATGTTATCTCTAAACAGTGGCATTATTTTCTTTTATTCACTTTTCTATAATTTCTAAATTTTCTACAGTGAATATATTATTTTATAATAAAAAGTTACTTTTAAAAAGATCTTTTAGGACTTCCCTGGTGGTGCAGTGGTTAAGAATCAGCCTGCCAGTGCAGGGGACACAGGTTCGATCCCTGGTCCAGGAAGATTCCACATTCCGCTATTTAAAAGAAGCCTATAATCGGGACTTCCCTGGTGGTCCAGTGGTTAAGAATCCATCTTACAATGCAAGGGATGCCCATTCGATCCCTGGTCAGGGAACTAAGATGCCACATGCAGCGGGGCAACTAAGCCCGTAAGCCACAACTACTGAGCCCATGAGCCACAACTACTGAGCCTGCACTCTAGAGCCCATGAGCCACAACTATTGAAGCCCACGTAACTAGAACCAGTGCTCCACAACAAGAGAAGCCACCACAATAAGAAACCCATGCACCGCAACAGATTAGCTCCCGCTCGCTGCAACTAGAGAAAAGCCCATGCACAGCAATGAAGACCCAAAGCAGCAAAAAAAAAAAAAAAAAAAAAACTTAAAATAACTGATTATAGGCTTCTTTTTAAAAAATATTTATTTATTTATTTATTTTTTGGCTGTGTCGGGTCTTAGGTGTGGCACACGGGATCTTTTGTTGTGGCATGCAGGCTCTTCGTTGCGGTGCATGGGCTTCTCTTTAGTTGTGGCACGAGGGCTTAGTTGCCTCGCAGCATGTGGGATCTTAGTTCCCTGACCAGGGATCGAACTGGCATCCCTTGCATTGCAAGATGGATTCTTAACCACTGGACCACCAGGGAAGTCCCGATTATAGGCTTCTTTTAAATAGCTAGCTCCTCTATACTACATTTATAGTATGATTTTTATTATCACAACTGCTGTGCAAAGTGAGACACACCTGCTTAACTTGTTATTGCTTCATATAGGAAACAACCCACTGATCCAGAGGTCTGAAAGCTGGTTTTCACTATATAAAGACAACTAAGAACCAATAAGTAAGCAAAAAAGGCATTTGACAAAAAATAACAAGTGTTGGCGAGGATGTGAAGAAGTTTGAACTTTTGTGCATTGTTGGTGGGAATATAAAATGGTGCAGCTGCTAAGGAAAACAGTATGGCAGTTCCTCCAAAAATTAAGAATCAAATTCCTACATGACCCAGCAATTCCACTTCTGGGTATATACCCGAAAGAATTGAAAGCAAGGAGTCAAAGAGATATTCGTACACCCATGTTCATAGCAACATTATTCACAATAGCCAAAAGGTGGAAGCAACCCAAGTGTCTATCAACAGATGAGTGGATGAACAAAATGCGGTATACCCATACAATGGAACATTATTCAGCCTTTAAAAGGAAGGAAATTCTGACATGTGCTTCAACACACATGAACCTTGAGGATATTATGGTAGGTGAAATAAGCCAGTCACAAAGGTCAAATATTTTATGATTCCACTTATGTGAGCTACCTAGAGTAGTCAAATTCGTAGAGACAGAAAATAGAATAGTGGTTGCCAGGGGCTGGGGAGGAGGGGGAATAAGGGAGTTATTATTTAATGGGCACAGAGTTTCAGTTTTGCAAGATAAAAGAGTTCTGGAGATGGGTAGTGGTGATAATTGCACAACCATGTGAATGTACTTAATGCCACTAAACTGTATACTTAAAAATGATTAAGATGGTAAATTTCATGTTATATGTATTTTACCACAATTAAAAAGAATAACAACAACAACAAAAAAGCTTATGTTGTTTTAAAAATCAAGGTACAAAAGCTCAGGCACTTAAGTGAGGATTCAGGCTAACACTGAAACTGTTTTCAGTCTTATTTATTGAGCAATTCTGAGAAGTTTGACCTTCTGGCTCCCCGACCCTATACAAATTAAAGTTAGCAAAAAAGAAAGGGGCCTCAAGAGGCAGCTCTGGATGTGACAGCATGGCAAGCCAGCACCTGTACACGGGGACAGGAGAGGAGCCCCACAAACCTTACAGGTCCTAAACATGGAATATTAAGGGAGTCTCAGGAAGGAGGACCCAGAGCCATATCCAGATAAATTAAAGGGAATGCATCTAGAAAATTTCAAAAACAACAACAAATATTTAAAATTTGCAGTTTGGGTTCTTAAAAGAATAAGTTCCAGTTACCTGGAAAATTCACCAATAATCGAGAAGTTCATTGGCCTCCCCAGCGCTAGACAAAGGAGGTGTTACTTGTCCATTTGTTTGCAGTCGTTTCAGTTACACCACAGCCAGGCCAGCCTCAAGATCGCCTTGGTTACAGTCTCTCCGGCAAAGCTTCATCCATTACCGCTCGCTCTCGGTGCTTCCTCTCCAGGCACGTGCCTGTGCGCCCCGGATCTCGGCCTCGGACCTCGGACCTGTTACATGCCGGACTCCGCCTGCGGCATCCAGCTCTCTCCAGGGGCCCTCACGGGGCAGCTGCAGGTGCGGATGGGGCTTCTCTCCAGCATCGTGGGTCAGGCATTAGGAGGGAGTTCACGGACACGTTGAGATCACAGACTGCACACACTGCTATCACTCAGTCCTTTCTTTCTTTCTTTTTTTTTTTAAACGTATTTATTTGTTTATTTATTTTTGCTGCATTGGGTCTTCATTGCTGCACGCGGGCTTTCCCTAGTTGCAGCGAGCTGGGGCTACTCTTCACTGCGGCGCGTGGGCTTCTCATTGCAGTGGCTTCCCTTGTTGCGGAGTGTGGGCTCTAGGGCACGCGGGCTTCAATAGTTGTGGCTCGCAGGCTCTAGAGCGCAGGCTCAGTAGTTGTGGCACACGGGCTTAGTTGCTCCGCGGCATGTGGGATCTTCCCGGACCAGGGCTTGAACCCGTGTCCCCTGCATTGGCAGGTGGATTCTTAACCACTGCGCCACCAGGGAAGTCCCAACTCAGTCCTTTCAATGAAAGGGAATCCTGCCCTTTCTTCTTTCTCTCCATTTGGGCCCAGGATCATTAACCATGTTTAGTGCATAGTATTTTAAAAAGTGCCCAAAGATCACTTTTGGCTGATCACAGCAATTGGTCACCAGAAGCAGAGAGCTAGAACCCCATTTAGGGTTGGGTGACTTTGTTAGAGAAGTCGGTTTTGAAGTATTGGAGAAATGACCAGCTTTACCCCCAAAAAAGTAAATGCTACAGTTTTGGCAGAGAGAGAGAATGTCCAGGTGCGCTTCAGTAAGACTTGTAAAGATTTAGAAAGTTCTGGTCAAACTAATGGGCCATTTCAGAATTCCTCAGGCCACCCTATGGACAGCACCCTCCTGGGGGATCTTCTGGACCCCTCACCCCCTTCAGTCAGAGCAGATTTGCCTTCATTACTTCTAAATTCTGAGTACACTTTTATTTAGAAATCCATAAACAAAAATAACATGTTTCTGCTTCTAGAATGGAGGTGAAGGTTGAGGACTCTTCAAACGAGATAGTTTGGATCAAATCTTACACTTGCCAGTCCCTGGGCAAGCCACCGACTTGAGTCCTAATTTCTTAGGAGGAGAAGTTGTGATAATGTTATTTACCTCACATGAGATAACTTGTTAGTAGCAAAGCCAGAACTGACAGGTTGTAAGTTACTAAAATTTTATCCAGTCCATAGTGCATCAGTCTACCTCTGTCTCTTTTCCTGGGATTAAACACTTCTGACTTAAAGAAAGAGCTTAAAATTTAAATTCAGAAGACCTGGTTTCTAGTTCCTATGCTGCCACTTCTTAGGTATGTAACCTTAGATATGCCACATAGCTTTTCTGAAATCTCGTTTCCTCACGTGTAAAATTATTTGTTAATACATGCCTTTACCTCCCTGATTATTGTGAAAAATCAAATGATTACCCAGTTTTTGTGTTTAAATTGACTTTTAAATATCAATGTGGAATGTGTCGAACTACTGAAATTATCAATATTTTTACTTACAGAATGTCTTACAGCCTAATTTGCCCAAGACCAGATACCTCCTTTTTTTTTTTGTAAATTCAGGGAGAGCTTGTAACATGATCCCATTTCAATCAAATTGAAAACCTGGGTTTAAAAGAGTGCTGTTTAGAGTTAATAGGGGGTTTGGAGCTCACTCTTCCTAACTACTCATCTGGACTAGTTCGAAATGCTCTCACTGGCTTGCTTAGTTCTGGTAAAGGTCTTTCTGATAGGCTTCAGGGAACGTTGATTTAGAAATGTGAGTGTCATTCTAGAGTCACCTACCAGAGGCTGTACCTGACCAGGGGTTCTAAACACAGGGGTCAAAGGACACCTGAAACTAAGAAGAACCACTGCTGGTACAGCTTTTCAGGCAGATGGTGCTGCTGTCTGACTGGCCTCTGGGGAAGCCGGCCTGGCCCTCTGCCTCCCTCTGCACAGGCCCTTTGGCTGCCCGCCCTGCCTCATCTTTCCCCCTCACCTGCCTCACTTTCAACCCATCACCTGCCCCCTCCGCAACTGTGTCTGACTTTCTTTAGTGATCCAAAGACGGGACATGTCAGAAAATGACAAGGTATGAAAAGTAACAACTCAGGTGGAAGCAACTCAAGTGTCCATTGACAGATGAATGGATAAGCAAAATATGATATCTAGATGCGGTGAAATATTACTCAGCCTTAAAAAGGAAGGGAATTCTGACACATATAGCATGAGTGAAACTTGAAAGCATTATGCTAAGTGAAATAAGCCAGTCACAAAAGGACAAATATAGTATGATTCCACTTATGAGGTACCTAGAGTGATCAAATTCACAGACATAGAACGTAGAATAGAGGTTACTGGGGCTAGGGGAAGGAGGGAATGAGGAGTTATTGTTAATGGGTATGGAGTTTCAGTTTCGCAAGATGAAAAAGTTCTGTAGATGGCTGGTGGTGATAGTTGCATAGCAATGTGAATGAATGTATTTAATGCTCCTGAACTGTCACTTAAAAATGGTAGAGATGGTAAATTTTATGTATATTTCACCACAATAAAACAAACAAAAAACTAACATCTCCCAGCAGAAAGTTTAGGAACCCCTAGCAACACTTTTTTTTTTCATTTCCAAAAGATCTAAATCACGAGCAGTTCAGATTTCCTGACCAGAGTGTTGGAAATCAAAGACAAGTGCTTATTACTTCTCAAGCATATCCGGTTTTGTTCCACTCATTATAGGACTGGCTTAGCCAGTAAATTATATCTTTATTTCTCACTCACAAATCAACAGAAATTATAAGCGGATAAGTAAGATTTGGGCATCTAGTGAAAGTATAATTGTACTGGTAACTTAACTCTAGAAGATGCTCTTAGCAATTCAGGAAATTGCTAGCTGCTTTTCCTACCCTCTGTAAAATGTCTAAGTTTTCAAACATCTCAGATGTCTTTGAACCCTTTTAGAAAGTAAGATAGTATCATTGTACTTTACTACATACTCATCTATAAATTCATTTGTCTTAATAAGTAAATAACATTGATGGAACCCCAAAATTCAGTTATTTGAAACGCCTATATACATTGAGCTACATAACAAGAAATGTAGGCAAATACTTGACTTAATTATAACGTTTGGTCCAACACCCCTAACCTTGTTTGAAGGAGATTGCCTTATTCAGCTGAATGACTTCTTTAACAATGAACCAATCATTCACTTGTGATTGCACCAGGAGAGTATTACCAGTTCTTCCAAGTAGCTTTTGAAAGCAAGACACTAGCCTTTTGGGGGTAAGGAAGGCTGGGAACAGGTAGGGGGTATGAAAGTGGATCTAGATTAATTCAACGTGGACCACCCAGGACCAGGAAGCCAGTTCCAAATTGAGGTCTTTGGGGACTTCCCTGGCGGTCCAGTGGTTAAGACTCCACGCTTCCAACACAAGGGGCACAGGTTTGATCCCTGGTCAGGGAACTAAGATCCCACATGCCGTGCAGCCGAAAAAACAAAAAATTGAGGTCTTCTGGGCTTCCCTAGTGGCGCAGTGGTTGAGAATCTGCCTGCCAATGCAGGGCACACGGGTTCGAGCCCTGGTCTGGGAAGATCCCACATGCCGCGGAGCAACTAGGCCCGTGAGCCACAACTACTGAGCTTGTGCGTCTGGAGCCTGTGCTCCGCAACAAGAGAGGCCGTGATAGTGAGAGGCCCACGCATCGTGATGAAGAGTGGCCCCCACTTGCCGCAACTAGAGAAAGCCCTCACACAGAAACGAAGACCCAACACAACCAAAAATAAAAATAAATAAATAAATAAATAAATAACATTAAAAAAAAAAATTGAGGTCTTTTATCTGAGTTCTAAACTGGTGGCCCTATGCCTATTTTTAATGCGAAGAAATCTTCATCACACTGACGCAGCTGATACTGATTGGTTAAACAGCCAACTAAAAGCAGAATCCTTATTCCAGATCTCCTGATTTCAAATGTTGACTATAAACCTAGAGAATTGTAATTATAATATTTAGTATTTAAATAGGAGATAAAGCATTTGCCTAAATCTTAAAGATCCAAAGTATTAGTTTGCTATGACTACTGTAACAAAGTACTGCAAATTGGGTGGTTTAGAGTAACAGAAATCATTGTCTTATAGTTCTGGAGACTAGAAATCCAAAACTGAGATGTCAGTAGGGTTGATTTCTTCTGAGGGCTGTTAGGGGGAATCTATTCCATGCCTCTTGCTTAGCTTCTGGTGGTTTTCTGGCAGTTTTTAGCATTCCTTGGTTTCTGCTGCATCACTCCGATCTCTGCCTTCATGTTCACATGGCATTCTCCCTGTGTGCATGTCTGTGTCCAAATTTCCCCTTTATAGAAGGACACCAGTCATATTGGATTAAGGGCCCACCGACTCCAGTATGACTTTGTCTTAACAAATTACATCTACAGTGACTCTATTTCCAAATAAGGTCATATTCTGAGGTAGTAGGGGATAGCTCATAAATTTTGAGGGGAAACAATTCAACCCGTAACACAAAGATATGAAAGTTTGTTCCACCTTTGCGAGCCGAATAGTTCACAATTGATGCTTTTATTCCAGTAAGTCCTTGGGACTAGGAATGGTTTTTAAGACAGTAAAGTTTGCTGTACTGTAGAGACACTTAATACTTTATGGCAGATACATTTCCTGGGCTTCTATGTGGCTAATTTTACTTTATTCTCAGTAATAAGTAATCATGAGTACTTCATGAATTATTGAGTCAAACGCATGCCTGGAAGCCATTGCTTGTATTCAGTTTAAAGGATGCATCCATTTCAATTGCATTTTGAGAGTGAGGGCAGCTAATGAATTGTGTCCGCAGAAGAGCCTGGTCCAGGTGGCACATGCTGTACTCCCACTGGTAAAAATGGGTTTGTGCAAAAATACAGTTTGAAGAAAATAATCTATTTTAGTCAAGAAATGTAGACAGGGAACATGGCCTGTTACTAACTCGGGTGAATTTATTCTGGGAACCTTTTCTGCTTTCACATTCAAAGGCTGATCCCAGGAGAAGACATTCTGCTCCTCAACAGGTGTCTTGCCTGGTTCATTCATCAACCATGAAAATCACATCGCAACTCACACACACATGGGTGCACACACATATGTGAAACAATTTACGAAACAAAACTTACCCTTACTACAGACAATGTCCTCTAAGTTTTTCTACTCTATTGTATTCTATTTTGTTTGTTAAAAATGTTGGTTGTGTACCACTCGGTTAGGTTCATGACCTGCTAACGGGAGCCTGTTTGGAAAAAAAAACCTGATCTAGAATATATACCCAGGGGGAAACTGCTAAGTCCTAGTTATATGCGTGTTGAACTTTACAACAAAATGCCAAATGGGTTTCCAAAGTCATTATACCAATTTACATTCCCACTAGGAATGTGAAAGAATTCCTGTAGCTTTACCTCCTGCCCACACCTGGTGTTGTCAGCGTTCTTAATTCTTGCTAACCTGGTAGGTGTAGGTGTCTCACTGAGGTCTGCATTTGCAGTTCTCTGAGGAATAATTAGCTTGGACTTCTTTTTTTTTTTTTTTTTTGGACTTCTTTTTGACTGTATATTCACAGTCTCAGTGAATTGCCTGTTCACGTCTTTTGCCCATCTTTCTGTTGGGTTTTTTACAAGGTGTCGTTAAACAATTTGCAACACTCTATGATGTTTTGCTCATTTAACACAGGGCTTAAGTGGGAAGATTATTCCTTTGGGGATGGATTGGGAGTCAAGGAACTTGATCTGGTATGAAGGAGGTGTAAGAGGAAAACTGGGACCTCATTTCCGGTTTACTACCGAGACCTTCTATTTACTCTTGTCAGGAATACTCTGCTCTCTTAGCTAGGTTCAGGACCTTTTTTCCCCCCTTTCTTAACGCATGATAGCTGTTGGAGACAGTTGCGGTGGGAGGTTTCATTCCTCACTGACACCGCTTGAGGAAACCCACCTCCCCCTTCCCCACCACATTTGTCTTCTACCCCAACTGAACATCTTGCACCTCTGCTGACCAGGCACTGGGATTATGGGCTCCTGTACATTCTCGAGACTTCTTTTGATGTCATCCATAATTTAGTCCTAAGTCGAACTTCTGGATCTTCTCTTTCACACACCCCTCTCTTCCTTGATATTTCACCATAAGAGGTGAGAGAATCGCCGGGCACTGGGTGCTGGTAATAACGGTGCTCCAACCAGCGAGCTCGTGCCCTTTGCCCGGATCTGCACCTGCCTCTAGGTCAGGGTGGACCTTGTCCCACAAGGGCTTTTGTCGCAGTCCATGGAACCACTTCATAAAGTGGATGATGTTTTCCCATGGTAACCATGTTATAGTTGGGGGGTTGTGTTGTTAACTAAATCAGTCATAAATATAGCCACCCCAATATCACAAAAACAAAACTCCCCAAAATACACAAGCCTCTGTAAGAATAAATGAAATGAGTCATTGCTACCACAGAATAGGGTTTACAGAAGACCTTACTCAGAAAATGAGTGAAGTTCAGATTTGCCACTTCTAGGATCTGGAGCATGACTTCCTTGTTACAAGGTTCCGAGTGGTCCTAGTTTGGCTTTGATGAAATTATCCTTGCTAGTAGCTTTGGGCCCTGCTTCCCACAGCTCAGGGGTTCTCAAACTGGGTTTCTTGTAGCCTCACTGTTCTGGGGGAAAACCTTCAAGTGGACATCATACCCCTTGTGTGTTGGCCTCTAATGTGCCATGACAACCAGAGCAGGTAGCTGGAGCTCTGGGCCCTCTCCTCTCTTTCAGCCAGAGCAGCCCTTTTGTTTTCTTATTTATAACTAGAATCCCATGTAAGAATGCATTTATAAATGCAGCTGCTTTTTTAAAAGTTTGGAAATCACTGCAGCGGTTCACCTGGAGGCAAAGGTCCTTAGAATAGTGGGCTGTAGCCAAAGAAGAAGGGCAGGCTGGTATTTGCTGATGGTGTCTTTTCCTTCAAATGGACATGCAGTTCCTAAGGATGTCACCTTTTTGCTTTCCCCTTCCCATGATATTTCTAATGGCTGGTCAAGGGTCTATAATTTCCCCTGTCCCGGCTGATATGGCCTTCTGGTTCCTTATTGTAGCAGACTGCCCTTGTCTTCCCAGATCTGTGTGCCCCCTTCTCCCCTGGTAATGGAGTTGCGACCCACACATCCCCACCCAGCCAGGGGCTTCATTTCCCAGCCCCCCACGGTTCAATGTGGCTCCATGGCCACGTTCTCGACTGTGAGTACCAGTGATGTGTGTAATTCCCACATCACTTGCTTAAAAAGAACCTGCTTATCCAGGGCTTTTCTTTCACTCTTCCCCTCTCCCACAAGCTGAGGGCAAATATGATGGTGACCCTGCACCCCATGTGCAGACAAGGACAACTCCAGGGGAAGATACAGCAGCGGATAGAAAGGATCAAAATGTTTGATCACATTTTACAGTAGAAATGAAGAGTTATGGAGACTGCCCTGGCGGTCCAGAGGTTAAGACTCCACGCTTCCACAGCATTATGTCTCTTGATCGTGGCTTCTTGTCCTCGTGCCACTGTTCAGATTCCTGCTTTCCTTCCCAAGTCTCTTCGCTTGAGCCCTGCCCTTATGTGAGAGTCCATTTTCTTCATCTTTCAGCATCGCCACAATTTCCCTCTCTTTACTGAGCAGACCCAGCTTTCTGTGTGATCTTACTCCTTGGCTTCTTTTCCTTCTTTGCCCCGTGTCAGCAGAACATGGAAACAGAAAGTGGGCAGGAACCCTTTGGGTGACAGCCCATAAGATGCCAAGACAAACAGGACAGATTGCTTGGAAGTACAATCGTATAACATCCAGGGATAAATGAGTGACAAGCTAAAGGCTGGATTTCTGAAAAAGACCACCACCTCCGCTGTAGATACTTGGAACCAGCGTCTCAAAATGAGTGACTGCAGGGAGGGCACCAAATTCTCCTAAGAGGGCACACCCTCCACTGTTCATCCATTTTCCTTGTCACCACCTTTCTGGTTGAAAAGAAATAGGAAGGGGCTTCCCTGGGGGCGCAGTGGTTAAGAATCTGCCTGCCAATGCAGGGGACATGGGTTCGTGCCCTGGTCCAGGAAGATCCCACATGCCACGGAGCAACTAGGCCCGTGCGCCACAACTACTGAGCCTGTGCTTTAGAGCCCGTGCGCCGCAACTACTGAAGCCCGTGCACCACAACTACTGAGCCCACATGCCACAACTACTGAAGCCCGCGCACCTAGAGCCCGTGCTCTGCAACAAGAGAAGCCACCGCAATGAGAAGCCCACGCACCGCAATGAAGAGTAGCCCCCGCTTGCGGCAACTAGAGAAAGCCCGCGCACAGCAACGAAGACCCAACACGGCCAAAAATAAATTAATTAATTAATTTAAAAAAAAAAAGAAAGAAAGAAAAGAAATAGGAAAGCTGTACTTGAGTTTCACGCTGGTGCTTTTTAAGATCCAGCAGGAGTCCCACATTCTTTCATTGCCTCTTAGATTTCATTCTCTTCTCCCCTTTTCCTCCTTTTTTTAAAAAAAAATTATTTATTTATTTATTTATTTTTGGTTGCCTTGGGTCTTCGTTGCTGTGCGCGGGCTTTCTCTAGTTACGGCGAGCGGGGGCTACTCTTCATTGCAGTGCGCGGGCTTCTCACTGCGGTGGCTTCTCTTGTTGCGGAGCACGGGCTCTAGACGCGCGGGCTTCAGTAGTTGTGGCTCGCCGGCTGTAGAGCGCAGGCTCGGTAGTTGTAGCGCACGGGCTTAGTTGCCCCGCGGCATGTGGGATCTTCCGGACCAGGGCTCAAACCCATGTCTCCTGCACTGGCCAGCAGATTCTTAACCACTGTGCCACCAGGGAAGCCCCTCCTCCTTCTTTTTAAATCAAATAATTTAACAGACAAGGGTCAGAGCTAAAAATAAATCCTCGTTTTTCAGAGCTACCTATGATGTCATTTACTGTATTCTTAGGTCTTTGGAGTCGACACTCCAGACACACAGGCATGTAGATATACATTTGCAAAATAAAACCTCAGCTCACAAGCAGCTTCCGGAAGCTTGTGGTATTGCTTTGAGCTGAGGACTGGACTTTTCCAGGGGCTATTCATCCAGATTGCTGCTGTGCTTCCCTATCACCTTTCACCCAGGGGTCTTACCTGGATTTGTAGCCCAGCATTGGTGCTCATACCTCCCCAAGGAAGTATTAGTAACTGCTTTTAACAGAAGGAAACTGAGGTCCAGCAAAAAGGGCCAACAGACCGAGTGAGTGGGGAAGTTTCCAGCCAAGTTAGAAATAAAATTTATTTTGTGTAAAAACCAGGAACGCATGCTTTGATCTGTTTTTCTTTTGGCTGATACCAAAAGGTGGTCAACATGCAGAGGGTTAAACATGTGGGGGAAATAAATTCAGTGGTGTCGGCTCAGGACAGAACATATTGGGAACGAATAATAGAAAAACAGTACTCTCACTAAGTTTCATAACTCCAGCAAATTTGTGGATATGGGTTAACCGAGGCTGGAATTCCAGAACTCAAGTTACCCAAGTGTGGCAAGCCAGGGGAATTCCTGTTGGTTGGATGGGAAATCTTCAGCGTCAGCATTCGTGTTCAAACGTACTCAACATTTTCACCCAGTATGTAAGTAACTTTCTTTCCATTTTTACGTTGATAAGGAGCCTACAGTCTGGATGGAACAGAGGAAAAGGTCTGTATCCACTCAGACTAAATGTGGCCACCGGTCATGAAGAATGCTGACCGTGTCCATTCCCAATCAGTTCCTCATGCCTGGCACTGAAAGACACTGGACACCTCAGGCTGCAAGGACTTCAAGGCAATGACCACATCATGCATTTGTCACTTGATCTGTGAGCTGCCACGAGTCCCCAGCTGGCTGTGTTAAAGTGTTCCACCTCCTCACTGAGCTGGAAGTCCCTTGAGGGCAGGGACTCTCTCATATTCCTCTGCAGCTCCCGTGGTGCACCATGTTGATTTTCCATCAGTCAGATTTCAGTGGGGAAAGCAGAACCACTGTGAGTATCACAGGATGTATCAGGCAATTATGGGAGAAGCTGGGGAAGCAGGGATACCTAATGGGGAACTGGAGGACTGGTGACTAACCAGCTCTCCTGAAGCACTGGTGTGAATGGAACAGTCAAAGTTTGCCAGGCATAGGGGCAGCCGGGCACGTGCAGCTGCTGGAGGAGAGCTGTGAAAGCAGAGTTGGTAGAGAAGTCCATGGAGAACTATTGCCTTTGCATCTGGTGGTTGGGCCTGGGGCCACTGGACCAACCGTCAGAAAGAATTGCTGGAGAGAGTCTAATGGTGGTTGCCAGGGGCTGGGGGCAGACATTAGTCAAAAGGTACAAAGTTTCATTATCCAATATGAGTAAGTCGTAGAGGTCTCCTGTACAGCAAAGTGCCTACTATTACCAATACTGTATTGCATACTTAGAAACTGGCTGAGAAGGTAGATCTTAGTTTCATGTTTTAATAACACCAAATATCACACAAAACAACAACAGTAATGTCAATAATAATAAAATAAAGAGGGTGTGAAGAAACTTTGGAGGTAACAGACATGTTTATGACATAGATTATGGTGATGGTTTCATGGGTATATACTTATCTCTACACTCATCAAGTAGTATACATTGAATATGTAAAGATTTTTGTATGTCAATCATACCTCAATAAAGTGGTGGAAAAAAGAAGGAAAGAAAGGAAGACAGAAAGAGAGAGTTGCTGGACATGGAATGGGAAAGAGCAAGGACACACTGGAACCCACCAGCACTTTTCCATCTGTCTGTCACCACATGAAACCACAATGACCTTCACAAAGTAGTGGCTGTTGCTTTACTTCCACCTTCCAAATCTTGCCCCCATTTCTGTTTGGGCCAACTCTAACCCAGAACCATACAGAGAAGGGGATTCTGGGAAACCATTCCAGCTAAACCAAGTAGACACAATACAGTACAGAATCATCACAGATATGCAATAGTCTCTCTGAACTCATCTGGTCAGTTTCTAGCATCATTGGGAAAGTTCTGATCTAGAGTCAGGAGATGAGTCTGGTCATGGTTCTACCTCTAAAATTGTGTCCTTAGCTAAGTTGCTTAACCTCTCTGCCTGGCAGGTCCTCAGAGGGGGAAAGGAAAAATGATTCATCACCTCCTAGGAGGTCCGTGCAGAGGTGAGGGAGTTAGAATGTTAGCAGTGAGCTTTGATAACTTCCATCCAAAGGTTCTGAAGGATACTAGATTCTGCAACATTGTTTCTCTCAGATTTTGCTAGTGTGCATTTAAAGCATGTCTATTTAGAGCTGAGTCTCCTGGCTAAAGCATGGGTTTGACAGTCAGAAATTCCAGCTAGTTTTTCTCTAACTATAATCTTGGCGTGCTATAAAATTTGGAGCAAGTCATTAAACCATTCACTGTCAACATTTACTTATGTATAGAATGGGGATAATAACGTTCCAAGAACAGCAATTGCCCACTAACTCAGTCCCTTAAAGAAATGAAGCCCTGGCAGAGCGACTGTAAGCTTTACCAGAGCAGTGTTCTACAAAATTTCCAGGGCTTGCTCTGTTATCTCCTTCTTGGGGCGGTAAATAAGATTGTTCCAGAGTTTATGAAGCCAGCAAACCTGCCCCATTTCACCTCGAGCTGAAGCTTCCTTTAATGATGTAATATCAAACTCAGAAAAACTGGTTCCAGTCTGATCATCTGCAAAGCAATAAAGAGTGTCCTTCCTTGCTCGGTCCACAGGATGTGGTGACAGGGAGCCGAAGAAAGGTGGAGGAGATGGATTCAGGCCAGGGTGGAGGAAGCAGGCTCTAACCCGAGCAGATCACCCTCTCCCGAGACCAACTCGTTTCTACAGAGGAGCAGGGAGCCCTGCCAGAGACCTCCCTCCAGAGACCACAGCTCTGAAGAACATAAAACACAAACCACCCCTTGCATGTGGAGGGTTAACTTCACGGCAAACAGAGGGTTAGGAAAAGAATGCACAATATTTCCCCTCACATTTTTCATGAGCGACATGTCCCGTCCTAGGTCTGAGTACTTTAGTGCCTACCCTTAATAATCACTATCTGGGGCATTAAACGTCCCAGCTCTTTCTACCTGGCATCCGTAAGTGTCAACCAGAACCCACTAACAGGGCTTCCCTGGTGGCGCAGTGGTTAAGAATCCGCCTGCCAATGCAGGGGACACGGGTTCGAGCCCTGGTCCGCGAAGATCTCACATGCCGTGGAGCAACAAAGCCCGTGCGCTACAACTACTGAGCCTGCGCACTAGAGCCCACGAGCCACAACTACTGAGCCTGCGTGCTGCAACTACTGAAGCCCGTGTGCCTAGAGCCCGTGCTCCGCAACAAGAGAAGCCACCGCAATGAGAAGCCCACGTACCACAACGAAGAGCAGCCCCCGCTCGCAACTAAAGAAAGCCCGCGTGCAGCAACGAAGACCCAATGCAGCCAAATAAATAAATAAATACATACATACATACATTAAAAGAAAAAAAAAGAGCCCACTAACAAATGTAAACATATGACATTTGAACACAAAGTCATATCTCTTGCCCTCACAGGTGACAAAGCTCAGAGTAGCACTTTTCACCCTCAGCTTCCCACCGTTAGCCAGTTCATTTATAAAGGTGAAGCCTTGGGAATTCCTTGGCAGTCCAGTGGTTAGGACTCTTCGCTTTCACTGTCGAGGGCGTGGGTTCAGTCCCTGGTCCGGGAACTAACATTCCGCAAGCCGCACGGTCCCCCCAAAATAAATAAGTAATAAAATAAGGGTGAAGCCTTGTACTGCACCATGCACGTTCTCCCCCGGGTCTCTGTGATCCAGGGGCACATCTCAGCAAGTTGGCTGATGGACAGTGAGTGAGGTCTGAATATTTATGTAGAGTCAAGGATGAACACATTTTGGTACTTTAAAAGCCCAGCATAAAAATAGCAGTAAGAATATTTCGTGATAAAAATAATCAATTCCAAAGTCCTTTATTAGTATCCCCTTTTCTTGATTGGAAGACTTTCATGTGACTTACAGCGTTTGGGTCCAGTGTCATGTTTGTTAAGTTTATATAGTAACCAAAACTCCGGGTAAATATTTATGTAGTTACAAAACTTTTAACAGGCCCCAAACTTGGAATAATCCAAAAGAGAGCAAAATGCTCCACTTGGGGCAGTTGTAAATCCCCTGTTGTCAACGTGACTTGGACATCGGAAGGAAAGGAGTAAGCCCGAATGGCTCCCATATGTTTTGCCAAGAACAGCCTTTGAGGGGTGGGGGCAGAAGGGAGAACAGAGGAAGAGCTGCAGTGGACGGTCTGCATTGAGTGTCCCAACAGTCTGGTAACGGGCAGAGCATCATTTTGCACTTGTCAGCTGTTACCCGGTGGACGCCTGCGTGATAAATGAATAATGGGAGCCACGGGGCTCTTCTTACACTAAAAAATTCATTGCATATGGTTCTGTCCAGTTCTCTCTCCCATGCTATCTTTTGGTCATTATGGAAGTACATTTGTTCCCCGGGCCATAAAAAAGAGTATTACAGCTTTTAGAAGAGAATTGAGGCCAACAACTTAGAGATTCACTCTTCAGGGACATGATATAAAGGACTCATATCGGAACCCGGGATGCAGGGTCATGGAGAAAAATACTCAGGCTCACTGGGGCAGGGTCGTAGAGAAAAAAAAAGAATCTAACGAGGATTGTTCCTTTGAATCCATAAAGACCCAAACGTGCACATTTTAAACTGGTAATCATTTGAGAAATTTTACAAGACAGAGAAAGTAAGTCAAGGATGATCCCAAGCATGTATGCATTACAAAGCAGCTGTGGGCTGACATAAATTTGGGGCCAGTGATCTATAAAATAGTAACAGTAGGGAGATGCAAGAGGGAAGAGATATGAGAACATATGTATATGTATAACTGATTCACTTTGTTATAAAGCAGAAACTAACACACCATTGTAAAGCAATTATACTTCAATAAAGATGTTTAAAAAAAAAAATAGTAACAGTAACTGTACTGACCTCACAAGGTTGTTGTGAGAAATAAATGCAGCAATATAGAAGCTGCTTAGCACAACATAGGCACAAAGTAAGATTACGTAATCCATGTGCACTATTAGTATTATTATTACTTAACTTTGGAGACACTGCCTCATTACCTGCACCGCAAGGAGAGAGTTCATACTAGATATATTTAGCTGAAACAACTGGAAAATTTAAGCAGAAAATCCTCGCAAAGGGCTCGGACTTGGAGGAAGCATGTGTAAGGTTCTGTTCCCCGAAAGCTCTGGCCTAGGGGCATAGACAGTCGCTCCCCACCCAGGAGAGAAACCCTACCCTCACTGTGGCTTAGTTAGCGGAAGGCTGGCCTCCTAGGAATGGAGGCCATAAGGGCCTTTTCGTCCTTGAATAGTTCAAAGCATTTCTGGAAGCTTTGCTTAGTGGGGCAAGGAACGCTTAGAGAAACCTGAAATAGCCCTGGCAGGGCTGACGGCCAACAGCTGCGGCCATGGCAGTTGCTGTGTCCCATGTCACTGCACCTGACCCCAGGCACGGGGATCCCTGACAAATGTTCATGAGAGCCTCACAATTTTTATCTGTCTGGAAGCCAGTGGGAGGTGAAAGGGAGCCTGATTCTGGTCCCCAACACTGGCACCCTGTCAACACCGTCACATCCCCCTCCTATTACCTCTCTCCTTGCCATGGAATCCCAGGCTTTGGAGCTATACGAGGAATACTATTTTGTCCTGTTTTCAGGACAGTTTTCTTTCACCTCGAAATTCAGGTAAATTTCCCAGCAAAATAGAATTTTATGCCTGGTGCTATCTGAATATGGTTTTGAACACTGAATATGATTTGAGCAAGAATAATGATGCAAACTGCCAGTTATTAAGCATCTGCTATATGCCTCCGAGTATTGTGGGTGCTTTGTATATACCATTTCACTTAATCTTATAAGTGTTACCTCTAGTACCAAGGTTACACAGCTAATGAGTGGCAAAAGTAGAATCAACTCATCTTTCTCCTCTGTAGAAGGTTACCTGCTTTTTCAGAAGTCTTTTCCGTCTTAAAAATGGTTTATAAACTTTTCTGGTTATAAAAATAATGTATGTTCGTATTAGAAAATTCAGGAAATATGAGATGCCTAACAAATAGTAATTCTGCTACCCCATGTAACTGCTGTTAACTTAAAATTCTTTTTCTAGTGTATTTTTCTGTACATATATTTATAGTATTTCCCCTTTTCCAAAATTGGGATCATGGAACTTTTTAGACTTTCCAAAGATTTTTAAATTTCCTTGAAATACCAGGAAGGCTGTTTTACCCAGGGAAACAACTATGGACTTCTGGAGTTCAAATATAGTTCAGAAAACTGACCACACAGTTTCCAAGAGGTGACTAAATTTGGCAAAATGCCTTTTTCCACCCTGATAGAGGCTTTAAGTGCCTGGTCATTTGTTTTTCTGGCAGCAGGACCACTCTTCAGTGTAACCAATGGCTATTAATGTCATTAGAAGTTCTTCAACCTTTTTAGGCATTAATCATGCTCCAGATGTTACAAACATTTAGTGACCGAAAATGAACATACATTAAAGTCTTCAGCTGCTGCCTCAAGGTCATAGGGATTTCAGCTTCAGTCTCTTAATTTGGAGTTTCAGCCAGACCCCATCAGGGGGATTTTACCCTCATTATAAGCCACGGAGATTTCATTACACACATATTTTAGTATTTTATATTTTCAGTTGGCCACCCCAGTAGAGTATGTGTTCCTTTGAAACATCTCTCCTTTGATAGATAGCCCTTCATGGGGTCCTTTTGTGGGCATGAGAGATTATACTGTTTTGAGTCTATCTTTGCCCCTGAGATAGCAACCAGTAGCATTCTTCCTACTTTGATCAAATAGAATTATTTTTAGTAGAGGCTGTGTTGCTTGAAAGACAGCTTGTAATCTTAAAAAGCCCTTTACATTGTAGACATATGGGTTTCTTGACAGCGTGTGGCTAGAATTGCAATGTCTTCTCTGCCCAGAAGACTACCTTTGAATGCACCCGCTCTGCTCCTGTATGTCTGTAAAGATAAATGAATCCCTTTGGTGCCGAATATAGTAACTGTAGCATCCATCATTTGTGACAACCACTTCCTGAACTTCATCCCTGAATGTTGTATAAACCATTCTTATTGGTCCTCACCAGAGCTCAATGGTGCCAAAGGAAGTGATCAGCAGGCAGTAGCAGGCCGGAGGCTGTACCTTCCCATGACTTTTACATGCTGCTTTACACAACTCCGTCCCCTAATTCTACATATTCACTTAACAAATGGAACGCATGATTAATTTCACTGGAGCCCTGTTGGATAAATATGGAAAAAACGTGGGAGCTATGTCATAAACCACAATGGGTTTGCGTTCTGTGTAATTTGAAGACAAGATTCCTTTGCTGTGTGTCACTTACCTCCTATATTACCACCATCGCCCAATATTTCATAACCATCAATTCTTTGCCAGTGCCCACATGCAAAGATGGGTTTGTATTAAAAAATAAATGAGAACAGCACATTCTGATGTGGTGTAGTATATCAGCATTTTCCACCCGAAGCCTCACTGCCTGCCCTTCCCCTTTTAGGAAACAAAGGATACAAGGCAGAGCTACTTATCCAGTTACAGCTCCCGGTGAGAAGGGTGACCGGTTGTCAGAAAGAAAAGAAAAGCCTTTTTCCTTTGAAATATCTAAATGTCCAAAGATGGGAACAGTCACGGGGGGAGAATACTGGGCTATGCAGTTTGATCTGATTCTGTGGACCATCCATTTCCAGTTGGAAAGCTCAATTACTTTCAACTGCCAGAATCAAAAATCCAGACTTAACAGCGGCTTCAGCACGCAGAGCTTTATTTCTCTCACAGAACGAGGAGACCGGAAGTGGGCGGTCCGGCCCGAGTCATGCAAGACTCAGGTTTTCCTTTCCGCTCCACCAACCTTACCATGTTGGATTTCTTCCTTGTGCTTGTTGCCTCATGGTGGCAAGGTAGCTGCAGCACCTCTGGACACATTTTTAAGGTAGGAAGAAGGGGAAGGGCCACACTAGCCAGACAGTGGTCTCCTCTTACCTGGAAAGCAAAAGTTTTCCCTGAACGCTAAGCAGATCTCTGCTGTCTTTTCATTGGCCAGAACAGGGTCACGTGGTCACTCTCAATCGGCTTAAAAAATGAGCCTTAGCTGGGCGCACGGCTAACTTGAACTACAGTGTGGTTGTGTGAGTGCAGAAGAGCGAGGAATGGGTGCAGTTTAGTCACATACCTCCCACAGCTCCTCTCCTTAAGATGCTATTGAGAGGATGGCGCGGCTGAGGGAAGGGCGCAGAGGTAGAACGTACTGACCTCTTTGGAGACGTGACTGTCCCCGTGATGTGTTCTTCCAGGCACAGGAATCACAGTAACCCTTGCTATATGAGAACAGTCCCAGACTTTTTGTTCATATGTGAAAATTTCTATAATAGATTGTTAATTCCCCATTGCAATTTTTATGAAAACTCACTGTGTTTAAATTAATGGGAAAGTAAGTGTTCTTTTTAAAAGGTTAATCTGACCATTTTACCCCCCTGCTTAAAACTCTTCCAGAGCTTTCCATAGCTCTTAAGATTAAACGTAAAAGCCTTGGCATGACCGTTAGAGACCTGCAGGACTTTATTTCAGCAGCCTCCCATCTGTCTCTCTGCCTCAGGGTCCTTGCATAGGCCCTTTCTTCTGCCCAGAAGCTTTTTTCCCCCACTATGAGCTTCGCACCCCCTGCTTATCTTTCTGCTCTAAGATTGAAGATTCCCTAGAGAAACATTCCTTAACCTGTCAGGCTAGCTTGGGGCACCCTGATATGAACTCCGAGTACTCTAATCTTCCTCTTAGCATTTATCTAAAAAAAAGTAATTAATTTGCAGTGAGTTTTTCCGAGTCTGCTTCCCCTGCTAGAATGTTAGCTTTGAGAAGGCCCTAACGTTCTTGTTTATTGCACCTGGTTTATTGCCTGCTGTGTAGTAAGCACTTAACAAATATTATTGAATGAAAGAAATGAAATTCTAAAAGCATGAAACTGATTTTGGTGATGATATGCACTGTGCTACTCAAAATATAGTCCTTGATCTGGTGCTAATCTGCAAATTGCTCCTTGTTAATCTACCACAAATATAGAAATTGAAAGTGTTTAGAAACTTTTATAGCAATTTAAAAAGTGTTGTCACTCAATGGTTTGGAAATTTTAAAAAATAAAATAAAGCTAGTCCTTCAACACAGATGGTTTGAGAAGCTCTGTTATAGGTTACATACTACAAACTGTCATTACACTAGTGAAAGGCAAGCATTTCTAAAGCTGCAGGCACACTACTATATATAAAATAGATAACCAACAAGGACCTACTGTATAGCACAGAGAACTATACTCGATATTTTAAAATTATAAGGGAAAAGAATCTGAAAAAAAAGATATGTATGTATGTATAACTGAATCGCTTTGCTGTACACCTGAAACTAACACATTGTAAATCAACTATACTTCACTTTTTAAAATTAAAAAATAAAATAAAATAAAATAAAGCTGCAGGAGCTCCACAGCCACTGCCAGCAGCCATCAGAAGCTGGCAGAGCAGCACGAATTGCCAGCAAGAGGAAGCCATACAGCCTCACCTCCACCTCCTGAGTGAAACCCTGTCTCCCTAACGTCACAGCAAGTTATTTAACTTGGACACGTTCTTTCATCATTTGTGCCTCAGTTTCCTCATGTGTCAATGGGGATAACAACAGAACCTACTTCACAGGGTTGTTGTGAACGATTAAGCAGAGCAATTGTATGCCAAGCGTTTGGAGACACATGAGTATCTGATATTATTTTTATTTGCAATACATGAGAAAGCCATTTTGCCAAAATAAGAGGATTTTAAAACATGGTTTGGATTAAAATAACACTTCGGGTATAAAAGCACACTGAACAGAGATTGACATCAAACACTGAGAACAAACAGCCCGCTGGGAGGATGTAAGGCTGTGTGTGCTGAGGCAGGCTGAGACCGCGTCTGACCTCAGATCAAGGAAAATATTTGCACAACAGAGCTGGCATATTCATGCATAGTTCCTATATAGGAAAACTGGCAAACCAAACAGTCAGAGAGGGAGGGATGAGTAAGTGTTTTTTACTCTGATATTCTGTTCCAACTCAGGGTAGGTGAATTCTATCTATCATAAGGGCTGCATCCTCTTAGTTGAAGGCTTTAGTGTAAAATGCAAGTACAACTTACAGGTTACATTTTAAGCTCTTGTCAGTCATTTACACTTCAGCGTGAAGAAAAAAATCTGAACGGAGCTTGGGTGGGAGCCCTTTGCTCATGTCTTACCCTAACTAGGCCCTTGCTCCCTAACCCTACTCCCACCCCCGCAAATCCTGCCCATTATACACAGTGTAGCCTTGCTCACAGCTTAAACTTGACTAGCATTTCCTTTTTATTTCTTTGGCTTAGAACAAAGTCATTTATTAGATTTTTTTTTTTATTGGAGTATAATTGCTTTACAATGTTGTGTTAGTTTCTGCTGTACAACAAAGTGAATCAGCTATATGTATACATATAGCCCCTCCCTTTTGGACCTCCCTCCCATTCCACGCCCCCCCATCCCACCCATCTAGGTCATCACAGAGCGCTGAGCTGAGCTCCCCGTGCTATACGGCAGGTTCCCACTAGCTATCTGTTTTACACATGGTAGTGTATTTATGTCAAGCCTAATCTTCCAGTTCATCCCATCCTCCCCTTCCCCCGCTGTGTCCACAACGTCCATTCTCTACATCTGCGTCTCTATTCCTGACCTGGAAATAGGTTCATCTGTACTATTTTTCTAGATTCCACATATATGTGTTAATATGCGTTATTTGTTTTTCTCTTGCTGACTTACTTCACTCTGTGTGACAGACTCTAGGTCTACTTCCTTGGCTGTCGAGCCTCGCTGTTCTCCTACATCCCTGATAGGAAGTATAGGCTGTGCCACAAAATTTAGCACTTCTTTATATTCTGCCATCCACTGTTCCACGCTATTTTGGGGTATTTATCTTAATTGCATCTGCAAGTTCGAGGACCCCATCTTACACTTTGGGTTACCTCTCATCCCTCAGCACAAGGCTGCATACAGAATAGTCCTCAATAAACTCTTGTTGGATCACGAGGAAGGTGAGGCAGAAAACCTGGGACATCCGTATCAGTAGAGTGTAGGGGTAAGCCTTGGATTTGGGGCTGGAGAAGGTCGTTGTGACCTTAAAGAGAACATTTTCGGTGGGGAACTGAAGTGGGGGGCAAGGAGGAAGGAGCAAGAGGGTGGTGAAAACAACGGAGGCAAGAAGTGTAATAGAAAGTCTTTTTTGCTGCCTCCTTCCTCTTTATTTTTTTCTTTCACTATTATTGAGATATAATTGACATATAGCACTGTACAAGTTCAAGTTGTTCAGCATAATGACTTGACTTAATATATTATGAAATGATTGTACAATAAGTTGTTATCCATTATCTCATATGGATACAAAAAAAGATTTGTTTGTTTTTTTCCTGGTGTTGAGAACTTTTAGGATCTACTCTCTTAGCAACTTTCAAATATGCCATACAGCAGTGTTAACTAAAATCATCATGTTGTACATTACATAGTACTTATTTATCTTATAACTGGAAGTTTCCTTTTGACCACTTTCCTCCAATTCCCCCTGCCTCTGGTAACCACAATGTGTTCTCTTTTTAATATGAGGTTTTTTTTTTTTTTAATTCCATATGTAAGAGAGAGCATACAGTATGTGTCTTTCTCTAACTCATTTCACCTAATATAATGCCCTCAAGGTCCACTCATGTTGTCCCTAATGTCAAGTTTTCATTCATTCTGTTTTACGGCTGAATAATATTCCATTGTATATGTACACCACAGCTTCTTTATCCATTCGTCCATGGATGGACACTTCAGTTATTTCCATATTTTGGCTATTGTAAATAATGCTGCAATGAACATGGGGGTGCAAATATCTTTTCAAATTAGTGTTTTCATTTTCTTCAGACAAATGCTCAGAAGTGGGATTGCTGGATCATGTGATCAATTAAAATCAAAATTTTTAATTTTTTGAGGCACTTCCATACTCTTTTACATGGTGGCTACACCAATTTATATTCCCACCGGCAGTGCACAAGGGTTCCAATTTTTCCACATCCTCGCCAACACCTTTTGATGATAGAAAGTCCCTTTTAAAAAGAGTTCATCAGCAAAGGCTATTGGAGGAGGCCATAAGGAGGGAGATTTTCAAGAGAAAAGAGACTTGAGCTTGTGTGTATGCTGGAAGGAATGAGACCACAGAGAGGAAGCATTTGTAGGTGAGGAGAAAAGGGAGAATTGGTGAATTGCCATCCCCGAAAGGAATGGGATCAAGGGTCTCAATAGAGGAGTTAATCTTGGTTAGAAGGAGGGATCCCTGCTCTTCTGAGACAGAAGGGAAGGAAAAGTGGGTGAGGACACAGAAACACTGAGAGGTAGAAAAGTAAATGGATGAGGGAAGGAACTGGCAGACTTGACCTTCTTAAAAAATCGAGAATCTAGGTTCCCTCCAAGGGAGGTCATCCCACCTCTTCTCACCTGTATCCCAGAGTTTGGGGCTTGATAATAGTGGAAAGAATGTTCAGAGCAGGTGCTGAGATATCAGCAAAGAGGTGCTTAGAAAGGGTACTCAGCAACTCTGAGGACCCTGCTCTAACAGGCTGCCACAGATGTGCATCAGACCCAAGCGGGTCACTAATCCATCTGGCAATTCTGTGTCTGGCACCTATCTTCTGCTGGTCTTACTTAAAGCCTTAGAGATTCAGCTGTGAACTAGGTGATTCCGTCCTCTTCTCAAGGAGTTTGTACACCGGAGGGGAGACAGACAGGCAAATAGGTAGTTCGTGGACACAGTGCAGGGAGTGTTACAATAGGGGTAGATATGGGAGCTGTGCAGAGATGACTCCAATCTTGAGAGAACTAAAGGCTGCGAAGATTATTCCAGCCATGGTCAGGGGCAGGATCAAAGGCCCAAAGGCAAGAAAGGGCCCTGCATTTTTGGAAACTGAAAGTGGAGCAGTGTGCCTGGAGGGAAGAGAAGGTGACCAGTCAGGGAGGTGGGAGGGGCCAGATCGCGAGGAGCCCAACCTGTGCCTCCAGGGCCCACGCAATGTGCTCCAGGGTTTCATCCTGCAGGGAGGGAGGGAGTTTGTAAACAAACAGGCCTGTTAAGAGAGTAGTGACAGTGGAAATGAACAGAAGTGAATAGATTTGAGGGGTTTATAGGAGGAATAATTGACAAGCCTTGTTAATTGATTGGATAAGGGAGAAGTGAAGGAAGATTCTCAAGTTTCCAGCTTGGGCAACTGGATAGAGAGTGGTGCCACTCACTGAAAGAGAGAAACAGGAAGAAAAGCTAGTTTATGGGGAAATAGGATAAGCTTATTTTTGAACATATGGTCTTTGAGAGGCCTATGGGAAATGTAAGTGGAGAAGGCAATGTACAGTGTATGCATCTGGAGCCCAGATGAGAGGTCTGGCCTGGAGGCACTAAATTATTGGTCTTCAGCATGGGATGATAAAGGAGGCCACAGAGTCACTGGGCTGAACCAAGGGACAGGGGAGAGTAAGAAGAGACTGAGGCTAGAATAAGAGAGACCATAACCACTTAGGGGCGGGCAGAGGCTGAAGAACCCACAGAGGAAGAGAAACTCACACAGGAAACTGACGAGGGAAAATAGTAGGAGGAAAAGTAGGAGGCAAAGATGAAAGAGTGTGATGTTATGGAAGTCAAGGGAAGAAAAGGCATTTCAAGGAAGGGACAATTAACAATGTCAGAAGCTGAGGAGAAGCCAAGGAAGAAAAGACTGAAGATTGTCTGTGGGGTCTCAAAGCCACAGGAAGATTTTAGTGAACTTGGTATGACTGGCTTGGAGGAGTGGTAGGTGGATTCAGAAAAAAAGGGAGGACGGAAAGACAGTGAGAGGGGACCACTGTTTAAAGAAGGTTAGGGACTTCCCTAGAGGTCCAGTGGTTAAGACTTCGCCTTCCAATGCGAGGGGTGCAGGTTTGATCCCTGGTTGGGGAGCTAAGATCCCATATGCCTCGCAGTCAAAAAACCAAACATAAAACTCAATATTGTAACAAATTCAATAAAGACTTTAAAAATGGTCCACATAAAAAAATCTAAAAAAAAAAAAATTAAAGAAGGTTAAGTAGAGGAGAAAATAGAATGACAGATGGAGGGGGCATATGGGGTCAAGGAAAGTTTTTAATTTCATTGTCATTTAAAAAAATTGGAGTAAATTGAATTTTTAAAAATGCTGATGGGTAGGAACCTGTAAAAGAAACGTTGAAGAAATAGGGAGAGTGAATTAACTGATAGAAATGGAGTTCCTGAGGAGGCAAAATGGGATAGAACTCAGAACACCGAGGAAGGCCTTGGACTAATGCTCACAATTACAGGAAGTTTCTTGTGTGAGGCCTTCTGCCGAGCCTTTTATGTCCATCATCTCATTTAATGCCCACAACAATCCAATAAAATAGGTACTATTATTATCCCGATTTTTAAGTGGGGACCAGTTTTTAACTGAGGCCCACACAATTGCCTCAATTAGTGTCACAGAGCTCGTAAGTGGTGGACCTGGGACTTTAATCTCATCAGGAGTGGAAGAGGAGAAGATGGACTCAGATGCGGGCAGGTTTGCTGGCAGGAAACTGTGGGCATTGTCTTCTACCTCTGTGAATTGGGAGGTGGGGGGAAGGGCAGTGGAAGGGCCAGAGGGGAGGGAGAGGTTGCCTGCAGTTGTGAGACGGTCGTGAGAGATAAGCAGCTGACAGGGCCACATCTCCAGCAGCTCCTGGCAGCCAGGGAGCAGAAGCAGAGGCGACGGCCACACAGGACTGGGGATTGATTCTCCCTTGTCCTTCCCTGTTTTTACCTGTCAGACCTGAGGGAGGACCTACCTTGGAGGTGTACTAGCTGGAGTGCCAATGTAGAAAGAAAGGGGCAGGAAACTCTGGTTACCTGCCAATGCTAATACATGTCAGAACAATAGTCCTGCCGGGTCCTGGAAAATTATGGTGCAACGCCCATGTCATTATACCATCCCTATAATTTTTCACTGGCTTTTGGAGCAACTTTGTAATTTGTCTTGAATTTCATTTTTGAGTTACCAAATCTCAGTAGCATAACAGTTTTTAGTTCTCAAATGTTTCATTCATTTCATCATTCATTTATTCATTCCATGAATATTGATTGGGAGGCAGTGGTGGCCAACACATCCATTTTCCCTGTCCTCCAAAGCCAGGGAAACAGATCTATTTTAACTAGAGTGTAAGTGCCACAGGTCAGAGACTTGGATTATTTTGTTCATTGCTGTATTCCTAGTGCCAACAGCAGTACCTGGTATGTAATAGATTCTCAATAAACAGGTGTTGTATGCAGAAGCACCTTGAACTGTGAAGCCAAAGGAGTTTAAGCTTAAGCCCCTCACTGGCACTGGCCCCTTCCAAGGCTCTGGGAGAGGCCCTACTATGTGCTTTCATGGTTATATGTTTTTATTAAAATTTCAAAAGTAAGATATTTTAAGATTTCAAAAGTAAGATATTTAATAGTTAAGACCTCTGTCTCTACTCCAGTTTCCCCTCCATCACCTTCCCCTCCTGTCAAGGGATATTGGAGTGGCCATGGGCATTTAGGGATCCAGCTAAGGGGCAGTTGTGTTGAGAATACATTTAGTATGGGATGTGGGGGACACAGTTATATGGTATGCTGTTATTTAAGTGTAGAGTTATTGCTAGCTGTCCCAGTGTAGGAACAGCTTACAGGAGTACTCCCACCACCCACTTTGAAGACTCACGTGGCATGTCACAAAGGAGCAGGGTCAGATGTGGTGTCACAGAAATGAGCATGTCCTAGGCTCCTGGCACTAGAAGTTCGTGGGTGGTAGAGAAAGAAGATCTTCCTTAAAAAGGGCCTCCAAAATTGTTTCAGGCCCCTCAAAACGTGAATCTGCCCTTGGCTGGATAAATGGGTGAATCTAAATCCTCTCGGGATGAGAAATAATCAGCTCCTACTTTAATTTTCTCTAGTACTTACAGACAATAGAGTTTAGTTCAATGCTTACTTTTGGTCCTAGGGAATACATCACACCCTTCTAGTAAATGGTTCGTCTTCCTAAATGATGCTCTTGTGAGACTTCTCTCCAAAGGGCAGCTAGCTTGCAGTCACATCTTCAGAGCTGAGGTAGCCATCAAATTTTAATTCCCTATATATAATAGCCAAGTAAATATTGTCACTGTCAAGTTCTTTGTACCAGTTGCTTTAGCTAATGGTTATATTAGTAGATTTCTGGTGGTGTTCATTCATTCATTCAATAAATGTATTGAGTCTTTACTATGAGTCAGGCATTGGGGGTAAAACATTAAACAAGACACAGTCCCCTTCTTCAGAGAGCTTTTAGTCAAGTGGGGGAGTGAGACATTTAAACAGACAATGACAATTCATCATTTGCACTAAGACAGGGGCAGTGATGAGCACAGCATTTTCAAAGCACTTGGGTGGAGCGCCTGACTCTGGAGGCGAGTCAGGGAAAACTCCTTGGAAAAGCTGAGTCAACCGCTTGGCAGGGATGTGGAAGCACTGGGTGGGAGGGTGAACTGGATCAAAGGTTCCCAAGTCAGGCTGATCAGCACAATCACCTGGGACAGCTTCACAACTTCCAGGCCCACCCCCGACCTACTGACTCAGAATTTCATCTGGGTGAACCTCAGGAATCTGTCCTTTAAAAAAAAAAATCATCCCTGGTGGTGTTTTTGATCAACCAGATCTGGTGAAGTAGATGACCTTTGGGATTGTGGAGGAGATAAAGAGGCCTGCAGGAACCCGGAAGGTCCTATGGTGGAGGCGGCGTGAGAAGGAGGGGCTGAGGATGGAGGCAGGTGGAAGGGATGTTCCGGGCAAGGAAACAAAAGCCTCCTAGATGGGCTGTTTGAACGGATCTCAGGCCCTTTTAGAAGAGTCACTCAGCTCGCACAGCTGCCAGCTAACTCAGGCTCTGAAAGCCGTTTAACAACCTGATAGAGGGCACAGAGCCAGGTGTGTCCTGCAGGGAACAGGTATGTGAGTACCTGTGCTGTGAGCAAGAAGGAGAAGGCTCAGGCTGCCCTGTGGCTCTACAGGGACTTCCCATCCCCTGAAGGTTGGCCCTAGTCCAGCCTCCAATTCTCTGGTTCAAGGGATAGCTCCTTGTGTCATTTACCTTCAAAAAAAAAAAAAAAAAAAGAAATTAGATGTAATTCATATACCATAAAATTCACCCTTTTAATGTACAATTCAGCGGTTTTTAGTATATTCACAGAATTGTGCAACCATCACCACTACCTAATTTTTGAACATGTTCATCACCGCTGAAGGAAACTTGAACCTATTAGGAGTCCCTTCTCATCCCCCCTTCCCCTACCCTTATCCTTCTCCCCATCCACTAGCCACCACCAATCAGCTTTCTCCCTATAAACGTGACTCTATTGTATATTTCATATAAATGGAGTCATACCATATGTGGCCTTTTCAGAGCATGTTTTTAAGCCTCATCCATGTTTTAGTATGTATTCATTTAATATGTACTTCATTCCTTTTCATGGCTCAAGAATATTCCATTGTATGGATTTTGTTTATCCATTCTTCTGTTGACAGACATTTGGGTTGTTTCTACCTTTTGAATATTAGGAATAATGCTGCTGTGAACATTTGTGCATCAGTTTTTGTGTAAACATAGGTTTTCAATTATCTTGGGTATATATGTAGGAGTAGAATTTATGGGTCATGTGGTAACTCTATGTTTAACTTTCTGAGGAACTGCCACATTGTTTTCCAAAGCAATTGCCCCATTTTACATTCCCGCCAGCAGTGTAGCAGGGTTCTGGTTTTGCCACATCCTCCCCAACACTTGGTTTTGTTCCTTGTTTTTATTAGAGCCTCATCCAATGATGAAGCGATACCTCGTTGTGGTTTCGATTTGCATCTCCATTATGACTAACGACGTTGAACATCTTTTCATGTGCTTATCAGCCATATATATATTCTTTGGAGAAGTGTCTATTCAAATCCTATGCCCATTTTTTTTTTGAATTAATTTATTAATTTATTTATTTTTGGCTGCGTTGGGTCTTCGTTGCTGCGCACGGGCTTTCTCTAGTTGCCGCGAGCGGGGGCTACTCTTCGTTGCTGTGCGCGGGCTTCTCAGTGTGGTGGCTTCTCTTGCTGTGGAGCACGGGCTCTCGGTGCGCGGGCTTCAGTAGCTGTGGCACACGGGCTCAGTAGTTGTGGCTCGCGGGCTCTAGAGCAAAGGCACGGTAGTTGTGGCGCACGGGCTTAGTTAATCCGCAGCATGTGTGATCTTCCCGGACCAGGGCTCGAACCGGTGTGCCCTGCATTGGCAGGCAGATTCTTAACTGCTGCGCCACCAGGGAAGTCATCTATGCCCATTTTTAAATTGAGTTGTTTTTATGTCAAGTTGTATGTGTTCCTTATATATTCTAGATATAAGTCCCTTATCAGTTATATAATTTGTTAATATTTTTGCCCATCCTGTGGTCTGTCTTTTCCCTTTCTTGATGGCATCCTTTGAAACACAAAAGGTTTTACTTTTGATGAGGTCCAATTTATTTTTAACTATTTTTTCCTTTGTCACTTGTGCTTGTATTGTCATATTTAAGAAACCATTGCCTAATCCAAGGTCATGAAGATTTATTTCTTTGTTTTCTTCAAAGAGTTTTATAATTTAGCTCTTACACTTAGATGTATGATCCACTTTGAATTAATTTTTATATGGTGTGATATAGGAGGTCAACTTCATTCTTTTGCATGAGGAGATCCAGTTGTCCCTATACCATTTGTTGGAAATACTATTTTTTTCCCTCTTGAATTCTTGGCACCCTTCTTAAAAATCAATCAACCATATGTGAGGGTGTATTTCTGGACTCTCGATTCTATTCCATTGGTCGATATCTCTATCCTCATGCCAGTACCACACCTGTCTTGACCTTTGTAGAAAAGTTTGGAAATCAGGAAGTATGAGTCCTCCAACTTTGTTTTTTTCAAGATTGTTTTGGCTATTCTGGGTCCCTTGGATTTCCACATGAATTTTAGGATCATCTTGTTAATTTCTGCAAAAAAGTCAGCTGGGATTTTGATAGGGATAGCATTGAAGTCATTTATTCTTGAAGCAGTTTCATGAGGTCACTAAAAGGTCAGAGAGGGACACAGGTATTTATTATCACCTTGACATATAGGAAAACTGAGACCAGAACAATGCATTTTAAAAACCTCTCAGTCTGACAATGCTGCTTTCAACAGTAGGACGGATACCTCCTAACCCCCATGATGCCAATCTCCTTCTCTGTTCTTCTCCATTAATTTTCAAACAAATATTTACTGAGTGCTTGCTCTGTGCCAGGCACAGTTCTAGGTACTCAGAAACTTAGAGGTCAACCTTAAGAAAGGACCATTTGAAATTTGCTGTCAAACCAATTGTTCTTTTTGATACAGAGAGATGATGTCCATTAAAAATTTCATGCTCTTTACTGTACAGAAATTCCCATTTACCATTTTTTTACCATTAATTTACCATTTTTTCCTGATTGCAAAATTAAATGTGCTTATCATAGAAAGTTTGGGAAATACAAAAATTTCAAAGAACAAAATAAAAATTACCCATAATCCCACTAGTCAGAGACGATCACTATTACCATGTTGGTCTAAGTCTCTAAACTCTATAATAATAATAGGTAACATGGTGGTTACTGTGTGTCTGGCCTGTTTAATTACTTCATATTCATCAACTCAATTCAATCCTCACAATAACCCAACAAGTTAGGTATTTATTTTCTTGTTCATTTGTTCAATAAATTTTTTTTTTAGCCCCTATCATGTGGTCATTTGATCCTAATCTATGTGCTCAGGATGCAGGGATAGACTATGAAGAAGTGGCATGGGTTGTCTCACTAAGTAAATAGGATAGTCAGGTCTATTTATCTATTTATTAGGATTATAGTAGAAGTTCTGATGCTGTCCAAGTACCCCTTCAGGACTGAGGACATTTCCCCCAGCTGCTGGGAGTGTTGACAGACTTCAGCGTTTTTGGAAATTGCCTTTGATGGAGAAAGTCACCTTACCCAAGATCACACTGGCTTCAGGGGCAGCCTACACCCAATGATTGGTTAATGTGAGGATTCAAAGATCTGTTCCCTTGCCCCAGCTTGACACTACTCCAAAGGGTCAGTCCAGCTTTAGATCTTCACATGGGCCTGGCTAAGGCCTCACTGAGGCTGCACTGTGGTCCAACCAACTTCTCCCTGTATACAATCCTGCCCCCTTCACTTCCCATCCAGAGGTGTTGATATCAAGAGTGCTTCCTAACATAACTTCTTCTGTGTTGATACCTGCCTTAGGATCTGCTTCCCTGGGAATTCAACCTATGACTATTGGTATCAGCAGTGGTTGAAGAAAGAAGGTGCTAAGATAGGATTTTGGAATTAGATCACCCATCATCCAGCTGACAGTAAGGACCCTGCCTTACCTAGTAAGGTAGGAGTGAACTTGTTAAACCTTTCACTGATGGTAAACTGGGATAGTATTCTGGTGGAAGGGAATGGCACTAGTGGGTGTGATATATCAGGCATTTGAGAAATATGGGGGAAATAGTAACTACTGGGACAGTGGAATTAGAATAATTAATACTTTGCAATATTGAGAAGGATTAATCAGCAATTAAAAACCTGGTGTGAAAGCCAGAGGACCTCTTTGGGAACATATAAGGAGACGCTCACCTGTGCCTGGAGGACAGGGAAAGCAGAAGAGCAGGTCCAAGACTTAATCACAAGAGTAGCGAGCACCAAAGATGGTCAAACTCCCAACGTAGACAGGACAGAGCCCTTATTGGGAAAGAATGGAACCTCGACACATGGAATGTGAATATCTGAGTTGATGTACCCCAAAACCTTGAATTTCCAGGTTACCTGAACCCTCGGAGCCTGCAGAAGTGGCCCACCTCTCCCTAAGAAGGGCTGGCACTGCCCCCTTGCTTAGAGAGGTTGCAGGGGACTCTCCCTGGCAGGACACACACCCCTCCTATAGAATCTGCCACCATCTGCCCTCCTGACCACTAGGCTAATACCTAAGGTAAAGCCACAGCATAACCTGGACAGAGACAAGCTAGGCCTGATAAGGTAGGATAGGGCTCCTACTCCAGAGGCCCTGCTAAACCTACCAACATACACCAGGAGCTGCTGTGAGAGCACGCAGGCGACTGCATTCTGAAGGTGCAGGATTAACAGGGATAATGTAAAAAGCCGGAAAAGAGATTTTCAATTTGGGAGCAGTCTTTCAGGACATAGGATTTAATGCCCTGGCAAGATTCCAGGGTGAGAGAGTGAACATGCTGCTAGGATGGTTCTTAGAAGCATGGAAAACTGATAGCCCACACTAAGTGAGGTAGAAATGCCAGAATAGCCGTGGCAGATGATGGAAGATGGGAATAAAAGGCTCAGAGAAGTGGGCACGTTAGAACTGATATACTATGTGCAACAGAAAAGCCTGCCAGGTGGCTGTGTCCCATAGGAAGGCCTGGAGGATACCTCAAAGCGTAAGAGGTATCCTGGTGAGTGTGAGAGGGGCACCAGTGTCACTAAGAGTCTATAGGCCAGGGCTAAGGGTAGGAGATACCATCACAGAACCCGGCTCACTAATGATAGTGGGGATGATAGGACCCTGAAACAACAGGGACCAGATGTGGTAGCTCACCCTCAGTAGCCAGGTGGATGCAATTGTCCTAATGAGTAGCAAGGCTGGAGTGGCAGCCAGGGGACTCTGGCCCCCAGAGAGTTGTGGAGATGGTTAATAGAACACAACAGAAGTAATTGGGCAAAAGTGTTCTCCTCAGTCTGATGATGAGTAATCCAAGGATGGCAGCCCCAATAAAAAGCCACAATCCCTTGCTCAGTTTCCAGAAAGGAACTAGTTTTCAGACCTAGAACTCATGCATTGAAAGAAAGGTCAGGTCCCCAGTAGGAAGTACCCTGTAACACCATGGTGATGTACATGGAGGCATTGCCCAAACCTTTCCCAAAAGGGAACTGTGGCTACTTGTTTGGGTAGTCAGATACTGAGAAAAGGGAATACTCTTTCAAGGACTGTTGGGCATGGGGTCTGAGTTGAGACCCTGATATCTGAAGTATCATCATGAGAACCCTGTTACAGTGGGTGCATATGGGGGCCAGTTAGTAAGTGGAGGCTGGCCCAGGTCTGGCCCCCAGTGTGCCCACTGGGTCCATGGACCCACCAGGTGGTCACTTCCCTAGTCTCTGAATGGACATATCTTGGTTCCTTGGCCTGTGGAATAAAAGCTATTTAGTGGAAAGGCCTTTGAAACTCCCTTTCTTGCACCACTCCTGCCCCCCATGAGCCAAGATAGTAAATAAAAAACAATAGTGCATCCCAGGGAGGATGATAGCAATTCATACAAAGTAATTACAAAAGCAATTCAGAGTCTAAGGGATACAGGGCTGGTGGTCGCCAGCATGTCTCCATTTAATCATTAGTCTGCACCCTGCAAAAGTCAGACAGATCCTGGAGGATGACAAGAGATTACTGTAGTCCACCAAGCAGTAGACCTATCTGCAGCTGCTGTGCCAGATGTTATATCTTTGCTAGAGCAAATTAGCATATCTTCAGGTACATAATATGTGGCCAGGGAACCAATGAGTGCATTTATTTCTATCCCTACCAGAAACAGGATCAGAACAGTTGATTCACCTGGAACAGACAACATATACATTTACAGTCCCTTTTTTTTTTTTTAATATTTTTTTATTTGGTTGCATCAGGTCTTAGTTGCAGCAGGTGGGCTCCTTAGTTGCAACTCGCTGGCTCTTTAGTTGTGGCATGCTAACTCTTGGTTGCGGCATGCATGTGAGACCTAGTTCCCTCACCAGGGATCGAACCCGGGCCCCCTGCATTGGGAGCGTGGAGTCTTAACCACTAGCCACCAGGGAAGTCCCTACATTTACAGTCTTGCCTCAGGGCTATGTTAATGCTCCCACTCTTGGCATTATGTGGTCCCAAGAGACCTGGACTGGTTGGATATTGATGACATCATGCTAGTTGGACCAGATGAGCAAGGAGTGACTAGCTCATTAGAGACCTCTGTAACACATGCATCCCAGAGAGTGGGAGAAAAACCTTATGAAGATTCAGAGGTCTCACATGTCTGTAACGTTTTTAGGGGTCTAGGGGGTCTGGGGCATGCTGAGACATCCCCCCTCCAAAGTAAAGGATATAGTAGTGGCTCTTGCATTTCCCACCACAAAGAAGGAAATCCAACACCTGTTCACAGGCAGCATATTCCAAACCTGGGAATATCACTTCAACCCGTATACCAGGAGACATGAAAGCCTGTCAGCTTTAAGTGGGGCTAAGAGCAGGAAAGGGCTCTGCAGAGAAAGTCCAGGCTGCAACGCAAGCAGTCCTGCTACTTGGGCCACGTGATCTGGCAGAGCCTGTGTTCCTAGAGGTATCAGTGGTAGACAAAGACGTCATGTGGAATTTATGACAAGTCCCGATGGGAGAATCACAATGCAGATCCCCAGGGTTCTGGAGCAAGGCCATGCCATCTGCCACGGAGAATTAAACACCTTTCTAGAAAGCTCCTGGCATGCTATTAGGCCCTAATAGAGACAGACACCTGACCGTGGGACAACAAGTGGCCAGGAAGCCAGAACTGCTCAGCATGAGCTGGGTTCTGTCAGAGCCGCTGGAATCATAAGGTCAGGCAGTCCCAGAAGTAGTTCATCATAAGACGGAAATGCTGCAGCCAGGGTCAACCGTGAGCAGGAATGATGGGTATAAGTGATCTACACAAGTTGGTGACCCAGACACACAGGCCACCCGTCACTGCTGCACCAGCCCCTCTCCCTCAGCTCACTCCCACGGTTCCATGTGGATCCCTGGATACCAGGTGATGACCAGCTAATGGAGGAGGGAAAATCCTTAGTGAGGTTCATGGATGAGTTGTCTTGATATGTGGGTACGAGCTGAAAATGCATGGGTAGCTGCACTACAGTATCATTCTGGGGTGATCCGAAAGACAATGGAAAGAGAAATCCTCTCAATGGCAAGACCTTCAGGCACTGAATCTGTCATCCAATTTGTGTGAAAGAAAGAAGTGGCTTGGGTTTGGGAATAAATAAAAACTCATGGGCAGTGGTGAACGGCTTGGTCAGTGGCCTTGAAAGAGAAAGAGTTGAAGATCAGGATTAGGAAGTCTGTGGTGGAGACACTTGGATGGACATGTGGGAACCGGCATGCAGGGTGAAGGTCGTTGGCTAGCATGCCTATGAGATAGTACTTACCAAAGAAGAAGAATTAAACAACGAGGTAGGCAAAACTGACTCAGCCCGTTAAAGTCAACCCACCTCTGTCATATCTGCTGGCACACTGGGTGCATGAGTAGCCATATTGTGAGGGACAGAGGCTATGCATGAGCCCAACAGCATGGGATCCCCCTCACCAAGGCTGATCTAGCTACTGTGGTATACGTCCAACCTGCCAGCAACAGAGATCAACTCTGACTCTTTTCTTTGCTATCATCCCTGAGGAAACCAACCAGCTACCTTACAAGGAGTAGCAATTAAATTTTTTAAATAGAAAAACTAGCAGAAAATATAACATTTATTAGATCGGTGCAGGAATGACAATTTTTCATGGCTTTAAAGCAAGAGAAGCTATCAGTGAGGAAAAGATGAACAGATTTGAATATTTTAAAATTTAAAACTTCTGTGCAAACGAAGAGATAAAAGATGGAGAACATTTGCATTAAATTCTGACACATAAATGATTAATGTGTTATGACTTTAATTTATAGCTTACTCAATGTATGAGAAAAGCACTGGGGCCCTAATAGATGAATGTAGAATATAACAACTACCATTTATTGAATATTTTTCTATGCTCACATAGATTTACAAAATCAAATTGTACTGATTGTTTTGTGTATAAAATGTTTTATAAACAGCTTTTCTCACATAACAGCACAGACTATGTTACTAACTAGTCTTCTAGAACATAGTTTTCAGTAGTTACAAAGTATAATATTTCATTGATGAGGAAGTACAGCTCTATTTTAAAGTTTTCTTTCTTCCTTCCTTCCTTTCTTCTTCCCCTCCTTCCCTTCCTTTCTCTCTCTCTCTTTTTTTTTTTTGCAATTAATGTTGCAAGACTTAGATATTCCATTGATGACTTTGCCTTTTCTCCATGCAGGGCCTCAACCAGTACTGCTATCCAAGTGCTTCTAGAGTGTTCCAATCTGCCAGCATCAGATCGCACGTAACATTGTATTAAACCAAGGGACTCACTTTGCAGTAAAAGAGGTGCAAATGTAGGCCCATGACCATAGGCATACATCATACTATCTAGTCAGAGAGAGTGAAGGAATAGGCTGTTGAAGCATCAACTTGAAGGCATTGCTAAGATGGCGACATCCTTTTTCAATCTGGGAACCAAGAGGTAGAAGCAAGAATGACTCCCTTTACCATCACTCTCAATGATCCACTCAGGGAATTTGCGCTTCCTGTCTCTGCAGCTCTGGGATCTGCAGGGTTAGAGATCCCGGTTATAAAAGAAGAAATGCTTCCACTAGGGGACACAGAAAAATTCTCACTGAATTATAGGCTATGGCTGCCCCTTGGGAACTTCAGGCTCTTCGTGCCACATGACAAGCAGTCAAGAGGAGGAGTCCCCATCTTGGCAGGAGTGACAGACCCTGACCAGTAGAGAAGGCAGGATGGCTATTCCACACTTGGGGCAAGAAGAACAATGTGGCATGCAGGGGGTCCATTTGGGTGACTCTTGATACTTCCTCACCCAATTTTGACAGCTGCTGGACAAGTCTAGAAGCTATGGCTGAGAAGGGCATGGGGACAGGGAACAGAACCATCAGAGGCGAGGGGCTGGGTCACCCACCAGGTAAGCCACCTAGATCAGCAAAGGTGCTATTTGCAGGTGAGGGGACTCTAGAATGGGTAATACGGGGAAGGAGAGAAAATAAATTTCAGCTGTTGCCCCAAGACAATCTGCCATGCCAGGGGCTATGGTTCCTCCCCTTAACCTCTCTCTTGTAAGTTTCCCCTCAGAAAGAAGCCTCCTGGAATTCTGGAGGAGCTGCTCCCCAAACTTCTATCAAGTGGTAGATCTGAGCACAGAAGGGGTGGATTACAATGGATGCTGTAATGCACCGCCCATGATCCGCATCAGGGCTGATGACCTTATTCACCCAATTTGTTGGGAGTGCGGCCAGCAGACATCCCTCAGCTGTCAGCCTTCCTCTGGAACTGCCTCTGCTGAAGACAGTCGCCTGGTCCCTTCCCTACAGCTGCCTTCCAATGGTCAATTCAATCCAATGTCTGGTTGAATCAGGTAGAGAGTGTCTTAGCCCCTCACTCTAACTCTGCCAGCTTCAGAGCTCCGTGTGGGGTTGGCTTACAGCTTTGTTGAGACAGACCAACCCCTCTTCTTCCTCTCCCTCATGTGGGAGTTGACCCCAAGAGCACTCCTAAATAAAATTCCTGCATGTCAATCTCCACCTCCGAGGCTGCCCTCTGGGGAACCCATCATGTGACAGTGCTATCTGAGCAGACTTGAAAGGAATAAGAAGGAAGATCATTCCAGGCAAAAGGGTGGCTACTCCCAAAGCCCTAAAGGCAGGAATGTCTGTGTGGGTAAGAAACAGCAAAAGAACCAAAGTGGCTGTAGTGGAAGGGAGTGAATGGGGAGAGAGGTGGAAGATGAGATTAGAGTGATATCAGGAAACCAGATCATGGAGGACTTTGAAAGCCCTCACTGGGATTTGGCTTTTTACTCCAAGTGGACACCATTGCAGGGATTTGATAAGAAAAGTGACATAATCTAACTTAAAATGTAAAAGAATCATTCAGGCTGCTGTCTTGAGAAAAGAGTGGTGGAGGGGGCTTCCCTGGTGGCGCAGTGGTTGAGAATCTGCCTGCTAATGCAGGGGACACGGGTTCAAGCCCTGGTCTGGGAAGATCCCACATGCCACGGAGCAACTAGGCCCGTGAGCCACAACTACTGAGCTTGTGCGTCTGGAGCCCGTGCTCCGCAACAAGAGAGGCCACAATAGTGAGAGGCCCGTGCATCGCGATGAAGAGTGGCCCCCGCTTGCCGCAACTAGAGAAAGCCCTCGCACAGAAACGAAGACCCAACACAGCCAAAATTAAATAAATAAATTAATTAATTAATTAATTTAAAAAAATCAGTTGATTAAAAATAAGTGGTGGAGGGCAAGGATGGTCACAGGGACACTAATTAGGAGTCCATTTCAGTAACCCAGGTGAGAGGGGATAGTGGCTCAGATCAGGCTAGTAGTGGTGAAGGTGGTAAAAGCTGATCTGACTCCAGATATATTCTGCAGGTGGAGTCAACAGATTTTCTAAGAGATTGGATGTAGGGTATGACAGGGAAAAAAAAAGAATTAGGGATGACTCTAAGGTTTTTGTTGTGAACAACCTGACGAACGGAATTGAGGTAGGAATGCCACGGGTGGAGCAAATTGGGGAGTGAGAATAAGGATGTTAATTTTGTTTTGTATATTAATTTTGAGATGCCTATTAGACATCCAAATAAAGATGTTGCGTAGTCAGTTGGAAAAACCAGCCTGTATTTCGGGGAGCGGTCTGGAATGGAGATATACGTTAGAATCATCTGCATACAGATATTATTCAAAATCTTGACACTGGATGAGACCATCAAGGGAGGGTGAAGGGGTGTAGATGGAGAAGAGAAGACCAAGGACTGAGTCCCAGGTGCTCTGTCCTTAAGAGGGCAGGGAAAAGGGAAGATACAGCAAAGGAGATGGAGGAGTGACCAATGTGAGGTAGGAAGAAAATCTGGAGTGTACAGTGTCCTGGAAGCCAAGAGAAAAAAGTATGTCACAGAAGGAGGGGCCAACTGTGCCGAATTATGCCCAATTATGATGAGAGCCAAGGATTGTTTGTTGAATTTAGTCAATGTTGGTGACCTGGACAACATCAGTTTCACTGGAGTGGCGAGGGCAAGAAACTGGTGGGAGCCGATTTCAAAGAGAGTGCAGGTAGCCTACTCTTTTGAGGAGTTTTGTTGCCAAGAGATGTAGAGAAATGGTGAGTCATGGCTGGAGAAATGGTTAGGAGAAGGTACTGTTATTGTGCCCATTTTACAGATGAGGAAACTGAGGCTTAAAAAAAGTTGAGGAATTTGCCCAGGTTCATTCAACTAGTAAGTTGTGATTTGAGCACAGATCTGTGTGATAGAAACTTACGCTTTCTTAAAATTTTCTGTTATAAAACTGATGGGGGCTTCTCTGGTGGCGCAGTGGTTGAGAATCTGCCTGCCAATGCAGGGGACACGGGTTCGAGCCCTGGTCTGGGAAGATCCCACATGCCGCGGAGCAACTGGGCCCGTGAGCCACAACTACTGAGCCTGCGCGTCTGGAGCCTGTGCTCCGCAACAAGAGAGGCCACGATAGTGAGAGGCCCACGCACCGCGATGAAGAGTGGCCCCCGCTTGCCGCAACTAGAGAAAGCCCTCGCACAGAAATGAAGACCCAACACAGCCAAAAAATATATATATATATATATATATAAATTAATTAATTTTAAAAAACTGATGAATATTCTTATAGATAAGCATATAATTACATCTCTGATTATTTCCTTAAAATGAATTTCTAGAGGTAGAAATTCTGGGTCAAAAGGTATGCACCTGTGGATAGCTTTGAATCCACATTGCCAAAGCCCTGCAGAAAAGCTTGTAGCCGGTTACACTGCCATCAGCAGCCTATGAAGTCTGTTTCCCTGCATTACTGCCAACACTGGATCCTATCTTTTCTCCCCCCTCAGTTGCAGAGGTGAGAATAATAGTATCTTATTTTGCATATGTATGATTACCAGTTAGAGCTGACCATGTTGTACAAGCCTGTTTCCCAGCATCCCTTTGGCTTCTGCTGATGTTTATCACTCTCAGGCCTGATCACCCTCACCTGACCACTCTCTTCACGAATACTCATCCCCTGCAGCAACATGTCCAGTTTAGAAGATAAACTGCACAGAGCAAAATAGAATTAAAAAGTAATAATAGCTTTAAGGTAAGAAATGAGATCTTGAGTGGTTTTTATATCTGAGAGACTGTGGAAGAGCTAAAATATTAGGAAAAGTTGGGGGGCAAAGTGGAACTGTGTCTAAAAGGACCCTGTATATGATCCTCTATGTGACTATGACCTGAGAGTATCCAGTTCCAAAGAATCCCCCAGAGGGTGCATGGGCGGGGAAAGGGAAATCCCTTTGGAAAATATACTTTGTAGCCCATAATTTCCAATTTCGCCACTTGTTTTCTTTTAATAGATTTTTTTTTTTCCAACAGCTTTTCTGTTCTTCCTTTGCTCTTCAGTCTGGGAAGACAGCTGATAAACTGGCCCTTGCACATTTGAAAGAGATAAAGATATTTATTTATGCCAGCAATACTAGTTGTAGAAAGATTAGGAAATAAAGAGAAGCAGGAAGAAAAATAATTAAACCAACAGAAATTCCTCCCACTGTGCTCTAGATAATTATTATTTATATTTTGCTGATTTTGGTTTCCAGATATATTTTAAAAAATTATTTATTTACTTATTTTTGGCTGTGTTGGGTCTTCGTTTCTGTGCGAGGGCTTTCTCTAGTTGCGGCAAGCGGTGGCCACTCTTCATCGCGATGCACGGGCCTCTCACTATCGCGGCCTGTCTTGTTGCGGAGCACAGGCTCCAGACGCGCAGGCTCAGTAGTTGTGGCTCACGGGCCTAGTTGCTCCGCGGCATGTGGGATCTTCCCGGACCGGGGCTTGCACCCGTGTCCCCTGCATTAGTAGGCAGATTCTCAACCACTGCGCCACCAGGGAAGCCCCTCCAGATATTTTTATTAAAAATTTTACATAATACATTTATATAATCTATTATTTTCAATGAATAAATCTTGAACATCTTTCTGGCTTTCTAGTTGTCAGCAAATGTTGATCTATATTGTCGTTTTTAATGAGTTAATTTTTATAAAATTCCATTATATAGATAATTGTGAACAATTTACTTAATCTCTTATTTTTGGAATTTTAGGTTATATCTTAGTTTTTTACTATAATAAGCATGATAAACAATCTCATACATACATATTTGTGCACTCATCCACTACTACTCTAGTGTAAATTCAAAGTGGGTTTACCAAGTCAAAGAGCATGCACATTTTTAGGCTTTTATTTTTGGTTTGGTTTTGTTTTTTATTCTTGGCTACGTTGGGTCTTTGTTGCTGCACGCGGGCTTTTCTCTGGTTGTGGCGAGGGAGGGCTACTCTTTGTTGCCATGCACAGGCTTCTCATTGCGGTGACTTCTCTTGCTGTGGAGCATGGGCTCGAGGCACACGGGCTTCAGTAGTTGTGGCACGTGGGCTCAGTAGTTGTGGCGTGCGGGCTTAGTTGCTCCGCGGCATGTGGGATCTTCCCGGATCAGGGCTCGAACCCGTGTCCCCTGCATTGGCAAGCGGATTCTTAACCACTGCGCCTCCAGGGAAGCCCTTTTTAGGGGTTTTGAGATGTGTTTCTAATTGCCCAAACGCTTCCCAAACCACTTTATCTCCACAATAGAGTTCTAGCTCATAAACGAACATTGGTTTTCACTAAGCAATGTTCATGCTGAAATAAACAGAAGGAAATCACAAGTTTTCTTTGGAAAGATAGTTCCCCAGGCAAGAATATTACTTAAGAAAGACAAAGTGAAAACAAGAGATAAGTGGAGGGAGGGTAGATTAGCATCTAGAAAGTGAAGAAGCAGGTCTGTACTCAAGGAGGACCTGAGCTTCCAGAAGCTTCATTTGGCCTGGACTCTGGTTAATGGCAGCGGCAGTGCCAGGGCTCTTGTTCGTACCTGTCTACTTTTGCACCTGTCTCCTTCCAACACTCCTATTGACACTTATCCAATGCCAACTCCTTGTGCAGGTGGCTCCTGTAGGCTCGTTGTCACTTTGGAAAGGACCTAATACCTTCCAAGTTCCCTTCCAGCACACAAAACTCCTGCTGGCTGACGGAAAACATGACGGCATCAGAAGAAGGGCCAGGTCAGAGATGAACGGGTGTGGGCACGTAGCTGGCACAGACACCAGGAGGACGTGGTGTCCTCTTAGAGGACCCACATCATAAACAACAGAAGAATCCTCTGCAGGAACACTGACAGCCACCTTCACTCCACACCCTGGTCTCTTAACCCAGCAGGCCCCAAAGCAAGCTCATTATTATCTCCTGTGGGCTCCTGCTCCTGTCTTCACTTACTGGCTTCCCCACCTCTTAGAAGCCCGTGCAGGAGGCCTCATCTGTCACTTGTGACTGCGCCCTCTCCTTGACCTCCAACATCTAAGCTGCCAATCATATGCAGCCATTCTATCCTCAGAGCATCTCCTTCCCTCCTCTCCATCCTCACAGCCTCGGGTAAAACCGCCATACCTCTTGCCCGTGAGAAGGTGGCAGTGTCCTGAATGTGTCTTTCCGTGAAAGTTCAAAACTCTCATGGCTCCACACAGTCTGAAGGGTACTGTTTCCATTCCTGAGTAAGGCACTGACAGCCCTTCCAAACTCTGGCCCCATCCTCGCTTTTCAGCTTCATGCCTGCCCCTTCCCTTCTTGTGTCCCATATGTCTGGACGCCCCCCCCTCCCCAGCAACCACCTCCTTGTGCCTTCGTTCCAGTGTTTTTCCCCCACTGTTCTCACTGTTGCTCAGTCTGCTGAAGTCCTTCTAATCCTTAAAGGCCCGACACAAACATTAATTCTCTGTGGCTTTCTCCAGGCAGAATTAATTATCCTCTCTTCTGTGTTCCCATAGCGTTTTGTCTCTACTGCTGCGGGAACATTCATCATGGTAATAGCTGCCTCCTAACAGACTAGGAGTTCACTGAGGACACAGACTGTGTCCCATTCATCTTTGGATTCCTAGAGCCTAGCCCAATGCCAGGCCTATAGTAGGTGCTTAGTAAATATTGGTTGAATAAGGTTGAGTCAGAAATAGACTCAGGTCACTTGACTCTTATTCAGTGCCTTTTATACTATCCCAAAGCAAAGGCTTGCATGGCTAGGATGGGCATTACCACAAAGCAGGATGGGCTAATCTCTCATCTCTCCACTGGCCATTTCTGTTACCTGTTGAAATTCCACTGGAAATTAATTCTTTTGGGTATGATATTATCTCTAGTTAAATTACAAATATCCCTGGGAGGGATTCATTTTCAACACAATTAACCCTGCAAAAATTTTCATGCTGGAAGGGAACTTAGAAGCTATTAGCTTTTTTTTCCCCCCAGCAACTAGCCTACAAGAGCCACCTGCAGGAGTTGGCATTGGATAAGTGTTGATAGAAAGAGTAGAAGACAGGTCCAGGGAAGGGCCAGTCCTGCATGAAGTACCATGAAAGGAGGTACAGGGCAGCAAGAGGGCATGGATTCCAGGGGAGGGGGTGTTCACTGGAGAAAGGAGTCGTGTGGTGGGAGGAGAGAGGTAGCAAAGAAAAATTTCTCCAACGTCTCAATTTGGTCACATGTCTTCCTTGTGTACAGTACAGATCCCTAGTTCTGATTTCTAAACACCTCTGGTAAATCTTTTTTGCTAGAGTGCCAGAAAATTCTCAGGTAATTTTCCAATTTTAATTCACCTTAATCTTAAAAATAAATACATGCCTCATGGCATTTTTAAGAGGGGTGGGTGTTTGATGAGATGAAATGAGTGACAATAGGGTGTCACAACTCCAGAAAGGTTTCATATCGCTGCTTTAGAGTTTCCCAGTGAGTAGGAGTTTGATGAAGTGAAAAAATGAAATGGCTTCCAAATCACTCTGCCCTACTATGCTGATTTGCAGACACATAAGCTTCCTACACTGCTGAAAAGATCCAGCCCTGGGCTGAATGAACCCTGCAAAGTTAGCGCTTGGCACTCACCCAGCAGTTTGAAAAAGGCAGTGAAAGGAAACGTTACCAGTCAACTGATAGCAGCAGGACCCTGAGGGAGGGAGAGCCCAGCCAAGGCAATCCGGACGGCCATCCAGGTCACAGCACAAAGCCTGCCTGGGAATTCTTAGGACAGCAGCAGGTTGGAGCCCTGGCCTCACATTTCACTCTAAAGGAGGCCACCACCGAAATGGGTTGAGATGCTCCTTTCTGGTTTTCTGTATTCAGAGGTTCACACGCCCAGGAGAAGAGAGAAAAGGACAAATCAGCCTTATTAGCATCTGTCTACTCTTGGGCTTGACTCTGAAGCATCCTTGGTGGTGTCTTTCAGGACTAGAAGAGTCTAGAAGCTGCCAGGCATTCATGACTTAATTTCACATTTTTTAAAGCTCTGGATTATGTAGGACTCTTCTATATGTGATTGTTACCTCGGATTGATACTTCAAATTGTGATCTTCAGATTTCCCAAAGAAGAGAGTTTGAGGAGTCCATTAGGCCGGAATCTGCCTCTTTTAGAACCAGCAGGTGGTGTAGCGATCCCTTCACAGGTGCCCTGCTGAGGCCCAGACGACTTTTTTAGGCTGCACCATGCAGCATACGGGATCTTAGTTCCCCAATCAGGGATCGAACCCGGGCCCCCTGCATTGGGAGCACAGAGTCCTAACCACTGGCCAGGGAAGTCCCTCCGTCAACATTTTTAAAGAAAAGGAACTCTTTCAGATCAAATCTGTGCCCAACGTGAGTCTATAAAACAGAAGAGATGAGGTCCGCTGGTTGACCTGGGATGGGGGCCCAGTGCCTTCACCTCGCCCTCTCCCTTGGGAAGCAAATCTGTCACAAGTTCCAGAATTCTGCCATCATCCAAATCGCAATTTCTCAATCTCCAAGGGAAATTTTGTCATCTGGCATTTCCATGGCAGTTTTAAAATGTTACAGAAGATTTGGCGTGTCCCACTGGGAGGGGCAGGCACCTGTGTCTGGACTTGTAAGCCGGCGGGTGTGACAGGAGAGAGTGACCACTGCTTGCTCGGCTCAGCGGCTCCTGTCCTCCTGTCCTGCTCGCTGTCTACACCGCACAAGGCACCTGGCTGAGAAAAGGGCTTAGGAGGAAGCAGAGGATGCCAGAGAACAGGAAGAGTATGACACACGCCTGAGTTAGGTCAGCGGGCCCGGCAGCTTTCCTTTCCCAGCTGACTCAGGACGCCTCCCCACAAGCTGCTTGCTTGCTGAGGCCTGTCTTGACAACTGGCGTTAGATGGTGGTGACTCATCAGTTTTTACCCCAGGGGTTAATGAACACGCAGCAGAGGCAGACCTGCCACCCCTCAGAATCCTCCCGAAGGCTCCCGATCAGGTGTTCTCCTTGTCTGAAACCCCTAGAGACTGGGGCCACACGAGCAGCTCCCATGCGGGGTCAACGCAAGAATCCAAAGCAGCTGTTGCTCAGGATTTTTCTGGAAAAGAGAGAGGAAGGGGCTCTGCCTCCGTGAGCAGAGGGGGCTGCTTTGGTATTGGAATCAAAATAAAATGAAATGCGTTCTTTGGAATCCGTGAGCTCTGTTCCCGGGACCGGGATGGCATGGGGACAGGCCTGAGCTTTGGGACTGATTTCAGGCGCCCCCAGGCTTTGGCAACAGAGGAGAAGCCCTTGGCCCCGTCGTGCTCCCGATCCCCTCGCCGATCAGGCCCAGTGGGCTCTCCGTGCTCTTCGCACAGCTCAAGACAGGCACACTCAACATCCTGTCCCCCGAAGACTGACCCGACCCGGGGGGCGCGTGCCGAGTGTCTCTGCTTGTGGTGGCAGGGACGGATCGTAAGGCTGCCTTGACCAAAGGCATGAGTCCCCCCGGGGGAGGAGGGCAAGCCAGGCCTCCTCCCTGAGGGGCGCACGTCCCCAGAGCCTGAGCCCAACACTCGGCTCCGTGGACTCACACTCAGTGCTGTCCTGAGAGGCAGCTTAAGTGACAACTGTGGAGATTCCAGAATCAGGAGCTAGGTTATCTGAGCTCAAGGCCCAGCCTCTGTGAAAAGGAGAACGATCATACCTGCTTCCTAGAGTCAGAGCCGAGAATGAGCTAATATCGGTAATGAGACAGGGCCCAGCGCACAGTAGGTGTGCCTTTAGCGCGGCACCCGGATTTGCCTCCACCCCCCCCTCGGCCTCACTGGGGCCACACTCCAGCCGTGATTTCTTCCACCTGCTGAAGACAGGGGCTGCCTCTGGCTCTCTTACCCCTCCTCTGCCCCCATCACATCTCCAGAGCTCTATAGTGTGACATCTGTCCTGGAAGAGTTCCAACCTCCCCGCTCCAGGACTTGCTGGCAGTCAGATCCACTGGTGATTTGGTCGGAAGGGTTGCTTTTCACCTCTTATCCTAAGCTGTGAGGGAAAACAGTCACATACCCTAGAATTCGGCCTCTGCCTTTCTCCCGTGATTATGAGCGCCCGATGTGAGCGGTGAGTACACCGACTGCAGAGGCCCGGCCAGGCACTCACCGAGTGGATTGATGGAGCATACTGAGTTAAGTAAGCAATGTGCTGGACATCTGGGGGTCATGAACTCTTAACTTTTGCTACTTGGCCTCATGCTGTTCAGCCAGTTACTTCTACCTTCTGCCCTTCCTAAATGGGAATAAGCTATCTCTGAGATAGTTTTAAGAGACACTAATGAAAATGATTAAAGTGGAAAGCACAGTGGACCTACGTGCTTTATGTAATAGCATTCAGTCTTTCTTCCTCTCTTTGCAACCTGAACCACAGAATCAATAATGTTTTTCCAAGTGCAATGTCCCCAGAACAAGATGTGAATCCATTCCCTGAGCCCTGCCCTTGGCTGGGGAGTGGCCCCTGCCCTTTGGAGCCTGGTGTCTGGGGCTGGAGCTGGCTTGCCGTGGTTAAGTGCCCATCCCTTCCTGGGATTCCAGCCAAGATACCAGGGTTGCACATTTCTCTAATTTCAGAGGAAGCTTTGTTCAGGGGTTGAGTCTCCACAATGGCTTTGGCCATCTATCTCCATTCTGTATTCTCAGATGTAAATTTAACTGTCTTTTATTGAGTACCTATTGTACTCCAGGCACTGTGCTAAATGCATTCACCAGCATTATCTTGTTTAATCCTCTGAGCAGCTCCGTGAGGTAGGTGTGTTACCACTCCTATTTCACCTGAGGAAATGGACTCGTGGGGGGAGTTAAAGAAGTCAGCAAAGCAACACAGAAAACAAGGGGCAGGGCCAGGATTCTACCCCAGAGCTCTTTATTACTTCCCATGTTTCCTTTATCACAGTTGTCCTGCATACAGATGGTTCCAATTTACGAGAAAATCAAGCTGTAGTCTGAGAAAGTGCTAATTAGAGAGCCCAAGGTAGTGGGGGCTTCTGCCCGTGTCCTGGGAAGGATGCTCTAACTGTGGCTACTGGGGACCATCTGCCTTGAAGGATGAGGGTGGAAGGAAATTTTCCCCCCTCCTTCTTGTCCTGGAGCCCAGTGCAGAGGCCTGCATGCTGTCAGAGCACTTTCTGCAAGCTGCGGATCTGAAACACGGAGGATCCAGGCTGTCAACCCCACAGCAGGGCCCCCGGTGTACTGTGTTTCATTCAGCATTATCGGCAATCCCCATTTCGGCTGAGTCATCCAGGCCTGTGAGAGTTGCCCACTTGCTACAGAGCTTTTCTGCAGCTTGTTTGTGGTGAACCCTTCATATGGTCCCATCCGTGGCAAGTGCAAGCGATGGGTGCAAACTAGAACCAGAGCACAGGAGATGACCCTTTCCATGCTTCTCTTAGTTCTCTATGCAGAGACAAAAGTATTGATTACTAGCCCATCTATCAAAGGGAACAGAGATACAGAGCAAAGTGGAGCTCCCTAAAGATCTACTGATATTTTAACTTATCTTAAAAGGGGGCTGGGGGCTTTCTGACAGTTTTGCTTGGGGACTGGGGCAGAGACTTCAGGTTCCTACATACTATCTGTTCTCCTCTTCCCCTTGAATTATAAAACTCCAAGTTTATTTGGGACAGCAATGTGCCCAGTTATTGCCCAGATTTCTAAGCTTTCCTGACCAATTAGATATAAAAGGATGTTATATGTGCAATTTTCAAGAAGTCTGCTTAGACTCAGATGGGCAAGATGCCCTATTGTTGCCCATTTGCCCTTCTCCCTCTGTCCTGTTGCCTGGAATGCAGATGTGATGGCTGACTTGCCACAGCCCTCTTGGACCTTGGGGAAGCAAGTGCTAAGGATGGTGCTAGAGAAAGCCAGAGCAGCTTGGGGTTCCTGATAACTTCTGGAGCCACCATTCCTGCCCAGGACTGAATTCCTCTGGACTTCTTTCACATGAGAAAATGAACACTTGCTTTGATGGCCACAGAGTGGTTGTCTGTAGATGTTTAGATATGGAGACTTTTGAGGTAGCACTAAATTAATGCCTGAATTCAGTCCTTTGTTGAATAAATTTATATTAAATATCTACCATCTGCCAGGTATTGAGCTAAAATACATGGTCTCTACTCTCAGGAATTTAAACAGGCAACTTAAACAGAGTATACTTTAAGGAAGTACTATAACAGAGAGGAGGTCCCTAACCTAACCTTGGGAAAGGCTTCCCAGAGAAAACTGGGGCTTGTAGGGCAAATGGAAACCAGTCAGGAGTAGAGTAAAGGTAGTCAAATAAGGAGCTTTCTGTAGCTGATATGCAGTCGTTTTTAATGGACTACATTTGTCTTTCCAAACAGGCTATGACCCAGTAGCTGATTCTTGCTAAGCTTGCAATGATCTTGCAAAGATCAATACGGACAGCCACTCCATTACTGGACTCACAGTTTAGAAGGTAGTTTATCTTTTTCCTTCTTTTTAAAAAAAAAAAATGTATTTATTTACTTATTTTGGCTGCATTGGGGATCTTCGTTGTGGCACGCGGGATCTTTTAGTTGCGGAATGCGGACTTCTAAGTTGCAGCATGCATGCGGGATCTAGTTCCTCGACCAGCGATCGAACCTGGGCCCCCTGCATTGGGAGAGTGGAGTCTTACCCACTGGACCACCAGGGAAGTCCCTCCTTCTTTTTCTTTTACCACAATCTTTTCTCCCTTCTAGGGCCTAGAGCAAAGGAAAAAATGCATGTGGATCAAAAATCTGATCCTTTACTGAGAGTAGATTTGGGTGAAGGTCAGCCTCTGGTTGTATCCAGATCAACTTGCATGTTCCCTGTGTGCTCTTAGCCCTAGGCCTTGGAAGAGAGGTGGTGCGGGGCAGGAGAGTGTCCTAAAAGTGATCCGTGGTCTCTAGGGACCAGTTTGATTGTCACTCCCAGTCCTGATCTTATCAGGCCAATTCTAAGTCTGCTGCTTCTGCCCTGAACAGAGGTTCAAAGTTTTTGTTTACATTGAAGATGAGACTGAATTGGTCTTGAGTAGCAGAAACAACTTAAGCCAGCTTAAGCACAGAAGGATAAGTCATTGAATGGGTGAGTTTTCTTCTTATGCCCGCAGCAGGAGAGCAGCTGGGCCTCAGGAAAATACCAACATCGGGGCCTACAGGGTATCAGGGTGTCTGTCCATGCTGCATCTCTATGCCTGAGTCCATTTCTGTCCTCTTACTCTGTAATGGACTTTTTATGCTCTCCAGTCCATATGGTAAAAAAAAATGAAATAAATATTGTTAATAAAAAAATACCCAAAGGCCATTCCTTAGCTCCTGGTGTTTTACATGTTCAAGAGATCAGCCCAGATTGAATCTTTTAGTCTCAATTCCAGATCCTGTGGCAATGACACTAATTAGGTCAGCGTGGCTTAGAAGCCCATCCTGGGATGAGAACCAGGGAAGGGGTCCGCAGACAGAGCTGCAAAGCCCATGCCTGGACCACAGCAATGGGAGCGGACACAACTGGTGAGGCAGGGCAGCAGACAACCCAGCAGGGGTCTGCTCTAGTCTCTGCACAGCAGCCTAGGAGTCCCAGAACTTCCATTTCTCCCCCAGATCCTCCCTGATCCACGCAAGGACCTGTTCCATGCAGTTAGAACCTGATCTCTCAGACAAATGTCTGTACCCTGGCTAGAATATGAGTTCCATAAGGGCAGAGGTTTTAATCTGTCCTGTTCACTTCCTTAACCCCAGAAACTAGAATAATGCTTGGCACCATGGGAGGCACTCAAATACTTGGGACGTCAAATAATGAAATTCAACTTCTCCATTCTCTGCCTTCCTGGAAGGGGAAGGGGGACAGGATGGCAGCCGGGGAGTGAAGCGCACAGGAGAGAGGATGAGAATAGAATCTCCAAAAGCAGCCCCTCGGCATATTTGTAGGCATTGGTCTACCCAGTTTCTGGGCCCTGGACGCGGTTATGGAGCAACGTGCAAGCCCTGATCCTGGAGCCTGGTAGACACCGTTCACTAGATGCAAAGCCTGTCTACTCAGCATTGACAGGCCTAGGTTTATTATCTCTTTGGTCCTGTGATTCCTGGTTACCTTGTAGCCTCTCTGAGTCTTCATTTGTTTATTAGTAAATAGATCACAAGGTTACTGAGAAGATCAAATGATATAACACATTAAATACTTCCTTGTATGTACTACGTACAAGCTGTCCTATAAATATTTATTGACTCTTGCAAAACATGGGGTCGGATTTTGTGTTGTTTTCTGGTGGGTAAATTGGGAATAGGGTAGAATTGTAACTATGTAATTTACTACAGGCCTTGGGTTCTTAGAGGAGATGGAATTGACTGGTATAATTACCATTTCTCACACAAGAATAGCCCTGCCTTCACCTAGTTCCTTTTTTAAAAAAAATTAATTAATTAATTAACTTTTGGCTGCGTTGGGTCTTCGTTGCTGCCTGCGGGCTTTCTATAGTTGCGGTGAGTGGGGGCTACTCTTCATTGCGGTGCGCGGGCTTCTCATTGCGGTGGCTTCTCTTGTTGAGGAGCACAGGCTCTAGGTGCGCGGGCTTCAGTAGCTGTGGCGCACGGGCTTAGTTGCTCCGCGGCGTGTGGGATCTTCCCGGACCAGGGCTCGAACCCGTGTCCCCTGCATTGGCAGGCGGATTCTTAACCACTGCACCACCAGGGAAGTCCCTCACTGGTTCCTTTTGCGGAAGTGCTGTTCTTTCTGTATGAAGGCAAAGCTTTGGCCCATCAGCAGGAGCCCTAAATACAGCATGGGTCAGCTGGGGGGATGACTGCAGTTGTGTTGCCCCGTGGATATCTTCCTACACACATCGTGGGCAGAGGGCCGGTTGAAGCTAAGGGCTCCCATGGAGTGAGTCCTTGGTCTCATTCGCTCTGTCTCCTCCCCACCTCAAGCGCAGTTCAGCCTCTTTGAATCTCCCTTCTGCTACCCGTGCTCCAGCCACCCCCATCCCTCAGATCCTTTTCAGACCTGCATTCCCAGCTCTCCTGCTTCCACAGCCTCGACACCTCTTCTGCTCTAGTTTTGATGCCCTGCCCCCAGCTCTCCCAGGGCTCCCCCCTTCACCCCGCCCCCTCATCCTACACTGACCTGAGAAAGAATGGCTCCCAGGCCCTCTTCCCCCAGACACTCTCCCTCCCTCCCTCCCACCCTCCCCCAGTTTGGCCTCATAGGGCAGACCTTTGTGTTTGAGAATCAACCCTCTCCTCCGGATGTCCCATTATCCACCTTCAGCTGTCAGGGACACAGTGACAATCTGAACCAAATGGAGGATGCAAGAGAAATTTTTAAAAGAGAAAAAGAGAACAGATAATTTCAAAAGGACATTAGGCTCCATTCAGGGACACAGTCTCCAATCAACAAAATGAAAGGCAAGCGGTAGCCCCACAGGGACTGACTGAAAGGCAGCTGGTGGTGAGTGTTCTGGAGCCGGCTTCTCACACAGGCCTCCCTCACTCGCCCAGTGACAGCTCCCTTCCCGGCAACCAGCCCCACCCTGGGGGATTAGGTCTGGACTCCACCCCAAGCGACAGGGCCTGGGGCCTCCCTGCCAGTGGGGCTTCCTCCCTGACAGGACTCACAAAGGCTCCCTCACGAGGGGTAACTGCAGGACGGTGCTTGGCTGACAGAATCCTTTGGCAGAAAAATGCCGTCTGAGTCAGCCCTCAGAAATAATTAACCCTCAGGATGTTTCCTGGAGCACTGAAGTGGGTTGAAGGCCGAAGATGCAGGGAGTGATGCAGCATTTGTCTTCTGAAGGTGAGGGAGGGAATACTTGGGCACTCAGGGCCCTCCCAGCTCTCTGGGCCTCAAGATTGTTCTCAGAGGCGGGCAGAAGGCCCTTATTTCCTTAGAGACTCTTCCTAGAGGCCTGTTTTCATTTAGGGGCTTTTCAGAACGTGAGTCAGGCAGTAAACAAAGAAGAAGAGTCGCTGTTTGCTGCTAAGTGTGGTACCAAGGGCTCAGAGGAGCCACAGGTGAAATCTGAGACCCAGACCAGGCCTCGGGGAATTCACCACCTGCGTAGAGAAGTGAGGCAGGAAAAGACATTAAGTTAGATAGTCTGTTGGTCATACATTCATACATCCAGTGTGAAAAGAGAAAAGGCATTTTCTTGAGCCTAAGCAGATTATTTTACACATTTAGGCCAGGAGCTCAAAGACTTGCTAAGATAATAATGCTGCCCGTGATTTACATTGGTTCTTCCTTCTAAGAAGGCTTCAGAGCTCCCTGCCAATGTTTCAGTGAGACTTGGTCAGATTCTCCTCTTTCATTTCCCTCCTTTCCGAGGCCAAAATTTCTCATCCTCGTTTCACAACCAGGAAGGTTAAGAAACAGGCCACTGGCCGCCCTGCCAGGCAACCAGGCCCACATCTACACAGACTCAAAGGCGCAGCCACTGGCACTTCCATCGTCATGCACACAATGAATCCACTGAGTTTTTAATTGTTAAGTGCACTCTTAGAAGAGGCATATTCCAAAGAGAATCAGAGAATTAGAGAATGACAGACATCACACTGGGGCTTACTGTCAACACATATGACACTGGTGTACTGTATCCAAGATGCTGTAGGCGCTAGCTCTAGTGTCAACAAACTTTTTTATAAAGAGCCAAATAATAAATAGGAAATATTTTAGCCTTTGTGGGCCAAATACTATCTCTGCTGCATATTCTTCTCTTTTTAACACAAAAAATTGTGTTAAAATACACATAACATAAAATTCACCATCTTCTCAAGGGGGAAAGATACTCTTTTCAAAAAATGATTTTGGGAAAACTGGATAACCACATGCAAAAGAATGATGTCGGATCCTTCCCTTACACCATATACAAAAAATGAACTCAAAATGGGTTAAAAACCTAAATATAAGACTCCAAACTATAAAATCCTTAGAAGAAAACATAAGGGAAAGCTTCATGACATTGGACTTGCAATTATTTCTTGGATATAACACCAAAAGTACAGGCAACAAAAGCAACAGTACACAAATGGAACTACATCAAACCTAAAAACTTTTATACATCAAAGAACACAATCAACAGATTAAAAAGGCAACCTATGAAGGGGGAGAAAATATTTGCAAGTCACATATCATCTGATACCCAGGGTATATAAAGAGCTGCTAGAATTCAACAACAAAAAAATCAAATAACCCAATTAAAAATAGGCAAAGGACTTGAATAGACATTTCTCCAAAGATGATATATAAGTGGCCAACAAGCATATGAAAAAATGTTCAACATTACTAATTATCAGAGAAATGGAAATAAAAGCCACAATGAGATATCATCTCACACTCATTAGGATGGTCACTGTCAAAAAAAACCCCAGAAAATATCAAATGTTGGTGAGGACGTGGAGAAACTTGAGCCATTGTGCAACCATTGTGTTGGTACGATTGCAAAATAGATGTAACCACTACGGAAAACAGTGTGGTGTTTAAGAAAAAAAAGTTTAAAATAGATCCAGAAATCTCATTTTTGGATATATATCCAAAAAAAATTGAAGCAAGATCTCAAAGAGATATCTGCACACCCATGTTGATAGCAGCACTACTCACAATAGCCAAGAGATGGAAGCTTAAAATGGTTAAGACAGTAAATTGTATGTTATGTCTTTTTACCACAGTTTTTTAAAAAAATAATTTAAAGGCCCATCCAGAAAAAAAAATTTTACCATCTTAACCATTTTAAGTGTACAATTTAGCGTGTGTGTGCACCCATGCACGTGTGTGTTTAACAACCTTTAAAAATGTAAATAGTGGGCTTCCTTGGTGGCGCAGTGGTTAAGCATCCGCCTGCCAGTGCAGGGGACACGGGTTCGAGCCCTGGTCCGGGAAGATCCCACATGCCGCGGAGCAACTAAGTCCGTGCGCCACAACTACTGAGCCTGCGCTCTAGAGCCCGCGAGCCACAACTACTGAGCCCACGTGCCACAACTACTGAAGCCCGCGTGCCTAGAGCCCGTGCTCCCCAACAAGAGAAGCCACTGCAATGAGAAGCCCATGCACCGCAACGGAGAGTAGCCCCCGCTCGCCGCAACTAGAGAAAGCCCGCGCCCAGCAACGAAGACCCAACACAGCCAAAAAAAAAAAAAAAAAAAAGTAAAAAGCCATTCCCAGCATGCAGGCCTAACAAAAAAAGGCTATGACTAGATTTGACCCATAGGGCATAGCTTGCTGACCCCCATGCTAGATCAATATACACAAGACCTAGATTTGGTAAAATGTAAAGGCTTTAATCCAGGACAAAGGAAAATCATCATATACATGAGACAGTAGTATGGTTGTTAAGACTGTTGCCTCAGTCAGACTTTTAGCTCTGCCACATACCGGGAATATAATCTTGGACAAGTTACTTACCCTCCCTATCCTCAGTTAGTTCATCAGTAAATTGGGGTGATAACTGAACTTTCCTTGTAGAGTTGTTGTGAGGATTAAATGAGATAATACATTGTAAGCACTTGGCACAGTGCTGGGCACATAGGAAGATCACAGCAAACTTTGGCCTCTGTACACGTTATGAATAAAGGAATTGTGAGAAAGACATCCAGTTAACTGCACTATCAAGGTTGAAACCATTGGAATTCCAAGATGCAGCAGTGGTCAAATATTTTTGCTCAGCCTGGAAAGTCTCTGGATGCATGTGGGCTACAAGAACTGACTGCAAGTTGTATTGTTACGTACCAGGGTTCTTGTCCTTCCTTAATCAATAGAAATAGATAACAGGCCAGACAAGAAATTCACGCAAGGTTTTACTGGGCCTCCTGCTGCAGCAGGAGGGAGTGAAAACAAGTAACAGGTTCCCTTGCTCAGTCCCCGAGTGGGGGGCCGAGCTAGTTCCTTACATGGGGTGAGGGTAGGTGTGTGTCCAGGGGTCGGGCTGGAGGCGTGCCTTAGGTGGTTTGTCCACCTCTCTGGTGGTGTTGAGTGCAGGGGGCATGAGCAGTACCCTGCTTTTTCTCCCTACACCCTGTTTTCACTCACGGTTCTTCAGAAGTGGCAGTTGGGGTTTTGGTCTTTTTGTATCTTAACAGTAAACTTTGTGGGACTTCCCTGGTGGCGCAGTGGTGAAGAATCTGCCTGCCAATGCAGGGGACACGGGTTCGAGCCGTGGTCCGGGAAGATCCCACATGCCGCAGAGCAACTAAGCTCGTGCGCCACAACTACTGAGCCCGTGTGCCACAACTACTGAAGCCCGCACGCCTAGAGCCCATGCTCCACAACAAGAGAAGCCACTGCAATGAGAAGCCTGCCCACCACAACGAAGAGCAGCCCCCGCTTGCAGCAACTAGAAGAAAGCCCATGCGCAGCAGCAAAGACCCACCGCAGCCAAAAATAAATAAATTTCTAAAAAAAAAAAAAAACCAATAAACTTTTTTTTTTTAAAGTATTTTGTTAAATTAATTTATTTATTTTTGGCTGCGTTGAGTCTTTGTTGCTGCGTGTGGACTATCTCTAGTTGCAGCGAGGGGGGGCTACTCTTTGTTGTGGTGCACGGGCTTCTTGTATCTTGTTGTCCATAATTTGCCCTAACTTTGCATGCACGCAGTTATTTTTAGTCCCTCATAGCTTCTTTGTATTTTGTTGCTTGAGGAGACATTTGTCCAGGTGCAAGCACTGCAGCAAAGGGCCCCAGGTCCCAGCCTGTCTTAGTATGGTCCCATCACCCTGGGGCTCCTGGGTGGGAAGCCAGGCCCCCTTGAGTTCACTGATGGTGCCATTTGAACCCTGCCAATTCGGCCCCCTGCTTCCCCTGCCCTTTGGCCTCAAGCTTTAATGCAGGTGAGAGGCTGCCCACCCCCTCCCCCATAGCGTTTCCCATCCAGGCAGGAGAAGTGGAGGCAACTGGTTGGTCAGGAGGGACAGGTGATGAAGGGCGTCACAAGATAGAGAACCTGTGGCTCAACGGGTGGAGCCAGAGCCTCAGAGGCCAAGCCAACCACACACAACGCGCTGAGGGCAGCTCTTCTTTGCTCCAACGCGTGTGACAGTTGGCCACGGGGCCAGGAACAGAGACTGATCGGTGCACACCCTGGCTCCTTAGCAGGCATCAGAGAAATTAAGGACAGGGATGAGGATTCCGCCACACCCCTCAAAACGGCCTCCTAACTCCCAACTCTTCCGCCATGCTGTCAGCAGCCTCCCCTGGAGGCCCTCTGTGTACACAGCCCCCTGGGCACCAGTGGGAAGTTAAATGGGAAACGAAGACAGGGCTCGGCCCTGGCTGTAGAGGGCTCACGCTGATCCACGTAACACAGGCTAGCACGGGAGGCCAGTGCTGGCTCCACTGGTACGTGAGTGCTTCCAAAGCAAAGGGGAGGAGGAGAGGGGCTGTGCTCGTCCCGCCGCACCTCCAGCAGCTGCTCCTCAGGGGTCACTGTGGCCCTGCCCTAAAGGGCACCAACAGGCCAGGACGCGGGTGGGGATCCTTTGTTTTTAGCAGAAAAACAACCACAGTCAGATTTCAAGGCTTTGAGTCTCCACCCTCTCCTTCCAGTCTTTTCCAAATAGCTGCATGAACAGGGGAGGCGGCCACAGGCCCCCAGCATGTAGGGCAGGACCTCTCCAAGCTCCCACCCAGTTCTTGCTGCCCAGGCCTGGGAGCAACCCTGGCTAGGAATCTGTAGGAGCCAGTGAGGACCAAGCCTGGGTGGTTCTGACACCAAGATCCACACCGGGAACTCAACCAAGAACAAAAAGAGCAAACAAGATCAATTTCCTCCCACAGGAGACAGAATCTTCATACCAGTGTTCAGAGACACCTTTATCCTCTGCTGGGACTCCACCCTCTTTAGGAGCCCACTCCTTTCCCCTTCCTCCTGAAAAAAAGGAGAGAAGCCCCTGCCCATTTGCGCTGAAACCCCTCTAGGTGTCAGCAGCAAATGGTTTATGAATTACTTCTCCCAGGGTGAACTAGTTTCAAAACTCAAGTTAGGATAATGACAAGGGCCTACGGTATAGCACAGGGAACTATATTCAATATCTTGTAATAACCTATAATGGAAAAGAATCTGAAAAAGAATACATATATTTATGTCTATGTATAACTGAATCACTTTGCTGTACACCTGAAACTAACACACCATTGTAAATCAACTATACTTCAAGAAAAAATAAAGTAAAATAAATGGAATGTCATTAAGCAATAAAAAAAAAAAACTGGAGTTAGGGTGGGAGGAACCTTTAAGACTAATGAGTAATTATATTAATAACATTGTAATAACTAGGCTTATCTTGGTGATCATTTCATAATGTATCAAATCACTATGTTATATACCTGAAACTAATATAATATTGTATGTCAATTATAATTCAATAATAAAAAATTTTTAATTAAAAAATAAAGACATGGGCCTTTAGAGACTAAAAGTCACACACCTCAGGAATGGTGCCCTCTTTAACCCTGGGAACTGGGGGCAGGGGTGTGGGCAGTAAGGTGTGTTCAGACAGGGACCACGCCTAAGATCAAAGTGTCACTTGCATTTTTAACTGCAGCCCCCCCTGCCCTTGGGTTAGTTGTTCCACAAGCAGTGGCATCACCAGCAGCCCTTCAGTTGGCATCTGCAGTCATGCTGACCCCAGGGGGTACTCAGGCTTTATGAGATTCTAGGACCAGGCATCAAACCTCCAAGGGCTGGAGCCACCCAGGCACACCCAGTTCAGCAGAAAGCAGCCAAAGCTAATAAAGGAAGATATATTTTAGAGGTCATGTCCCAAATTTGGCTCCCTCCAACTGCAGATCTAGCTCTGACCAAGACCAAGATAAAAATTTGCATTATTTTGCATTTTAAACAATCTACTAGTCTTTCAAAGAGTGCTGATTGATGAGTGGCAATTAACTCAAGTAATCAGTTGTAAATTGCCAATAATTGCTGTCATTTCAAGTACGGGTTTTTTTCCTTCTTCATTTTCTCCTCTCTGCTCTCTGTCTCCGTTTTTAAACCAACATATGTTTATTGACCTTCTTTAGACAAGGTGGGCTAGGAGCCACAGGGCATAAAAAGATATACCAGCCATATATTTGCATTTGGGAGATTCCTAGTCTGGCTTAGGGTAGTAACATGGTACACACAGGGAAAAAAACCAAATGTCCAGAGCGCTGTGTGATGAATGCTAGCCCTGAAAAGGGCAGCGTTACACTGGATGTTCAGGGAGTTTGATTTTCAGTTGTTGGGGGTTGTCAACGACTTTTGTTTCCAAGGAGGGGCTTTCCTTTACATCAGTGGTTCCCAAACTTGAAAGTCTATGAGTTAGTGACAAAAATTCTATGAAAAAGGTGTTCTATTGGCCAAAAACATTTGGAAGACATGCAGGTTTCTTTTTATGTAATTGAGATGCAAGTGACATATAATGTTGTGTAAGTTTCCGTTACTGCTGAGCATCACAGAGGCTTCAAGAGCCAAAGTATTACGAATCAGTTCAACACGGTGTAGGCAGCAGGTCCCAGATTTGACTTTGAAGTAGTCCCTCCTCCCTGCCCCTTTTCCCACAACCAGTACATGTTGGCACTTTCTAGACATTGTGATTCCAGAGAGGCTAAATGTTCTAACTCTGTTTAGAAAGCCAAAAAATGGTTTAAGCCTCATTCTCTCTATGAACTTTCCCCTCAAAGTTCAGCGCATACCGATCCCTCTTTCCCCAGATCTCCAAAAGCATTTCAGTGTCACCCATTTAGCACCCAACCTTCATGTGTTTCCTGTCTGTTTATACAGTTCCATACCACATACCATCCAACTCGCACAGAATATATAGCAAATGCTCACTAATGAGGAATTACCTGGTAATTAAATACACTTTGACATCATGGATAAAAGCAGACCCTGGACTCAGGAGGCCAGAGTTCAGATACTGGTTCTGGCTTATTGACTGTGTGACCTTGGGAAAGTTACTTAACCTCTCTGGACTTTTTTTGGTACTTCATGAGGTTGCTGTGAGCATTAAACTAAAGTGCCCAGCACACAGTCAACATTTAATCAATGTTAGCTATTTTTGTTACTAGTCCTAAATGTGTTGTGCACTTGGTCACCAAGCGAAGGAGAGAGCCTGGCCAGTGCATGGAGAGCTAGATTTCAAGGGCAGCCCATAACGCTGGCCCCAAACACAGCGATATTGTTTGTTCATCTCTTCTAAGATCTTGAAGCACTTTAAAATCTCAACTTATCACTTTTCACAGGAGTTCCTTGACATAAGTTGGAATCCACTATCATCACCCTAGGGAGGGGTTAATGACCTGCTCAAGGTTACTTGCCAGGGTCAACCACAGGCTAGAAATAGAAATTGGCTCCACGATCACCTCTTTGTCTCACTAGCTTCCTCCCATTGTGGTTTTGGCAAAGATAAAATACGCAGGAGTGATGTAGCAACTGGAGTGAAAGTCAAAGAACAGCATCTGTGTTTAGCACAGCCTTGATGATGCTTTTCTTCCTTCTTCCTCCCACAAGCAGGCTGATATATCCAGCAGCCTCCCGTCCCTCTCGAAGCACTCAAAATAGTATTCCCTGACCTCCATTCACCAGGATATGCCAGTGAGAGGGAGCGAGGGTGTGCTGGAAACGCCGCGTGGAAGGGCCGCCACGCAGAAAGCGGCTCCCTGACCTCAGACCCCTTTGCATCAACACATCCTTCTCATCACCTTGGCTGCCTCCCACCAACACTGCAGTCACACTAGCTCCTTGGAAGGAACCCACGGTTCCCTTGCTGCTGCCGTAAGCAAGAAAAGTTCTCTGCAGCTCATCCCCTGCCCGAGCATCCTGGGACCAAGTTGGCAACAGCCCTACTTATGACCGCAAGAGCACTTAGGTTCCGCAAAAAGCAAAACAGAAAACTCAGAAAACCATATAACAAAGTCACTGAGAAAACGCATCCTGCATGTTTGTGTAAATGTGTGTGTGTGTGCGGTGCCTGTGTTGTCAAACCCCTCTCTGCCCACCCTCTCCGGGTACTCATAGCTCCCTGTTTTCACGATTCCGACAGTTAATAATTTATGGAGTACCATACTGCATTCAGAGTCTCCCCTGACCACCTAGATTGTTACCACCCCAGGGAGTTTACTGCCTAAGTCAATGGGACAGAATGGGCAAGTAAGTCACAGGTGACCAGTAAGGGACAGGTGACCTAAGCTGGGGCTCCTGGCTTCACCAAGGGTTGGGAGAAGTAGTATGAGGAGGTGACAGAGGACAATGGAAGAGTCTGGTCTGCCTAACTTACCAGTGGTAGTGATACGAAAGCAGGTGGGAGGGACGCCAGGAAAGTAGAAAAGTATAAACAATGAATCCCTGATCAAGCTGTCAGGCAACCTCTGTTGTCACAAAACATGCCTGGAGTGGCTTCCTGAGAACCCAAACTTGGGCTCTTGGAGAGCAGGATGCGTAAAGAGGTCAGAGTGCAGTCTAGCCTGAGACCGAGGCCATGAGCACTGCGGGTTCTATTCTTGATTGCCCGCTTATTATCTGGGACACCAGATATTACCTGGGGACTGGTCAGCCGCTTCCTTCATAGAAACCTTTTGTTCAGGAATTTTGCTTGCAGGGCTTTATGTCTGCTCTTTATTGCTCGTTACACAGAGAATTTCAAGGTATATCTTCTTCTGGGTCTCTGCCCTCTAACAGCTTACAAAGTAAGGCAGAGTAGATAAGACATGTACACAATGCTGCTTTTGTGGGGGAATGAAGTGGAATGCTGCTCTGGAGCTATTTTTGCAGAAGTATGCACCCCTAGAACAGTGTTCCAAAGTCTCTTTTTAACACTGATAGTTAATATTCATATCAAATAGTAAAAGCTGTTTGCATTTAGAGACATTTTAAATACTTCCCATATACCTTATTTCATCTAATTATAGATACCATCAATAGAAGATGCACTTTTATTTTTGTATACCAGCAAGAAAGAAAAAAAAAAAAAAACTTCTATTGCTTGAAAAATGCATCTTGATTTCAGAGATATTAACATGTGAAAAAATGTGCATCTTAGAATTGATACACTATTAGGCTTAAAGGAATCTCATTTTCACCAGCTTCTTGCCATATGTCAGAGAAAAGCACCTTACCTTCTCTGCAAATCCTATGTGAGGCCAGCCTGCTTTACAGTTAATATCACTGAAGAAAATCTAAGAGGAAGGAAAGGAAGGGGGAAAGATGGATTTAACGTTTATATGGATGAGATCCTGTATGGATAAGCATGTCTGTTCATCTCACCTCTGCTTCCTGAGTCTGCTAAATAATTGAGCTCAGCATTAATGGAAAGGGATCTGGGGAGGGGGAAAGATGTGCCTTCTAGACCCATTTTGTACAAAAAGATTTGCCTGTACCTAAGGCAGCACATGGGCTGTGCTACGGGAATGGTTCTCGCAGTAGAACTGGATGAAAGCTTTGTAAAAAAGGCATTTGATCTGAGCTTGAAGCATCTCAAGACTGAAAATGCAGGAAGACAGGAAGACATGCAGCATGGTTGGGTGCTTGTGCCACCTCCTTAGTGACAGCAGACAGTGGGCAACAAAGCTGGAGAAAGAGGAAGGCATGCGAACAAACGGTTAAGGATTTTGGACCTTCTTAGGCTGGCAGTGGGCCACCATAAGGTTTTTGAGCTTGGGAATAATTGATATAAAATAGCATTTTGGCGGGGGGTGGAGAACAGCACTTCAGAAAAAAACCCCCAGAATTTCAAGATGACAAATTTGCAGTTCTGTGTATAGTAAACTCAATGGGAAAAGGTAAACGTTGAAAGGACTAATGAAAAAAAAAACTAACATTTTTTAAATTTATTTTTTTATTGAAATATAGTTGATTTACAATGTTGTGTTAATTTCTGCTGCACAGCAAAGTGACTCAGTTATACGCGTATATACATTATTTTTTTAAATATTCTTTTCCACTACGGTTTATCCCAGGACATTGAATGTAGTTCCCTGTGCTATAGAGTTGGACATCGTTGTTTATCCATTCTATATGTAATAGTTTGCATCCACTAACCCCAGACTCCGAGTCCATCCCTCCCCCACTCAACCTCCCCCTTGGCAACCACAAGTCTGTTCTCTGTGTCTGCGAGTCTCTTTCTGAAAACTAACATTTATTGAGTGCACTATTGACAGAAACAGGAAACTAAAGGAAAGAGCTGTTTTGAGACAGCAGTGGTAGAGATAATTGATTTGGAGGATAAATTTGAGATAATAGAAAAACTAGCCATGAAGTGAATTGGAGACATAGAAATGATGCTGGGGAGAGAAAGGGTGTCAATCAGATTCGGGAGTCGTTTTCATAGAGGTGCAAGGTGAGTCAGGGGGTTCTGAAGTCATAGGAAAAGGTGATCTTTAGAATGTAGACGCTCCCCAACTTAGAAACGAGGTGCTCCAGAAAAACATGTTTGAATTCCAGGAGGCTTTGTCCCCTAGAGACAAACACATAAATGTTGGTTGGAGTTCCACACATGTCCACAAACTCCTAAATTACTCATAATTTGGTTAAAATATTGGGGGAGGGGGAGAAAAAGAAAAGGTGATATTTAGAAGGGAGGCACTTTAGGACCTCAATTAAGAAATTGTTTTTTCAGAAATAGACTTACAAACATAGACATAGAAAACAAACTTAATGGTTACCAAAGGGGAAAGGGGGAGGAGGGATAAACTAGGAGTTTGGGTTAGCAAATACAAACTACTATATATAAAATAGATAAACAAAATAAACAACAAGGTCCTACTGTATAGCACAGGGAACTATATTCAATATCTTGTAGTAACCAATAATGGAAAAGAATCTGAGAAAGAGTGTATGTGTACACACACACACACACACACACACACTCTTTGCTGTGTACTAGAAATATAACATTGGAAATCAACTATACTTCAACTTAGAAAAAAAGAAATCGTTTTTTAAATTAGAAAATATTTGAAATATGCAGAGTAGTACAGAGAACAATGTAATACACACCTTGTACCTACCTCTCAGATATTTCAAATGTCAGTCTTTTGATATATTTGCTTCAGATTCGTTTTTTACATTTTCTCCTAGAGAAAAACCAAACACAGATAAAACTGAGATCATCCTCACTCCCTCTCTCCTTCCCTGGAGGTAAGTACTATTCTCCTATTGCTCTGAGGCCCTTCTAATTATTTTTGTACTCTTATGACATAGGGAGAGAGCCAAAAATATTATGTTAGATGTTTTAAGTTATTTATATACATGATGTAATAACATACATGTTCTTTTGCAATTTTCATTTCATTCAATATTCATATTATGTTTTGGAAAATCATCCATAATTATATATAATTATGGGTATATATATGACTCATATATATGAATTATGTATAATTATATATAATAACGGAACACATTCGTTTAACTTCTATGTAGTCTGCCATTATAATGACTATGCCATGAATTATTTCTCCATTTTTTCTAGTTTTAACTATTATAAACAATGCTGTAATGAACATCGAAGTATGTGTTCGAAGTATACGTTGTGCACTTGCCCCAGACTTTCTGAGGGATATATATTGAGAAGTAGAATCCTAGGTTGTAGGATATAAACATTTCTAGCAGATATTGCCGAATTGCTTTCTAATATATGTATTAAACTCTATATCTCCACTAATATTTGGTATTGCCAGACTTTAAAATGTTTGCTCATCTAATGGCATAAGTTGGTGTCTTGTTTTGTAATTTTCATTTTTCTGATCACCAGTGAGTGTGGGCATTGGTCATTCAAGCTTCCCCTTCTAGGAATGGAATTGCTTGTTCTAATTTGTGCCCTTTTTTTCTATGAGGTTGATGATTTTTTTAAAACTAATTTGTAATTCTTTATGTATTTTGGATAGGAATCATTTGTCAGATGCATGTGTTCTAAATATCTTCTCCAGTGTAGGTCTTGTCTTTTAACACTATTCACAGTGCCTTTATTTTATTTTTTTTATTATGAAAACATCCAATCATCCACAAAAGCTGAAAGAACAGACTCAACCATTAACAATGCTTTGTGTCACTCATCTTATCTCTTTTTTTTTCTTATATTTCTGCTAACATATTTTATAGCAAATCCCAGATGGTATGTCGTTTCACTGCTATGTCCTTCAGTAAGCATCTATACCACTATGGACATTTTCTTACGTTGTCGCCATGCCATGATGATACCTATGAAAATTAGCAATTATTCCTTCATATCACCTAATATATGATGATTTTGCGTACATGGAAGTTTTTAATTGGGCCTCATTTTTTTTTTTAATTTGTTTATTTTTAAATTTTTGGCTGTGCTGGGTTATCGTTGCTGTGCACGGGCTTTCTCTAGTTGCGGCGAGAGGGGGCTATTCTTCGTTGTGGTGTGCAGGCTTCTCATTGCGGTGGCTTCTCTTGTTGGGGAGCGCGGGCTCTAGGCACATGGGCTTCAGTAGCTGTGGCATGTGGGCTCAGTAGTTGTGACTCGCGGGCTCTGGAGCACAGGCTCAGCAGCAGTGGCACACAGGCTTAGTTGCTCCGCGGCATGTGGGATCTTCCCAGACCAGGGCTCGAACCTGTGTCCCCTGCATTGGCAGGCGGATTCTTAACCACTGGATCACCAGGGAAGTCCCTGGGCCTCAATTTTTCTACTGCAAGACACAGATGTAACATTGCCTGGCCTGGGGTTACGATAGCTGTACTTCCTATGTGAGGACGACCCACGGGGTGTTCCATGATGACCGACGGCAGGTCCTTCTTCAAGAAGCAGGCAGGCCTTTGCACACCTTGGGGAGACATGAGACACCGTCAGTCTGTACTCTGACAGCTGCTCACAAAGCCTATGATGACTTGAGCCACTATCTCTGACACCTCTGTTAGAAAACAGCCATCAGCCTCAGAGAAGGTGGTCTTCCTGCTGCTGGTATTTCCCGATGCTGCCTTGTGAGGCCAGTGCGAGTTCACACATAAATTCTTCATATCCCTGAGGGAAGAGGGGCGTCAGAGAAACCCAGCTAGAGTCAGGATGGTTTGGGGGATGAGCTGGGTTAATTCCTCTGCCATGTTCTCAGAATAAAGAAAACAGATGTTTACTGGGAAAAGAAAGGGCTTGAATACAAATACTAGAACAGTGTGTTCTGTGAATCCCTTTACTCAGAGAAAAAGAGTATGGATTTCTCTCTATACTGCTCAACATGGCAAAAGACCCTGAGTTACTGGAATTAATGGGAAGACTGGAGCAGCTCTGGATAAGACACCAGTGAGGTAATGTCTGGTTTTTGTTAAATATCCCAAATAGATTACTCACTCTTGCTAGATAAAAGGTAAAGACACTGTCGTGTATAAACACAAACCCTGCTGAAAACAGGGCCCCTGTTGGTTCCTGGGCTGGGGATCCCCTAGGCTGCCCCGAAGACCAGTGACCTTGGCATCACATGTAAACCTGTCGTCACAAGAAAACAAATCAGCTCTGTGATCTTGGCACAGAAACTCTTATTTGCTAGGACCCCAGACCACCAGTGAGAGCAGGGATACCCATATCAGATGAAGCCAGAAAGAAGGGCCATGTGAAAGGTCCTTTCTCTTTGTCTTCAGGAGAAGACCTAGTCAGGCCCAGAAGGCTCCACTCAGCTCCTCTGACTCTCTGGGAGCAATTCCCAGAGAATTTTGTGCCTGGAGCAATTCCTTCCATTTAAAGGACTTTACAGTTTACAAAGAATTTCCTGATTGATCCTCACAAGATAAGCAGTTTACAATGAGGCCCCATAGGTTAAGTGATAAGTTAAGGGACTGGGCCGAACCTCCAACCCAGAATGTGGACACCAAGCTCAGGGGTGCTTTCCTCCATCCACCGAGAGGGTTGGATAACCGTCTCCTAGGCAGTCCCTGTTGACCTTACAGTGTGGGGTTGTCAGAGGCCTGGGAGAGGCTTAGAAGAGAGCAAGGGATCACTTTCCGGTTCCTGGGGTTCAGCCCAGGCATTCCTTCATGTCACCGCATCACCCCCCAGCATCCTGCCAGGGTACCATCTCTCTCGTCCCCACCCAAGGCCACAGGCTGCCATGCAGAGAACAGACCAGCTGCCCAGTGCTGGGCTCCGAGGCAGAGCTTCTGTTCTGGAAAGAGACTAATGGAGTGCCAGGGAAGTGGACCGATTTCCCCAAGGATTCTTGCTTCAGCCAAGTCATCCCACACACTCTCTGTGGTAGGGTCCTTGAGATTTCATTTCACAACTTCCTGGCGGATACCAGAGCAGCGGATGGTAATCCCGTTAGAGTTGGCCAGTCTCCCAAACAGGCGGGAATCCTGCTGCATCTGCTGCAGACTTCCTCCTCCCTCACACGGCTGCCAGGCCAGCCGGGGCCATAATCTTGGTGGCAAGCTCTGAAACCTCGCCAAGAAGTCTCTCCAGGACACTTGAAGGCAGCTCACGGTAATGAGCAAACAGTGAGGCTGCCGCGCTCCCCGCACTACCACCCCCCAATCCGGCCTTTCCCCTCAGTCAAAGGATGTGAATGCTCCCCACCCACCTCCGTTAACAAGCTCGTGCTTTGTGCAGAGCCTGCCTTACAGAAGCCCTGCGGCACAGACAAGCTCCTAGGAGCCTGAAGCTCCTCCAGGACCCGGAGGGACCGGTCTGCACAGGGGAATGTGTGTCCTCAACCCATCTCATCATATCATCCAGGAAACTTCACCTCTGAGCAGCCCAGACCTTCTCACGAGGCTTCTTACTGCTCCCAGATCCTCCTTCTGAAGAAATCACCAGCCTCCCGTGGGGTCACAAGGCTTTAGTAACCAGGAACTAAACAGCATGGAAATGTGATGAATCGCATGGAGGCAAAACAGGACCACAGCAGTACCTGCTGTTATCAAAGCCAGATCAAAGTGCTGCCTGCTTGGTCGTCTTTCAGTTACCCAGGCTATTGGTGGGTATGAGGTGGGGGAGGCGGTGGTAGAGAGAAAATCACAATTTTTAAAATAAACACATTTAAAATATGTTATTTATCTCAATCTTAGAATGAAACTGTCTGATACATAGTAGATTCAAATATTCGGAATAAAACTGTCTGGTACATAGTAGATTCAAATGTTGGCTTTTCTGAGGTTGGAAGGGAAGATATGATTATCCCCACTCTACAAAGAAACAAACCAAGGCCATAATTACTCAAGATTAAAAAAAAAAAAAAAAAAAAAAAAAAAAAATATATATATATATATATATATATATATATATTACACTAACAGTGAAATATCAGGAAGGGAAAGTAAAAAAAAAAAAAAAAATGTTTAAAATCACATAAAAAAATTCCTTGGTTGGGAATAAACCTAACCAAGGAGGTGAAAGACTTATACGCAGAGAACTATAAAACATTGATAAAGGAGATCGAAGATGATTCAAGGAAATGGAAAGATATCCCATGCTCTTGGATTGGATGAATTAATATAGTTAAAATGGCCATACTACCCAAAGCAATCTACAGATTTAATGTGATCCCTATCAAATTACCTATGACATTTTCCACAGCTTAGAATAAATAATCCTAAAATCTCTATGGAAGCACAGAAGACCCAGAATTGCCACAGCAATCCTGAGGAAAAAGAACAAAGCTGGAGGCATAACCCTTCCAGACCTCAGACAATAATACAAAGCTACAGTAATCAAAACACTGGGGTGTTGGCACAGAAACAGACATATAGATCAATGGAACAGAATAGAGAGCCCAGAAATAAACCCACACACCTAGGATCAATTAATCTTTGACAAAGGAGGCAAGAATATACAATGGAGAAAAGACAGTCTCTTCAGCAACGGGTGTTGGGAAAGCTGGACAGCTGCATGTAAATCAATGAATTTAGGACACTCCCTCACACCATAGACAAAAATAAACTCTAAATGGCTTAAAGACTTAAATATGACATGACACCATAAAACTCCTAGATGAAAACATAGGCAAAACATTCTCTGACACAAATTGTAGCAGTATTTTCTTAGGTCAGTCTCCCAAGGCAATAGAAATAAAAGCAAAAAGAAACAAATGGAACCTAATCAAACTTAAAACATTTTGCACAGCAAAGGAAACCATAAACAAAAACAAAAAGACAAACTACTACTAGGAGAAAATATTTGCAAATGATGCGACTGACAATTTGGGCTTAATTTCCAAAATACACAAACAGCTCATACAATTCAATAACAGAAGAACAAAAAGCCCAACCAAAAAACGGGCAGAAGACCTAAATAGACATTTCTCCAAAGAAGACATACAGATGGCCAACAGGCACATGAAAAGATGCTCAACATTGCTAATTATTAGAGAAAAGCAAATCAAAACTACAATGAGGTACCACCTTGCACTGGTCAGAATGGCCATCATCAAAAAGTCTACAAATAATAAATGCTGGAGAGGGTGTGGAGAAAAGGGAACCCTCCTACACTGTTGGTGGAATGTAAATTGGTGCAGCCACTATGGAAAACAGCCTGGAGGTTACTTAAAAAACTAAAAATAGAGTTACCATATGATCCTGCAATCCCACACCTGGGCACATATGCAGAAAAGACGAAAGCTCTAATTCGAAAAGACACATGCACCCCAATGTTCATAGCAGCACTATTTACAACAGCCAAGACATGGAAGCAATCTAACTGTCCATTGACAGATGAATGGATAAAGAAGGTGTGGTATATATATATACACACACACACATATACACATACAGTGGAATATTACTCAGCCACAAAAAAGAATGAAATAATGCCACTTGCAGCAACAGGGATGGACCTAGAGAATATCATACTAAGTGAAGTAAGTCAGACAGAGAAAGACAAATATTACATGCTATCACTTATATGTGGAATCTAAAAAATAGTCAAATGAACTTATTTACAAAACAGAAACAGACTCACAATGAGAAAACGAACTTATGGTTATCCAAGGGGAAGGGGGGGAGGGATAAACTGGGAGTATGGGATTAACAGATGCACATGAGCATATATACAATACATAAACAACAAGGATTTACTGTATAGCCCAGGGAACTATATTCAATATCTTGTAAGAAAATATAATGGAAAAGAATCAAGGAAAAAAAGAATACATATATACATATATGTATGTATAACTGAATCGCTTTGCTGTACACCTGAAACTAACACAATATTATAAATCAACTACACTTACATTTAAAATAAAGTATATATATGCTAGTGGTCCCTAGACTCAAAAGACCTTTCCTGGCTGCACATGTCCAGATCCCAGAATCCTGGGGTATATACCTTACCTCTTCCTTCCTCTTAAGCCCTTCATCCAATTAGTCCTCTTGAGGCTACAGCTTTAACCTATCTCAGATGTGTACCACCCTCACTATTCCTGGCACAGTTCTAAGCACTTTAAATCTAGTAACTAATTTATCCTCATAAAACACTAAAGTAGGTATCATTATTATTCTCATTCTACCGATGAGGAAACTGGTGCACATAGTGGTGAAATAATTTGTCCAAAGTCACATGCTTCTTCTAAGTGGGAGAGCAGGAACCTGAGCCAGGTGGTCTGGCTCCTGAGTCTGGGCTCTTGACCACTGCGTTACATCAGCTCTCACTCACTTTGTTCTCAGTGCCTGCCTATCTCAGACATTAGTCATTAAGTCCCTTGAAGGCAAGGATCATCTTTTTATCCTTATCCCCGAGTCCTAAGAACAATGTCTGGCATACAGTACTTGCTCAATAACTGTCTACTGTATAAACGGTCAGTAACTGGGAAGGAGGGAAGCTGGAGAAAGGCCATCCTGTTTAAACCTAAACTCTCTGAGCTCAAATTGGTCATGAATTCTTTCCTCTGCTTTCATCCAAGATATTAAATGGCCACAAAAACAGGTCATTGATCCCACTGAGTCCACTTCTGATGAACTTTGAGGAAGCAGCCCTCCCAGGGGCAACACCAGAACCCAAGGACCCGATGCAGAGCTCCCGGGGCACCCTGCCTGAGGTCTGACTTCAGTCTCCCAGGACTGCACTTCTGGGTCTGGGCTTAGAATCAATAGGCTCCCCACAAAAACTGGAAATCCTACTCGCAGGTTCTATGCTGATGTGCTGAATTGGAATCAAATGGCGAGGACTTCCCAGAACGTTCGAGTGAATCAGCTGCTCAGTTTGGGACGAATCCAGAACATGTGCCCATGAAGGGTAGCACGTTGCAAATTGAGATCTAACATGAGCCATCTGGTCTGGAGAAACGGCCAACTGGAGGGATGGGGGCCTGGAAACCTCCCAGAGAGCAAACTTATCTGGGGGAAATGATGAATCAGCTCTGCCCAGAAACAAAAGGCTTCCATAAAGCCCTTTGCAATAAGCCCCACAGCGTGTCTTCTTGGAGGCGTCAGAGTTGGGCAAATCCATCTAAAGGTTACCTTTGGATTCAAGGTTCTAAGATGCCTGGTCCCGGGCTCAGCATGGACCTGGGTACCATAAACCTGCATTGCCGTGTTGGGGGCAGCATGGGGTGCAGAGAATCATTTCACAGCCAGACAGATGTGCCAGGCAAGACGTGACAGGAAGTAGTGGACTGGCCGGGGACCAGCATTTTCCCCTAAAATCAAGACAGCTTAGCCTTGATCCTGGAGGACAACTTTCTTCTGTGTCTTCTCCCAGCCATAGTCACTGTTGCCTATAAAAAAGTAAAAAGCAAACCAATTACCAGGTCTAATTATCTCCCTTCTTTCTCCTCTTGGCAGCAGCTGCCAAGGTTCTTGCCAAAGCTCTGCTTCACCAGCACCCTGATCCAAAAAGCCCCGAGTTAGCGAGAGAAGGCTTTGCCAGCGCAGAGCAGCTGTAAGGCTTCCCAACACCAAGACAGCGTGCAGGAGTTCAGCGCAGGAGCTTCAAAGCAGCTCTCTCCCAGGAGACCCCTTGGCCTCCGCATCCGGACAGAAAAGAAGTAGTGGCGCCGGCCACCTGGAACTGCACCAGAAAATGATGCAGTGGCCACTAGCAGCCACTTGCCCTGACTGCCCACCCACCCCAGGAAGCGAGGAGGCTTTTTAAAGGCCTGTTTGTGCTGGTAGTGGGAGCTGCCAGGTAAGGGTGAGCTTCACGGCCATTTCCGTCCAGCCTTGCTTAGAGCTGAGCCCGAGCCCCATAGCTGAGCTTAGCTGGGAGGTGGGCCAGGGGCTCTCAGGGGGACACTGGGAAGCCCTCCAGGCACCACGCCAGTGCCTGTGCGCACCTCCTTGCACTTCCAAAGTAGCTGTCCTGCCTCTGCCCAGCCTGAGACCTGTTGGTCTCCTCCTGCTTGGAGCCAGAGGTAGCTCACTCCTGAAGGATGCCCCGTGTTTCGAGGCTCTCTTTGACTCTTGCCATAGTGAGCCAGCCTCTCTTTGACTCTTGCCATAGTGAGCCAGCCTCTGAAACCCCAGTCGCCTCGGGGCCCTGGCCTTGTGGGAGCCACCAGCAGGCCATCTACTCAGCCTCCAACGTTGCAGCCTCGGGGGAAGAAGGACCAGGTGCAGTTCGAGAGGGGGTTATGAAACCTGAGAAGAAGCTGGAGTGGCTTTGGGCTGGTGCTTTGAGAACAGGCAGGTATTGTGTGGTTGGGTACAGAGGGGGTATAGAATACCCATACAAACACATACAAACACCATCCCAGCCTTGAGCGGGGAGGGAGCAAGGGCCTTCCAGGAGCCTGGGTGATCTCCAACCAGAATGGAAGAAGGAAGGCTGTGTCCATGAGGAGGCTGGTGACCCACACCCAGAAGAAAGCAGGCCCAGACGCCAAGACGGACATGTTTCCCAGCCCTCACCCCAATGCACACAACAATTCCATAGATCTCAGAACATATGCCTGAGACACCTCTGGGGATACGGAAATTCCATCGGTCAGTGATCAAAGAATGTTTTCCTAAAATCCTTTGGTGGGCATTAGTTTCTCCACAGGTCATCATGCTGGCCATCAGCAAATAATTACTGTCTGTGTGATCAAAGGTCAGTGCCTGCCCTCCCAGCCCCTGCATCCTGAAGACAGACTGCAAAGGGCCGCAAAGCTTAGCTGGATCTTGAGCAACCAGACACAGCTGGCTTGCAACTGGTCAAACACAGGAGACACAGGACACCTCACCTTCGTGCTGAAGTCAAAGCTTTGCATGTTTTACCATTTTTCTCTTTCACAGTGGCTGGAAGGCTGGGAAAGGTGAGAAGGGAATAAGAGCAGGAGAGAAATTGGGTGAGAGCACAATGGCGTGTGGAGAGAGTGATAACAGAGTGAGAGGTAGTGGGCCTGGGGGAGGGAGCTGTGGGAGGGCGGCTCCCAGGTCTGAGTGGGGAAGGAGATGGGCAGACACCTAATCAGTCATTGTTTCCCCTGGGGCTGGGCTTATCTTCTCCATCTGTCCTCCCACAGTCAGCCAGTGCTCCAGACTTGGTAGGTTTCCCTTTCTCCCTTTACTTACTGTGATGAAGGCTGTAGTTATCAATGTCCTGGTTCCTGCAGCCCCAGGCGGCCACACGAAGATCCCAGGTCAGTCCCTCACCCTGTGGCCTCTAAAAAAGATAAAATCCAGGCAGAGGGAGTGGGAGGACCTTCCTCACCGTGTTTCCAGTCATCAGTGGCCACTCCAATGCCCTCTTTCCCAACTGGTCATCTCTGCCGCTAAGGTCACCGTATTCTGAGTACCCCAGCCTCCCCCTGGAGAAGGGCTGCACCTGCTCCTTAAAAGTTTGTCTCTGTGCCTTCGCTTACACCTTCTCTGTAACCTAAAGCCTGCCCATTCCATCTGTCATAATCTGACCTTTATTTTTAAAATCCAGCTCCTCTGTGCAGCTTTTCCTGATTCCCATTCCCAATTAACCTGTCCCTTCTCTGCTCAGAATTTTGTGACTTGAATGTAAACACTACTTATTAAAGCCAGTAGTGCTTACAGCTGTGGCCTTCTTCATGCTGTGTCCACACCCCCCCTCACAAAACTCTAGCGAGTACCAGGTAGACACTTAGGACGTGTTGATTGACTTGTTGGACTGAATGACTGAGGACGTGACAGCTGTGATCAATCAAGAGCCCACAGTCACCATTTCCCAGGCCACCTGGACAGTTTCCACAGCAGAGCCTGCTGCAGAGTGGAGACGTCCTCCGATTTATTTATTTATTTATTTGTGCAGTTATTAGTGTTAATTTTATTGTTAGTATTATTGATATTCTTTTCTTGTCATTTCACAGAGCATCCTTGATCAAACATTCTGCTTTCTTTGGCAACTGCACCTCCCTTCCCTCTGCCAAACTGACTCATTTTCCTCTTCCTTAAGAAGGCACATAGGGAGGGTGGGAGGGAGGGAGACGCAAGAGGGAAAAGATATGGGGATATATGTATATGTATAACTGATTCACTTTGTTATAAAGCAGAAACTAACACACCATTGTAAAGAAATTATACTCCAATAAAAATGTTAAAAAAAAAGGCACAATTCTCTATCTTAAGAACAAAACAAAACAAAACAAAACTTTGATCACCTGTCTTGGATTTATTTTATTGCAAAATTTCTTAAGTAATATGTATGTTAGTGTCCTGAGATTTGTTTTCATAATTTTAGTGTGTTTATATACTTAAGACTATTCTCTAATTTTCTTATTATCTTTCAAATCCAAAGGGATTTTCTTTTTTTCTTATTAGTTATCCATTTTATACATATTAGTGTATATATGTCAATTTATTATTAATTATATGTTGATTTATTAATTAACACAAACACTGTTCATCCAAATGTTCTAGGGCACAGTCTAAAAAGAAATCCAGAACATTTTTTTTTTCTTTTAAAAATTTATTTATTTATTTATTTATTTATTTTTGGCTGTGTTGGGTCTTCGTTTCTGTGCGAGGGCTTTCTCTAGTTGCGGCGAGCGGGGGCCACTCTGCATCGCGGTGCGCAGGCCTCTCACTATCGCGGCCTCTCTTGTTGCGGAGCACAGGCTCTAGACGCGCAGGCTCAGTAGTTGTGGCTCACGGGCCCAGCTGCTCCGCGGCATGTGGGATCTTCCCAGACCAGGGCTCGAACCCGTGTCCCCTGCATTGGCAGGCAGATTCTCAACCACTGCGCCACCAGGGAAGCCCCAGAACATTTTTAAAACATGATAAAAATAACACTTACCAGCCTAGGAATAACTGAAGTTTTATTTCTAGACCTTTTGTTCCAGCAGTGATCTCCGTCCTCCCCAACCACAGCCCCCATAACCCCCTACCAGTTGGTTGTCCCCTTTTCCCACCTTCCCCACCGTGCTTCTTTGGTGATGAACAGAATTCCTGCCAGTGATTGCTAATTGGGTTAATGGAGTGACTGCGAAATTGTCCTCTCCCTGCAGCCCAGCCCACCACACTGGCTGCTTTCTGACTACCTGCCTCTCATCTGTTCCAGGATCACTAATTTGCAACAATGACTCCCATTGTCGTCCACATCTGGGACTTTGGGGTTTTAAGTGAATCTCCCTAAGGCCGAGAACAGAAGATGCTGCTATTTTGGTTTGTCTCACCTACAATGGGGCCATTCTCTGGGGTTTCTGGGCAGCGCGGGGCTGCTCGGGTGAAGGGGAAATCTGAGCAGTGATGGGACCCAGGCCAGAGCGCAGTGTGCTGAGGAGGGAGGGGAGCAGGCGGGAGTAAAATTCTGACCTTTTTTCCCTAGTGACTTGGGTTTGCATCTCATTTTAATCAGTTTCAGAGGAAACTGACAAGGCAGGAGCCTGGGGAATCTCAGTGGCCCCTGCCATTGGCCTCCGGTCTCCAGAGCACAGCCGCCAGGGTTGGGCAGCATCTGACCTGGCCTGACCCACCTTCCCCCAGAGGAGGCAACACTGAGGGTGGCCTTTCCGATCCCCAAGGCTCAATGGGAGCCTGTTCTCTCTCAACACCCTTGGACAAAACAAGGCTTTTCCCCCCTTGTTGTTTTTTGAGGTGTGTTCATTCTGCTTGAAATCTGTTTCACCTTAAAGGGAGAATTACCTGCCCCAAGTATGGCAATGTTAGCATCCCAGGAATGGGGTTCAACTGGGGCAGCGAGAGACAGCCTCCAGGAACTCTGCCACACGCCTGGGGGACGGCTTTGTCAGTGAGGGTGGCATGAGTGTGCTAGCACAACCTTTGGTCTCTAAGCCCCTTTGAGCATGGCTCTGGGAAGGGGCTTTGTTTCTTAGGGTGACTTCTATCTCGGCCTGTGTCCCTCCCTCCATCCCTCCCTTTCCCACCCTGAGCCCCCAGCCTCAAGGTGATCCTTACTGTTCCTATGCAGCTCCGGGGGGCTTCTGATCACAGAATCTGGGAGTGCTGGATGTGGGTCCTGGAGGTCAGCTCTGGGCTTCATACAGTCACACTCTTGTCTTTACCTCCTGACCACCCCTCCCCCCCAAACACCTGGGAGGGCAGGGGATGTTTAGACCTGCGTGAATCCCCATAAATATTTGTTTCTGCCTCCAGCTTTGATTATTTATAAACTTGCCTTATCCCTGCAGCCTGCTCTGCTCTCATTAGCGTGTAAGCTTTTCACGCACGTCTTTGTTTTCAGTGTAGAACACCTGGTAGGGTGACTGACAGGGAAGAGGTGCTCAATGAGTAATTAATGAATTAAACTGGGTTGGAAGTTCCTGGCAATTAAGTAAGAGCTGAGGCTTTTTCCGGAAAGGAAAAGTTGAGATTGAGCAAAAGGTAACAAAGCGCACCAATAACCTCCTCAGCTAAACTAGGGGTATGTGCTGCATGGGGACCGTGAAAAGGCTGAAGTCAGCAGTCAGGGACCCGTCTCCGCATGACCGTCTGCACACCACTGCCCTCCGCCGGACACTGGGCCAAAGCTGCCCCCGACCTACAGCCGCGTCAGGATGTCCTCAGGTTTCCTTCCCTCCCCATTCTGGATCCAACTCCTGGGCAAACCGGTTTCTCAGTTGCCTTCTCTTAACAGGTTTGTCTGACTGCTCTGCCTTGAATCCATGAGACCTGGGAAGGCACTAGAGGAACAGCGGCTTCTCTGACTCCGGTGTATCGTGGGTTCCACAAATGCTTATGGCATGAAAATCAACATAGTAACACGCAGTTCCTGGCATGCCAGCAGCACTGTGGACTGTCATTATGATTGTTAAATAAGAAGCCACTTAAGAAGCTACTCCTATTCGTAGTCTACAACCACTATGGTGCTGACAGTTTTTAGAAGACAACCGAGGAGAACAAAGAAGGACAAAAAGCTCCAAGGAAAGAATTCGAAAACAATCAGTCATTTCTAACTTAAAAACAACATCAGACCTTCCTCCTCAGGGGAAAGAGAGAGGAACAGGAGAGTAAACACATGTATCGCCAAATCTTGTGGAATGGACTGCTCTCTGCTGTACTGTGACACATTTTCTGTCTTTAATTGTAGGTATTTGTGAATTTGCCTTATTATCTCTGCCCGACCTCACTAGCTTATAAATATTTTGCCCAACACAATCACTGGCCCTTGAAAGGTCTGCAATACATAGGTATTGAATTCCTGGCAGTCAAATATAGTATATGAGTGGCTAATGATTTGCCAAATGGCAATAGTAAAATAAGTTTAAAAGGAGGCATCACATTTATGGCTTATAAATTGCTTCAATTTGCTGAAAAATTGTTTTCATCTCCCAAAATTGAACTCTGGGGTTAGCCCCGGGGCCTGGCAGGCATTTGGATATATGAATCTGAAGCTCAGGGAAGAAGTCTGGACTAAGCAGCCTGGAGGTGGAAGTGAAAACCCAAAGAACTACAGAAAGAACTACAGAGAGTGAAATCAAAGTCTGGTATCTTGGGGCCCAGTGCTGAAGTGCTGAAGGGCCAAAAGGGCACAGGAGGCTAAGACAGAGCCAGAGTGGGAAAAGCCAGAAAGGTAGAAGGAGGAGCAAGGAAGGATGGAGTCAAAAAAAGCCAAGCAGCTGGGAAATTGTAAGGATGAAAGGGTGGTCCATGGCCTCAGATGCAGCTGAATAATCTGGTCAAGAAAAGATTGAGAGCTGTCTGCTGGATTGGGAAATATGAAGGTCACTAGTGACCCTGAGAGCAGTTGGTGACCTCGTGAAAGCAACTTCAGTTGAGGGGTGTGGTGGGGACAGAGTGGAAGACACTGTAGTGGTAATGGAATTGAATGGGAGGCGAGGACAAGAAAACAATCACAGGAGGCAACCAACGCAGGGGAAAGAACAAAGGCTTTTGGTTTTGACCTTGCACCCAGGCTGGGCTCCACCCATCCAGCTTCCCTACTGCCACTAGTGACATGCTCTAAAAATCAAAATTAATCATACCACTTCCTGTCGTTATTAACATCTGCTAGCTTGCCACTTGCTGAACAATGGAGAGGAAAGTCCAGTGCCAATCTGTTTAGTATAATTTATTTCTCAGACTTGGTTTCTTCATCACTTGTAAAGGAGAGTCGCACAGGTCCATAATCCCTTATCCAAAATCCTTGGGGCCACATATCTTTCGGAATTCACAGCTTGCTGGATTCTAGAAAGGTAATATGGTACACATGCCATATATTACATAATACCTCCAGCAGAGACTAGGCTTCACCCTATAATCAAATACACCAACTTGGATAAATAAGACTACAAATAGCCTTATGAGAGGTCAGGTCAAGTTTTCCACCAAGATATCAAGATACTTCTGTTTTTCAGAGCTTTTCAGATTTTCAGAATTATGATAAGGGCTCGTGGGCCACCCTCACAGGGTTGTTTTAGTGCTCAAATGAGATACGTGTGTGAAGATGAAGCCAAAAGGATAACCACAAAGGGTGCGGAGGCCCTGCTCTTCCTGACTGGGAATGAAAGGAATTTTTCTTTTCTGACACGTGCAAGTGTGAGCAATTTATAAAGGACACTCTTTGATAGCCCTTCGGAAGCTATTTCTCCACAGCTGGAAAGAATAACCTACTTTAAAGAATGCACCCAAGTGTGGCTGGGAACATTTGAATGAAGAAGGGCCTCTACCTTCTTCCTCATCTTGATTTCTCTCTCTCTTTAGGGGCTGGGCTGGGCTAAGCTCGGCAGGTACTGGAACTCATCATGGGAACCCTCACAATGGAAATCACTTCTTTATTGTCACCCTGCCTTCTAAGCTGTGATCTCGATGAGGCGGGGACGAGGTCTTTCTTGTTCACTGCCGGGTCTCCAGTGCCTCGCACAGCTCCTGGTGCTTGCCCAGGGTGGGCACTTGATATATGTTTTGCTGAATTGATCTCTTATGTTACTCATTGTGATGAAGGCAAAGTTGGCATTGTCTTCACTCCCATTGTTTTCACCTTCAGGCAAAAACCCCTCCTGCCAGAGGGTCATTATTTCTGACTCTGCCCTCTCTGTCTTGTTCTTTATGGCTCCCCCAACTCCGTTCTCATTAACTGAGGATTTGGGCCACTGGCTCACAGCCTTCTCCTTCATCTTATCCCCTTTCTTACTCATATGTGACTTTGATCCTAGTATGGACAACCCAGGAACCATTCTCCTCCAAGATGTTAAACCCCAATATCTCATCTGACCGTAACTTCAGTTCCTCTTCCTATTATATTACCTTCAGATTTCCTAGATACCTGGTCCCTTAAACTCTCTCTTTTGACCCAATTAATTATCCCATGATTTATCACTTCAACTGCTCTCTTGCCTGTACCTTCAACATTTTTGTCCCCTTGTCCTTCTGCCTTGGCATACCCTGCAAATCCCTACTATCTGCCTTTTCCATTCTAAGACCCAGGCTTCTGGATGGTGCTGGAGACCATCCAGATTGGGGCAGATGTGCAGATTGGGGCAATTCCCAAGGTATGATCTACAGTTTCAACTGGGCCTTCAACTGTGTTTGACATACTTTTTTTTAAGTTTCTGGTCTGCTTCCTTACTCATTTCGCACAATGGCTTTTCTAAATCTTCTCAAGGCTCCAAACCCACTCTTGCCCTCCTATCTTAGAAGATGGCCTTGCCTCTTAGGTGGCAAAGAAAGTTTACCTTCTTGTCCTCATATCTACATACTCACCTATATCCTTACCCACCTTACCCTCCTTCCCCACCACCTCAAAGGCAATGCTGAATCTTCTCCTGTTTTCATACATCTGTGCCTTTAGTCCTCCCCTTCATGTTTCCCCTGAAATCTTGCTTTCCTCTTTCTCTTGTATTTTTTTTTTATAAATTTATTTATTTATTTATTTTTGGTTGCATTGGGTCTTCATTGCTGCGCACGGGCTTTCTCTAGTTGCGGTGAGCAGGGGCTACTCTTTGTTGCAGTGTGCGGGCTTCTCATTGTGGTGGCTTCTCTTGTTGTGGAGCACGGGCTCTAGGTGCGCGGGCTTCACTAGTTGTGGCTCACGGGCTCAGTAGTTGTGGCACGTGGGCTCAGCAGTTGTGGCTCATGGGCTCTAGAGCGCAGGCTCAATAGTTGTGGCGCACGGGCTTAGTTGCTCCGCGGCATGTGGGATCTTCCCGGACCAGGGCTCGAACCTACGTCCCCTGCATTGGCAGGCGGATTCTTAACCACTGTGCCACCAGGGAAGCCCTCTCTTGTACTTTTTAATCTTTCCATCTCTTACAATTCCTTCTCTGAAAGTTATAAACAGGCACAAAATCTTTCCATCTTAAACAATAACACTTTCTTTACTGGTGTCTTTGGGCCATCTTCTTACCTCCTCTTCTTTTTTTAATTTTTATTTATTTAACATCTTTATTGTAGTATAATTGCGTTACATGTTGTGTTACTTTCTGCTGTATAACAAAGTGAATCAGCTATATGTATACATATATCCCCATATCCCCTCCCTCTTGCGTCTCCCTCCCACCCTCCTTATCCCACCCCTCTAGGTGGACCCAAAGCACCGAGCTGATCTCCCTGTGCTATGCGGCTGCTTCCCACTAGCTATCTATTTTACATTTGGTAGTGTATATATGTCAGTGCCACTCTCTCACTTTGTCCCAGCTTACCCTTCCCCCTCCCCATGTCCTCAAGTCCATTCTCTACGTCTGCGTCTTTATTCCTGTCCTGCCCCTAGGTTCGTCAGAACCATTGTTTTTTTTTTAGATTCCATATATATGTGTTAGCATACGGTATTTGTTTTTCTCTTTCTGACTTACTTCACTCTGTATGACAGACTCTAGGTCCATCCACCTCACCATAAATAACTCAATTTCATATCTTTTTATTTACCTCCTCTTCTGTTTGTGGTTAAGCTCTTATAAAGAAGAGTATAAAGCAACTGCCTTCACTTTTCTACCTCTTCAGCCTCTTTCAGTCAGTTCTACCCGAACCCCAGTCTGACTGAGGGTTCTCTGGCTGAGGGTTGCCAATGGCCTCCCAATGACTACAATCAGTGGACTTATTTTAGTTCTCTTTGTACTTGCTCTCTACCCGCCATCTGACACCACTGACTACTCCCTCCTCAAAACCTTCTCCCCGCCACTTCCCAGACACTCCTGGTCTCCTTTTATCCCTCTGATAATTTCTGCTTCGCCTCCTTTGCGAACTCTACTCCCTCTCTCTAACCCTTTGTACATGTGGCTGTTTCGCAGGATTTGTCCTTAGTCTTCTCCTCTTATGCTGTGTCCTCTCCCCAGGAAGGCTCAACTAAGACCTATCTGCTGATGACTCCTATTTCATACCACTCCTGGAGTTACCGATGGAGATACCCAGCTAAGCTACCAGACATCTTCACCTGGATGTCCCAAAGATATTGCAAACTCATCAAGTTCACAACTGAACTCATTGTCTTCCCCAATCTCCCCCAGACCTGTTCTTCTTCCCTTTCTCCTGCATCAGTCAATGGCATCACCACCTCCACTGGCCCAGGAGTCATTCTACTTTTTCCTCTCCTGCATACCCCACATCATTCACTGAGTACATCTCAAAACTGTTTCCTCCTCTCCATTCCTAAGCTAGTGCCTTAATTCAGATCCATGGCTTTTTTTTTTTTTTTTTTTTTTTGTAAAATATTGGCTATATTCCTTGTGCTGTACAATATATCCTTTAAAAAAATTTTTTTTTGGAGTATGGTTGTTTTACAATGTAGTGTTAGTTTCAGGTGCACAGCAAAGTGAATCAGTTGTACATATACAATATAGCCACTCTTTTTTAGATTTCTTTTCCCATATAGGTCATTACACAGTAATGAGTAGAGTTCCCTGTGCTATACAGTAGGTCCTTTTTAGTTATCTATATGCCTGTATTACTGCATGAGCATCTTAAGAGGTCTCCCCATCTCCAGGTTTGCCACTTCACTTCAGTCCTTGTGTGAAGCTGGAGCCCTATAAAATGCAAATCAGCTTAAAGCCCTTGCATGGGCAGGAAAACTAGAGTGGCAGAAAGCAGATCAGTGATTGTCCGGGGTTAGGGGTGCAGGTGGTGGGATTGAATATAAAGAAGCATAAGGGAACTATTCTGGAGATAGAGATGTTCCTTATCTTGATTGTGGTATCTGGTATATGAGCATATACCCAATGGTTTTAATATATAAATGTGTGTGTGTGTGTCAAAATGCATCAACCTGTACGTTTAAAACTGGTGTGTTTCATTGTACAAAAAAATATACTTCAATAAACTTGATTAAAGAAAAATACCCTTCTACATCACTCCATTGCCTGGAGAACAAAGTTCAATGTCTTCTGGCTTAAGTGATGACATGATTTCTTCCCTTGATTCTTCTCTTCCCCCATCCCCCAAATACCTATCACATTAAATACACTACAGATCTAAAGTGGGCCTAGATGTCCTGCCCGGCCTTGCCCACCTGTTGGACATCCACCATGTTTATCTAGATTCAGCTTGTGCCATCACTATTAGCATCCCCCCACCCACACGTGCTCACTCTTCCTTTGTGTTCTACTAACCCGACATAAATATCCATCACATAAAGGTTTCGGTTGCATTCTTGTGTTTATGTCTCCTCTCTCTTTTACTAAGCTGTAGGTGTGACGGCTGGACCCTAATGTCTCCATTCTTGTAGCTCCAGCGCTTATCACTAAGCCGCTTAATGTTTTCTGAAGAAACCTGGGCTTTACCATTGGAGTCCAGCCCGAAGAACAGCGGGACAGATCCTCCTCCAGTCCTACAGGGGGCGCTGTGGCAACCTCCATCGTTTCCCTGCTCTCCACTTCTCTGGACCAGCTCCCAGAGCCACACGCTCGGGGCTCCACCTCCTCCTTGGCAACATCCCTCCTTCCCATTGGGCGAGGGCGGTACGGGCAGTCCAATGGAACGAGGCGTTGGTGCGAAGAGGCGCCACCATCGTTGAGCTGCTGGGTCTCTGCCGCGGTAGGTGGCTGCTCAGAGGTAGGGAGGTAGGTGGGCCGCGTCGCGTCGCCTCAGGTCCGTAGCTTTGCCTCCCTCTCCTGTTCTGCCGCGGGCCCACGATGCCGCAGTACCAGACCTGGGAGGAGTTCAGTCGCGCAGCGGAGAAGCTCTACCTCGCAGACCCTATGAAGGTAAATCACTGGAGGGGCCAGTGCCTCTGTCCCAGCCCCCGATCAGGATAACTTCTCTGCTGTCCGCTCGGCCTCCGAACCTTCAGCATCCTAGTAGGTGCTGTGAGTGAGGAGAGACGGACCCTGCCAAGTCCACTTGTTCCTCCCTTATTAACGGGCCCGGTGAAGCCATGAAACGGGCAAGATCGGGGTCATTTCAGGGCCCTTAGGTAGCTTTCCCCGGCCCCCAGTCACTGAACATCCCTTATGGCTGTCGTTGGTTTACGTGTCTCTTAAGGGCAGGGCTTCTCCCCCTGCAGTTTCGGCCTTCTGTCCCTCAGCTGTTTTGGTGCCCTTGTCCCGTACTACCTCGTGTAAGATAAAACGGTTATGTTTTTCTGCCACCGCAGAGAAATTTTGGAAAGACCCCAGTTTGGAGGCATCTACAGCCATTAGCTTAGTGGTTCTTATTCTTTTGGAGGTCACTGCCTTTTTGAGAACATGAGATGCTTCACCCTTTTCTCAGAAAAATCCACTTGTACGTAGAAGTTTGTAAACAATTTTAGAGGGCCCATGGATCCCTGTAATTCATTCATGGCCCCCACAAAAATTATAACAAGTGAGTGTCAGAGGTTAGCTTATTATTTAAAAGCAGAGAAGTCGCAAGGATGAGAATATAGCATTTGGGTCTTGACCTTTCTTCCTCTCAGGTTTTTATTTATTTTATTGTCATCTAAATAATATTTGAAGCAGCTCCCTGTTAATTAGAAATTTTGCTAGCGGGACTTCCCCGGTGGCGCAGTGATTAAGAATCTGCCTGCCAATGAAGGGGACACGGGTTCCATCCCTGGTCCGGGAAGATCCCACATGCCGAGGAGCAAGTAAGCCCGTGCGCCACAACTACTGAGCCCACGTACTGCAACTACTGAAGCCCGCGCGCCCAGAGCCCTGCTTCGCAACATGAGAAGCCACCGCAATGAGAAGCCCGCACACCGCAACGAAGACCCCATGCAGCCAGAAAAAAAAAAAAAAAATCCTGCTAGCTTTTTAGACCTAGATAAGTAACAAGAAGCTGTAAAACATTCTTAGTTTCATTCTTTGCAATACGAAGATGTAATAATAACAAATTATGAAATGAGTTAGATATTATTGAAATTGAGTACTTTGTTTATGACACAATTTCTGGCTCCTCCATTTGGTAGATTTTGTTTGTAGGGCCATCTGTTTCTTTAAGCAGTACACCATGAGGACAATACAGGATTTTTGTCCAGAAGTACCCACAGTGTAAACTAAAAATATTTGAAAAGATAGTAAAGAATATACAAATTCACATCAAGAGTAATCATATTTTAAGAATGTGGTCATTCTTAGGGAAAATGAAAATAAAATGGTAATTATAGAGCATTGCTGTGAACAAGGCATGTCTAGTATAGGCAAGAGAGCGAGAATCTTTGAGCTCTTTCCCCAATCAGAAAATTCCAGTGGCCTAAAAACTTGTGCCTTTTTATGATAGCCTTGCACTAGTTAAAAACTAGTGATTTTTTTGATAGGAAGGTGAGGGGATGAGTGGGGAGAGACTGACAGTTATATTGAGTACCTTGTATGTGACAGACATTTTATATATATATTTATTTGTATAATTTATGTGAACAATTAAGACAGCCCCTTGAGGTAGATGAATAAACAATCTTAGATACATTAAATGATTTGCTTAATCTCTAAGAAATGAAGCTAAAATTTGAACTCACGTCTCTAAACCCCATGTTCATGCTATCTCTACCGGTCCATACTGCTGGGACTAAAAAAGAAAAGAAATTTTGTCAGAACTCTTTGGGATCTGTTTTACAGAATTCTGTCTTCTCTCCCTGTTGATTACATCCATCACCTTTTACCATTCTCTGTTGCATCCGCTCTAACTGAAGATGGCATTATTTCTGGACCATGTAATAACCTCTTAGTCTGCCTGTTTTTAAAATCCCTTCTTCACTCTCTTACCACAGCTATCTAAAACACAAAAATTGAATTCTCAGTTTCCTGCTTTAAAACTGGTTCTTCATTGATTGCTGGTAGACATCCGGACTCCCAGTCCCCAGTCTGACCCTCTCTCCAGTCTTGCTGGCTTTGTCTTCCACCACTTCCACCATCCTCAGCCCTAGTCTCATGAAGCTACATAATGCATCATATCTTCAGACTGCCACTTCAGCTTTTCTCCTAACTTCTTCCCTAAAAGAAAAAAAAATGCGTTTCTGAAGCCATCTCCATAAAGCCTTTTTACACTTCCCCTTCTCCCAATCTAAATTACTTGTGTTCTCTTTTAACATTTTACCTGTATATGCCTTTATAGGGTTTAATTTATGTTGTCTTATGTTTTGATTATTTTGCTTGGTTGAATTCAAAGTTCCTAAGAAAGCAAGAACCTTGATTTCTTTTTCTCTCTTAGGGGCATCTGGCATGGTAACTTAGGTGCTCCCTAAGTTACAAAATGGACTCTCTTATAGTACCACAGACCTTTTAACTCTCATTTCTCCTACTCACCAGTGATTCTTTTAAGTGAGAGTTAAAACTTTATGTAGTTGTCATGCTTAGTATATTTTTTAGTTTCAGTTTCCTTTTGTTTCTGGAGGACTGAATTTTTTTAAATATGTAAAACTGAATTTAATAGCTCAATAAATAGAATCAGGTAGTCTAAAGATACTTAACCTAGTTTTCATTATTTATACCTAATTAAGTGCTTGGTGTGTTCCCTTTCCTCCCTCACCAAGACAAATCTCAGGGTCGTATGACTTTTTTTTTTGCAATCCCAGGAGAGCAGAGAGCATAATGGGAAAAGCTGTAGGAAAAGCTCTAATAGCCCTTTTTATCTAGTTTCCAGAATTGTCTTGAGGGTCCTGTGCTACATTGTAACCATTTTAAAATTATATTCCTGTTTTGGCTTATAGGTACTTAGCACTTTTTAAAACAGCTAGCTAAAACTAAACAAGAGTTATTTATTTTGGTTAACAAGAAACTTGACTCTGCTGCAGTACACTTTTGAATCCATCATTTAAAGAAGTAAAAATAATGTTCATGGAAGTTGTAAACTCTATTGGGAGATGTCTTCTTTTATTGGAATATCATAATACCTAAATCATTTTCTTGGCTTCCTAACTGTAGAATACCAAACAACAAAAAGTGCCGTGTAGCATGGCACTCAATATAGGAGTTATTCTGGATTTAGAAAGTTGTTGATGGAGACATCTTGTGCCATCATGATAAAGATGTGATTTTGCTGAGTAACTTAGCCTGAGTCCACCTCCTGAGAGCCATGGGAAAATGGAAAGTATGAACTGTGACTGCAGTGCTCTTTCCTGGGGAATGGATTTGAACTTAACTAGCCATTTCTGCTATTTTTTTCCCCTTCTTTTCCTATCATTCCTCTGTGGCTAGGTGTGTTGGTGTTGTAGGGGAGAAAAAACTTTCTCCTTTACTCTCTTAGGTTTTATAACTGGGGCTCTGCAAATTAACAGGTAGAAACATACATAGCACAGAAGTTCACAAAGAAATGTGACCTGAGGAACTTGGGACCTATATGCCATCTTAACAAAGGGTGGGAAAGAGGCTGGACAAAGGAAAAGAGGTTTGGGGTTTCTAGGAGGGGGTAAGTTGTGAGAAGGTGACTAGGAAATGTATGGGAAAGAAGAGTTGTTTAGTAAGGTTTGTTAGGGAACAAACCTTGTTCTCTTTTCCCAGGGAGAGGGAAACACCTTTACAATTGGAAACTTATGTCACCTTTACAAAGGTTAATTTATGTCCTGCTTTTGGCCAGAAAGGGCAGAGAGCTAATCGCCTTCAGCTCAAAACATTCCTTATGCCTAAGTGGTATACTTTGAGGTGGCAAGCTGTGAATACCCTTCAGTATATTATTCTTACTGGCAAGAAATGCCAAACCACCTTAAGAGTCTCACAGGCTCTCTGAATATGGATGTGTCTTGGGAATTTTCAGTACATCTCTTCAAAGTGGCTGAAAATAAAATACCTGACTTTAAGTCTCAGAAAAATTGCAGCAATAGAAATGAACAAAATGCTGTTTTCCCGCATTTCAATAAGTTTACAGTAAAGGTGCCTTTAGATGTTTTGGCTATTAATTCTAAAAGGATCCATTTTAGGCCACCTGAAGACTAAATTATTTATGAGAAATGTCTTCTGACTTCACTGTTTCTAAATATGTATTTTTATTTCAGGCACGTGTGGTTCTCAAATATAGGCATTCTGATGGGAGTTTGTGTATTAAAGTAACAGATGATTTAGTTGTAAGTATACATTTTTACTTGTTGCATACTTTCAGATTTGTTTGAGTTAATCATTTGTTTGAAATTATTTACATAGAATTTATGCAGGTCACCCATTAGGATGCTTATTTCACATTGCATTCCCAAGTCAAGAACCTTGGTCTGGAAGCTATTGTTATAGGCACTTGGAAAGATAATTCAACTTGCTTCATTAATGCAGTAGTATGTTAAGTGTAGTTTAATAACTGCTCTCTTCGGACCCTAAGCAAGAGGAACGTAGAGACCAAAAGTGGATATGAGGGGTAAAGGTTTCTTTATACGTGTGTGAGAAGTAAATAATGGTATTTGAACACAAGTTATAGGCTCTATAATTATATTTCTGACCTCCCCTGTCTGCTCACTCTTGTCTGTTCCTCACACCCCATTCATTCCTTACCCCTCTGCCATCTGGTTTCTGCATGAAGTCTTCCACTCAGACTGCTCTTGGTGAGAGCTCAGCAGCAGCCCCTTTATTTTCAAACCCAGTAGTCTCAGCAGTTCATATTTTATGCGACCTCCTGGCTGCTTCTGAGAAAACCACTTCTTGTAGAAATTATTATTTTGGCATCTGTGCTCCATTTTATCTTGTTTTTCTTTTTCTGTTTCATTCATCTTTGCTAATTATTTCACTGATGTGCCCCCATAAATATTGGTTTCTCCAGGATTCTGTTCTTGATCATTTCATACCACTTCTGGACCAACCCATTAAGTCCAGTACTGCCTGTATCTGTCTGTTTCCAGTTTTGTACCTTTAGCTCATATTTTTCTTTTGGCTTCCTGACTAGCTCTAAGTTGAGCATCCTTCCTCCTCTCCTCGTTAACATTAGCCTGTCTAGAATGGAACTCATCATGTCTTATCAAACTGGCTCTTCCCGTTTTTTCTCTGTTAGTTGCACTGTCATCTACCTGCTCAGAAACCTGGGGATCATCTTTGGTCCCTTCCTTTCCCTCATTCTCACGTTAACTATTCCTTCATTTGAAAAACTTGTATTTTGATCCTCCGATAAGTTCCATACATTTTGCTGGGCATTTGTGAATTATTGATTCAAGCTCCCTCATCTCATTTTCTGCCATGAACTCTCCATCTTCACTGCTAACCTCGTAACTTTAAGGGCTCAACGTCACTCACCTGGACTAGTAGAATAGGCTCTAACTGTGTCCCTGCTTCCAGCTCATCCTTTAGTCGTCCTGTGCTGCCCTGCCGGAGTGGTTTCTAAAAATGCAAATTTGCTTGTTACTACCCTGCTTAAAAATCTTTAGTGGCCAAAAAAAAAATCTTTAGTGGCTTCTCATCACTCATAATGTAAATTCCACCCTCATATCCTGTCTAATCTTCGTCTTTTCAATGTTACTTAAGGGCTCCTTTCATATGCCATGCTGTCTGAGGCCTCTGAGCTTTTGAACAGTCTGTTTCCATCTCTGCAGTATTGAATCCCATCCCTGCCCCAATGTGACAAGCCTGCTGCTTATCTTTCAAAACCCAGCTCAAAAGGATTGCTTCATCTCTTACTTTTATTTCTGCCTCTTTTTGTGCTGTGTCACAATTGTCTTATCACATTTGACTTTTAATAGATTGTGAGCTTCAAAATAAAGATAGATCAGTAATATTCTTACCGGTATTTGTAGTGACTAGCATGGTGTCCTGACCCAGAGGGTACTTAGCAAACACTTTTTTTTTAATGGATTAATTCTTTTAAAAATTTAATAGTGACTTTAAAAATGACTTTTTGGTCATATATTTTACTATGTTTGTGTTCAGGGTTCCATTGTGAGGTTGTGTGAAGTCAGATCTTTTAATGATTACCAGATCTTCCAAGAACCAGTTGAGTTTGGTGAAGTAACTGGGAAAATGTGAAAAAGGAAGAATAAATTGAGCTGTATTGTGCTAAACCTAGATTCAAGAGATCTGAATCCTAGTTTAGCCATCTACCAGCATTTCATCCTGGGGAAAGTTCAGGCCAAAAGTTTGGCTTTTGGGGCCATAGTATTCTTGTCTATGAAGTGCCACAGTGATAGTCTGCTCACCCAGTTGGGTTGTTGTGGAGTGTAAATGAAATATGTGGAAGTACCTAGCACTAGTGCCTGCACTTAGTAGATTCAGTAAATGTATACTTGAATCTTGAGCATTCACACTGAGAAAAATTTTACTTATGATTGTCGCAGAGTGAATAGATATATCTACTGAAGAGAAATTGGTATATCCTGCTTTAAAAATGGAGGAAAATGCAGAATTGAATTCAATACAAGAGGCTTTATCTCCAGATGATGACTTTTTGCCTCTGGTAATGATTAAATATAGTTAAGGATTCATGGTAAGCAGTATTGGAAAGAACTTTATTTAAAATTGATGATTCCCATGACAAGATCTAAATATGAAAAATACTTTTTGTTCCCTTTCTTAAAACTACTGAGAACTAGTCCATGTCTAGAAGGGACCAAAGACACAATCAAACCCATCCTCCTAAACAGTAAATATATGAATCAACTCCAACATAAAAATTTGTTTTCTAATGACTCTTAAAGAAAAGTTTGTATACTTCAGTAATTCATTTTAATGGCTAATAATTCCTTCACAAAACTCGTCTTAGACTTCATTATTATCGTCATGGAGCTTTGACTTTTTTATAGTCCCATTTATGCATCATTTTTTTCCAGTGCCATGACTGATTTATAATATTGTCTTCTGTGGACCTAAAATCTTTCTGTGTATTTTAGTGAGAAGATGTTTGTTCTTCTCACTAAACTGTAGTGAGAAGGTATTTGTTCTTCTACAGAACATATACTAAAATTGAAACGGTGGAGATGATTATGGCCACTTTACAAAATTGTTAGACAAATTTGTACAATGTGTGGATAAAATTTTTTTAAGTAAGTGATTTAAAGGCTGTATGAATTCAGATCAGTTGGGCGTGATGGGGTTGAACTCCAAATTACTTAAGTTGATGAATATTACTGTAGGATCATGAAGCTCCCATTGTTTAAAACTCACATGAATCTAAGATGGGCTAAAGAAAAATGGATCAGTGTTACAAGATGAAAAAAAGACTGCCAGCTTAAATTTGATAATTTTGAAGATTCTAGAACAAATGGTTTTATGGCCAACGATAAACAGATCATAAGTATCTATCTAATGAAGAATTGAATTTATAGCAAGGAAGAATTTGGTTTGGTTTAAAAATTATAAATAATGTCAGAAAAATCAAGGTTGAATAGATTTATCTTGTTTGATTTAGGTAGTGACCAGCAGTAAGCAAGGAATTCCAGATTTTTAAAAAATTATCATTAACCCTCCCCCCCTCCCATTTCACAAATAGAGAAAGGGATCCTAAGATTTATATGCTTTTCCCACTGTAACTCAATCATTTATGACCAGATCCCAGGGAGAAAATATCTAATTCCAATCTTGAAGTCTTCTCATCAGACCATGGCAGAATTTGAATACATTATTCAACTGGTCATTTTTGAGAAGCTTCTAATAGAGTTCACTTTGTTTTTTCACCACAGCAGTGGCATTTAAAATATTATAAAATACTAAACTTAAGGAATGTAATTGTTGGGGACTTGGAAACTTGAATGTAATTCCTTTAGTATGACCTCCAGAGGAAGTAGAGCAAAACAGTGGTAGGAAAAGACTCAAAATTTTATCCAATCATATGTTTGCTACGTCATTGATAATCTAGTTTTACATAGTTAATGTGTGCTTTTAAAATTTCTGACAGTGTTTGGTATATAGAACAGACCAAGCTCAAGATGTAAAGAAGATTGAGAAATTCCACAGTCAACTAATGCGACTTATGGTGGCCAAGGAATCCCGCAGTGTTGCCATGGAAACGGACTGAATGGTTTGAAATGAAGACTGTTTGTCATGTTCTTAGGAAGTAAATATCTTTTGAATTTGAGAAAGTGTTGGGACCGAAAATACTTTATGTAACTAAGTGGGCTATTCAGAAGCCAAGAGATCATTTTTTGTACTTTGTTTTTTAATGTTTACTTTAGAGAGCTAGGACTGTAAACGCTTCCAGTTAGAAAGCCTTTATTTATTTTTGGAAATGGAACAAGGAATGGCTCTATCTTGGAAACTTTGCAGATTGTTTGATGTTAGGCAAAATAAATAATTACTCTCTGGTAAGTTTGTATCAGTAATTTGAAAATGAGATATCAAGAAAAGCCAATTCTTCCTTAAATTTAGTTAATCTGTCTTTAAAAGAAAAATTAAATGGAACCATTTTGCTGGATTGATATATTTCTTTTGGAGCATAAATTTTGTGCTGTTGATGACCAGCAAATATAAAATATGGTAACTGGAATTAACTGCACAGCAGTATAGCTGATTATTATATATGGTAGTGTAGTCTCAATTATATCTAAAAATAACTGTGAAAACAAGTATGCTTTACCTTAAACTTTACAAATTTAAACTATATTTTTAAATATAAGGGATTCATAGTATCATTAACTTGTTGAGCAAAGACTAACTTTGAATCTAATTTTCAGTGCTCAGAAACATCTGCTGTTACTATAAATGCATGAACAGAATGCTCACTAATAGATTGAAACCACCATATTACAGAAATATTTGCCACATATTTGCCATCTATGTTTTCTCAGAAGGGCTAAGGATTATTTGAACTGTTAAATTTTTGCATACCTCTATGACACCCCCACCCATTTCTCTCATTACTTAACCAAGGTGTTAAGCATGACTCTCACAACTGTTCTCCATTAAACCAGAAGTATGATATTGTTTGATATTTATCTTATATCTGTAACCTGAGTTTTACCACCTAAATATAATGTTCACATGTTGATTCCTACATTAAAATATTTTTTGTTAGGAATTTGTTGTGTTGACCAGCGTTTTAACATGGAAAGTTCCATTAGCCATATGAATTTTGGCATGTTTCAGAGAGATCAGTAAATAAAATATTACATGAATATATATTGTTTCTCTTTAAGTTTTTAACTTCTCAAGAATTACTGATTTCTTGACTGGGATATTCTATATTTATTTAGACTAAAGTGAGCCTAATGATGCTATATATACATTTTTATTTATTTTGTTTCTTGGTACTTTTATTATATGACTTTCTCTGAGCTGTATGCTATGGCATTTTGTTTTCTTGATTAAGAAAAGTAACATCAAATAGTATAGGGTTTTTTGGGTTTTGGTGTTTTCCCCCCATAGTAGGATAACCGGAGGTTTTTTTGGCCTTTTTCTTTTTCATTTTCATTTACATCTTCCACTTTTTTCTTTCTTTTTTGTACTTTTTGTCTGCACTCCACGGCATGTGGGATCTTAGTGCCCCGACCAGGGATCGAACCCTCGCCCCCTGCATTGGAAGCACAGAGTGTTAACCACTGGGCCGCCAGGGAAGTCCCCATCTTCCACTTTTTAACACTACTTTATGAAGATAACCGGGAATGGGAGGGACTTCTATTTGAGTTCTTTGAGTCCTTGTAGCTTGCAGCAGTGATTAAGAGCAGGGGTTCCAAGGCAGACCGCCTGCGTTGCAATCTTGGCTCCACTGTTCCCCAATTCTGTGGCTTTTGAGACAGTACTTCTCTAAGCCTCCATTTTCTTCTCTGGAAATTGGGCTGACAGTAGTATTCATAGGGCTTTGACAGTTAAATGGCATAATCCCCTTTAAGCCCTTAGCACAGTACCTGGAACACAGTAAAACTCAATAAATGGTAGCTATTATTACTATTATTGTTATGATTGTTATTTTTCAGGGGACTGGGTATAAGTAGCCAGCTCTTAAGTTTTCTCATAATTGTAATTGAATAGTTACTTATAAGTAACATTTGCCTTTTCTACCGAGCTATGTCTATTATCAAATGCCATTTTTGGCAGGTGAAGTAAAACAAGATTGTCCCCATGAGGAGTGTTCTTATGTGGTGGGGGAAACTGAAATCCTTAAATCTGAAACATGTTTATTTGTATCTACACAAAATAAAATTATTAAGAGAACTAATTGGTGGTGAAAGTATTGAATCTCTTAAAGACCATATAAATAATAAAACACCAAATTATGTATTCTGAAAATCGCAATGCTGTATACTCTGATTTTTTTCTTTTATTAGGAAGTATTTCTAGATACTATAATCACACTTTCATGGACTTTTTTTGGTGGGGGGGCTGCATGTGCGGCTTGCGAGATCTTAGTGCCCCAACCAGGGATCGAACCCCAGGCTCCAGCAGTGAGAGCCCCAAGTCCTAACCACTGGACCGCCACGGAATTCCCCATGAACTAATTTTTAGCAAACTGTTTTGTGATGTATTTGATCAAATGCTGCTGACCCTAAGGTAATCCAAATGAAGTCATCATAGTAATTAAGATTCTAGGTACAGTTAGCAGTTTTGTTCTTCTCTTGGAAAGACCCACTCTCCTTGGAGCACAGAGCCCATTAAGCGTTGTTGGCTACATATGTTCTCTGTTGAAAGGGCTGGCTTCTCCTTTCTCCCTAGCCTGCCAACTTTGTGTCTTAAAAATATAAAATCTCTTAGTCACAGCTCTAAGTCAGTGATTAGAGGCAGTGTTGGCAGCATTTTATAGTTGATATCTTCTGTTACCCTTAGAAAAATTGAACACAACAATATGATGGTAATAGTCTTGAAAGTACAGTTGACCCTTGAACAACGGGTTTGAACTGCACAGGTCCACTTATATGCCAGCTTTTTTCAAAAATGCATAATACAGTAATACACAATCTGCAGTTGGTTGGAATTACAGTTCTGGAGGGCCGGCTGTAAAGTTAAATGCGGATTTTCTACTGCATAGAGCGTCAGCACTCCTAACCCCTGTGATGTTCAAGGGTCAGCTGTATTCTAAAACTAATTCAAAATGAGTGAAATGTGAAATTAATTGCCCAAGGACAGTAAGAGGTACTCCTTTCTGCCTACTAGAAATGAAACAAAACCAAATCCCTTGTTAATATTTATTGTTCCCCTTTTAGTAAAAAATACCTTGTTGTGGTAATGGTAATATCATAGTATTTAGTATTATTTCTTTTTAAAACAGAAAATATTCCTCTAGTTCTACAGTTAAAATTTATGATAGCATGAGAAGAAAGTCAAAATATTTCATTCTTCTTTCTTACATTAAAAGTAGTGATTGGGCTGGTTCCAGATAAAGATGAAGAAGCACACTCCGCCATGGCTCTTCTGCTGAATACAGCTATGAATGCACAGAGCAGCTGTCTGAGGACTCTGAAAAGAAAATAGCAGGTGGGTTGGGCAAGAAGACAAGAATTTGAAGTACCACTGAACCAGTGATGAATGAGTCTTATCATTTTCCCCCCTCTGGTATCCCCCAGCCTGAATTCAACACATAGGAAACCTAGACGTGAGTACTGGGGTGCAGACCAGGAGTGCCAGAAGCCTTTGGGTCTGACCCAAGAAGTAGAAGGGTAACTTCTAATATTTGGAGAGAGTGCAGAAATCCTTTTTCTTCCCCCCCCCCCCCTTTTCTGTGTTCTCCTACAGCCCACTCCCAAGCAATCCCATGGTGGTGACAGTGTCAACTACTGGCAATGGGAGCCTGCAGGAGCCAAAACTCAGGGAGATAGCCCTACCTTTCCAGTACGGCTGTGTTTCCAAGAGGGTGGAACCAACTTTCATTTTTTTCTCTTTGTTCTCTATCTGCTTGGCCCTGGATGCAAAAGATGGTGGCAGAAGTGCACAGGGTAACTAAAGCCAGATTTCTTTTGGCCCGAGAACCAATAGAAGGAATCAGAAAGTACCAGGGAGATCATAGAAAGGAAGGAACTCAAAAAAGTGACCTTATAAAGCTGTTTATGTAGTTCTGAGTCTGCCCCCAATCTGCTAATGTGTATGGATCTGATTCTTTTCAGCATGTTAAAGACTTAGAAACTGAATAGGTAGACCACCACCCAAATTCCAGACCAGCAGTTGGGAGGCATTCATATGCAGTAGGTCCAAAAAGCACTGCAAAAATTTTGAAAGCTGCACCTGTCTTCTGTAGGCTATGATTCCAATGTCAGTTCACCTTTCAAAAACTACCTGGTGTTGAACATCTGAAAGTAACCAAAAGAAACAAAAAAAGCCTTTGCCTGCAACCTAACCAGGTTGACTGCCTGCTGAAACAAACAAAAACTCTGTATTCTCCATAGGATTTAAACAAGGCCCAGAGTTGGTAACAATATTCAAAATGTCAAGGATACAATCCAAAATTTCCTGGCATAGAAAACTCTCCAAATTTGGTGAAAAACTTAAAACCTATAGATTCAAGAAGGCCAAAGAAATCCATATCATAATGGAAATCCAATCACAATCATAATGAAACTGGACAATGATCTTGAAAGCAGCCAGTGAAAAGCATCTATAGGGAAACAATTATTTGAATGACTGGATTTCTCATCAGAAATCATGGAGGACAGCAGGAAGTGGCACAATATTTCTAAATTGCTGAAAGGAAAGAATTGTCAACCAGAATTCTATATCCATAGAAAATATCCTTCAGGAACAAAAGTGATATAAAACCATTCTTGGATGAAGGAAAAGGAAGAGAATCCATTGCCAGCAGACTTGGTGTAAAAAAGAATTACTAAAGGAAGTTCTTCAGTTAGAAGGGAAATGATACCATAAGGGAAACTGAAACATTCAGGAATGAAGGAAGAGCAATAGAAATGGTAATTATCTAGGTTAAAAGAATATTCTGTTGAGTTCTTAAAATATGTTTGAAAGTAGAAATAAAATATATATGGTGTTCTCACTGTGTGTAGATGTAATGTATAAGATACCAGTAGCATAAAGGAGGAGGATAAAGAGACCTATATGATAGTAAACTTTCTACATTCCACTCAAAGTGAAAAAATATTTATTCTAAGTAGACTGAAAAGGTAAGTATGTATATCCTCATCCCTCAAGCAATCACTAAAAGAACTATGCAAAGAAATATAATAACACAGTAGATAAAATGAAATACTAAAAAACATTTTAAAAAAGTGGGGGGCAAGAAAAGGGCATCAGGAGCAAAATATAGGAAACAGACACAAACCAAATAATAAAGTGGTAGGCCTAAATTCAACATATCAACACTTAAATCAAATGCAAATAGTTAAAGCACACAGACTGTCAGAATCAAAACGCAAAATACTAGAACCAGTTGTACTCTCTGCAAGAAGCTTACTTCAAATATAATGGTATTTGAAGGTAACAAGTAGGTGACAAGTAAGAAGATGGAAAAAACATGCAATGCAAACACTAATCAAAAGCTACCTGAAAACAAAAAAAAAAAAATAGCTACCTGGACTGTGTTAATATTAAAAAGTAGACTTCAAAGGGGAAAGGTGGGGGGATAGGGATAAATTGAGAGTTTGGGATTGACATAAACAACACTACTATATTTAAAACAGATAACCACCAAGGACCTACCATATAGCACAGGGAACTCTGCTCAATATTCTGTAACAACCTAAATGGGAAAAGAATTTGAAAAAGAATAGATACATGTATATGTATAACTGAATCACTTTGCTGTACACCTGAAATTAACACATTAATCAACTATACTCCAATATAAAATAAAAATTTTTTTAAATTAGATTTCAGAGCAAAGAATATTTCCAAGGATAAAGAGGGACAATATATTGATAAAAGGGTCAATTCACCAAGACATAATAATCCTAAATGTGATTACACATAAACAGCTTCAAAATGCATGAAGCAAAACCTGAACTGAACTGAAAGAAGAAACAAAAATCCACAATTATATTTGAAAGCTACAATGCAACTCTGACATCATATATCCAGAGTTAGCACAGACTTCACTGGTTAAAAGCAAAGTCCTCCATGAGACTCCCTCACTTCAAACACAAGCTGCAAGCTCTGGGGTTCCCAGGCCACCTGCACTTCTGACCAACTGGCTACAAATTCAGGGGTACCCTCTATCCCCTCTGGTTTCATAATTTGCTAGAGTGACTCACAGAACTCAAGAAAGCACTATACTTAGCAGTTTTATTATAAAAGGTATGTCAGGACCAGCCAAATGAAGAGACATAGGGTAAGAACTGAGAGGGTACCAACTGCAAAGCTTCCATGTTCTTAGGACAAATTACTCTCCCAGCACATACATATATGATTACCAATCAGGGAAGCTCACCTGAACTTTGGCTGTCCATTATGTTTCATCATGTAGGAATGATTGAATCATTGGCCACGTGCTAGAACTCAATCTCCAACCTCACTTCATCTCCCCAAAGGATGAGCCAGACATCTGGCCTAAGATCATCAACCCTCTAATCATATGACTGGCCCTTCTGGCATGGCCAGGCCCCATCGCAAGTTATCTCATTAGTATAAACTCAAGACATGGTCCCAGGGACCACCATGAATAACAAAGACTCTTCTGTCACTCAGGAAATTCCTAAGATTTAGAGGTTAATTCCCAGGAACCAGGGAAAAAGACTAAATAAATTCTTTATTATACAACAATTCACTCAGTAATAAAACTTGTAAATAGAAAATAAGCAAGGATGTAGAAGAACTGAACACCACCATCAACCAGCTGGATCTAATTGACACAGCACACTCAGTTCAACAGCAGAATACTTCTAGTGCACGTGAGACATTCATTAATGTCATACTGGAAACTAGCCAGTGCAACAAGGCAAGAAAAATAAAGGCATCCAAATTGGAAAGGAAGAAGTAACTATCCGTATTTATAGATAACATGATGGGACACATAGAGAATTCTATGGAATCTACAAAAAGGCTACTGAAACTAGTAAGTGAGTTTACCAAGTTTGCAGGTTACAAGATCAACATATATAATTTTATTTCTGTACACTGTATGCAACAAACAGGTATGGAAATTTAAAAGACAAATACATTTTTAATATCATCACAAAGCTCAATATCAAAAAAATAACTCAATCAAAAAATGAGCAGAAGATCTAAATAGACATTTCTCCAGAGAAGACACACAGATGGCCAACAGACTCATGAAAAGGTGCCCAATATTGCTAATTATTAGAGAAATATGAATCGAAACTACTATGAGGTATCACCTCACACCAGTCAGAATGGCCATCATCAAAAAGTCTACAAATAATAAATGCTGGAGACAGTGTGGAGAAAAGGGAACCCTCCTACACTGTTGGTAGTAATGTAAATTGGTACAGCCACTATGGAGAACAGTATGGATATTCCTTAAAAAACTAAAAACAGAGCTACCATATGATCCTGCAATCCCACTCCTAGGCATGTATCCAGAGAAAACCATAATTTGAAAAGATACATGCACCCCGATGTTCATAGCAACACTATTTACAATAGCCAAGACATGGAAGCCACCTAAATGTCCATCGACAGATGAATAGTTAGAGAAGATGTGGTATATATATGCAAAATTACTCAGCCATAAAAAAGAATGAAATAGTGCCATTTGCAGCAACATGGATGGACCTAGAGATTATCATACTAAGTAAAGTAAGTCAGAGAAAGACAAATATCATATGATATCACTTATATGTGGAATCTAAAAAAAAAAAAATGATACAAATGAACTTATTTACAAAACAGAAACAGACTCACAGACATAGAAAACAAACTTATGGTTACCAAAGGGGAAAGGTGGGGGGAAGGGATAAACTAGGAATTTGGGAATAACATATACACACTACTACATATAAAATAGATAAATAATAAGAACCTACTTAAAAAAAAATTTAAATCATCACAAGATATGCACTGGAAACTACAGAACATTGCTGAGAGAAATTAAGAAGAGTTAAAAAATGAGTAATACGGGGCTTCCCTGGTGGCGCAGTGGTTGAGAATCTGCCTGCCAATGCAGGGGACACGGGTTCGAGCCCTGGTCTGGGAAGATCCCACATGCCGCGGAGCAACTGGGCTCGTGAGCCACAATTACCGAGCCTGCGCGTCTGGAGCCTGTGCTCCGCAACAAGAGAGGCCGCGATAACGTGAGGCCCGCACACCGCAATGAAGAGTGCACCCCACTTGCCGCAACTAGAGAAAGCCCTCGCACAGAAACGAAGACCCAACACAGCCTTAAAAATAAATAAATTAATTAATTTTTAAAAAATGAGTAATATATCTTATTCATGGGTCAGAAGAATTGGTATTATTAAGATGTCATTTTTCCCTAAGTTGATATATAGATTCAATGCAATGTCAATTAAAATACCAGCAGGCCTTTTTTTTTTTTGTAAAAACTGGTATGCTGATTCTAAAAATTTATATGGAAAGCAAAGGACCTAAAATAGCTAAAACAATTCTGCAAAAGAAGAATTAAAGTGAAAAGCTAGGTACTTCCCTGGTGGTGCTGTGGTTGAGAATCCGCCTGCCAATGCAGGGCACATGGTTTCGAGCCCTGGTCCGGGAAGATCCCACATGCCACGGAGCAACTAAGCCCGTGCGCCACAACTGCTGAGCCTGCGCTCTAGAGCCCGTGAGCCACAACTACTGAAGTCTGCACACCTAGAGCCCGTGCTCTGCAACAACAAAAGCCACTGCAATGAGGAGCCCGTGCACTGCAACAAAGAGTAGCCCCCACTTGCTGCAACTAGAGAAAGCCTTCCCGTAGCCAAATGCAGCCCAAATAAATAAATAAATAATAAATTCTTAAAAAAAAAAAAGTGAAAAGCTAAAACCGCCTTCTTTCCTGTCTGATTATAAAGCTACAGTTACGTGAGACAGCATCAAGATAAACATCTAGACCAATGGAACAGAATGGAGAGTCCAGAAACAGGCCCACACATACATGGATAACATTTTACAAAGGAGCAAAGGCAAGTCAATGGAGAAAGGATAGTCTATTCAACAAATGATGCTGATATGATTAGATATCCACATGTTTAAAAAACATGAAACTGGGGGCTTCCCTGGTGGCGCAGTGGTTAGGAATCTGCCTGCCAATGCAGGGGACACGGGTTTGAGCCCCAGTCTGGGAAGATCCCACATACCGCAGAGCAACTAAGCCCGTGCGCCACAACTACTGAGCCTGCACTCTAGAGCCCATGAGCCACAACTACTGAAGCCCACGTGCCTAGAGCCTGGGCTCCGAAACAAGAGAGGCCACCACAATGAGAAGACTGTGCACTGCAACGAAGAGTAGCCCCTGCTCGCCACAAATAGAGAAGGCCTGTGCGTAGTGACAAAGACTGAACGCAGCCAAAAAATAAATAAATAAAATAGGAATCTTTAAAAACAAACAAACATGAAACTGGACCTCTACCTTGTACTATATACAAAAATTAACTTTAAAAAACAAATCATAGTTCTAAATATAAAACCATAAAACTTCCAGAAGAAAACAGGAGAAAATCTTTTGGGTCCTTGGCTAGGCAGATACAATTTATAAAAGAAACAAAAAAAGGACTTCAAAACTGAAATCTTATGTTCTTCCAAAGACTTAAGAGAACGAGAAGACAAGCCACATATCAGAAAAAAATTATTTGCAAGCATATATCTGATAAATGACTTGTATCCGTAATATATAAAGAACTATCAAAACTCGGTAAAACTGGGCTTCCCTGGTGGCACAGTGGTTAAGAATCCGCCTGCCAATGCAGGGCACACGGGTTCGAGCCGTGGTCCGGGAAGATCCCACATGCTGCAGAGCAGCTAAGCCCATGCACCACAACTACTGAACCTGCGCTCTAGAGCCCGTGAGCCACAACTACTGAGCCTGCGAGCCACAACTACTGAGCCCGCATACCACAACTACTGAAGCCCGCGTGCCTAGAGCCCCTGCTCCGCAACAAGGGAAGCCACCGCAATGAGAAGCCCGTGCACCGCAACTAGAGAAAGCCCGTGCACAGCAACAAAGACCCAACACAGCCAAAAATAAATAAAATTTAAAAAACAAAACAAACAAAAAATGAGTAAAACTGTCAAAACTCCCCTTGCCCCGCAAAAAAAGTACACAAAAGATTTGAACAGACACTTAACTGAAAAAGATGGAAAGATGGCAAAACACAAAAAAAGATGTTCAACATCTTCAGTTTTTAAGGAAATGAAAATTAAAATCACAAAATACCACTACAGATCTATTACGATGGCTAAAATTAAAAAGACTGACCATACCAAGTGCTGACAAGGATGTGGGACAACCAAATCTCTCATACTGCTGGTAGGAATGTAAACTGTTACAACCATTTGGAAAACAGGCAGTTTCTTTAAAAGTTATACATATGTCTAATCATCCATTCAAAGACTTGTACCTGAATGTTCATAGCAGCTATATTTATTAATAGCTAAAACACTATCAATAGACACAACTGAAAAGTCCATCAACAGGTTTTTGGATAAACAAATTGTGACACATCCATACATAGCAATACTATTCAGCAATGAAAAGGAATGAACTGTTTATATACATGACAATGTAGATGAATCTCAAAATAATTATGCTGAGTCAAAGAAGCCAGACATGAAAGAGCACATACTAAATGACTTAACTTACATGAAATTCTAAAAAGTGCAAACTAGTGTATAGTGACTGCAGATCAGTGGTTTCCTCGGGGAAGAGGGGAGATGTGGATGGAAGGGATTATAATGAGACATGAGGAACCTTTGGAGGTGATGGATATATTCACTATGTTAATTATAGTGACAGTTTCATGGGTGTACACATATATAAAAACTTGCGAAATTGTATATTCTGAATATTTGCAGTTTATCGTATGCCAATTATACCTCAATATGGTGTTTTGAAGAAAAGGAGAGAACCTCCTGAAAAAAACTGCAGTTAGCTGGCAGCCTCCAATTGCCACATCTGTGAGATTTGCTGCAGGTTCACACTAATATGTCACTCTTCCTGGGCTGTTCCCAGCCAGTAACTGACCATGGCAGGGATACTAGCACTGGGCCAGTCCTGCCCCGTATAGCCTGGCCAAGAACCAGCACTGCAGGCTGAGGCTCTTCCTACCCAATCTTCCTTCCTCCCTGCTCTCCCTTCACAGGTGTCAGACCTGCACTGTGGTCTGAGGCTCTTTCCCTCTCCTGCTCACAGGCATTTCTGCCAATAGACCTCTACACTTCTTATTCCATCTTGGTATGTGCTTTCCAGAGAACTTGAGTTGATAACGGTATCTTCAAACGTGTGTTGTCTGTTTGAATTTTAAATTTTTTGCTAATATTCTGTTGGGTTGTTGTCATTTCTTTAAGGGTTCTTGGAACCTTGGACAAGTTATTTAACCTCTGTGCCTCAGTTTCCTCAGATGTAAAATGGCAGATAATAAGAACCTCATAGAGTTATTATGAAGATTAAATGAATTAGCATTTGTAAAGCACTTAGGGCCTGGTACATAGTAATTTCTATGTGTTTATTAAATTAAAAAAACAGGAATCCTCTATGTTTTCAGAATGTCTTTTGTTAAATATGTCCCAAGCATTTTGCCCATTCTGTCATTCATATTTTATCTTTGTGTATGGATACTGTTTTGATCCCTTGGAAACTAATTTGTTTGTTATTGCTGCCATAACAGATTATCACAAATTTAGTGGCTTAAAAAACCCACACATTTATTCTCTTACAGGAACAGAAGTCTGAAGTGACTGAAAAAGGGCTAAAATCAATCAGGATTCATTCCATCTGGGGGCTCCAGTGGAGAACCCATTTTTTGCCTTTCCCAGCTTCCCGAGGCTCATGGCACCACGCTGCATCTCCTTTCCTACCTGTACTCTGTCACCACATCTCCTTCTTCCTTTGACCTTCTTGACTCCCTCTTATAAGGACCCTGGTGATTACATTTAGTTCCCACCCAGATAACCCAGGATAATCTTCACATTTTAATGACATCTGCAAAGTCCCTTTTGCCATCTAAGGTAACTGTCACAGGTTCTGGGGGTTAGCTCATTGATGTCTTTGGGGGAACCATTGTTCAGCCTACCACAGATACCTTTTGCCACGCAGAAGTTTCAGATTTTGATATAGTCACTTACTCTCTTAGTCCGTTCCTTTATGGTTTCAGTCTGACACCACTTTTCTTGGCATTCATGTACATGCAACCCAGAAATGCAGGGAATTCTAAGCCTGTGAGTTTCACCCTTGACCAGTGAGGGATGGCGCTAATACTCCTACTTTTTGCTCCCTGGGTGGACGGTTCTGAGAATCGTTTTATAAATCTTCTCAGAAGGTCCCATAGACTCAAGCACCAGTTACCCAGAGCAGTGGCGTAGTTGAAAACACATCCTCGTATTGTCTTTTCCTCCTTTACATTTTCACCTCCCAGCCCTCGCTCCTGTCCCTGGGATGACTTCCCAAATAAGCTACCATAAGTAAGCCTTCGTCTCAGGCTCTGCTTTGAGGGGAGCCTAGGTTAAAAGAACAGAAAAGACTCCTGGGAATTAAAAACATGGCAGCTGAAGTGAAAAAGTAGAAGCGGGAAAAGAAAAAATTGCAGAAATACCTCAGAAAATGGAGCCAAAAAGAAAAAAGAGGCAGAAAAAAAGGTGAGAGTAGATAGGAAAAACAGTTCAAGATTTGGATATAGGAATTCCCTAAAAAAGAACATGGAGTGGAAGAAGTCATCAACAAGATTATTTAAGAAATTTTTGCAAAATTAAAGGACATGAATTTCCAGACTGAAAGGGCCTGCCTAGTGCCTTGCATGAGGGTGAAAGTAGGCCAAATATCAAGACCTATGATCTCAGAATTTCAGTATAATGGTGATAAAGAGAAGCTCCTATAAGCTTCCAGAGGAAAAAGGGGGAGGGGTCTTTTTTTTTAAATTAATTAATTAATTTATTTTTGGCTGCTACTCTTCGTTGCAGTGTGTGGGCTTCTCATCGTGGTGGCTTCTCTTGTTGTGGAGCATGGGCTCTAGGCGTGTGAGCTTCAGTAGTTGTGGCTCACGGGCCCAGTAGTTGTGGCTCGCCGGCTCTAGAGCGCAGGCTCAGTAGTTGTGGCACACGGGCTTAGTTGCTCCACGGTATGTGGGATCTTCCCGGACCAGGGCTCGAGCCTGTGTCCCCTGCATTGGCAGGCGGATTCTTAACTACTGTGCCACCAGGGAGGTCCTGGGGGTGGGGGGTGGTTCTTTAAAAGGATCAGGCATCAGAGTGGCCTTGGACTTCTCAAGGGCAATACTAGAAACTAGAATATCGTGGAGCAATGCCTTCAAAATTCTGAAGGAAAACTGTTTCCATCCTGGAATTTTGTATTCATCCAAACAGTTAAAGGGAAACATTGAATAAAGACATTTCCCAGACACATTTAGATTAGGTTTTACTGAGGTAAACCCCCAATCTCAGTATCTTGAAAAAAGTTTATTTTTTGTTCAAATTACAGACAGTTGTGGCTCCTCAGCCCCTCCCCTGCTCCAGTGTCTTCATTCCAGGATCCAGGATGAAAGAGCAGAACCTGGAGACAGCTCTTAAAGCTTCTGCTCAGATGTCACATCATATTCTATTGGTCAAAGCAAGTGACATGCCCAAGCCTGGTATTGGTGACATGGGGAATTATATTCATCTGTAGGGAGGCACTGCAGGTCACATAGCAAAGGGCAGGAATATATATCCAGCAAATCGCCAGGGCAGTAATCTACTCCACAATGTCTCAGAAATTTACCTCCCACATACCCTTTTTCAGGAAGTCACTCAAGGAGGTGTTCCTCTAAAATGGAATGAATCAAGAAAGACGAAGACATGGGATATAGCAAGTGGATACCTAACATAGGAGACAGCAGGAAGGAATCCCCAGGATGGTGGTGAAGGGGGAACTCAGATGACAGCTGTGCCACCAGACCAGATCAGAGGCAGGTCAGAGGGCTCCTGAGGCACTTCTTTAAGAAAAGGAAAAAAATCTGATGTGAATGAATTTACTATGAAGGGATGTATATAACTGATAGAGAGGTCGGTGGTTAAGTAGTGATCGGTACACAGAAAACCAAGCAAATTTTAAAAATATTAATTCTAGGGAAAACATCATGTTACACAGGAAAAGAAAATCATAGTGATAATAGCTTGGCCCTGAGTTGCCTTCATAACAATGAAAACACTGAATATTAAAATATAACTAAAATTGGGGGGAAGGAATACCGGGCGGATGGAAGTTCCCTAGCGAAGTCAGTTGAAGAGCTGAGTTCCTTATCTGTTGAAGTCTTCAACAGGTAGTGCCTAAGATGAGGTTAAAAAAGAAAAACACTTAAGTATACAAATATAAAAAGAATCAGTTAAAAGGATTAAACCTGGTTTTTGCTCTTCAAGGAGGACGGGGGATGGGGGTGGGGGAAAAGGGCTGAAACTGCTGTTGTATTAAAACCACGTAGAGCCAACTGAGGCTTCAAGTGATTGACTCTGATTAAAATACTGAGTTTAAATAACAGTCTCCCCATCCTGGGCAAAACAGGAACGAAATGATTCTCATACTCAAATTGGGCATCGTCATAATGCAGTGTCCAATGCAGGCCCATAGAGGGCTCAAGAGGGCCTTGACTTCTTTTGAACTTTGTGTATAAACTGTGTTTACAACTGGCTTCTTTACTAAATTCTTCTGTTGACTTTTGATCTTCATGAGATAATATTGTTGACCTTGAAGTCCTGGGAATACAGTATAGTCAGTGATCTCAAGAAACGTGGGAGAAAGTGGTCAGTGTGAAGTAATTTAAAAGAAACTTCAGGATTGTTAAGTATGTATCCTTCTGCCTTTCTGTGGACATAGGAAAAGTGCTTTAAAAAATCCAACATTTTGCATCTTTCCTCTTCGTTTGCATCTTTTTGTAAAACTATGAAATCTATTTAAAACCTAAAATTATTTTCTATTTGTGGTGACTCAGGACATATTACTTTATTTTGTCATTCTTTTTTTTTTATTTTTATTTTACGTCATTTTATTTATTTATTTATTTGTTTGTTTATGGCCGTGTTGGGTCTTCGTTTCTGCGCGAGGGCTTTCTCTAGTTGTGGCGAGCGGGGGCCACTCTTCATCGCGGTGCGCGGGCCTGTCACTGTCGCGGCCTCTCCTGTTGCGGAGCGCAAGCTCCAGACGCGCAGGCTCAGTAGTTGTGGCTCACGGGTCCAGTTGCTCCGTGGCATGTGGGATCTTCCCAGACCAGGGCTCGAACCCGTGTCCCCTGCATTGGCAGGCAGATTCTCAACCACTGCGCCACCAGGGAAGCCCCTATTTTGTCATTCTTGATAATCTCCCAAAAGATATCTTTGTAAATTATCTTGTCTATTGTACATGAGCAAGTTTCTAGAAGCTGGGGGTTCCGTTTGTGTTTGTTTATTGGTTGTTTTGTTGTGTTGACGGAAAAAAATCAATAAACCAATCTACAATAGGAATAGAAAAGAGTTTTATTTGAGTCAAACTGAAGATTACAGCCCAGGAGACACAGATTCAAGTAGCGCTTGAACTGTGTTCTGCCAGACTACAAAATGGAGGAGGTTTATAAAGGCAAAGACTGCAAAATTACAGGAGCTGTTTGTCAAGAATTATAATTGGAGCTGGCAAGAAGCAAGGTTGCCTGCCAAGGAAGGATTGATTGTAGTCCCAAATGGTTACATAGTTACAAGGGGAGACCTTGAGACCGTGAGGTTGCAGCTGGCAGCTATCAGATATTGTTTTGAGAACGGAGGGTTGTGTCCTTGAGTCTGATACAGTTCAGAAAATTTAATTCTGAGTAATCCAGGAACGTGTCTGAAACAGTGTCCAAAATGGCCACTCAGCTCCATTTTTAAGGCTTGAACCACAGTTACTCCATTTTGATTTTTTAAAATGCATTCTTTGTGTTAATGGTTAAAGCAGATGTGCAAAGCATGTTTAATAGGCCACAAACAAGCTGTTCTTGTTAGCCTAAAGTTCAAGTTAAATCATGTATAAGCCAGAATAAGTTCTTATACCTCACTATGTGAACATCTCTTCCATTAGTTGGGGTAGCACCGTATGCTAACAGATGACTGTTAAATATACTTGATTATAAAAATGATGAGAAATACAGATATGAAATAATTCTGTGTAATTGATTTTCTTACAAAATGCTCTCTCTTTAGGGCATTTTGTAAAATAGCCATTTGGTATCCTCACCTCCACTCTAAAGTCCCAGGGGATCTGTAATCTGTTCATTTTGAGGTAGATAACACTTTTGTGATGAGTAGCAGGTGATATGAGAACCTAACTCTAATAAAATACATACAGGGTCTGATGCAATCAATTATCTTTCAATTGGCATCTGAAAAGGAACTTACTGATAAGCATCCAGAGAGTAGAGAGTGCAAGGCAGGAGCCCCATGGTGAATAAACGTGAAGGAAAAGTTTGAGTGGAAGCAGAAGTAAACAGCAGTTTATTGGAACTGATATGAGCCTGGAATTGGGAAGAGTGCAAGTCATGCTTTAGAAATCTAGGGAGAAATGCAACGAATCTGGAGTGTCCAATGGCCTTAGAAGATAATATTTTAAAATGAATTTCTATTTTTATCTGTACATGGTTATTGAGAAATCAAATAATCAAAGCTTAGAATAAAATATAACAATCCCCTCCCCTCATTTTTCTCATTCTACTTTCAAGTCTTTTGGCATTTACCTCTGAATATCTAAAAATATGCCTATAATGCATATTTCTGGGTTTGTCAATTTTAGACATGACCTATTGATTTTTTCTTATAGTAAAGACTTAAGTATTATACACCCGCCCCTACTACTCCCACTGCATCCTCCCAAGATAGTAACAATAACTTTGTGTTAAATCAATAGTGGTTACCTAATGATGACTATGTAAATATGCTCACTACACAGCCAAGCAGTGTACCATGATTAGATTTGCTTTCTTGAACAACTTTCTGTTTTTCCTGTTGTTAATCATTTTCCTCCTTCACTTATTTTTCTATCTTCCTTTCCTTAGCTTTTTTCCCCTAAATAAGCAATCAGATCTGACAAATATCTGTTCATGTTATTTCCCAAAAAGTTAACTCAGTTAATGTATAATTTCATTTCTTCCCTGGAGACCTGCCTCCCAGCCATTTGTCTTCCTCTTTCAACCTGGACAGGTTGCTTTCTAAGCCTGCTGCACAGTTGTCAGCCTAGGACTCCTATTGCTGCTCCTTTATTAGATCCCCTGGTTCCCGAATATCATGTCTTCCCCTTTCATATTTTACCCCCTTGTTTTGCTGGAGCACATCCTCTAGTAGTATCCCTAGAAACGGGTGCATGAGAAGTAAAAATATATTTAGTCCTTATATGTATGAGAATGTCCTTAATTTGCCCTCACACTTTATTATATAATTCTTCTATGGAAATAATTTTCCCACAACTTTTGAAGGCCTGGCTTCACTATTTTATGGCATCCAGTGTTATTGCTAAAAAGTCTGAGGATATTCTGATTATTGAGTCTTTGTGTTGACTATTTTTGTTTTTTTGGGTCCCCCCCAACCAAAGCTTTTAGGATCTTCTCTTTTTCTTTAGTATTCTGAAATTTCACAATGACTTGCATTGGTGTGTTCTTCTGGCTTTTTATTGTGTCTTTTTAATCTGGAGACTCCTGTGCTTTGGTTTGGGAAATATTCTTGGATTATTTATTTAATAATTTCCTTCTGTCTATATTCTCTTTTCTCTCTTATGGAGCTCTTATTAGTCTGGTGACTTCCTGGATCAATCTTCTGATTTTTCTTTTCCTTTTTTTTTTTCTTCCACTGTCTATCTCTTTGATTTGTGTTCTATTTTTCTGGGAGAATTCCTCAACTCTATCTTCTGACCTTTCTCTTAAATTCTTAATTTCAAAAAGTGCATTCTAATTCTCTGAATGCTTCTTTTTTAATTGTGTCTTGTTCCTGCTTCAATTCATTTTTTATCTCTTTGAGGATATTATAGTTTCTTCTGTTACCTGTGAGCACTTTCTCTCTCAATTTTGGACTCTGCCTTTTATGTGGGAGACTTTTGCCAGTGTCTGGTGATCTTTTAATATTTAGGAGTGAGGCACTAAAACACCATTTGGAAGTTCTGTGTGCGTGGGGGGCAGTAGCCTGATTGACCTCAATGGAGGGTGGTCAGATGGGGAGCCAGCTGTTTTGAGGCCTCCAGATGTCACTATCTGTGGTTCTTTTCTCCGGGACAGCTCATTTAGTTCAGAGGCAGATCCTCTGCTTCCTGCCTCGGGATTATTACTTGGAGACAGTGTTCTGTGAACTCGAGTGGGAAGGGGCTGAGGAGGGCCTCACAGGTTAATGGGAAGACTTTCACTTGGTTCTACTGTTTTCAGTTGGGTGCCTCATCCCTGTTCTACTTGGGCCTAGTGCCCCTGGGGTGGAAGCCTTTCAGTTCAGTTTCCAGAAAATAAACCCCTGGTCGGCCACAGTGAGGGAGGACTTGTCACTGGCTTAGACTATGAACAGGGGACAGGAGATATAAATTCTCCTTATACAAACTTTAAATTAATCCTCCTAGGATTTTTTTTCCCCCAATGTGTGTGTGTGTGTGTGTGTGTGTGTGTGTGTTTGTGTGTGTGGTAAAATACACATAATATAAAATTTATCATCTTAACCATTTTTAAGTGTACAGTTAAGTAGCATTAAGCACATTCATTTATATTGTCATGCAACCATCACCACTACCCATTCAGAACTCTTTTCATCTTGCAGAACTGAACTTGTACACCCATTAAACAGCAATGCTCCATTACTGAGTCTTTGCCTTGCGTTCTTGGCACATCCAGCAGGAACATGCAGGGACACTCAAGGTCTGTGGCAGATGACCATATCCCACACCACCACACCCCTGCCTTCAGAGACTCCCCATACCTCTAGCTCCTAAGACTTGGCAGGGCTCTAAGGCAGGGATTGGCAAATGTTTTCTGTATAAGGGTCAGATAATAAATATTTTAGGCTTTACAGGTAATTACTCAACTCTGCTATTGTATGAAATCAGCCATAGACAATATGCAAACAAACGAGTATGACTGTACTCCAGTAAAACTTTATTTACAAAAACAATTTACAAAAACAAGTTGTGAGTCCGATGTGGCCCATGGGCTATAGCTGAATGATCTCTGCAAGACTAGGGCAAGAATCTGCTTGCTTCTGGTTGTAGAAAGGTTTTTAGCTTTATCTGTTCTGCTAAGTCAATCATCATCTGACTTTTCATCTTACAAAAATCTGTTGACATTTCTCCTCTGCTGTTATCTTTTCTCCCAATCACTTTCTCCTGGTGGAATTTATAGCTTTTCTACCCCTCTGTAGTTATTTTCACGGCGTTTTCAGTAGGGAACTGAGATAAATGTACATGTTTATTTAACCCACATTTTTAAAAACTTTTAATTTCAAAATAATTTCAAACTTAACAGCAAAGTTGTTGCAAGAATAGTATAAGGAATTCCCATATATGCTTTACCCAGAGTTACTAATTGTTAACGTTTTGTTGCATTTGCTTTGTAATTCTCTCTCTCCATATATATATATATGTGTGTGTGTGTGTGTAGAGTATATATAGTGTATGAAATGGAAGGACATTTCAGCCATGACTCCTTAAATAATTCAGTGTGTATTTTCTGAGATCAAGGATATTCACTTAGAATTCATTCTCAAAATCAAGATATTTAACATTAATATAATACTATTATTTAATTTATAGACTTTCCTCAAATGTCCCCAGTAGTCTCAATAATATTCTTCATAGAAATGGTTTCTGGTCCAGGATCCAGTCTAGGATAGAGCGTTGCGATTTGTTTTTATGACTCTTTAGTCTCCTTTCATCATGAACGTTTTTATCTGCCTTTCCTTTCCTTTCATGACATTGACTTTTCTGACATTGACATCTTTGAAAAGTACAGGCCAGTTATTTTGTAGAATGTTACTTAATCTGGGTTTTGGTTTTTTTTTTTCCTGATGTTTCCTCATGATTAGATTCATATTATGCATTTTTGGCATAAAAGATGTTGTTTCCTTCCAGTGACTCAGGAATTGATCTACAATTTTTAGCCAAGATTGTTCCCCCCAACACATTATTCTTCATTCTCCCTGATGTACCTGGAAACTGTCCAGAAGTCTGTACAGAAGAACAGCCTTTGTTCTGACTTTTTAAAAATACATAGTTTATTCTAGAGATCACTTTATACCCATTCTTTCACTCCATAAACCTTTCAACAGCTTTTGACCAAAAGCTGAAATCTGATTGTCTAAATTTTGCCCTGCTGAGTTGGACTCAGTGTTTTATTTATTTACTGACTGTGTATATATAGACTGTACTTTGAAATATCTTGCACTGTCCTGGATTTCATAGTCTAACACTGGATGAATATCTAACCAAGGAGGAGGATATTAGGATACAGGAGTGAGGAGTGAGGTTACAACCTCAGTGCAGTTTTTTAATATAAAAATAACAGTTTTCTTGAGATATAATTCACATACCATAAAATTCATCCTTTTAAAGTGAACAGTTCAGGGCTTCCCCGGTGGCGCTGTGGTTAAGAATCTGCCTGGCAATGCAGGGGACACGGGTTGGAGCCCGGGAAGATCCCACATGCCACGGAGCAACTAAGCCCATGAGCCCGCGAGCCACAACTACTGAAGTCCGCCCACCTAGAGCCCGTGCTCCGCAACAAGAGAAGCCACCGCAAGGAGAAGCCCGCGCCCCGCAAGGAAGAGTAGCCCCCGCTCTCCGCAACTAGAAAAAGCCCGCGCGCAGCAACGAAGACCCAACGCAGCCAAAAATAAATTTTAAAATTTATATAAAAAAATAAAGTGTACAATTCAGTAGTTTTTAGTATATTAACAGAGTTGTGGTGATACACCATCCTCAATATCTAATTTTAGAATGTTTTCATCATCACTGCAGTTTGAAGAGTAACAAATTTGAGTCCCTTGGTAAAATGGCCAGAGGCAGAGCAGCTTCTGTCTGAAAGATGTGGGGGAGGGATGGAGGGATCTCACAGGCTGCACGTTTTCAAGGAGCACAGAGATGCCAGAGACTGCAGGGATGAGAGAAGGCTTTTGTAGGAGGGTGTGGAATTCAAGAACAGTAGGATTTCATGTTTGGATGCAGGAGAGCATCCTTTCCAGGCATGCTGCACGAGCAAAGTTTGGAGATGTGATTGAATTGAGTGTGTTTGTTAGCCAGGAACAGCCTCTCTTCATTGAAATGGAGAGTTCTTGGGCCAGGGTGAGCAGTAAGTTTGGAGGCCAAGGGGGTGAACTTTATCCTGAAGTTGTATGCAGGGTGACAGTCAGAAGCTTAATATCCCTGTAACAGGCCCTGGTTCTGGTCTGCCGGCTGTGATCTTGAGGATCTCGGGTGTTGAAACTGCATCTGTGAGCACATAAAAGCGGTGTCGGAGGAGTTGTGAGGCGGTGACGAGGAGCGATGACGGAGGTGACAGGGTAGGTTTCCAAAGGATGAAGATCTGGGGATTAACGGTTGTTGCAGAAGTCAAGAGCCAAGCATCCACCGGCCTGAGCGCCCAGCTTCTGCTGAACGGAAGTGGATTGATTAAGTGCTACTCTCCAGGGGTTGAACTACCCGTTGTAGACCTCATCCTCACCATGAAGACCTCTTTGGGTTTTGTTTGTTTGTTTTTGTTTTTACATCTTTATTGGAGTATAATGGCTTTACAATGTTGTGTTAGTTTCTGCTGCACAACAAAGTGAATCAGCTATACATATACATATATCCCCATATCCCCTCCCTCTTGAACCTCCCGCCCACCCTCCCTATCCCAACCCTCTAGGTTTTCGCAAAGCACCGAGCTGATCTCCCTGTGCTATGCGGCTCCTTCCCACTAGCTATCTATTTTACATTTGGTAGTGTATATACGTCAGTGCTACTCTCTCACTTCGTCCCAGCTTCCCCTTCGCCCCATCCGTGCCCTCACGTCCGTTCTCTACGAGTGCGATGAAGACCTCTTTGAATGGGTCGTACTTTCACCCAGACTAATGCTTCTCAGACTCTTTGTGTTGAAAGACAGATTTGTTTGTTTTTAAATTTCCCAATCTGTCCTGGACCAATACACGTGTAAAATACAATAGCAATGAACGGCTAGAAATATGAAACAAGTCATACAACGTGCAACCTTGGGGTTTGTTTGTTTTTTGATTCAGTGGACAAAGTTACTGCCTGAGTTACTAAACACTTCGGCTTCGTTTCTCTCCTCGGGTCAGCGGACAGCACTTTGAGAGCCCTCTTCCAAAGCAGAGGCAGAGCTTAGGGAGGTGCAGAGATTCGCCCGGGTCGCTCAGGTAACAGGGGCGGAGCGCGACTGAACCCGGGTCGCCCCGCCGCCCTGGGCCCGGCCCCGGCCCGCCCCTCTGGGAGGCCGAGCCGGGGCGGGGTCAGCGCGGGGTTGGTAGGGGACGTGCGGATAGGGAGACGGGGAACCCGGGGAGCCAGAGCCGGAGGGACCGCGTACCTGCTGCCGCCGAGCCCGGGAGCCAGGAGCAGACGACCGTAAGCGCCCGGGGGCGTCGTGCGCAGTTTCCGGGGCCCGGGCGGCCGTGACCGCGCTCCCAGGGTGCAGGGGCGGATCGCGATCCCGCGGGCTGGGGGACGCTGTCGGCCGGCGCCGTCCGGCCAGGGCTCCAGGGAGACTTCCAGACAGGCCTCCGCTCCCGCCCGCTTCCCCGCAGCCCGCAGCTCCGTCCAGACCTAGGCTCCGAGCGCGCCGCTCGGTCCCCGCCCCCTCTGGCCCGCAAGCGCTCCGGACTCCGGGAGAGGCCCGCGTGAGCCCTGCGAGCGGGCTCGGGCCAGCGGGGGAGAGCAGCGGGGCCCCGTTGCCTAGTTCTCCTGGGGAGTACTGCTTCCAGGGTGCGTCTGGCTCACGCAGTGCAGCTGCACTTGTTTGTCACCGGTGCACTAAAACCGATCTCAAGTCTCTTAGCTGAGACGTGCTCTCTCGCCATCTCTGTGCGCCGCCCCAGTTTTTCTCTCCCTCCCCTTGCTCTTCTCTCGGGAGAGAAGGCCAGCCTGCTCAGCTCAGCGCACAGGAGAGGAAACCTGGGCCCGGGGTTAAGAGTTCACCATGTAGCAGGAGCCCAGGGATGTGATCAGTGTAAGCGCAGCAGAGACCCGAGACTCCTTTAGCCTCCCTCCCCGCAGGAAGCTGGGGAACTTAAGCCTCCGGCCCCTCACTTGCCCGGCCCTTCTGACGCCTTCGGGGTGGAGGCGCGGTCAGAGACTCTAGCGATGTTGTGATCCTAGTTTTGACTTCTTTTAAAGCTTCGTCTCCCACCCCCTTCACTCTCCTCCACTATATAAACTTCAGGCTCCACAAAGCCTGGGTGGGCCCCTGGCGCCCGGATGCGCAGACAGCCTTCTCTCTGCCCTGCCCGCCTCCCCGCGCTGCAGCTCGGTGCCGGCTCCGCCGTGGAGTAGGGGGGGGACCTCTGCATTCGGCACCTCAGCACCCAGTACATCGGATTTACGAGCTGTTGCGGGAAATTGCTGAGAGCATTGGGATTTATGCCTGTCTCAGTGCCGCTCTGCAGACTCCTCTGAATTCAGCATTAAAAATAAACTTTGGCAAGAAGCGGTACCGCTCTGGGAAGTAGCATTGTCTTCTGGTATGGTGGTTGCTTCCTTCAGGGAGTGGGGGCTTGCGGACGTTGTAGGAGCCTTTCACTAGCCCCAGCAGGTTTGATTTAGCAAAAAGCAGTTTTTTCCTTCCCACCTAGGCGTGGGCAATGCGAGCAGACTGACCACTGTGTGCAGGCTCTGCCCCGGCTCGGGGGCTCAGCAGGGAGCATGCCTTCACGGAGTCTACGTTCTGCTGGGGGAAAGATGGATGATACGCACAATAAATTTGTAAAATATAAACTATGTTAGAAAGCGATGTGGGAGCAAAATACAGCACTGAAAAGAGAAGTGGGGGGGGCGGGTAAAAGAAGGCCCCCCTGAGAGGGGATATTTGAATAATACTGAGGAGTAAGGGGGTGGCAGACTGCTATCTGGAGTGATGGTGCACAGGTCAAGCAAGTGCAAAGGCCCCATGGCAGGCATGTGGCTGGCATGGATGAACTTTATATCTGTGTTTGCTGAGTGTGGGCCAAGCTGCCACCAGGGTCCTTTGGTGTGAGTGAGCTACTGGATAAACGTAACTGGCTCAGCCTGAGAACAAGAGGCTCCCCCCACATCCAGTTCCAGGAAAGGAAAGTCTTCCATGGGAAATAACTGCTCAGCAAGGCCACCAGGGTGAACTTCAACACCACCTGCTCCAACCCACATGCTCCCTGTGTGATCCCACCAGCCTCCCGGCTATCCCTTAAGTGCATGGGCTGGTACAGACTTATGGGAGTGGGATATCCGTGGTAAGAGACTGAATGGGGCCTCTTTGGGCAGAGGGACCTTTAGAGAAAGGGCATCGGATCACTGGAGGAAGTGGAGTGCCTCCCCCAGCCCCCTCCTGTGGTGTCCTCATTCATGTCTGAGGTCTAAATCCAGCACCAGCTGGAGGGCACAGGAGGCCCCCCTGTTATCAATACACGGTGACCCTCCCATTGACATAACCCAACTCCCAGGCTTAGTCATTGCTGACTTGCACCTTGACTTTCCTTCCAGCATCCTGGCCTAGCCCAGACATGGAAAGGCAGGGGCTGCTCAGATTCCAGTTCTCCATCCTTGAGCTGAGATACTCAAAGACATGGAACCCAGCTGGGCTTACAAAATAAGGCAGGGCTCAGTGTGAGCTGCTCACTACTGCCGAAGAAGGAGCCCAGAGCATACCCACTCAGGCTGGAGTGGACACAGACAGAGCAGGCCTGTGGTGACTTGAGGGGTCTCTAGGATCCCATGCTCAAAACCCACCTCTGATAGGACCCTACATCCCATCATAATGATTCATTCCTTTGAGAGGTGATACAGTGATGTGGAAAGAGAATTGGCATAGGAAGAATATCTGGCTGGTGTCCCAGCTCTGCCAGTAAGTTCCCCTCTGGGGACCTCATCCATGAAATGAGGTTGGGCTATATAATCTGCAAGGCTTCTTACAGATCTAATATGTGATGATTCTGCGGTTAAGAGTCCAAAGGGATCTTCAGAAAAGGAAAGAGGTTAGTGGGGAGCTGTCAGCTTTGATGGGGCCTGGGTGGTCCTGCAGCCTACGCCGGGTTCGCTGCGGGCAGCGTCAAATAGAGTGAAGGGCCTGGCCAGGGTGTAGGGGGCAAAACCCCAGGCAGAGGTCGAGGGCCCAGGGTTGAGGCAGAAGTGTCACTGCCCAGGCCAGCTGGCCCCATGGGTCACCTGTGGGCTGCTGGTGGGTGGTTCTTGGCCTGAGCCCAGTGGTTTAGGAGCAGAGGCTCCAGGGGCTGTATGGTCAGGTGGGGAGGTTGCAGCAGGGAGATGGCACCCCAGCAGTTCCCCCAAGAGGGAACCAAAGCTTTGCCAAGGATCCAGCACCCCCCCACCCCCTTCCCTGAGGAGGGAGTGCTGGACGCTGTCTTGTCAAGGAGAGAACGGTACGATCCTGCCCTTGGTTGCCTAACTGAACACGCCATTGTGCAAACCAGGTTCAAACTGAAACACAGCCTCTTCTGCCATCAAGGTTACAGTTGGCCCTCCGTATCCCTAGGCTTTGAGGCCGTGGATGTGGAACCCAGCCATGTGGAGGGCAGACTGCACTCTGCCATTTTATATAAGGGACCTGAGCATCCACCGATTTTGGTATCCGGAGGGTGCTGGGACCAATCCCCCACGGATACTGAGGAATGACTCTATGTTTACTTCCTGAGGGAGGTCATAGTTCATCCTTTGTCACCAGAGAGCAGCTGTTTTCACTGTCTAAAGTCTAGCCTGTGAACGTTCCTCTAGACAGGCTCAAGGACCTGGAGTGGAGTCTTCCTGTCCACTGGAACCCATTGTCTGTCTTGGCTTTGCTGTCAGGCAGTGGGCGCTGTTCCCATGAGGAGCCATTTGAGTGCACGGTCCAACTACTGCAAAGCCACACCTGTTAGGCTCAACTGAAAGTGCTTGCATTAGGAAAAAAAAAATGCTCTTCTATTTGGGGATCTCAAGGACTCTCTGGAGGAATCTATAGCTAACTCACAAATGGGAACCATGGGTCTTGTCCCGAGTCAGGAGCAGGAGTTTTTACTACCTTTAGCGTTTGGGAAGATTGATAAACAGACTGAATTAAAATATCTTCTTGGCACTTGCAAGCTGGGTTAACTTGGGCAAACTGTTTAGCCTCTTGGAGCTTCATTTTTTTAAATTTTTTTATTTTTGACTGTGTTGGGTCTTCGATTCTGTGCGAGGGCTTTCTCTAGTTGTGGCAAGCGGGGGCCACCCTTCATCGTGGTGCGCGGGCCTCTCACTATCGCGGCCTCTCTTGTTGCGGAGCACAGGCTCCAGACGCGCAGGCTCAGTAGTTGTGGCTCACGGGCCCAGTTGCTCCGCGGCATGTGGGATCTTCCCAGACCAGGGCTCGAACCCGTGTCCCCTGCATTGGCAGGCAGATTCTCAACCACTGCGCCACCAGGGAAGCCCTGGAGCTTCATTTTTAAATCGCTTTAAAACAGAAAACAACTCCGCCTTACTTCTTAGGGTTATCGTAGCACAGGGGATGATGTGCTTATGGAGTCGTCCCACCACCATGCCCCGGTCCAGGGCTTCGTTGGGCTTCCTCAGAGGAGGTGGTGCTGCCCAGACGTGTCCTCATGTTCTGGAAGGGTTCTGAGCGTCCCCGCCGTGGGCCTATCGGGCTGGCTCTAGCCAGGCTGTGGCCTGCAGTGAGCCGTGAGGGCTGCAGGAAGCCAATGACCAGGAGCGGGAGGCCAGGTGCCTCCGTGTCAGAGACCCGCGTGGTGCTTCTCAGTGGCTGGGCGTGGGCCTACACCCTTCCCCGAGGACCACCACCTCAGGGTGTCCCCCCAGCGGCTCAACCTGGGACGTGGCTTTCCAGGTGGCATGAGTGACCTTTGCGATACTGGGGGCGACTTTCCGATTGTACTACCCTTCTCGTTAGAACTGGAGAGACTTGGGCCTTTTGGAAAATAAGAGAAACGCTGATTCCAGCACCAAGCTCCGTGATTAACCCCTGAGTGCCAAGGGCTCAGGGAAATCTGACGCTGTTACCAACTCTTAGGGAGAAAATGGATGTATTTTCCTGCTCTCCAGGTTTTCTGCCTGTGAACCAAGTTGTCGCTGTGAGGAGGCCGGAGCCGGCAGGCTGGCCACCGGGTGGGGGAAGGCGGCCCCCTGCCCTCGGCCGGTTCTGTGCCCCCTTCCCACAGGTGGGTCTCAGGGTCACAGTGATACTGTCAAGATGGAACACCTTAATTTCAGAGTTGAGCCCTGGACCTTTGGTTGAACTTCAGAAGTATTTTTAGCCTTTTTTGACTTTTTATTTCTTTTTGCAACCTAGACATTTCCACAAGCAAACTGACCCCACCAAGACACCAGCAACCCAGAATATTCCTCTGAACTCAGACCCTAGTCCTTAGGGCTGCAGTATTTGAAGCACAGGGACCCTTTCAGTGCGTTTCAGACAATAAAGCCAGCTCAGGTGACTGTGCTGTGGCCCAGCTCGCAGTGCTATCCTGTTACACACTATTGAGGAAGCTTCCAGACCGGGAGCACATTGCTGAGGAAAAGCAGGCTTGGGGAGGGGAGGGAGGAGAGAGAGTGTGGTTAATGGTGGAAAGGAAATCAAATAGGTGTATTATATGGCCCACGCCTATTATCTCCTGAAATAGGAGTCTTTCTCTCCTCAAGTAGAGAATGCCACGTATTGAAATTCCAGGAAGGTAATGTTTTTTCCTCATAGGCAGTGAACTGTGTTCCACTTGGGTTTTTTCTCTGGTAATTTAGAACCAGTGGACAACCTGACAGAATTCGAGATGGAAAGGATTCAAGTGAAACTCCCAGAGCGTGAGTGTGTGAACCCTGCAGGGTGGAGAGAGTCTGCTCCCCGCTTGTGTTGTTTAACTAAAAGTCTGCATGGCAGCTTGTGTAAATGAGTTTGTGGTGGCCCCTGCTCCCCCAGCTCAGGGGCATTTAAAATCTGTGGAGGTCAGCATCCCCTCTCTGAAGGTGCTCTGGGCCAGCCAGCCCACCCATATGATTCCCCCCCTTCACCCATCCAGACCCTCCAGGCAGGTGCTGAGGCTGCCTTCACTCAGGCCCCAGAGCCCAGAGCCCCCTCCTTATCCTAGGCCGCGCTTCCCTCACTTTCTGCCTTCCAGCCACACTGGCCTTCAGGCATCCTATCTGCCCTGGAACCCTCTGCCCTTCCCTCTTTCAACTTTTCAACTCCTAACTTCCCTTCTTGGTTCAGGTAACACTTCCTCAGGGAAGGTTCCCTCAGCTTCAGGGTGGGCCTCTCTCCCCGACCTTTAGTGTCCTCAGGATTTAAAAACAAAACGCGAACGCCTGTGACAGCTGTTCCCTGTGCGGCCACTTTCCCTGCATTCATTCAGTAAGGGATGTACTTTACTCCACCCATTTTGCAGGTGTGGAGACTGAGGCTTGGAGAAATGAAAGCACTGGTCTAAGTTTACCTAGGCTATGGCTGGTAAGGGATAGGGCCAGGATTCAAAGCAGGCCCTGAGGGCCTGACCACCAGCCAAACTGGCTCCTGAGTCCATGAAGATTTTCATCAGATCAGATTAGCAGTCAGTAATTGTATTCTTTCTGTCTGTCTATACAGGTGTGTGTATGTGTGTGTGTGCATATATATATATATATATATATATATATATATATATATATATATATATCTCGTTGGGGGCATGGGAATGCAGGCAGGGGGCGGGTATGACCCTCCAGGGCACACAGCGATGTGCCTTCACTCAGGCCCCGGAACAGGGTTCCCCATAAGAAGGCTGCCCCCCACACTGTTTTTACGTTTTTACCTCCCTTTGTTTTTGCCTACAAACGTCATGTTTCTTTTCCTGCCAGGCTGCTCTCCCGGGGCTTGGCTCCAGATCTTTCAGGGAGATAAACATGGCCCTTGTCCCAAGTGCAGAACATTCTAATCTGTCCAGCCCAGCTGACCTTGCCCATGGGCCTCGTCCACCCCAGCACCGCTGGCCACTGGGGTTCCGGGAAAGGCCTGTGGGTGGAGAGGCTGGTCGCGTGCTGGGCTGTGCAGAGTTGGGGAGGCCCTTCACCCAGGGTTTTCCCCCATCCATCCTGGGCCAGAGCGGTCTCTGCTACAGTGAGCTTGCCTGGGAGTTTCGGGCATCACTGTTGGGGAGCCCCTGGGAGCCCCAGGCTTTGGCCGGCCTTCGGTGCACGTTGCTGGAGGGACGTTCCTGGTCTGGGCGGCCTTCCTTGGCATGCCCACCTGGAGTGGAAGGGAAGCCATCTGTTTTCCCCTTTCTGCTGGATATGCCTCTCCCCAGGAAGGAGCAGCAAGGCTGGGTAGGGCGGCGAGGGGCCGAGGCTGAGGAAGCACACAGACCCCCAGCCCCACCTTTCTCTGGCCTGGAGTCTGGGGGCACACAGTGTACCCCTCTGCCCCGCGGTTGTGGACCGCTGGCCGACTACTTCCCCAGAAGGAACACGAGGTTATCACGCTCCTGAGTCTGAATCCCTGTCAGGAAGACGTCAGACAACAGGGTGGAGGGAGGAATCCCCCGTGCAGGCCACAGGTGGGCCTTCTCCTCGGGCTCAGATCTGTGTCCACCCTCTTCGGCCTCTTCTCTTGAAGGACATTTGGGCATCCAGCCCAAGGCCAGGTACGTGGTAAGAGTTGGAGTTAGCTAGTAGCTTTCTATAACTTGGGGAGCATTTTCAGATTGTGAGGTCCTCACCACCTGCCTGGGTCCGAGGGAGGAGACTCTCCGAGGGCAGGCTGGCCGACCCGCCCCTCCCCCCATTGTATTCAGCAGGATCCTGAGGCTGATCGTCATCTTTCTAGGTCCCAAACCCTGACATGTACAGTGCGCCTGGGATACAGGCCCATCTCTACAAACTAGGCTCAGCAGTAGGTCGTCTATAATCCCTCAAGGAGAATTCAGCCATCTTTCTGTTCAAAAGGTCTGATAATGTTCAACGCTGTCATTCAAAGAACTTTTAAATTCATTCATTCAACAAATTTTTTTTTATCACAAGTTGTCAACAGCACTTTATTTTGTTCTAATGCTTCTTGTTGGCAGCTGCCACTTGTCCAGCGATTCTGTCCAGATCTGTCTGTCCCTGAGGTGTGCGTTTGTAGCTCCCATCTTGGTCCTTCCCACCTTTTTCAGCCCCTCCAGGGCTTGGAGAACCCGACGGGCCATGCTCTTGGAGCCTCTGCCGAAGTGGCTGGGCATGACACCCTTTCCCTGACGCCCACCATAGATCTTGGTCATGGAGCCCCGCCCCGCGCTGCCCCGGAGGTACAGGTGCCGTGCTGTGGAAGCAGCTCGTGTGTAGAACCAGTTCTTTTTTTTTTTTTTAATTCATTCATTCATTTATTTATTTTTGGCTGTGTTGGGCCTTCGTTTCTGTGCGAGGGCTTTCTCTAGTTGCAGCAAGCAGGGGCCACTCTTCATCGCGGTGCACGGGCCTCTCACTATCGCGGCCTCTCTTGTTGCGGAGCACAGGCTCCAGACACGCGGGCTCAGTAGTTGTGGCTCACGGGCCTAGTTGCTCCGCGGCATGTGGGATCCTCCCAGACCAGGGCTCGAACCCGTGCCCCCTGCATTAGCAGGCAGACTCTCAACCACTGCGCCACCAGGGAAGCCCTAGAACCAATTCTTATCGTAGGGAGTGAGCTCTTTGTGCTTGGCCAGCTTGACAGTGTCCACCCATTCAGGGACTTTCAGCTTCCTGGACTTTTTGAGGAAGACAGCCAGAGCTCTGACGAACTCCCGCTGGTTCACGTCTTTTACAGTAACTCCAAGCATTGTGTGGCCTGCGAGCTGCCGGCCGGGGGAAAAGGCCATTCAACAAATATTTACCGAGCATCCAATAAGTGCCAGGCACTGGGGACCCAGGGGAGCCAAAGCAGCCCTAGTCTCTACCCTCAAAGAGCTTCCTTCCGGGGGGGAGACCCCTACCAGTCACACAACCTCATGGACAAACGTGACAGTGACAAGGGGTAGGAAGGAGGGGTGCATGGTGCTGAAATAGGCTTGGAGGAGGGACACGATCTGAAATCGGAAGGATGAACACAAGTTAAGGAGCTGAGAGAGGACGGGAAGAGCATTGCAGACGGAGGGAACCAGCATTTCCGCGAAGCCCTGCAGCAGGAGGGAGCAGGTGAGCACACAGGCCTGAAAGGACATGGGGGTCGGGGCTGAAGCCTGGGAGGGGTGTGGGCAGGTCAGACCACACAGGCCTTGAAGGTCCCCTTAACCAGTGTTGCTTTGTCCCCAGAGTAGCAGGAAGCTATTTAAGAGTTTTAGCAGGGGGCGCGACAGGGCCAGATTTGCATTGCCAAAAGATCGCTGTGGCTACAGAGTGTATTGGAGGGGGCAGAGCAGGGGTGAGTGGACCAGCTGTAGTCCAGGGAGAGACGGGCACCTGGGCACCTGGGCGGGGTGGTGGTGGTGGAGAAGGATTGGGGATATAATTTGGGAGGTAGAGCTGCCGGAACTTGCCGAGAGATTGGATGTGGATGAAATGGAGGAGGGGGGTTTCAAGGACATCGCCTGGGTTTTTGGCTTGGCAGATGGAAGGTGGCTACTGCCAGCTACAGTGAGAGGGAACCCCAGAAGGAGACAAAGCTTAGGGAGACAAGTGCAACTTCAGATGCACTGGAGGAGGTTTTGAGACATTGAGGAACTATCGAGTTGGCAGGTGGGTGCCTGGGTCTGGAGCTCAGAGGAGGTCTGGGTTAGAGATGCTCACGTCCGTCATCTGTCCAGAGGTGGCAGCGGGAGCCATGTGCACAGAAAGGACAGCCCCGTTTGGACACCAGTTCTTCGGCAGCCAGTGTTTCTCCCACAGCCCAGCCAGCTTTCTTCACCCTGTTTCATATGTTCGCCAGGGCCCCAGCCCCCAGATGCCCATGGGTTTCTGAGTTTCTGGATTCACCTTTGTCTCCAGGGCTTCTTGGCCACTGGGAGGTCACACCTCAGCTGCTGAGTGCGTTTGCGCAGTTCTGGTGCTGCGAGGTGTCTGACTCACTGTTGGAGCCGGATCACAGGGAAGACTCACTCTTGTGGTTGTCCATATTTTTTAAATGTATAATTATTTTGTTTTGGGGTAGATAGTACATGCATTTGGTTAAAAAAATTTTTTTTTCAACATGCAAAAGCATATTCAGTGAAAGTTTGTTTCCTCTTTGCTGTCTTTTGAGAACATACCTTTATGTGATTGGGGCAGCAGGAAAATGTTTATTTATCATATAAATGTTCCAGAGACGGAACAGTAATAGAGCATTGAAAATTTTGAAGACTGGGCATTTGTTCTTAAGAGTGTGTGCCCTGGGGGAACTTGATATATTTTCTTTCCCCCCTGACTTTCTCAATTAGTTGGGATTATGTTAGGCTTTATATAATAGAAAACTCAAAATAACAATGGATTAAACAATATAGAAGTTTATTTTCCTGTCATACAAAGGAAGTTTGGGAGTAAGCAGTCCAGGCCTGGGCTGGTGGCTTCGTGGTGAATGCAAGATCCTTCCATCATCTCTGATTTCCATCCTCAAGATCACTTCATGGTCCAAAATGACTACCAGGGTCCAGCCATCATGTCTGTGTCCCAGGAGGCATGAAAAGAAAGGGGAAGGGCAAAAGGGTGTGCTTCCCAGCTGAGTCAGGGCTCTCTACATAGTCTTCCACACACATGCAGGACCCATGTACTCTTGTGTAGGTTGTTCACTGGACAAGGATGCCATTCATATCATCAACATGGATTTATATTTTATTTACAAGTGCTTTCTAGCATATGGCAAAGCAGTATATTAGGTTCATCTTCTGATGGTATTTTGAAGAATGGATGCCTTTTCCTAATTCACACAAAGGTTCTGTCTGGGTCACAGATGGCTCTGCCTCAAATACACTTCCAGCTCTTTGTCAGCACCTAATCACCCTGTCATACTGAGTTGCAAAGAGGGCCAAGAAATGTAGTGTTTAGCTGCGCTTCTCCAACTAAAATAAAAATTCCAGTGCTGAGAACAAAGAGGAAAACATAGCTGGCAGTCTGCCACACTATCAATCTGAGGGCATATTTGCTGGAGAATCCCAATCACTAAGGGCAGCTGGGGTGGAATGTTGGTTTTGAGTAATCTCCTGCCCTGGCCACCTTTTTCTCATGCAACCATGAAATACTCACCTCCCAAGTATATTTCCTTTCCTCACTCTCCTTGGCATCTAATTTACAGAAGGGTCATCTGAATTGCAAACACAATTTCTAAGTTAAACTCCTGGGTCAGCTTCAACATGATGAAGTAACAATTCATAAAAGAGATAAGGTAGGGACTCCTTTCAGCTAAATAGAAAGAAATTAAATGACTACACTCCAAAGTTTGTAATCATCAACTCTACACTGAACATGGATGTAGATTCTTGTGTTTCTTTGCTTACACCACGCACTTTCTTACTTCCATGCCTTTGCACATGTTCTCTTTTCTCCCTAGATTTATCCCCATTCCACCATTATTTTCTGCCTGGTAAACTCCTATTCATCCTTAAAAACCCTACTCAGTGACACCCTCCTCTGTGAAACCTTTGTGGCAGACTTACCACTCTAACTTTGCACACTTCTCTTCCATCTGTGCAGATATATTGTATCTATCATTAGAAAGGTGTTATTTGTTCATCTGTTTATCTGTCCTACTAGAGCATAAACTTCAGCAGGTACAAGACTGTGTCTTCTTCCTTGTGCCTGCAAAGACCCCAGCTCATAGTCATGGGTAGCGTCTACTAAACTGCCCTTTGATCCAAAAGCAAGTTTATACTTACTTTTCCAGCACCAATACAAATCTCTTATTTACTTTAAACGAACAAAATGACTTCTTGATACTTTACATATTCAAATTACAAGAAAAGAGTTTTCACTTGAACTTTCAGTATCAATCTAAAAGTGAATCGTGGGTTTCCCTGGTGGCGCAGTGGTTAAGAATCTGCCTGCCAATGCAGGGGACACAGGTTCGAACCCTGGTCCAGGAAGATCCCACATGCCGCGGAGCGGCTAAGCCCGTGCGCCACAACTACTGAGCCTCCGCTCTAGAGCCCACGTGCCACAGCTATTGAGCCCGTGCGCCTAGAGCCCGTGCTCTGCAACAAAAGTAGCCACCGCAGTGAGAAGCCCGTGCACCGCAACGAAGAGTAGCCCCTGCTTGCCGCAACTAGAGAAAGCCCATGCACAGCAACAAAGACCCAACACAGCCAAAAATAAAATAAGATAAATAAATTAAAGAAAAAAAATAAAAGTGAATCGTATGTTTTTAATTCCATTGGTATTTTTATTTATTTATTTATTTATTATTTTTGGCTGCCTTAGGTCTTCGTTGCTGCGCACGGGCATTCTCTAATTGCGGCGAGCGGGGGCTACTCTTCGTTGCGGTGCGTGGGCTTCTCACTGTGGTGGCTTCTCTTGTGGAGCACGGGCTCTAGGTGTGTGGGCTTCAGTAGTTGTGGCATATGGGCTCAGTAGTTGTGGCTCATGGGCTCTGCAGCACAGGCTCAGTAGTTGTGGTGCACAGGCTTGGACCAGGGCTCGAACCCATGTCCCCTGCATTGGCAGGTGGATTCTTAACCACTGTGCCACCAGGGAAGTCCCAATTGTATGATTTAAAACTTGTGTTTTTGCCCCAAGCATAACAGAAATACTATACAGTCAGTGAAATTATTAGACTGGGTTTCCTTTTAGCAATCTTAGAGAACTAAGCACCCCTTTTACTTGATCTCCTATATTTAAAATTGTCCTTTGTGAGTAAGACCCAGAAAGACAAAAGAAAAGTAAAATAATAAATTGCTCTATTTGCATCTTTTAAGGGTAAAGGTCACCATATTGCACAACTGACTTCTTCAACTTGAACTAATTCCTAATTTTTTCCCAAGTTTCAGAAGTGCATGCTCAAAGCTTCAATATAGAATGTGGGGACTTGACTTAAACTTCATATAATCCCATTTCTTATCAGAGTAGTCAACTGCTGCTCAGATTTACCTCTAAGCTCAACATTTTAGAACTAAATGACCACTGTCCTCCAGTTACTGTGTCTTTAAAAAACTTAGGCTAGTTTACAACAAAAACTGCATTTTCCTTACTAGACAAACTAATCATTTTTTAAGGAAGGGTACTGTGGCTCCAAGAAAAAAATGCTTTCATTCTGAAAGGCTACTCCCCGCTCTCCAATTCCCTCAGCAAAGTATTTTGCCAGTATTCTGGAAAAGTGCATTACAAACAAAACAAAACAAAACAACAACTTAATCAGATAAAATATATTTTCTGAACTTTTGGAGTAGATGAATTAACCTCCAGTTTCAGGTGCTAGCATAATAAAGCAGGCACTCTTGTTTTGCATTGTATTACTTCTGAATTTTTCATGGTGTCTCCTAAATATTGATGTTTTGACATAGATAGAATATTTTCTACACCAGCAGGAGCGGACCACACAGAAGAGATAAATATAGCTTTCCTTGGAAACGGGAAGGCTTAGTAAACAGAATTCTGCTCTCTAACGCTGAGAATGTAACTTCTCAGAAGAGTGGGGACTACCCAGGTACACGTACTGCAAAACACTGGTAGCCAAGATGTATGTGGCCTTGTGCTTTCCTTATCCTTCAAGTCCGTCCTTGGTGAGGGCACATGGGGAGGCCAGCAGACGCCCACGCCATGCACTTTCCTGCTCCCAGCCTGCTTATACCTAAGTCATCTAATAGGGATAGGGGTCCTCTGGGGTCTCTTCCTGCATGAAGATTCTGCACAGTAATAAGGGCTTTGGGGGAAGGGGAAGGAACACACGTTGGTAGAGTACCTGTTTTGAGCCTGTGAGGTCGGCGTTATCCCCATTTTACAGAGGAGGCCACAGATGGTCAGAGCAGTTTGGTAACTTGTCCAAAGCCCCTCAGCTGGTAAATGGCAGAGCTGGGCTTTTTTTTTTTTTTAAATATTTTCTCATATCATAACTTTTTCTTTGATCCATGGCTATGTAGAGATGTGTTTCTTTTTTAAAAAAATTTATTTATTATCTATTATTTATTTTTGGCTGTGTTGGGTCTTCGTTTCTGTGTGAGGGCTTTCTCTAGTTGTGGCAAGTGGGGGCCACTCTTCATCACGGTGCGCGGGCCTCTCACTATCGCGGCCTCTCTTGTTGCGGAGCACAGGCTCCAGACACGCAGGCTCAGTAGTTGTGGCTCACGGGCCTAGTTGCTCCGCGGCATGTGGGATCTTCCCAGACCAGGGCTCGAACCCGTGTCCCCTGCATTGGCAGGCAGATTCTCAACCACTGCGCCACCAGGGAAGCCCAGAGCTGGGCTTTGAACTACTCAAACAGGGAAGCAAGCTAGAAGATCCTTTACTGTAAACTCCAAAACGTTCCCGGTTCTTAAAATCAAAGGTAGTCCAAGTTGCTGTTGGTGGGGCGATGTCTCATGGAATGGGGGTTCTCCAGGAAAGCCAGGCTGGCTGTTCAAATGGGAACACCCAAGTGGGCCACCAGGCTTCCCCAAACTCACAGGGTGTATGCATTTCCTTGATGTATGGCAGGATGGGGTGACACCTTGTTCCCGGGGACCCAGTGACTAGGTCTGCCCTCTAATGTCCCACCCTCCTCCAGCAATCAGGCTTACCTGCGGCTGACTTCTGAGTCAGTAGTTCTCACTGAGTAGAGAACCAGAGCCCGGGTGGGGTGCCACAGTTGAGGGGAAGCATACAGGCTTATGGGGAGGCCTGTGACCGTGGCCACCCCACACTCGTGACTGCTCAGTGCACCCCTGCATTGTTGAGGCACATGCCCAAGTCTTGCTCTTGAGGCCTCTCTTTTCTGGGCTACATACGGACCTGTCCCCTGTCTGCGCACTGTGTTCACTGGGGAGTTTAAAAAATAGCGCTTGGGCTCCAGCCCCCATACCAAAGGAAAGCGCTATTCTCAAGTCTCTTACTATAGATTCGTTTTGCTTGTCTTTGTCCTTTATGTAAGTGGAGTCATGCGGTGTGTGCTCTTTTGTGTCTGGCATCTTTGGCCCAGCACTGTTTGTGGGATTGATCCCTGTCACTGTGTGTAGTTACAGATTGTCTGTTCTCATTGTATGGTGTTCCCTTGTGTCAAGAGACCATCATCTGTGGTGGAAGGACATCTGGATTGTTTCTAGTTTTTGGCTTCTACAGATCGGATTGGATCGTGCTGTTACGGACATTCTCGTTTGTGACTTTTGGTAAACACGTGGACACATCTTCGTTGGATCTATACCTAGGAATGAATTGCTGAGTCACAGCGTTTGTATCTGCCCAGTTTTAGTAGATTCTGCCAAACAGTCTTCCAGAGTGACTGTATGAAAGTCTCCTGTTACATTTTGATTCATCCTAGTTTCTCTCTAGCACTGTTACCTCAGTTCCAATTTTGAGGGGACCCTCCACATACGCTTCCATCTTAAAGGTCAACGTCTTACCTGAGTCCAGTGGTAGGACTGAGGCCCACCAGCCACCCCAGCCCTGCAGCTTCAAGTGTGTGCCTGCGCTGACACTGAGCGCCTGTGTGGGCAGAGCCCCGTGCTTGGAGCCAAGGGGAAGACCGAAGAAACAGAAGATCGCATTCTAGCTGGAGGGGGCGGAGGGGTCAGGGGAAGATAGGAAAGACGCCTGCAAGGAAGGTGACTTGGACAGCACGGCAGCGTCTCCCAGCTTCCTTACAAGCTCTCAGCAGTCCCCCTGCCCCAAGCAGGCCTGAGCTAGCTCATAACCCCCGGTGACCTTGAGCAGAGCCATGTGGTCTCCCTGAGCCTCCGCCCTGCTCTCTTTGTCACAACGGGCTTGGCTATTACAGTATTCAGTTCTGTGGTTTATCGGCCTCCTGTTACAAACAAGGCATGGTGGGGATTTGGGGCTGAAAAGGACAGAATCCCTGCCTTTGAGAAGCACACAGTTTCATCGTACAGAAAAATCCTCCCCAAGTAACAAAGCATAAGGAATAGAGGTGGTCTGGGGAAGGGTGGGTTGTGGGTCTGGCTGTCTGCATTAGAATCCTGCCACATTTCCCCTCCAACCCCACCCCCTTTACTGGCTGTGATCTCAGACAAGTTACACAACCTTGGTTTTCTCATCTGTAAAGTGGGACTGTTGTGAGGATTAATGGGTCAGATGATACAAACTGCTCACAGCAGTGTCCGAGGAAGCCCTCCCTAAGATACCTGTTACCCTCAGACCTTGAGCCCACTGGGGTGAGAGTTCAGGGGCGAGCATAAATACACACTGCCATGGGGGCAAGGGCGGCTCACGGACAAGAGATTTTGCTGACTCCTGAGGAGGGAAGAGCAGGGTTCTGATAGGGAAAATGGAGGGTTGTCCCAGGATTTGGAGGTCTGTTTTTGGGGGACAGAGAAACTGCTTTGTATGGCTTCAGGCTCCAGAGTCGGGGTGCCTCCTGGGGCTGACTAGGAGTTTAGCCTGTAGCTTGCAGGCTGTGCGAAGGACAGATTATGGAATTTCTCCTCCCTAGGAAAAGAGAGTTGGTAAAATGTGAGAGTTGGGCTGTTGAGACTTTCACAGGCCTGGCTGGGGGCAGCAGGCCCCTGGAACTGTAGCATTTTCTTCAAATTTCTACTGGGATCTTGGACACCATGGATGTGGAGTCATGGGTCCACCCTTCCCCCTGAGGGTTACAACCAGGAGGGCAGCTTGGGGAATCCAGCTTTCTGCACGGGACCAACTTACCAGTCTGTGCGCGGAGAGAGGCTCTGGGATTGTCTGCTCACCTGTTATCTTGGAGATGGCATTTTCTCTTTGCTTCTTGATGCTACAGAAGGGCCACAGTCCCTCCCACCTCAGTCAGGCCCAAGTGTTTATTAAACAGCTGTTGGTGAGATTCCTGCATCTGCCGGAACTGGGCTCAGTGCTCACTGGGATACCTTGGGGAGCAAGACAGATAGCCAGCCTTCTTAGAGTTTATAATCCAGTCTAGAGCAAGGGTTCTCAAAGTGTGGTCCCCGGACCACCAGCAGCAGCATTACCTGGGAACTAGTTAGAAATGCAGATTCTCCGGCCTTACCCCAGATCCCTTGAATCGTTTAACAGCTTCTCAGGTGATTCTAACACATCCTGAAGTTGGAACCGCTGATCTGCAGCATGGGTTCTGCACTGAGGGCAATTTCCCTCCCAGGGAACACTCGGCCATATCTGGAGATATGTTTGGTTGTCACACGGGGGGTGGCGGGGGTGGGGGGGGTAGGGGAGGAGGTGGAGCTGGTATTACTGGGTAGAGGCCAGGGATGCTGTTAAACACCCTACAATGCACAGGACAGGCCTCATAACAAAGAATTATCTGGTCCAAAATGTCAGTTGTGCTGAGATTGAGAAGCCCTGCCCTAGAGCAGTTACCACAGAGGGCAGGGAGGGCAGTGGTCCTTTTCTCCCTTTGTTCCAGATGCGTTGCTCCCTGGCCACATGACCTGGGGGGAGTCACGGCCACCCCCGGCCTCAGTTTCCCCAGCTATGAAGTGAGGGGGGTGAACTCACGTTGCTGAGTTCCTCTTTAGCCTGGAGGTTCAGTGGTTCCAACCTAGCAACTGGCCGACCCAGGGAGGTTGGGCTGATGCAGCCCTACTCTTCCTCTCAGGTGCCAACTGGCCTAGAGAGGCCTTGGGGGAGGGGAGGCAGGTAAGGGCTGTGTCATCTGCCTAGTGCTACCGCCTTCCCAACCCAGGCTGCGGCAGCCAGAGTCCAGTTGGCCTTGGGTTTCCCGGTGAACAGCGCTTCTCCCCATTGGGGGAGATGGGGAGCCCAGCCCCAAGGAGCCCGCCCTGGGGAGGAGAGTCACCAGCTAGCTCCACGCCCTCGCCTGCACTGTGCAGGGAGCTGGGCAGGCAGAGCGGCGCCTTCTCTCCTGAGCCTCAAACTTCCACTTTCCTCATACTCTAAGTAAACCAGCAGTCCTGGCCAGGGAGGGCCGGAGGCCTGAGAATAGCCGCGGCACCCTGGTGGCCGTCCCGCCGGCGCCCGGAACGCCCAGACTCTCCACGCCCCGGGGGTGGGCGCCTCGGCTCTCCCTCCCTACCAGGGAGCGTGGGGGCGGAGTTAAACCCAAGGACGCAGGGGGCCCGTGAGCTCTGATTGGTCGGACTCTGAGGCCCCGCCTCTTCTTGGAGCTCGCTGACCTTCTTCATGGACCTGCAGCTCCTGTGCACCAGGAAGGGGAAGGTCTTGTTTATTATTATTTAATTTTTCGGAAAAAAAATGTGCAGGCCTGAGAGACCCACTCGGGTAGACGGCCGCGGCCCGCGTGCAGTCGTGGCTCGCCTGTGCTCTGAGGGTCGCAAAGAACAGGTATGAAGGCTTGAGGCTGAAAACATGCTGAAGGGAGACAAGATGGGCTGGGGGCGGGGTTGGCAGGAGCAACATGCCCAATGACAGACAGGGAATGAATGCTTTGACTACAAATTCTAATCCTCATAAGTGAGATGCGATTTGGGGCAAGTCCCTTGCCTGCTCTGATTCTTACCTTAAGTGAAAAGGAAAGTCAAGTTCAATGAACTTTGACTCCTTAGTGGGTGGATTTGCATGGGCCATGGTTTATCATATCCCTGGAAAACCCACCTGCAGACAGTCAATGCCTGTTACACCTGGCTAACCTAGAGCGCCCTACTTCGTGTGCATTTAGGACCCGCTATTAAATAAAGGGCGGTTAATAGGTGGCAGATTAACACACTGCAGTAAAGCTTGCTTTGTAATCTGAGATCAGTGGCTCTAAAGCGCCCTCCTTGAACCAAGGACTAATATTCTTATTATCTTAATTAGGATGCAAGAGAAAGGACTTTAAACTTTCTCCTTGAATCTGTTATTTTGCCCTGGGCCGTGGCCCATCATGGTGCCCCTTGTCCTGGTTCCCTCAGTTTAGATGCAGTGCTTGAACACTGATCATTTCAACATTCTCTCTCGTGGTTCTGTTTGCTGTCCAAGTCCGGGGACATAACTACGCTGCACACACATCGGATCTGCTAAGTTGGTAGAACCCAGCAATTGTTAAAAGGCAGTGGGGGGGCTTCCCTGGTGGTGCAGTGGTTAAGAATCCGCCTGCCAATGCAGGGAACACGGGTTCGATCCCTGGTCCGGGAAGATCCCACATGCCGCGGAGCAACTAAGCCTGTGCGCCACAGCTACTGAGCCCACATGCCACAACTACTGAAGCCCGTGTGCCTAGAGCCCGTGCTCCGCAGCAAGAGAAGCCCCCTCAATGAGAAGCCCGCTCACTGCAACAAAGTGTAGCCCCCGCTCGCCGCAACTAGATAAAGCCCGTGCGCAGCAACGAAGATCCAATGCAAACAAAAATAAATAACTAAAAAACAAACAAACAAAAAAAGGCAGTGGGGAGTAAGGGTGGCGCCTGTAGCGCCCCTAGCATGTGTCTGGGTGCAGAACTCCACCGCTCTGCTTCCCTGGCTGCTTCCCAAGGAGCTGATCAAAGGGTGAGAACTCAGAGCTCATGTGGACAAGTGAAAGCACTGGGATAATTCTATGCAGAAAAGGGAAAGTTGGTCATTTATATCCCAGCAGGAAGTGACAGCCGTGCTCTTGGCCTCTCTGTGCTTGACAACATCCTGCACAATTTATCTTATTTGCTTCTACCGCGTATGCTGATTTCACAAATATTGGCAAAGTGCCTTTCTGGGCAGGCATTATACTGGGCACTGGGGTCAGGGCAGGGACCAGGATAGACACGGTCCTTGCCTTCCCAGCTCCAGACTATTGTGTTGTGACCCTTCCACCGGGTGAACTGTGTCCATCTGCTCCTGCTGCTGGGGGCAGCTCTGCTCTCTGCCTTCTGCCTTTTCCCACATGCTCCCCAGTGCCCCACAATCCCTAAGCCTAGTCCTGCCTTCCAATACCACAGAGACTAGCAGCTGGCTTTTCTCCATCTTCTCAAGGGGTAGGATTTCCTGGCAGGGACAGAGCGTCTCTCTGTGGGAGGTGGGAGAAGCCTGTGCATGTTTTCTTTTCTTGGCAGGAGCAAACCTCAGAGCCTCAGCAAGCCCCCAGCAGAGCCCTGTGGCAGATAGAGGGCACCCTAGGGTGGGTTTGCTAGCAGCGTCCTCCTCCTGCCCCAGCTTTCCAAGAGAGAGTCTGGATGGGCCTGGGAAGCGGGTCTGCTGAGGCCTCACCTGAGATCCATGCTTTCTCCTCCGGTTGGGTCCTGACTGGCCTGCGTCCAGCAGACCCTCTGCTGGCTCAGGCCCGAGGACGGTGCCCGTATTCACGCACATTTCTCTGAATGTGAACCTCCGGGGGGTTACTTCCCTGGGAATGTGCAAGATGAGGAGCTAGATGATAATGCTGGGCCAGCCTGGAACTGGTTTGCAGGAACTAAGTTCTTCTTTCTTGCCCTTCTGAGAAAAAAGCAGGGGAATCAGACAAATGAGGGTTAAAAGAGCTGAGCTGATATGAAATGTAATAGGCAAGTCTATAGAGACAGAAGGTAGGTTAGTGGTTGCTTGGGGCCTGGGGTGGTGTGAGGGACAAAGCGGGGTGATAGCTAAAGGGTACAGGGTTCCTCTTTGTGGTGATGAAAATGTTCTAAAATTGTGGTCATGGTTGCACATATCTGTGAATATACTAAAAACCACCGGGTTGTACACCTTAAACAAGTGAATTACATGGTATATGAATTATATCTCAATAAAGCTGTTGACAGCCAGCTGAGATATGTGGCCATGTTTGGGCCACTGAACACTCCCCCACCCCGAATGAACTTAGCCTCCCAGCTCTTCAGACCTCCCCTCGTACCCCTTATGTGTACCCTGAGGACAGGCCCCCCTCAGAGAGAGCCAGCAAGGGGCAAGCATGGCCCCATCTCCTCTCCTGAGCCCACCACTCAGAGAAGCCCCTGCGCCTCCCGTTGCGGAGGGTGTCACGAGAGCGGAGAGAAGCTTCTCCGAAGCGTCTGGAGCCAGAGGCCCCTCAGAGAACCATGAGGCCTCAGAAACGCAGCCCCACCACCCAGGGCTGTGCGGAAGCCAACGCAGCTTCATCTTTTCCAAATTTGATTCATGAATTTCATAGCTCAGTAGGATCATGGGTGATTTTTGTGTCTTTTTCTGTTGTTTTCCAGTTTTTCCATACTATGCTTATATTATTTTTTTCAGGTCAAAAGTACCTAAAGTCGAGGGTTGGGTGGGAAAGAAGTCGGGGATCTGGTGTTTCCGGCCAGAGGTCAAGGTGGATTCTTTCCCCCTTGCAGGAGTCATGTGGCTGGAAATACTCCTCGCCTCAGTGCTGGGCTTTGTCATCTACTGGTTCGTCTCCAAGGACAAGGAGGAAACTTTGCCACTTGAAGATGGATGGTGGGGGCCCGGGGTGAGGCCCACAGCTGGGGAGGACGAGAGCATCCGCCCGTTCAAGGTGGAAACGTCAGACGAGGAGATCAATGTAAGGCACCTCTTTCCAGGCGAGGGAGCAGAGGGGAGGGCGGGGAGGCCCCTTCTGGGGCTGGGACTCAGGCTGGGGCTGGGATGCGGAGGGGCTTGGGAAGTGGTTCCTCTCGGTGGGGGGGTATTTTTCGCCTGCTCTTCTCCCACTGGGCTCGCCCTATCTGCCCACCCATCCCTTCTGCTCCTTCCCTCCCCTGTTTCTGCCTTCCCCTTCCCAAGGCCCAGCAGTACCCAGGCCGGCGAGTGGGTGCCAGCCGGACCCAAGGGTCACAGAAAGCAGCTGTTTTTGCCTCCTTGGTGCCCCACCTGAAGCCCTGGGAGTGAGCTTGTCGGCTCAGGGCCTGGGTGGAGATCGTGAGTGAAAAGCAAGGCCGTGGTGACATAAATGCTGCTGCACAGAGAACCTGGCACAGGGCCAGCCGTGGCCAGGCACCTACTGTGTGCCAGCCCCCTTGTAGTCACATGCAGTCCCTGCGGTCATGCAGAAACTGAAGCTCAGAGAGGCAAAGCAACTGACCCAAGATGACCGAGATAATAAGCAGAGGGTTTAAACCCAGATCTGTCTAACTCCAAAGCCTATGCCCGTCCTCTGCACGGGGCTGGAATCGGGATGGATGGACATGATCGTGGGGTGGGCTGATCTGAGAGCGAGGCTTGAGCAGGGCCAGGAGGGTGGGTGGGACCTGGGATGTCCCTACTCATCCTTTTTTCATTTTGTGGGTGTGGGAGCACCTACTGTGTGCAGGCCCTGTGCTGGGTGCTTGGAAGAAGAGGGAGAGCCTTCCCTCAAAGAGCTCCTAGTCAGCAGTTGAGAAATGTGGACAGAGAAACGTTAATGATTAATAGAGATAAATGCGGTAAGAAGTGCCGATAAAAAGTCATGGGAGCGCTGAGGAGGACGGGATTAAAGAGTGGAGACAGCTGTACCCAAGAGAAACCAGACTGAGGCTCCCTTGGTAGCACTTGATGAGGTGTCGCTATTGAGGACAGAGGCTGAGCCCTGTTGATACCTCCTTTAGTGGGTTCCTAGGCTCAGTGTCTGACATTCCTAAAATCTGTGTGGAGGTTACTGCAGTGCTTGGGAGGACACTCTGGGAAGGGTAACACTTGAGAGGCTCCGTGGACCAACTTGAACTTCCCCAGCTGGGGCTGCTCTTTCAGCTTGATGCACGCCTGCCCGTGAGACTTGTACCTTCTCTCCGGGTCTGTCATTTTTATCCTAACTGAGTTAGGATATACTGTATCGTTCAATGCTGCATATCAGAGTCAGCAAATCCATCCTGCCACCTGTTTTTTTTTAAAATTTAATTTTTATTTTATATCGGAGTATAGTTGATTTACAAGGTTGTGTTAGTTTCAGGTGTACAGCAAAGTGATTCAGTTATACATAGACATATATCCATTTTTTTTTCAGATTTTTTTCCCATATAGGTTATTGCAGAATATTGAGTAGAGTTCCCTGTGCTATACAGTAGGTCCTTGTTGATTATCTGTTTTATCTGTAGTCTGCCACCTGCTTTTGTACATCTCCCATGCTAAGAATAGTTTTTACATCTTTAAATGGTTGGAAAAAAGTCAAAAGAAGAATAATACTTTGCGACATGTGGAAATCACATGACATCAAATTTCAGTGTCCATAAATAAAGTTTTTCTGGAACACAGCCATGCCCATTTGTCCATGTACCATCCACGGCTGTTTCCACACTACAAGGGCAGAGTGGAGTAGCTGCAGCTCAAAAAGCCTAAGATATTTATGATCTGGCCCTTTACAAAAAAGTTTGCCAACCCTTGCTGTATATAAGCCTCGATAAATTAAAGATCCGTATTGTTCATACATTTAAAAACTGAAAGATGAGAAGTAAACCTGAAGTCGAAAGTGAAGAACATATGTTTGGGGAACAGCCACTGCTGTGGGAAGCCCGGAGGTTTCTTCTGGGATAAACCTAACAACCCAGAGCGCGAGTGTGCAGACCAGGAGTCTCCTCACCTTGTCTGGTGAAACTTTGCTTTGCCTCTGCTATACATATTATATATAATGTATATTAATATAATTATAATATATAATACATATTAGATATCATATATTATCATATATATTAACTATACTAATATATATGATTAATATATAATATATATTACATATAATATATAGGATATAATAATATAAAATATATAATATACATTTTATGTAATATAATAATGTTATAAGATATATAATATTTGGGTCTTGTGGCTGCAGGTCTTCTGGAAACAAACTTTCTCTTGTGCTCTGCCTCATTCACCTTCTCTACTTGGGGTCCTGCATTTTGCTCCAGGATTTACACCAGAGGATTGACAAGGTCCGTTTAACCCCACCTTTGGAGGACAGCCGCTTCCACTACGGTTTCAACTCCAACTATCTGAAGAAAATCATCTCCTACTGGCGGAATGAATTTGACTGGAGGAAGCAGGTGGAGATTCTCAACGGATACCCTCACTTCAAGACTAAGATTGAAGGTATGTTTCCAGAACACCACCTGGAGGGGGATGTATATCACACGAAGGGCCTTCTTAGGTACTGGACGTGACTTAGGGACTTCCCTGGTGGTCTAGTGGTTAAGACTCTGTGCTTCCACAGAAGGGGCATGGGTTCGATCCGTAGTCAGGGAACTAAGATCCCACATGCCTCCCAGTGCGGCAGAAAAAAAAAAACAACCTTCCTTAGATACTGGACATGACTTAGATAAAGCCAGGAGACCCAGAATTCAATTATTGGTCACTGAGATGTATTTGGAAGGTATAACGCCACGAGGATGCAAAAATAATGCAGAATCCCAACATATCCAATGGTCTAGAGCTAAACAGGAAAACATATAAATAAATTAAAAACCAAAGAAATGCACAATCCACTTCAGTGATGGAACAGTCTCTGAGAGGATGGAGATAAGATTTAGATCTGGACGTGGCCTTGGTCAATCAGCCCCTCCTTGAAGCTTTGGAGTACATGATGCTGTGACTGTTCAAGGGTGCTCAGCCTGTCAGTCAAGGTCTGAATAAAAACTGTCCTGTCTCTGCAGCTCTAGACCTCCTGTCCCAACAGTATCACAGGTTGTCACCCAACTTCATCTGGAAGGGAAGGTATCTCTCAAAATGTTCTTGGGAAAGTAACCTAAGATCATTTGGGATGAGATAATAGTTTCCTAAGTGGAAAAGCATTTTTTTAGCCCCAGAAAGATTTAGAATCAAATATAGAAATGCTTAAGAAAATCAAACTCATGCTGTTAATTTTTACAAATTTATCTGTTTTTAATTATAGTAAGATACACATAACATAAAGTTGACCATTTAAACCACTAAGTGTACATTGTTACGTGTAACGCCACAGTGGATTAAGTACTTTTATATTGTTACCCAGCCAGCACAGCCATCTATCTTCAGAACTTTTTTTATTTTGCAAAACTGAAACTCTGGGGACTTCCCTGGTGACGCAGTGGTTAAGAATCTGCCTGCCAGTGCAGGGGACACGGGTTCGAGCCCTGGTCCGGGAAGATCCCACATGCCACGGAGCAACTAAGCCCGGGTGCCACAACTACTGAAGCCCGTGTGCCACAAATACTGAAGCCCGCGTGCCACAACTACTGCGCTCTAGAGCCCGCGAGCCACAACTACTGAGCCTGCGTGCCACAACTACTGAAGCCCACGTGCCTAGAGCCCGTGCTCCACGACAAAAGAAGCCTCTGCAGTGAGAAGCCTGTGCACCGCAACGAAGAGTAGCCCTCGCTCGCTGCAACTAGAGAAAGCCCGAGCACAACAATGAAGGCCCAACGCAGCCAAAAGTAAATAAATAAATAATAAATAAATAAATAAACTGAAACTCTGTACTCATTAAGCAATAACTCCTCATTCCCTCCCTCTCCCTAGCCTCTGGAAACCACCATTCTGCTTTCTGTCTCTATGAATTTAAATATGATTCTGAATCTAAGTATCTCATATGAATGAAATCATACAGTATTTGTCCTTTTGACTGGCTTATTGCGCTTAGCATAATGTCCTCAAGGTTCATCCATGTTGTAACATGTGTCAGAATTTCCTTTCTAAGGCTGAATAATACCCCATGGTATAGATATGGCACATTTTGCTTATCCATTCATCCGTCAGTGGACACTTGGGTTGCTTCTGCCTTTTAGCTAGTGTGAAAAATATTGCTATGATTATGAGTATACAAATATCTGTTTATGTTCCTGCTTCCTGTTCTTTGGGTATATACCCAGAAGTGAAATTGCTGAGTCAAGTGGTAACTCTATGCTTAATTTTGGGGGGAACTATAATACTGTTTTTCCTAGCAGTTGCACCATTTTAAATTCATCTTCTTAAAACATGTTCAGAGAGGTTGTATTTACCTTCCCAAGGCTGAAAAGTGTGGGAATTGCCCAGTTTCCTAATTTTCCACAGAGGAATATGTAAGTAGAAAAGTCCTAACTGCTTACATATATTGTGTGTGAGTATATATAAAACTGCGTGTGAAAGAGCTGCATACTGATTTTCATATGAGAATGTTTTGTAATGTAAACGTAATAAATACTACATTATAGGCAAGGGCCTCCCTGCATCTGAAGAGTAGGTTTTCATTTATATGTATTTGGGGATGAAAAATAATACAATGAGTAAATATTTTTTGAAGTGTACAAGATTCCCAGTTTCTCCATATTCTTGCCAATACTTGTTGTTTTCTGTTTTTGTTTTTGTAATAGCCATCCTAATGGGTGTGAAGTGGTAGTATCTCATTGTGGTTTTGATTTACATTTCTCTAATGATTAATGACGTTGAGCACTTTTTCATGTGCTTGTTGTCCATTTGTATTTCTTCTTTGGAGAAATGTCTACTCAAGTCCTTTGTTCATTTTTGAATCGAGTTGTTTGTTGTTGTTGTTGTTGAGTTTTAGGAGTTCTCTATATATTCTGGATATTAATCCCCTATGAGATAATGTGATTTGAAAATATTTTCTCCCATTCTGTGGGTTGCTCTACCAATAATTTTTCATGTTGAAGAAATTGTGCATGTTTGGAATTTTAGATATTTGTAATGTTTAAGAGAATTTTGGCCTTTGCAAGTAACAGATACGACTTTTCAGTACTAATTTAAAGTGGGTTAATTGAGTCATGGATTTAGACCTGTGATTTTATATGAAAATCTTCCTGAGTTTATATGCAATATTGGAAGATTTAAGCCTCACCATATTTATAAATTTAATTTATTAAAATTCTAAGAGTTACTTAAAGTTTGTGGAAGATATACTGGTTAGTCAAATCAAGTAAAGTTCTTATAAAGGAAATTGAAATTATACAGTGTTTAAGGGAGTGTCATAAAGCAAGTATAGACATGCAGCCCCATTAATCAAAGGTTCCTGGAGAATGACTGTCAACATTTGCTAGATTAAGAACTATATAGAATAATATTTTTAAGTTGAACTCAAATGCTTAATGAAGAGCTTTAAATTTGAAATTTGTAACTTCAGTAAGTTGAAGAATAATTTTTAAATCTGTAACTTCAATAAGTAGGAGAATAATTCTAAATATAAACCAGTTGTTGCTGTGCACTTTAGAGGACTTTGATACCTTCTGTCGTGAGCCTAACAAGAGGATCTAAACCATTTTATCTAAGCCAAAGTACCTACAGGTCCTTGTATGTAATTCACAAAGGTTGCCTTTTGGATCCCTGGTGCCAGATGCCTGGCTCCCTTGGGTTTGACTCAGCTCCTTCGGTTACCCCAGCTCTTCAATGTCCATCCGGCAGATATTGACAGGGCACCTCCTGTACCCAAGCATTCTGCTTGTGACACACAGTCAGAGAAGACAAGGTCCCTGCCTTCCCAGCTCACAGGCTCTTGGGGGTGATTATAGCATGTGGTAAGGGGTGCTATGAGGGAGGAGGCTCCGGGAACTTTGTGAGCCCCACATGCCACCTGGGAGTATAAGGGAAGGCTTCCTGGAGGAGGTGGCATCTAGGCTGAAACTTAAAGGATGGATGGGAGTTTGCCAGGTGTGTGGGGAAGGTTGTCCAGAGGAGGGAACAGCATGTTCCAAAACCCAGAGGCAAGAGGCACTAAAGGGCTGTTTCCTTCCTGGAGGCTTGCAAGCTTGAGAAAGCCTTACCCCACTGGACTGTCTCAGGGTTCCTCACGACATCACAGGATATCAAGTGTTTATAGCACAAAACCTTCTCAGGGTACAAGTGCTCCAAAGGGGGTAGTTTCTTGCGTGGAGTTTATCACGGAAGCAGCCCACTGTGACTGAACCCGTGTGCAGTTCAGTCACTTCCCTAGGCCTGCAGCTTGGCCTTGGCCCTGGGCCCTGCAGTGTGGGTCCTCCTGCTGGACCCGGCTTCACATGCCGTCTGCCCCCCCCGCCACAGTGCTGAGCTGGCCACCTCCCAGCCCTGGGCCCAGCACGCCTTCAGCGTGTCTCTTTTCCTGGCTCCCCAGCCCAAGGAAAAGCCTTCTTGGCCCAAGAAGGCTCCCTCATCACTCTCTCTGCTGCCATCCTCCTCCCTCACTTTTGGACCTTTTCGGGGTCCTTTCTGTCTCTGCACTGACCCCTGTGCTCCAGGCTGCTCAAGGCTCAACCTCTGACCCCTCCCCGATGTTCTGTCCTCATCCCCACTGGCCTCCTTATTCGGCCTCCCTGTTCCTGCCACTTCCTTGTTCTGTGATGAGCTTCTGACTCCAGCCCATGTCCTGGGCCTCCTGCCACAGATCAGCCTCTGTTCTCAGAGAGTCTGAGACATTCAGGGGCTTCAGAGGCCTCCGGGGAATGCAGCCCATCACCTCCAGACGGGAGGGGGGAGTTGCCCGAGTCACAGGGAAGTGGAGGTTCAGGGCCAGAACCCAGCTCTCCAGCCTCCCAGCCTGTCTGTTCTTCCTTCACCTGTGGCCACGGTTTCAGCTCGGGCCCTAGGCTGTGACCACCGCCTCCCCTCACCCCATGGCCAGGCCCAGTGCTGCCCTCTGAGCCCAGTTTGGCTTCTCGATTCTGACCCAGCAGCCTGGGCACAGAGAACCTACCGGTACCATGTAGGGCAACCGAGAGAACGTTTCCTCCCCAAAGGGAAGGGGGGCCCATAGGGCATATTTTAACATTTTTTTTAAATTTTAAAAGTTTACGTATTTAAAATTCAAAAAGTACAGAAGGAGACAGAGCGAAAAGGAAGTCTCCCTCTTGTCCCTCCCCAGGGACAGTGTCTGCTTCTGTTAAACATACGCTTCCAGGGGCTTCCCTGGTGGCGCAGTGGTTAAGCATCCGCCTGCCAATGCAGGGGACACGGGTTCGAGCCCTGGTCTGGGAAGATCCCACATGCCGCGGAGCAACTAGGCCCGGGCGCCACAACTACTGAGCCTGCGTTCTAAAGCCCGTGAGCCGCAACTACAGAGCCCACGTGCCACAACTACTGAATCCCACACGCCTAGAGCCCATGCTCTGCAACAAGAGAAGCCACCGCAATGACAGCCCGTGCACCGCAGTGAAGAGTAGCCCCGCTCACCATGACTAGAGAAAGCCTGCGTGCAGCAACGAAGACCCAACGCAGCCAAAAATAAATAAATAAAAAATGAATAAATACACAAATTTATTAGAAAAAAACCAAAAACATACGCTTCCAGGGATAGCCCATGCATACACAAGAATGGATGTATATGTGTGTTTTTTCTAACTTTAAACTCAAATGATAACGTGAGTGATAGAATTCGAATCAAAAATAAATAATCTCACATCATGCTCTGTGTTCCAAAGGAGATAAAATTACCTACTAAAACAAACTTTAGGAGTAAATTTAGCAGCATAGAAGGACACCCAGGATATACTGTCAAGTGAAAAAAATGAGGTTCCAAAATAGAATGTATGTAGGGTTCTATTTCTGTTAAAAGAAAGTTATGTTCTCTCTTTTCAAAAAAAGTCTGAACTGTCACAGCCAAAGAGGAGCCTAAGGAGACATGACAGAGAAATGTCATGTGGTGTCCTGGATGGGATCCTGGAATAGAAAAAGGACATTGGGTAAAAAACTAAGGAAATCTGAGTAATATTCCACTGTTTGTATGTACCAATATTATTCAGCCTTTAAAAAGAAGGAAATCCTGCAATATGTGACAACATGGATGAACTTTGAGAACATTATACTAAGTGTTATAAGCCAATCACCGAAGGACAAATACTGCATGATTCCGCTCATATGAGGTATCTAAAATTGTCAAAGAGAGTAGAATGGTGGTTGCCAGGGTCTGGGAGGTGGGGGAACTGGAGAGTTGCTAATTACTTGGTACAAAGTTTCAGTTACACGAGATGAGTAAGTTCTAAGGATGCGCCGAAGGACATTGCACCTGTAGATAACGATACTGTACTGTACACTTAAAACTTTGTGAAGACAGTAGGTCTCATGTTAGATGTTCTTACCACCATAAAATTAAAAAAATTAAAACTTAAAAAAAAAAAAAAGCTAAGGAAATCTGAATACTTAAAGTATGGACTTTAGTTATCAATGTATCAGTACTGGTTCATGCATTGTAACAAATGTACCATCCTAACGTGAGATGTTAGTAGTAGGGGAAACTGAGTAGTGGTATATGGGAACTTCCTGTACTAGCTTCACTATTTTTCTATAAATATAAAATTGTTCCCCAAAAAAATTTGTTGCAAAAAGTTGGACAGACAACACAATGTTCTCTTCAGATCATGGGATTACAATGTGAGTTTTCCCCCCTTTTGATTTACCTTTGTTTCCTGTTTTCTGTAGGAAACATGTATGATTTGTATAATGAATAAACAACAGACCTTGCTATCGGTGCCAGCCCTCATGGTAGAGGGTTACAGGTGTGCCAGCAGCCCTGGCTGTGTTTGCCGTGAACACCCAGGCACAATCCAGGCCACTTGCCTGGGAAGGGGCTGCTATCAAAGGGACTCTAGTGGGGCCTGGAATCCATTCACCTGCCCTTGGCCAGGATGGTGTTCCAGTGCCCAGCACTCTACCTTAGAAAAATTTTCTCCACTTAAAAAAAAAAAGTTATGCATATGTCCATTGTAGAAAAATTTAGAAGTTCGTATAACACAAAAAAGACAATAATTTACTTGAAATTCTATTGCTCAGAGAGGACTACTTCTTATATTCTTGTAGTTTATCTCTTCAGACTTTAAAATTCCTATGTACACCGTGTAAACATATGCATACACATGACTGTTTACAAAAATTGGGTCATACAATGGATATGGCTTGGTAGTTTGCTTTTACCACTTAACAATGTGTAAGGAACTGATTTCCATATTCAATACACGTCGACACTGTCATTTTATTTTATTTATTTACTTTTTGGCTGCGCCGCCCGGCATGTGGAATCTTAGTTCCCCGGCCAGGGATTGAACTTGTGCCCCCTGCAGTGGAAGCGCGGAGTCCTAAGCACTGGACCGCCCGGGGAGTCCTGACCGCCAGGGAAGTCATTTTAGATGACTGTGTCGTATTACAGTATACTGTTAAACTATAATCTATTTCATTCTCTACTGCTGGATATACAGGGCTTTTTTCCCCCGCAATTTGTAAATTATTAAACAAGTATTCACTGAGTGCTGCCACGAGCCAGGACCTATTCTGGCCTCTGGGAATCCAGCCGTGCGTGAGCAGCCTTGCCCCGGGCCTTACAGACAGAGCTCACGTTCTCACGTGAAAGGCGGGTGGCTGCAGGCGGCCGTGAGGCCGAGCGAGCTACCCGGGTATCTGGAGCTCCGTGTAAGCACTCAGCCAGCACTAGCGGTGGTGACCGTAGTCAATACCGTGGGGGCGCCGAGGATGGCAGCCCTGCTCTGGCGGCGCAGAGCCTGATTGGCTACCCTGAGAGCTGGGACTGTGGCCTCCACAGCCTCAGGGCCCTCTCCCCCTGACCCTACCTGTGCTCTGTCTCCCTAGGGCTGGACATCCACTTCATCCACGTGAAGCCCCCCCAGCTGCCCTCCGGCCAGACCCCAAAGCCCTTGCTGATGGTGCATGGCTGGCCTGGCTCCTTCTACGAGTTTTATAAGATCATCCCGCTCCTGACTGACCCCGAGAAGCATGGCCTGAGCAATGAGCTTGCTTTCGAAGTCGTCTGTCCATCCATTCCTGGCTATGGCTTCTCAGAGGCATCCTCCAAGAAGGGTACGGGCTGCTGCAGGCTGTGTCACTGCCCCAGGGGTGGGGAGTCGGCTGGGACAGCTTCCTTCAGAGCCTAAGGAGGCTGAGGAAGGAGGGGTCTGAGACCAGAGGGAAGAGAAGCAATGGGGGCGATTTTATTGCCAAAGGGCCAGTGCATCTTCTCAAGATGTGAGGGGCGTGGCAGGCGGGGGACCGGGCAGAGTCACGACTGTCCAGAGCTGGCTGAGGGCCTGGACTCTCGTGTCCTCAGGAGCTGCCCACTCAAGGCAGGTCCACATCTGGGCCCTGCACTGTTCTGGGCCAGCAAGGCCGACTAAGCCCCACACACAGTGTGGGCCCACGGACGCTCAGCAGGACCGGCCTGAGCCCATCACACGCCCTCAGTGTCTCCTGCACCAAGGCCAGCACCAGGAGCACTGCCTTCTGGGCACTGGGCACCCCACCCTTGGGCTGCAGGAGTCCTTCTCACCCCCTGTGAGCTGCTCTCCCCTCAGCCTGGGGCGAGGGGGGATGAGGAACCTCAGAGGACCTGGGAGGACCCAAGGCGTGACCTCTGCATGGTTCTTCTTTCCCCTTTACAACCAGGCTTCAACTCAGTGGCCACTGCCAGGATCTTTTATAAGCTGATGCTGCGGCTGGGCTTCCAGCAATTCTATGTTCAAGGCGGGGACTGGGGAGCCCTGATCTGCACCAACATGGCCCAGCTGGTGCCCAGGTGAGGGGGGCTGTCAGGTGTGTGTGTACGTGTGCAGGTGTGTGTGCACAGCCCATGTGAGGTGGATGTGCGGGGAGGCGGGTTATGCACGCCAGGCCCTGCCTGGACGTAGTGTCTGAGCCTCGGAGCAGGGGCCACACAGGCAGGATATGTGTGGGCCCAGGGGAGACAAGGGAGCTTGTCATTCAGCTCTGCCTGGGGCACTTCGACGTGGATCTTCCCTCCACTTGGTGTCACACAGGATTGGTGACTCTGGGCCAGGTTCCCAGGCAGAGGGCCAGTTAGAGGAGGGGAAAGTCGGGGAGTAGACCTTTCTGATGGACCAAGTCCTGGGAGAGGCCTGACCGGGACCTGCTTCTCCACCTCATGTGGTCACCCCAGGGGGCAGATGCCGAAGAGGGCCGGCCCTGTGCTCCTCAGCCCTGTGGCCTCTTCCTCCTCCACCTCCGCCCCTGTCGCTTCCCCATCCTTGATGCCACCCAGCCTCCCCTGGCCCTTCTCTGCCCTCAGCCACGTGAAAGGCCTGCACTTGAACATGGCATTCATTTTAAGAAATTTCTACACCCTGACCCTTCTCCTGGGATGGCGTTTTGGGAGGCTTTTTGGCTACACCAAGAGGGATATGGAGCTGATGTCCCCCTTGAAGAAGATCTTCTTCAACTTAGTGAGGGAGACCGGCTACATGCACATCCAGAGCACCAAGCCGGACACCGTAGGTGAGTGAGCAGGCGGAAGAAAGCCTGGCTCAGTGGTTCGGGTGGGGTGGGCTTACATCCATTCCATTCAGCAAGGCTCCCAACCGGGGGGAAGCCTCACCCACCCCAGGAACACGGTTCACGGGGTGAAAACCTCTTGTGAGAGACTCAGAGCTCCTTCCACCCTTACCCGGCATTTCTCCACAGACGTGAGTGGTGCGTGGTCATAAAATTCCCAAACAACTCCACTGAGCGGCATCAGTGTTCCTGTTGGCTTTGACCCCTGGTCCCTCCACCCCTGAGCCCAAGTCCTACAGTGAGAAGCAGAGGGATGGACAGGGATGGGGGGAGGACGAAGCCTAGGGCTCATCAGGTCTGGGGCTTTGGGGGCAGGAGGGTGCCCCAGGGCCTGGGCGGAGTGTCCCCAAGACAGTGAGGAGGGCCCAGCAACCGTTTCTGCCATCAGAGCCCTGTTAAGGAATAATAATTTTTTAAAGATATTAATCACACAGCTATACTTTGTGTGTGTGTGGGGGGTATACCATATATTTTGTCAATAAAGTAATTTACAAATGTAAATAAAAACCCCCAAAATATTTAAAAAGATAAAATCATACAAATAAAAATGAACACGTGTCAAAGATTTTATTTAACTCATTAATTAATAAAGGAACTAGTAAAATGTAAAACAGAACAGTTCGAAGGCAATTGGGAACACTAAAGTAAATTTGCTAATAGATGCAAAACTTGTCAAAATCCACAGGGTAAAAATCAAGTAAATCTCCACTGGACAAATTTTTTTTTTTTTTAACAACCAACCCACAGGTTTTTTTTTTTTTAATTTATTTATTTTTATTTATTTATGGCTGTGTTGGGTCTTCGTTTCTGTGCGAGGGCTTTCTTTAGTTGCGGCAAGCAGGGGCCACTCTTCATCGCGGTGCGTGGGCCTCTCACCATCGCGGCCTCTCTTGTTGCGGAGCGCAGGCTCAGTAATTGTGGCTCACGGGCCCAGCCACTCTGCGGCATGTGGGATCTTCCCAGACCAGGGCTCGAACCCGTGTCCCCTGCATTAGCAGGCAGATTCTCAACCACTGTGCCACCAGGGAAGCCCCAAATTTATTTTTCTTTTAGTTTTTTTGAGATATAACTGACATTCAGCACTGTATACATTTAAGGTGTACAGCATAATGACTTGACTTACATCTGTTGCAAAATGATTAGCACGATAAGTTTAGTTAACATCCAACATCTCATAGATACAAAAAAAAGAGAAAAAAATGTTTTTTACTATGTGATGAAAACCTTTAGGATCTACTTTGCTTCTCTGTGAACAAGAATCATTTGCATTCCTATTAGTTTTCAACAATTTAGAGCTGTAAAATAGCTCTAAGACAAGGGAAGAGGGGTCCCCTTGACAATCACATGACCCCAGAAGGGTCCGCTAGAAACTCCCTGAATCCCACTCAGAGGACACCCGGAAATTGTTTTGCCCATTTCCAAGTCTTTTAGAGTTTCCATGACAGTCTCATGCTCACACACGTTAGGCAGCTCATGATAATAGTAACAGTGTTTTATAAAACCAGTTTTTTTCCTCTGATTATAAAAGTAATCCATGTTCATTGTCAAAAAATTGAAAGATGCAAAAAAGCACAAAACAGAAAAGACAATCGCCTGAAACCTCTCGTCCTTCCCTACCTCTCCTCTCCCAGACCTGCAGAAGAACTTGCTAACATTTTGGTTGATGAATTTTCGCAAATGGGATCTGTCCATATAACCAGCACGCACTCAAGAAACAAAGCATGACCCCCCAGCCCAGAAGCCACCTGTACCCTCTTCTGGGCACTACCCACCACGCCCAGGGCAGCCACCCTCCTGAACTCTGACAGATAGATTGCTTTTGCCTGTTTTTAGACTTTATATGCATGGGAGTCCTCAGATAGGTGCTCTTTTGAGTCTGGCTTCTTTTGCTGAATGTTTTGTTTGTGAGATCCATCCATGCCATTTTTAATGCTTGCTCAGTCTTTGAGCTTATGAGTGGATCAATACTATCTGTAACTGATTCCCTATTTTGGACTTGTAGGTTGTTTCTAATTCTTCACTAATCATAGAATAGAAACCAAAAAAACCCCACTTTTAAAAAATAGCATTCATATATATTTCTCATTTGGATCCTACAAAACCCGGAGTCGTAGCCTCTTCAGTTTGAAGGAAGCTGCCCATGTAGCGTATGGATCCCTAGGAGGTAGTGGGAGAGGTGTTACCCCCTTTGTCATTAAGGATTCCAAGGCCAAGGGTCAAGGAAGTGAGGTGCAGGAGCACCCCGAGAGTTAGGGCAGAGCTGGGCTCTGACGCGGGCTTCCTGCCCACGGTGCCGCTCTGTGGACCCAGCACCACACCTCTGTCCTGCTGGCCAGCTCCCTGGCCCCAGGCCTGAGTCGCTCGCTTGCTTCTTCCCATGTCAGGCTGTGCTCTGAATGACTCTCCCGTGGGACTGGCTGCCTATATTCTGGAGAAGTTTTCTACCTGGACCAATCCAGAGTTCCGAGACCTGGAGGATGGAGGCCTGGAGAGGTGAGACCCCATCCACCCCTGCTGCTGGCACCACCTTCCTCACCCACCTCCCTCCTCGCCATCTTCACCTCTGCTTGCTTTATCCGGGCGGGATGGTCAGCAAGTTCCATCTGCTGCTGGATGTCCCACAAATCCTCACCCTGTGGCCAGCCTAACCCTGATCTTTGGAGGAGGAAGCTGAGGCCCAGAAAGGTCTAGCCTCACAGTGGAGGGGTCAAGAATAGGATGCAGGGCTCAAGAATAGGATGCAGGGCTCAAGACTGTTCCGCTTGCTAAGCAGCCTCCTGGGACCGGGGCGTCCAGAGGGCGGCAAGAGCCTCTTTTTGGCCAAGACGTGGGAGCAGCCCACGGCCCCTCCCCCCTGAACCCCGGAAGAGCCGGGCCTCATGCCCGAAGGAACGCATGCTCTGTGGAAGCCGGTCCTGCAGGGTGGCTGCAGAAAGAGTGGGGAGGCCGTCCTGTCTCCCGAAGCCTTGGAGGCTGCAGCCTCGACAGCGCAAGACTCCTGGGTCCCTGGTCTGACTTAAGCTTCATCAAGGTTGGTCTTGACCCACCTTCTCCAGGGCCCATCCCTTTTGTTATTCCTTCAGAGACACAGAGAGTGCCAGATACAGTGCTGAGATGTGGAAAAGAGTGAATGGATCTGGCCCTGGAAGTAGGGACTTTGTCTAAGCCATGCCCTAGCCCCAGCACCTGGAACAGCACTGGGCATATAGTTGGTGCTCAGTAAATATTTGTCTGATGAAATGAGCTCTAAAGATACATGCCGAGGACTGTGGGGCACAGAGAAAGGAGGATTCACTTTGTTTAAGGGACGGGGAGGGGAAATGACTGGGAGAATCTATTTGATCTGGGCCATAAAGGATGAGTAGGAGTTTGCCAGGTGGAAAGGGCGAAGAAGGGAATTTAGGCAAAGAGAGAAGAGCAGAAGCAAAGGTTGGAGTGATTAAAATGCCTGGTGTACTTGGAAGGGGTAACTTGTCCCGAGGCTGGAGCAGGTACAGTGGAGCCAGACCACAAACTCATTCCTATAGGCGGGTCCTCCAAGAGCCTCACCCTGGGATCTGTCTCCCCCGCCCCACACTGGGCAGCACCCAAAGGTCAATGGAGTGCCACCGGGAGCACCTTGGCGAGGGGTCCGGCCCTGCTCCTTGCACACAAGTACCTGGAGCCAGATGTGAGGCCGGCCAGACCGCCCGTGGGCCTCCCCCTTCAGCTCCTGCTTGGCTGCATACCAGGAGCACCAAAGCTTTGAGAAGGGGACACACGTGATCAGATCTGTGTTCTATAAGGGACACAGATCTTTTTGCAGGAGGGTGGAAATGGTTGCTGTGGTAGTTTTCAAGCTGTGGTCAGAGCTGTAGGGGAGATGGAAGCACTTGGCCAACTTGCCAAAAGCCAGTTCACCAGTTTATTTATTTATTTTTTAAAATTTATATATTTATTTTTGGCTGCGCTGGGTCTTCGTTGCTGCACACAGGCTTTCTCTAGTTGTGGTGAGCGGGGGCTACTCTTCGTTGCGGTGCACGGGCTTCTCATTGAGGTGGCTTCTCTTGTTGTGGAGCACGTGCTCTAGGCGCGCCGGCTTCAGTAGTTGTGGCGCGTGGGCTCAGTAGTTGTGGCACGCGGGCTCTAGAGCGCAGGCTCAGTAGTTGTGGCGCACGGGCTTAGCTGCTCCGAGGCATGTGGGACCTTCCCGGAGCAGGGCTCGAACCCATGCCCCCTGCATTGGCAGGTGGATTCTTAACCACTGCGCCACCAGGGAAGTCCCAGTTCACAAGTTTAAATGCTTCTTTTAACTGTTCAGTTTCCATTGACTGGTTTTCATTTTGTTATCAAAATTGCATTTAAAAAGATGTTCAGGACTTCCCTGGTGGCGCAAAATGTGGTTCTAAGGATAAAAATATAATTGACCAACTGCATCTAAATAGCTGAAGCAAACAAGTAAATTAAGCAAACTGACCATTTTTGGCCAATTGGCTTCTGATGAATCAACGAAGCTAACTGCATACAGCTGAGGAGCCCGGCAGGCGGAGCAGCAAATGTTCTTTACTCCAGGCAGCGAGGACGGGGTGGGAATGCAGGAGTGAGGGCAGCAGGGCTTGGCGGGGACACAGAGAGGCTGCGCTCATTTTCGTCGCAGACACGCCGAGTGGGAGATGCTGGCAGATTGCCCGGGCGGAGGCGTCCCCTTGGTAACTGGGCTCACAGGTCTGGAGCTCAGGTGAGGGGTCGGATTGGAAGGAGTTATTTCCACTGTTCTCTTGGCGAATTAGTAGCTGGAGCCACAGGGTCGATCTCCTCAGACAGAGAGCAGCAGGCACCATCCGGGGATGCTGGGAGGGGCCTTACTGGCTGCAGGGCCAGAAGCGAGAGTCTGGGAGGACAGACCTAGTGAGAGGGCCCTACCCGCGAGGGCTGGGCAGCAGGGACAGTTCCGGTGTGCAGGGTGAGGAGGCATGGGAGAGATGCAGGGGCGGGAGAGAGAGGACAGGGGTATGGAGGGAGGGGAAGGCCTGAGGGCATTCGGGGTTGTGGGGGGCGGCGGGTGACTGACGTTGGTGCCTGAAGAGGCAGATGGAGGCATTTAGGGCCCAGGACAAGGGGGCGACAGCTCTCCTCAGCCCCAAATCTGGAATCAAGCAGGGAAGGATATGGGGGGCGGGAGCTGTTGCTCCGTGAACTTGGATTTCCTCAAAGAGGAAGGCAGGGCAGGCGGGAGGCTGTGGGTGAGCACACGGCCGTCAGGACCTTCTGAGGAGGTGGCAGCTGAGGTTGGAGCGCGTGGCGTCAGTAGCGCTGGAGTCCCCTCACGCCTGTGGACTGTCGGGTGGGCTCAGGGTGGCAGAAGGCCCCCAGGGTAAGGGCACTGAAGGGGCGAGGGATGTCAGGGGAGCGAGAGGGTCTGGGGTGCGGTGGGCAGTTATTCCAGGGCCGAAGGGCAGATGCTGGGGAGTGGAAGATGAGTTGGGGAGCCGTGGGGAGATGGAGGCCCAGGAGGCACAGCCAGTGGAAAGCAGCAGCTGACGTGGGCAGAGGGGGGGCCATGGAGGGCTCCGGGGGCTCTGGACGCAGGCCGGGCTGAGGGAGCCCAGCAGCAGGAGACGGAGAGGGCCCAAGGGCCGGGTGGGCCCAGGAGGAAGTGGGGCTTTCCAGAGTCCACAGGCCACGTGCTCCAACATTAGGTACCAAATGACTATTTCCTTCCAGAGTGTGGGGCTCTGCAGTCTGGGTGGGGTTCACCTGCTCAGCAGTTCCCAGGCTGGAGAAGAAAAGGGGTGTCCCATGCTGAGTGGGTGTGGCGGGTCTCTGCAGGACCCCATGGCTCCCTCCTGGGGTGACACAGGTTTGGCGGGAGGCAAGCTGCGGGCTAGTGAATAAAAATGCCCCAGGAGCTGCTGACCCTGCCCTGCTTCTCCTGGTGCCCGGTCAGGACAGGATCAGGGCTTCTAAAGCCTGCCTGGAGATCAGGTTTTGCTCAGGGCCTGGCAGGGGTGGGCGCCCCTGAGGATGGTCTGAAGGTGGCCTGCACTGAGGTCCCAGGAGTGGGCACCACCTCTGAGCAGGGTTTGCAGCACCCTGCCCACAGACCTCCTGGCTACCCAGCAGTGACCAGCCAAAGCCTCTGGGTTCAGTTGACCTCACCTGCTTCATCCCTTCTGGCCTGAACCGTTAGGCAGATCGGGGAGGGGGTTGGCTGACACCACCCAAGATGACAGCCTGCCGTGTACATGGTCATCACTCTGCATTGCCTGTCGTCACGGTTCTGGTGACCCTGGGCCAGGCCTGCCTGTGGCACGGGGATAAGATCACCAAGCTGGCAGTGAGGCCTGAGGAGGGAAGCCAGGCGGGCATAGCGCCTGGCATACAGCTTGAAAGTGGCAGCTCTTATTTGTCATACAACTGCCCCTGGCACTGAGAGGGGCCTTCCGGTCTGCTTTCCCAGGAAGTTCTCCCTGGACGATCTGCTGACGGGCACGATGCTCTACTGGACGACAGGCACCATCACCTCCTCCCAGCGCTTCTACAAAGAGAACCTGAGACTGGACAATACGCATGAGGGGTGAGTCCGGCTGAGCCCGGGGCGGGGCTTCTGAGGAGGGTGCCTCCGAGGCAGGGAGCAGGGGGACGGCCTGGCCTTGGACTCAAGGGAGGACGTGTGATGTGGAAAAGTACAGCCTAGCCTTGGGTGCGCGCCGGGAGCGTAAGGTGAGAACACAATTGAAAGGTCAGGGGTGTTGGGAGAAATTCCTGTCATTAGAAGTAGCTCACGGAGGGAACACCAGGCCTGGCCCCCAGACATCCCGAGGGGCTCCCCCAGGGCCAGGAGGCTGTCCTAGGGTGGCAGTGATGGCTCTGGGACTTCCCTGGAGCCCTTTCCAGATCTCACAGGGAGACTCTCAGGCAGCAGCAAAGGGAAAGGGGAACAAAGGTGGGAGTTAGAGGCTGTCCCATCCCACCTCGGTGACACTGTCCAGCTGGGGCAGCCGTTCCAGAAAAGAGGGACCCAGAGAGGTTTGGAATTGAGGTGGGTGGTTAAAACCCTGGGTCTGTCCTTCTATGGCCCCACGTGGGTGAGTGAACTGAACCCCCAGCCCCCTGAACCCCTGCTTTGGGGGAGAGGGGGGCCAGGCCACAGCTTCCCCCTCAGTGGGATCTCTGTCTCTTCCAGGATAAAGGTCCACGTGCCCACGGGCTTTGCTGCCTTCCCTTGTGAGTTAGTACACGTCCCAGAAAAGTGGGTGAAGTCCAAGTACCCGAAACTCATCTCTTATTCCTACATGCCCCGTGGGGGCCACTTCGCTGCCTTTGAGGAGCCAGAGCTGCTCGCCCAGGACATCCACAAGTTCGTGGGGCTGCTGGAGCGGCAGTGACCCTGGCAGCAACCGGCTGTCACCTCGCAGGCAGCCCCTGCCCTGGCATGGCAGGCTTCCTCCTGACACCCGCCCTTTTCCCCGGAAGCCCCCAGTCTCCCAGCCCAGCTCCCAGTAGAAGTGAGGCTGGCAGGGAGGCCCCTTCCCAGTCCTCTGTTGGTGGAGTTGCCCCTTTTCCCAAGAATGTGCTTGCTTCCGTCCCCTGCCCGTGCTGGGACCCCATGCTCTCCCCTCCACACGCACTCCCCACACACTCTGTTAAGCAACAAGCATGGCTTTGGTGATAAATGATTTTCCTTCTAAGAGCGGCTGGAACAAGTGACATGTCGAGCCCCAACCCCACGTGGGGTGCCCCTTCCAGCAGAGCTGCCAGGTCTGCACTGGGGCTCCTGCTCCACCCTGGCTGGGAGAGGCAGGACAGGCCGTTGGGGCCAGCGGGAGGCCACTCTGTCCTCCCAGGTGCCCGCCCGAGGCAGCTCTGAGCAGAGGCAGTGAGGCCGAGTGACTGCCGGGGACCTGCCCGCCTCGCCTCAGCGGGGACGGAAGCGGCCTCCCAGCTCTGCCCACCAGCACCCATCACGCCGGCTTGTGCCTCTGGCAGTAGGGAGGCAGCTTCTCCGGCAAGCGCCCAAAGGTGCGTCCCAGCCGCGGGATCCCGTGGGGAGAGAAAAGCAAGAGGCTGCGCCCCTCCTTCTGTGGCCATAGTTCTCTCTTGGCTTCAAGGAGGCCCCGAGCACTGTTCCCTTTGGAGGGGACAGACAGATGGAATCAAGGGCTGGAGGCTGAGCCCCACGCACTGGGCCCCGAAGAGGCTGCATCTCACCAGTCTGGCTGAATGGGCGTTTTATTAGTGGTCCTCATCGTCCCTGCCAGCTGCAGGTGACCCTGACCCAGCCACGGTGTCACTGGCAACGTGACAGAAAAACACAGAACCATGGCAGGGATGTGGAGGAGCCTGGGGCGGCCCAGCACTGGCCCGCTCCCGTCCTGCTCCCTGCAGCTCACTCCTGGGGGGCGGGGGCAGGGGCGTGAAGGGCCTGATATCCAGAAGGGGAAGCTGGGAGGGACCCGGACCATCATCTGGCACCCATCTCAGGCCTGCGGTTGCTGCAGACTCTTTGGTTATCAGTTGCGTGTGTGCCCGGAGGAGGGGGGCAGTGTCTGCACGCTCAGAGGGAGAAGGTCTTCCACACGGTACCTCCCCCTCTTACTTGATACAGTCACCACACTAACGGGTTGGAGGAACACAGCGCCAGCACGCGATCCTGCTGAAAATCATCAGGGGCGTGCGTCATCCCGGCCACAGAGCCGGGCACTTATGCAGAAGGGGGACTTGGAGATAAACAGAGCCTCGGGCAAGCAAGGGAGAGTCCAGAGCTGCACATCCTCCCCTTACCACTGCTAGGACTAGAAAACACCACCACCTGATGGCAGTCCCGCACTTCCGCCTCAGCCAAGGGCCAGAGCCCCTTTCTGCTCCCATCGTTTTAGAGCTGTTGTGCTTAAAACAGGTGGAAAGAAGTCCTGACTTGGTTGAGGTTGGAGTCAAGCCACTTCTCCACCTGTGTCTCTTCCCCTCCCAACTCCCCGGGTCTGGACCAGCCCGGCAGCTCCCCGGCCCTCAGGCCTCCTGGCAGGCGGCCGTCACGCTGTCCGCGGGGCTCTGATCCAGGCACTGCCCTGGGACGGTCCCACTGATGTTGTGGATGGCACCGTAGGTCTGCTGCTGCTGTGGGGACAGGGCTGTTTTCTCCGAGGACAAGCTGTTCAGAATCCGGGGCACGTAGGACTGCCAACAAATGGGGGTGTTAGTGCTTGGGGGGGTGGGCATGAGAATCCCTATCCTGTTCCTCCCCTACCGCCCCGCCTCCCTCCAGCCGGAAGACACACAGAATGCTCCTGACGGACACATAAAGAAATAACATCAACCTAGGACGTCAGGACCTAAAATACGCCAACTGTAAATTTTCCTAACAGCCAGAGCAAATCAGAACACACAGTCACAGAGTTCTCGTGGTCATAGAGAAGAAAGCACACACACCAATTTCTCAGAGGAAACAAAACTCTTCCTGGCCCTGGATTCTAGAAGAATTTCTCACTTTATGTAGGAAACAGGTCTGTCTACACAGGGCAGGCTTAGAATGCTGTCAGTGGGACTTCTGAGCAGCTGACCGACGCTGTGTAGGTTCTGTTTCCTCTCAATCCCAGACTCCAGCTGCCGACCCTGGACCAGGCTGAGAATGAGGGATCTGCGTCATCCACCTGCCCTGTCTGGCAGGCATAGTCACAGGTGTGCCTCTGGGTAATGAATCTTCCTGAGACCTTCTCTGGGGCTGGTCCAAAGACAGACACTGATAAGAGCGCCTGAAACCTGAGAGGGAGCCACGGGAAAGAATGCTGCTGCTGATCTAGATCGGCGCTGTCCTGGCCCCGTCCGTCAGGCCGGCGGTCACAGCTCCGGGAGCCTGTGGCTACCTTCCTTTCCCAACCCCACCCTAGGAGCAGGACCCTGGAGGCCGGGAGCAGGGAGAACCAGGAAGGAAAGGAGTCCTGGTGTCTTTCTAACACGGTGCCCCGCTCCATAGCAGGTAAAATGTTCATTTGTTGAATTCAGAGGGGAGTTAGTGTGACACCCTCTTGGTGCCTAGCGAAGGACCTCACACAGGCAGGTGCTGGCGAAATGCTCTGATAAAGCTTCATCAAACCGCAGGGCCTTGCGATATGGCTTCACTAAAGGCCCAAGCTCACCAAGCATTAAATATGCAGACAAGGAAAGTGAGCAGGCAACTGAAACTAAGGGAGGTGGGTATACATCATGGCAAAACTAATTATCTTCTGGTGCCGGATGTGGCTTCGCACATGCAAGAGAAAACATCCAGAGGGACCAGGGATTCCTTCTCAAATGACGTTAATTCAGAAACCCGCCTGGCACGTGATCAAGGGACTTCTGTCTTAACAAGAGAGGGTCAAAGCAGGTTTGCAGGGCCCATCTGGTCGGGGCCGTTGCAGGTGCTCATGCGCGGCTGAGAACCACACTTACTGTGAACGGTGAAGGCACGTGGGCCCCAGCCTCACTTCCTTTGTCACTTGCCGATTCTTCCGTCTGCAGACAACAGCAAAAACTTGCGATGATAAACAAAACCGATCTTCCTGAACTAACACCCTCTAAACAAACAGACTATTAACACCCAGAATAATAGTACCAGCTGGCACAAAGCTCCCAGCGGCAGCCCAAGAGAGGACGGTGTGGGCAGGGCAGGGAGCAGGGAAGGGGGCAGGGAGGGAAGCTACACATCACACCCAACTACCCACGCCTTCCCCGTGGATAAATAAAACCTGGAGAGGGCTGTTGATCTGTTGATGTGGGAAGAGGTGGAGGAGGGATGGAGAAGGAAGCCACCATCTTCTCCTCCCACACCCTGGCTGGGCAGCAGTGGGGGAGGGGCCCTTTACCTTGTAGTTCAGAGGGCTGAGGTGCTTGAAGCATCCAAAGCAGGTGTAGGCCAGGCAGACCAGGATGGTGAGCAGAAGCGCCAGGAAGGTGAACAGGGTGAGGGGAGCCTTCAGACCTGGGGACAAAGGGATGCCAGCCTTGGCGGGGGGAGCTCACCCCTGGTGCAGGAACTGTGTGTGGCTTCTCTCTCAGGCCGGAAATGAAGAGAAGGCATCACCCACCCCCCCCCGCCTCCCACCATCTCCAGCAGCTGGGATGGTATCTTCACAGGCAGGAGCACAGAGAGTGACCCACTGAACAGCTGGCATTATCCCTGGTCAGATTTCAGGTACTGGGGCACCGAGTCAAAGGCAAGTTGCCAGCCTCCTTGCTGAGTCGGTTCCCTCCAGTCTCCAGTGCCCTCAGCAGAGTCACACATCTCTTCTGCCTCTTCCTTTTTCTCAAGAGTGGCAGTTTTCCCTCCGGCATGTCCCCACTGCCTCCACACTGTGAAGCGTGAGGACCTGGGCCCATCCACACCCGCAAAGAGCATCGCGGACTAGCTTCCCCCTCTCTGGTTCAGCCCCTTCATAGCTGGTAAAGGGACCATCTTCTCTGTAAGGCTGTCTGGGGCAATCGCCCTGGCCTTCCCCAGGTTACACTTGACCTCAGGATAGCTTGGAACTGGGCTGTCAGTGCTGCACCCAATCAGCCCTCACCCTTGGGGTACCACCTTCTGATTGGACGAGTTGATGCTCTTAAAACAGGAAGGGATTTGACGGGCTGGTGTGGATGCGGGAATAGGAGGCTGGGTGTTGCCTCCTGCCCTCCACCCCCGCCCTAGTCAGAAGGGCCACTCACCCAGGCGCAGGAAGGAAAAGAAGTAGAGCCAGAAGAGGCACAGGATGGGAGCAGCCAAGGCCTGGTTCACGGCTGCGAAGTGGATTCTCTTCTCCAGCTTTGCCGGGAGGTAGGCGAAGTAGAGGTTGTGCCGGTCGACCATGTGCTTGAGCAGGATGTAGATGAGGCCTGCAGAGCCAGGGCTGTGAGCTGGACAGCGGCTGGGCCGCAGGGGCCACTCTACCCCCTTCCTCCCGGAGGTGGCTGTTTGTGCCGGGAGCTGGGCTGGGGCTGCGGCTGGTCTACGTACACACGTGCATGTCCTGGCTCCTACTGTTTTTCCTCCTTCTCCTTCTCTCCCCCCGCCTCCCTGTCCACCTCTCCCCCTCTCTCCTCTCCCCACCTCCCCTTCCTCCCTCCCAGCCTCTTTCTGACCCAGGGAGTAGAGGCGTCCGTGCTGCTGTCCCCACGGAACATTGAAATTCTAGGACCATTCTGGGGGAAGAGGCGATTTTACACCCAGAGGCCTGGCCTCAACTTCCTCCCACGCTGAGCCCCCCTCCCCTTATCCCTCAAGGAAGGCCCGTGGAAGGAATCCATGAGAAGTGAGATTACATTTGGTGTCCCCTGTGGCTCCTTGGCAGCTTACGGTTCCTGTGGCTACAAGAGGCCCTCTGTTTGTGGGGCTCCATGACGCCCTGCTGATGGCTGTCCTGGGGTGCTCGGCCGAATCAGCCACCCACCTGCCCTGGGACCGGCCCCAGGGCCACTCACCGAACGGCACGATGATGGGGCAGGTGATGCTGTAGGCCATGATGACGGTGAAGACACACAGCATCCACGCGTACATGGCTCCAAACTCGTACTCGAAGGCCTGGTTCTGGGAGCGGGAGGTGGTGAGGGACTTAGGGGTTTGGTCCACCCCAACCCGCCTCCGTGCACTCCAAGCGGTCGGGGAGAACACAGTGCGGGAGGACTTCGGAAGTGGGAGCCTCACCGCGCCCCTCACCTCTCAAGGCCCCTTCTGTCCCTCCACAAGCCTCCTCCAGCTTCACCTGGCTCACACCCAGACCTCGAAAGGCACAATGACTCGTGTTTTCGTAGTGTTTCTCTTGTTCTAATCCTGTCTACACAGCAGGCCTGTGAGCCCCCAAAGGGCAGAGGGGGTACATCTCACTGTAGAATGACCCTCCACAGACTCTGTCAGACCCAACATCACTCCGCCCCTTCTAGCCGTGTGTCCTGGGCCAAGCACTTGACCTCCCGGTGGCTTAGTCTGTGCGTCTGCAAAGCAAGCTCCAGTAGCGCCCATCTCACAGCGGGCTCTGAGGATTAAATGACAGGATGCAGGGCTTCTCCTCTTCTGGTTCCCACAGTGGCAAAGGAGAATAAAAGAGAACCCCACACACCCAATCTAGAGAGTCATGGAACAAATGCCACCAGCCCAAAATGCTTTGACCTCTGTAGTAATCTAAGAACTTATGCAAATGAAGGTCCATGGGAAAGAAATGCATGTGTATGTGTGTGTGTGTGTGATCAGCCCGGTTAAAATGCAAAAAGCCCCACTCTCTCCTCCAGCCCGAGAGTCAGCGTGGAGGATGACGTAGCCAGGCCACCCTCACCCAGGCTCCTTACACCTCCTCTCCCCACAGCCCTGGGCCCAGGTGAGAGCGCCCGGCACTCAGCAGGAGGCTGGGTAAACGCGGGCGGCGGGGAGGCTCTGGGACGAAGGCGGCGCCCACCCCCACCCTCTGTACCTGCTTGATGTTCCTGCGGTCGGCGGCAGTCTTGGCCATGACCATGCGGAAGGTGTAGAGGATGAGGCCGGGCAGCCGCAGCAGCTCCATGCCGTTGCCAATGAAGGCCGAGGCGATGACATAGTTCACAAAGAAGGCTCCCTGGTCGGGCAGGAAGACGCACCTGGGGAACCACCGGGTGTGTGAGCTGAGTGCCCCGAGAGGGAGAGGGGCCCGTGACTGAGCAGAGACGGGACTCACAACTGACCACGGATTTGGCCATCTGGAAGTCACTGTCAACCTAGACCCCAGCTGGTTGGGTATGGGTGTGTCTGTCTGTGGCTGCCAGCTCCCAAGTCCTCAGTTTACCCAGCGAGAACCCATTTAAGAAAATTCATTCTATCCTTTCAGATAGCCATGGCCAGGCTTCCCTGTGAACAGTCCTTTGGAAAAGTCTATCTTGAACATCCGGGCCTACGTTAGGACTTAAAGTATAGTACAGTAGGGGCTGGGGATGAATCTCAGCTCTGTCTCTTAACTAGCTGGGTAGCCTTTTTTTCTTCAGCATGTCTGGGCCTCAGTCTCCTCATCTGTAAAATGGAAATAGTCAAATTTCTGACTCATAGCTTGTTTAAAGATTAAATGAATAAAAGAATCAAGCATTTAGCATAGCATCTTCTTAAATAACAGCTATTACTGTTAAGTGGGTTCGGTACAAGTTGAAAATACTAACAAGGACACACATTAGAAATAAGTTCAACTCCTCTCTCCCAGCGAAAATAATCCTGGACCAGACAGTCATTCTGGTTGCAGTGTTAATTATTATTCTCCTTCCCCCTTCCCCGGCACCACTGAGACCCAGCAGTTCCTTCTCCCCAGGCGGTTCTGTTCTCAGTAAGTAAGTTTCAAAGAATGAATGAGATTGCCACTAATTGAGTTTCAACCTAAAAGATTAACCACATTTCTGCACTTGTAGCACAAAGTGGGTCAGTTCCCCCGGTGCAGCCCCGCCAGGAACCTGTAGTGGTGCGGGGAGTCCACAGGCCCTGAAGGACAGACAACCCTCCCCCCCACTGCAGCCCCAGCCCCAGCCCCTGGGGGACGTGGGTCCAAAACTCAGCGTGGCTGATACTTACTCCAACCTGATAGAGGCCTCCGAGGAAGTTTTATCAAAGAGCCACCGGAAGAAAAAATCCAAACTGAAAGAAAAATGAATCCCGTAAGAACTCGTTTCCAACAGTCCATGTGATCACTGCATATGTTTTCATTTTTTTCTGCTTTTTTTTTAAAAAAAGGCCAAATCTCAAGATCTACCCTGGTTCTCTAAGATGCTACTTATTATACCATAACTCATCAGGGCCTGCTTTAACAGAAACTTCCTTCCTCAAAATAACCAAAGCCATGATCAGACCCTCTCCCTAAGTGGAAGGTCCATGGTAAGTTTCATTTTCAAGCTTTTTTTTTTTTTAAGGCAGAAAGATCATATCTCTGGAAGAATCAGTGGGCCAGCACAATTGCACACCAAGTGAGTGTGACAGGTTTAAATGTTGTCAGGAATTTGCAACGACTCCCAAACCATCTGCATTTTCTTGCGGACAGTGTTCTCTGTCGTGACCCTGGTTCTGAATTTAGAGCAGGAGGTGGTAATATGTACCTGGTGAGGCCCAGGGAGGGCAGAATCAGCACCATGAAGATCAAGAATATGTAGACCTTGGTCATCATGATTCGGTTTTCGCCTGACCTGCAGGAAGTCAGAGGTGAGCCCTCACAGTCCCTCAGATGCACCAGGCGTCCCCAGTAAGGGCCCTGCTGTATGCCCATCGCGCTGGCGGGGAGGGGGCATCAGAGACACCCACCTCAGGGGCGAGCCCCAGGGAACTCACTTGGTCCAGTGACGCTCCAGCAGCGTAGAGTAGTAAACGACGGTGGGCAGCAGGGCTGAGAAGGACCACAGGAGGAGGGTTGGGAAGAACTGGCTGATGATGGGGTCCTAGAAAACAGTCCATAGCAGAGAGAGCTGTGAGCCCTGGGGGCCTTGGGCCGTGACCTGTTGGCATGGTGACTCAGTGACCTCTGGGATTTTGGTCACTTTTGTCCCCTAGAACCAACGTTGTACCTGGTACAGGGTAGATAATGTTGGCTGAACAGACAATAACAGCACCTGACATTTGTACAGTGCTTTATTTTTCTTATTTTTATTTTTAAAAATTTTTTGGCCACGCTACGTGACATGTGGGATCTTAGTTCCCCCACCAGGGATCGAACCTGTGCCCCCTGCAGTGGAAGCACAGAGTCTTAACCACTGCACCGCCAGGGAAGTCCCTGTATAGCTCTTCAGAGCGAAGAATGCAACTTCACATACAACTGAACTCCACTTGTCTTACTGACCAGAGAGATAACCTCCTCCATTCCCTATAGAAAGCCAACGACGGACACCAAAGGAAGACAGAGCACTGACAGCCAGGGCCCTTCCCCAGCTGCCTGCCCACTCAGCTCCCACTGGCCCAGTCGTAGCTTCCCAGAACTGCTTCGTGTTTGTTCCCAATCTCATCTATGCCTGTTGTACCTGTTACTGCAATTACATGGTTCGATTAGCTTATTACCTTCTCTGATAAAATGAGCATAGCAATAGAGAGATTTCTTTGAAAACTAAGTTGGATACATTGGAAAGACTTGATAAAGGCCAATTTCTCAAAAATGCTGCTGAATTAGATGAGAGTGAATTAACTGTAAAAGACCAAGGGAAATGAAATCTAGGAGGGTTCTATACTTTGAATGGCTTTGCAAGTATCTCTAAGTTCTTGCTTGACTGTAAGAAACCAAAACTAGAATCACAAACAATGAAATAAGTGTGTGTTTTATATAAAGTACACAAAGGAGAAATCTTATCAGCAGATCCTTCCTCAAAAGAACAGGCCTTGACCATATATCAAAAGACTGGCAAAGGAATACACATTTAGATGCTTTAAATCTAAACAAAACTTACGTATTTTTTATTATCTATTGAGTCATTTGATCATCACAACGGCCCCATGAGTATAACATAGCAGAGTGTTATAGAGGACAAAGCCAGTTTTTAGAGGAAAATCCAAGGCTCAGAATTCATCAGCTAGGGAATGGCTGAGCGAGGACCAGGCCCTCAGGGCCTCCAGCCCCCTGTGCTTTCCCAGAGTGTGATTAACCGAATGCCAAGTGGAACTGAAAAAAAGAAAAGGATGTGGAGTGACATTTCAGCAAAGCCAATTATAGGAAACCAAGTAGCTGCCATTTTAGGGAGTGTTCAGCTGTTACCAATTCATCTAAGATCCTTAAAAATCATTCATTACCTATCTAGAATAAGTAACTTTACAACAGGATGATCAGAAACTGAAATATAAAAAGAAAAATTGATTCATGATCCCGCCACCCCCATCAGAGAAGCGCTTTGTATTCTTTGCTACCCACTCCCCGTAGCAGCCATCCTGCACACACATCACTGGTACATCACTATAACCATCGCCGAGAGACAATTTTATATTCTGCTTTTATCATAAAACCCCATGTCTGCCACAAAGTCTATACAATTTTTTAATGGATGCTTAACAGTCTGTCAGACTGAATATACCTCATTCAACTCAAATTACCCCTACTGTTGAACATTTAGATTGATTCCACTGTATCTGTGTCTCTATAGTAACAAATATACACACACATATACATACACATACGTGTATACATAAAGTATATACACATATGTATATCTACATAACATTACTATAAAGACATTGTAATAAACGTGGCCATGCCTGCTCAGGGCTTAAAAGCACATGAGCCGAGCGACACGGCCTCCTGGTTCAGTGGCCCCCACGGCTCTTGGTCTCATTCCTCCCCCACCCTCCATGCCCTCTTGCGAGAGGCCCTACAGGATGGTCACTCACGTTTAGCGCATGGATGGGTTTGGTGACGTTGAACTTGTCCATGGTGGACAGGATGATGGAGGGTGTGGTCAGGAAAAACAGCCCCAAGGAGAGAGTGAAGTTGATGCCCAGCCATTGGAACCACCAGCGGAGGCCCTGGATAGAGAGGTTCTTCCTGCAGAGGGGAGGACACAGGCCCTGGAGGTTTATCTCTCAGGCTCTGGCCACCTATGACACCTACAGTGCCCACGGCTTGGGTGAGTCAGAAGGTCAAATTTACGCAAGGCAAGAGACTAGACTGAGGGCTCTGGCTGAGGGCCCATCTTGACCTTGGGAGCACAGGCAAGTGTCCTGCACTGACCTTCAGCTACAGGAAGGTCGAATTTGGGGTCCCTGTGAACTCAGAAGGAAAACAGGTTATTTGCAGCTAGAGTCTGGGAGCCAGACCCTACTCGAAGAGATGCCATGAGCCCCCCAGCAGGCCAAACAAGGCTCCAACATGGCATTTTTCAGACACGCTAAAGACACGTGACTCCCCACGGGGCCGTGAGCTGGGGTGTGAGTTGGAAGGGGGTGGGGGACAAAAGCAAAAGGCCCAGCTGGAACCCGCCCTGGCTTCTCACCCCACCAAGAGCAGACCGGCAAAGCAGTCCCAAGTTTAGAAAGCTCAGTGAACCAAAGAGCAGAACTGCCAGGGGCTGAAATACAGCCCAGTGGAGATGAGCGCCCAAACCCTGCTCTGGATCAGGAACTGAGGCCAGGCTGGATGGCGAGCCATGCTGGGGCCTCTGCCGGGCTGTCCTCACCCTCGGCATTGTGCTTAAGGCTCCTGGGGACACAGCTCAGCTCACCAGCTTGTGCCCCAGGCTAGAGAGGCGGCTGGCACCTAACCCAGGGCCCCATTGTCTGGTACAGTAGCCTCGAGCCACAGCAGGCTACTGTGTGTTGAAATGTGGCTGGTCCAAACAGAGATGGGCCAGAAGTGGCACATACACACTGGATCTCAAAGACACTACGTATGAAAAGGAGACTGTAAAACATCTCAATTTAAAACAATTGACTACATGTTGAAATGATAATATTTTAGATATAGAGGGAGAACTCTTATTAAAATTAATTTTAACAGTTTCTTTTACTTCTTTTCTTTTTTTTTAAGACCTGTTTTTTTGTTGTGGTTTTTTCTGGTGTTTTTTGGCCTCGCCGTGCAGCTTGCAGGATCTCAGTTCCCTGACCAGGGACTGAACCTGGGCCATGGCCGTGAAAGCCTGAAATCCTAACCACTAGGCCACCAGGGAACTCCCCAGTTTCCTTTACTTTTTTTAATGTGGCTAAAGGGAAACTTAAAATTGCATACATTGCTCCCATTATAATCCTACCAGACACCGCTGATGCCGGGGAGAGAAGCCCTGGGTGTGGACACACCACCCACCCCCATCACGCCTCCCACCGCGGCCCGGAGGGGCGCAGGAGCGTATGAGTGTTTCTCTGAGTGCCAGGTCACACCTGGGCTGCCAGGGCACACCTGGGCTTCCAGGTGACTTGGGCAGCCCTGCAGGGCTCCCAGGCCCCATTCCCGCCCCTTGCCGGCCTGGGGGCTCACCAGCAGATGTCTTCGGGGTAAGCGGCGAAGCTGACCGTCCACTTGGAGACGCAGAGCTCTCTGCTGTGGGACGATGGCTGCGGGTCACTTTTGCACTGAAGGCCCTGACACTTGCAGGCGTTGAAGTCCTTCAGGATGCTGCCAGGAAATGTAGAAATGGCCAGGGTCCAGACCCCTCGGGGCACCATGTACCCACACAGCAAACAGGACCGTGTGAGAGTGGGAGCCCCATGGCACAGGACCTTTGCTTTATTATTAGTTTATTATACTTATGCTATAATTAGTGCTATGAATTCTTAGCGCATTATGTGCAGAATTTTGCTTAATCCTCAGGACAACCCTCTAAGCTGGGGATTACCATTCCTATTTTACAGATGAGGAAACTGAGGCTCTCAGAGTTAGGTTTTGTACCCTGTCTGTCTGACCCCAGCTCCCATGCTGTTGGCATTGCCCCAACATAGGGCTCCTCCTTGCGGCCCCCCTCTGCCCTGCCCATGAAGCCGGACATCCCGCTGCCAGGCCCGGGGCCCCACTTTTCCACTCCCTCGCCTCTTCCCAGGCCCCATAGCAGCATTAGACTGCATCACCTATGACTCCGAGATGCCCCTCCCTAGGACTCCCACCCCCACACTCTGCACTCCTTCCCCCTTTAGTCTCCCACAAAGAACCCACCAGCCCCCCTACTCCTGTCTCAGAACACTCTTCCTCTTTCCACTGGCCTCGTCCCCACCCCAGCCTCACTTGAGAATCTGCAAGGCACAGCCAGGAGTCTGTTCCCAGGGTTCACGGTGCCCGAAGCAGGGAAGGCAGGGAAGGAGCATTTGCTGGGCCAACTCCTTTCCGCCTCCCTCTACCGACCCCACCCCCGCTGCTCCCAAGGCGAGACGACATGGAGATCCCAGGCATGAGAGCGTTTTCGGAGCTAGAGCTCACGCCAAGGTGCACTATGAAAACCCACTCCCTTGGGCCAGGCTCTCAGCAGCAGTGAGCATCCTGGAGTGCCCGGTGGTATTCCCCCACGGCAGTGCATTTGTAGGGAGATGGGAAGGCCACGCACAGAAGGAAGATCTGTGGTTCCAGAGTGGGTACGTGAAAGAGGGTGGCATCCACCCCACCTGGCGAAATGCTGGGTCATAGAGGCAATGGGACCCCTGGGGCAGCTGGTGAGAGCCCCGCAGTGGGGTAAGGCCATATCAACCCAAGAGGGGCTCAGCTGGAATCACCCATGCTCAGCTGGCACACAAACATCGGCAGGGCTCACCAAGGCAGTGGGTGTGGATGTCTGCCCCCAATCCCAGCCACACCCGCAGAAGAAGATGGAAATGCTACAAACAAATCCCAGCAATGGCGGTTCAGCAGTACCGTCTCTATCCAAGAGGGACAGCAAGTTATCTGGAGGCAGACAAGGGACATGCCCACACTCACTAGGTGGCCATGGACTTTTCCTGGAAGGTGACGAAGGCCATTCCCAGGGACTGGTCCTGGACCCTGCATTCCTCCTCTGTGATCCTCTCCATCAGCCTGTCCTTCATGCGCGTGTAGTAGGAGATGGCGTCCTCCTACCAGAGGACACATCCCCTTGTGATGACGTGGTCCTGTGCAGGTCTCGGGGGACCCAGAGCCCACGTTCCCGGGGGGTGTGGGCCCTCACCCACTCACACCCCTGCACTTCACAGCAGCAGAACTGGCCGCAGGGCTTGGGGTTGATGAGGGTCCGCTGGCCTGTCTTCACCTGCAGGTTTGTGTAATAAGTCAGGCTCTTCTCTGTCTTTTTTCTGCAGTGGGAGGGACAAACTTCAGACTCGAAATCCTGTGGTGTGACTCACGGTCCCCACACCCATCATCAACCACTGGTCACACCAGCTTTCTAAACAAGAAAGCGGCAGAGCCGCTCCCCTCCCTTCCTCGCTAGGGGATCTGAGGCCAGCAAGGAATGAGGATGGCATCTCAGAGAGAAGGAGTCAGAAAGATGCAGGCCATCTCAGCCCACGCCCACCCGCCCTGCCAGCCCTCCCTTACCTCTCCCTGCACAGGTAAATCAGCTTGGCCACGTTGTAGCACAGCTGGACCTCCACCACTTCACACGTGGGATACGCGTCCCTGTGCCCAGGGCAGATCAAAAGCAAAAGATAGCCATTGGAAAAGAGAACCCCCCAGGCAGGAGAGACCCCCAAGACTCCAGGGGTGGCAGAGCAATTACACTGCTCATTTCTGTGCCAGGGGAGACCTCTTTCCTCTTTGTCTTTTACCAAAGGGGGAAATTTTGAAATGTAATACAAAGAGGTCCTTTTAAATAGCATGAAAGTAACTGCCTGAAACTGACAAGTTTATACCCACTTGGCTTTAAATCAGTCAGTACTTCTCCTGAAGAAAAAAAATAACACTATTCATTACCTCCTCTACCCATGCAAAGGAGTAAATTTATTGTTTGCTCTAGGTCATTTCTACTCTGGACCATCACCGAAATCCTATTCAGTTTGTGACCCTTTTGAAGATCACAGACCTTTTCGGTCTCATGAAAGCAAAGGACCCTCAGCCCAGTAAATGTCTACACATGCATTAACAATCATAGTAAAATACTGTAAGTATGCTGTATGTATACTAATTCTTGGCCAGGTACTGTTAGAGCATTAACTTATTTGATCCTCACCATAACCTGTGAGGTTTTTGTCCCCATTTTACAGATGAGGAAAATAAGCGTCGGAGAGGTAAAATGACGGGTGCCCAAGATCACGCAGCTAGTGAGTGTCTGAGCCAGGAAGTAAATCCAGGCGGCCCAGCTCCAGGGCCCATGCCTGTACCCAGCGTGTGATCCTCTCTCACCATATACGCAAAATCCTATGTACAACTCCTGGGCGTTCCTGAACCGTGTAAATCCCCACCTACTACTTGCTGGGCACTGGGATGGAGCCTGGATAAGTTTACATTTTAGTGAGAGAGAGAGACACAGCCCATAGACATGTCAGGTAGACAATTTCAGGTCCCATTACGAGCTTTGCGGAAGAGAACAATGGTGTAAGCGTCCCTGCTACAAGGCAAATTCACGCATCAATCCCCATGGATTGCAGCAGTGTTCACTAAAAGGGCTTCCTGAAATAGGAGAAAGTGTGATTCAGTGTTTGTAATGGGAATGAGAGGACTTGTTTTTCTCTTTAAGGTAATACATTAAGTGGAGCTACTGTTTCCAAATGTTGCCTAACAGGCAACTTTGGGGAGCTGTTTCAAGGAATAGAGAAAAATGATTCCAGTACCCAGTGTTTACATATAGAAAAATATTTCTAAAATACTTAGAGTTTCTAAAAGAGAGGTTAGTCGATACATTTTAAACATTCATTTCACAATTCTGTTTATACTAATAATTTGCTTAGCAAGTGTTCTTCATAAATAGTGCAAAGCCAAGCCATAGCCAACCCCTAATCCATACTACAAATTAATGACTGTTGATGAGGAATGAATACAGACTGAAACCTCAGCTCCCTAGCCCAGGTTCAAGCCCTCCAGCCCAGGGTCCTGGGAGCCTTCCCGGCCTGCTCTCCCCGGACCATTCTCTTTCCTGAAGCTCCATGAGATGCCCTGCGTTCATCGCCCCGTACACACAACTTCCTTCTCACAGGAAAGCCCTTCCTCTAGCCCCCACCTGCAGGTATCCCTGGTGCAGGCGCTCAGAGGAGGCTGCTGGAAAGGAGGTTCTGCTGGGAGAGCCGTGAGTGAGCTCTGTGAGGACAGGGCCCCGGACACGGAGTGCTCACTCAAGAGACACGTGCTGAGCAGAAGAATGAACCACGAAATGCAAAGCGGGGCCCAGGTCCCTCCCCGCCTCCAAGACTGCTGTCTCTCGGGTATCTCTTACTCTGCAAAGCTGACGCTGAGAAGCCCAGGGTGAATCCTTTTCTTTTTTTTTTTTTTTTTTTTGCGGGGAGTGTGTGGGCGCGTTGTTTCTATAAATCTTTTTCTCTGCCCCTGAGCTCTCAAGATGTTTATCTGCCCCACACCCTGGCCTGTATTCTGGCTACTGTGGTCACGTGGGCAGCCGTGGCTGCTGGCAGAGGACGTGCCGCCCCAGCCCAGGCCCTCACAGCCCCAGCAGAGCCTGCCCAGAGCAGCATCTGCGGCTCGGTGGCTGGGCCAGGTCCTCCTAGGGTCTCTCTCCCCTTCCCTCCCAGCGGAAGCGGCCCTGCTCACTGGAAGTGGCTCTCCACAGTCTCCTTCTTCACGTCTCTGGGGAGTCCTGTGATGAACAGGGTCCGCCTCACCTGCCGGAGAAACACACCAGGGAGAAAAGTCACCAGGGCAAGCCAGTCGGCCAGGGGAACACCCTGTTCAAGTCTCCCCAAGGAAAACGATGGGGACTCAGAGGCTCAGGTGCTCGCCTTCCTGGCCTGACAGAGCCTTGAAGTCTCTTCTTTACATAGCATCTTCTTCTAGGCAGTCAAGAATACGTTTCCAGGGAATTCCCTGGCGGTCCAGTGGTTAGGGCTCTGCGCTTCCACTGCAGGGGGCATGGGTTCGACCCCTGGTCAGGGAACTAAGATCCCACATGCCACGCAGCATGGCCAAAAAAAAAATACATTTCCAAAGCAATTTCGATGAGCCTCCTTTGCATGACAAGAGACTGAGAAAGAACTCAGAAAGGGGAAGTGACTCAAATGAGGTCACACAGCAGATCAGAGGAGGACCCAGGCTTGGAACCAAGTAATAGAAACTCCCTCTCCCTCCATCAAGTTATGGGTTGCAATGAGAGAGGGAGTTGCTCTCAATTCAAACTTCTTGGAAGTTACTTAGAATCAGTAACTACAAGCCCAAACGCCACAAATCTAAAGGCTAGTTGGCAAAATGGGGGGAAATAGCCAAATCTTAAAACAATCTACCAGAAAAAAATGTTTAATGCCGATTCTGAGCACACATTTGCAAGCCTGAGGCCCCTCCTTACACTCACGGCCATCGTGGTGCGGGGGAATAAGCCTGGTGCCACTCCTCCCCAGCTCCCACCTGAGCCCCTCCCCAGCACACGCCCAGCCCCCCACCGCCCCTCACTCACCAGGTTCTCCTCTTTGTACTTGATGGACTGGGTGTGGTGCCGCATGAAGCCCACAGTGAGGATGAGGTAAAGGATAGAGAAGACGGTGTGCAGCCAAAGCAGGTCGTTGCTGGGGGGGAGGGGAGGGACACCACCTGCCATCAGGGCTGGGCTCCCAGGCAGGGAGTGAGGGTGCAGGGCTGGGCTTGGTTACCCTCCTGGCACTGAGCTGAGGGCCGAAGGCTTCCTCACAACAGATCCTCCAACAGAGGTTGAGTGGCCAGTGCCCTTTAGAGAAGGCACTGTCCTGACAAATGAACCCCACCCAGCTCCACGGGGCCCTCTGTGTTTCCTAAAACCCACTGCAGAACAACAGCGGCCTGGGGCGTGTCCATGCCCATAGCCCAGCAGCAGGCACTAGCGGCAAAGAGGCTTTCAGACATTAACTCGCTCACTTTGGACGACCTCTGGCCTATCCCGGGCTCCAGAATCTGCCCTCTCCTTGGTCTCACCCATCAGCACCCTCACGCCCTCCCACCTCGAACTCACTCAGTCTGTAGGTTTGCGACTGTCGTCCTCCCAAAGCTGTAAGGGTCTTTGTCTGCAGGGAAGCACAGATACTCAGTTGCAGGGTCACACTAGGGAAGTGGGAGGGGGGCAACACAGCCTTGGTTTGTGGAGCTCTAAGGAGGAGGAGCATTAAGATGTCCGAGAAGCCAGAGGACTGTGACGACCGTCCACTTTTCAGAGCTACACCAACCAAGGCCTCTGCTTTACTCCAAGACGCTCCTGACAACTTCTTCTCAACCTCCCATGTGGGTAAAGTCAAAATCTGAATTCATCTTGCTTTGAGATTCTTGTGGCATTCCTTGAGAAATCTAGAAACACCCTAAGCTGTTCCCAAAACCAAGGCTGGGAATCACTGGGCATAAGAAGTGGATTCGTGATGGTGACGCTGGATTCCCGTGGGTGTTTGGAAATAGAATTCCACACTCCGATTTTCACTTAGAGCATCACAAACATCTTCTGGATCCACTACTTGTGGCCTCCTGATTTGGGTGGGGGCAGGAAACTATAAAACACACTCTGAAAGCCCCTGATCTTATCAGTCTTGGGGTCTTCCTCCTACTTAGATATTAGGGGCCCCAGCTCTTGGCCCAGGTTTGGGGTGGATTCTTCTCCAGATCTTTAAGCAAATGGAAAAGTTCAGAAAGTCACCCTGAGACCTTCTCACATCTGAATGTGAGCATGAATCCTGGGGTTCTGATCCACCACATTGAGGCCCTTTCCCCAGGGCTGCTGCTCTGCCTGGGCCCAACTCAGGCAAGATGAGGAGTCCTTACCCAGCAAGCTCCCCGAGAGGTTGACGGGCAGGATGACACACAGAGACAAGAAGCTGACCACCACCAGCAGGAAGATGATGTGTCTCTGGAACGACAGGTAGTGGATGGCGTCCTCCCCACACCACTCCATGATCTGGTCATCTCTGCGCAAGACACACATGGAATCCTAATGAGCAGTGGTAACAGGCTGGGCCCTTTGGGCCTTGCATGGATGATCTCATTTAACCCTCGTGACCGTCCGTGAGGTAGGTCCCAATTTGATCTCCATTTTTTTAAATATGAGGAAACAGGTACAGAAAAAGCACATTAACTTTTACAATCATCCAGCCTGTAATGGCAGAGCTATGATCTCCAGAGCCTGCCTCTCAGCCCTCGCCCCGTACTCCTGGACGAAGGAACCTGCCACTGCTCCACTTTAGGTCTCTAGAAACATTTGTGCCCACGTTTGTGTGTAAATACAATGATCCCTCAGCCCTTTCCTGCATCTATGGACAAGCAAAGCCACTGACAAGAGGGCTGCTGAGAATCTCCTGAGCAAAGCTGTGTGTGTCCAGGCTCATGGTTCCCACCCTTTCTCCCATCTCCTCCTCAGGGAAACTGGGAGACAGAGGTGGAGCCACTGCTTTATTTTATTTATCTTTTAATATTTATTTATTTATTTGGCTGTGCTGGTCTTAGTTGAGGCATGCGGGATCTTCATTACCGCGTGCGGATCTTCATTGCGGCACGCGGGATCTTTAGTTGCCGCGTGTGGGATCTTTTAGTTGTGGCACGCGGGATCTAGTTCCCTGACCAGGGATTGAAACCGGGCCCCCTGCATTGGGAGCACAGAGTTTTAACCACTGGGCCACCAGGGAAGTCCCTGGAGCTACTGCTTTAAACATTCTAAGGCTCAGTCCATCCTGCTGGCCCTGCCTCTTCCCTGTGTCCCTGCTGTGGCCCCAGAGGTGGGGGGCGACCTGCTCCACCCTTTCCCACTCTCAGTGCTGTATTTGGAGGCTCCAGGTCATTTGGCGACCCAGAAAATTCTGGGTTCTGACAGCCAGACTTCCGTGCTGCAGAGGGATAAGGGGAGGGGGGTGTCTCCTGCTTTCCCACTCTCCTGACAGGGAGCTACCCTGAGGATCCTGCTTCCAGAAGGCAGGGAAAGCCCTACACTGGGAAGAGAGAGCTCAGGGAAGCAAGGGCCACAGCATAAAAAGGCAGGTGTGAAAGGTGTGGCGTGTGGGCTCTGCAGCCAGCCAGACAGGCCACAGTGGAATCCAGCTCAGCCGCCTCCAGAGAGGGTCACAGCACCCACCTGAGGCTGGGACCTAAAGCAGGGAGGCTACTACCCGCTAGCTAGCTGGTCACTCAGCAGGCGCACAGGAGGCAATGAGGATCCGGGCCCAACGCCGTGCCTGGTGCCGGGTGGACGCTCGCAGTGCGCTTGCTAATGTTACTCCTTTTTACTGCTTACCTGGAGGACAAAGCTCTGCCGCTGACCACACTGTTTTCACTTCTAAATAAACTACCAAAATGCATATACTTTGCCACAATACGTGCTTACTAAACAAACACTGGTGAAGATTAAAATCAGTAAGTGGGACTTCCCTGGGGGGCCAGTGGGTAAGACTCCACACTCCCGATGCAGGGGGCCCGGGTTCGATCCCTGGTCGGGGAACTAGATCCCACGTGCACGCCGCAACTAAAAAGATCCCGCATGCCGCAACGAAGAGCCCGCATGCCGCAACTAAGACCCGATGCAGCCGAAATAAATAAATAAATATTTTTAAAAAATAAAACAAATAAGTGAGCAATTTTCATCAACAATTTTTTTTTGAGATACACCTCTAATTTCCGTATCTTGCTGGGAAAGGCAATTTGGATGGAAACTGAGAGGCCTCTTTAAATGTCAGTTGTAACGCTGGGCGTGAGCAACTGTTAAAATTTAATTGCAGCCTTAAAAAAAGTCAAAGGGTAGTCCTTTCTGTGGCAGGAACAGAAGAGAAAAAACAGTGGGAGTTGAAATGGAAAAATATGTCTGATACAGCATTAAAATGACAAAGCAGAATACGCAGCTGTATGGGTATGGCCTCACTCAATGAGAAGTGAGGTCCACGCGGAGAGGGCAGGAAGGGGACATGGAGTGATAGAAACAGTGGGTATTGACTCCAGTGCAAACCGTCAGCAGCCTTTGCTAGTTAACATGAAGATGATGAGTCAAAGTTTCTGGCTTTGCCCCACCCGATCCAGGGAGAGAGTGGGGGGCACAGCCCAGGGTAGGGGAATGGCCTGAGTCCCAGCCAGCGGTGTCATGGGGAGTGGCTGAGCAGAGGAAAACACGCCAAGGGCATCTTTCAGAGGCAGGGGTAAGGGTGACTTAAAATTTCTTCCTATTAATTCTGTTCTGTACGTGATGGATTTTTGCACAGAATATGCATGACTTCCAACACACGGAGGAAACGCTGACATGATTTTGGAGTGGGCAGGGAAGGGCGAGGCTGGCAAATCCACCTCTCCCACCTCTGTCCCCTCTTCCCTCCCAGAAACCTCCCCTCCTGCTCCAAACCAGAGTTCACTGGTTTCTTCTGCACAAACTGCCTCCTGCCAGTTCCCCTGGGAACAACTCTCACCAGCCTGGACTGTTTATAACACGCTCACACGTGTGAATGCATTTGAACTAGACAGAGCAGGTGCTATTCTCAGCCTACTTTTATAGTTGGGGAAACTGAGGCCCAGAGAGAGGGACTTACCCAATGTCCTAGAACTATCACATTTCATCACTTCTAAGATGTCATTTTCATATTTCAACACCTCTGAAATGGGGGAGCACCCTGGGATCACAGCCAATCACAGCATAATAGGAAGCATTTTCTCATTTCTGGTGCTGTGCGTCTCACAACGGTGGTTTCTCAGATAGGATGCAATACGGCCGCAGGCAGCAGAGCTGAGACTCGCAGCTTAGCTCTGCCACCACGTGCAAGGGGAATAACTGGCTTATAATCACCAAGCACCTCTTTCAGGATTTCTCTCCAAAGGGCCCAAGTTTTAAGAAAAAAAAGAAAACTTTTAACCAAATGAGCTGAATATATTAAGCAATCATTATGTCTCCACTTTCCACTAATTCAAAGACATGACACTGCCTAGAAGAGCTTCCATCCAAATATATCCGTGTTACACAGTACGTAGCTATAATTCCTGCCTAAAGCAAAAAATTAGCTTTAATTAGCTTGCACAGGGGCTCCCTGGGCCACCTTTATTCTCAGCCCCCAACTACATCTTTGGGTCTGAACTGAAAAGTATCTGAGAGACTCCAGCTCAGGATCAGGCATCTTGGCTCTCTCCTCCTGATTGGCCAAACACCCAAACAAACCCACCCAAACAAAGACACCTCCAGCCACCCGCGCTGTACTCACTGCAGGCGGAAGATTGCAGTCAGCCAGGGGCAGCATCCCTGGAAACGGAGAACAGGGATTAGCTTCCAACAATCTCTGTTTTTCGGAGGCAGATATAATCATCATCTTTGACTTTAAACAACCATCTAACCTCCCGTTTTATAAAAAGCAGTGCTTTTGTCCCAAATTCAGCAAGCAGCCCTCTTGTCCAAACACGACAGAGTCGGTGTGCCCCCAGTCCTTTGTAACATGCATCCTGTGCCTGGAAATCTTGTGAAAGCTTCTCAAGTTTTGACAATTTGTGGAATTAATACAGGCTCCTGGGTCAAATGGTGCAACTTGAATGGAGAGTTGATGAAAGTTCAAGGCTGCTCTGGAGAAGCTGATGGGGGCTTCTGTTTGTTTCAAGATGACTGAATGAGATGCAAGACAAAAGCAAGGAACCAAGCCCACTCAACTGGACAGTTCCCTGGGGCGGGGTTTAGAGAGGGAAAGGGTTTCATGGGTTTTAGTGTCCATTGTATCTCTTAAACTCGATACCCCTTAAAGCTGGACTCTCACCCAGCTGGGAAAGACAAATATTTGCTCGTCATTCATTTGACAGTTACTTAGCACCTACTGGGTGTCAGGAGGTGGGGAACAGGGCTGGATAAGATTTGGTTCCTGCCCACAGCTGGCTCATAAGCTAGCAAGCAAGTCAATAATTAACTGTCACACAAAGCCGCTAAGTGTGATAACACAGACAAGAGCTGTAGCCAGGTGCCTGAGAATTAATCAAGTCTCACAATCCTGGATCACCCAGCTGCCATCTTTGCTGTGGTATTTCCCAAGTTCAGGTGTCTTTGTCAAAGCAGAGAAGAGCTCTCACCAGCAATGTGCCACTCAAGGTCAAGGGTATTGAGTTAGCGGCTCAGCAGGAGTACAACTGCCCTCTCCCTGCCAATTCATTACTGCCCATCCTTGCAAGCCCCCATCCCGCAGCCACAACCATACCTGCCCCTTAAATACCAACCAGCTCGCTTTCAAAGTCCTGCTGCCCTGAGGAGGAAGATGACAGTCTCTGGAATCTGGACTCACTAGAAACACAAAAGGGAAAAATGGCAGATAATTCTTTTAAAAGGTCTAAAAACTTATGCCTAGTATCTCGCTGCCTCTTAGAGCTCAGGACCAAAGCTACTAGCGCTCAGTGGCTGGGACAAAATATAACTCACCCTGTGAAAAATATAGGGAAGGGCATCGACCATTCCAAGGTTTGGTGAGACATCAAACTCTATGTTACGTGGGATGCATAACAGGGGGTCAGGGCATCAGTGCACCATCCTGTGCTCCACACCCTTGAACCTCAGCCCTGTGACTGGTCTACATAAAGTGACTTCAAAGTGTTGCCTGTTTACAATATATTTCCCAATATAGCAAATAAAACTTGGAATACTGTATTTTATCAAATCTAACACACCACTGGTTGTAAAGGGCACAATTATTTTTTGAACCACTAAGAAGTAAAGGATGCTGTCAATTAACTATGATCACCATTGATAATAAGTGGCACCCAGTTTCATAGATGAGAAAATGCCAAAAATGCGCATTTTAGACTTGATGAACTGGGGCATTTTACGTTGCTAATTTGGGCAGATCCTTTCTTCTGAGTAACCCATAAAAACACCCGGTGCGCTGTGAATTTGAGGTGTTTGCGGTATGCTAAGTTTTGCTTTTCTCTCCGTTTTCCTACTCCTGGCTTCACCATCCCACTTCTAATGGCATAAGGCCTGGTGAAGCTCAAGTTTCAGAGCCTTTCCAGAGAACTGCCTCATTTGACCTTCATGGTAACCCTACAGGCAAGAAAAGGCCAGAGGAAACAACCCAGCGAGCTCAGGGTCCTGACCAAGATGACACAGCCATGGAAGTGTGGAGGCTCCTGATTTCCAGGTGCTCTAGTCTGTTGTAGTACTCAGCCCTCCTAGGAGTGAATGTGCCAAAAATGCACCAGGTGTTTCAGAAGTTTCCCCCCAAACAGTCCAAGGCTGGCACACACCTGAAGCAGAGGCCCCAGCACCTTAGCCCAAGGTTAATACCCTTGGGCTTTCGCAAACGCCAGGATGGAGACCGTGGGGAAAGAAGGTGCATTTACAGACACCCCCATCGCCCCTCCCGCACAGACCGCATTTCAACACGGGAGCCCCCTGTGGAGCAAGAGTGGGGGGTCTGCCTGCGGAACCCCCGGGGAGGCTTGGGTGGGGCAGCCCGGGCCAGTCTCTGTTTCCCCAGTTGCTTCCTATTGCTGCATCTGACACAAGATCCTGGGGTGAGGGACAGCTAGCTGGAGCTGGAAATTCCAGTTGTGCAGACGTGGAACTCATTCTCCCCCTTCAAGTGACATGCGTAGAGAGCCCAGGGTGGAGGTAGAAGGACGTGAGTCCTGGCCAAGGCAGTCTGTGCTCTGTGACAGAGCGTCCGAAGCTGGCGGATTAGGGCCACTGGCTGACCCTGACCCAGAGGAAAGGAGCAGCTCACCTACGGCCCTGGTGCCCTTCTCAATCCAGCTCGCCTCATCCCCAGCCCCGAACTAATTAATCTCAAAGAAGATACACTTGAAAATGTCCAAGGCGAGAAAGAAAGCTGGCATCCTCCTCAGCTGATGATGAAAGCCTTAAGTATCTAAGGCAACTAGATTTCTTCCGTAGCCTGAAGCAGCTGGTTCACAGTCACGCCAGCTCCAAGCCCCAGGGGAAAGCTGGGTGTGTGGGCAATGGTTTTCTTACCACCACAAGGAAGGCACCAAGGCTAATCTCACAGGTCTGTGGTAAAGAGGAGAGGGAACAGTTTCTGGTACAGGCCTGGCAGACACACTAATGAACACAATCTAATATGAGCATCATGTGTGGGCTGTGCCTGGTGGGCTTCACAAGCCCCCAGCCCCATCCCAGCCTCTGTCTCTGTCTCTCTCTCACACACACACACACACACACACACACACACACACACACACACACACTTGACGTAATGAGTCTTTTTTACCTGTCTGCTTCTGACACCAGGGCAATGCGGCCATAATCCCAGAATTTTCTTCTTATGATGGAAAATACCAATATTAAAAACTAAAAGTAGAAAAGAAATCAAGTCTTGTAAATGCATATTGGATGGCTTCTAATTAGGGGCAATTGTCTTAGGGGCAAAGCCCACCCCTCCCCAACCCCCGCCCCCCAGACTCAGGAGGGCTAAAAGGGCCAGAGAAGGCACGGAGCTGCCCAAGGCCACACAGCTCAAGGGCTCAACGCTCACCCCCTTCACCAGCTCCTGTCCCCTGTGCCCAAGCCACAAAGGCTGTCAACGCTGACACGGAGCTCGCCCTGGCAGCCCCCCAGTCAAGCACGCAGGCCCTGCTCTTCACTCCCAAGGCAGCCCTGACAGCCACGGCCGTCCTCGGCCCTGGTGTGCCTGCAGGGTCTCCTGAGCAGGAAGGGTCCTCACAGCAGCCCTGGGGACCAGCTCCCTCCTTCGCTTTACATAGAGCTGCATTTTTAATTATAGAACAGAGGTAGCAGAGCTCCCGGAAGCTGAGCCAGAGGTGGTCAGACCTTTATCTTGAGTTTGGTTCTCCTGGAGGCAAGCCCTGGGTGGTCAGACCTTTATCTTGAGTTTGGTTCTCCTGGAGGCAAGCCCTGGGGACGGACTCCGGGCGCAGGGCACGCAGGGGCAGCGCCCACTGAGGGCCTGGGGCTCTGTGTGGCTCCGCCTCCACAAGCAGGGGCGCTCGGGCGGCAGGCCCGTGCGCCCAACAGCAACGCGAGGGGCTGCACTCAAGTCTAACCCCCTTCCCGCTCTAAAAGTCTGTCGATTCTAGGCTGTCTCCTCGCTCCCTCGGTGCCCACCTTTGCAGGTCCTCTGCCTTGCTCCTGTCTCCCCCCCCCCCCCCGGACAGGCTCCCTCCCTTCAGGGCTCAGCGTTTTAATCAGTATATCCCTGCCTGCCCTCGTCAGGAACTGTGGTTTTAAATGTGGGTTCTGGACCCCAGAGGGGCTGAGTTCCAGCAGAATTTTCTCAAGGTGAATCTGGAAGTTGGTGATATATTTTCAAAGGCAGGTGAGTCCTGCTGTCGGATAAACGTGAAGGCGGCTCGGCAAGTGCCTGCGCTCTGCCCTGGCTGCTGCCCCCCTTGGCCCGAGCGGTGTGGACATTTCCCGTGCATCTCTCTCCTCCAGGCCCCTCTGGCTCTTCGGTGGGCCCCTTCCTCCACCCCACCCCCAATCCCCGTAACTTCCCGCAATACAAATCCACCCCCACCGGCACACTCCACTGGAGAGCTACTCTCTCTTCTCAACCAAGACATACCCACCCCAGCCTGCCTCTCAGGACTTCTCTCCTTGGCCCAGACCCTCCCCTCCCTGCAGACGCTGGATCACAGCTCTAGGGCCACCCTCCTCCACGAATCCCACCAACCCTCAAATCCGTCACCACGCTCCTGCCTACTCTCTCCTCCCAACCAAGGCTGGTAGATATGACTGTTCTCAACCTACAAATGGGTTTTGGCTCCAAGACGTGGGTTATTCGGCACTTAAAGAGCCCTTTTTCGTAAAAGCAACATGAGTAGCACGCTGGTTCCCACATCTGCCCCTAGAGGACCAACAATGTAGCAAAAGTCTAAGGCAACAATTTAGACTTTAATCCTAGGGAGGAAAACGCAAAGAGGAGTTAGGACTCCCTTTCCCTCTTCCTATGAACATTTTCCCCGCAAGCAAACTTGGGTTGGATACCCGCCTCCTTCAGGGACAGGGGCCCTAACCCCCCTCCCCCAGGCCCCCACCTAACCTCTGGCACAAAGCAGTCCAAGGGGTCTACTCCCTCCGCCCACTCTTACCCTGTTTAATCAGATGGTCTCCCCTACATGGGAGGAGAAGGTGACAAGAGGGACCAACCATCCCATGGGCACTTGTCAAAAGAAGGTGCCCCTGAGCCCCAGTAAATCTCACCTAGCAAGTCTGAGTCAGTCTAGGGGAGAATACGGCATATTTCAAATTGGGTTGGGGGGGCGGTCTGTGGGAACAAGGAGGTCTGAACTAAAGAAAGGCCACCTGTGAGGGTCGGCACTGATAAGGTATACTCGCCTTTCCCCAGTTTTCTCCTTCTCTCGTCTGATCCTCTAAAGGCCCAGGGACCCCAGTGGGGAGCAGGGGGGTGACATTTATAAATTGGGAATTGCAGCTGCTCTAATTCTCATTCACATCTCTCATCCCTGTGGACTGACCCTTCCCAAGGGCCTTAGACACATGACGGGCTGATAACTCGGTAACAATGGTAATAATCAAAAGAATCGTAATGTGTATTCTTTACATACATCGCCTTATTTAATCTTGTCCCAGAATCTTCGAGGTAAAAATTATTACCTCCATTTACAGAGCAAACACCTGAGGCCTAAACAAGCTATGTAACACGCCCAAGGTTACAGAGCTGCGAAGTAGCAGAGCTACGACTTAAACCCAGGGATGTCTGCTGGCTCCTCACCTGAGTCTCCCAGAAAGGGGAGTGGTGGGGGGGGGGGTGGTGGAGGTTAAACAAACAAATAACTGACACGATTCCCAAGGAGTCTCACCAGGAAGCAGGTGACGTCTATGAACAGGACAGTGGGGATGCCACCGAAGGTGACCCCCTGGAGCACGGTGCTGTTTTTGGCCGAGTTGTAGCAGTAGGAGTCATTGGGCTGGTCCCCGACGCCCAGCCGCTCGCGGATGGCCACCGCCCTGGATTGCCACAGCTCCAGGAATGGGGAGTCGGTCATCGTGCTGGTCCTCCCTGGAGAATGGGGCCCGGCGGAGGGTCAGGGCTCCAAGTCTCCCGTGGTTTCCCCAGCCAGCGCTGGCAGAGCCAAGGGCGGGTGTCTCCTCCAGGGGCTGGTGGGGCACAGGGATCGGGGAGAGGCGGACACTGGCCCCGAGTGCCCGGCAGAGCCTACAGAGAATAGCTCCATTGTGGGAACAGCCCGGAGGGTCAGATGGACCGGGCGGATGGCTCACCCAGGACACAGCTGGCCGCCTCCCCAGCGTGGGGGGTGAACAGGAGGACAGGGAAGGACAGGAGCTGCTGTGGTGCCCGCCTAAGGGGTGCCAAGTTCCTCCAGCCTCAGGAGAGACTCCTGCCGGGAAGTCATTCCTGCAGGGGGACCCTGGGAGGTCCAGAGGGCAGGCAGGACACAGGGACCAACAGAGGAGGAGGAAGAGCGTCCACGTGCAACAACTCTTGATCATCTGAGCCACAGACGAGAGCTCATGGGATGTCAGGCCGGGGCCTCAGAGACAGGCCCACTCCATACACTTGGAAACCGAGGCTCAGAGGCTTGAGATTTCCATTAAGATTAAGGAACTGGTCGGGGCAGAACTGGGTCTCAGACCCAGCCTCCCGGGTCCCAGATGACAGCTCTCTTTCTACTACGCCACACTCCCTCTGCAGCCGTCTACACACATGCGTTAGTTTAGTGAGAGAGTAAAAGCCAGGGAAGGGGCAGCGGAGAGGAGACAGAGAAGGCAAAAGGGGGTGGTCTAGGGTAAGGAGGATGGGGTCCCAGGCCTCCTCAGGGACCCCTGAGTCACCCACCGTGCAGCGCTGGAGCACTCCCCAGGCTGGGCCCTCTCATTCCTACACCCCTAGCCTTACTGGAAGGTCCAGCATTTCCAAAGCAAATATCGCTCCAGGCTGGTTGTTGACTTTTCCTTTGAGGCTCCTGGTAACCCAGGTGAAACTAATGGAAATCTCCAAACACCAAAGGCCCCAGTGTTAGTGGCCAAGTTCTGGCCTGCTTTTCACACTGTCTGTGGCTGAAGAGCCTGGAGAAATGCTCAGCAACACCTTCTCTCAAGGTCCCACCTCCTTAAATCTGGTTAACCTAGATTCCCAGGGGACTTCGGCTAAGTCTGGTCTTTCTACCTGTTAGAGGGACAAAAATCTTGGGGACAAGAAGAGGAGGTACAGAGAACAGACAGATATTTGGACTACCTGGTAATACTGGCAGGATGTGTGCTGGGGGAAGGTGATTCCCAATTCTGGCCCCTGGGACGGCTGGGTTGGGGACAGTCTCACACACACATGACAGGAAGTGCAGGGTGGGTGGGGGGAGGTGGCAGGTCAAGGGCATGGGAGGACTCTCCAGAAGGCCAAGTCACTCTCTCATCCCTATAAGAGACTGGGCAATGGCCGGAGGGTGTGATGGCAGAGCCACAAAAGCTGCCTCTGGCAGACAGATGGTCTTAGCTTCCCTCCTTTAAACCCCACCCCCTGGCACCACCCCAGCGGAACGCCCAGCCTGACACTGATTGGCAAAGGCCTGCCCCTCCTTCCTGTCCCCGCACTTACCAGATGCCAGGGGAAGGAAGTGTGGGTGAATGCCTTGGAGAGGACCTCAGTTGATGCAGGCTCTAGCAAAGGCAGTGGCAGCCCTGGCCACCTCCCAAGCTGCCTCAGGTCCGCCACTCATTTCCTGCAGGGCTTTCCTGACTGGGGTCATGGGGCACCAGCCTTTACAGACCTCCCTGAAGGAACACAGACAGTCAGAGTCACGTGGGAGCTGCCCTCTTCCAGTTCAGGGCTTCTGGCCTGAAACCCTGCAGCACACTTCCCCTGCACTCACACGTGCCCCAATGTGTCGGCACTCAAACGCCCATACGGAGCCTGTGGTTCTTCCCAATGCGCTCCCTCCTGCCCTGGCTCTCTCTCCCCAGACTCCTAGCACTACGGAGGGTCCACACTCCTCTGTGCTGCCCTGCTCCTCTCTCCTCTCTCTTCCCCAGCATCACCTGAGGGTCCAGCCTCTCCCCTCTTGTCCAGCGGCTCAAGGCCCTACTGAAGCCAGGGCAGTGGACCTCCCCCCACAGAAGCGCTGGCAGCTGTAGGCTCCAGGAAGACTGAGTCCAGGACCTCATGCGGGCCCCAAGAGGCTTCCCCAGGGCCCCCAAAGACTAGAATCAGGAAAAAGGAATGCAGCAGAACAAACAAGGAAGGCTTGAAAAGTGAAGTGGAAAGAAAAAAACATCCCCATAAAATGGTCACAGAGGGAGCATTGTCCCTGGAAAGGGGCGGCTGGTGCAGTGGTGCTGCGGCAGGATGAGCCTCACCAATGCTGCTTTGTGCTGAGCTTTGGGAGAGCAGAGGCCCCATGGGAAGCAGGTACCTATGCTCCTCTTCCCCCTTCAGCCCCAGTCACGCCTCTAAGTCAAACAGGCTCCCCTGGGTGGTTTTACAAAGTTTGATAAGAAGGACTCAGTGAGGTCAGCCATCAAATCCCACCAGCCTGGGATGGAACCTCAGGGCTCCCCAGAGGTGGCCTGTCTTGTCTGCCCCCTCCAGGTGAGGGCACAGCTTTGGGGGCCCGCATGCTCTCTCAGAACTTTCTGCTTAGTTGTAGTCTGTTACACATGGAAAGTCCAGATTCTGCTGAACCATCACGGTCCCTCCAGGGCCAGCCCCCTGCATCTTCCCGAACGGGCACACTCTGAGAGGGCAGCTGGAAACACACGCACCACAGGGTAGCCCCGCCAGGCTCAGAAGGAACGGGAGGGGGAGAGAAGGGAACTCAGCTGGTGGTGACTGGGAGAGAGTTGGCTCAGTGGGCAAAAGACTGGTAGTGCTGGGCAGGGGCCAAACCAGCAAGTAGGCCCTGTGGCCAAAGGCGCCCTGCCTGGCAATGTCCACTCATCCCATATTTGTCAGATATGCATGTGTGAATGCCTAGTCTTATCCATGCCTTCCAGAGAGCTCTCTGCTCATCGTCTCATTCAGGAAAGGCAAGATATACTGCTGAGGCCCAGGTGCCAGGTGAGCAGCATGTGACTCAGGCCCCAACGCAAAGTTCAGCCCACATACACCCTACAGTCTGGTTGTGGCCAGTGAGACTGAGAGCTCAATGCCATGGCTGGTCCCAAAATTGCCAAAGAAGTCAGCCACCAATGCTAACCCCCTGCCCACCTGAGCTGGTAGCTGCTGGCCCCCACAGCACACCTGAAGATCTCTACGCCTCCCCTGCCAGGAGTGGCAACAGAACGCTGCAGGAAGTGTGTGAGAGTCGTCAGCTCTTGCAAATTCAGGGTATTTTTATCATCACCAAATTTTCTGACTTTGTTAGGACGACAAGCAGCTCCAGGCCTTCTGCCACAGGAGGTGACTCTGATGTTGTAGATGGCAGGTTGCAAACTTCTCCTTAAAGCCCCACCAAACAGGGCCCAGGAACCTGGACAACCATTTACCTCCACAGACACAAGCCCTGGAGCGCCAAGGAAACGGCACAGAGTCTGGCTGCACGGGGAGGCAGGGCAGCCGGCAGTCACCTGGGCAGGCTCTGGACTTAGGGTCTCAGCACCACATGCCTTTAGACACGTGGCTTAACCACTCGGTGCTTTGGCTTCCTTCTCCATAAAATGGGCACAATGATGTCTCTCCTGCAGGGCTGGTGAGAGGCAATGCTCATAAAGCACTGAGCCCTCGTGGGCACTCAAAATCTGCTCTCATTTTGTCACCTCTCCAGACAATGGGAAAGACAATGTTAGGCATAGCAGGACCCCATCTGATATTTTTCCTGTTACAGCCCAGTGAACAGCCAAGGGAGACCTTTGCCCCCAAACTAAACAAACAAGAGGCGTATGAAGGCGAAAGGAGGCCTCTGCTTCTGTACACATCCACCTCAATGCAGAAGCAGACTCAGGACTACCTGACAGGTGTCAGAGGAGGGGAGAAGGTAGAAAGACAATGGGCATGCAGAAGGGAGAAGGGAAATATGAGTCGTTTCTCCAATAAGCGGTGACCTGGAGTCTTTCCTTCTCCCCAGCGACTGTCCACAGCCCTGCAGGAACCAGGGCCTGAGAAAGACCCCAGGATGCCGCCTTGTACGCACTGGGCCTGAACTGGTGAGCGCAACCCACCGGCTTAACCTCACACCCTGCACGCTGTGCGGCTGGGCCACAGCCACGCGACTTCAGCGTGGAGGGAAGCCGGCGGGTCATTCTGTGTACCGCGGTGGCCTCCTGCCCTTCAGGACACCGCCTGAGCTGAAAGACAGAGCTCACCCCCGAGTCTCAGGTGGCCGGGCTTATCAGGTACTGGCACCTCTGCGTTTTGGGTTTCCTAGCAGAGCTCTCCTCACCCTCCCCACCCCTCCCCAAAGCCCCAGCTTCCCTCCTCAGGACTCCAGCAGGGCTGCAGGGAGTGGTCACTGAGGAGCAGCCCCAAGGTGGTTTCTACCTTCCCAGCAGCAGGTGACTCAGATGCCTGGCCCCTTCCCAGGCCCACCTCGCAGAGTCGGAGAAGGAAGGGCCCCCAGGCTGCGCTCCGGGTTAGGCTGGGGGGTCGACTCCAGCTGACAAATCCCCAAAGAGAGGGGTGGGAAGAGAAAGGGATCAGCCATAAAAGCGAAAAGCTGGAGCCTTGGAGGGGGAAGTCCCGAAAAGCCGCTAGGAAAGCTGGAGAGGCGCGGCGCTGGAAGAGGGGCGCGGGGTGTGCGCGGCCCAGGGACGGACCTTCTCCTCCCACCCACCCGGTCACCCCTGCTCCGGAGTCGGGTCTGCGGAGGCCGGAGGGCCGCACCCCGGAACCGGACACTAGACATGGCACCCTGACGTAGACCCCAGGTCCTGCACGCCCCGGGAAAGGCGGAGGGCGACATTCCCCCCTCCAAACGCTTCTTCCCCTTTACCTGCGGCGGCGTCGCTGCAGCCCGGCGCGGCCCGAGGAGGTTGTCTGGCTCCACCTGGCCGGGCGGGGCGGTGTCCTGACTACTTAAAAGTTACAAAGTGAAACTCCGGCGCCCGTGCACATGCGCAGACCCGCATCCACTGCTTGCTCAAGTTGCAGCTTCGGCGGGGCAGGCGTCCGCGCTGCCGCCCGGCTCCCGGGCCCTGGACCGTACGCCCCTCGGCGATCCTCCGCCCTGGCCTGGCCCCGGGGCGGCTGCTCAGCCCGCGCAGCTCCTCCTAAAGTTCTGCAGGCCCTGGCCGGGCCGGCTCGCGTCCTGGGACAGAGGAGGGCGCCGCCACGGCTAATTCCTCTCCCCAGCCCCCGGCGCGTCCCCCTCCCCCCGGCACCTCGGGGAGCCCCGGGCCTAGCACAGGGTGGTCGCGTCCGGGGGATGCGCGGGGAGAGCATCGGCAAACGTTCTTGATTGTCCTGTATTGCACTGAATTTCCGCGACCGGCTCTTAGGCCCGCCCGGGGGAGTGGGAGGATGGGGAGCTCGGCTGGGCTCCGCCCGCACCTCGGCTCCACGCAGTACGCGGTCACCCGGCTCCCAGGGTGAAAGGCCGCGGCTCCCCTACCGCTCTGGGCAGCCGAACAGGGAACACCCTGTGGAGGGTGGGTGGGTGCGTCCTACGTTTGGCCCCAAACGGAGGTCGCAGTATTTTCAGCGGTCCCCTGGAGCCAAAGCGGGTACTGCCAGGACCAGGCCGCCGGGAGCACCCATCTAGCTCAGCTCCCTAAGTGTGGCTTGTTTCCCCGGGCTGAGTCCCAGGGTGTTTCCTATGAGCCAGCGGCCTCCGCAACTGGACTGTAAGCTCCCCGGGGGGCGCCAGGGTGTGTCTGGGCCACACGCAGGACGGGGTTCAGTGAGGACTGCGCCCCCTGTGAAACCGAAGACCACCGCCTGCCTGCGGCACCAAACTGCCCTCTTCCGAAGGCCTCGGTTTCCGTCCGAGTCTGCAACACGAGGGGGTGGGACCGAAGCTTCCCCTCAGGTCCCTTCCTGCACTAGAAATTAGTAAATCCTGAACAGGCCTTCACTCCGCACGTGTACAGCTTTGCAGGGCCTCTGACCTGTCTTCCATTTCTGGGCTTTCTTCTTTCCTGGAAATGGTCAAAGTGTTCTCCTTCCCTCCCTCCCCACGCTTCCAGCACCAGCCTGGGGCTCTCTGGAGTGGGGTGGGGTAGGGGATGTCTCCTGCTTCTCTAACAGCTCCTTTTGTCCCATCTGGCTTCCTCCCTCTCCTCCACCCACAGCCGCTAGTTATTTCCCAGTTTGCCCTTGGCCCCTGCGCTCAGCCCGGCCCTTGTCCTTCTGCACAGGTGCCTGACCATCTCTCCTGCTCTTACCTCCGACTGCCAAGGGCCCACGCCTGACCTCCAGCAGGTTCCTGGGTGTAGCCGCCGGACTTGCCCCTGGCTTCTCAGACTGCCTCTGTCCACTCTCTGCCCCCCCATACGCCCCACCTGCGTGTCCCTATTCCTCCCCTGCCTCAGTTAATGGAGCCACCCCCTGCCTGGTCTGTACCCTGGGCCCCAGGGGAGTGCAAAGTTCTAACCCCTACCCTGGTGGAGCCACTGACAAAGAGAAAAGTTAGGATCCTTGATTTCAGAGAGGGAAGGGATTTCTAAACTTGACTTTCAGTAGGTTATTTCAAAATCAAGAGAAGGCCAAGATAGATCAAAATGTGAGTTGAGATAACCATAGCCCCCATTATGTGTCAGGCAGTATGTAGAGTGCTTGTAAAAACACTATTTCTGGGACTTCCCTGGCGGCGCAGTGGTTAAGACTCTGTGCTCCCAATGTAGGAGGCCCGGGTTCGATCCCTGTTCAGGGAACTAGATCCCACAAGCATGCCACAACTAAGGAGCCCACTGCTGCAACTAAGACCTGGCACAACCAAATAAATAAATATTTAAAAAACAGACAAAACACTATTTCCTTAAATCTCCAGTAAAAGTACAGGAGTCAGGGATTGTTCCTATCTGACAGAGAAGAAAATGAAAATTTAGAGGATATAGAATTTATAGCTAATAAGAGCTGTGCAGCCTGGCTGGCAAGGAATCCAAGACATCCACGCCCCAGGCCCAGATCCTACATCAAACTCAGTTTAAAAGCCAGTGTAATCTTGGCATTCGAAAATCTTATGTTCACCATTTTATCATTTGCTCCCTTTATCTGCTCCCAAATCTAAAGGAGTGACCCACATTCTTGTAATATTGATGATTATTTTGATCACAGATTTTTAAAAATTTTGTATCAAGTAGAATTGAAATAAAGCCCACTCCCTGTGCCCAGAAAAGTAAAAATGTCAACAACAATGATCAAAAAAAATTCTGCCTTAATCCTAAGAGGACAGGCACCTTAGAATCAATGCATTTTGATCCTAGCACCCTGTATCACTTAACTGAGACCTTGAACAAGTCTTTTTAAGCTTTTCCCTTAGTCTTCTAATCTGGTTGACCTAATCCCTATAGAACTTTCTGTTCCCTCACAATTTGCAGGATTCTGGGTAAAACATAGCAATACAGAATAAAATCTGTTTTATTTGTTTCTTGCAGAATGCCCTTATTATCTGAGTTGGGAACGCACAACCCACACTTGACCCTAGGGTTTAGGCCCAGAGTGGCAGCTGCATCTCCCACCTATACCACAGAGCTCAGCCCAGATCCAGTGACAGGACAAGGAAACAATGACAAATTGGGGTTTCTCCTCTTAGGTTACAAAATCTACACAGATAAGTGCTTAGGATACAGTGCAGTGAATAATGTCAAGAAAAGAGTAGACTGGGCAGGGGTTACCCAGTGGCCAGGGAGTCTTGTTCCTGGGAAACAAAAATCAGAAGGTGAGCTGACTGGTCAGAAGAACTCAGGAGAGAGCACTGAGCATGTGCCATCCACGGTTCAGTAATCCCCATCTCTCCTGGTGCCCTGGAACACTTCTGACACACACACAAGCCAAGTCCCTCGATGGCTACACCCTGTGCCTACGGCTCCAGCTTCCTTGGTACAGGCACCCCGTCCCAGGCACAGCTGCACTTCTGCACCCTCATGTTGGGCAAGCTGACCACCTGGGTCCTGGGCTTGCCTCCCTCCGGGATGCTGACAATCATGGGCAGCGAGGTCGTCTCTGAGGCGATGCACTGTCTCGGCCCCAAAAATGGCCACTTGAAGGTCAGGGGCTCTGGAGGCTGCTGGCAGGGGCCCACACACTCATAGGCCAGGAAGCCTGGGGGCTCCAGGACCCAGTTCTCAGCCCACTTCATCCCCTGCAGGTCAATGTACACCTCCCGGCGGCAGCAGCGGGTGCCCTCGGTCACTGGTGCCTTAGGATCACAGTTTCCCTGAGCTCTGTGGGGGAAGGAGAGGCAGAGTCAGAGGTCAGCTGGGAGGGCAGAGGTCAGGGGGCCCAGGGCGGGGCTTAGTGGGGCATCTGGAGGGAGATTTATGGTCCATCTCTTGTTATGTTCAAAATGCTGGATATCTGTGATAAGGATGGATAACTAGAAATAACCCCCAAATAAATAATTAGACCTGATATTACTCCTAAGAGCGTTAGGAGAAATTTTATATATTCATCCATTCCCATAGCACCCTGTAAAGTTGCCCATTTCAAAATAAGTTTAATTCCGCCATTTGCCTCATTATTCGGGTTCACCCATCTGACCCACAGCACCTACCCGTAATCCCTGAGGTCCAGGGTGTGCAGCTCCAGCTGGGGCTCCCGCTGCCCGGCGCCCGACGGCCCCTGCGAGGCGAAGCGGACCAGCCTGTGGGCGCTGGAGGCCAGCGGGCCCAGGTGCTCCCGCTGCACCGTCACCTGCAACAGCAGCGGCTGCCGGGGCCGGCGCAGCTGCTGCCAGAAGTTCACGGCATCCGTCACGTCCAAGGCCTTCCAGCCGCTCTCGTGGACGGACACCAGCCTGCGACACCACACGGAGACACAGGCCCGCGCTGAGGGGTGGGACTGGGACGGCTGGGGTGGCCCCGGGGCGGGAGGGGGTCCTCTCCCCCCTCCCCCCCCCCCAAGGGGCCCGGCCGGGACCGCGCCGCCCCTCCTCCCCCAGGCCACCCTTCCTCCCGCGCCGGGCCCAGCCCCCCTCCTCATCCCCCGCCCCGCACCCCAGCCGCCACCTCCCCACCTGGAGTCGATGAGGGAGGTGCGGTTGGAACCGTCGTGGCGGACGTGCAGCCACTGGACGGTGACCCGGGCGCGGTCGCTGTGCGGGAAGAGCCGCTCGTGGCTGCGGAGCGCGGCCTTGGGGACCGGCTCCTGGAAGAGGCGCAGCACGGCCTGCACCAGCTCGCTGTGGGGCGGCAGCCGCTGCTCCATGTCGAACACCAGCAGGTGCGAGGAGACCTCGGACACCAGGAACCTGCCGGCCACCTCTGGGGACACGAGTGGGGTCAGCGGGGCCCCTCCGGGCACCAGGGGAGCTCTGAGGGCGGCAGGGCCCAGGGCCAGTGAACAGGGTTTCCACAGTAATCCCTAGGGAGAGATTGGGGGCTGGGAAACTGATGGGCCTGGCCAGAAAGAGAGCACCTCCACTCCTAGAAAAACTGCTAGGGCCAAGCAGGCTCTCCCCCATCATCTGAGGCTGGGGCTCTTTTACTAGTGGCGTCTGCCCTCACCTGGTAGGGGCAGCTTTGAGACGCTCTGCAAGGACTGGGGCTTCCAGTGAGGGCTACAAACCCACAGCCTTCTTTAGGCAAAGGGGCAGGAGGGGGAATGGAGGGCGGGAGGCAGAAGACCCAGGTAGTGAAAATCTATGGTCACCAGCTGAAACTGGCTTTTCCTAAGAACCAGAGGAAGAGCCCTGAATTTACTTTCATTTCCCTGCTCATGCCCAGTGAAATGTCCCCCAAAGGAGGAAGAGGAGCCAGGGGCCTGTAAACCACTTTTGTGGGACTACTGAGCCCTGAGGGAAATGGTGAGGATGGGTACAGCACCCTCTTCAGAGGCACCAGCGACATGTCCCCAACAGCTGAGGCTCCGGTTGGGCAGCATGATCACCGGACCACCCAGCCACGTGGCCACAAGCAGCCACCCCTGCTGAGGTGTCCAGGACCGGTCTCCTCATCTCCCCAGACACCTGGCCTCGTCTATCTCTGGGCACTGAGGAGGTGAGCCCCAGCCCCAGGGAGGTGACAGGCTGCAACAGGATTCAGACCTGGTACCTCCCATCTCATATAACGCCCACAACTCTGGGAAGTAGTCAGAGCTACTTTAATCTCATTTCCAGAAACGCAAATAGGCTAGAGTTGTTCGGTGACTTGTCCAAAGTAAAACAAATATCAGAACTGAGAACTGAACTCAGCGGTCCTTTCTCTCTGAGGCAACAGTCTCTGCTGAGGCCAGCCTTTTTGTCCACCAGCACGAAGTCCCCTTGACAGCCTGTCTTCTCTTCTCTATTCTCCCCTCTTTCCACTTTGCTTCCCTACACCATGGTATCTGTTCTTGCCTTGGCCTTGGCAGCGGGTCCAGCCTGGCCCAGCTCCTCCTGGCCCCGAGGGGTGGGGCCCTCAGTGCAGACAGAGACCAGGGGCCCGGGCCCAGCCTTCCTCACAGTCCGTGGTCCCTCCCCATCGCCCTGTGGACCCTGCGCCCCCAGACCGCCTCCCCAGAGCAGGCCCTCCCCCCCCACCACGAGGACCAGGCTGCAGCAGGGAGGGAGGGCCTCACCTCGGAAGTTCTGGCTGAACCTCTTCCCCCGGGAGCGGGCCCCGTGACTGCGCTGCAGCAGGGCCACGTACTGGGCCCTCACGTGCGCAGGGATGACCAGCCTCTCCACATCGGCCCCGTCCAGGACGGGAGCCTCGCTGAGGCGCAGCTGCCGCAGCAGGCTGCCCAGGACCCGCTCCTCGGTCAGGGCCGCCCCGGGGCCGGCCAGGGGCAGCGTCCAGAGCGCCCAGCAGAGCCAGAGGGGCCGCATGGTGCTGCTCGGGAGAGGGAGGGGCAGAGAGGACGTGTCCCCGGAGGAGGCTCCGGGAGGGTCCCAGCTGGGTGTGCTGAGGGCCCGTCTGGGCCAGCTTTATAGCCAGGCCTGGGCTGGGCCTGGGGGGTGGGAGGGAGGGAGCCCGGGAGGGAGGGAGGTCACACCCCTCGGACCTCCTGGGAGTTCGGCGGCCAGACAGGTCCCTGAGCCCCGAGGAGGGGGCTGTCTGGACTGTGGACAGATGGCTATTGTTGTGGGTCAGAAGCCTCTACCTTGGCTTGGGGTCCCTGACCAGTTAAATTTAAAAGCTTGTTTCCTGAAGAAGAGGCAGGGATCTCATTCTGTGCTAGATCCCCTGTCCCCCAAGTCAGAGCAAACTCCCGTCCCTGGAGTGTGGACGTATAGTCCTGTTCCTTGCTGCAGCTAAACTGCCAATTCAACAGCAGGGCTCTCTGCCTAAGGACCGATCCTGCCTGCCGGAATGAGCGTCTGAGCCTGGGGCTCAGAGGGCTCCTGGGAGCTGTTGGGCTCCTGGGAGCTGTTGAGCCCCTGGGCTGTCCACGGTTGGAAAACCCATTATTTTCCCTGGTGTTCTGGGGGGTCTTCCTAGGCAAGGGAGCCTGAGATAATTTAGTTCCAATGGGGTTTTGTCCAATAAGGAACCCCATCCTCTCCCTCTTCCTGGCTGTTCATGGATTCAGAGGTCAGAGTCGAAAAGACAATCCAGGCCATCCCCTCCTCCAGCTTTTGAGCCAAGAAAACCAAGGCTCAGAGAGGCAAAACATCCCCAGCCTCACAACCGTTCATGATGGACGCCTGCGTAAAGTCAGGTCTTCTGATTCCCAGCCCAGAGTTCTTTCCACAGCCTCAGCTATTTCCAGCCAGAGTCCTGCTCAACCCCCTGAAGCTAGCCAAGTGGACCCAATCCAGGTGATCAGGGCTGGGCAGGGGCAGGGGGCATGTCCCTCAATTTCCTGAGACTTCTCCACGTGAACGTGGATTTGCCCGGTTGACAAGTTTCACTGGGGAAATAAAACAGTTGGGCAATCAGCCAGGGATCGGGCTGCCAGATGAAATACCCAACACGGTTTGGGATGTACTTTAACAAATTATTTGTTGTTTATCTGAAATTGAAATTTCACCTTTCACCGGGAGTCCTATATTTTCAGTTGCTAAGTCTGGCAACCTTAGCCAGAGGCCAAAAGAAGAAATCGAATGTGGATTGGGAGACTTTTGACAATGGGCTGATTAGCGGGCGGGCGGGAGGGCAGCCCCCATCCTTTGTCATGCAGAAGAAGGAGCCAGGCCTCCCCCACTTCCACCCCAACCTGTGTCTGGCCTAACACCCTGCCAGGTCAGGTCGGCTGGAGATGGTTAAGTGGCCCCTGAGCCAGATCTTCTGTCTTGAAGGGAGGAGAGAAGCCAAGGGAACAGGGCGTCACTACCCCTGATACGGGCCAATCTGGACCTGGCCCACAGCTGAGGGTACCCCGGAGGGCAGTGGGCCGGCCGTCTTGGGGTGTGGGCAGCAGACCTGGCCCCCAGAGGGTCCAAGAGAGATGGATGATAGGGACTGAGGCAGGAGGGCAGGTGAGGAGCGGGGCCAGGTGCCCACTACCACCCTCCTGCCCCTAATAGGCTGGGATTTGACCCCAGCCAGAGTCCAGACTGCCAGCTGAGGGCCGTGGGAAAATGTGAGGTCAGAGGTCATCCTGCAGACTCTGCGGATGGGGACAAACTGGACCAGAGCCTGGGCTTGGAACCAAAGTGAGCTGTGAGGTTGGTGAAGACTGGAGGCCAGGAGCCAGTTCACCTCTGGATTAGAGCATCTGGGGGTCTTTGGGGGGATAGAGGCTCCTGTCCCCTTCCTGATCAGGGCAGGCACTGCTGTGGTGCTCCCGAAATTCCCAGAGGCCCAGCCCTGCACTCATTATCCTCCCCGACCCCAGACCTGGGGGCCCATGTGGCTCCTTGGGGTCTCCAGACACGCCTCTGGGTGGGCAGTGGGCCCTCCCTGTCCTCCCACAGCAACTTGGCCTCCGCGTTAGCAGGGCCAACCCTTCCCTGGGGCTCCCTGGGCTGAGAAGGGTGGGGAACAGGAGAGGACTAAGGACCCATGTTTCCGTTTACCCACACCCTTCCGGCAAGGATGAGCCCTGGGTTCAGTCCTTGCTGTGCCACTAATCGGCTGTGTGGCCTTAGATGGGTTTTCTATCCCCTTCAGTGTAAGTCTCCTCCTACAAAATGGGGATAATGTACTTTTTTTTGCAAAGAACTTGTCAGTATTAGTGGGGATGTCAGCAAAGTGCCTCTCACAAACCACCCCCCCCACACACACACACACAATAGGTGCTCAATAAATGGTAGGGGTCTTTCAACTGATACTAACTTACCATGTTTAACTTTTTAAATTTTTAAGTTAACAATGTTTCTTAATTATTTTCTAGTTAATACACATAGTACAAGAGTCAAAAGGTGCAAAAGGCGTTCATGAAAAATATCAGCCTCGGGAGTTCCCTGGTGGTCCAGTGGGTAAGATTCCATGCTCCCAATGCAGAGGGCCCAGGTTTGAGCCCCGGTCCGGGAACTAGATCCCGCATGCATGCCACAACTAAGAGTTACCATGCCACAACTAAGAAGTCCACATGCTGTAACTAAAAGATCCCACATGCCGCAACTAAGACCCGGTGCAGCCTAAATAAATAAATAAATATTTTTTTTTAAAAAGTCAGCCTCCCTGCCTTTGCTGCTCATCTCCCACTTCTCCTCCCCAGAGACAGTCTGCTTACAAAGAAACTCAGATATTTTTCCCACCATACGAATCTTACTACCCCCTTTTCAAAATTATAATTTTATGCTGTAAATGGTACAGTAAAAAGTCTCTCCCATCCCTGGCCCCAGTCTCTCTATCCACCACCACCCCCCCACCACAGAGGCACCAGTGTTGTTAGTTCAATTGATTCAAAGGGGTTTATTGTTCTCTCTGACATGTTGCCTCTTTGAAATCAGAATTTGTCTCATAATCACTGACAGCCAGGTGGCAGTTGGGACACTGTTGTGCAACAACCTTCTGATGACATTTGGTGTCTCAGACTGCTCTGGCGGCCATAACAAAATGTTAGTGGGGAGAGGGGAGGGGGCGGTCTTAAACAGCAGAAATTTATTTCCTCACAGTGTGGAGGCTGGAAGTCCAAGATCAAGGTGCCAGCAAATTTGGTTTCTTCTACGGCCTCTCTCCTTGGCTTGCAGACGGCCACCTTCTTGCTGTGTCCTCACATGGTCTTTCCTCTGTGCACACACATCCCTGGTGTCTCTCCAAGTGTCTAAATTTCCTCTTCTTAGGACACCAGTCAGATTGGTTTAGAGCCCACCCTAAGGGCCTCATTTAATTTAATCACCCCTTAAAGCCCCCTGCACCACCATTTCCAACTACAGTCACACTCTGAGGTACTGGGAGTTAGGACTTCAACATATGAATTTGTGACACAGTTCAGCCCTGGTCAGATGAAGGAAGCTCCAGCATCAAAAGCTCTTAGGTTTGAGGAAATACTATAATTTCTTAGGTATCCTTCAGAGATATTCTATGCAAATATATGCAGATACATTTCTTTCTTTCCTTTTTTAACTCAAAGATTAGCATACTACACATATTTCCTACAGTTTTCTTCTTTCACTTAACAATATGCCTTGTAGAATCTTCTATATAGTACTGCCACATTCTTTTATTTTATTTTACTGTTACATAAATTTTTTATATAGATGTACCATAATTTATATAACCAGAATCTTCTGAGTGAATATTCAAATTCCATTTCAATCCTTTGCTATTACAAATAATGTTGGAATAAATCGCCTAGTATAAATGACACTTATACATATAAGAATGTATCTTTTGGATAAATGTCTACAAGTTGATACACTGGGTTACAGTGTATGTGTAGTTTTCATTTTGATAGTTAAATCAGTTACTGATAGTTTATATTTTGTATAGTAGTTTATAGTAGTAGTTTATATTTTTTTGTTTTTGAAAATGGGATCTTTTATTCCACAGCACTGCCAATTATTGTTTGTATCATTGAAGAATATTGATTTCTGTGTACCAATTTTGAACCCAGCCTGCATACTGAATAGTCTTATCATTTGTAGTAGTTCTTAGTTGATTCTCTTGCATTGTCTATGTACAAAATCTTTTTTTTTAATTAATTTTTATCGGAGCATAGTTGCTTTACAATGTTGTGTTAGTTTCTGCTGTGCAGCAAAGTGAATCAGTTATATATATATATATATATATATATATATATATATATATATATATATATATATATATATCTCCACTCTTTTTTAGATTTCCTTCCCATTTAGGTCACCACAGAGCACTGAGTGGAATTCCCTGTGCTATACAGTAGGTTCTCATTAGTTATCTGTTTTATACATAGTGGTGTATACATGTCAATCCCAATTTCCCAATTCATCCCACCCCACCCACCTTGGTAACCATAAGTTTGTTCTCTGCATCTGTGACTCTATTTCTGCTTTGCAAATAAGTTCATCTGTACCATTTTTCTAGATTCCACACATAAGCAGTATTATTCGATATTTGTTTTCCTCTTTCTGACTTACTTCACTCTGTGTGACCATCTCTAGGTCCATCCACGTTTCTGCAAATGGCACTGTTTCATTCCTTTTTATGGGTGAGTAATATTCCATTGTATATATGTTCTAGTACATTTTTTTTTTTTTTTGTCCACGCTGCCCACAGCATGTGGGAGCTTAGTTCCCCAACCAGGGATCCAACCCACACTCCCTGCATTGGACGCTCAGAGTCTTAACCACTGGACCGCCAGGGAAGTCCCTAGGTACAAAATCTCAATGTTCGCTCATAATGATAATTAAATTCTTCTTTTTAAAAATGTATTCCTTTGATAAATGCAAATCAAAACTACAATGAAGTATCACCTCACACCAGTCAGAATGGCCATCATCAAAAAAATCTACAAATAATAGATGCTGGAGAGGGTGTGGAGAAAAGGGAACCCTCTTGCACTGCTGGTCGGAATGTAAATTGATACAGCCACTATGGAGAACAGCATGGAGGTAACTTAAAAAACTAAAAATAGAACTACCATATGACCCACCAATCCCACTACTGGGCATAGACCCTGAGAAAACCATAATTCAAAAAGAGTCATGTACCACAATGTTCACTGCAGCTCTATTTACAATAGCCAGGACATGGAAGCAACCTAAGTGTCCATCGACAGATGAATGGATAAAGAAGATGTGGCACATATATACAATGGAATATTACTCAGCCATAAAAAGAAACGAAACTGAGTTATTTGTAGTGAGGTGGATGGACCTAGAGTCTGTCATACAGAGTGAAGTAAGTCAGAAAGAGAGAAACAAATACTGTATGCTAGCACACATATATGGAATCTAGAAAAAAAATGGTTCTGATGAAACTAGGGGCAGGACAGGAATAAAGACGCAGACGTAGAGAATGGACTTGAGGACACAGGGAGGGGGAAGGGTACGCTGGGACGAAGTAAGAGAGTAGCGTTGACATATATACACTACCAAATGTAAAATAGATAGCTAGTGGGAAGCAGCTGCATGGCACAGGGAGATCAGCTCGGTGCTTTGCTACCACCTAGAGGGGTGGGATAAGGACAGTGGGAGGGAGACGCAAGAGGGAGGAGATATGGGGATATACGTATGCATATAGCTGATTCAGTTTGTTATACGGCAGAAACTAACACAACACTGTAAAGCAATTATACTCCAATAAAGGTGTTAAAAAATGTATTCCTCTGGTTTCTTTTTATTGTCTTATTTCATTAGCTAGTATCTTCAGAACAATGCTAAATAAAATTGATGATAATAAATATCATTGTCTTGTCCCTTGTTTTAACAGGACTACTTTACTATTTCCCCATTAAGTATGAGCTTTACAGTTGAGATAAACACATTTTATCATATTAAGGAAGTATCCATAGTAGGAGTTTTTAAAAATCAAGAATGGATCTTGCGGAAGATTGGTGAAGATCTGGAGAAGCAAGAACTCTCCTGTGTTGCTGGTGAGAGTGTAAAGTGCTACAACCACACTGGAGAATTCTTTCCCAGTATTTACTACAGTTCAAGATAGCACATTACCCAAAGACCTAGAAATTCCACTCAGTTGGACAGCAATGCATGTGTATGAGTGATTATAACAGCATTGCTTATAAGAGCCCAAACTGAAGCAACCCACCAAAAATATCCATCAGCAGTGTAATGGATAAATAAAATGTAGTATAGTCCTGCAATGGAATATCCTGCAGCAAAGAAAATGAACCAAACTATATACAATATTGGTGATGATCACAAACAGAAAACTGAGCAGAAGACGCCAGACCCGAAAGACATATGATTCCATTTATTTAAATTCAAACCAGGCAATACCGTAGTGTTTAGAGATGTATTCCTTTGCTTTCTTAGGAAAGAGAAAAATAGTTATTTGCTAATAATGATAATTTTGCTCCTTGTTTCTAATATTTACCTCTGTTTTCTCTCTACAGTCACTCACTTGAGTATTTGCAGTCATTGTGTACAAACTTTTTAGGAAATACCTTCAGGCTAGCAGTGATTTTGACTTATCAATTTCCTTCTTCATACTTTATACTATAATTCTATGATACACATACTGTACCACTGTTCTCTTACCCTCTACCCACCAGTGGCCTGAAGAGAAGAGGGGAGTCAGCCCTATGAAAGCCCTGAACCCCATACCCATCTTCTGTCCATGGTCTACTAAGAGCCAAGCTGTCAGCAGTTGTGGTGGGGCCCCATTCCTCGTACACCACTGTCCTCCTGGGGCCTGGCTGAGGACAGGCCTGGCTCCTGGACGGTGAGTGACACTGGTTCTGCCCTGGTGGAGAGCCTTTATCCTAAGCTCTCCCTCTGAGCCCCCAGACACAGGGGGTTTTACCCTGGCACTTGGGAAGAGGGGTGGTGAGCGCCCTTCACATGGCACCCAAGACCTTCTGAAAACCCCAGGCTGCCCTCCCTCTTCGCTCCACTTCTCCAATATGCTCCCGCAATTCCCCATGGAAAGCAAGCTCTTGAAGGAACAACCTTGAATTGTTCACTGATAGATCCCCAGGACCTAGCATGGTGGCAGGCAGCAGTAGGGGCTCCATCAATATTGAGTGAAAACATGTCCTGCCCTCTCCTGCCTCCAAACATTTGCTACCATTCTCTGTGAGTCATGCTACCATGGACTGTGTGAGTCATCTGGGCCCGCAATTTAAAAACTGTACATCTTCCAACTGAAATCTCACTGTCCTGCATGGAGCAGGACATGCTTCTACCAGGGGACACATCAATGGTTCCACTGAATCCTCGGATGTGACATCTACCTGGCCATTTTAGGCTCCTTATCACTGAACCACCAGGTCAAAAAAGGAGCTACTGCCCTGGCTGGCATGACTGGTCCCGACTACCAAGGGGAATAGGGGACCGTCACACAGTGATGGCAAAGAAGACTATGTCTGAGGGCTTCCCTGGTGGCACAGTGGTTAAGAATCCGCCTGCCAATGCAGGGGACACGGGTTCGAGCCCTGGTCCGGGAAGATCCCACATGCCTCGGAACAACTAAGCCCGTGCGCCACAACTACTGAGCCTGCGCTCTAGAGCCCGCGAGCCACAACTACTGAGCCTGCGTGCTGCAACTACTGAAGCCTGCACACCTACAGCCCATGCTCCGCAACAAGAGCAGCCCCCGCAATGAGAAGCCCGCGCACCACAACGAAGAGTAGCCCCCGCTCGCCGCAACTAGAGAAAGCCCGTGCGCAGCAATGAAGACCCAACGCAGCCAAAAATAAAATAAATAAATAAATAAATTTTTTTTTTTAAAAAGAGGGCTTCCCTAGTGGCACAGGGGTTGAGAATCTGCTTGCCAATGCAGGGGACACGGGTTCGAGCCCTGGTCTGGGAAGATCCCACATGCCGCGGAGCAACTAGGCCCGTGAGCCACAACTACTGAGCCTGCGCGTCTGGAGCCTGTGCTCTGCAACAAGAGAGGCCGCGATAGTGAGAGGCCCGTGCACCACGATGAAGAGTGGCCCCCACTTGCCGCAACTAGAGAAAGCCCTCGCACAGAAACGAAGACCCAACACAGCCATAAATAAATAAATAAATAAAATAAAATAAATAAAAATTTAAAAAAAAGAAATGTGACATTAAAAAAAAAAAAGAAGACTATGTCTGAGATCCAGGGAATTCTCTGGGGACCCACTTGGTACTTGCTTCCCCAACAGTAGAGGTGAGTTGAAAACTACAGCAACCCCAAAAAGGCAGGATAACTGAGGACTCAGACCTTTGGGGAATGAAGGTTTGGGTCACTCCAGAACCCAAAGCAGCTGAAGTTCTGGCTGAGGGCTAGGGAGACACGGCATGAGTCGGTGAAGACGCAAACCACAGATACCAACCATGACGTGGTGACTATTGCAGGAATGAGCGTGGTGGTAGCTTTGTCTCTCTATGCTTGTTTCGTGCATGTACTGATCTGTAAAAAGTAATCATTCTCCTCTCTCCTGCTTCCCTTTTCAAAAAATTTTATACATGAGTTATTGAAGGTCAATTTTACAATTTAGTAGGAAACAGAATATTTAGTGAGACCACCACCAAATTTGAGGAGGAACTAATATAGCCCGTGATGGATACAATAACTATTGGGATGGTGGGTCTTCTTATTTTGGAGCCGAGAGAGAATTGCTTCACGGGTAGGAAGGACAGGTGGATCCTGTTAGGGGGAAACATACCGTCGTGTTCCTGTTGTCAGGCAGTTCCCATGTGTAGAAGGGAGCATGTGGAAGCTGAGTTACAAGGGGTGGGCTGTGTGAGTCACCAGTGTATCGCCTCAGCTCTGGGTGCAACAGACGCTCTGTGATGAACAAAGGAATTTCGTTAAGCATTTCCTTGAAAGTGAGCATGATACTCAGCTTACTGAGAGAGGGCGCTGGAGGGACCCGGCTGGAAGAGGCTCTCCTGCAGCTTCCAGTGCAGGCCGAGGTCAGCGGCGTGGGAGTCCACCCGGTGGAACACTGCCCCAGCCACAGGCCCAGAACGAAGCCCCTCTGTGGCCTTGTGGCCTTGGCCTGGCGACCCCCTTTCCGCAGCCCTCTCACCAGAAGGCAGCCACGGAGGCCTGGAGGGAGAGCATCCGGCCAACAGGACCCAGGCCCTCGCTGAGTGAGATGCTGTGCCCTGACCTTGGGAGTCTCAACGGCTACAGGGCAGTGGGTGGAAGGTCACTCCAGCCGCAAGGCGGGACCCACGTCAGACTAAGCGGGTCAGGGGCACCATGGAGACGCGGTTGTGTGGGCGTCCGGGCACCCATTTTCCAGGGCCAGGTCTTCCAGTAGGGCTGGGCAGGCTGGGCAGCTGGAGGGGGTGGGTGACTGTGTCACAGGGAGACGTCCAGACCCAGATTAAAGCGACGGCATCGCCTTCACTGCCTGCTGTTGCTCCCACGTGCAGGGAGCACTTGTGATCGATTATTTATTTATTTATTTATTTATTTTTGGCTGTGTTGGGTCTTCATTTCTGTGCGAGGGCTTTCTCCAGTTGCGGCAAGCGGGGGCCACTCTTCATCACGGTGCGCAGGCCTCTCACTATCGCGGCCTCTCTTGTTGCGGAGCACAGGCTCCAGACGCGCAGGCTCAGTAATTGTGGCTCACGGGCCCAGCTGCTCCGCGGCACGTGGGATCTTCCCAGACCAGGGCTCGAACCCGTGTCCCCTGCATTGGCAGGCAGACTCTCAACCACTGCGCCACCAGGGAAGCCCCAGACTTGTGTTGTTTTTCCCCAGCACGAGACGTGTCTCTCAAGAGTTCATCTTTTCCTTTCTTTCTTGTGAGCGTTACTGGGAGAGCTCTCACTCTACACGGAACAAGAGTACAGAAGACCTGGGAGGCACCGGAAACGGGTATGCGTGCAGAAGGGCCATGTTTACCTGCACAGAGGAGCCTCAAGACAGACATCCCTACAGGCTTGGTTTGGTTTGGCTTTGTGTGTTGGTTTGTTTTTTCTTTTCAGGGCTTAAAGCTCCATCTGCCGATGAACATTTTTCCGTTGGAGAAAACACCTCGAAAGTGCATGGTGAGGGTGAGCGTTTGATTCCCTCCCATCTCCCGTGTCTGTGGTCGGCCACGCCACACACGCAGGCTTTGTCCCCAGAACAAAAGCGAGGCCACTGATGGTGGGGCTGTCGCCTGCCGTCCTCTGTCAACAGCAACAAATTCAGCTCCAACTCCTCCTCATCCCGCACCTGCAAACACGCCTCTCCATTTTTAAAGACAAGAAGTTCCCGGATTCAGAAAATCACAGTTGTGATTGTAATACAAGTTGTTTCCTCCCTTCCCCTCTCCCTCTCCCTCTCTTTTCTTTTCTTTTCTCCCCTCCCCCCTCCACCAACCTGCCCTGAGGGAGTCATTAGCAGTATCAGTCTCTGATTTGCCCCCCAAATAAAAAACGTCCGAAAAGAAAAACACCCACGTAGACTATCCTCAAATCTTGCCCTGAGGAAGGACCTTCTAGAAGCCCTGTGTCTCCATATGCTCCTCTTCCTGCCTCTCTTCCTCTTCAGTTAATTAAGCAAATGTATATTGATGATTGTGCCTCTTCTCTGTAACCTGGGGGCAGCTGAGAAGACGAAGGGGCAGCTGATACAAGAGGAAGCTTGAGTTCAGCGGGGCTGGAGGCCGGGCGCCAGGGGCACCCTCAATGCCATGCTTTGGGTGGTTCCACAGCCTCACCCCTGCCCCGGCTGGGCTCTCCCTTTGCCTCACTCACCTCCCACTTCTCCCTCACACCCCCTCACACCCTTGGGAGGAAGACATTGTTGACACTGCAGGAAGGAGGCTCAGAGCAGTTAAGACCCTGGTCCAAGGTCATAGATCGTTAATGAGAGCACGGAAGGGGGCCAGTCCTGGCCAGTGACCTTGGACAAGTTCATCACCTTGCTTGCACCTTGGTTTCCTTATCTGTGAGGTGGGAACACTAATAATATGTATTCCACGAGCTCACGGTGGGAGTTCATTGAGGTACAGGCCCAGAGTAAACACTCAATCCAGACCAGCTATTGTTACCTGGATGCAAAGGTGTCCTTCCTGGCCCTCCTTCCAGAAGCCAGGCCTCTCCTTGCCTCACCCAGCTGACCAGCAGACAGCTATCAGAAGGAGGCTCAAGGATCCTCCTGAGGCCACACAGCCGCCCAGCAAGGACTGAACCCAGGACCCAGCCTCGCTGGGAAGGTGTGGATGAAGGGAAACACGGGTCCTCCTCCACCCCCCCACCCTCTTCAGCCCAGGGAGCCCCGGGGAAGGGCCGGTCCTGCTGATGCTGAGACCAAGCTGCTCTGGGAGGACAGGGAGGGCCCACTGCCCACCCTGTGGGTAGGGGTGTATCTGGAGACCCCAAAAAGCCACATGGGCCCCCATGTCTGGGGTCGGGGAGGCTGAAGGGTGCAGGGTTGTGGCAGCACAGGACACCTGGGGCTGGGCCTCGGGGTGTCTCGGGTTCCCAGAGTGGTGTCTGCCCCCGGCTGGAAAGGGAACTGGACCCCCCTGGAGCCCCCAGATGCTGGGCTCTAATCTAGAAGGGAACCTGCTCCTGGGCTCCAGCCTTCACTGACCTGAGTCCTCTTTGGTTCTGAGCCCAGGCCCAGGTCCAGCTCATCCCCACCGATGGAGCCCATGGGATGACCTCTGACCCTCATATTTTCTCATGAGGCCTCAGCTGGCAGCCGGGACTCTAGTTGGAGTCAAATCCTGGCCTCCATGGGCAGGAGGGTGGTCATGGCTCCCACCATCCATCTCCCCACAGTGTTCTCAACCTCAGGCCCACGGCCAGGCCCGCAGTCAGGGGTGGTGAGCTTTCCCCCTTCCTCCCGACTCGGCTCCCACCTCCTGTCCTCTGGGACAGCAGATCTGGCTTTGGGATGAGTTCACCACCTCTGGGCCTTTTAGGACAAAGCCAGTCTGCAGAGGGCCAGACCCTCCCCCAGACCCACAGCCGGAAGCCAGTCTCCTTCCTCTGCATGACAAAGATCACCCCAGAGGGCTAATCAGTCCATTGTAAGAAGCCTCCCAATCCACACTGACCTTCTTCTGGCTGATTGCCCAATTATTTTACTTCCCCAGCAAAACTCTTGAACCCAGGTGGAATCCACATTCAGGAAAGGGGCCTGTGTTTGCAGAGGGATAACAGGTCTGGGGGATTTGCTCATTGTCTGCTTCTACTGATCCGCTTGCCAGGTCTGCACTCAATCAGTCCCCTGTATTAATGGTGTCTCACCGTCTCTCTGACCTCAGGCCAGAAGGGCGCCGGGGCTGACCTGCTATTACAAACAGCCTGAGGTCATGGAAAGAACCTGCTGCTCTTTCTTCCGCAGTGCTGTTGTCCAGTCTCCTGGCTTCCCTCGCCATCCAATCGCTGATGGCTCTAGGCTCACACTTTCAGCCTGCCCACTTCACTGGGTACCAGAACCACATATCCAGCTGCCCTTCCACCCTGACCTGTTCCCATCTCAGTAAATGGCTCCACCCTACACCCAGCTAGACCTCCAGACCTAGGTGTCATTCTTGATCCCTATCCCACATCCTTCAGAGTCAATTCCCAGGAAGACCCGTTGGTCTCACCTGAAAAATAAATCTTGTATTTGTTCGCGACCTTCCATCACTTACCTGAGCAACTGTCACTGCCATCTCCCTGCTCCCATTCCCCACCCCCTAGTCAATAGTAATCTTAGGCAAACTTTAACCAGATGAACTCTATCCATTAAAATCCTCCAAAAATTAACTCAAAATGCATCATAGGCCTAAATATAAAACCCTAAACTATAAAACTACTAGAGGATAACATAAAAGAAAATCTAGGGCTTCCCTGGTGGTGCAGTGGTTGAGAGTCTGCCTGCTAATGCAGGGGACACGGGTTCGAGCCCTGGTCTGGGAGGATCCCACATGCCGTGGAGCGACTAGGCCCGTGAGCCACAACTACTGAGCCTGCGCGTCTGGAGCCTGTGCTCCGCAACAAGAGAGGCCGCGATAGTGAGAGGCCCGCGCACCACGATGAAGAGTGGCCCCCACTTGCCGCAACTAGAGAAAGCCCTCGCACAGAAACGAAGACCCAACACAGCCATAAATAAATAAATAAATAAATAAATAAATAAATAAATAAATAAATAAATAAAAATTAAAAAAAAAAAAAAGAAAATCTAGATGAACTTGGGTTGAGCAATGATGTTTTGGACACAACAACAAAGGCAAGATCCATAAAAGAAAGAATTGATAAGCTGGACTTCATTAAAATTAAAAACTTTGGCTCTGCAAAAGACACTGTCAAGAGAACAGTAACATGGGACTTCCCTGGTGGTCCTGTGGGTAAGACTCCATGCTCCCAATGCAGGGGCCCAGGTTCGATCCCTGGCCAGGGAACTAGATCCGGCATGTGTGCCGCAACTAAGAGTCTGCATGCTGCAACTAAGACCTGGTGCAGCCAAAATAAATAAATAAATAAATATTTTTTTTAAAAAAGAGAGAGAAAGAACAGAAACACAAGCCGCAGACTAGGAGAAAACATTTGCAAAGACACATCTAATTAAAGACTATTATTCAGGGATTTCCCTGGTGGCGCAGTGGTTAAGAATTCACCTGCCAGTACAGGGGACACAGGTTCGAGCCCTGGTCCGGGAAGGTCCCACATGCCGCAGAGCAACTAAGCCTGTGCGCCACAACTACTGACGCCCACGCGCCTAGAGCCCGTGCTCCGCAACAAGAGAAGCCACCACAGTGAGAAGCCCGAGCAGCGCCACGAAGAGTAGCCCCCGCTCACTGCAACTAGAGAAAGCCCGCGTGCAGCAACAAAGACCCAATGCAGCAAAAAATAAATTAATTAATTAATTAAAAAAAACACTATTATTCAAACTATAAAAAAATCCCTTAAAACTCAATAAGAAAATGAACAACTTAATTAAAAAATAGGTGGAAGATCCAAACAGACATCTCACCAAAGAAGATATGCAGATGGCAAATAAGTATATGAAAAGATGCTCAACATAGTATGTCATCAGGGAAATGTAAATTAAACAACAATGAAATACCACTACTCACCTATTAGAAGGCCCAAAATCTTGAGCACCAAATGCTGGTGAGGATGTGGAACAATTCCCACCTTCATTGCTGGTGGGAATGCAAAACTGTACAGCCACTTTGGAAGACTCTTTGGCAGTTTCTTTCAAAACTAAACATACTCTCTTGCCGCATGATCCAGCAATTATGCTCCTTGGTATTTACCCGAAGGAGGTGAAAACTTACATCCACACAAAACTTGCACATGGATGTTTACAGCAGCCTTATTCATAATCACCAAAATTTGGAAGCAACCAAGATGTCCTTCAATAGGTGAATGAATAAATAAACTGTGGTGCCTCCAGACAATGGAATATTACTCAGCGCTCAAAAGAAATGAGCTATCAAGTCATGAAAAGACATGAAGGAAACAAATGCATGTTACCAAATGAAAGAAGCCGATCTGAAAAGGCTACATGCTGTATGATTCCACTATATGACATTCTGGAAAAGGCAAAACTATGGAGATAATATAAAGATCAGAGGTTGCCAGGGGTTGGTGGGGGGATGAATGGGGGAGCACAGAGAATTTCTAGGTCAGGGAAACTACTCTGAATGATACTATAATGGTGGATACATGTCATTCCTCATTTGTCTAAACCCACTGAATATACAACACCAAGAGCGAACCCTAATGCAAACCATGGACTTTAGGTGATTATGATGTATCAGTGTAGGTTCATCAGTTGTAACAAATGTACCACTCTGGTGGGGGATGTTGATAAAAGGGGAAGCTGTGCATTTTGGGGCAGGGAGAGGGGATTATAAGGGAATTCTATTGTGTTTTCCACTCAATTTTGCTCTAAAATAAAGTCTATTTCAAAAAACAAAAAACAAGTAAGCAAACAAAAAACCTCCAATGAGTTCTTACTACCCTTTGAATAAAATTCAAATTTCTTACCATGTCACCAAAGCCCAGGCTGACCTGGGCCGGGTTCATCTTCCCATCTCAGGTCCCACCACTCCTCACGTGCTCCCCAAGAGCCAACCACACCGGCCTTCTTACTGTCCCCAAACATGCCATGCTGGTCCCACCTCAGGGCCTTTGCACTAGCTGTTCCCTCTGCCTGCAAGGCTCTGCACGCAGACCTTTGCAGGGTTAGCTAGCTCTTTTTTTTTTTTTTTTTTTTTTTTTTTAATTTATTTATTTATTTATTTATTATTTATTTTTGGCTGTGTTGGGTCTTCGTTTCTGTGCGAGGGCTTTCTCCAGTTGTGGCGAGTGGGGGCCACTCTTCATCACGGTGCGCGGGCCTCTCACTGTCACGGCCTCTCCCCTTGCGGAGCACAGGCTCCAGATGCGCAGGCTCAGTAGTTGTGGCACACGGGCTTAGTTGCTCCGCGGCATGTGGGATCTTCCCAGACCAGGGCTCGAACCCGTGTCCCCCGCACTGGCAGGCGGACTCTTAACCACTGCGCCACCAGGGAAGCCCTAGCTAGCTCTTATCATTCAGGACTTAGAGCAAATGTCACCTCCTCGGAAGGCCCTCTCTTGCCCACTCATGGATACCTGTGCAACCCTTCCCGTCTCTTCCTGTCACTATCTCTCCTATCACCCTGGTTTATTTTCTTCATGGCACTTAGTACTATCTACAGTTACTTTCTTCATCCATTTGTTTAACTGTTTATTGACTGCTTCCACTTTAGAATGTAGATTCCAGGAGCTCAGTGACTTGGTCTACCTGTTTACTGCTGTGTCCCTGTGCCGAGAACAATGTCCAGCCCTTGTGGTGGGTACTCCAATACTTGTTGGATGAATGAGTTAATTAAAAAGTGGGAGTTTTAGCTGTGCAAGCTTTGTTTTTTGTTTGTTGTTGTTATTGTTTTTTAATAAATTTATTTGTTTATTTTATTTTTGACTATGTTGGGTCTTCCGTGCTGCACGCAGGCTTTCTCTAGTTGCAGCGAGCGGGGGCTACTCTTCATTGTGGTGCGCAGGCTTCTCATTGCGGTGGCTTCTCTTGTTGTGGAGCATGGGCTCTAGGTGCTCAGGCTTCAGTAGTTGTGGCTTGCAGGCTCAGTAGTTGTGGCTTGGGGGCTCAGTAGTTGTGGCGCGCGGGCTCTAGAGCACAGGCTCAGTAGTTGTGGTGCACGGGCTTAGTTGCTTCACAGCATGTGGGATCTTCCCGGACCAGGGCTGGAACCCGTGTCCCCTGCATTGGCAGGCAGATTCTTAACCACTGCGCCACCAGGGAAGTCCCTGTGCAAGCTCTGTGAACGTCTCTGGATCTCAATTTCTTTGTAAAATGAGGGAGATAAACTAGATTTTCCTTATAGCTCCACAGCACTGGAAGAGAGAAGAAGGGTGGATTGGGCGTCTTCCTGGACAAACAGCCACCAGTGTAAGATGCTGCCAGACTCCTGCCAAGGCTGGTCTCCCCAGGACCTGGAAGGGCTGAGCATTTCCCAGCTGTGGGCTTCCTACCCGGCAGCCCTCTGAGTGTCAGGCCCGTGCCCGTGGGCAGGACTCTTCCTTGAGCAGCGAGCCCCGCTGCTGACGGGGAAGTTTCTGCACCTGCCCAGGGCTCAGGTCCAGCAAGGAATGGGGTGCCAGCCCCACACAGTGGCCCCAGTTGGTTCTGTGCTGTAAGGCTGACCCAGAGCCTGCAGGATGTGTCTGGTGAGGAGGTGGGCTCAACTTCATCTCCTCAGGAAAATAAGCTCTTCATTTGAGTGGTCGGTCTCCCTGGGTCCAGGAAGGACTCTGGCCACCCAGGACCTCCCAGAGTCACCCTCCACCGAGGCATCTCCTGACAGGAGGGCACCCTGTGCCTTTTGTGGAGGCCTCGCTTGGTGAGGGAGACAGCATCAGGGGCCTGGCCTCCCTCAGCCCCAGGGTGGCAGGTCCTCCTGAAATCAGTCTGTGCTACGGCCACGGAGGGCTCCCGGGGCCTGAGGTGCTGAGGGGCTGGGGACAGGGCATGACATGCAGAACAGCCCTGGACACCCCAGGGGCAGGAGTCTGGAGACCTGGCTTTGACCTGACTCTTCACCAGCTCATAATGAAGACACTTCTGCACTCTGGGTCTGAGGGATAGACATCCTGGAATTTCAAAAATAAGTATCTGTTCCCATCTTTTGGAGCAAGAAAGCTGCACTGGGCACAGAGAAAGGAGGAGGGTCAAGCTCCTGGGGGGAGAGCGGGGAGGAGGGTCCTTCCCACCCTGCGGCAAGGCCCCATCCTCCTGCACTCCCCTGGGGCCCAGGGCACAGACCAGGCAGGGGGTGGCTCCATTAACTGAGGCAGGGGAGGAATAGGGACACGCAGGTGGGGCGTATGGGGGGCAGAGAGTGGACACAGGCAGTCTGAGAAGCCAGGGGCAAGTCCGGCGGCCACACCCAGGAACCTGCTGGAGGTCAGGCGTGGGCCCTTGGCAGCGGGAGGTAAGAGCAGGAGAGATGGTCAGGCACCTGTGCAGAAGGACAAGGGCCGGGCTGAGCGCAGGGTCCAAGGGCAAACTCTGGGAAATAACTAGCGGCTGGGGGTGGAGGAGAGGGAGGAAGCCAGATGGGACAAAAGGAGCTGTTAGAGAAACAGGAGACATCCGCTACCCCACCCCACTCCAGAGAGCCCCAGGCTGGTGCTGGAGGTGTGGGGAGGGAAGGAAGGAGAACACTTTGACCATTTCCAAGAAAGAGGAAAGCCCAGAAATGGAAGACAGGTCAGAGGCCCTGCAAAGCTGTACATGTGCGGAGTGAAGGCCCATCAGGATTCACAGAGTTTTAGTGCGGGAAGGGACCTGAGGGGAAGCTTTGACCCAATGCCTTACTTCACAGATGGGGAAACTGAGGCCTGCCAAGGCGGAGCCAGGCTGGAGTCCAACGTCTAGGTCACAGAATCCCCCGCATCTCCAAGCTCCAGGCTGCACTGAGCCCCTCACTCCGTGTTCCATGCAGTGGGCCTGCAAGGCTTTCCATCAGAACAAAAATCGAATTAAAAAGCTGACTATTTCTGGCTCAGCCTGGGAGGCTTTGCTGCCTCGACTCTGTAATTAAAAATGAAAGAATATGTGAAGTGAGGAGGGAGCCGGTCCCCAGGGCTACCAGGGGACCAGCCTCTCATTTCCTGCATGGGAAACTCCCTCCCGGGGCCTCCCGAAAGAGGATGGAGGCTGTGTGGGAGGCCGGAGTCCCCACCTCGAATCAAAGCACCGGGTGGGAGCACCCCAGCATCTGTTTGTGGGTCAGCATTGACAAGGGTAGACTTGGGGCTGGCCTTCGTGGCTTGAACTCAAACCAAGAGGTCCTGAAAGAGGGAGTGGACGTAGGACAAGCCTTCGAGCTGTGTGATCTTGGGCAGCCCAGGACCCTCTCTGGACAAAGAGGGATTTGACCTGCATAATCTTCACATCCCTCCAGAGACTGGTTCTTGACCATGGAGGTCTCCTCTAGCTGGGAATCATCCAAGATGTGTCTCTGTTTTATTTCCACTCCATTTTTACTGTTGCTGTTTTTCATAAGAAGATCCTGAGATGTGTTAGTTCGGCATCAGCAGCAACTGGGTAAAACAGAAGCATCCTCTGGGTGTGCACGTGTGTGTGAGTGTGTGTGTGAGAGTGTGTGTGCGTGCATGGGTGTACAAACCCCTCCCTGACTACAAGCTGACCAAGGGTAGGACCTCGGGCTCTGTAACTGCACGATGACCACAGAGGAGCTCATGGTCGTCCCAGGAAATGCTTTGTTTGTGTTTTAGTGGGAAGGCCAGGTGCTCCTGGCAGGTACTCCTGAGGCCCCCAGAATGCATCTAATAACAAGGCCAGGGTCCCTTGGTCTCCACATGGGAGTGGCTATAGGTAGATTCTAGATATGGACAGGATGGGGAAAGAAAAGGAACCAAACTGGCCCCTTCAGAATTGGTTCACATACCTGGGTTGGGCTGGCGTTCTGGGTCTTGTAGTCAGTAGCTCAGCGGCTCAGTGATGCTCGGACCACCTTTGTCCCAGGCTTGGGCTGTGCTTGAAGCAGACTACGCGCTGATGGGAGTGGACACACCTGGAGAGAGCCTGCTTCCCTGTGGCCTGGCTTTGCAGCTGGTCACGCCAGCAGGGGCATGGTCAGTGCAGCAGGCGCCCCCGGCCCCCAGCTCTGGGGAGTGGCCTTCATCCCCACTGATGAAGACACCACAGTCCCCGATGGCAATTGACCAGAGGTGCCTCCACAACTGCGTTGACCTTTGTCTGAAGCAGGTCTGACTGATGCTTTAGCTGGAGGTGGCCACTCCAGCCACATCCTCCTCCTCCTGAACATCCACCCATTTCTCAAAGTTCTGGGTTCAGGAACACAGCCCCGGTCACCCTGGCCCCTTCTCCCTGGATCACCCGGGGCCTCCGTCATTTGCCAGCCTCAGGTCTTCTGTTCCGCCCCGTCCTACAAGCTGCCACTACACTCCCAGGACATCCTCTCCCGCCTCCCAGGCTCTCTCTGGTCCTTCTCCCCTCAGCCCTTGAACCTTCATGATCCCCAGACTGTGCTTGCTATGGGCTGAATCGTACCCCCAAATTCACATGTTGAAGCCCTAACCCCCAGTGCCTCAGAATGTGACTGTGTTTGGAGACAGGGCTTTTATTTATTTATTATTATTTTTAAAATATTTATTTATTTATTTGGCTGCACCGGGTCTTAGTTGCAGCACACGGGATCTTTGCTGCCGCATGCAGGATCTAGTTCCCGGACCAGGGATCAAACCCAGGCCTCCTGCATTAGGGGCACAGAGTCTTAACCGCTGGGCCACCAGGGAAGTCCTAAGACAAGGCCTTTAAACAGGGAATTAAGGTAAAATGGGGCCATTAGCATAAGCCCTAATCCAATCTGACTGGTGTCCTTATAAGGAGGGAAAGTAGAACACAGACACAGGGAAGACGCTGTGAAGACACAGTGAGGAGGCAGCCGTCTACCAGCCTAGGAAGAAACCCACCCCGCAGACACCTGGATCTGGGGCTTCCAGCCTCCAAAGTTATGGGACAATAAATGTCTGTTTCTTAAGCCGCCCAATCTGCAGTGTTTAGTTAGAGCGGCCCTAGCAAACTACTATTCTGCTTTTCCCACACAGATGCCCACAAAGCTCCAACTCTGCTCAGCTCTAAAGCATGGTGCTGGGTCGCAAATCCACACCTGGCTCTAAAAGCTTCTTCTGAGGCTGCACCTCAGGGGTCTCTATCTAACCCTCACTTCACCCCAAGTGGAACCCCTGACAGCAGAGTGGGGTGAGCACAGGCTCTGGCCTCCACTGCTGCCCGCCACAGCCCCAGGGCAAATGGGTGAGCCTCAATTTCCTCTTTGTAAAAGTGGGGATCAAAACACCCACTCAGCAGGGCTGCTTGCAAGGATTTGGGAAGACTGTGCAAAGGCCCAGCCCTGGGTCTGACCCTTACTTGGGACTCAACGAATGGCAGCTGTTATTTTTATTATTTCTCTCAAACCTGACCCAGTATTTCCCAGGTCAGCTCCTGGAGCCACCAAGCTGGGAGCCTCGGTGGGGCCTCCACACCTGCACCCCCCTACCTGCCCCCGCCTCCTGGATCTGACCTGTGTTTGCTTCATTAACTCAACAATCCTCATCCAGCACCTACTAAACAACAGCCATTGTGCTCTGCTGAGCACCCGGGCCTGAATGAAGCCTGTGGGCAGGGAGGAGCTTCAGCTTATCTGCACATTAATTAACAAATTGAGTTTTAAACAATCAATTACTATGGAGGGGGGTAGGCTGGGGGAAGAGGGGGAGGGGTCCGTAAGCCAGTGGATCACCTTCTTCTGCTGGCTCATCTTTTACCCAGATGGCTGCAAGACTCAAGTTACTGTTCCCAAAGGCTTCCAGAATTTCCTTTCTTAAGCAAAAATAGAACCCGATCCTTCCCTGCTTAAAATCCTCCCTGGCTGCACCTGCCTTCAGTGGGCCCTCCTCTACATGGTGCAGCCTCACCTGTCTTCCTGCCTATCTCCTCCAGCACATCCTTCACTCTTTTTTCTTTTTTAAAAATATTTATTTATTTGTTTGGTTGCGCTGGGTCTTAGTTGCAGCTCGTGGGCTCCTTAAGTTGTGGCTTGCCCGCTCCTTAGTTGTGGCATGCAAACTCTTAGTTGTGGCATGGATGTGGGATCTAGTTCCCTGGCCAGGGAGGGAACCCGGGCCCCCTGCACTGGGAGCGCGGAGTCTTAACCACCGTACCACCAGGTAAGTCCCACATCCTTCACTCTTGCCAGGTGAGAGACACTGGCCTCTGTCCACCTCTAGACCTGGGCACAGGCAGTGCCCATCACCTGGGTGTCACTCCTTAGCGCACCTTTGCTCTTAGCCATCTCTTTCTATCTGAAAAACTCCCCTTATCTTTCAAGAACCAGCTCCAACATCACTTCCTTCACCAGATCTTCCCAAACACCTCCTCTCGGCTCCCAAGTCTTTACTGTCTCCATCACAGCATTTATCACCTTGTAGTGTGGAGCTTGCAGCGATTTCTTTCATATCTGTTTTCTCCACTAGATCAGGAACCCCATCAGGGGAGGAAGAGATCAGGTCTGGTTACATTTGCTGCTCCAGTGTCTGCCACACAGGGGTGCTCCAGATGTGCAGAGTGAATAAATGACTGACAAAGTCAGGCGAGTCAGACTGAGCCAGATGCTTCTTACATCTCCTCCCATTTAATCCCCACACAGCTGAGGAAGTACAAGGTTACAGGAGAGCCAGCTTCCCTCTCTGCCCTGAATGGCTCAGGATACTGACACCAAACCATGGAGAGTCCTGGTACCAGAATAATTTGCATTTCATGTGCCCGTAATAAGCTCTAAGTGAATACGTGTTGACTGGTGATCATGCAGCTATTCTTCTCTGGTCGTCATTTTTTTCTGGTCTATCTCCATGGATACCTGGGAACGTTGGCTGTGGCCACAATCAGCTCAATTCAACAACCATTTGTCAAGTGCTGGGCAGTGGTTCCCACACTGGCTGAGGCTTGGAATCTCTGATTCTGAGGTTTTAGTGGGAGATGAGGATCTGCCACATTTAGAGAAGAGAAAAGAGAGGGAGAAGGCATTTCCAGTGCAGGAAAGGGGATGCGCAAAAGCCGTGGAGGGCATATGGGTAAGGGTGAGTCTGGGGGCCAGATTTTGGAGAGTCAAGAGTAATAAAATTGGAAATGGAAATTTAAAAATGCTAGTTTCCTCTACATTTCCCTTAGTTAAAAAGGCAGGTGACCAACTGGTTTGAGAACCAGGTCTGGAGTCAGTGGTGCCCAGGGAGCAGGGGCCATGCGCACACCCAGACCTGAGCCTGACTCTGGCTCCAACAGGCCCTGGCTCTTGGACCTGTCCTCCTGCTTAACTTCTCTGAGCTTCAGGTTCCTGAACAATTATAGTAAAAACAACAGCACCTCCAGTCCTTAGCACTCACCTCCTGCCAGACACCAAGCCCAGCCCTTTATCTCATTTAATCCTCATCTCAACCCTTCAAGGTGGGGACTGTTATCATCCTTATGCAGCAGATAAGTGCCTGGAGGATAAGTAACTTGCCCAGGGTCACAGGACGGCTAAATGATCTGACTCTCAAGGCCGCTTTTTTTTCTCCCCAGTTTTATTGAGATATAATTGACATATAGCACTGTGCAAGTTTAAGGTGTACAGTGTAATGATTTGACTTACATACATCATGAAACGATTACTACAATAGGCTTAGTGACCATCCATCATCTCATATAAATATTAAATATATTAGAGAAATAGGAAAAAATTTTTTCCTTGTGACGATAACTCTTAGGACTCTCTTAACTTTCATTTATAACGTACAGCAGTGTTACCTTTACCGTGTTGTGCATTATATCCCTAGTACTTATTTATTCAAGGCTTCTTCTTGAGCAAGGCTGGTGTGTATTGACTGAGACGACCTATGAGAAGCCTGGACACAGGGGCCCTCGAGAAGGCTCCTCTCCCTCAGCCCGGGATGCCCGGGGGAGGGACCCAGGTGTGGGCAGTCAGGTGTCCCGCTTCTCCCACCAGGAATGCCGCTGCGGAGGGAAGAGGGCAAAGGCTGCTCAGAGGAAGATGATTCAAGCGCTTCCCTCTGTAACCAACACTAAGCTGCTTTGTTATGTGAATGCATGAAATCACCTGCTGCAGCTGGCACGCGGGGCACCGAGCTGGATCCGTGTTTCTGACCGAGTTTCTCCCCAGGGCACAGGCGTTCTGCGTTTTGCAACCGGAAGCAGGCGGCCTGGGCGCTCAGCGGCTGGCGCCTGGCGCCCTCTAGTGGCGCGAGGGAGCCTTTCCTCTGCAGCTGAGCCGTGGGGGCCTGACTGGCCCGGGAAGCCAGGACAAGCTTTCCTCAGGGCCTACTGTGTAAAGGGTATTTTTAGGAGCCACCTACTGTCCCTGAGAACCCATCTGTGAAATGAGTGGGGGAAACCGGAAAGAGGACTTGGAATCCGAAAGCTGGCACCTAAGGCCTCCAGTTGCTTTAGCTCTTCCTGTGTGAGATGGGGATACTCGTACCCTCCCCACCTGCTTCCCAAGATCTTGTGAGAATCCTATGGGATGTGATGGGTGACAGCACCTTGCCAGCTCAATAGCACCACTAACGAGCAAATTACTGCGTTCATAAGAAAATTACCAGCAGAGTGAGGTCCAGGATGCTAAGGACCAGTGAAGGGCTGGGGCAGAGGGCTGAGGAGAGGGGAGGCAGTAGAGGGATGGAGTGAGCAAGACGGTGGGGGGCACGGGGTTCAGCAGAGACAGGCCCATGTGTGTAGGGCAAGGGGAGCCTTTTGGGGGAGATGTGGGCAATGGCGTTGGAAAAGGAGATGAGTAAATACTCATTTCTCATTCCTTTCTCTTCATTCAAAATGATGGTTATATTTGCTTCCATACTAAAACAAAAAAATTAAAATATCTACTTCTCTGAGTGGGTTTCCCGTGGCTTGGTACCCTCAAAAAAAGGTCCCTACCCCCACTGAAGGCTGTAATGAGGCCAGTCCTGACCCCGCCTGTGTTCCGGGTCCCCTTCCCCGGCACCCGCCAGGGACCCCTGCACATTATCCCCCGTTTGCATCCCCCCTCAGCCTAGTTTTCCTGTTGTTCCTTGTGTTCTGGCAGGAGGGCCCCTCAGTTAGAGCAGTGAGGAGGGCAGCCGTGCCCGCCTGAGGCAGGACGTTCAGTGCTTCAGAAAAAGAGTCTTGGTTTCTAGCACCCAGGCTTTTCCCTTCATTGGCTTTGTTCCTAACATCTCCAAACCTCAGTGTTCCCATCAGTAAAATGGGGAAATAATAACTACATCATAATTACTCAATTAAAGATTCAATGAGCTCACGTATATTGCATATATACTATTGTGCCTGGCACTTAGGAAGAAAATACATGTTAGTTTATTAAGGAAGTTTCTATGTTTTAGGTTATAAATGAGAAGCTGCTTGACAAGGAATGTCAGCCAGGCTTCCCATCTCAGGAAAGAGGAAACCTTGCGGTGTGGGATTGCAGAAAGGGGCGGGGGGCGGGGAATGAGAGGGAGACGGGGGGGGGGGGGGGGGGGGGGGGGGAGGGGGAGGGGAGGGCGAGGGGGGAGGGGCAGGAGACACACCACTGTGTCCGGGCAACACTGTCATCTGCCGAGGTGCCACCAGGCTGCGTGGTGACTCAGGCTTCACTAAGGCTTTACCCAAAGCAAAGACTACCCTGGGAGAAGCACATGCAATTATTATTATTTTTCCATTTTAATGTAATAATAATAAATTGAAACCAAAGCAGATGAATGACTTGCACGAGGTCACCTGGCCAGTGAAGATTAGAACCCAGACCTTTGCTCTTTCTGAATGCACCAGAAATGCATTAACCAAGCTGGCAGAAGGAAAACAATCTTTACTGTGATGTAATTGAAAACATACTACAAATGAAATTCCAGTTCAATATTCAGGTCTTACAATTCAGGGTGACCAGTAACTGAGAGGTGCTGGGGTTTCTCAGCTTCTCCAGGTCACCACTATTGACGTATCTTGATTGACAGGAAAAGTCCCTGATGTCTAACCAAAGATATTACTGCTCCAGCCCACCGAGTGCATCCCTGGTTGTTTTTATCTTCAAGGAAGAGAGAACACTTATCTATGTAACCCCTCCTAAAATTGAAAACCGTTATGAAATTGATTTCCATCCCAATCCCATTTTACCTAAACATTCCTGAGGTGCTTCCTTCTTACCTAAGGAACCCCGGAGCTGTATGAAGTTACAGATGGCTTTGAGGTGTCCACATGCTGGAAAAGCTCCCAGGCAGCCCTGAGGGAGGGCCAGGGTGCACTAATAGAGGTGCCCCCGAGACAGAGCGGCCAGGATAGAAACTCACGAAGAGTTCCCCACATCCCAGCCAATCCAGCACGAGCACAGCATCTCAGAAGTGCTCAGCAAACACTTGCTGATTGAATAAAAGAGTCGGAACTCAACAGCTGAGGGTCAGGCTGGGAGCTGCACAGGGCTTTCACCCCAGTAAACCAGAAGCTTCTCGAGGCACAGCAAGTAACAGCCCAAACTGACACTTAAGCAGAAGAGTTGTCATTCATTCATTCATGACTGTATGCATTCATTCAGCTGTGTTTACTGGGTGTCAAGCATTAGGACCGGGAGGGATGGCCTGTTCCCCACACCTGGAAGCACCCAAGTTGTTGGTGGAAACAGACAGGAAAACAGATGATTACCACATGACGTGGTCAGTGTCACTGGGGAGGAGTCCCAGGTTCCACAGGAGCCCAGAGCTGGGCTCCTGCCCACAGCGACACAGAAGGTGGGCTCAGGTGGAAGGAAGAGGCTGGGCCCAGAGCACCCATCTGTCCACCTTTGCCAAGGAGGACACACTCATGCCCAGAGTGCTCCTGGATGCAGCGCAGGACCAGAGTAGGGCGCTCGGGTCGCTCGGGGCCTGACTGACCGCCTGGGGGCAACGCGTCCCGCTAGAGCACTGCTCGGCCTGGCAGCCCCCTGAAGGTCTACAGAATGTATTTGGTGACTAGGTAACGCCCTCGTATGATTCCTAAATCAGTACACCCCAAAAAGGTTTATAGTGAGACGTTACCCCTGCCCCTGTTCCCGTCAGCCTCCTTCCCTCTGTCCCCCCACAAGTACCCCTTCTTGGTGTCTTGTGTATCCTTCTAGAGTTTCTTCATCCAATTTCCTATTTCCTCCTTTTCTTACATAAAGGTAGCAAGCTATCCACACTGGCTTGGACCTTGAAAAGAGGTGCATTTCATTTTCAGAACGCTACTGATTCCATGTAGACACGATATCCATTCTGCCTACGTTCTGGTTTATTGGTAAAAGCAGAGCACAGGTCAAGGCTTTAAGTATTTGATTAGATATGCAGAAAGGCCTGTCTACACCATCGCGAACGGTGAGGGAAGAAGCACAGTGAGGCTCTCTGGTGTCCCTCCCCAGAGCGTTGCTTAGTAATGGTCACGTGCGGACAAGGATGAAGAAGGGTGTGTTTGCGCCCCACGTGGCCTGCCGGTGGGGATCAGTGGAAACGTTTTAAAATCTTTTAACTATGGAGATCATGCCTGCTTATTGCAAGCAACAATCTAAAGCAAAATAAACAGAGAAAGAAATCAAGTGAGAAGTCAACCTCAATCCCACTTCCCCAAAGTAACTATTGCTAACATTTGGGCCGGAGGTCTGTGCCCCCATTTCACAGGAGAGCAAAACTGAGGCAATAGATGAGGGAGTGTTTGGGGGGTCCTGAGAGAAGCCAGTTATGAAACGAGGGCTGTGCCTGCTCTAGGCCTGGCTGCCCCCAGAGTCCAGGTGGGAGCAGAGAATGGGGGAGGGCGGGCAGGGGGTTAGTTGGCGCCCTTCCTCACTCTTACCCATCTCCGTGCTGCCTTTCCCTCTGCCTTCCCATGTTTTCCGCTTCTCCTCCCTGTGTCCACATCTTTCCTCAGCCCTTGTGCAACTCAGAACAAGGACCAAGTCTTCCTGACTGCGGCACGCCCAGGCCTCACAGGGCGCTTGGCGCAGAGTGAGTGCTGCGCACGTGCTTCTTGGGAAGGCTGCCCTAGTCTCTCACACCAGCTTTTACCCCTAAAAGGCATCAGGAGGCATTCACGGGCTTTCCTGGTGGCTCGGGCCCCAGCCTCTAGACCCTCTGTCCAGGGTGTCCTCCGCAGCTCCAGCCCCCGCGCCCATCAGCCCTGTGAGGAGGCGGGCAGCTGAGAGAGGCAGGCCTGAGGCCCCGCAGAAAGGCGACTGGAACTGATTTCCAAGGGGTGGCCTTCTTCGCCTACGCCCTGGAGGACTGGGGCCGCAGCCACCTTGGGTGAAATCTAGTCCTGACCACACCTGGTCGAAGCTCAGAAGCAAAGGGCAGGGGGTCCTGAGCAGGTGAGGACTCACCTGAGCCAGGTGGACCCTACACACCAAAGCATGAGCCAGGGCCTGGCAGTTAGTAGGTCCTCAGTAAATGTATGTTGGTGGATTTAGGCCTGGGAAGGAGGTGGCCTTGCAGGGGGGCGGAGATGAAGGGCAGTCTCCTGTCACCTAAGACAGCTTGCCAGCAGGCTTGGTGCAGAAAGGACAGAATTTGGTATCAGACTTGGATTTGAGTCCTGGTACCACTTCCTAGCTAATTAAACCAGGGATTGAACTCAGGCCACAGCAGTGAAAGCCCAGAATCCTAACCACTATGCCACAAGGGAACTGCTTATTTCCTTTTTTTAAAGTTTTATGAAGTGTAACTTACATACCATAAAATTCATGCACTTTTAAGTTTACAATTCAATAACTATGTACAGAGTTGTGCAACCATCGCCATAATCTGATTTTAAATCACTTCATCACTCCAAAAGAAACCCTGTCCTCGTCCCATTCCCACCCCAGCCCTAGGCAACCAGTCTATCTCTATAGCGTTGCATTTTCTGGACATTTCATATAAATGAAATCATATAATCTGTGGCCTTCTGCAAGCAACTTCCTTCACTTAACATGATGTTTTTGGGGTTCGTATGTTGTATGTTATTATCACTGAATAATATCCATCGTGTGGGTATAACACATTTTATCCCTTCACCAGTTTTTCAACATTTGGGTTGTTCTCACTTCTTGGCTATGTTGAGTAATGCTGCCACAAACAATCATGAGCAAGGTTTTGTGTGGACATCTGTTCTTATTGCTCTCGGGTAGGTATCTACAAGTAGAATTGCCTGGTCAGATGGCAACTCTGTCTAACCTTTTGAGGAACTACCAGACTGTTTTCCAGAGTTGCTGCACCATTTTACATCCCTACCAGCAATACACAAGGGTTCTCCCTTCTCCACATCCTTGCCAACAGTCGTTATTATCCTTTTTAACTAGAAGTCACACTAGTGGGTGTGAAGTGGTATCTCACTGGGTTTTGGTTTGCATTTCCCTCATAACTAATGATGTCGAGCATCTCATTTGCCATTTGTAAATCTTCTTTGGTGAAATGTCTATCATCTTTTTGGGCCACTTACTTAACCTCTTACTCTTAATTATACCCAGCTCCTAAGGCCATGAGACTTTATGTAGAGGGTTTGCAAAGGGGCTGCCATATAATGAGGGCTTAAAGATGACAGCTTTTAGTATTGTCGTACTCGTTGTCACTTTAGCCCCCTAGGAATACACTGGAGTTGGGGCCCAGCTGCCCTCCCTCCTCAGGGGAGGGTGAAGGATGAGCTCCACTGGCACAAGAGTCCACATGTTCTAGATGTTCTGCTGAACAATTCCACACGATCTCATTTCATACCCACCAGAACCTTTTGATGAAGCATGACCTCCATATTTCTAGGGATGAAACCTTGAGGTCCAAGATATTCAGTACCTTCTCCAAAGTCGCCTAGTTGAAAGTGGTGGGAACTAAGATGTGAACTCACAGCTGACGCTAAAGCAAATGCCACAGGCAGGAGCTGGTGGGGACAAGCGCCAGGCACACGGCCTGCACGGGGAGACTGCAGGCTCAGTCCAGCTGTGTAGACGGCCCCACGACTGTTGAACAACTCAACTGGAGTAAGCTGCTTATCCCCTTCAGGCCTCAGCATCTTCTATAAAGTGAGAAAAAGAATAGTTCCTCCCTCGGAGGGCACCTGTCTGGATCCGATGTGGTGCCTGGCCCACTACAAGCAGGCAGCTTCCTCCTTTGTGTCTGGGCTGCGGCCAGCCCCCCACCAAGGCCACTTGGCTCTTCTTTGCCCTGAGCTTTGGCCCATCCTAGAACACAATCTCCTGACCCTGACCCTGACCCTAGGGGCCGGGCTGGAGCAGGGTGTCATTACAGCTCTCAGGGCCTGGCCCCTTATTTCCTCTCATCCCTACTTCTTGCCTTTAGGCAGTACTCTCCCGAAGCTGGAGCACCTGGAGAGGGCCTCGAGTTCTCTAGAATGATGACTTAAGATAAAGCATAAGAAAAGCAGGGTAGTAAAAAATAAAGCTTTATTGAAGCAGCTAAGCTTAGCAGCACTGAATAACACACTTTCAATGGTATACCTCTGAAGCAAGAGTTAAATGTAACAGTCTAATATGTGCATTTCTGATTAACTGTGATAATTCTAAGTCATTCACTTCTTTTCCATTTACCAATTCAAAGAGAAAAGCTCTTGTCATGTTTTGTACCTCTCACCTCCTTGACTTGGCAACAAACTGACCCTGCCTCGGGCTCCAGCTGGAGGACCCCAGGTGAAGGGGTCATCAGCTGAAGGTCTCCAGACCTCCCTATGGAGCTGGGGCTCTGACTGGAGTCCCAGCCTCTCTCTCCTGTAACCGTGTGCATCTGGTTTCCAGCATCAACCACCCCTTCAGAGCACCTTCTAACCCGAGACAGGAGGGGAAACTAGTGCTGCTTGGTCTGAACAGACTTAAGGAGGTTTTATCACAAGGACCCGAAGACTGACTGAGCCCACCCCTGCACTGCACAGTGCCCCTCATCCGAGGGCTCCGGTCACAGAGAGAAGGGCAGACCGAGGCTGCCTTAGTCCTTCTTGCCTCCTGGGACTGGGCTTCTTGTGAGGAGCTTCCCTGAGCTGGAGGGGGTCAGTGAGGTCACTGTGCGGGAGTCCAGCTTCACTCTGTCCAGGAGGGTCTTCTTGAGGGCAGCTGGGGAGATCTTTTCTTGGTCGGCCATGGACTGCAGCTCTCTGCAGACAAAGCCCCAAGAGGTTGAAGGAGGAGCCAGAGCTGCACGAGGCTTCCCCATCCACTTAACCCCCAACCCTTGCTGACTTGGTACCAGCCAAACTTAGAACCCCAAACCAAAAACTCCCCTAAGCTTCCTAGAAGTGCTATTTAACTAATTAGGGGTTACTACATAGATGTAGAGCTTTAAGTGTTATCTGTGATCAGATGGGGAGAGAGAGTGTGCAAAAATCACAGGACTGGAGGTCAAAGACTTGAGGTCGAATCCTGCCTCCATCACTTACTAGCTGTTTGACCTTGGGAAAGCTGTATCTCTAAGCCTCAACTTCCTCATCTGTAAATCAAGCTAACCCCAGCTATCAGAACTGTGTGAGAATTAAATGAAGGCCTACAAACCCTTAGCTAACAAAGTCTAATAAATCGTGGTTATTAACAAGAGCACAGACTCCAGCCCTGGTAATAGGACCAAAGATGGCAGATTCTGCAAGACGGTGTGCAGCCCATACTGGGGCTGGCTGAGAGTAGAGAGCCTGGGCAGAGAAGGAGAGAGACCCACCGTGTCTGGATGCAGGAGGCCTCAACTGCGTTGATGAGCAGGGAGCGGAAGCCCCCACTCTCTAGGACGTGCAGGGCGTGGATGGTGGCCCCCCCAGGGGAGCAGACATTGTCCTTGAGCTGGCCCGGATGCTGCTCTGAGTCCAGCAGCATCTTGGCAGCCCCCTAGGGCAGGAAGGAAGTATTAGAGCAGAAAACTGCTGGTGCCCCTTGAGATGAGCTTCTCCACACCCACCGCTCCTCCCCAATCCTTATCCCAACTTCCCCACCAAGCCCTGCCCCGGCCCAGTGACCCCTAAGAACCCCATCCCCACACTGTGGTCCAGAACACGCAGGCGGAAGATACTGACCAGCAAGGCCTGGGCCCCCAGTCGGACAGCCAGGCGCCTGGGCAGGCCCATCTTCACCCCACCATCGGCCAACGCGTCCAGGGCCATGAACGCCTGTGGAGACACTCACTGAGCCCTGGGGCAGCAGGCACTCAGGGGCACGCCCTAGGGTCTACTTCTCCTGATGACTGGAAGTAGCTCCAAGGGTTGACCTCCTCCACCAGCCTGCCTTGCCCAAGACCCCCCCAGCCCAGGCCTGCCTGCCAGCCCATCTTGCGCCCCTGGGTCCCCGGAAGGCTGCGTAAGTATATGAGGGCCTCACATAGGCAGGCCCACTGCCGCTGAGCCCCGTGACGGCGTCAATCAGGTCCTCCTCCACCTCAGTGCAGAAGCCCACACTGCTCATGAGTTGCTCCAGGAGCTGCCCATCCTCCACCAGGGCGTGGGTGCCCGTGGCATACACTGTCGCGCCCTCTCGCACCAACACGGGCGTGTTGGTCATGCAGCGGATCACCTTGGGGGCCGGCTGGAATGCCATCAGCTTCTGGGGTTAAGGTAGAGGGCCGAGTGAATTGCCAGTCCCACTAGCACCCACCCCTCCTCCCCTCACACAGGACTGCCAGGGTCGAGATGGGCACCTTCTCGACAGAGCTGATGGTGACACCTGCCGCGCAGGACACCACAATGTGCCTGGCCTGAACGTCGGCCCCGATCTCGTCCAGGATGAAGGGGATGATGTGTGGCTTCACGGCTAGGAACAGGACGTCACTGTGCCTCACTGTCTCCTTATTACTGCGGGTCAGGTTCACACCCATCTTCTGCGGGAGGAGACCACTGGGCTCACGGTGTGCAGCAGCCTCACTAGGCCCAGGGCCTCCCAAGGAGCAGCTGAACCCCCCGACAAGCCTGGAATTCCCTGCCCCAGCCCCTCAGGGTCTGCCCCTACCGCCAATGGAACAAAGTTTTCCAATGTTGCTACCGGGCAAGTGAGCATAGGTGCTGGACGCGGACAAGCTTCCCCATGGCAACCAGGAAATAGCTGTCCCCCATCCCCACCACTTCTCTGGCACCCAAGGCACCTCTCTGCCAGGTAAGAAGTCTCCATGGCTGGAAAGTGGCAAAGGGAAAGGTGAAATGCTAGTAGTGCCCAATGGTCGGAAGCGAGGCCGTATCCCAACTCCAGACACTTGTTCATCAGCGTGCGGCCTCTGTGTGGTCCAGGGGTGGGCTGGAGGACACCCATCTCTCTAAGACTCCACACAGAAGCAGGGCCCTCCAGTGCTGGTAACATCAGCCGTCCCCGGCACAGACACCGCCTGTCGCCCGCCTCATTAGACGTCCCCTCCCACACTGCTCAGGTTTGGGGAGAAGACTTGGGATATTCTTTTTTTATACAGAGGAGCAACTAACCTGCCAGGTTCCTTCCCAACACGCTCTTTTACGCCTCAGAATAATTCAGCTAAGTGGCTACTGTGATCTCCATTTTATAAATGAGGAAACTGAGTCTCAGAGTAGCCGAGTACCATAAGGCCACTTAGCCAGTGGATGAAGAAAAGTGAGTATTTTATTGGATACCTACTATGTGTCAGGTGCTTTCCATACATAAAACCTCAACTAACCTTCTAACCACCCCAGTACCTGGATTGGAACCCAAGTCTGTCTGTCTGGGTGCTCCCACCACCCTGAGCTGCACCATGGAAGGTGGAAGATTATGATGCTCCTGGTGGGTAGGTCAGCGCCGACCATGGACCAGCACAGGGGCTCAGCTCATCAGGCCATCCTTCTCCTGGGCCTTCACCCTCTTCCCCAGTTACCCCCCTGCCCCACCTACCCTAAGCGCGGACACTGTGGGCAGGTCCATGTCCGGGGAGCTGGCTATTATCTTGTGAGCCGACAGGATGCCTGCAGAAGACAGGGCGTTTCAACTGGGGATCATGGCCCACCCGGTTCCCATGCTTCCCCTGGGAAAGCAGAGTCAAAACCCACGACGTTCTGACCGTTGTGGAGAGGGCTGCTAGTGTCCTTCTCCCCGCTCAATCCCTTATGCGGGCATGACTCTCTTGCTGCGAGTTTCCTCTCCCCCAGCAGACACAAATTCCCCTTTCTTCATTCATTCACGTTCGTGGGGTGGAGGGCGGTTCACAGGGTAGGCTAGGGACCGTCCGCACATCCGCCTCCCGCCTCCAGGCACTTACCTGCGGCCGTGAAGCCCCGCGCCAGGGCACAGGCCAGCTGGCCAGCGCCGATGAAGCCCACGCTCATGGTTCCAGGCTCTGCGTCTGCCGGGCCGCCGCAGAAGTCGGCTCACAGGTGCCCTAAAAGAAGAGTGGAGAACGGAGGGCCCAGCGGGCGCAGAGCCCCAGAGCCGAATTCCGTGAGCTGCCCGCAGCTTCCGGGCCGGATCCCGCCACTCCTCCTCACTCACACTCACCGACTGCGCCGCAGGGGCCCAAGTGTCCCCGCCCCTCCAGGGCGACCAATCCGCGGCCGGGACGAGGCCGTGTGCCCGCCTCCTGCACACGGGATTGGCGGGTGGAATCTCGGACGCGGCGCGCGAAGCCGGGATTTCCGCCTCGTGTGGGCCCCAGCCCTGCGGGCCCGGGATCCCAGCCATTGGAAGACGCCTGGGGCTCAGGGTAGAGGCCGGGTAGAGGTCTGGCTAATGTTATTCCTGGTGCTGGCCGTGAGTCGCACCTCGAGGGCTAGAGGAGTTCTCCAGGTTGCTGATTTGAGGGGACGAATGTGACGACGCTCTTGGCGGGGCTTCAGTCAGGAGCTTGGGGACCTGTGGGCTCCGAGCCAGGCGCCTCGGTGCGCCCGGGGATTATCCGGGTTGGAGCTGGGAGGCCCCCGGCTGCCGCCCGCTCCCTCCCGGCCCGCGCAGGGAGGCGGCGGGGGAGCCGCGGTTACTCACTTGAACTTCCGTGGTTAACGCGATTGGTCTTATTAACTAGATTGCGAATAGGGTCAGTTCCTCTGTTTAGGAAATAATGGGCTCCTTAGAGCCTGACTAAAGTAACCCCGACCACCGCCACTTGCTTTAAAACCCTCCACAAATGTGATGTTTACTTTTTCATCAGTAGTAAATATAAGTACTACGGGGAACAGGTGACAGAGGAAGAAGATGGCGTCTCAAGAGGAAGGCGTCTCAGAACAGCAGGAGAGACCGTTGGTTCCCCACCGCCTCTCTCAGTCTTTCTACAGGCCTTTCCGTATAATCCACACCCCACCCCCAGCAGTGGGCTGCTTTCTGCAATGTTCCTCAAGTTGATCACGTCCAGGAGGACAAGTCCCTGGTTCTTGAGTTTCTGGACCCTTAAAAGTGAGGACCAGGGACTTCCCTGGTGTTGCAGTGGTTAAGAATCCCCCTGACAATGCAGGGGACACCGGTTGGATCCCTGGTCTGGGAAGATCCCACATGCCCACATCCCGTGGAGCAGCTAAGCCGGTGTGCCACAACTATTGAAGCCGCGCGCCTAGAGCCCGCGGGCCACGACTACTGAGCCCACGTGCCACAACTACTGAAGCCACAGCAATGAGAAGCCCGTGCACCGCAATGAAGAGTAGCCCTCCCCCCGCTTCCTTTGGCAGCAAGGAAGACCCAACGCAGCCAAAAATTAATTAATTTTAAAAATGTGAGGACCAAATATTTACTATGAAGCAAAATTACATTTCTAGGGCTTCCCTGGTGGCGCAGTGGTTGAGAACCTGCCTGCCGATGCAGGGGACAAGGGTTCGAGCCCTGGTCTGGGAAGATCCCACATGCCACGGAGCAACTAGGCCCGTGAGCCACAGCTACTGAGCCTGCGCGTCTGGAGCCTGTGCTCCGCAACAAGAGAGGCCGCGACAGTGAGAGGCCCGCGCACCGCGATGAAGAGTGGCCCCTCTTGCCACAACTGGAGAAAGCCCTCGCACAGAAACGAAGACCCAACACAGCCAAGAATGAATAAATAAATAAATAATAATTAAAAAAAAAAAGTGCGTTGTCCGAGGTGGACCTTTTAAAAAAAAAAAAAAAAAATTACATTTCTATAACTTTCTCTGATTAGGAAAGTAATACATGTATATTGAGAAAAAATTTAGAAAATACAAAAAAAGTAAAAGTCAAAATCACCCATAGCCATACTTCCTAAGGATCATTTTCTGCAGACATTTTTTGGTGTGTTTCCTTACACGTTATTTTGTATGCATACATACCTTTTCCATCATTGGAAATAAATGATATACATGTGGTTTTGAAATTTCTATACTAGATATATAATAAATATTTTCCAATGTCACTGAAAAGTTATTCAAAACAAGATTTTAGTGACTACTTAGCGTTCCATTAAATGGATGCACTGTACTAATTTAGCCATGCTCTCAAAGATCAGCATTAGGTTTATTAATTCATTCAATATATATTTATTGAGCCAGTTTCTGGGGATCCAGCCACGAACAAAACAGACAAAAGTCCTTATCTTCATAAAACCTATATCAATTTTTAAAATTATTGTTCATACTACTGTGAGAATGTCTTTGCCTAACTCTTTGACTATTTCCTTAGCCTGGATCCCTAAAAGTGCGATCTCGTGGTTCAGTGTGTAGAAGCCTTAAATGCTTCCCATAGTGGCCATGTTGCAGCCCAGCCTAGTTGTCACCAGCATGGGCTCTGACACCAGAAACCCTACAGCTCAAACTAGCTGAAGGAAGAGGGGGACTTCTGACACAGCCCTTAGGAAAGGTGCCGAGGAGCACACTAACAGAAGGAGCATCTACACCATGAGGACCTTGGGGACGGGAACCAGAACTCCCTAACGGTGCCTGTGCTTCTGAGGGATGCTCGGCTTCCCCATGGTCCACTGGGAGGCTGCAGGGCCCCCTGGCTGTCTGGCTCTGGCCTGCAGTACAAAAGGTTGTGCGCCGAGTGTGTGTGTGCACGTGAGTGTGTGTGTGTGTGTGTGTGTGTTGGAGTGGGGTGAGGTGTAGGAGACACCAGTATCTCACACCTGTCAGTCCCCTTACACACATCCATCCCTTACCTGGTTGCCTTGGTAACTCCTGCCTCAGCTTCCAGGAGTGGAGGTGAAACATGAGGAGGACTGGAGAGCCTGGGAAAGGAGGCCGAGTCGGTGGCCCCCAGTGCTGGCTTGATTCCCAGCCAGGGCAGGCCACGTAAGACAGGGAGCAGCCAAAGCACTTGGTCCTCCTGACTAAGCTTGAACATGTGAACTCCTGACCAGAAACTGGCTATTTTTTGTGGTACTTTGTGATCTTTTTTTCACCTCCAAAGTTTAAAGTTTATGCGTACGAAGTTTTAAATATATTTTTTAATTGTAGGCAATCCCGTTTCATTTTCTTGTAATGACCTTGCTGACTCTAAAGGCTCATTTCGTCTGTGCAGCGGCCCCTGCTGTGGCTCCCATGGCCATTACGTTTGATGCCTGTGAAGTTCCTTTGGGTACAAGTGTTGGATGGATGAGATGAGATGAGATGAGACGAGACGAGACGAGACGAGACGAGAAGACCCGTCCTCCCCACCCAGCCACTTAGGATATACCCTCAGGAAGCCTGGTGCTGCCATCCTGCCATGGACATATACTCTCCTTCTCTGGCACCTGTCTTCTTGGGTGCCTACTCTATCACTTTACTCCATCTGAACAGACAGAGAAGTCCAGAAAGAAAACGGGGAGTTCACTAAGCTTCCAGGACTGACCACCTCACTCCTTTCCTCTGATCCTCTCATCCACCAGTCAGATGGGTTCGGCTGTTCCTGCCCTTCCTCCCTTCTCACCCCCCACCCCACGGTCCTGTCCCCTCTTCACCTCCAGCTGTCCCAACAAAGTGGACAGTGCTTCATTTCTGCCTTCACTTGTCCAGGGTCTTCACTCTCAAGGCTTCAGGGCATCCTTCCTGGTCTGTTTCCGGATAGCAGGCTTATCTTCCTAAGAATGGAGATGATCCAGGGAAGGAGGCGAATCCTGAGCTGCTCCCAGCCAGTCAAACGGCAGGTCCCCTGGACTCCTAGTCCTTCCTGATATAGGAATCTCCAGGGAGTCACACTTTGCATGCATTTTTCCCTTGTTGTTGTTGCTCTTATACCAATAATCCATGTTTATATTGTAGAACAATTAGAAATTAGATCAAATGGAAAAATAAACACTGCCTGTAATCCTACCACCTAAAGAGAATCAATGTGACTCTTTTGGAATATGACTCTACACCTCTTTTTCATATGCGGTAAGGCACACCTTAACCTTGATTTTTTTTTTTTTTTGGCCATGCCACGCGGCTTGCGGGATCGGGCTTTTTCCCCGACCAGGGATCGAACCTGGGGCCCTTGGCAGTGAGAGCGCTGAGTCCTGACCACTGGACCGCCAGGGAATTCCCTTAACCTTGATTTTTAAAAACAGGTACGTACTGATGTTGTATGTAAACAGGTCAGGTTGTGTATGAACAGGAGATTCAAAAACCGAAACAATTTTGTTTTAGGATGGTGGGATTATGGGTGGTTTTCAATTCATTCAAAATTATCTTTAATGTTGTTCCTTTATCTATTCAGTGGAAAAAAATTGTAATTACAGCTCACTTCTAATGGGATTTGGTTCACTGTCCGTATTAGTTTTCTGCTGCTGCCATAAGAGTTCACCACAAAGTTAGCAGCTTAAAACAAAACGGATTTGTTATCTCACATTCTGTGGGTCAGAGATCTGAGTGGACCCAACTGGCTTCTGTGCACCAAATCAAGGTGTCAGCTGATCTGGGTTCTTACCTGGAGGTTCTGGGGGGAAATCGACATCCAGTCTCGTTCAGATTGTTGGAAGAATTTGGTTCCATGTGGCTGTAGGACTGAGGTCCCTTTTCCTTGCTGGCTGTCAGCTGGGAGTCATTCTCACCTTCTAGAAGTTACTCACGTTCCCTGGCTCATGGTCCTTTTCATCTTCAAACCGGCAATGGCAGATTGAGTCCTTCTCAAGCTTTGAATCTCTTTGACCTCCCCTTCTGCCTCATCTCTCCTGCCTCCAGTTGGAGAGAGTTCTCTGCTTTCATGTGATTAGATTGGGTGCACCTGCATAATCCAAACCAATCTCCCTATTTTAAGGTGTGTAAACTTAATTACATTTGCGAAGTCCCTTTGCCATGTAACAGAACATAGTCACAGTTTCTAAGGATTGGGGGGCATGGACGTATTTGGGGAGAACATTTTGTCTACCACATTGTCTCCCTGTGCGGATGAGCACATCCTTACATTTTGAAACGAAGCCGATCTCCTAGATATTTTTAGCTTGCATGGGATGATGTGAGCAGGCCCATCCTTGCCACTGATTGCATGGGACTGGTTGGGAGTCCACAGACCTTTTAGAGCCACAGATACATCACTGAGAAGCTGGTAGAATTCTTTAGATGATTTTGATATCCTTCTTGTAGAGAAAGCGACTGTATGCGCTGGTACTCACAACATGCCAAGTGGCAGTTCTTCATTTTGATGTCTTAGAGAGGTAAAATAGCCATTTAAAAGTCAGAGACAAATCTTCTCTCCCCATCTCCAACAATATTCTTGCCAAGTCCTCAAGTCCTGGCTGTCCATAGACTAGCTCCTTTTCCCCTTTGCTATTCACTTGCTATTAATTAGCTTTGTACGCCAAAAGAGAAAATCCATGAACTTCAATAAGTCAGGCATAAGGAAACCCCGCTGAGCGGGAAAGGTAAATGTAGGGGAGTTGCCAGATGTGGCAGCTTCCAAATGACATGTTAATTAATGCCTGTGTCATCAGCAGAGCATGGGGCATGCTGATCTCTACCCCATAGATTTGCATTGCCTCAGCCTTGATTTCTTCATCTGAAAAATGGGAATAATAATACCTACCTCAAGGAGTAGTTGCAAGAATTAAGTCATATAATATATATGAGGTTGCCTAGCATAGCTCCCAGGTTCAGAGTGAATGCTCAGTAAACATTCGCTTGCCTGCCCTGTCCCCAGAACCACTATTGCAAAGGTTGAAGTGCTTTCTAAGGAGATGGCATATGTGAGTGATTGTTTACAATACTATTTTTGGAATGAGAGTTGGAGGGATATAAATATTACAAATGAAAGCAGAATCTAAACCGTTATTACAGTCTTCAGCGCCACCTAGGGGTTGGAGGACCTTGGTCACGCCGATTCTTCAGATCTTTATGTCGCTCTCATTCCCCATTATTGCTCCCTCTCTCCTACGTAAAGGACACTAGAAATTAAATACAGAGACACAGAGTGAAACATCACTTTTATTTCAGCAGATTATCTACATTCGATTGTTTTCTTTTTGCTAAGTTACAAAAAACAAACACGTAAATACATGTGGGTTCTGGTGATAAGTTCTCTAAAACAGTGGGGGAAATAACCTAAATATGCACAGGCAATGCTCTGTCTCTGGAGGAGCAGAGGAGTGGGTGAGGTTAGGGCTGTCTGATCCCCAGGGCAATGAAGTCCGAGAGCTGAATCCCAAATCCTCCTTTTTAAAAGGAAATGGTGGCCCAAAGGCTTCTGCATTTGTTTGAGGCCACAGTTTATGGCCCTATTAGATCCAGAAACCAGGTGTCCTGATACCCTGTCCACTGCCCCTAGCCTAAAGCCCTTCATCCTCCCTTCTAGCACTCTCTCAGGGGACTGGGGACCCAAGTATATGTACAAAAGCCTAGAGTGGATCAACATTTTGGTGAATGGGGGTTCTTTTTAGACCTCCTCCCCACCTAGGGGAAACAGAGGGATTTTTTGTTTTGTTTTAATTCATCACATAATAGAGTAAATCAGTCTATTTTCCCACTTCTCATTGTAGGGTCTGTTGTCCCATACTCGGTTGAGAATCTGCTAGAGAACAGAAGCTCCTAGCTGACAATCTGTCCATGCTCAGCTATATCCTTTAACAAGTAGGCTGGGATTTCCTTCTACAGCTCTGCAATCGGGTTGCATTAATTACTCATGTAAGTGCTTAGGGTGGGTGACGGACAGGAGAGCAAGAAATGGAAGAACACACGAGAAAGGTAAAATAGGGGCACTCAATTGGGGCAGGGGTAACTTGCTAAGTAGAAAATTAAGACCTATGTTAAGACCTGCTTTATGCATGTGTCTAGTCAGAGGCCTCCATGGCTGCACCCCACACCTACGGCTTCAGCTTCCTTGGTACAGGCGCCCCATCCGAGGCACAGCTGCACTTCTGCACCCTCATGTTGGGCAAGCTGACCACCTGGGTCCTGGGCTTGCCTCCCTCCGGGATGCTGACAATCATGGGCAGCGAGGTCGTCTCTGAGGCGATGCACTGTCTCGGCCCCAGAAATGGCCACTTGAAGGTCAGGGGCTCTGGAGGCTGCTGGCAGGTGCCCACACACTCATAGGCCAGGAAGCCTGGGGGCTCCAGGACCCAGTTCTCAGCCCACTTCATCCCCTGCAGGTCCATGTACACCTCCCGGCGGCAGCAGCGGGTGCCCTCGGTCACTGGTGCCTTAGGATCACAGTTTCCCTGAGCTCTGTGGGGGAAGGAGAGGCAGAGTCAGAGGTCAGCTGGGAGGGCAGAGGTCAGGGGGCTCAGGGCAGGGCTTAGTGGGGCATCTGGAGGGAGATTTATGATTCATCTCTCATATTAAAAAGGAACTGGTTATTTGTGATAAGTGGTGAATGAATAAACATATCCAAATATAAATTATAAATCAGTTACTGTTTACTAAAGGTTTCCTATTATGCTAGGCACTGAACTAAGTACTTTACATATATTATCTCAGATGATACCTGCATTTCATCCTCAGATGAACCTTGAAGAGGTTCCAGTATTATGCCTATTACACATGAGGACACAGAGACCCAAAGGTGTTAACTGACATGCCAGAGTTCCTGCAGCAGTAGACGGCAAAGCTACATGGACCCAGGCTGTATGATTCCAAAGGCCTGTTATTAATCACTCTACTGCACAGCTCCATCCACTCCAAATAGCTAACTTGTCCCAAGAAGAAAGAATTCACTAATGCCAGAGGAAAGCTGTTCAACCTTAGTAACCGCTAATGCTAATATTTTTCAAAGAATTAATCAGGGAAAAAGGTAGAATGAAAACAGATAATTACAATAATGTATATGTATCAATGACAACATAAAGCTCGTTGAAAATATCTGAAGTTTTTTGGTTTTTGGTTTTCGGTTTTTGGTTTTGTTTGGATTTTTTTGCCAGTCGGTTGGCTTGCGGGATCTTAGCTCCCCGACCAGGGACTGAACCTGCCACCCCCCCCTGCCCCGCTCCCCCTCAGTGAAAGCGAGGAGTTCTAACCACTGGGATGCCAGGGAATTCCCTGAAGATATTTTCAATAAAATATTTGAATAATAAAAATTTCTACCATTAGAAACTCTTAACATGTAGTGGGGAATCAGTTGCATCCTGGGGCTATCTGCATCTGCCCCCCAGCTGGACCCCGCCGCGGTGGGCGTGGACCACCCAGTCTACTAGAGTCCTGGCCCTGCACCTACCCGTAATCCCTGAGGTCCAGGGTGTGCAGCTCCAGCTGGGGCTCCCGCTGCCCGGCGCCCGATGGCCCCTGCGAGGCGAAGCGGACCAGCCTGTGGGCGCTGGAGGCCAGCGGGCCCAGGTGCTCCCGCTGCACCGTCACCTGCAGCAGCAGCGGCTGCCGGGGCCGGCGCAGCTGCTGCCAGAAGTTCACGGCATCCGTCACGTCCAAGGCCTTCCAGCCGCTCTCGTGGACGGACACCAGCCTGCGACACCACACGGAGACACAGGCCCGCGCTGAGGGGTGGGACTGGGACGGCTGGGGTGGCCCCGGGGCGGGAGGGGGTCCTCTCCCCCCTCCCCCCTCCCCCCCCCTCCGGGCCCGGCCGGGACCGCACCGCCCCTCCTCCCCCAGGCCACCCTTCCTCCCGCGCCGGGCCCAGCCCCCCTCCTCATCCCCGCCCCACACCCCAGCCGCCACCTCCCCACCTGGAGTCGATGAGGGAGGTGCGGTTGGAACCATCGTCGCGGACGTGCAGCCACTGGACGGTGACCCGGGCGCGGTCGCTGCGCGGGAAGAGCCGCTCGTGGCTGCGGAGCGCGGCCTTGGGGACCGGCTCCTGGAAGAGGCGCAGCACGGCCTGCACCAGCTCGCTGTGGGGCGGCAGCCGCTGCTCCATGTCGAACACCAGCAGGTGCGAGGAGACCTCGGACACCAGGAACCTGCCGGCCACCTCTGGGGACACGAGCGGGTTCAGCGGGGCCCCTCCGGGCACCAGGGGAGCTCTGAGGGCGGCAGGGCCACTGAGGCGGTGGCGAGGCGGGGAGAGACCAGCCCCTGTTCTGTCTCCCTGGGCCAAGCCCAGTTACCTGAAAATCCTCCTATAGGTCTGGGCATTGTTTGTAACAATCTCCGCCCGCCCAGCGGGAAGGCTGGCAGTGCCGACAGGGCTACCTCAGCTGAGATGCTGAAGATCAGAATCCTCACCTGGGGACACCTGGCCTTGGGTCTAGCTCTGGCCACTGAGGAGGTGAGTCCAGGCCCAGGGAGGTAAGAGGTTGAATAGGACTCAGGATGGCTGCATCCCTGACAGCTGAATAGCTCGGCGTTACGCTACAGTGTTGTCCCTACACCTTTTCATCCACAATAACGCACTTTAATATTCACAGCGCTGGGAGATGGGTCAGCTACAGTCACACCAGTGCTCCGGAGGAACAAACAGAGAAGCAAAAAGATGATTCTAAAACCATTTGCTCAAGGTCAGGCTACTAGTGGCAATGTGAAAATGGTACCCCCGAAGCCCTGACTACGCCGCTCCCTGAGACTTGCGCCAGGGCTCTCGGCCACACCCACACGCTCCCATTGGCTCTGCTTTCTCTTCTCCATCCTCATCTTCTCTGATGCCTTAGCTTTGGTCCAGCTCCTCCTGGCCCCGAGGGGTGGGGCCCTCAGTGCAGACAGAGACCAGGGGCCCGGGCCCAGCCTTCCTCACAGTCCGTGGTCCCTCCCCATCGCCCTGTGGACCCTGCGCCCCCAGACCGCCTCCCCAGAGCAGGCCCTCCCCCCCCACCACGAGGACCAGGCTGCAGCAGGGAGGGAGGGCCTCACCTCGGAAGTTCTGGCTGAACCTCTTCCCCCGGGAGCGGGCCCCGTGACTGCGCTGCAGCAGGGCCACGTACTGGGCCCTCACGTGCGCGGGGATGACCAGCCTCTCCACATCGGCCCCGTCCAGGACGGGAGCCTCGCTGAGGCGCAGCTGCCGCAGCAGGCTGCCCAGGACCCGCTCCTCGGTCAGGGCCGCCCCGGGGCCGGCCAGGGGCAGCGTCCAGAGCGCCCAGCAGAGCCAGAGGGGCCGCATGGTGCTGCTCGGGAGAGGGAGGGGCAGAGAGGACGTGTCCCCGGAGGAGGCTCCGGGAGGGTCCCAGCTGGGTGTGCTGAGGGCCCGGCTGGGCCAGCTTTATAGCCAGGCCTGGGCTGGGCCTGGGGGGTGGGAGGGAGGGAGCCCGGGAGGGAGGGAGGTCACACCCCTCGGACCTCCTGGGAGTTCCGCGGCCAGACAGGTCCCTGAGCCCCGAGGAGGGGGCTGTCTGGAAAGGGCACAAAGGGCTGTCTGGATGCCACACGGGCCTGGGGCCTCTGACCGCTGCTGTCTGGCAGCTCAATAATAATTTTAGTGCCTATTGAATTTCCCTGACCCCACCCCAGTCCTAGTCTATGAAAAAGTGAGCCGCTTCTGTGAAAACAAGTGTCCCATTAGCCGGCTGTTTAAATCTCTTTCCTGCAGGCCAGTCTGGGTCTAGGTTTGCTCACTGAGAGGAAGGAGGGAACGTGTTCTGCACTCCTGCCTGTTCCGGTCCAGGACCCATTCGGGGCACTTTCACAGAAGCCCCTTGAGTTGCCTCCCTCCATTCTCCAGTCCCTGCAAGCCCCCTCCCGCTCATCTCCACAGTCCCTCAGGTGACCCTGTCCTCCCCGTGACAGAAGGAAGCTAGACGCTATCAGGACAGGGAAGCTGGCAGCTCGGCTCTCTGCCAGTCCCAGGAGAAGCGATTTCTGCAAATGTCTTTGCAACCACAGGACTGCAGTGAGGGAGCCCCCGAGTGCAGCATCCTTCCGGAGAGCCCTCTGCACAGTGAGCCTGCCGCGGGCTCACAGCATCAGCGCAGTGTGAGCCCAGGTCATGCCCGGATTCAGAACAACAGAGCTGCCCAGAGTCACGTGGGTGGGAGCCCCCAGTGCCTCCTCGAACACACATTTGAGGCTGGCTGGGCTCAAGTAGGGGGCCTGCTGCTCGCTGGCTATTTGACCTGCTAACAAGTCCCCTAACTTCTCAGTGTCTCAGTTTCTCCTCTGAAGGAGGGGGCGATGACAAGTCTACTTCACGGGCTAGTGTGAAGATTGAACGGATTACACGCGTAAGACGCTGGGTGCAGCGCCCCGTGTCGTGAGCACCCTAGAGGGTTTGCTCTGGTTACCATCTGCCTGCTCTTGCAGTCTCGGGGGCACCTTTCTAAAAATTACTATGACAAGAAGAGCAGTCATTTCCTGAGTCTTGCTCTGTGCCAGGCAGTGTTCTGGGCCCTGAACGTGTATTCACAACAGCCCTAGGAGGCAGGTGCCAGCATCCGCAGATCTTCCAGATGCGAAGTCAGAACACACACGACGAAGGAAACTGCCTGCGCTCGCTCAGCAAGTCCCCGATGCCCCTCCTGGCACAGGGGATTTGAGTATGCGCAGGAGGAAGCCTTTCCCAAAACGAGACAGCCTTACCTCCCCCTGTCCTGTCACGTGGGAGGTGAGCAATGACGGTGGAAGAGGACAAGGACGGTGGTTGGGGGCCGAGGGGCCCAGTGCGCAGGGAGAACCCCTGAGCCCTTTCCCAGCAGGGGGCAGTCTGGCCTCCTCTGTGGGTATGCTGTGTCACTGACAGGTCTCTCATGCCATCCCCCTGCCTCTGTGCTCCTCACATGTCCCAGGCAGAGTAAGAGAGAACCTTCTGATGCTCGAGGGCGGAATTCCCCCGGATGAGAGCACAAATTGCCACCATACGCCTATGTCCGTACATATATATATATAGACGTATGCATATACCTGCGTGTGTGCATTTGCTTGGGTTTTAGCAGTAAGGTGGGGGGGGGCTTTGAATTCGAGGAAGGGGAGAAATAATAATGCTGATAATAATCATAATGGCTAATATTGTTTATGGGCTGCACACTGTTCTGAGTGCTTTATATACATTAACTCTTTATCCTCACAATTTGCCATTATCGTTCCCATTTTATAGATGAAGAAACTGAGGCATAAAACTGGGTACCTGACTTGCCCAAGGTCATACAGCTAGTAAGTTGCAGAGCTCGGGTTATTTGAAGGGAAGGAAACAAGGATTCTGTCAAACGCGCTCACAGGACAAGGTAAGAGGAAATACAGAAATCCTGACAGTTGAACGGGGTGGGAGGGGTAATGGATGGGGGAGAGCTGGGAGCCTCTCAGGGGGCAACACAATCATGACCTTTACTGCTTCTCTGCTCCCCTTTCCTCCTCTTGCACCTCTGTTTCCTCAGCATTTGTGTAATTCACAAGGCAGAATTCAAATCCCATCTTGGAGTTCATATATCACATTGTCCCGACACCCCCTGAAATATAAGGCGCCACCTGTGGGTCCGGCCTGAGGGGGCCCTCCTGCTCTCCCTGTGAAAAGTGTAGCCTTCTTCAAAAGGAGAGCTGTTGCCTTTCTTTGCAAGTGATTAGCAAGGAAAGGACTTACTTGATGCAAACATTTGGGCCTTAAGTCAGGCCAAAAGGTGCAGAAGTGTCACATTTACAGGAGACCCAGGACTTGTGGCCCTCAGTCCCTGGAAGTTGTTCCATAAATATGCAGTAGCCCACCACGCTCGCTGCTGGGTGAGAGGAAGAGATGTGGCTTATCACTGGCCAGGGTGGTGCCAAGGATATGACACCCAGGCTGCCCTTGCAAGCCGAGGCCCCCTCTCCAGGCTCCCAACATCTAGACCCCCCGGAGCTCCCCGGGGCTGGAAGCTCACGATGGGGCCTTGCGGGGCCCCTGTGCTGCAGCTCCCTGACAAGCCAGTGCGCCGAGGAGATGCCTCAGGGCTGAGGACCTCTCAGTCAATCCAGGGTCGCGTCTGGGCTGGGCAGGGGATGCAGGGGAGGCAGACAGACAGAGGGCGAGTCCCCCAGCCCCAGCTTCAGTACTTCTGAATATTTTCGCATTCAAGGACCGTTACATAGGACACAGGAGCGCAGGGTGCTGATTCTGAACCGTGCCTCTCTGCCCAGAAGCCGCTTCTGCACCTGGGGTAACTGACCAGTTAAACTGAAACTTAGTTTTTCAGATAAGAAAGTAAAGTGGAAGCACCCTCCTCTGCAGGATTCTCTGCCTTTCCCAGGTGTCTCACTGGGCTCCTGGGCTGGCCTCCCAGCACGGAGCCGACTCTAGAGCTGAGTCCTTCATGGGAACTGGAACTGACCGGGACCAGTCCTGTCTTCGTGGATGGGCTTCTGGGGTCCGGTGGTCAGGGAGCTCCTAGGGCCACTGGTGCCTGGGCAGATGGTCCACGGTTTGGAAACTGAAAATCCTTCCCAATCTCCCTTAAGGCGCAAGAGCCCGGGAGCGTTGGTCACCCTCAGAGGATTTGTCCAGCAAGGTGCCCCATCCCCGGCCTTTTCCTGGCTACTTTGTAGAATCAGAGGGCTTAAGGCTGAAGTGGACCATCCCATCCATTCTCCTGCCCCCTGGTTTTTAGAGCTAAGAAAACTGAGGCCCAGAGAGGTGACAGCATCTCCAAGCTCACACAGGTTATGATGGATGCCTGCATAAAGTCAGGTCTTCCGATTCCCGGCCCCAAATCTTTCCACACCTTCAAACTGTTTCCAGCACATGGAACTGCAGGACCCCCTGAAGCTGGCTGGGAGCATCCATAAGCCCCAGGCAAGCTGGGGACTCAGTCAATCCAGGGTCGAGTCTGGGCTGGGCAGGGGATGCAAGGGAGGCAGACAGACAGAGGGCGAGCCCCCCAGACTCCTGAGGCTTCCTGGACACAGGCTCCTAGTCCTGAATGTGGATTCCAGGCGGACTGAAGAGTTTTGTTGGGGAAATAAAATAATTGAGCAATTAGCTAGTGGTGAATGTGGATTGGGAGACCTTTTTCAAGGGACCTATTAGTTGCAGGGAGGAAGGGCAGCTGCCCTTTGTCATGCAGAGTTGGGAACCAGGCCTCCCCTCCGACTGTGGATCTGGGGGGAGAGTCTGGTCAGGCAGTCTGTGGGGTCAGGTTGGGCTTGAAAAGTGGAAAAATTGTAACATAGCCTCCACTGACCTTGTGGGAGGGGAGACTACTTACAAAACTGTCTGAATCAGACCTTTCTAAGGTAGAAGGAGTGCATACTGTTTACGAACCTGTGTTGTTAGGGGTTTGAAAAGTTTGTGAAGACTTTTTTCCCCAGAGATAGTATGTTGTGAATGCTCTAAGTGTAATCGTGTGAATTCTGTACAAGCATGCAATTACTCCGCCTCCCGTCTGTTTGGTTGGCATGTTGTTGGCATGCACATGCGTTAGGACTGGGGACATTTACGACCAGTCTCCTCCCCGCCCCCGGTGGCCTTTAGATAACCCAGACTGGCAGCCTTGCTCTGTCTTCCCCAGACCAGTCCACGGCTCCTGCAGCCGCTTTCCCTGACCTGGAGTCACCCGACCCGGCCATCCAGCACAGCTTGGCCATCATGGAGCCACAAAGCCCGCAGCCCCTGAGTGTCAGGGGTGGGCCCCCGCAGCCCCTGAGTGTCAGGGGTGGGCCCCCCCATGCCTCCCCTCCCCTCAGCCCCAGACAGCTTCTCTACAACCCCTGTTCGGGCACCTCCCACCTTCCGCCAGGTCTGGGTGTTTTTCCACAGGAGGCTCTTGGGGGCAAATCATCTGCGGAGCTGGTGTAACTACGGATTCCTGGACCCCAGCCCAGACCTCGTTAAAGGTCTTGGATGGGGGCCTGGGGCCAGGAATCTGAATGTTAGAGCTTCTGCGCGTGCACACGAGGGTGGAGGAGAGCAGGGTTGAGTGGCAGTGCGATAGCAGTCCTGTGGGAGAAAAGCATCCCATCCTACCATTAAGGAGAACCGTAACCCAGCCCTTTCCAGAGGGTTCCTCAGCTTCCTGATTGCCTGTGATGAGAGGAAATAAAGTGACCAGAAAAAAAAGGGAAAAGAATTTTTTCCCTGAGGTCTTTTGTGGGCTTTCCCTGAACATGTGAGAGTAAGAGCAGGCAAACAGAAAGGTTTTTTTTTCTCCCTCTGGCAAAAAGCCCTTTTGTGTCTTTCCCCACAGCTTCAGTACTTCTGAATATTTTCACATTCAAGAACCGTGACATAGGACCCAGGAGCCCAGGGTGCTGATTCTGAACCGTGCCTCTCTGCCCAGGTGACGCCTAACTTGTCACTCTCGTGGCCACACGGAGCACAGACAAAGGTTCCTCCCCCGAGGCCCAGCCCGCTTTCCCACCCCCGCGTCCTGCCCCTCACAGCCGCCCTCCACTCAGCATTCAGGCCTCTCACAGAACACCCCCTGGAGGGTCATCTAGTGGCTCATTCTTCATCTCTCTTTTATCTTTGAAATGTTCTCATCTGGCAAGTCTCAGCATAAATTTCACTTCCTTTATGAAAACCCTTCCTAATGTTCTGAGCAGCCCCATCTCTCCCTGCCCAGTTCATCACTATGTTCTCTGGATGCCCTTGGTCCCTCGTGAAAACAGGGGGATGACACTCCCTGTGACATTCTGGAAAGAGATGCTGGGGTGCAGCTTTCCCGATAGAGCACCTGCTCAGTGAGGGACGGACACCCTCTAGGTGTAATCATGCCTAACATGGTGCCCGGCAGATAGTTTGTGCTCGAACTGCACTTGCTGAAAAAAGAGAGAGGCAAGGGGTGGGCGGCAGGGGAAAAAGAGAAGAGTAGATGGATGGAAATTAGACACATGAGATCTTAGTCCAGATTGAGGCCACTATTGACTCAGGAAACTAATAACCAACACATACAACTTTAAAGTTGACAAACTTGGCAGATGGACAGACAATGAGAAGCGTCTCCTGTGCTCACCTCTAACCTCTGCTCTGCTTCCCCAAAGCAATACTAAATCTTGTATGAGCTTCCAGAACGTCTGGACCTGCACAAGCCCAGGTGTGTGATAACATCCGTGTGGTAACATGTTCTGTTTTCACCTGACAACACATCCTCCACTGCCTCCCTGCCCTTGGAGACACAGCCAGGAGTCATCAGGGCCAGAGCTGGGTCCTGATTCTCTTGATCTCACGTGATTCCCTTGGCCTTTTCTTTATTTTTTTTCAGTGTGTCAAGATTTGCTTTTATAAACTAACTTGGCCAGATTAAGAAACTGAACAATATTTACACCTCTGAACTTCAAGGATCTAAATCTTGTCACATACTCCCCACCCAAATCCCCACCATCTTTTTAGATAACATGACATGAATAAGTAGGTCAAAATCCTTTTGAAAAAAAATTTTTTTTCTTTATTTCTATTTATTCATTTATGCAAAGACAATATCAACATAGGTAATAGGAACACACTTTTAAGTTTAATTTTCCATTTTGAAAGGTTCAGAATTTTGTCTCTTCTTTCTACCTTTTTAAATACTTCAGTCCAACAAAACAGCACACAAATAAAAATTTATTCCCTTACTTTTCTTAAGGTCATATTGGGATAATTAGAATTGGCTGTTTAGAATTTAGGTATCATTTATAGTAAACTGGAGATTTCATCATAGAATAATACATGTAAGAATGTTATAGCACACACACACAAAAGTACAGAGAATTTGAAAAAGAACAAATTTCAGGGCACTTTCAAATTCTGAGGCATAAGAAAGCACTCTTGGGGATCCTTAAGCTAAAAGACTCTTTCCTTCAGATTCAGAATGAAGATTATTAGGAATTGTAAGACAATGGGCACTGATGATATGGCCGATGGAAGATTCATTAGGTTAGGGAAAAATGGAGTTTCCATGTTTTAGTGAAGCGGCTGGCCAGTGAAAGAAAACCCAGGAAGCCACTTTAAACTCATGTCCATGGCAGGTCAAATGATGCTGATACAAGTGTTTCCCTTAGAAAGGTATTATCCCATTGCTACCTTTCCAAGGCTTAGCCCTCAGATTGTTTATACTGATACTTCTCTTCTTCACATCACCTGTTCTAGGAGCAAACCTCCTGGAAGAATGGTGCTACAGACTGGAAAAGCAAGACTGTGGATACAGCAAAGGAGCTCTGGATCTCTAGTTGTTTGTCACGGTTTACACTGTCTAACGAGGAACCTAGCTGATCTAAAAATGGACTGTTAACTCTAAATCTAGTATATTTTTGGGATATGCTTATTGCTAAACAACTTTTGTGGTTTAGAAACACCAAAACTTCCTTGACTCTCCTGGACATATTTTACTTTAAAAAAGGAAATATAATAGGCTAAAAAACAAAAATAAAAATCTATCTGTTCTTTAACAAATAACTAATATTTTAATGTTTTTATAAAAACAATTCCTTTCAGGTACTCTGAGTAACTTTTAAGCAACATTAAAAAAAAGGTTCAGGGCTTGCCTGGTGACGTAGTGGTTAAGAATCCGCCTGCCAATGCAGGAGAAACGGGTTCGAGCCCTGGTCCGGGAAGATCCCACATGCCGCGAAGCAGCCAAGCCAGTGCACCACAACTACTGAGCCCACATGCCACAGCTACTGAAGTCCGTGTGCCTAGAGCCCGTGCTCCGCAACAAGAAGAAGCCACCACAATGAGAAGCCCGCGCACCGCAACGAAGAGTAGCCTCTGCTCACCTCAACTAGAGAAAACCCGTGCACAGCAACGAAGACCCAACACAGCCAAAAATAAATAAATTTAAAAAAAAACAAAAAAAAGTTTCAGCCTTCTTTAATACCAATATTTTGCACAACTTAAGATACAGCCATTGAGTTTAGCATTCCAAAGGAAAAAAAAGTAAAAGGAAAAAAGGAGAATAGTAACTTATCAGGAAGCTTATGTACTTAATAAAGTTTAGTTTGTTTTGGAGTCTTTAAAAAAAATTAGGCCCAGAATTTAATTATCCTAATTACCATCCCAATCAGATATCTCTATGTGTGGATTCTAGATAAGATAAAATATTTTGAACTAATACATGTAAACCCATTGATTGGACTGTTTGTTTGGAATCTGTTTTACTGGGTTTAGATAAGGAAAACTTCAATAAAGCTAACTATATACTGAGTTCCACTGATTAAAAATGCAGTTTTAAAAACTCTGCTTTTGTGGTAAATTTCTGGACAAATCATAAAAGCACAACATCATAGATATTGTACTGTTCACAGGTACTTGTTGGAGAAGTGAAGTGCTTGTATTTAAACTATCAAAATTCTGACCTTTCAAAATAGGTTTTCTAAAACAATTTTTTTTGAAAATCAGCATTTGCTTTTAAACTCTTAAAATGTCAATTTAAAAAAATCCTTACAGATAAATCTTAAAGTTATTCCTTTCAGTCTCAATTATTTTTTTACTTTTAACTATATATTGAACACAGAATCAGTTTCTAAGTAAATGTCTAATGAAAAAGTTTCAATGTAAAATAATACTAGGCAATCTAATATAACTTGTATAGAAAAGTCTGAGTGTGATTTATCAAAATTCAGAATTAAATTTCTATAATAGTTGAAAAACTTTCAGTCTCTTCTTACTATTCAAAATCTGCAACTTCCTGTGAGACTAGAAAGTCAGCAGAGAAGATCAAACAGACTTAAGCACTGCCCAACTTCTTCTAAAGTGATGAAGAACTCTTCACTTCTAAAGTGATGAACTCTAGGACTTCCCTGGTGGCGCAGTGGTTGAGAATCTGCCTGCCAATGCAGGGGACACGGGTTCGAGCCCTGGTCTGGGAAGATCCCACATGCCGCGGAGCAACTAGGCCCGTGAGCCACAACTACTGAGCCTGCGCGTCTGGAGCCTGTGCTCCGCAACAAGAGAGGCCGCTATAGTGAGAGGCCCGCGCACCGCGATGAAGAGTGGCCCCCCGCTTGCCGCAACTAGAGAAAGCCCTCGCACAGAAACGAAGACCCAACACAGCCATAAATAAATAAATAAATAAATAAAATTTAAAAAAATAATAAATAAATAAAAATAAAGTGATGAACTCTTATCCTACTCAAGTAGTCATCTTGAGTAACAAGGGAGTTTCTCAGTCTGTTCTCTGGATTAAATAGACACGATTCCACCGTCTGTATGCTTCAGCCCACAGATTTCTTTTGTGGGCCATTTCCAGAGGATGGAGTAACTTCATGAATTGAGCATTCACTTGGCAAAACTTCAGCTCCTGGATCAACTTCATCACAGTGGTAGTTAACAGCTGTATAATCCACAGGAATAACGTTAACTCCTTTGTTCCCCAGTAGGCCACTGAGGTGGCATCTGATAATTATAAACCCACAGCTGATATCTGGTCATAACCTGAACTGGTGAATTTGGTTTTTTTGTTTGTTTGTTTGTTTTCTTTTTTTTTTTTTTAATCAGTCATCAATTTTATAGACATCATTGTATACATGTCAATCCCAATCGCCCAATTCAGCACACCACCATCCCCACCCCACCGCGGTTTTCCCCCCTTGGTGTCCATACGTTTTGAACTGGTGAATTTGGATAAGGAGGATAAGCCTGAACACACTGATTCATTGTGGTTGGAGACTGCATGTAAGTTTCAGTGTTGGGATTATTCCAGTGTTTGGATTACACTGAAACTGTGGTGGAGGAGGAGGATTAAAAACCAAAGGACGTGGCTGTACGTGATAAGCACTTAAAGTTTGTCTGCTGATTGCGGGGCCCAGTTTCAGCTTTTTACCGTGGAAGTTTATCTGTGATTCTACTATCTTCTGCACATCCATGTCATTATAAAATGAAACAAATCCATAGCCTTTGGACACACCAGTTCAGTCCGTGATTATCTTCACTTCTCTTACTGAACCATATCTAGCAAAGAAACTTGTAATTTCGGTTTCATCCATCCTAACATCAATTCCACCACCAAAAAAAAAAAGGTATTTGGCATGATTTTGCCTTCTGGTAAAACATAGCCTTGGCTGGTCGTAGTTGATGAAGGCTGGGTGCTGGCCTCTCTGGAGGTGGTTGAGTTTGGAGTCTCAGGATTTGCAGCCTCAGGATGGCGGCAGCCAGGGTTCCGGCAGAGGGGCTTGAGGAGGGGCAGGGGCTGCTGTTAGGCCTGCTCGGGCCCGCCGCCTGGCTTGACTGGGCAGAGGCGGACGAGCGAGGACAGTCAGAGACGGGTGGCGAGGCCAAGGGGCACAGGCGGACTCCCTTGGCCTTTTCCTTAGGATCACCTGTTCTAGATGGAAAATTCTTTAAGGCCTGGATCAGATCATATTTTCTAGGCTGTCAGTACTAAGTTCATCCTAGTGGAGCCAGAGTTCTAACCAGTCCAGGGGAGAGTGTTAATGGAGGGCGGTGGTATTGATATTTGACATCATTAATTGATATTTGCTATCATAATCATTATTATGGTACTGATATCATTATCCTATTCTCTACCTGATTCTCTACCTCTCATACCTGATAAAGCAGGGAGGAAGCATTTGCACATTCTGACGGGTAATTGGAAAGGTGGCCTGAGTAAACAAAATACATAACAACGAGTGTGGAGTCATTTGGGAATCCCTAGGATTAGCTCTGTCCTGCTGAGCCAGATCCTTTTCCCAGATACTTCAGCATTTTGTTAATAGCTCAGCACTGCAACTGTCATGGAAAGGAAACGAGCTTTTGCCATCCACTCTGGTGAGAAGCCACTGGCGTGTTTTACCCGCTTCCTGCATGTTCATTAGGGAATGTGACACTCCAGCCACCAAGCAGCCCCGACACCTCCTGGAAACACTTTTTGCTTCCTCTGCAATGCAGCTCTAAGCTGTCCTTTGAGCATTTGGCCTGCTGCTTGCTCTTGGAGCTCTGAGAGTTTCCTGGTGGGAGCTGATGAGTTTTCTGAAGAGCCGTGTGTGTGTGTGTGTGTGTGTGTGTGTGTGTGTGTGTATTCAAAGACATATCTATGGTACTAAATCAAATAGCAAAGAAAGATTTATAATGAAAAGTAATAGTCTTCCACTCCATCCTTCCCCACTCTTCAAACATCACTTCTGACGGTTTACCTCCCAAACCATAAACAGTACGGTTGATTTCTTACCTTAGAGGTATCTGTTGACTCCCTGCTATGAAAAACAAGCATTTAGCTCTTTTCCCCCCTCATTCTGCATTCCATCCTCCTCTCAAATTTTTAATAAATGCATTGGTAATTTTAGTTATTTTCATCACTTTTGCAAATTTAAACAATATACGAAAACCTCTATTTCTTGCTCCCTGAGCTGCAGACAGTGTCTTACTTTTGCATCACATAAAACTAGACTATGAAGCGACCATGTCTTGCACCTCCTCACCCACCCTGGTCTCCCAACTCTGTACTAGCTACACCTTGGCATTTGCAATGGCAAGATTAGTAACCTTAACATTCTGTTTAGTCCTTTGCTGAAAACAAGTAAGTGACATTTATGTTACCATTATTATGTAAATATTCTTTATTGTAGAGCCAAAAAAAAAAAAGCTATGGGTCCAAAATAAACCCTGGGCCACTCATTCTAAGCAAAGTAAGTCAGAAAGAGAAGGACAAATACCATATGATATCACTTATGTGTGGAATCTAAAATATGACACAAATGAACTTATCTATGAAACAGAAACAGACTCACAGACATAGAGAACAGACTTGTGGTTGCCAAGGGTGAGGGGGTGTGGGAGAGGGTCAGACTGGGAGTTTAAGATTAGCAGATGCAAAATATTATATATAGAATGGATAAACAACAAGGTCCTACTGTATAGCACAGGGAACTATATTCAATATCCTGTGATAAACTGTAATAGAAAAGAATATGAAAAGAATATATATATGGGGGCTTCCCTGGTGGCACAGTGGTTGAGAGTCTGCCTGCCAATGCAGGGGACGTGGGTTCGAGCCCTGGTCTGGGAGGATCCCACATGCCGCGGAGCAACTAGGCCCGTGAGCCACAATTACTGAGCCTGCGCATCTGGAGCCTGTGCTCCACAACAAGAGAGGCCGCGATAGTGAGAGGCCCGCGCACCGCGATGAAGGGTGGCCCCCACTTGCCGCAACTAGAGAAAGCCCACGCACAGAAACGGAGACCCAATACAGCCATAAATAAATAAATAAACAAATTAATTAATTAATTAATTAATTAAAAGAATATATATATATATATGTATATGTATAACTGAATCACTTTGCTGTACACCTGAAACTAACACAACACTTTAAATCAACTATACTTCAATTAAGAAAAAAAAAAGGAATGCCTTCTTTACTCCAAGATCTGTGAGCCCTTCTCATCTGAAGTTAACTTTAGGAAATCTCTTCCTCTTCTTTTTTCTTTTAATAAAATTTCATCCTCCAACCCTGTCCATCCCCACTCTGTGGTCTTTGTTCTCTATATCCAGACCTGGTTGAACCTCTACATTTCTCATTTCATTTCATTCATTTATTTGTTTGTTTACTTATATTTATTGTCAGTGCCCGTGGCTTCACATTCTGAAATATTCATGACTTTAGTAGCCTAGGCTTTCTGTTGCTGTTTCTTATTTTAAATAAATATTTTATTTTATTTTATTTATTTATTTTCTAGTTATACCGCATGGCTTGCAGGATTTTAGTTCCCTGACCAGGGACTGAACCGGCGCCCTCAGCAGTGAAAGCACAGAGTCCTAACCACTGGACCTTCAGGAAATTCTCTAAAAATGTTATTTTAGAACAGTAAAGGAAATCATAAACAAAACGAAAAGCAACCTAAGGACTGGGGGAGGGATAAATTAGGAGGATGGGATTAACAGATACGCACCAGTATATACAAAATAGATAAACAACAAGGACCTACTGTATAGCACAGGGAACTCTATTCAATACCTTGTAATCACCTATAACGGAAAAGAACTGGAAAAATATATATATATGTATAACTGAATCACTTTGCTGTACACCTGAAACTACCACAATATTGGAAATCAACTATATATTCAATTAAAAATCATTCTGAGAATACTAATTATAATTTTTGAGCATTTTATGTTCCTAAATAATATTTGTTTGCTCTAGAGTCAGTCCTTCAAAGGGGACCAACCTAAGGAATCACCTATTACTTTGGAGAAAGTAGAGCCGTGGGTCTTCACTATCAGAATTTGTTCTTTGGCAAAGACCTGAGGCCATGTCTCCTCATTGTGAATTTAGGTCAGCGTGCTTCGTGTACGAGGATGCATGCATTTCAGCCTCATCTTCAGTGGGAGGCTGACCAGGGCTCTGTGAGCAAAAGAGACATCCCTGGACATCACCCAAGTCCCTTGTCCAAGGGCAGCTTCTAGGCTCCCCCAGGGGCACTAACCACAGAACTGTGCAGCCCCTTGACTCTTTCCTGAGGAAGATTTCTCTAAGAAAAGGGTTCCCCTCCCCAACTTTCCCCAGAGCCTGGAGAAGCCTCTGAGGTGGACAAACTGAAGGAGTGGGATGTAGGAGCCCAACACTTTGCCCGAAATCCTGCAGAAGGAAAGCAACCGGTGTGCCCCACAGAAGCCTGAAGAGGCAGTGAGATTGCGAATGAGACTCGGGGCTGAAACTGACATGCTGTTTGCAAAAGAGCACAGCGCAGCCCTTGCCCCTTAACCTGCTCGCGACCACTTACAGCGGGCAGCCTCTCAGAGGAAGATGTTGCTATTGCCATATCTTAACATGGCCTGTTACTGGGTATCTATAAACAGAATAATACTTTTTTTTTTCAAAGCCTTCAGAGTCCTTGCAAGAAGGAAGGCTCCAGCTGGAGTGGGTGGGATGACCTCTGCCAGGCGGTCTGGGGACAGGACCCTGAGGCCAAAGCCCTAAGGCGGGTCTCTCAGTCCTGAGGACTTGTTTGCCTTGTCCCGGAATGAGAAACCATCTCCCTCTGAGGGAGGCCAGAGGAGGGAGGCTGAGGGAGGCTGAGCCCCTGCCACCCCTTTGGGCCTACGTAGGAGAATGCCAGGAAAGAGAAACAGGGGAAGGGTGGAGGGAGGAGTTTCACAAAGGATGCAGCAGAGATGGGCCCTTGCTTCTGTGGTCCCCTATTCCTTCCTCTGCCTTCATCACATCACCGTGGCTGCTTCTTTTTTTTTTAATTTTATTTATTTATTTATGGCTGTGTTGGGTCTTCGTTTCTGTGCGAGGGCTTTCTCTAGTTGCGGCAAGCGGGGGCCACTCTTCATCGCGGTGCGTGGGCCTCTCACTGTCGCGGCCTCTCTTGTTGCGGAGCACAGGCTCCAGACGCGCAGGCTCAGTAATTGTGGCTCACGGGCCTAGTTGCTCCACGGCATGTGGGATCTTCCCAGACCAGGGCTCGAACCCGTGTCCCCTGCATTGGCAGGCAGACTCTCAACCACTGCGCCACCAGGGAAGCCCCCGTGGCCGCTTCTTAATTTGTGAACAGTGGGAGGGAAGTTTAGAACTTTCTGGAGTCCAGCCTCAGCCGATGTGAAACGTGTCCAGCCAGACCCCAGAGGTCTTGGCATATCAGCTTCCTGCCTCCCAGAGGCTGAAGCCCTGTCAAGAGGGCAGAGCCCCCTTCAGGAAAAGCATTTATGAGGAGCGCAGGAAAATCAACCCTGGAACCCCTAATGGTGCCGCCTTTGCTCCGAAGGAACGAGACTGAGAGCAGACCCTGTGGCTCCAAGATCCCGGTCCAAAGGCTCAGCGCCCATCGTTTACATCTACCTGGGGCTCCTGCCATCACATACATTCCATTTCTACCCTCACAACAATGGGGGCCTTTGAGAAGGAAAACTGAGGCCAAAACACACAAACTAATATCACCCAAGGCCATGAGGCTGAATGTCAGGGACACCACTGGGATTTGAACGCAGGCCCCCTGACCAGGGTAGGCTGTGCCCACAGCACCTTAATCTCATGGGTAAACAATCTCTTAATCTCAGTAGGTGGGCCGCTTCTTGCCAGCCAGCTCATCCCATCCGCAGTTCATTCATTCAATCAACATTCACTGAGCACCTATCAATCACCAGACACCTCAGGGCTGGGGAGACAAAGACAGGGTCCCAGCAGTAGGAAGTCCACCCTTAGTAAACAGACAGCTGCACGGGGTGATAAGTGTGGCTGGGCTGAGGTGAGGCTAATGTGGATTCTCCCCAGCTTCCCAGTGAGCAGTCGATGTCCGATTTCCCTTCCTCTGGGGTTTGGGACACTTCCATGCTGACTGGCAGAGGTAGCCCTGCCATCCACTGAGCTTTGGGGTTGGAAAAGGCCCTGGCACAGTGACTCACGGCTGTGATTCCTTATGACCTGTCTGTGCCACAGCCTTGACTACAAAGCAAGTGTCATTCTTGACACGCCAAGGATACTGGCCAGGCTGCCTGTAGGCCCGTTAATGTGACCAGGCTTGGCAACAGTGTCCATGAACTGTGCTCAAGGCACCTGAAGAAATACGACAGGGCCTAAAAGAAAGAAGGGTGATGAGTCAGGGAATGCGTGGCTGAGACCCAAATCAGACCCAAATCCTCTTCGCGCAGCAGGAACCCTTCCCTGCTTCTGAGTGGCCCCAGCGCCTGCTCCCAGACCGAGCCCAGCTCTACCTTGTCACAAGTCAGGTGGCCTTGAGCTGCTCTCTGTGCCTTAGTTTCCACATCTACTGAATAAGGAGGATGACAATAGAGCCTTCATTGTAGGGTTATTTGAATTAGTATTTGTTAAGCACTGAAACAGTTCCCAGGACATGGAAAGCACTATGGAAGGGCTTTTTAAAAAAAATAAAAGAAGGGATCCAAGAGGCAGTGGCCCCATTACCTTCAGCCAAGATCCCATCCATGGAGCATGGAGCAGTCGAAAGAGGACAGGCTTAATCAACAGGAAGGTAGCACTGTTGGTGGAATGTAAATTGGTGCAGCCACTGTAGAAAACAGTATAGAGGTTCCTCAAAAACAAAAATAGAGCTACCGTATGGTCCTGAAATCCCACTCCTGGGTATATATCCAGAGAAAACTATAATTCGAAAAGATACATGCACCCCAATATTCACAGTAGCACTATTCACAATAGCCAAGACATGGAAGCAACCTAAATGTCCATCAACAGATGAATGGATAAAGAAGATGTGGTATATATATATATATATATACACAGTGTATATGTATATATAATATTCCATTGTGTATATATATGCACAATGGAATATTACTCAGCCATAAAAAAAGAATGAAATAATGCCATTTGCAGCAACATGGAAAGATCTAGAGCTTATCTTACTAAGTGAAGGAAGTCAGAGAAAGACAAGTAGCATATGATATCACTTACATGTGGAATCTAAAAAATGATACAAATGATACAAATGAACTTATTTACAAAACAGAAACAGACTCACAGACATAGAAAATAAACTTATGGCTACCAAAGGGGAAAGGTGGGGGGATAAATTAGGAGTTTGTAATTAGCAGATACAAACTACTATATACAAAATAGATAAACAACAAGGACCTACTGAATAGCACAGGGAACTATATTCAATATCTTGTCATAAACTATAATGGAAAAGAATCTGAAAAAGAGTATATATCTGAATCACTTTGCTGTATACCTGAAACTAACACAACATTGTAAATCAACTAACTTCGGTAAACAAAAACAAACCCAAAAAACAGGAAGGTAGCATTATTCAGGCACCAAATTAGTAAAGACTTCTTTTGAGAAGTTAATAGTCAATGTTGCAGAGAGCAGTGAGAAGGTGCCAGGTGCATTTACAGGTGCCACCTTTTCAGCAGTAATTTGGTCATATGTATCAAGGGCCTTAAAGATATTCATAAACTTGCCCCAGTAAGTCTCCTTTTAAATGAATCTGTCCCACAGAGATAATTTGAGATTTAGACAACAGTTGAAACACAAAGATTTTCTACAGCATTTCATACAATTACCAAAAACATTAAGAAAATGAAAATGCCCAACAGAAGAAAGATAAATACACAAAATAGATTGTTAAATAGTCATTAAAAACCATGTTCAGAAGAATTTTAAATGGCGTAAAGAAAGCCCACACTATGCAATAATGTCAGTTAAAAAGGGATATGTATCATCATTAAAATGTATGATTTCATGCTGGAAAGGGTGTGGAGAAAAGGGAACCCTCCTACACTGTTGATGGGAATGTAAATTGGTGGAGCCACTATAGAAAACAGTATGGAGGGTCCTTAAAAAACTAAAAATAGAGTTATCATATGAGCCAGCAATCCCCCTTCTGGGCATATATCCAGACAAAACTATAATTTGAAAAGATGCATGTGCCCTGATGTTGATAGTAGCACTATTTACAATAGCCAAGAGGTGGAAACAACCTAAATGTCCAACAACAGATGAATGGATAAAGGAGATGTGGTACATACATACAATGGAATATAACTCAGCCATAAAAAAAGAATGAAATAATGCCATTATCATACTAAGTGAAGTAAGTCAGACAGAGAAAGACAAATACCATATGATATCACTTGTATGTAGAATCTGAAAGATAACACAAATGAACTTATCTACGAAACAGAAACAGAAACTGACTCATGGACATAGAGAACAGACTTGTGGTTGCCAAGGGGAAGGGGGTACAGGAGAGGGTTGGGTTAGGAGTTTGGGACTAGCAGATGCAAACTATTATTTATAGAATGGATAAACAATAAGACCCTACTGTATAGCACAGGGAACTATATTCAATATCCTGTAATAAACCGTAATGGAAAAGAATATGAAAAAAATAAAATGTATGATTTCAGTCAACACACACAGAAGAAAAAAAAAAGGAAATTTACCAATGTGTTAACAATGATTACTACTGAGCTGAAGAAATCTGGGTGATTTTTAGTATCATCTTTATATTTCTTCTGTATTTTCCAGAATTTCTGAAGGCTTTTTTTTAGTAATCAGAAAAATGAGATTTTTGTTTTGCTTTGCTTTGTTTTTAATGCACAATCTCTGTAGTTAAAACAGATAAATTCTGACGATAACCTGCCTGCTTAGGAGCTTGGGCAAGTTATTTAAGCACTCTTGATAACTCGGTTTGATCCACCACAAAATGGGGGAAAGAATAACCTACTTCATGAAGACTGGAGGATGAGAAAATGAAGTAAAGCCAGCACCTGCGGTTCCGTCCACCACACCTTACGCCAGGGGGGTGCTGCTGGGGAAGAGTCCCATCCTCCCTTGGGATGTCAGAATAGACCTTCTGAGAGTTTACAGACTGGCTTTGCTGACCTTACAATTTTGAAAAACATTCAGAAGGAAGTGCTTCTTGGCTGCATAAGCTATATTCATTAACCCACACAAAGAAATTTCCTTCCAAGCATTCGATTGAAAGAGCGTTCGTAAAACGGTCTTGCAGACAAAAGTTGTCAAGAGCTGTTCAAGGGTTGGGGATTGTTGTTGGTAAGAATTGGGTGACACATTGGAATATTTTTCAGCCACAAAAAAGAAAATCCTGCCATTTGAATAAGTGGGATGGAGCTGAAGGACATTATGCTAAGCAAAATAAGCAAGACACAGAAAGAGAAATACCACATGATCTCACTTTATGTGGAATCTAAAACAGTCAAACTTGTAGAAGCAGAGAGAAGGATGGTGGTTGCCGGGATGGGGGGAGGGGGAAGTGGGGTGATGTTGGTAAAAAGTACAGCGTTTCAGTTATGCAAGATTAATAGGTTCTGGAGACCTAATGTACTGCATGGTGACTATAGCTAATAATACTGTATTGTATAACTGATATCTGCTAAGAGGATGTAGCTTAAATCTTCTCCACACACACACATACAAATGGTAAGTACATAGACGTGATAGATATGTTAATTAGCTGGATTGTGGTGATCATTTCACAATATATAAGTACATCAAAACATCAAGTTGTATCCCTTAAATATATACAATTTTTCTATGTCAGTGATATCTCAATAAGGCTGTTTTAAAAAAAACAAACCCCCCAAGTCCTAATACCCCCAACTCCTAATACCATCACACTGAGGGTTAAGGCTTGCACATATGAATTTTGGGGGGACACAGTTCAGTCCACAGCTGTTCTTACCGCGATCCCAGAACACAGTGCATTTTACAAGTACCAGTTCGGCAGTTCTTCACCACGACCCTCTCAGGAAGGTGCTGTCATTACCCCCACTTCACAGATGAGGAACCCGCGGCACAGAGTGGTGAGCAACTTGTTAGTAACTTGGGGCTGAGAAGTAAACTCAAGCCATCTGGTTCTAGAGGGAAGGGGGAAGAGCTGAGAAGGTGAAGTATAGAACACTTGGAGAGAAAATGAAAGTGCGTATCTGGGGTCTAATTTAGGGAGACAGGGAGTCAGGTCTCTGTGAGGAGCTGACATTTTATACGGTACATGGAGAATGAGTAGGCTTTAGCCAGGCAGGGCAGTGGAAAGAGAGGCTACCTGCTCCAGGCTGGTGACTCACTGCTCCCCACTCTTACTTTTAAGCTGAAAACACCCAAACAGCCAGATTTTTTTTTAAGGTTTTTTTTAAAAATTTATTTTTGGCTGTGTTGGGTCTTATTGCTGCACGCGGGCTTTCTCTAGTTGCGGCGAGCGGGGGCTACTCTTCCTTGCAGGGCACGTGCTTCTCATTGCGGTGGCTTCTCATTGCGGAGCATGGGCTCTAGGCACGTGGGCTCAATAGTTGTGGCTCACGGACTCTAGAGCACACGCTCAGTAGTTGTGGCACACGGGCTTCGTTGCTCCGTGGCATGTGGGATCTTCCTGGACCAGGGCTTGAACCCATGTCCCCTGCATTGGCAGGCGGATTCTTAACCACTGCGCCACCAGGGAAGTCCTCAAACAGCCAGATTTTTGATGATCATTTTGAAACTTGAAAATGGGGTGGGGGGATAAAATTAATTGTACCTATAATCCTACAATTTTCATTCCTCCGTTTATTCCCTTACAATTTGGATCCATATATACCCCAAATTTTAGTAGATAATCTATACCCAAGTTTGATGGATTTTGTTTTTGTGTTTGTTTGTTTGTTTAATTTATTTTTTTAACACCTTTATTGGAGTATAATTGCTTTACAATGGTGTGTTAGTTTCTGCTTTATAACAAAGTGAATCAGCTATACCTATACATATATCCCCATATCTCCTCCCTCTTGCATCTCCCTCCCACCCTCTCTCCATCATTTTTAAGACTGAATAATATTTTGTTGTCTAGACCACATTTGCTTTGTCCATTCATCTATTGATGGACATTTGGGTTGTTCCCTTGGCTATTGTGGACATGGAGGTGCAGATAGCTCTTTGAGATGGATTTTGTTTTTAATTTAATAGAATTTCATACTCTTCCCTGTTTTATGTAGTTACTGTACTCATCATTTTGATTGCTCCATGTTATCGTCACATGGGGACACCATAGTTTGTTTCCAGTTTTCGCTGTTGGAAGCACTGCTATTATAAACATCTCTATGCATGCAGCACTTTTCTTCTTTTTACTGACAGGAGGCAGGTGTACATTTATAGGTGGTACTGGCATTTTTGATGCTCTGTTTGCCCACTTGCCCTCCAAAGGAATGCTCACATTTTCTAAGTCTCCGGCAATGAAATGAGTGTATCTGTTTCCCAGAATTCTCAAGAGTGCAGGGGATTTTCAAAGTAGATTTCTTGAGTAGCTATCACTATAATAGCACCTCAGGATTGTTTAAGTTGTCCTTCCTTATAATTTTAGTTATTTTTCATATTTAGTGTTTTATTTCTTCTGGACTCTCTTATGTTGAAAAAGGATAATTTTAGACATCAGTTGCAGAAAATATCAAGAGGTAATATCCTCACTTATATCTGGAGGGGCAACTTGTCTTTAAAGTTTTTCATGGATCCCCTAGAGCTCATCTAAGACCTAAGATGGTGGCGTTTGCATAGGGTTAAGCACTGCAGGCATACCAGATGTGGAAAGGTGGCGAAAGGACAAATCTACTAAGGAATGTCCAGGAAACTCGCTGATATTTGTGTTGTGATTTTTAAAAACTTTAAACAGTACAGCTGAGGGACTTTCCTCGTGGTTCAGTGGCTAAGATTCCACGCTCCCAATGCAGGGGGTCTGGGTCCGATCCCTGGTCAGGAAACTAGATCCTACATGCCACAACTAAAGATCCCGCATGCCACAACTAGAGAGTCCGTATGTCGCAACTAAGACCATGTGCAGCCAAAAAACAAACAAACAGTAAAGTCGAAGCCCCCCTCTTCATCACACGTCACAAGAGACGGATTGAAGGAGATTTTGCTATGATTTATGTCAGGGAGTGTTCTGCCTATGTTTTCCTCAGGGAGTTTTGTGGTGTCCAATCTTACATTTGGGTCCTTGGTCCATTTGTAGTTTATTTTTATTTATGGTGTTCGGGAATGTTCTGGTTTCATTCTTTTGCGCTTAGTTGTCCAGTTTTCCCTGCACTGCTTGTTGAGGATACTGTCTTTTCTCCATTGTGTATTCTTGCCTCCTTTGTCATAGATTGATTGACCATGGGTGTGTGGTTTGTTTCTGGGCTTTCTATCTTGTTCCATTGATGTACCTGTCTGTTCTGTGCCAGTAGCATGCTGTTTTTATTACTGTAGGTTTGTGCTGTGGTCTGAGGTCAGGGAGCCTGATTCCTCCAACTCCATTCTTCTTTCTCGGGATTGCTTTCACTATTCAGGGTCATTTGTGTTTCCATACAAATTAAAAACATTTTTGTTCTAAAATAAAACATTAAAAAGTAAATTCTTTCACAGAATTAAGACAGCATGGTGTTGGTAGGGATAGACGGTACAGCAATAGAACAAAAGAGAGAGTCAGAAACAGACCCATGAATGTATGAACACTTGATTTATCACGAATGTACAACAGCATTGTAATAAAGAAAGAATGTTCTTTTCAACAAATAGTGCCATATCATTGAAGTATCCATATGGAAAAAAGTAAATTCGTATCCTTATCTCACATCATACACACAAATCAATTCTTTTTTTAAATTTTTAATTAATTAATTAATTAATTTTATTTTTGGCTGTGTTGGGTCTTCATTGCTGCACATGGGCTTTCTCTCGTTGAGGTGAGCGAGGGCTACTCTTTGTTGTGGTGCGTGTGCTTCTCATTGTGGTGGCTTCTCTTGTTGCAGAGCATGGGCTCTAGGCGCACAGGCTTCAGTAGTTGTGGTACGTGGGCTCAGTAGTTGTGGCTCCCAGGCTCTAGAGTGCAGGCTCAGTCGTTGTGGCGCACGGGCTTAGTTGCTCCGCGGCATGTGGGATCTTCCCGGACCGGGGATTGAACCCGTGTCCCCTGCAATGGCAGGCGGATTCTTAACCGCTGCACCACCAGCAAAGTCCCTCAATTCTTTTTTTTAATTGAAGTATAGTTGATTTACAATGTTGTGTTAATTTCTGCTGTACAGCAAAGTGATTCAGTTATACATATACATACATTCTTTTTTTATATTCTTTTCCATTATGGTTTATCTCAGGATATTGAACATAGTTCCCTGTGCTATACAGTAGGACCTTGTTTATCCATTCTATATGTAATAGTTTACATCTGCTAACCCCACACTCCCAGTCCATCCCTCTCCCTATCAAACCCTCAGATCAATTCTTGGTGGATTATGGACCTAAATGTGCGAGGCACAACTAAAAAATTTTTAGGAGAGAACATAGGGTTTATATCTCAATGAACGTAGGGTAGGGCAAGATTCCTAAGACACATAAGACACTAAAAGAACTATCATAAAAGAAAAGATGGTTCAATTTGACTATATTAAAATTGGAGATGTTTACTTATCAAAGATATTTTAATTAAACAGAAACAGAAAAGAGTTAACCACAAAGGAAAAAAATTGATAAGTTAGACTATATTAAATTTAAGATTTCCATTCCTCAAAAGCCACCACTGAGTGAAAAATCAAGCCAGAGAGTGGGGGAAGATATTCACAAGTCATATATTTGACAAAGGACTTGTATTCAGGATATAGAAAGACTTCCCAAAAGTCAGTAAGGAAAGGACAATAAGACAAGAACAGACAATCCAACAGAAAAATGGGCAAAAAACCAGAACAGGTGTGTCACAGAAGAGGCTATCCAAATGGCCAATAAACATATGAAAAGATGCTCAATTCATCATCAGGGAAATACAAGTTAAACCACAATACAATACCAGCATCCTCTCACTGTAATGAAAAAGACAAAAAGTACCAAGTGTTGGTATTTCTCCCAGTGTCTCCTAAAGAGGAAGATATACACATCCTGTGACCAGCATAGGTGTATACCCAACAGAAACGTATCCTGGTGCTCAACAAAAGCACGTACGAGAATGTTCACAGCAGCACTATTTGTAATGCCTCCAAACTGGAAACTATCCAAATGTCCATCAATCATAGAATGGATAAACTGTCATGTAATAGACTGCCATAATGCAACAAACATGAGTTCATAACAACTGCCCAAATCAATGCACTGAATCCCACACACAAGCACACACCAAAGAGAACTTTCCTCATCTCCCATGTACGTAAGTCAGGATAGTGGTTACCTTGGAGGGGTGGTGACCAGAGGCGGCATAAAGGGGCTTTGGGGATGCTGGTGATATTGATTCTCAATCTGGATGCTGGTCACACAGTTCATTTGTAAAAAATTCACATTGTACTGTATGATGTATTCACTGTTCTGTTTGTATGTATGTTATATTCAATGATGTATGAATAATGTATGTATATTTATTTTAAGACCCCATTAATGAAAAGGCAAGCTGAGAGTAGGAGGAGATATTTGCAACACAGAAAAAAATATGCCGGTACATATATCACTTAACTCTGCCAGCATGTTAAATTAAGGGCTTTTCCTTTTAAGATCTCTTCATCCTTCTCTAACTATGCATTTTTATGTGTTTCTATAGATATGTGTAATTTGAAAATAAATTATTTTTTGTGTTTATTGAACAGATTTTCCCTCATTACAAACTTTTAAATGCAGATGAGTGGAAATTCTGCTCTTTCTCTGGGGAAATTTTTCAAATAATTTATTTATGTTGTTCTTGGTTTCTTTCTTCCTCTAGTTAAAAGATTTGATATATTTCTTTTTAAAGCTCTTTACCCGATATTCTCAGCTTCTCTCCCTCCCTACATCGTCACAAAGTGCTAGGAAGTCAGGAGGAGACACACGCTGTCAGCATGCCCCACCTTGATTTGACAGAAGGAGAAACTGAGACCTTCAGTCCAGCTACATGATCAGGAGGCTGTGGGTACAAGGAAGAGAGGGAGAAAACCTGGGTTCCTAACAGTCAAGTGCATCCCCTTGCAAGGTCACAACCACCTTCTAATATCAGTACTTTTATAAAAGCGCATTTAGGACAAGTGAGCAAGTGACACTAAATCACGGCAGGTCACGCCCCCTGCAGACAGCCCGACAGCACCCATTCAGCCAGGCGCTCATCAGAGCATCTTTACTGAGCCCACGGCAGTGACGCAGACGGCCAGGCCTACATCTTGTGAAGCTCCCATTCCAAGGAGAGGAGACAGACAATAAACAAGCCACCAAAGAAGCCAGATAATGTGAAGGAAGTAAACAGGGTGATGAAAGAGAGAGTGACTGGGGAGGCCTCACCAAGGAGGCAACATCTGGAGTGAGAATGAACCAGCGCCAAGGGAGCAGGGAAGATGATTCCAGGCAGAGGGCAACGTGAGTGTGGGGCTGGGCAAGGGCTTGGCATGTTCCGGGATTAGGAAGCGGCCCGCGTGGCCAGAGCGCAGAGGCCGAGGGGCGGGAGCTGGAGGAGGGCATCCCAGCCGTGGGAAGGCTCTGACTGAGAGCCATGGGAAACCACTGAGGAGTCTTAAGCAAAAAAGGGACATGATCTGATTTGCATTTTAAAAGATAATTCTCATGGATAAACAAAGTGTGGTATACACATACAATGGGATATTATTCAGCCTTAAAAAAGGTAGACATTCTGACACATGCTACAACCTTGAGGATATTATGCTAAGTGAAATAAGCCAGTCACAAAAGGACCACTACTGTGTGATTCCATTTACACGAGGTACCTAGAGTCATCAAGTTAATAAAGACAGAAAGTAGGATGGTGGTTGCCAGGGGCTGGAAGCAGGGGGGATGGGGAATTACCGTTCAGAGTTTCAGTTTGGGAAGATGAAAAAGTTCTGGAGGCGGACCGTGGTGACAGTTGCACAACAATGTGCATGTAATTAATGCCAGTGAAGTGTACACTTAAAAATACTTAAAATAGTAAATTGTATGTTATGTATATTTTACCACAATAAAAGAAAAACATTTTAAGGATAATTCTACCTGCTGTGTAGAGGATGAACAGCAGGGTTGGGGCTTCAGAGACGAAGCTGAGAGGCCTTCGAAGACTAAAGTGCTGAGGGCAGCCTGTCGGAAGGGTGGAGGCCTGACTAGGCAGTGGCCATGGGGGTGAGGAGGAGCGGGCAGATGTGCCGTCCAGGTCATTCCGGACTTGGCCATGGACTGGACTGGGGAGAAGGGGAGGGAGAGAGAGGTCAATATGTCTGTGACCTAACAACAAATGACAATAACAGAATACAAAATGCAGTAACAAGAAAGCATTCCAAAATAAGTTGTACTAGCGTAGTATTTCATTTTCAGAATTGTCTTTAACGTCATTGTATTCAAAAACGATGTATCTTTTTTTCAACAAGAGTTTAAAACCCACACATAAGGCCACTTACAGTCTCCAAACCCGGCCTGTCTCAGCACGCAGGACACTTTATCAGACCCCCGTCCGCAGGGTTGTGTTCCAGTGCGGTCTGGTTCAGGAGCTCAGCCTCTCCTGACTCCCGGCTTTTGTCTGACAGCAGAGGGGAGCAAGTGCAGTCCCAAGCACTAGAAAACACGAGGCACCGTGACGGGTGCTTTAGGGAGACGACCTCGTTGAATCCTGGAGACCACTTTATGAGGCAGGGACTACAGTCCCTATTTTAAAGTAAGGGACTGAGCCTTTAGAGGTTGAATAAGCGGTGAATCTCTGCTGTCTACAGCTGGCAGAATGGGCCCTGCTCACCAGCCAAATGCGACTCTGTCCCACAGCGGCACAAGGTGGATCCTGAGGGCAAGGGGGGCAGGTGGACACTAGGCCACCTCATAGCAAAGGAGGAGGGGGAGGAGGTGTGGACAGGGCCTCACCCTGCAACCCTCTGGGCCCAACAGGGGCAGAGAGTAATCAGGGGTCCTGAGGGCCTGGGCCTTTCTGGCACCTTCTCCTATGGTGGGTGTGTCTGGCGAAGCTGCGTGGGCCTGGCTTAGTGACGCTCCAGGCCGCTCTGCGGAGGGAGCTCCACCTCGTCAGGCTGGGCGCGGGGAGGGTCAACAGGAGAGGCCGGACGGTGGGTGGAAAGAGCGTGGCCTCAAAGTCCTCAGCTTCATCCCCGGCTGGGCATTCTCCAAGCTGTGTGCCCTGGGGCTGGGCCTTTCGTATTTGTAAGCGTTAGTTTCCTGTCTGTAAAACAAGGATGATAACAATATCCTTTGAAGGGTTGTGGTGAGGAGCAAATTAAAGTATTTGAACAGCATTTTCAACTCAGATTGTCTCTTTATTTGGGAAGGCCTGGGAGGGTCTGCTGGAGGTTACGGGGGCAAAGAACAGCAGCTAAGCGTCCCCACCTCAGCCAGCCTTGTCACTACCACTGGACAGGGAAGGATTTTATGAATCATTGTGTGGCATGCACGTGCTACTTCTTAGTAAGAACGCTGTCATTTTATACCCATTTTTTGTCTGGCGTGGAAGATCTTTTAAAACCCAGGCCCCCAGTCGCCTGCCCAGTGACCTGGCCTCGCTCCACCGGATGGAATGAGTCCTCCCTCTTCGTGCTGTGTCGCCTATGAATACGCTTCATTATTGCACCTTCTATGTACTGATAAAAAACTACTATAACCACGTTATAGACACCTACTTTGGCTGCTGGATTTGAGCTCTGTGAGAAAGGCATCCCCAGGGCCGGGGAGAGTAGAGAACAGGGCAGGTGCTCAACGAGTATTTGTTAAATAAAATCGAAATAAACCAAAGTGGCGTTCCAGAAAAGGAGCCATAACATGTTTCATTGTTATAAAAATTATATACATGGGACTTCCCTGGTGGCGCAGTGGTTAAGAATCCGCCTGCCAATGCAGGGAGACGGGTTCGAGACCTGGTCCGGGAAGATCTCACATGCCACAGAGCAACTAAGCCCGTGCGCCACAACTACTGAGCCTGCGCTCTAGAGCCCATGAGCCACAACTACTGAGCCCACATGCCACAACTACTGAAGCCTGCATGCCTAGAGCCTGTGCTCCACAACAAGACAAGCCACTGCAATGAGAAGCCTGCACACCGCAACGAAGACCCAACACAGCCAAAAACAGATAAATAAAAAATTTAAAAATTATATTAAAAAATTATATACATATACACATATATACATAATGGAATATTATTCAGCCATAAAAAAGAAGGAAATCCTGTCATTTTTGACAACATGGATGGACACTGAGGGCATTATGCTAAGTGAAATAAGTCAGACAGAGAAAGACAAATACTGTATGATCCCCCTTATATATGGAATCTAAAACAAAATAAAACAACGACTTGTAGGTACAAAGAACAGATTAGTAGTTGCCAAAAAAAAAAAAAAGTAACCTTATCATAGATCATAGAATATTTAGGGAATATACGAGATTGGGAAGAAGGGGGAGTAATCCATTTTCACATCCCCCAGTGATAATTTTGGTAAACATTAACCCGTATTTCTTTTTTTTTAATATTTATTTATTTTATCTTTATTTATTTGGCTGTGCCAGGTCTTAGCTGCGGCACACAGGATCTTCGTTGCAGTGTGGAGGATCTTTAGTTTTGGCACACGAGCTCTTTAGTTGCAGCACGCAGGATCCCTAGTTGTGGCATGTGGGATCTAGTTCCCTGACCAGGGATTGAACCCAGGCCCCCTGCATTGAGAGGGTGGAGTCTTAACTGCTGGACCACCAGGGAAGTCCCAACCTGTATTTCTTTCCAGTCATTTTTTCCTAGATGTGCTCTGTTTTTACATAATGATTTTGTAATTTATACATGCAATTTTTAAATCTGGCCTCTTTTAACATTACAACTGTTACAATATTTCATTCTTAAATCTCAAGGTCAGTTTTCATTCTTTTTTCCCACTTTGTTCTGGATTATCCATTTTTCCAAAAGTCATGTTTCCAAAATAACAATATAAAGAATTAATGTCTTGAAGCTTTCAAAATTGCTTTACCAATAAACCCTGTTTTTATAAATTGAATCTTATATAGAACTCCAATATACAAAGAGATAACACTTTATTCAAGTAAAATCATTTTCTAAGTCAAAAGCCTGGTATTTGCTTGTGGTAACGTCAGTCGATTCGCACACTAAGGCTATTTAGATGAAGACAAAATTGGAGCCTGGGGCCATATTACAGCCTCTGAGGAGCCACACCCACAGAATCACAGCACCCTGAACACCCTGGGATTCTGTGGCAGCTCCATAGAGAAGGGGACAGACCTGTCAGCTCCCCAGGAGCCTGGCAGATGGGTTTCCCTCCCCATGCCAGGCTGTGACCAGTCAAGATTTCCAGGCAGTTCCAGGAGCCTCCCTAATTCCGCCAAGTGAAAGGAGGAGAGGAAGAGGCATCTCTGAGGAACCCTATCTACCTCAACACTCACATAGGATGACTTGGGGGATTACCTTTTAAACAAAGGCAGCCACTTATCTCTGATTTTCCAGGGCAGAGGCTGGGATTTTGTCCTCCCCACCCCCAGCCTAATTTCTCCCTTCTGTCCCTCTCCTGCAGTCCCCTCTCACTCAATCTGTGGTCGAGGGCTTCCCTGGTGGTGCAGTGGTTAGGAATCCGCCTGCCAATGCAGGGGACACGGGTTCGAACCCTGGTCCCAGAAGATCCCACGTGCCGCGGAGCAACTAAGCCCGTGCACCACAACTACGGAGCCCACGTGCCACAACTACTGAAGCCCGCGCGCCTGGAGCCTATGCTCCGCAACAAGAGAAGCCACTGCAATGAGAAGCCTAAGCACCGCAACGAAGAGTAGCCCCCGCTCGCCGCAACTAGAGAAAGCCCGTGTGCAGCGAGAAAGACCCAATGCAACAAAAAATAAAATAAATTAATTAAAAAAAAAAAATCTGTGGTCGAACCTTCCAACAACCTTTCTGCAGAGATGAGAGAGAAGGAAGAGAAGATGGCATATTTTCTTGTGTCTCTGCGTTTCAGGACAGGAGGCCGGCTCTGCACCAGGCAGAAATAAATATGTCAGAGGTGTACAAAATACAGCTGTACCCGCCTCCCCTAATTTGATTTATAACACAAAAATAAAGCAATTGTTACACAAGGATACTCCAATTCCTCTGGCAGAAAACAACAGCAAATGATTAGGAGAGAGCTGTTTGTTGAGAAGTAGCTCTGGGATATTCAGCAAGCCTGTAAATGATTTATTAACACCTGGTAGAGTGAAAGCTGAAATGCAATACGGGAATCTCAGAATCAGCACGGATAGAGCCTGGCCAAATCCAGGCCAGCTGCACCTGACCCTCTGTCCATCACCTCACCTCGGAGCAGGTTCCCATCCTGCCCCTGCTCCTGCTCACATTTGTTGGTGCCCAGCACCCCCTACTGGCAACAAGAAAAGTCTTTCTTCCTCCAGAAATTGGCAGTGTTTTGTTGCTTGGCAGGCGGTGAGCAACAGAATCCCTTTCTGTAGGGTTGCCCTTCCTGCCCAACTTCAGATTGCTCTCAGATTTTATTTTGATAAAATATTAAGTTCCAGTCATTTTCCACAGCGACCTTCAAAGGCACCTACGTTTACAAGCAAAGGTTTCAAAGGCACTCCATGGGATATGCCATATGATGGATGATGAATACATTTGGAATTCTATGCTTATTGTTTTTATAAAATACATCATATTAGGGCAGTAGTACATTCATTCGTTCAATAAATATTTTTTGAACAGGTTCTATGTACCAGGTACTAGAAAACAGACAAATATTTCTGCCCTGATGGAGCTTCTCTCTATGGGGGGAGGGGGGAGAGGGATATTTAATAAACAAGTAAAATAAATAGCATGAAATTGGTAGTACAAAAAAGAATAGGCAGGAAAGAAAGGTAGGGATGTGTATGGGGGAGGGGTAGTTGCCTTTTTAAATTAGAGAAGTGTGGAGCCACACCTGTGGATATCTGGAGATAGACTGTTCCGGGCAGAGGGAAGTTAGTGCAAAGCTCTGGAAGCAGAGTGTCTTTGGTGTGTTGGGTTTGTCCAAGAAACAGCAAGGACGCCTCCTTGGCCGAGGTGGAGTGAGGCAGGGAGATGAGGTCAGAGAGGGGCGAGGGCACGGACTGTGAAGGGGTTGCGGGGGATTGTAAGCAAGCACTTGGGCTTTTTATTCAGAGGCAGATGGGGCTCTAAATAGATAAGTGACATGATCTGGGGTACACACCCCCAAGTGTTTTACTGATAGACGTGCACAATTAATGTTTGGAAACTATAGGTCTGCAGAATGAACTCTAAAATCAGCCCACCGTTTCTTTTCACTGAGACCCACATTGGAGGAGGCAACCTGAGCTGTCTTGAAAGATGAGAACTTCAACAAGCAGACATGACAGGCCTTCCTAGACTAATCGTCATTCCTATGCTAAACCTCGAAGTGTAGCAAGTGATCTAGTTGGTTAACTGAGGTATCCAGCACTGGGGGCCTTCTCCGTACTGAATGCCCATTTTCATTGAGTATTTGTCTACACTCCTAATTCCTCACTCTCTTCCTTACTAGTCCTGATTCCTTACCTGAATCGGACTTCTCCCCAGAAACAGGTTGACAGACAGATGGCTTAGAGCCAGGGCCTGTGTGCCACAGAGACACCTGGATTCCCCGTGTTCTAGTTCAGACACACAAGGAGTGTCATGAAGTTTAACAGTTGGTACCTTCCTGATTTTGATCAGAGCCAGCCTAGACTTGTTAATACCTGCTATTAAAATATTGGACTTTCTGGGAGGCACTTTTAATTTAGAAAACCCACTAACAGGGGCTGATTCAGGATGGTAATCTGAGAACATACATTTAACTCCTTCTTGCAAACTCCCACTTAAGTCACCAAAGGAATGTAACAAGAAAACTCTGTATTAGTACTAGAAACTGAGGAGAGAGAAAGGCTGCTACCTTCAAATCAAAGTGTGAGCAAGTAAGTGAAATGAGTCAGGCAGAGGAAGACAAATTCACAATCTGACTTATATATAAGGAAAAAAAATCAAGTTCATAAAAAAAAAAAAAGAGAGAGAGAGAGAGAGAGATCAGACTTGTGGTTACCAGAGGTGGAGGGTGGGAGAGGGGGAATTGGAGGAAGATAGTTAAAAGGTACAAATTTATAAGATTAAAAAGTACTAGGCTGTGATAACCTATATAAGAATCTAAAAAAGAATGAATGTATACATATAACTGAATCACTTTGCTGTACACCCGAAAGTAATCAACATTGTAAATCAAAAATCAAAAAAAAATTTTTTAAGTACTAGGGATGTAACGTATGACAGGACTATAGCCAACACTGCTGCGTGGCATGTAGGAAAGTTGTTACGAGTAAATACTAAGAGTTCTCATCACAAAGAGAATTTTTTTTCCTTTTTTCTTTTCCTTTTATTGTATACATTTGGGAAGATGGATGTTAGTTGAACCTATTGTGGTAATCACTTCACAATATATGTAAATCAAATCATCATGCTGTACGTCTACAACTTATACAGTGATGTATGTCAACTATTTCTCAATAAAGCGGGAAAAATAAAAGTGTGAACCATTGGAATGGACCCCAGCAGAAGCTCATTAACATCCCCACCCGTGGACCAGTGAGAGCTGGACAAACTACAGCCACATATAATGACGTCAAGATGGTCAGTCTCTGTTCATTGTGAACCTCCTTACTTCCGGTCTTTAATGCTACAAGGGGCAATTTCAGAATTATGATCTTCTTACTTTGCCAGTCAAGGTCATTTTGCTTTGGGGAGCAGGGTGAGGGCTGCTCACACTTCCACACTCAGTGAAGCAGGGCACAGCTCGAGCTGGCAACTGAAGGGCATCACCATGTCACTTGGGAAAGGGGCACTGACCCAGCCAACTTCATGCTGCCACAACAGAAATTTCTTTGGACATGGCTGCCCAAATCTCGTACACGTCAAAGAACCTCTAATCTGACAAAGTAAACCTCCACTAAATCTAAACTCTCCCCTTCCCCCTGTGAGTGTGCTTTTTAAGATTTGCACAGGTACCCACATAATTTGAAGAAAACGGATTTCAACTACCTGAACTAGAAAAATAATCCTAAGCAACAGAAGAACATACTGTGGCAAACATGAATAAATACCCTTCAGATCCCCTGGTGGAGAGCATCATTGACTGATGGTCCCATTGGCTGCCCCCTGGATCCACCAAGTTCACCCCAGCCTACACTTCCCGGGGACTCTTTCTAGCCAATGAGCATGGTGGGGTACTAAGGCAGGCCCATTCAGCGAGATGCTGGATTCCAACAGATGACTTTGGCTTGAGGACTCTGCATCCGCCTGGCCAAATCTTTCTTGGAACTGTATAGTCCGAGATTCTTCCTATCTCCTTTCTTCCCTCTCCTTCCATGGGTGTCAATCCTAGATCTGAAGCCCCTCCCTACCTTCTCTGGCACCAGCCCCCAGCCCCAGCCCTCAATGAATCTCTTGTATATCTAATCCCATCCTAGCAGACCTAAATGCATGCACATGCAGACATATTAAAAAATCAAAAAATTGTAAAGAAATCAATTTGAGGGATTAGAGGAAAGGTGCCCTTATGAAAGAGAAACAGTAAACATAGAAGACCCTAAGGCATATGCATACCGAGTTTCAAGAGAACATACCCAAAAACAGAAGCATGAAGAGGGACTAATCTGAGAATGAGAAAGATTCTCTAAGGGAAAAGCCTAATTGTTGACAAATACAGGAGGAGTGGTAAACAGCAGATTGGATGTGGCAAAATATCAGGTTCCATGGAAACAGAGCAGAGAATAAAGGCAAGAATCAAATAATAGGAAAATAATGGTCTAAAATTAAAAGGCTAGTCTTCAGACCTCAGAAAGGTTACCCAACACCAAGAAATATTAAGGAAGAGACCACACCTAGAAATAACATGGTGACATTTTAAAATTTAAAGGATAAAGAAAAAGATATAGAGGTATCTATCTAAGGAGAAAAATTCACATTGTACACAATACAAAAGAAAGTCAAAATCAGACAGAAAGCTTCTCTTCTGCAATACTCTATCCCAGAAAACAAAAGCAAATTAAAGGAGAAGATTGTAAACTAAGGATTTGACATCCAGTCATGGTATCACATATGCAAAGTTAACAGAAAAACATTGCCAGGTATGTGAGGGTTCAGAAAGTGCACCACCCATATACTCTTTATTTAAAGAAAAAAAAAAGAAAGAAAGAAATTAAGAATACCAGTAGAAGACAAAAAAATAGTGATAATTAAAGAACTGGCCAGACTATGTAGTATGATACTGGAACATTAATTTGGGCCCAAATAAAAACTGACACATTACAAGGGGAAGGGAAGGGAGTGGAGTGAAGATACAGTAAAAAAAATAGCAACTAATGGAAACCAGGAAAAACAGAGTGGTGTCTCCGTAAGGTTGTTTCTATCATCATGAAACAAGGTAATGTCCAAAATATTCCTGAAAGATAATAAAGAAAAAAACGCACTTCTTTTTGATTCCTTAGGTAACTATTTACTGTCCAGTTTTGCCCAAGGCATTTCATTGAACAGCTGTTTTCTGTGTAATAACCACACTTCTATATAAACAGAGAGCCCCTGGTAATACCGTGAAGGGAATTATGGCAGTGGCTTTCTCCTTTACAGGAACACCGTTTGAAAAATCAGACAAAATCAATAGCTAAGCACGTCTAATAAATGCTGTGCAGAGTTTAGCCCATTACTTTTATGCCTTATGTAATCTTCACAACCCTACCATTATTCCTTTTACAGCTGAACAGACTGATTCCCAGAGAGGTTAAATAATTTTTCCAAAGCCACATAGCTTGTGAAGTGTATGAGCTAGGGCTGGAAATATCTCCAAATCCAAGTTCTCCATCACTACACTAAAATGCTTCATTTTCTCCAGAATAAAAGCACATACACACAAAATTGTGCATATAATTTTACTTGTAGTTTTATAGACAACCCTACTGAGTTGTTAGGAACCATTAATACATGTGTATGAACAATTTCATCACATAAAATCATCCCTTCATAACTCAAAATATATGGACCCTTGCAATTCAGTTTATAAAGATATAGATACACACACATCTGTAATGCAGTACTAGAGGTTCTGCTCCTAATACGGCTGAGCAGCTTCTTTTGGACCAACCCTCCTGTTGTTAATAGGTATAAACTCTGGACAAAATACAAAAAACAACTAACTGAATACACTGGAGAATGACCAGAAGCAGGCAGAGTTCACACTTCAAAGAAAGGAATAGCACTGCGAAAGTCTTCCACTTTTACAGTTTTTAGTCCCTACTCTATACCTTGCCAGGCAGCTAGAACTCTGATGGAAAAATTGCAGAGTATTGTTGATAAGAATTCAGGGAAATCACTGCTGCAGGAAAGTGAGGGAGGAGGTCCTGGAAGGCAGAGCCAGAGTAGGTAAGCCAAAAATTCTGTCTACATTAACTCTGCCCCCTGAACCACACAGGCACAGGGCAGACTCTAAGCAGCAACTGAGATATGAGGTGCTGCCCACCTAGAAAAGGAGTTTAGGGTTTGAGTCCAGCCAAGTTAAATGCCTAATAGGAAACAAACAAAGAGCAATACTCTTGAAGGCATATAACAGAATCCAGAATCTCTGTAACATCATTCACCATATCTAAGATACAACCTAAAACTATTTGACATGTGAACAATCAGGAAAATGAGATCCATTTTCAAGAGATATCAACAAAGACTGAGCCTGAGATGATCCAAGTGTCAGAACAAGCAGACAAGGATTCTAAGGCTGCTTTTTCAAGTTTACGTGGAACATTCATCTAGACAGACCATACACTGTGTCATAATACAAGTCTCAATAAAATTAAAAGGACTGAAATCATAAACAGGCTATTTTCTGACCACAGTGGAATTAAAAGTAGAAACCAGTAACAATAAAATATTTAGGAGAAAAAACAAACATTTGTTCTATGTTACGCCATCCATAAAAATTAACTCAAATGGATTAAAGACTTGAACTTAAGACCTGAAACCATAAAACTCCTAGAAGAAAACATAGCGGTAAGCTCCTTGACATAGGTCTTGGCAATGATTTTTTTTCAATCTGACACCAAAAGTAAAAGCAACAAAAGCAAAAATAAACAAATGGGAATACATCAAACTAAAAAGCTTCTGCACAGCAAAGGAAACCATCAACAAAATGAAAAGGCAGTCTACTGAATGGGAGAAAATATTTGCTAATCATGTATCTGATAAGGGGCTAATATCCAAAATATATAAAGAACTCATATAACTCAACAGCAAAAAAACAAACAATCTAATAATAAAAATGGGCAGAAGATCTGAATACTTTTTTCCAAAGAAGGCATACAGATGGCAAACAGGTACATGAAAAGATGCTCTACATCATTAATGATCAGGGAAATACAAATCAAAACCAGAGTGAGATATCACCTCATACCTATTAGAATGGCTGTTATCAAAAAGACTAGAAGTAACAAGTGTTGGCAGGGATGTGGAGAAAAGGGAACCCTCCCTCATGCACTGTTGGTGGGAATGTGAATTGGTGCAGCTACAATGGAAAACAGTATGGAGGTTCCTCAAAAAATTAAAACTAGAACTACTATACAGTATAGCAATCCCACTTCTAGGTATTTCTCTGAGGAAAACGAAAACGTTAACTTGAAAAGCTATACGCACCCCCATGTTCACTGCAGCATTATTTATAATAGCCAAGATATGAAAACAACCTAAGTGTCCATCGATGGATGACAGATGAATGAAGATGTGGTAAATATATACGGTGGAATATTATTCAGCTGTAACAAAGAAGTAAATCTTGCCATTTGCAATAACGTGAATGGAACTTGAGGGCACTATGCTCAATGAAATAAGTCAGATAAAGACAAATACTGTATGACCTCTCTTAAACATGGAATTAAAAAAAAATTTTTTTTAATTAAAAAATCCCCTCAAGCTGATAGATAAAGAGAACTGATTGGTGGTTGTCAGAGGCGGGGGGTACAGGGTGGGAGAAATGGGTGAACTTTTTTTCTTAGTTTAAATAAATTGAAAGTTTAACATTTGCTAATTAGACAACATACTTCTAGATAATCCATGGGTCAAAGAATTCACAAGGAAGCTAGAAAATACTTGGAACTGAATGAAAATGAAAATACAACATGTTAAAATTTTTGAGATGCAGCTAAAACAGTGCTTAAAGAAAAACTTACAGCTTTAAATATTTATACTAGAAAAAAAGTCTAAAATCAATGACCTAGGACTTGCCTTAAGAAGATAAAGAAAAAAGAGCAAAGTAAACCCAACCTAAGTAGAAGAAAGGAAATGATAAAGAGCAGAAATCAATGAAATTAGAAACAATTAAAAATCAACAAAGCCAAAAGTTGGCTCTTTGAAAACAGATCAACAAAACAATAAACTCCTAGCTAGACTGATCAAGAAGGAGAAAACAGAAATTACCAGTATCAGAATGAAAAAGAAGTTACCACTACAGCTCCTACAAGATGTTAAAAGGACAGAAAGGACTATTATGAATAACTTTATGTCCACAAATCTGACAACTGGGGTCAAATGGATAAATTCTTTGAAATTATAATTTACCTAAACGACACAAGATGAAACCCAAACTCTGAATAGCCCTATATTTATTAAAGAAATAAGTTATAAGAAACCTTCCCACAAAAAAAACTTCAAGCCCAGAGGGTTTCACAAATTAATTCTATAAATCTAATAATGAAAAAGAGGACAGTTAGAATTTGGTTATTAAAAAGTCACCTTTAATAGCAACAAGAATAATGTCCAAGAGTCAACATTATACAGGTTGTAAGTGCTAGCCTATAAAGAAGCAGGAAATCAGCTCCGATGAAATTCACTTCTTCTTCCCTTTCGAAGGCTTGGCAAATAAAGCTGGATCTATCTGCTCCTTTGCCAGTCCTCTGACAGAGAAGAGCCTCGCCGCCCGCTCCTGGAGAGTGCCCCCGCACTTCAGTCCCCGGGCCGTGAGTTCACACTTGAGCTTCTCCAAACCCAGCAACTCCACTTCTGCAACAGAGCTGAATGCCAGTAAATCTACAGTTTCCTGACCAATATTCTGAGAAGAAAAAGAAAGAAAAATCTTAAATACGTCCATTCCTCTGAACAAAACTTTCTTCAATTGTCATCGACCTTCTGTTTTTCAAGAAATTTTCATTTACTATGCCATATCTTACTACTGAATTTTAATAATCATGTTATTCTCTACACATTGTCAATACATATAATTAATAAATATTAATTTTTTATCTATATACTTAGAAACAAGTATTCAGAAGAGTAACAAGTTACAGAATTCTTGAACAGATTAATATTACTTTTCTTTTTTGATTTTTCCAGTAAAAATTCAAACAGCAAAATGTACCTCACCTACCCCCATACTATGACCAGAGAAAAGCACCCTATAAAGCCTCATTTTAATGAGATTCCTATGCCTGTGAATCTACTAACCCCATAATCCTAAGCTTTCCATTTTAATCAAATAACTGTGATTATCAAAGTTCTCACTTATATAACTTGACAAATTTAAATGCTGTTCAAAAGACTTGCAACTGTTCTATCCACCAAGTACCTTTATAGACTTTAAGACAAAATTAAATACTTTTTTTTTTTTAATTAAATATTTCTAATGACAGGTGCTCTGCAAAGAATGAAAACATTCACCACCTAGGGTTTTTTTTTAAAAAACATATTCAAAGGTCAGTAATTTTCTCTCACAGTAAGTTGTTTTTTAAAAATATTGAAGAACTCTAGGGACAAACTATCTTTCTAGGTGATCTTTTTTTTTTTAAAAAGTCCATTTTGTTAAGATATCTGGAGTGAATCTTGGCTTCTTTATATATGGCCAAATCCTAAATCACCACTTGTGTGTCTTTGGAGAATCACACATGGTTGTACATGATTATTATGAATACAACAGCTACAACAACATCAAGAACAAAATTTCCACAGTTAAAAGTTCAAAGACTGAAAGTCAAATCAGGTTTTATTCTATTTTCCTTTCTTCATTTTTCCAAGACTTTGGTTAGGATAAACTCCTAGCATATATGAGTAACATAAAAGCTACATGCTTATAATTCCAGAGGTGGTGTAAGGGTCAATTTAAAGCCCTTAGCATAAAAAATGTCACTATCTTCCCTAGAAAGGGCAATATGTGCATTTTTGCTTGTTTAACCGGCACAAGTAGGGAAGGTGCTGGTTAAATAAATAATGATAAGCTTTGTGTTTACCAAAGAAGCCAAGTAGTTCAGGTTTCATCTATCCTAAAAAGCAAATCATTAGACTGAAGAGTAAACATTAAAGATTTTTGCTGGAAGTTAAGTCCACTAAAGGCGGCAAATAACTATTTAAGGAAAAGCATGCACAATGAAAATAAATTTTCAAAATGTTGAGTGTGGGGCTTAAGATTTAATGTAAATTAAAAAGGAGCTGCTCCTCTTCTACAGGAAAGATCTTCACATCCAACTGACAAGTAACTCACATGAGAAAGAAAAACTAAGTAACTAGAAATTTAGTGATAGGAAAATAAGTAAATTTTATCAAAGCTAAAAATGCCACCTATCATAATATGCCTCATTAGTGCATGCATTATTAAGAAAGAATAACAATACCAATTAAACTATAACGTGATATATATCCAAATTCAGAGGTATTAAAACGTGAAAAACGTGCATCTTAGAATTGATGAAACACGGAACCAAGGACACCACCTAGTGGCAAAATAGTACCAATTCCAGAGCTTTAAAAAAAAATAAAAACTAAGGATTTTTTGGGGGGACATGGCAAGTTTCACCATCATCTGTACTTCTGATTATTAAACAAGCCTTTCCACTAAGCAGCTGATGGGAAAAAGCACATCTTTTCATTTCAATGACTTACTACAGAGATTAAACTGATTTGGCTTTAGACATCAACTCTCCAAATTTACTTACTGTGTTTCCTGACTGGCTTTCCTCCAGCTTGGCAACAGGTATGTTTTCCCTATCTTCTCCAGGTGCTCCCTTGGCAGCTCTTTCCCCATCAGTCATTTCTTTGGTCTCCTGCTCCTTATTCAGTCCAACTCCAGCTGCTTCCTTTTCTAAGGGTTCTTTACTCTCTGCCTCATTTTTCTCCTGGGTTTTCTCTGTTTCTATAGCCATCTTCCTTTCCATGTACTCCTGGGTAGATGCCTCTCCCAGCTCAGCATACAAGTCTTCTGAAATATCATTCCCAGAGTCCGTCACAGGGGTCTGTAGTTTTTCTCGTGATCTAGAGTCTGCACTCAATACTCTTGCCTGCTGAGAGCTACTAGGAAATTCGGCTGCCATCTCAACACCATCACTGCCATTTTGGGGAACGTAAAAGCTCACTCCTGAAGTATTAGGTGCTTCTGCACTGTCATTATCGGAGCTCTCAGAGCCAGACCCTTCTGCAGTCTCTAGTCCTTCCATGCCCAACCTATTAGAAGCAACAAAAAGGTTTAACACCACTTACAGCTTCTACTTAAAAAAAAAAAAAAAAAGAGTTGCAGTTTGTCCAGGAAACAGACTCTGAATAAAGGTATCGGCTAGCTTGAGATGGAGAGTAGGTGAGTTTCAGAACAAGATATTCCAGAGGTATAAAAGGAAAAAAAACTTCAGTGAGACTGGAAGCAACATGCCAAAGATCCAACAGGATCTCTTTTTAAAAGCTGTGACTCTCTTAAAACAAACTGGTTTTGCTTAAAACTTTTTCCCCCAACACTGTATGAATTTTAACTGTTGGAAATTAGATAAAATAATAAACAGTTAAAAGAAAATCCTGGGAATTCCCTGGCGGTCCAGTGGTTAGGGCTCCGAGTTTCCACTGCAGGGGGCACAGGTTCGATCCTTGATCAAGGAGCTAAGATCCCACATGCCACATGGCACGGCCAAAAAAAAAAGAAAGAAAATCCTGTTTTATTCATAATTGCCCCAAACTGGAAACTACCCAAACCTCTAACAACTAGAGAATGGATGATAAACAAATTGTGGTACAGCCACACCAGGCAACAATACTTGGCAATAGAAAGGAACGAACTACTGATACATATAATACCATCTGTGGATCTCGAAAGCATTATTGTAAGTGAAAGCAGCAGACATGATGACATTCTGGAAAAGACAAAACCATATGAACAAACATCACACCAGTGATCAGGGGTTGCCAGGAATGGAGGTGGAGGAAGAAAATTAACTGCAAAGGGACATGTGGGAACTTCTTAGGGTGATGAAAATATTCCATAGTTTGATTTTGGTGATGGTTACATGACTGTATATTATAAAATTTTCAAAACTTGTAGAACTGTTCAAAAAGGGTGAATTTTACCATATATAAATTATACCACAATAAACCTGGCTTAAAAAAGAGAAACCCACAGGAAATACTACTATCTTTTCTCTCAGGAACATTTAATTCACATTTCAGAAAGAACACAAAAAATTCTATGCTGGACTCACAAGAGTTACATGGTGTTTAGTTAATAATTATTTTTCTATCCCCAAAGGGGAGGCCAACCAGGAAACCAAGATCCATTTGCACTTATCATATTCTAGAACTCGGCCCAAGGGAACTGAGCTGGTAACCAGAGGACCAACTGGGAAGGGTGGGAGAACTGTAAGAAGAATGGGTAAGAAAAAGTACTGTAGTGCTTTTCACCTGCAAGTGCAAAAGTGGTGAAGAGAGGTCTGGCAAAGTGACCAAAGACCTCAGTGACGACTACGAAAAACCACAGAGAAAAGAGAACAACCTGGAAAGTAAAGCCATGGCTTCCACTGGGAATTTTTGAAAGTTAACTCTTTCAACACCTAACAGTAATTCAAGTATAAATATGTGATTTCCTACTGTAAGGAAAAAAATTATCCTTTAGTTTCTATGAATGGCACTTATGGCAGAAACCATTACTAATGTATACAATGTGAGAATCACTGAAACCTGAACTGAAGCACTCTGGAAAATTTCTGAGCTTCCATCAGACTTTACTTAATAGTAGTATGTTTATTCCAGGTAGATAAGAAAAAAATAGAGTAGGTAAGTTTCAGAACAAGATATTCCAGAGGGATAAACAGAAGGAAAAAAAATTTTTTTTTCTTCAGTCCTCAAAGATCTATTTGAAATGAAAATGAACATACTTACCAAAAGCATTTCTTTTTCTCTGCACTGGCTGCTCTGTCTGTTTTTGATTTGTTAGGCCGTTTCCGACTCTCACGGATTTCTGCCGATACCGTCTTGCTGGAGGCAGCCCGCATACCTAACCAGACATTTTAACAACTCAGTTTCTACTATCAGGACTAAGTTCAATTAAAGAATTTATAAATAATCTGGATTGCAAAACAGCTGCAATCTAAAGCTCTAGATTTAAATTTCTTAACATACCAAAATTTAATCCAGTTAAAATGAGACTAATCTCAAATTTACACAGATTTAAGATAAGCATTCTGGCTCTTGAACCGCATTTTTAAAGCACCATGTCCAATTTGTAATTTTGAGGCTGACAGATTCATACCTATCTCTCCTCAAACCTAACGATTCATCTCCTTGTGCTTGTTATTTGCATACAACTGTCTTTCCCCTGTTATGCCATAACCCTTTTGATAGAAAAGACTCCTTATTCAATTGAATGCACAATAGCCCTAGCATAATGCTTTGGATGCTAAAAACATAAAAGTTAATGAAAATCATTCTCATTAAAAACCGTTTTTTAAAAAAGGGACCTAAAACTGGAAGCAAAATGTTGGGGTCTAGGCACCTCCTGAAGACTTAGCTTATTCCCATGAAGCACAAAAAGTATTCTTACCTGGGGCCCATGAGCCCACAGAGTTCAGGGGTCAAGTATGTCAAATGTTGTGTGAGTGTATGGGTTTTTTCCCTGGGTTGTAAGATATACTGTATTCATTACTGAGGGGAGGAATTCCACAGCTTCATCAGTTTCTCAGAAGTCTGTAACCCAAAAAGGCTTAAGAACTGCCCTCTGTGTGGAACAGCTGGCTTCAGGGACGCCTGCTGATGGCACTATGGAATCCTCATTCTCACCTCGGAGGACGGAATCCTCCAGACGCTCGGCCATCTCATGGCACTGCTGCTGGTAGTCGGGGCTGGTGAAGCAGTGCCTGGGTTCTGCAAGCTTCCGCTGCAATCGTTCCAGGCGCTTTTGCTCCTTTTCAGCTTCTCGCTCGGCTTGTTGTTTTACCCATTCAGCCATTCTGGGGATGGGAGAGAAGAGATGTAAGTGAATGGCTATATTATGCACATGTATTTTTATATATAAAACACCCCACCCAGACAAATTAATGCACTCTTGTTCATACTGTGATATTCCCTCAGAAAGGTGTGCCATGCTTACTACTAGCATACTGTTATGGGCTTGACTAAAAGCCAAAGATAACTATTAAATTACAGAAAAAGTTAAATCTGATAACAACAAATTAGAGCATAAGTATTTCAAGTTTACATTTCTGATATGCATGGCATGTGTACAATCACTAATGATAGAAAAGTATGTTTCTTAAAAAAAAATAAAAACAGGTGGGCATCTTACGCTTTTTCGTGATTGACATCTCGCAGTCTCCTTCCACTGAGATCCCGGCAAGCTTCTCGATTGGTTGTCTTCTCAATCTGAGCACCAAGTGCTCGGAGCATAGAGCCAAAACCTGAGCAAATATGTTTGGAGAAAGCAGGTTAAAAAAGTGTTCAAGGATGGACAAAAGCCAAATTTGTGAAAATAGTATTATATCACAAGACTACAGGTGATGTCTACTTTCTTTTCAGTTTTAAAGGAAATGTACATCAAGATTCTAACCCAGGTAGCAAAGGTAAGAGTACTGATAAATCTGATTCAATCTCATGCTTTTTACATTTCCTCTTATATTTCTGCAATATTGTATCAATACCTGCACCACTGGGCTATTTTAAAGGGCTTTACCCAGTGCCAGAAATCCCAAGATTCCACGATTAAGAATTTTAAAAATTATATGGTGAGATTTTGCAAGGAGGCAATTTTAATCTGTCACTGGCTGATACAACAAGCTTCATTCTTATTGACACAATTTCAAACAGCAGGATGATTATAATCTGAAATGTTAGCTCTTTGAAAACCAAACCGAATCACCACAGATTTTGAGAAAGCCTAAGGATTACATGTTAGTGCATCAGGAGAAATACCAAGAACTGTTCATATTCAGTTTTTGCTCTTTTAGTTTCTTTTTTCTCTTCTAAGATGAGTTACTACAACCAGGACCTTAATCTACCTCAATCTGTAAACCGTTGTATTTCATAAAGTGACTTTAGACCTCCCTTGGAACTATAATAACTAGGCAAAAATCTTGAGAAAAGCACAAGGAGATTTGATTGTTTTGACACTCATCTGCAAACTGGACAGAATAACAATCACCTCTCTTCATCTAATCCTCCCTAGAGTTTGAGAGCCTAGGGTGCCTAAGAGCGATCCAGCTGGAGAAGGTGGGAATTTTATCATACGGTATCTACCTCAAAAAGAATAAAAGAGAAAATATGCAAAATTAGATAAGCAAACAAAGGATTTCACAAGGCAAATCGAGTATGGTACATTACAGACACCAAGGAGTTTGTTAATTTAATACATATGGCTACAGAACGCAGATGTGTCACAACTAAGCCATCAACATTCATGTCCTACCTCCTTTTCCACCACGAAGTCTGGGTTCCAAACTATAAACAGCTCCATGCTGCACTGTGTCACTGGTATTAACGAGCGATCCATTGCATTTCACAAAGTAGCATTCCACTGGAACATCCTAGAGACAAGTTTGGGGTTCTTTCAATACTGTTTATGAGACAATACAAGTTTCTTGCAGGAAGAGACCTAGCTTATCTTTTTATTACTTCAGTTACAAGGAGATAGTATGTGTTCAATTAATATTTGTTGAATTGCAAAAATGGAAACTACTAAGAGAAAAAACTCATTTTATATGATGTATTCTAGGTACGATTTCTTCCTAATACTTAATCATGATATACAGAAGAACTTTCTGCCTTTTGGGTGAAAATTAAAACTGCTCTCGGGACTTCCCTGGTGGTCCAGTGGCTAAGACTCCACACTCCCAGTGCAGGGGGCCCGAGTTCGATCCCTGGTCAGGGAACTAGATCCCACACGCCACAACTAAGAGTTCGCATGCCACAACTAAAGATACTGCATGATGCAACTTAAAAAAAAGATCCCGAATGCTGCAAGAGCCCACACGCGGCAATGAAGATCCCACGTGCTGCAACTAAGACAGGCACAGCCAAATAAATAAATAAATGTTAAAAGCAAAAACAAAAACAGAAACAAAAAACCTACTCTTTCTCCTTCTCTAATAGGAAATAGGGGTCAAGGTAGAAGACTATTCAGGGCTCAGATCTAGTAACTCTGAAGGTCCCATTTCCTCTGACTTTTTAAAACAGGTAGTATCAAGCTGAACACTGAGTGGCCCCAAGTTTAAAAGTGACATCTTGAAAAGTGTAGATAGGGATAAGAAGAGGGGAGAGGAGGAGACAAAAGTATGATTTTTAATATACTACCTACATAAGCTTTAACAGCTTTAGGACCAGCTGGCAGCTGGTGCCTCATCTCTTCTGCCAGCATCCCCCTGAGTTCCAGCCAATCACTGCAGAAGCCCAAGTACACTCCCCCAAACCCACTCTATGTATTTCAAAAAAATTCTCAGATCAAATGATGAAAAGAAAATATAAAAACTGTAAGTCTTTCTAAACAAGTTTCTAATGCCATAAAATGAGACAAGAGAGTAGTATTCTCCAAAGTTATATGGAACTTAGGAGGTTGACAATTAAATCTGCAACATGAAGAAAAGAGAGACCTAAATAGGAATAGAAAGGAAAAATGCATTGCCGGCATCTTCCTGAAGCGGAAACTATGAACATTCATTCTGAACCACATCATACAGCTATTTCAATGGGACCCATTCATTCATTCAGCAAATATTAAGTACCTACTATTTGCCAGGTACTTTTCAAGTGCTGGAATACTACCATGAATACTACAGTGAATACAGATCCTGCCTCAGGAAGCTTACATTCTAGTGGGGGAAGACAAATAATGAACAAATTATATATTATGTCAAGTAGTGATATGCAGGGTAAAGGGGATAAGATATGCGGATGGGTGTGGTGGTAATCTATTTAATATACATAGTCAAGGAGAGCCTCTCTCATCAAGTGACATTTGAGCAGAGAATTAAAGAAAGTGAGAGAATGAGCCATGTGGCTATCTGGGGCAACAGCATTCTAGACAGAGACAAGAGAAAACGCAACAGGAATGAACTCAGAGCATTCAAGGAACAACAACACAGCCAATGAGGCTAGAATGAAGTACACAAAAGGGGAGCGATAAGGCCTTCAAAACCATTGTAAGGACTCTGGATGTTACTCTGAATAACACTATTGTAGAGTTTTGAACAAAGTGAGATCTGAGTCATGCTCTTAAAGTATCACTCTAGCTGTTAAATTGAAAGTAAGATTATAGAAGCAGAGAGATCATTGAGAAGCTATTGTGATAATCCAGGTGAGAAATGAAGGCTATTTGTACCAGGGCAGTAGTGGCAGAGATGATGAGAAATGTGAGATTCTGAGGATACTCTGAAGGTAAAGGCACCAGGATTTGCTAATGCTCTGGGTGAAGGGAGTGAGATCAATAGAGGAATTAGAGATGATTCCAAAAATCTGGTTTGATAAATGGGAAAATGGAGTTGTCATTCATTAAGAGGGAAAAGGAAGTTTGAGGGAGAAAATTAGTCTCATCTCAGATATTTTACTTTGAGATGTTTACGGCACAGCCAGATGGAGATGCCGAGTAGACTGGTGGCTATACAAGGCTGGAGTTTGGGGAAGAAGTCTGCACTGGGGATTTACATTTGAAAGTTGTCAGCATACTGATGGTAGTTAAAGCCATGAGTATGGATGAAATCACTGGGATGAGGGAGGGGCCCCTCCAAGATTAGAGTTCAGGGTGATGAGGAGGAAGCTGCAAAAGAGACTGGAAAGGAGAGGCCAGTGAGGTGGAAGAGAACTGAGAGTGATATCTGGACAAGTGAGAAAAGTGTACTCCGGCGGGGAATGGTCAACTGTGCAAACTGGCACTGACAGACAAAGCAAGATGAAAACTGCAAACTGATCACTGGATATGGCAACATAGAAGATACTGACCAGTAAGACAAAGAGCTGTTCTATTGGAGTGATGGGAACAAAAAAGCCTAACTGGAGTGGGTTCTAAAGGAGAAAAGTTTTATGTTCAAGAATATTTTTTTTAAAGAAAATCAGAGAAAATAAGGTGATAGCTAGAAGGGATGTGGGCTCACGTTTGTGCACTGGTAGGAATGATGCTGTAAAAAGGGAAAACACTGGAAAATACAGGGGAGAAAGAACTAATGCCAAAATAAGTCTTTCAGTAGGTGAGGGGGAGGGGTTACTGTACAAAGTAGAAGATAATTGCAAATTATTTGTAAAATAATGACCGTTCATCCACAGTAACAGACAAGAAGGCTGAATATACAGCGGGTACCTACCAGAGGCACTGGTGTGACGATGCAGAAATTCTCTCCTTACCGCTTGAGTACAAAGTATGGTCCTTGGGATGGAAGAAGTCTTGGAGATTTAAAGAGAGAAGATGTGAAAAAGTAATCTAGGAGAGTGAAAGAGTGATGAACTGAGCAGTGCCTCTCAACCCTTTTCACACCATGGTATACACAAGTAATATTTGGATGACACTCTAGGGAAAATGAGCAAAGCTACTGAAGATGTGTTGAGATCCTGGGTTCTGTCCAGCTGCCCAAGGACTACTTAGATCAGTATTCTCAGCAGTCCTGCAACCCAGCGGAAGCATGCTCTGGATGAGAGAGATACAGGAGAACTGCCAAGCACCACTAAGCTTGGTGTTTGTGAATTTGTAGTGAGACTGGTTTGCGTGATTAGTTCCCCTACCACAGTCACTGCCCAGATGCCAGGGAGAATAGGTGGAGAGTTGGATTTAAATTGACTGGAGTTTTCCCAGGCAAACATGATATCAGGAGAGAGGAGCAAGGGAGCTCAGGCTATATGCAATGATGTGATTAACATGAAGGACTATTCTTGCCTATAAAATACTGTCCACTTTAAAGAGTTGTAAAAATTAAATGAGACATGTAATATACCTACTATATGTTTAATGTTTATAAATTAAAAGTTATTTTAGTTTCTTTTAATATCTTATATATCCAATGGGTATGGTAGTTCTAAAATCCTAAATAACTTTAAAAGACTTTAACATGAAGGCTGAAAGATTATACATCATGCATCATACTTCATTTCCAAACAGAACTGCTTATTTAATGAGACAACTGATGAACAAAACAGCATTTTCTACTTGTTAAAGATTCTTGTCAGTTAATAATCACTAGTACAACAAAATAACAAAGAAAATTTAGAATCAATTTAACTGTTTTTAACCATTATAAAGCATTTCAAGCACAAAGTATTATGTGTGTCTTAGGCCAATCAGCCGAAGGCCACCAGAGACAACATATAGTTCAACAACTCAAATTTCTTGACTCGCTACAACAAGAGAGGGACTGCACACCAGAGGAATTATGAGGTGTCTCACCAACAAATAAAAAGATATAGTTATAGGATTCGGGGCGGATGGAATTTAGGTAAAATTTAAATGAAACAATGTTTTGAGAGGCTCACAATAAAGCAGGGCTGTGTGTATAAGGGTCAACATCAGGTCTAGACTGTGAAGGAGATCCAGGCTCCTGTTTCCTTGGAAACTACAAAGTTAAGATAAATGTGGAATGTTGTGTCCAGAAACCCCTAATCTGAAGCTCTGCACCTGGGAAATCAAGAGTGCTTCTCTACGTCAAAGTGACTTAGATTCTCAAGGCAAGAGTGGGATGCTTCTTACTGATATAACTTCCAACAGCAGTTTATTCTTATAGTCTATGATTTTTGAGGTAAGGTTTCACAAAGACTAAAAAAGAAGCAGACTTTCAAGGAAGTCATTATGACATTTCATCACTGTACCATGTCCTTGGGAGAAACACTGTTTCCTATTAACTTTGCAGCTAGCTTTATCTGTGTGTTATCCCAGCCTGTTGAAGAGCCAGGCTGATTTTTACTTTCTCAGGGAGAGCTAACACTAACTTTATCATGTGTCAGAATAGTTCTGTTTTAAAAGGCATAAGCATGAACTTGAGCTATTTTTATTCGTTCCAGTATCTCATCAAATGCCCTTTTATAAGTTTTGTGTTTTTGTTCATATTTGTTCTGGCCATGTGTCTTAAGTATATGAATGAATCCATTCGTTTATATTTCTTGCTTATTTTAAATTATTTTTTCCAAGACTCCTCATAATTAAGATCTTATTTTTTTCTGGTCTCACTTTGGATCAACTGTCAGTAAGTTTGAAAACTGGTCATCAGATAAAAGTTATTTTCAGAGATATTAAAATCCAACTATTTCGGAAAATATTTCCCCATTCAGATGGTAAAAACATTTCTGACAGTTTTTAAACTGGACTGAAGTCTAGGAAGAAAAATGGGGAAACTGAAAAACCACATTATTTGCAAACAGACATTGCTTCTTCATGGAACCAATCCAAGTAAAGATTTGGTTTAGAGGAGATCAAATGTCAAAATTAAAATTAGATTCAGCGAGACCAGCATATTCTTTAAATAACTGAATAGGTTTAATATCTTATAGTTGGTAAAAGCTTGCTTACTTGATAATTAAGTAAATCACACATGTAACTTTAGAAGTCAATGATAGGTTTTCAAAAATATGCCTGGGCAAATCAGAGCATCATAATGATTAGTGAAAACATCTACATGACAGGCCCTAAGAATCATGCCCTCGACATGACCTATGTGAGTGCTTGGCCCCGACCAGTGACCAGACAAATCCATTTCCTTCCCAACCATCCTTTGGCCTGGGTTTGGATATGACATACTTCTCTAGGTTGGAGCTAAGAGGGCTGTGTTATCAGTGGACAAAAAATGCACGTCATATAAGCACAGAGTGAACGTAAGGAAATGAGCCTTAAAAATCATCTGGTCCAACTGCCTCATTTACGGATGAATACCAAAGTGTATTCTGTTAGTCCAGACTGAGGGCCGGACTAAACGCCCGTGAGCGGAGGGGTTTTTCTCCCTTCTGTGAGACAAAACCACCACAAAACAAAAGCAAAGGCAGGCCTCAGCATCAGTTTGAAGCACCTTAAAACCCTAACCCTCAGCCTCAAAAACTGAGAACCCCAAAGAATAGACGTGCCCCCGACAGACCCTCACCGCACGTAATCCTGCCCCTGTCCTGCTTTCCCATTCCTTCCAGGAACCACAAACCTCACCTGATCTTGGCAGTGTAGGTGGATAAAATCGCGTACGGAGCGCGGGGCGGAGGCACACCACACCGCCTTGCATCCGAAGCTGGGGCTCCGAAGCCACACCAGGGCCGCAGCCTCCGCCATTTCACCCAGTCGCCGAATCTCAAGACTCCCAGAAGCGCTAAGCGCCACAACCAGCTCGGCGTATCTTGATGACGTTAAGCTCGCCCTCCAGCGCCCCGCCCCTCACATCTTCCGCTCGTCCCGTTCCTCCCCTGGGGATAGTCACGTGACTTGGGACGCCCGAGCCTGCGGCCTGGGGGAGGGGAACAGGAAGAGCCTGGCAGAGGCCGATAAGACCGCGGAGCACCCGGGCGAGGCGTTGCTAGGAGAAGTTGCTAGGGCGGGGCTCGAGGGACTCTCTATAAAAGGCTAGCGAAGGGTTAGGTTTCGAGCGTTCTGGCTGTAAGCGATAAGTCGGTAACTAAGCACCTCCCTGTGCCGCAGGCTTTGGCCCTTTTCCTCAAGTCTGTGTAGTTATTTTTGGGTCGCAGGGAATCGTGGCCTGAGAAGGCGCTGCTCCCTGGGGGCGTGAGGAGGGAAGCTTCAGTCCCGGAAGCGGTTTTGGGGGGCTGCTTCCTCGGCTCTGGGGAGCTCCCCCAACCCTAGGGGCAAGGGAAACGGAGGTCGGGAGGTTTCTAAACAACAGCCCTGGGCGGTTTTTTCCTCCCGGTTTACCAAGCATTCTCTTCCTTTGCGGAAACTGCCAACCTCTCGGTTTCTGCCAGCCACGCTCAGTTTATTCGTACTTCCGCCTGTTTGCGCTCTGCGTTAGCTTCACTTCAGCTCTGTTTTCAAAATATTTCACAGCAAGTGGGCCCTTGTGAAAGGCAGTGGCAGGAGTGACGCTTATAGAAATGCTGCTTCGAAAAACCCTGCCATAACTTTCATTCCGCACCATGGAAACACACTCGCACACATTTGCATAGCCTAACTTTAAGGCTCTGGGAATCCGAAGGAGCCCCTTCATATTTAATATGCTGAGATTATGATATTCCTAAAATCCTGAAAAATATAAAGGCGACGAGTGTGAAGATAGGAGGGTTCTTAGGAGATATCTTTGCCTGTTAAACACAAATATATCCGCCCACAGAATCGAATTCTCTGCCGCTCAGGTACTTGGCAAATGAAACTCTGCTGAAGGGAAAGCAACAGAAAATTCAGAAATCATTTTAACTGTGGCGGTATGAGCAACAATAAAATTTCAAGGCCTCTGAAGTTACAGACTCTGTTGCCTTTATTTCACTTACACAGGTGGAAAAATGAGAAAGTGGCTCCACGGGGGTGCCAGGAAATAAAGAAAAATTACACAAAATAACAAAGATGCGGTGCTAGAGACCAGTGTTTTGCAAAGACGGTGACATGGTGACCCTGGAGTCAGTAAATGTCTCACTAAGTATGTATCTTTCTAATAAGGGAAGTCCACATTGTTTATTACTAACTAACATATCTAGTCCTTCCAAAACCTGAAGTCTGAATGAAATTGTTCACTCTTTATCCCTTTGTTGCATTTAAATTCCTATTGTTAAAAAAAAATCCCAAGTATTGAAAAGGCATTTGTCATATAATATATGAAATAACTATTATTAACTTTTCAAAGACAAAAATCTCCTGAGCAGTATATAATCTGTTGTTAAATCTTCACAATAAGCACTTAGCACTATGACACACACAAAGTAGACATTAAATCAATATTAGCTGGATATTTGATGAATTACTAAGGTAGTAAGTCTAACTATTCCCAGTATACATCTGAAGAGACATAGCTTGCACTAATAGAACGCTTTCTCTCCTAAGGATGCAGATTCAACTTGAGTTATCATTACTGAATACATTTAAATAATGAGGAAATTGATGTACCTAAAGTTAGGGCTGTGGCCAAGAAAACAATGCACAGCAGTGGAAAAAAAATCTAGAAACACAGCTGACTGGCTGGATGGCTGAGAGTGTGTGGTGGTGTCCAGTAGACGGTGTTGTGTGGCCAGGCTGGTCAGTGGTTATGATAAAATAGAGACAACCGCTAACACGTTTCCCACCTCATGGTGTTAGGTGGGGAAGGGACAGGAAGACACATGTAGGGTTGTGACACTAAGTGGTGAGTGGGTGGGGGCCTAGTTCCTCTACTATCAAAAGAGTGTAGCTGTGCTTTTAGAACTGTATTTGATGTTCTTTCCAATAAACCACACTGGCCTTGTTTCTGCCCATCTTCTCCAAAAGGTTGACTCTAGCTATACATTTGCTTTTTGAAGACTGGTTCAACCGCCACGAGAAGGACACTGTGAGAGCATCCTGAGGCAATGGGGAATATTGTTCACTGCCAGGAAATGACAGCACCAGACAACGTTTGTGTGGCAGCCCATGACAGGGGCTCAACTGAGCCAGAATGTCCTGCTGGTCTGTAAGAACAGGAAGCAGAGCCGTACAACTCTGGAAGTTTTCATAAATGACAGCAAGGCTCCTGAACTAGTGAATTCACAGACTATATCCATGTGTGACATGCAAGTGGCCCTTCCGTGTTTTCAGCCATGTTCGTGCTCAGAGAAGACGAAAGGAGGTTGTTAATGCTGTCTTTATGACAAAAGACAATGGGACAAGATGACTCCTCCAGTGCCACAAACGCAAAACTGCTCTAGACTCCCCAGTTGGTAAGTGTCGCCTTGTAGATGGCTCCCGACCCAGGAACAATGAGGTCAGCTCCTAGGATGGAAAAACAGCTTCTGGGTAAGAGCTGTGTAGTCCACACTGGGTGGTGGTTGGTGTGGGAGGTGGAGCCTGAAGCAAGCACCCAAGATGTTTGGCTGCCAATGAAGGCACAGCTCCACCCTCCTTCCTTTACTGGATGGAAGAAAACAGGACCCGTCAAGGGTGAGATGGAGTTGAGAGGTAGAAGAGGTTTTTTTTAGCTCTGATGCTGGAAAGGATCTGGAGAGGGTAGAAGAGGAGAGTAGGGTAGAAGCACAGAGCAGAGATAAAAAGCTGGACCCACAGTCAGTGCTGAATGTAGAAGCCCACCTCTTTGTAGTATCCGCAAGAAGAAAGCATCTTCACTTAGGGTGGACTTACATCAATATTACCTTGTTTGCATCATCATGCCAACAGTAGTTTCCAAAGGCTTATTTGGTATCATCATTCTTACATCACCATCAAATAATGTCATTACATTAAAATTTTCTGCCGTGCTGTTCAGTGTACTAGAACTATGAAACAAAACTGGCAAAGCACCTATCTTCCAGAAATTTACTATCTCAGCACTGGAATTTTTTCAACACTGAAATTTAATTTCTCTCTAGTCAATAGAAATCCACAATCCTTTATGAATTCTGCATAGCCAAGCCTTTCAAAAGGGGATTTTCCTGCTGGAGAAGTGATAAGTCTTTGGGAGTATTTTTTCCTTTAATTAGTTGACATTACAGTATGTCCACTACATTAGTCAGGGTTCTCCAGAGAAACAGAGTCAATAGGAGATATATATATGTGTGTGTGTGTGTGTGTGTGTGTGTATGTGTGTGTATACATATATATATATATAGAGAGAGAGAGAGAGAGAGAGAGAGAGACACTTATTATAAAGAATTGGCTCACACCTCATGCAATTATGAAGGCTGACAAGTCACAAGATCTGCAGGGCGAGTGGGCAAGTTGGAGACCCAGGAGAGCTGATGGTATAGTTCTAGTCTGAAGGTCAGCAGGCTCAAGACTCAGAAAGAGCCAATGTTTCAGTTCGAGTTTGAAGGCAGGAAAAAGCTGATGTTCCAATTTGAAAGCAGTCAGGTAGAAGGAATTCTCCCTTACTGGGAGGAGGGTTGGGCTTTTTGCTCTATTCAGGCCTTCAACTGATTGGACAGGGCCCACCCACATTAGGGAGGGCAATCTGCTTTGCTCAGTCTACTGGTTCAAATGTTAATCTCATCCAGAGACACCCAGAATAACGTTAGACCAAATAATTTGGGCACCTCGTGACCCAGTCAAGTTGACATCTAAAATTAACCATCTGGGAGGGAGACGCAAGAGGGAGGAGATATGGGGATATATGTTTATGTATAGCTGATTCATTTTGTTATACAGCAGAAACTAACATGCCATTGTAAAGCAATTATACTCCAATAAAGATGTTAAAAAAATAGGGCTTCCCTGGTGGCACAGTGGTTAAGAATCCGCCTGCCAATGCACGGGACACGGGTTCGAGCCCTGGTCCGGGAGGATCCCACATTCCGAGGAGCAACTAAGCCCGTGCGCCACAACTACCGAGCCTGCGCTCTAGAGCCTGTGAGCCACAACTACTGAAGCCCGTGCGCCTAAGAGCCCATGCTCTGCAACAAGAGAAGCCACCGCAATGAGAAGCCTGCACACCACAATGAAGAGCAGCCCCTGCTCACCGCAACCAGAGAAAAGCCCACACGCAGCAACAAAAACCCAACACAGCAAAAAATAAAATAAATAAAAATTTAAAAGAAAAGATGTTAAAAAAATAAATAGTAAAAATTAAATTAAATTAAATTAAATTAACCATCATGTCCACTAACTGGAGTTATCTTTAGTAAAGAAATAACCTTCGCTATTTAATTTTACTTTGCACCTGAAGAGGAAATGTTATGTGGTGAATAGAGAGAATGAGAAAAAATCAGATGTTTCTTACTCCCCAGAGGTTTCACTGGGTGGACTCAGGAAACTCATCTGACTGCTCTGTGTATCTGCTTCTGAATGGCTGAAGAACTACACTACAACTGTTGTTAGAATTTATCTTTGTACCACAGGGTGTGGTCAAAGTTCACGTGGTGAAATCCTTTGAGATTTTTTGAATGAAAGGTGTTGTACCTTATTAATTAAAATGTCAGGGGTCATGGGGCAACTGAATTAGGATTCTAGGTTAAATAAGCTAAATTTATTTTAATAACTCAGCTGTCTGCCTAACTCACCTATCTAAGAACACATTTTTTAAAAGTAAAAATTAAAATAAGCCCAAAAGTCTCTACACAGCTAACGTCTGTGAATTTATCTCATAAAACCCTAGACTCTTTTTTTTATCCATTAATTTACTTATTCATTCATTTAACAAATATTTACTGAGAATCTACTAGATGCCAGGCACTGAGAACAAGAAGAGGCTAAGATAGACAATTATTCATCCCAGAGAACTTCGATTCTAGTGGGACCGTAGAGGCAGAGAATAATACATTTAATTACATGAAAATGGAAATGCTTCTAAAGCACAAAAGATGTCACCAGCAAAATGACAATGCTAGGAGAAGATACTTGCAATGCACATAACCAAAAAGGATTAATATCTGGAATATATAGAAACCCTTCCTAATCAAAAAGAAAAAGACAGACAACCCAATAGAAGAATGAGCAAATGATATAGAAAAAGAAAGCCAAATAGTCAATAAACATGAAGAGATTTTCAGCATAATTTGTAACAACAGAACCCTAGACTCTTTTTGTTTTAAAAAGGATTCTAAGGGAATTCCCTGGCGGTCCAGTGGTTAGGACTCGGCACTTTCACTGCCGTGGGCCTGGGTTCAATCCCTGGTCGGGGAATTAAGATCCAGCGAGCCGCGTGGCGTGACCAAAAATTAAAAAAATAAAAATAAAAAGGATTCTAAGAAGGGTGGTGGTCTGCTATGGAAAATTAATAAATTAATATGAAGTAAATTCTATGAAACGGGGAGGCAAGAATGAAGAGAGAAATGGGGGCTGCAAGAGTCTGGTGTGGGAACAAGAATGAGAAGTAATAGTTGCTGGCCAGAGTGCTATAAAAGACAAAACTAATGCCAGGGAAGATTTGGAGAAGATTTTGTGATGGGTCAAACAGCGTGACACACCACTATAGACCCTAGAGATCTTCCTATATCACAGCAGAGTGAAAGCCTTGAAGGAAAGACTCAGTTATGTGGAGTGTACCCTAGTTAAGATGACAAGGTGGCATGATACACATTTTAGAAAAGATCTACCCAAAAGGTAGAATTTTGAAAACTCATGAGAATATAGGTTAAACTCTAGCAATAAAGAAAACTCAGCTATCCAGAACAGCATGTTTCCTGAAAACTCCAGATAGTGAAAGTCTTAGCTGTTTAGGCTCTCCCCACAAATAACTTTTGTCTTCTAACATATTTCAAATAGAGGGTAAGACAGACTGCTCTGTGTACAAATAAACAACTTTCTCCTTGTTACTATAATATGACAGTGATTTCAACACATAACTTCTCTTTTAATTACCCAGTGCCTTGAAAGACAATCTGTGCCACTCTGGGTAAGAAGATAAGGTTGGAAATGATACAAAAATTCTCTCATTTTCCATAAATTAGTACAGGGCTTTCCTTTGAATATTTACTAAAAATCTACAACCCATGGGTCTGGGCTAAAGGATCTATAAAGGATATGAAATGCATATTTCTCCTGTAATCACTGTTGAAATCCTCTGGACCTTGGAAGAAGGAGAGGAGTAATGCATATTATGTGCTGCTATTAGGAGATGCAAAAAACTCATATACGGTCTTCAGGTATTAGTGTTAAATTAGAGCAGTGTTTCCCAAAGTGTGTTCCATGAAACGCTAGGTTCTTACAATGCACTATTATAAAAGAATTCTATTTTCAAATAAATTTGGGAACACTCACATACCATATGCTGGCTCCTAGAGATTCACAAAGTTCATTAACATGATAAAAGCCCTGAGAAATTGTTATCTTTGTTTAATCCAATATTTCACAAACTTATTTGACTATGGAACTTCTTTTCTAGATGCACCTATTAGCTTGCCCTAGGATTAGTATTTTTAAAAGGCTGAGGCTGAAGTATGGTTAACTGTGGGGTTTCCTTTTTTCCCCCCCAGTTTTATTAAGATATAATTGACCTACAGCACTGTATAAGTTTAAAGTGGACACGACGATTTGTCTCACATATATTGTGAAACAATTACCACAATAAGTTTAGTTAACATGCATCAACTCATAGAGGTACCAAAAAAAAGTTTTTTCCTTTGTGATGAGAACTCTTTTTTTTTTTTTTTTTAATTTTTATTTATTTATTTATTTATTTATGGCTGTGTTGAGTCTTCGTTTCTGTGCGAGGGCTTTCTGTAGTTGTGGCAAGTGGGGGCCACTCTTCATCGTGGTGCGCGGGCCTCTCACTATCGCAGGCTCTCCTGTTGCGGAGCACAGGCTGCAGATGCACAGGCTCAGTAATTGTGGCTCACGGGCCCAGTCGCTCCGCGGCATGTGGGATCTTCCCAGACCAGGGCTCGAACCTGTGTCCCCTGCATTGGCAGGCAGATTCTCAACCACTGCGCCACCAGGGAAGCCCATGATGGGAACTCTTAGTTAGGATCTACTCTCTTAACAACTTTGAAATATACCACACAGCAGTATTAACTACAGCTATCATGTTGTACATTACATCCCTAGTGCTCATTTACCTTATAAGTAGAAATTTGAACAGTTGACCACCTTCATCTAATTCTTCCACCCCACTCCCTGACCTCTGCTGACCACAAATCTGATCTCTTTTTCTGTGAGTACTTTTTTGTTTTGTTTTTTAGATTCCACATATAAGTGAGATCATACAGTATTTGTCTTTCTCTGTCTGACTTATTTCACTTAGCATAATTCCCTCAAGATCCATCCATGTTGTTGCAAATGGCAGGATTTCCTTCTCTTTCATGGCTGAATGATTTTCCATTGTATGTATTCCACAACTTCTTTATCCATTTATCCACTGATGGACATTTAGGTTGTTCCCATGTCTTGCCTATTGTAAATAATGCTGCTACGAACATGGGGATGCAGTTATCTCTTCGACATAGTGTTTCCGTTTCCTTCAGATATATTCCCAGGAGTGGAATTGCTGGATCATGTGGTACTTCTATTTTTAATTTTTTGAGGAACCTCCATACTGTTTTCCATGTTGGCTGTACTAATTTACAATCCCACCAACAGTGCACAAAATTTCCCTTTTCCCCACATCCTCACCCGCATTTGTTTTCCCTTGTCTTTTTGATTATAGCCTTTCTAATAGGTGTGAGGTGATATCTCATTGTGGTTTTGATTTGCATTTCCCTTATGATTAGTGATGTTGAGCCCTTCTCGTGTACCTGTTGGCCATTCATATATCTTCTTTGGAAAAATGTCTGTTCAGATCCTTTGCCCATTTCTGAATTAGATTATTTGGGATTTTTTTTTTTTTTTGCTATTGAGTTGTATGAGTTCTTGGATATTAACCTATGGGGATTCTAAATAAAAAAAACCAGAGACGCTGACCACAAAGGCAATTCCTCAGGGTATTATAGAGCTCAGTTCATTTTAATTCATAAAAACAAACACATTTTTTCCCTCCACACACTATCAAAATAGGCTTTACCATATATATTTTTTCTAAATTGTTAGGACCTATGCTGGTGAGCTAAGTCTTCTTTCTGCCTCTTGGGGGATAAGGTAATAAGTGAACACAATGACATTCCTTGTCCTCTTCATGCCCACATGCAGAGTCAATAAACACAAAGGAATTTACTGTGTCAAGATGAGCCTCCATTACCTTCATAGTTCATACTGGAGATTTAGAGACCTGCAGTGTGAGTGAATTGTTCAATTCAATTTAACAACCGCTTATTTCTTACCTCTTAAGTGCAGGAGAAGAGAAGGGAGAGAGAGGGGACTGGACAGAGAGACACCAAAATAAAAAAGTTAAGGGCCTACTCTCCTGACACTCTAAAACCGTAATAAATGAAAAATCGTTCTTAAAACAGCTCAGACCAATAGATGCTATAATAGGCATTCTAACAAATACGAACTACATCCTATAGGCATATAGGGAAGAGAGAGAGAAAGGCAAAGAATTTGGGTTTTGAATGGCTATGCATTGTATAGGCTGGTTAGGTAAACACACACACACACATACACACATGCACACGATAGAAAGGCACAGAAGAAGAGAGCACAGGGTTCAGGAGTGCAAGAAGTCTGAGTTACTGCAAGAGCATGCAAGGTGGGGGAAGAGGGTGGAAACCGTAGAAGAGAATGGCTGGAGGGGTGGATAGGGCTTTTACCTCCAGGCTGAGACATCCAGACCTCAATCTGCAAGGAAGGAGGGAGAGACCACAGCAGGTTTCGAACAGAAGAGACATGATCAGATCTATATTTCAGAAAAATAAATCTGGGGAGAGATCAGAGGCGTAAGCAATCACAAGAGCCACACTTTAGTGAGTAGCTCTCCCTACTGATAGCTGATTCCACAGCATCAAGACCTACCAGTAGGTCCTACATTAGGCTGTTGCCAAGGTCAAAGGGAATGAAGGCCTGCAGGCAGTGACAGCGAAAAGAAGAGAATAGGTGGGAGACACTGAGGAAGCAGAATGGCTAGCTTGTTCCCTGCCTATTCACCATGACGTGGCATCCTCACAGAGAAACCACCATCTAGAAGAGAGATGATCATGGGGGAAGAAACAGGAAGACATTTGGTGAATCTTGAGCATCTTCTTCCTGCCTCAAGATGGCTGTTGAGTGCTGAGCAGGGAAACTCAGGGACTCGTTTCTGTTGTGTCTTATCTTCAATGCACTTCTTGCCAGATCCCTTTTCTTTGCCTTTCGTTTTACATATCTGGGTTCCATGTGCAGCCTGTCAATGTCTGTGTTATGAATGCATAATGATATTCTGTTATTATCTGCATGAATCTGGAAAATGCTTGTGTGTTTGCATCATATTGTGTTGGCCAAAAGTTCGTTTGTTTTTTTTCCGTAAGATGGCTCTAGTAGTAGTTAATTGTCTTTAACTTCATTCAAAACAATTTTGCTGGATTGTATTATGAAAGCTGTCCTATCAGCATGCATTTAAAAAAAAACTTATCAAAATTGGTGAATTTTTGTGTAGCCATTTTAATATTGAAGATGGAAGGAAAAAAGCAACATTTTTGGCTTATTATACTTTATTATTTCAAGAACGGTAAAAATGCAACCAAAACGCAAAAAAAGATTTGTGCAGTGTACAGAGAAGGTGCTGTGACTGATCGAACGTGTCAAAAGCGGTTTGTGAAGTTTCGTGCTAGAGATTTCTGGCTGGACGATGCTCCACGGTCAGGTAGACCAGTTGAAGTTGATAGCGATCAAATGGAGAACAATCAATGTTATACCACATGGGAGATAGCCGACATATGCAAAATATCCAAATCAACCGTTGAAAATCATTTGCACGCACTTGGCTATGTTTATTGCTTTGATGTTTGGGTTCCACATAAGTTAAGAGGAAAAAAAACCTTCTTGACCATATTTCCGCATGCGATTCTCTACGGAAACATAATGAAAACGTTCCGTTTTTAGAACAAATTGTGATGGGGGATGAAAAGTGGATACTGTACAATAATGCGGAACGGAAGAGATCGTGGGGCAAGTGAAATGAACCACCACCAATCACACTAAAGGCCGGTCTTCATCTAAAGAAGGTGATGTTGTATATATGGTGGGATTGGAAGGGAGTCCTCTATTATGAGCTCCTTCTGGAAAACCAATCGATTAATTCCAACAAGTACTGCTCCCAGTTAGACCAACTGAAAGCAGCACTCGACAAAAGCGTCCAGAATTAGTCAACAGAAAACATAATCTTCCATCAGAATAACGCAAGACCGCATTTTTTTGCTGACCACGAAAAAACTGTTACAGCTTGGCTGGGAAGTTGTGACTCATCCACTGTATTCACCAGACATTGCACCTTCGGATTTCCATTTATTTCAGTCTTTACAGAATTCTCTTAACGGAAAAAATTTCAATTCCCTGGAAGACTGTAAAAGGCACCTGGAACAGTTCTTTGCTCAAAAAGATAAAAAGTTTTGGAAAGATGGAATTATGAAGTTGCCTGAAAAATGGCAGAAGGTAGTGGAACAAAAGGGTGAATACGTTGTTCAATAAAGTTGTTGGTGAAATGAAAAATACGTCTTTTATTTTTACTTAAAAACCGAAGGAGGGACTTCCCTAGTGGCGCAGTGGTTAGGAATCTGCCTGCCAATGCAGGGGACATGGGTTCAAGCCTTGGTCCAGGAAGATCCCACATGCCGCACAGCAACTAAGCCCGTGCACCACAACTACTGAGCCCGTGCTCCGCAACAAGAGAAGCCACCGCAACGAGAAGCCCGCGCACTGCAACGAAGAGTAGCCCTCGCTCGCCACAACTAGAGAAAGCCCGCGCACAGCAATGAGAACCCAACGCAGCCAAAAATAAATAAATAAATAAACAAAAAACGAAGGAAACTTTTGGCCAACCGAATACATCTGCATAAGTAGAAAACCCCAATGAAAATGGCTGGATGCGTAGCATATTCATGGAATACAGATATAGATAAAGACGTCAGGCCTGAACCTGTTACCCTGAGTTACATTCCTTTGTGTGATTGTTGTAATGTTGGATACATACCTTGTTTGTGCATTGAAATTGTTGTTTGCTGTCCGTGAGGCAAGAGGTGCTATAATTTTGACACTATCTAGGACTTATTTTAGGGTAAAAGTGGCTTCCTGGAAATACCACTACCTTTTCTTTGAAATCAAATCAATGTCCAAATCCTTCACACCTCTCCCAGCCCCTCCTCCCCTGATGCTAACACCTTGTTTCAGCTGTCATGGTCTCTGGCCTGGGTGGGCTCTCAGCCACCATCCTCAGTCCCTCCACCCACACTCCAGAGTGATCTCCCTGAAACCAAAGTTAATGATGTCACTCCCTGTTCAAAACTCTTCAGTGGCACCCTGGGGCTTCTAGGCAAAAGTTCAAGCACCCACCGGCCTCTGCCTAATGCTGCATCATGATCTCATCTAACCTTCCCCATTGGACTCTATCCTTCAGCCATGCTGGCTACTTATGTTTCTCTATATTTACCTTATTATTCACACCTACACGTTTTTGTTCAATTGCATCTTTCAAGTTTCTCCTATGCCTACCTTTCCTCAACATTCCCTGCCTTTTCTGGTGGGATGGACCATCTCTTCCCTGGTGCCCTACTGGACCCTACGACAATTCTAACAGAGCCAAGGACTCTCATTGCCCTATCATCTCCTTGTCTTCCCGGACACACTGTAGTCTCCCTAAGGACAGGGCTGCATCTTATTTATTTTTGTACTTGTAGCTTCTAGCACTGTGTCTGATGGATAGTTGGTGCTCAACAAATATTTGAGGAAGGAATGTTTTTGTTTTTGTTTTTAACATCTTTATTGGAGTATAATTGCTTTACAATGGTGTGTTAGTTTCTGATTTATAACAAAGTGAATCAGCCATACATATACATACATCCCCATATCTCCTCCATCCCGAGTCTCCCTCCCTTCCACCCTCCCTATCCCACCCCTCCAGGCGGTCACAAAGCACCAAGTTGATCTCCCTGGGCTATGCGGCTGCTTCCCACTAGCTATCTATTTTACTTTTGGTAGTGTATATATGCCCATGCCACTCTCTCACTTTGTCCCAGCTTACCCTTCCCCCTCCCCGTATCCCCAAGCCCATTCTCTAGTAGGTCTGTGTCTTTATTCCCGTCTTGCCCCTAGGTTCTTCGTGACCATTTTTTTGTTTTGTTTTTTAGATTCCATATATATGTGTTAGCATACGGTATTTGTTTTTCTCTTTCTGACTTACTTCACTCTGTATGACAGACTCTAGGTCCATCCACCTCACTACAAATAACTCAATTTCGTTTCTTTTTATGGCTGAGTAATATTCCATTGTATATATGTGCCACATCTTCTTTATCCATTCATCTGTCGATGAACACTTAGGTTGCTCCCATGTCCTGGCTATTGTAAGTACGGCTGCAATGAACATTGTGGTACATGACTCTTTTTGAATTATGGTTTTCTCAGGGTATATGCCAGGTAGTGGGATTGCTGGGTCGTATGGTAGTTGTATTTTTAGTTTTTAAAGGAACCTCCATACTGTTCTCCATAGTGGCTGTATCAATTTACATTCCCACCAACAGTGCAAGAGGGTTCCCTTTTCTCCACACCCTCTCCAGCATTTATTGTTTGTAGATTTTTCAATGATGGCCATTCTGACCAGTGTGAGATGATATCTCATTGTAGTTTTGATTTGCATTTCTCTAATGATTAATGATGTTGAGCATTCTTTCATGTGTTTGTTGGCAATCTGTATATCTTCTTTGGAGAAATGTCTATTTAGGTCTTCTGCCCATTTTTGGATTGGGTTGTTTGGTTTTTTGATATTGAGCTGCATGAGCTGCTTGTAAATTTTGGAGATTAATCCTTTGTCAGTTGCTTCATTTGCAAATATTTTCTCCCATTCTGAGGGCTGTCTTTTGGTCTTGTTTATGGTTTCCTTTGCTGTGCAAAAGCTTTTAAGTTTCATTAGGTCCCATTTGTTTATTTTTGTTTTTATTTCCATTTCTCTAGGAGGTGGGTCAAAAAGGATCTTGCTGTGATTTATGTCATAGAGTGCTCTGCCTATGTTTTCCTCTAAGAGTTTGATAGTGCCTGGCCTTACATTTAGGTCTTTAATCCATTTTAAGTTTATTTTTGTGTGTGGTGTTGGGGAGTGTTCTAATTTCATTCTTTTACATGTAGCTGTCCAGTTTTCCCAGCACCACTTATTGAAGAGGCTGTCTTTTCTCCACTGTATATTCTTGACTCCTTTATCAAAGATAAGGTGACCATATGTGCATGGGTTTATCTCTGGGCTTTCTATCCTGTTCCATTGATCTATATTTCTGCTTTTGTGCCAGTACCATACTGTCTTGGTTACTGTAGCTTTGTAGTATAGTCTGATATCAGGGAGCCTGATTCCTCCAGTTCCGTTTTTCTTTCTCAAGATTGCTTTGGCTACTCGGGGTCTTTTGTATTTCCATACAAATTGTGAAATTTTTTGTTCTAGTTCTAGTTCTGTGAAAAATGCCAGTGGTAGTTTGATAGGGATTGCATTGAATCTGTAGATTGCTTTGGGTAGTATAGTCATTTTCACAATGTTGATTCTTCCAATTCAAGAACATGGTATATCTCTCCATCTGTTTGTATCATCTTTAATTTCTTGAGGAAGGAATGTTTATTAATTTTTATTACCTTCTTTGGAAACTTTATTTTTAGGAATTTCAAATTTTTATGTTGGGGTAGGCATAATATCCCATTTGTTTTAATACAGACGATTTTAACCTTTTTCTCCCAACACTATTTCCAGCGTGTAAAGACTCTGATGTTTATATTCCAAGTGGGAGTGAGAGAGCAATCAGGAAGCAAGAGGCTAACACCTGGTTAAGCAGAGCCACATCCAGTGAAGAGGGCGATTTGGCTACAGTAAGACTATTGCAATTTGGAGGAAACAATGGGTCTCTTTAAGACTATGAAGTCAGCTGCAGTTTTATTTATATTCATATCTAATCTCAAATTATAAAATGTTTATCATGGGGGTGGAGTTTAAAACAGCAGAATAATCTTTAGTCCTGGAAATTGTTTGCCTATAATCTATAGGCAAACAAATGTTCTTACTTTGAATGTAGTCAAATTTATCAGTTTTTCCTTTCTGGTTAAATGCTTTTTGTGTCTTAAGAAGTCTTTTCCAACTCCAGGTTCTAAAAGATTCACCTGCATTTTCTAATTAGAGTTTTTACGTGTATTTTTATACATAAGATCTTAATCAATTTAATGTTAATTTTTACTTATAGTCTGAGGTAGGGATTCGACTTAATCCTTTTTCATACGGATAATAATTTTATCCAACTCCATTTATTGAGTAGTCTCTCCTTTCCCCACTAGTCTTAAATGTCACCTCTGACACACAGAAACATTTCATATCATCCCATTCTATTCCGTTGGTCAATTTGTCTATCCCTGGGCCAGCACCACACTGCTTTCATTACTATAGCTTCACAATAGTTTTTGCTATCTGCAGCATAAGTTTCTCCTTGCTGATCTTCTTTCACAAGTATCCTATCTGCTCTTCACTGTAACAAAAAACTCCATAGCAACTCAAATGCCAATCAAAAGGAGAATAGATGGATAAGCTCTATTTTATTCCCACAATGGAATGTGATTCAGCAGTTACAACAAATGAACTACAGCTTCATGTAACAATATGGTTGAATCTTAGCAATATATGAAGTGAAAAAACTAAATTCCAAAAAATTACATTTATTATAAGACCCTTTTTATATAGTCAAAAAAGACCAGAATAAAAATGTACTTTGTAGGAATACATAGAGATGAAATAAAATGATATGAAAAGACAAGCAAATAAATGAGAACACAGGATTCAGGATGACAGGTTCCTTGAGGTAGAGGAAGCCATGTGTCTCTTGGGGGTGGGTTTATGGGTGCTTGTTACATGAATAAACATAACTAAATAAAAGAGAGACTTGCTTGAATAATGAGGATATGTTTAATCCAATTCTGAGATTTAAAAGATGAAATGAAATAAAAGATATAGGGGCTTCCCTGGTGGCGCAGTGGTTAAGAATCTGCCTGCCAAAGCAGGCGACACAGGTTTGAGCCCTGGTCCAGGAAGATCCCACATGCCGCGGAGCAACTAAGCCCGTGCGCCACAACTACTGGGTCTGCGCTCTAGAGCCCAGGAGCCACAACTACTGAGCCCACTTGCCACAACTACTGAGCCCACGTGCTGCAACTACTGAAGCCCAAGCGCCTAGAACCCGTGCTCCGCAACAAGAGAAGCCACTGGAAGGAGAAGCCCGCGCACCGCAACGAAGAGTAGCCCCGCTCGCCGCAGCTAGAGAAAGTCCGCGCACAGCAACGAAGACCAAAAGCGGCCAAAAATAAATAAATAAAATAAATAAGTCAAACAAATAAATAAATAAAAGATATAGAAATGGGCTTTGAGAAGGTACTTTGAGTTCTAAATGTTCCAAGTCCAAAGATTTTTGCTGCTGCACTTCAGTGTAATCTAAAGAGCTACTCAGAAACTTCCTGACAAAGATATTGTAAAGACTAGCAGATGAGTGTGATAAAAAAATTACACTGCTATTTATTCCACACTCTTTTATTTAATCTGCATGGATTGTGTACTCTGGTGGGTAATAAAGGGTTTCCTGCCCAGCATCCTTGCCTTCGTCAACAGCCCCAAACTTGTCTTCAGCATCCCCACTGTGGAGCAGCGGGAGTTTGGGAGGAGTTGGACGCCCCCTCATTCCCGGCCAGGTTCTGACTGACCGGGGTGATCCCACCCCCCTGCCTCAGTTATCCCTTACGGGTTGAGGGATGAGTATCTGATGTAAACTGGCCTCACCAGAATGAAGTTAAAGACTTTCATTTGCTGTTTAGGGAAATGCATTCTCCCCCCCAGACTTGAACTGAGAAGTCTGTAGCCCAGCCTGTTGCTACTGGCTGTACTGAGAACAGAGATGACACCTCAGAAACCAGAGCTGAGGGAATCCCAGGACACAGAGCCTGAGCCCTGATGGAACCACCCATGAAGTCTGAATGTATTTCCTCAGGAATCTTCAGCTTCATGAGCAAGAAAGTCCTTCTACTTTGTAAGCCAACCTGAACTGGGTTTTTGAGGCCTTGTGACAGGAAAACCTCGTAACACCAAGATGCTCAGTCTAGGATGCCTCTCACTCGGCACGTCAGAGGGATGCAGAAAATGAAACAGAACAAGTAAGCTGAGGTCCCTGGTACATTATAAAATCTGAGGGAAAATGTGGTGAATACGATAAAAGTATAAAAACACAGTGCTGTGTGCCTGATGGGGGATCGAGAGGGGCTCTGGGAGGAGCGGCGATTGAGGCGCGCTCTGGAGAAAGAGGCGGCACAGGCAACCTCTGCGACGGATGGGGGCGAGGCCCAGGGAGGCTCTGAAGAGCAGAATGGCAGAACCAAAGCCGCAGGTGCAAGCAGGGGACTTTGATTTTACTCATGCTTTCATACCAGGCACTTATATGGATTATCTCTTTTAAGTCTTACTAGGTAGATACTATTATTACTGATTTTTTTTTTTTCTGCAGAAATCCTGGGGCACAAAGAAGTTTTTATTTTGTTTTGTTTTGTTTTAAATATTTATTTATTTATTTATTTGGTTGCCCTGGGTCTTAGTTGCGGCAGGTGGGCTCTTTAGTTGCGTCTCACGGGCTCCTTAGTTGTGGCATGTGAACTCTTAGTTGCAGCATGCATGTGGGATCTAGTTCCCTGACCAGGGATCGAACCCAGGCCCTCTGCATTGGGGGCATGGAGTCTTATCCACTGCGCCACCTGGGAAGTCCCTGTTTTTTTTAATATTTATTTATTTGGCTGCATCCGGTCTTAGGTGTGGCACATGGGATCTTCGATGCGGCATGCGGGATCTTTTGTTGCAGCATGCAGGCTCTTCGTTGCGGCGCGCTGGCTTCTCTCTAGTTGTGACACGTGGGCTCAGTAGTTGCAGCATGTGGGCTTAGTTGTCCCGAGGCATGTGGGATCTTAGTTCCCCGACTAGGGATCGAACCTGCGTCCCCTTCATTGGAAGGCGGATTCTTAACCACTGGACCACCAGGGAAGTCCCCCCCAAAGAGGTTAAATAACTCTCCGCCTCTCTAGTTAACGCAGAAGACAAGCAGTCTGATTCCCATGCCGAATCATTAGCCCATACTGCCGCAGGTTCAATAAGTAATTAACTTGTCTCCACACACGGTCAGTGTTGAAGGACTTCACTAGGTACCTGGTGTCAGGGTTATGAAGTCCAAGTAATGGACTTCCTCAAGAAGTCCCAGTTGGGGAATTCCCTGGTAGTCCAGTGGTTAGGACTCCCCGCTTCCACTGCTGGGGGCCCAGCTTCGATCCTTGGTCGGGGAGCTAAGATCCTGTAAGCCAAGTGGCACAGCCAAAAAAAAAAAAAAAAGAATTCTCAGATGGATTTGTCAAGGCAGAAAGATAAATAGGAAAATGTCACCCACATGTAATAAATAAATACAGGTCGCTATGAATAGTCCTTATACTATGCCTTTCTTTGACAACTCAGAGCCCTCTGGGCACACCCCACCTTATCATCATTTATTCTGATAACAGCCCATGGAAGGTTACTGGGGACGTCTGTCCTTTCTTTGCGAGGCCCCAGGCCCTCAGCCCCTCTGATCGTATGTGGACTTCTCTACCAGGTGTTTCCTAACCAGGCGGTCCTCCTGCAGATTTCTTCCCTCAGTTTGCCCAGGCTGCTTCTGAATCATACAGGAAAGCTCTTTGCCTAGCAGCCTCCTGGGCTGGTACTGGCAGGAGTGCCTCTCTCTGAGCAGAATCTTGGCTCCATCATGAGATGAAAGACGGGTAGGAAGAGAATGCTCTTCCATTACATCGTCAGCCCTCTCTTGGTTAATAGAGCAAAATAAGGCAATCTTAAATTTTCACACGAAGAAACTGAGTTGCAAAGAAAGGAGAAAAATGGCTATTTATACAAATATTAAGCACTCTCAAGACGGACAATAAAGCATCCCTCCCCACCCCGATTTTCTGCCTCTATAAATATGTTTTTCCTATAGACCAGTGGTTCTCATACCTCAGCACCATCAGGTCAGGTTGTTAAAACAGATTGTTGGGCCCCATCCCTAGGGTTTCCCATTCTGTAGGTCTGGGGTGAGGCCCGAGAATTTGCATTTCTAGTAAGTTCCCAGGCGATGCTGTGGCTGCCAGATTGTTGGGAGCCACACTTAGAGGACACGTTAGAGACTGTGGGTCTGTAACTGTGGCAAATCCTTTGATCCCTTTACCTTGGAGCAGTCTAAAAGAAGGCATAGAAAAATTAGAGTTCGGACTATGTTATCTGTAAGGTTTCTTCCAGAATCAGATCCTATGATGAGGACAGACAGTCATTAACTTACTGGGAGATTTGTGTACCAAAGGTAATAAGCCAGCTGTGTACACCTCAGGAAACATTTTCCTATAACAGTAATGTAGGGAGGAAGCATCATTAAGTTATCATTCGTTTACAATCGACCATGAGAGAGATGCTTCTTTCACAGAAGCATATCCTGGATTGGGCTCAAAGGGCAGTTAGAGACTGAGAATCCAGGCCTCCTCCACTGCTTATTTGTTTATTTTCCTAAAGTCTGAGTCAGGAATCAAGGGCCACCCACATTGATGTCCTTGTGCAAGGGCAAATGTCAACGATAGGCCTTCGAGGCCAGAGGAAGTAGCCCTGAGATCTTGGTTACCTGATGGCTGATCCAGGTTCAGAACCAACACCTTCTAATTTAGGGTCTGGAGTGGAGTCTTTTTCTGTGATTTTTGTTACTGTTGTTTTAATTAAATTGCAGACTTTCTTGGCACATGAGTCATAGCAGGCTGAGAACTTCTAATCTCATGCATTAGTTTAACCAAAGTTGCCCCTTGCCAACCAGGAAATGGTTTGACCTGATCTTGCTGCTAAGAAAGGAATAAGCATCTGGTATGGAACATGACCCTGGCTCTTTGTACACTGGTTTTTTTATTCCTGGAAATACAGACCAGGAGTGGCTTTATGATCATACCACGTATAAACCCTGTCTGGTCAAGCTTGACTGGGCTAGCCTTTTTTTTTTTTTTTCCGTCTTTCTTTCTTTCCTGCTGGCAGGTGAGGACATTTGACTTTTCCCAACACATCTGAGGCATGCTCTGACAGTATCTTGTTTTGATTTACTGTTTAATTATAACCGTATCCACATCTGCCTGGGCCTGTAAAAGAACTGGAGCTCTTTTCTTTTCATCTATAATAGGCAGTCATAGTTACAGATTCAGAGAAAATATTTTTTTATGGTGAATGAATTATTAACCATAAACCAAAGTGGTACCAAGCTAAGTCAGCCTAAACAAGGATGCAGGAATAAAGCAAAGAAAAAAGAGAGAGGAAAGTTCTTACCAAGGAAAATGAGGGCTAGAGAAAACCTGAGTTGAGATGTTGATGCAACATTCTCTAGCTTGGGTCACAAACAGATTTTCAATTGGTAAACAAGAGACCTCTTGAGATATTCTATAAGAGAGACAGAGAGAGGATGCTTCCTGAAGAGCAGAACTCAGACATATATATACTCAGACCAAAAATGCCTTTGAACTGTAATAATACAAATATGGAGGTTCTAATCCAGGTACCTGCAGGCACGATCCTGTTATCGCTGAGAGTGATAACAACAAAGGGGATGATATCAGAAGTGAAGCATAGAACCAGCTCTAGAGTCCAACATCCCTGCGGGAGGATGAAAAGGAGCATTCCAGTTTCAGTTTTGCTCAGGAAGCCAAGAGTTTGTTATGTTGAGATTTTCAACACATCGAGTCTTAAAGTTTGTGTTCCCTGAAAACCCCAAGCGCTGTTGGGAAGTCACCTCTTAGCCACTATCAGAGGAGTAGCCCTCGACCCTCTTCCCAGCCTGAGAAAACCTGAGGGGTGCTATGAAATTTGGTACGAGGCTTTGAAAGAGTCCCAGGGGTCATCATCATCATTTCAACTCTTTTAAAGCCCCTTTCAGCTGAACATCTCTAAGTCCTGTGTAAACATTAATTATTCTCATACACTGCTCGGAGGTAAACAGATATTAGAATTCAATTGCCTTTCACTGACGATTCTACATCTGTAGACTTCAGGTTCCATCCCATTATTTACTTTAGCAAGAAAGTATCCCCCTCCCCCATTTTTTAGGGTAAACGAACTTGCCAATGTCTGTAAGCTGTACAAAGAAGTTCTGTATAGGGACTTCCCTGGTGGCGCAGTGGTTGAGAATCCGCCTGCAAATGCTGTGGACACGGGTTCGAGCCCTGTTCCGGGAAGATCCCACATGCCGCGGAGCAACTAAGCCTGTGCGCCACAACTACTGAGCCTGTATGCTGCAACTACCGAAGCCCGCACACCTAGAGCCCATGCTCTGCAACAAGAGAAGCCACTGCAATGAGAAGCCCATGCACCACAACGAAGAGTAGCCCCTGCTTGCCACAACTAGAGAAAGCTTGTGCGCAGCAAGGAAGACCCAACACAGCCAAAAAAAAAGAAGTTCTGTATAAAACACAGCCCCTGCCCTTATGGAGTTTACAGTCTATTGGAGATAAGACGAATGCATATAACCAATAATAATTTTAAAATTATTACAAAACAGGATATGATTAGTGAAAAACGAGAGGTTTTCAGCGGGAGAGATCAACATGGATGCTGGTAGCCCAGGAGAGCTTCATGGAGGAGGAGGTATTTGGACAGAACTCAGTGTGTAAGTGTATGTGTGTAAGTGCACAAGTGCATCCCAGAAGGGGATGATAGCATGGGCAAAGGTACTGAGGTAGGAATATGACTGATTTGTTTAGAAGTCAGGTAGCCTGATATTTTTGGAATCAGGAGAAGAGTGAAAGATAAGATTGGAAAGCTAAGTAGATTGGGATCAAACAGTGAAAATCTTAATACTAAATTCTTAAGATTTTGACACTCAGCATATTCTACAATAGATTAAATAGGATCAGAAACTGGCCGAAGTGAATAGTTAAAGCTCATACTTGACATGAAATAAAAAAGGAATGGAATTGGTGACAGGAAAAATGAAGCAGGGGACTTCCCTGGCGGTCCAGTGGCTAAGGCTCTGAGCTCCCGGAGCAGAGACCTAGATCCCACATGCCGCAATGAAGACTCGGTGCAGCCAAATAAATAAATAAGTAAATAAAAAGAAGAAGCAAGATAGTTTAGAAGAGATGGTTTAGCTAGAGTGGTGGTTCTCAAAGTGTGGTCCGTGGACCAGCAGCAACAGTATCAAATGGGAGCTTTTTAGAAATGCAAATTCTTGGGCCCCTGCAAAGACCTATTGAATCAGAAACTCTGGGGCGGGGGGGACCCAGCAATGTGAGTTGTAACCAGCCTTCCAGGGGACTCTGATGCATACTCATGTGAGAGCTAGTAAGCTAGAAAAAAATTCCTTTAACAGTCTCAAATATGGCAGAACTCTCTCCATCTAATTCATGCCCTGCATATGCAAAAAATAAACTGTTAAACCAAATATTTTAACGTTCTTTAAAGTAAGTTTTATTATGTAAACTTTTTAACTCACACAAAAGTGGACAGAGTAGAACAATAAACCTTAATATTTCCATCACTCAGATTCAACAATTAGCAAGATTTTGCTGTACTATCCCTTCTCTCTTTTTCTCTGAATTATTTTTTTTTTTTAATAAATTTATTTATTATTTATTTATTTATGGCTGTGTTGGGTCTTCGTTTCTGTGCGAGGGCTTTCTCTAGTTGCGGCAAGTGGGGGCCACTCTTCATCGTGGTGCACGGGCCTCTCACTATCGCAGCCTCTCTTGTTGCGGAGCACAGGCTCCAGACGCGCAGGCTCAGTAGTTGTGGCTCACGGGCCTAGTTGCTCCGCGGCATGTGGGATCTTCCCAGACCAGGGCTCGAACCCGTGTCCCCTGCATTGGCAGGCAGATTCTCAACCACTGCGCCACCAGGGAAACCCCCTGAATTATTTTTTTAATCCTAGAAATTATTTCAACTCACTGCTACATATTTCAGTGTGCCTCTCTTAAATATATGTATGTTCTCACATGACCATAATGTCAATATGACACCTAGCAGAAAGAACTGTACTTCTTTGGTTTCTCCTAATACCCAGACTATAATCAGATTTCTCTGGTTGTTGAAATAGTCTATTTAATTCTGTTGTAACTGGCTATCTTCTGTATTATGATACCCACCTACCACAATAAACTTTAGAGGGAAACTGACTAAGAGGGAAAGTACTTTAGACATCTTTCTTTGTAAAATATCTCTAAGAATGCATATTTCTTTTAGATACAGATGTTTGTAAGTACTAGAGGGAAGTTCCTTAGTATCTGTGGATTGGATATTATTACAGTACCTGTGAAATGAGTTTCCATTTTGGATGCTGTGACATCACACTAGTTGTCAGAAAATGTAATTAACCAAGATGAATCTTAGTTGGCTTAAGTACAATTTCCTGCCATACATCTATTTGCTCCACTCTCTGTAGAGTCAGAAGTATGAAATGTTATTGAAATGTGTGGTGTTTCCTGACACTGCTTTGGAAATACCTGTGCTGTATGAGTATTAAAATATATAGTAAAATATTCTCAGTACCTTCAAAATATTCTTAGTTCTCTTAATTTCTAGAGTTAGAAGTAATAATAATTGTGCACACTTACACAGTGCTTTTAAGCACTTTACCTATATTAACTCTTAATTTTTAAAAAAAGCCATTAAGGAAGTGCTCAAATGATGCCAAAACAACAGGATAAAAAGGAGACAAATGAAATCATAAGAAGACAGTTGACCAAATGTTTAGGTAATGAGAAATGGAATTTTTAACTTTAATTCTCTTGTCATTTTTTTCTGATTATATATATATTCTGTTATATATGGCCCATCATTTATAAAATCTTGATATTTATAAAGTAATTAATTTAATTAGCATATGCTCAAGACATGCACATACTGTATGTGTACTTTATACTCTTGCAACTATAATTTAAATTGGATGATGCAATAGAGACAAAGACGTAGAGAACAAACATATGGATACCAAGAGGGAAAGGGAGGGGTAGAATGAATTGGGAGATTGATATTGACATATAAAAACTATTGATACTCTGTATAAAATAGATAACTAATGAGAACCTACTGTATGGCACAGGGAACTCTACTCAATGCTCTGTGGTGACCTAAATGGGAAGGAAATCCAAAAAAGAGGGGACATATGTATACATATAGCTGATTCACTTTGCTGTACAGTAGAAACTAACACAACATTGTAAAGCAACTATACTCCAAAAAAATGTTTTTTAAAAAATAAAATAAATAAAAAATAATAAACTGGATGATGCAACAAAATACAAAGAGTAAATCTGGGTCAAAATTGAATTGTACCACCCCTTAAAATTCAACACAGATGACAGATTTTAATTATTTTATTTTCTTTCTTAACCTTTGTTTGTGGGAGAATTCTATCCCTCTGTCTTGTTCTCATCACCTCTTCTTCTGCCTGCTTCTTCCCTGCTTCTCCCTAGGCCATTTCACAAATGTGTTATTTTATGGCACTTTATTCAGACTGATTTGTAAGTTTGGAAATACTGTAAACAAGTTGATAAAGTGTCGATTGTATTGAAGATAAGAACAATTCCAAAAATAGTTGTCTGCCTCTCTGTGTTTTTGTTCTCCCAATAACGAAGCTTACTGTCTTTAATTATAGTTTGAGGCACTGTTGAAATATTTAATCTCTGAGTAATGACTGGATTTTAGTTTTCTAATTGGCATCTGCGTGTTTAGCAAATCTGTGCCAAAGCCCGAATCTGAGAATGAGCACACAATACAAGACATGGACTATATGTAAAACATTTCTGATATCTGCCACCTTAGCTCCAGGGCAACAGTGCTATAACCAAAAAGGGAAAGATAAATATAGTACAGTTTATGATTTCACATTTCTGAATCACTAACCAACAGCCTGCTAAGGTTTATATGTCAAACCCAAAATCCATGTGTGATCAGCACATAGTGAAGTGTAACTGTAGCCTCAAAGAAGCCCTTGGGGCTTGGGAACATGTCTTGCTTGCTCTCAAACGGTATTTCAGGTACCTGGGAGTAGTTCCCAGGAGATAAGGTCCCACCCACAACTGGGTGACTTACTGAAAGCCTTCTGAAACCAGCTTGAAAGGACTTAAAGAATAGGTTAGGTGGAGAAGTGATCACCTTGAACTCTGTGCACCAAAATGTCTTTGTGTTTTCCTAGGAGGAGAAAAATCCACAGAATTGACTTGGGCATCTTCCTCCAATTATTGTTAGCGTCTTACTGTTTGAAACAAGATGGCCGACTCATCATCAGCAACACACCTCTTCGGTGAGTGTGTGATACAGATACATGCTGTGGGCGTGAGACCTACAAGCTCACATTCCCTGAATAATGTATGTTTCCTTTGGCAATGTTTATCCAGCCTAAAGTTACACATGAGTGAAGATGGAGCAGGGGGTGGAATTACAGAACCCAGCTGTTCTACCCATTCTGCCCTTCCTAAGATGAAAGGCCAAATTGTAGCCTGACGACAGGCTCTGGAGGCCGGTGGACAGAACTGCTCTTTCAGCTGTGGAGAAGGAGAAGAGATTCTGATTCTCCAATCTAGTTCACACGAAGAAAGAGATCCCTGACACGTCTGATAGCAGTGTCTGAAGCCTCTTTCACTCAGGACAGGGTTTAACAGGCTACCTTAGACACTTCAAAGCTGAATAGTCACCTGGAGCCTATGGTATTCATGGCTCTCTGAAAACAGAAAACTGCTCTCCTTCCACATGTGAATGATAGCCTGTGGGTCTGGGATTGGTAAGGTGATACAGTGAAGGACTAAAGGAGGCCACTTGCAAACGCTGAACCATCATTGTGGTTACTCCATAGGATCAAAACAAAGCCAGCTCCCTCTGTTGGCAGGCCGTGAGAAGGTGGCGGAGGCCAGCTGACCATGTTGATGAATGGTCGCCCAAATTTGATCTTCACATTGTATGTTGCCCTTCGCAGGCACAACCCAGAACCAGAACTTTCACTCTCTTCAAATTCAGATAAAAGAGATCCGATCATGTCCCAGAGCGCTCAGTGCTTTCACTGAATTCTCTCTACTGCTTCGTATAATGGGATTTTCCTCCTTGTGCTATGGAAGAGAAAACTAAAGCTTAAGCAACACACAGGAAGAGGCAGCACCAGGAGGGGAACCCAGGTCTGTCTGACTTCAAAGGTCACGTCCTTTCCACTTCCTCATTTTCCACCCCTCCCTCACCCCCCAAAAGTATAGATACTATAGATAAACAAACAACAATTCTATGTTGTCCATCCCACTGTGGTATTAGCAGGTTCTAAATTTCACTGTGATGGAGCTCATTGGACCAGATCAGTTCTAGGTAGAGCTGACAAGTATGTTGACAACATGAGGCCATAAGATCCCTTGCCCCTTAAGATTCAGTAACTTCACTCTTGGCCAAAGACACTGCGTTGACAATGTTCTTTGGACCCTTTATCATGGCAAGGTATAATTCTCAACCTGGAGTGAGTGTATAGATTGGCTGGCATTACCACCTGGAAGAGAGTTTGCATCCTTTTTATGCCCTCCCTCAGTATCTGGAGGCAACAAAGCTGAGGTTGATTTAGCCATATCCTCTCCTCTATAACAAGCTGAAGGTGTAAGGGGGGAAAATGTCCCAAAGAAGGCCTCAGGCATTTGGGCACCCAGTTAATTCTGTGGTAACAACTCAGGGACACGTTGATCCTCTGCCCCCAAAGCTTCACGTCTTCTCCTGCCTCTAGCCTCAATACAGTGTCACTTACATAATTTCAAAAAACAAAAGGAACATAACCACTGATTTTTTTTTAACACACATTACATATTAAAAGCATAAAATCATGAATGGGAAAGAAACACAATGAAATTCTTGATAGTAGTGCCTCTGACAAGGGAAAGAGAATAGGGGTGAGGGGGAGGGGAAAAGTTCAAAAGAATTTCAACCACATCTGTTTTCTGTTTGATTTATTTTAAAGGGGAAGGAAAAGATTTGAAATAAGCATGGCAGAAAGTTAACATGGTCTGTGGGACTGTGAGATTGTGTGCATCTTGGGGTTGGGTGCGTGGAATGGGGGTCTAAGGAGGGGAGCTGAGGCTGCAGGAGGGGCCTTCCTCCCAGAGGGATTGCCCATTAGCAAGTGACACAGTTTGGGAGTCCAGAGATGGCAGGGCTGGACTAAAGCAGTCGGAGTGGTGGGCACGGAGAGAAATGGACGGACTCAACAGAAACTGAGAAGGTAGAAGGGCAGGATTTGGTGATGGATTCTGAGAAGAGGGAACCAGACCAATGCCTGAGTGCTTAGCCCACGCAACAGGGTGGGTCGTGATATGGAATACTGACAGAAGCAGGTGAGAATTCCCCGGCGCTCCAGTGGTTAGGATTCTGCGCTCTCAGGGCCGGGGGCTGGGGTTCGATCCCTGGTCGCGGAACTGGAATTCCACAAGCCAAAAAAAAAAAAAAAAAGCAGGAGTGTAGCAAGGAGAATCATGGATTTGGTTTGGGACATATTGATTTTGAGGTATCTTTAAGACTTGCAAGGAAAATCAGGGTACAGTTAACAAGGAAGTGGCAATACTTTGCTAATTGTCAGAGGACCGAAACCTGGCTGTCTCTTCTGTGCCCTTCCTCTGTGATGTGTCCAGATTGCCCCATTCAGGAGCAGCGGTTTAGGGTGCAAAAACCTGCTTTATTACACTGTGATGAATCTTAGATATTTTCTGTCTCTAGATGGGAAAGGTAACCATGCCCAGCTTAGTTATGTTTGCACTAACTTATTGAGGATTGTGTCTGATTTTTCAGTTTCCTCCTTTCCACCCCCAGGCCTGCTAGGCTCTTTCTCTAATTCCAAGTCCTTGCTGATTTCAGGTCCCTTTTGTTGGACTCTGCCACGGTCTGAATGTTTGTGTCCCTCCCCCCAAATTCACATGTTCACGCCCAATACCCAAGGTGATGGTATTAGGAGGTGGGACATTTGGGAGGTCATTAGGTTGTGAAGATGGAGTCCTCATGAATGGGATTAGTTTTCTTATAAAAGAGACTCCAGGGGGCCAGCTCACCCCTTCCACCACGTAAGGACGCAGCAAGAAGTCAGCAATCTGCAACCCAGAAGTGGGTCTCCAAACCTGTGCACACCATGATCTTGGACTTCCTGGCCTCCAGAACTGTGAGAAATACATTTCTGTTGTTTATAAACTACCCTGTCTGTGGTATTTTGTTACAGCCGTCCAAATGGACTACGACACACTCCAGGTAAAATACTAAATTCAACTTGTAACTGATTCTTTTCCTCTGCCACCCAGTCTAATATTGACTCCCACTGTCTTGGGTTGGGTTGTCCCAGAATGGGACACTGATGCAGGATTTGAGTGCAACTAGTTTACTTAAGAGGTGATCTGAGGAAGACTGGGAGTGGGGAAGGGAGGCAGGGAAGAGAGGGAAGCCGAGGAAAGAACATTATCAAGCATGTTAGCTCTGTGGTGACTGGAACTGGGGCTCAGTCCTGCTGGGGACTCTGGGAGACAGTACTGAACACGCCTCTGGGTTTTCCTACCCAAGGGGTTAAGAAGCGGGGGAGGGGCTTCCCTGGTGGTGCAGTGGTTAAGAATCTGCCTGCCAATGCAGGGGACACGGGTTCAAGCCCCTGGTCCGGGAAGATCCCACATGCCGCGGAGCAACTAAGCCCGTGTGCCACAACTACTGAGCCTGTGCTCTAGAGCCCGTGAGCCACAACTACTGAAGCCTAGAGCCTAGAGTTTGTGGTCCACAACAAGAGAAGCCACCACAATGAGAAGCCCTTGCACCACAACGAAGAGTAGCCCCCGCTCGCCACAACTAGAGAAAGCCCACACACAGCAACGGAAGGCTCAACACAGCCAATAAATAAATAAATAAATAAATAAATAAATAAATAAAATCTAAAAAAAAAAAAAAAGTAGTGGGGGAGCCTCCACTTCCCATCCGTCATTGGCTTCTAGCGACATAAATTCCCCAGGATGTCTGTCGGTGGTATGGAAGGAAAGTTGTCAGGCGGAGAATCATGGGTGCTTACAGTAGCAGCCTTTGGAATGTACCAGAATGCTGAGTGACAAGGGGATGTGTTTCCCACAAAAATTTTTGAGCTTTGTGTAGCAGACTCTGAGATCATCCCCATGATTCCCACTTCCTGGTACAATCCCCTTTCCTGAGTGGGGTGCTTCTAACCACTAGAATATGATGGTGATGGGATGTTAGTCTCTGATCAGGTTATGTTATGTAAGATTCCATTCCTGCTAGCTGTTTCCCTTCCTGGCTTTGCAGAAGTGAGCTGCCATGTTGTAAGAGGCCCTGTGGAGAGGCCCACGTGGCAAGGAGCTGTGAGCAGTCTCTTGGAGATGAGCATGGCCTCCAGCCTACAGTCAGCAAAAAGCTGGGTCCTCAGGCTTACAGCAACAAGGAGCTAAATTCTGCTAATGGTGAGTGACCTTGAAAATAGATCCATTGCCAGTTAATCCTCCAGAGGGACCGACGCCTGGCTGACACCATGATGACAGCCTTGCAGAGGGTCAAGTCTATACCGTGCCCACCCAGACTCCTAACCCACAGGGTGTGAGATAATAAATGGGAGTTGTTTTAAGCCACTATAAGTTTGTGGTCATTTGTTATGCAGCATAGAAAACACACACTCCCTTATCCTATAAGCCCCCAGTCTGGGTAAGGTGGCCTCAGCTCCTCTGCTTTACTTATAATCTTTACTCCATGTTCACTGATCAGCAATTCTTTTAGTTAAAAAAGAGTACTGTTTTTTTTTCTTATTACAAAAATAAGACATGTTCATTCTAAAACATTTATAAAATAGATATAAGCAAAAAGAAAACTAATGAATTTCACGCAACTATTTTTAAGTTAAGTTCAAACTTTCTTCCAGGGAGTTTTCTCTGTCTTTGAGTCCTATAATTTATTCTTTTTCAGCTCTGTTATGAATGAACTTTTACCCAAGTATAAAGTTATAATTAGAAAAGACTGCATTTATATGAATTGTTCTTAAACTTTTCCGAAAAGGAGAACACTCAAAATACCCATGTAATCGGGAAGACGCATTATTCCCAGAGGGAAAGGTTTCCATGGACACAGCAAAGCCATTGTCCAACCTTTGCTCAGAGGGATTCTCCTTCCATCCAAGGAGAAAAGAAGTGCCAAGTGTTTGAGGCCGTTCTTCCTGAACATCTTTTCAGTAAATAAAGGGCTTCCAAATTTAGAATTTAGGTGCTGAGTTTAGCAAAGGAGGAACAGCAGAGGCAGACTGCATTCTCTGTATCTTCCCTTACTTTTCCGCTTTCTTCCTTCTTCACCCGGGACAGCAGTGGAGGAAGACTGTCCTGTAGTCTCTGAGGCTCTCAGTCCCCAGGCGGTAGCCCCAAGGCATTTCCTCTCTTCCCTCTTCCTTTCCAACTGTCCCTCTTTCTGCTGCTCACAAAGCACTTTCCATTCCACCGCCATGTAGCCTCCATGAGGCCACCTGCCATTAGGTGAGGCTCCTTATCTTCCTACCCCACTGGTGTTCCTTTCTGGGGAGGTTCGCCCATGCATTCATCTAACAAACAGTCCTAAAGTGACTGCTGTGTGCTGAGCAATGTGATGGATGACCAAGCACGTGGGCAAGAGGCAGCCTATGCTCCAGGAGCTTGGACCTAGTAGGGAAGTCCAGTGCGTACACAGGTGACACACGGTGTCCTGAGTGCTCTAATAGCTGCCTGCATGCACATGGGACTGTGGGGGCCAAAGGACAGGAGATGGGGGCTGGGGAAAAGAATGACAGTGGAAGATAGAAGGCCAGATAATACAGAAACACAATGAGATACCACTTCACACTCAGGATGGTCATAATAAAAAAGATGGACACTAGCAAATGTTGGTAAGGATGTGACAAAATCAGAAGCTTCATATGGCGGTGAGAATGTAAAATGGAGCAGACCCTTTGAAAAACAGCTTGGCAGTTCATCAGAAAGTCAAACGTAGAGTTCCCCTATGACTCAGCAATTCCACTCCTTAGGTATGTACCTAAAAGAATTGCAAACACAAAAACTCATATGAGGGAACTCCCTGGTGGTGCAGTGGTTAAGAATCCGCCTGCCAATGCAGGGGAAATGGGTTCAATCCCTGGTCCAGGAAGATCCCACATGCTGCGAAACAACTAAGTCCATGCGCCACAACTACTGAGCCTGTGTGCTGCAACTACTGAAGCCCACGCACCTAGAGCCCGTGCTCCGCAGCAAGAGAAGCCACCACAATGAGAAGCACGCGCACCGCAACGAAGTGTAGCCCCCGCTCGCCGCAACTAGAGAAAGCCCGCGTGTAGCAGCAAAGACCCAACGCAGCCAAAAATAAAATAAAAATTAAGAAAAAAACCTCATATGAATGTTTATAGCAGCATTATTCATAATAGACAAAAAATGGAAACAACTCAAATGTCCATAAGCTGATAAATGGATAAGCAAAATGTGGAAACAGATCCATACAGTGAAATATTATTCGACTATAAAAGGAAACGAAGTGCTGATACCTGCTGCAACATGGATGAACCTTGAGGACAGATTAAGTAAAAAAAGTCAGACACGAAAGGCCACACATTTTATGATTGCATTTTTATGAAATATCTAGTATAGGGAATTCCCTGGCTGTCCAGTGGTTAGGACTCCGAGCTTCCACTGCAGGGGGCACGGGTTAGAGTCATGGTCAAGGAACTAAGATCCCACATGCCGTGGTGCTGCCAAAAAGAAAGAAAGAAAGAAAGAAATATCTAGTATAGGCAAATACATAGAGACAGAAAGTAGATTAGTGCTTGTCAGGGGTTAGGAAGGAAGGAGGAATGGAGAGTGATTACAGTGGGTACATGGTTTCTTTTTGGGGTGATGAAAATGTTCTAAAATTAGACAGTGGTGATGGTTGAACAACTCTGTGAATATACTAAAACCCACTGAGTTGTACATGTTAAAAGGGTGAATTCTGGGACTTCCTGGTTGTCCAGTGGGTAAGACTCCACGCTCCCAATGCAGGGGGCCTGGGCTCGATTCCTGGTCAGGGAACTAGATCCTGCATGCATGTCACAACTAAGAGTCCACATGCCACAACTAAAAAGATCCCACGTGCTGCAACTAAGACCTGGCGCAGCCAAAATGAATAAATAAATAAGTAAATAAATAAAAATATTTTTAAAAGGGTGAATTTTATAGGATGTGAATTATAGCTCAATAAAACTTATTTAAAAAATAATACAGAGAGATCTTCACCCATTTTCCCCCAATGGTAACATTTTAGGTAACTATAGTACAATATTGCAACCAGGAAGTTGTCATGGATACAATCCATCAACCTTATCCATATTTCACCGATTTTACACACACTTATTTGTGTGTGTGTGTGTGTGTATATGTGAATTTAGATCTGTGCAATTTTATCACATGGTCAATTGGTGTGACCACCACTAGTCAAGAACACTTCCATCGGGCTTCCCCGGTGGTGCAGTGGTTAAGAATCTGCCTGCCAATGCAGGGGACACGGGTTCGAGCCCTGGTCCGGGAAGATCCCACATGCTGCAGAGCAACTAAGCCCGTGCTCCACAACTACTGAGCCTGCACTCTAGAGCCCGCGAGACACAACAACTGAAGCCCGCGTGACTAGAGCCCGTGCTCCGCAACAAGAGAAGCCACCGCACTGAGAAGCCTGTGCACCGCAACGAAGAGTAGCCCCCGCTCGCTGCAACTAGAAAAATCGCCAGCACAGCAACGAAGACCCAACACAACCAAAAATAAATTAAAAAAAAAAAAAAAGAAAGGGGAGAGGCTGATAATACAGGAGTGAAGGAATATCTCCTCCATTTATCCAAGACCCTCCCTCCTCTGTCCTCTGTGCCCCCAAACACAGCTCTGCTCCGCCTGACTTTAAGGCCCCCCTTCTCTCAGGCAGCCCCTCCTCACAGTGTCACCTCTCCCCACGCCCCTTACCCCTCAGCCTAGAGTAAGCCACGGCTCCCTGCTGTTGCTTGTGCCCAGGTGTCCCCTCCTACCCTGCCCACATCCCTGGGGACGGTCTCTCCATCAAGCCCTAGTGGTGCTCAGCGGCCAGCTCCCTCTGCCAGGACCCTGGCTCACGCATCCGATGAGGCCAGCCCCCGGAGCATGCCAGAGGGACCCAGATCACCTAAACCGAGGGGATACCCAGTTCTCTGAGCCCGAGGAGGCAGGTGAGGGTGGTCCAATGGAGATGTCTGCAGGTGGGAGCCAGTGGAATTCATACCCAATTCCCTCAGTTTTCTTGGTCAACTAGGAGGCAGTGACTGGGCAGGCACTAGAGCTAGAGACTGATCACTCCTTTTCACAAACATGCTTCCAGAAAAAATTAGTCTTGTTCTTTTCTGAAGGATAAAGCATTTTCTCTGCTCTTTATTTAGGCTGCTGAGCACAGCTGGGTTTTATTATCACAAAACTAAGAAGGGGTTAAGGACCTCGACGCTGGAACCAGGCTGCCTCGTTCGAATCCTCATTATCACTGTTCTGTGACGTTGGACAAGTAAATTAGTCTCCATGCCTTAGCTTTCTCATCTGTAAAACGGGGATGCTAATAACAGGATTTGCCTCCTAGGTTTCAGGAGGATTAAAGGACTTAACACATGGAAAGCACTCAGCATAGTGGCTGGCCATATCATGTGCACTCAGTACACGTCATCTATTCTCACTGCCGGGAGAGGCAGGGAGGGTGAGGGACTGCAGAAATTATTAGAATAGCCCAGGCGAGGAAGAAAGCCCTGAGGCAGGTGAAAAATGCTGAGAAAAAGAAAGATCCCAGCTGAGGTGCATCTCATTCGTTCTAAGACTGTCCTCGCGTGTTTACCATCTGCTAGGGGTTGCTAGGAGCTGGCACCACAGCCATGAACTGCACAGTTTCCATCCACACAGATGGGGTTATGAAAGTGCGAGTGGGTCCAGTCTTCTGGCAGCCCAGGGACGGGGTGGCTGGGTAACTCCACAAGTGAGGACGGCATGCTGCTCCAGGCCAGGTGATTTGGGTCACGAGAGACCGGTACCTGCTGGAGTTTGCTTGGCCCAAAGAGGGTGGGCGGGCGGGAGGGGTCATGGGGACACAGCCGGCAACAGCAGGTTCTTAGATTCAAGAGCAGGAAACGGGGTGCAGCAGCAGGAGCCTTAGGGGACCGGATAGACCCCAAGGGAGGTTGCTCTGCTCTCCCAGGGCTTCTGGTTTCTTCAGCTCCGCCTCTCCTGGCTGGACTGCTCACCTCTCTCTTGACCAGTGTCTTCTGCTTAATCTTCTCTCTAACGGCCACTCTTATCTACAAAATGATTGCAGCTGATTCACAGCATAGCGAGTGACCTCGCGGTTAGATACCCAACCCGGTCCATCAGCAGTGGGCAGGCTGTCCTTTCATCTCAGCAATCTCATTATGCAGTTAGTATTCCTGCACAGTTAGTATTCCTGTACAAAGTAAGTTTGCATTTTCATTCTTATGTTGCAGTGTCAAAGTAAAAACAGAAATTTGAGGTGATTTTGTTGAGGTTCCTTGTGCTTCATCAGAACTTCCTCCGGACACAGAGGAACTGAATGAAGGATGAAAACGGTGGTCCACGCTTTTCCGTCCATTTTCTCCAACTTCCAAGTTCTCCCTCTTTCCAGAGCCTTTTTCCTACCTCTGTTTCAAAATTATGTCATTCTTCTGAATTCTCTCCTGGTTACTCTCGTGTCTCTGCCCTGAATTTTTTTTTTTTTTCCTTTTTTCTTCCCCACCCCTAACATTTTGGTGAAAATTTTCAACAAACAGAGAATTTACACCTTGATTCAACACTTCATCTCTGCCATATTTGCTTTCTTCTCTCTCTGTCTCTCTCCCTTTCTCCCTCTCCTTGTAGAGAATAAAAACAATCTCCTATATAACTCCAGTACCATTACTGCACCCAATAAAATTAACAGCAATTCCATATCATCTAATATATTGTTCATATTTAGGTTGCCCCGATTGTCTGCCCTAGCTGTTTGACTCTGTACTCCTAAATCTTCCCACCTCCAAACTACATTCTGTTGCTTAACCCAGCTGCCCTCTTCTTCATAGTGAAAATTCTCTTGGTAGAAACCAAGGAAGGTTAAGTTAACCACAAGAAAAGGCCAGAGGACTCTGGGATAAGATGTCCTATCTGTATCTCCTAATGTTCTGCCTTGGGAAAGGAAAAGTCAGGCCATTTCTTTGGAGCTCTGTCCACATTCTGCATCCTTTGTCACGCCCTGTAGAGTTTCTAGTTGGCAGGTTTGCGTAATCAGTGGTTCACAGCTGGCTCGCCTCTGGCCAAAGGAAGTTCTGATGAAGCAAAATCTCAAGAAGGTATGACACCTATGTTTGTTGTCTCAGGAATGGTGGTCAAGTCTAGGTCAAGAGAGGGAGGGTAATGTGGGTTATTCTAGGCTAGGATCAGTCTGTGCCAGAGATGAAGGGAAACCGTGTGCCAAAACTCACAGGCCTCACATGGATATCACCAACCTTCTTGGGTGTTGGGTGGGCCTTGGCAGCCTGGAAATCAACTGCCCCATGAGAGAGGCTGAGCTCTCACTGACCTGCCCAGCTTCTCCAGGAAGTTCCTCCCTGGAACCAATCATGAAATGAGTAAAAGTGCCTTGTATAAGAAGGAGATATTGTCTCACAATTCTGGAGGCCAGAGTCTGAAATCAAGGTGTGGGCACAACTGGGTCCTTCTACGGGCTGTCAGGGGAGGATCTCTCCCAGGCCTCTCTCCCTTGGCTTGTAGATGGCCGTCTTCTCCCTTTGTCTCTTCACCTCCTCTTCTCTGTGTGTGTGTCTGTCTCCAAATTTCCCGCTTTGATAAGGACACCAATCCTATCAGGTCAGGGACTCACCCTACTCCAGTATGGCCTCATTTTAACTAATTACATCTGCAAACACCCTATCTCCAAATAGAGTCACACTCCAGGGTACTGGGGGTAAGGACTTCAGCATGTAGATTTTGGGGTGAACACAATTCAGTCCATAACAAAGTGATTTGACCCTGATCTCTGATGGGAGAAGCCTGAGGGCCAGCCAGTTGTACATGAAGGGATGATGCTTAGGAAGTTATTTCATTTTAATCACACAACAACTCTAAAAGGAAGGGAATTCAAGTATCATTTTACCGATGAGAAAGCTGAAATTTCTCAGCAAACTTACTTCAGACAGTGTGATGAATTGGGCCATTTCTATGGATGGCTAATCTCAACAATTTTTCCTAATTTTATTCTCAAAAACTAGTCTTTTTTTTTAAGTTTAGACTTTGTGGGTACCTTCATGTTGACCCTATGTACCCACTAGAGCACTAAGCTGAACTAATAACTAAAAGGTTTGGGACTGCTAAGAGAGATCATAATAGAGTGATGGAATTATGGGTGGATTTTTCCTTTCTTGATCTATTATTTCTTTTCCAAATGTTTTTCTAATGTAGGACTGCTTTGTAATTAATTTTTTTCATTTAAAAATTTTTTAGGGACTTCCCTGGTGGTCCAGTGGTTAAGAATCCGCCTTCCAATGCAGGGGACGTGGGTTCGATCGCTGGTCGGGGAGCTAGGATCCCACATGCTAGAGGTAGCCCGTGCTATTGCCAGTCTCTGGTAGGGAAAGAAGCGATTAGCATCATCTACTGCCCCTGTGAATGTTGTCTTCAGGTCTAATATTTAGGAATTTGCTCAGACTGACTCTTGGTAAGCATCAAATCTCAGGCATCAAAGAACTCTGGTCAATAAATTCCTAGAAAGCCTCCTAGGCAAGTGGCCATGAACACTTTTCTATTAGCAGAACCACCCTAAGGAGAAATCCAGAGGCGAATCAAGGAAGAAAAAGCGAAAGTCCTACTGTTCCCTCACTTAGCAAACAATATTGTCCAGTATGTGACATTTGTCCTCAGTGTCTTCTCCTTTCTTTTTTTTTAAATTTATTTATTTATGTATTTATTTTTGGCTGTGTTGGGTCTTCGTTTCTGTGCGAGGGCTTTCTCTAGTTGCGGCAAGCGGGGGCCACTCTTCATCGCGGTGCGTGGGCCTTTCACTGTCGCAGCCTCTCTTGTTGCGGAGCACAGGCTCCAGACACGCAGGCTCAGTAGTTGTGGCTCATGGGCGTAGTTGCTCCGCGGCATGTGGGATCTTCCCAGACCAGGGCTCGAACCCGTGTCCCCTGCATTGGCAGGCAGATTCTCAACCACTGCGCCACCAGGGAAGCCCTCCTTCCCCTTTCTGAATTTCCCTCTAAATTTCCAGCTAATCTCAGCACTAAGAGTAAGTCACCAGCCCTCTGAAGGCCTTCCTCAGGCACAACCCTGAGGCCCACTCTCTGCAGGCAGTTCCCCGTCTGAGCCCTTTCTACGTGGACTCATGGGATCAGGGTCCTAAGCACACAGACACCCCTACCCTGCCCCCCTTTCCCCAGCAGTTTCTGTGACTCTGATTTAACCTATAAACTGAGGGGGAGGGGAGGGGATGTTTTTCTGTGGTCTTTAATTCCAGTACGTAATAAATTATGCCCATTTAAATTAATCCTTTAATAAATGAACAAATGACTGAATCAGTCTTCAGGACATTCAGCAATTCCTTTTAATGAAAACTTAATTTGGAGTGTATGTAACAGTAGTAAGAGAGAGAGCGAGAGAGAGAAAGAGAGAGAAAGAGAGGGATGGGGCGGGGGAGAACAGAAAGCAGCAACGGCAATGAGCATCTGGCGTAGTCTCTAGGCACCATCCTCGCTGCGCTGCCTAACGCAGGGGCTGGGAGGAAGGCTCTTTTCCAGGACAAACTCGGTGAATGCGCTGGGAGAGGGGAAAAGTAGCAGAATGTCATCATCTGAATTCCACCAAAAAGCTTCTAAATTATGGGTAAGGCATTGTAATGCTTCTGTACCAGTGTTTATGTTAGTTAGGACTTGCCTTTGTATAGAATGATGACACCACCAACAGAGAAGTTTCTGGAACAGGACACTTGCTCAAAAGATTCATTGTTTTAGCCACAGGAGGGTATCGATTTTATTTGGTCCCCTGACAGCTTGCACCACCCTGGGACTAAGGCACCATGGGTGGCCTTGAGTCACTGACAATACAGTGCCTGGAGGGCTTCCCTCCAAAAGCCCTGTAACCTGATTCACTTTTGGCTTACAGCCATCACTGCCAGTTTACATGTACATACGTGTCCTGGATCTGCAGGAATATTCCAATTTCAAATCCTGTGTCCTGTTGCCAGACCATAAGTCAGGCCATGTATCCTGGGGTTTTTAGTTCTAAAAATTCTCATCATAATGTCATATGGTTCTAATTGTACTTGTAAGAGTTTTTTATTAAAAATCTTTCCACTATAAAAAAATATAATCATATTATTAAAATTCTGCAAAACTAGGAAGAAAAACATAGCACCCATAATACCGCCATCCTGCTGTATAGGTATATATACCAGTGTATAATTTCCCAGCATATTACCAAAATAAATACAAAATTTTATATTCTACTTTCTCCAACCAACATTACATTTTTTTAAAAAACATTGCTAATAAACATTTTTAAAGCATGCATTTTAATGAAAGGGTAATATTTCATTCAGAAGATTACTAAAATACATTAATCATATTTATATTTGTTTATAATTTTCACTGTTAATAAATCCACAATATATACCATTGTAATACATTTTCTATATTTAAAATTTTTCTTTAGTTTAGTTTTTACAAGTTGAATTCCAGGCTCAGAGTATGAATATGCTAATGACTCTCAATACATATTGCAAATTGCTTCCCAAAAGAGTTGAGCTAACATACACAACCATCAGCAATGCATGAGGGTATCTGTTCCACGTCATCACCACCAACAAACCGATGTGTTGAGGTGAAGTTTTGGAACGAATCTCATGATAATTTCATTGAGTAATGGCCCCCTGTTTTAGAAGGGGAAGTACAGGTACAAAATGGATTATAAACAGATGATATACTACGATGGTAAACTGACAAAGGTTATCTTTTAAGTCAGATGAGTAGGAAAAAATAAAAAGCACTTAAATGATGCTCTAAACCACAATTTCCAATGATGTGTCTGAGGACTGCTAGGAAACAAAACTATGGCAGGCAAATAAACGGCATGCAGCAATCCCAATTAGGGGAGCTTTTTCAGAAGAAAAGTCTTTTGGTGGATTTGAGTCTGAAGCCAAACTCCAAACAGCTCCAGGCACACTGCCTCATACGAAGGGTCTGATTTCTATGTAAATACCTTGGAAAGCATTGTTGCCACACACTGGTCTTTTCAACGCTACTTATGGATGTAATATATGGGAACGACTCTATTATTTTCTAATACAACAATAAATAGTGGCTAGATACAACTAAACAGCAATTCATTGACAAAGGAAGGGGAAAATAGTATTTACAGGGTACCTACAAAGAGCCAGGCCCTTCACATTGGTTTTGTCCATTTAATGGGCTTGGATCAAATGTGCTGGCCCTTCAGCCTCACTTGGCAGCTCTGAAAACCATACTCCAGGGGTACAGAGTGACTGAGCTGGGGCTTCTTGGCTGGGGCTCCCCAGGCTCAGGCACTGCACCTCTAAAATGATAGAAGGGTATTTACTAAGTACTAGGCTAATAGGCTAACTGCCGATACATGGTCAATGGTTGATATTCACCCTCTTTACTGGATGACTCTTGCATTTAGATGCTAATCTCTGAAACTTACTACAGCTTTTAATAGTAAGCATTATGGTTTACATTCTGGATTTTAGCAACTTATTGTGATGTTCTTAGTATATCTGCGTGACACCCTAGAAAAACTGACCAATTCTTAGTAGGTAAAAATATTATGAAATGTGGCCATTTGAAAGATTTTCAAGGTAAATTTCCGATAACTGTGACTAAAGTTTGCAAATCATGTGGGCAGGAAAGCATGGGCTCCCAGATCTGCAACTTGCTAGTCCTGCCTTCCTTAGCCTGTTTCCTCATCTGTAAATGGGGTAGAATAATATATACTTATTATTATTTGAGAAAACATATCTAATGTACTCAGCACAGTGCCTGACATACCATAAATGCTCAATAAATATTATCTATGTTTATTATTATTGTTTTACATGATGATGATGATGATGGAGCCCATCAGATGAAAGCACAGGATAAGCAGGGATGTGTAATCCCTTAGACTTTGATACAATCAAATCATTAAACTATTTTTGCTAAAAAGCTAAATTCCTCTTGATTAGGGAGGTGAAATTGACTATATCTTTAAGTATAAAAAATATGCATTCCTGGGAATTTCCTGACAGTCCAGTGGTTAGGACTCCACACTTTCACTGCCAAGGGCTCGGGTTCAATCCCGGGTCGGGGAACTAAGATCCTGCAAGCCATGCAGCGCGGCCAAAGATGATAATAATAATAATAAATATGCATTCCTGAGGTCTCCTCATGAGTTTCTTTACCTTCAGTCTTTTTTTTTTTTTAAGTGTCTGGTACTTCGTAGATGCTCAATTGTACTTGTTGAATACAGATAAATTTTTTTAATTGGAGTATAATTGACATATTACATTATATTACTTTTAGGTGTATAACAAAATGATTCAATATTTATATCCTGTCGATCCTTGAACAACTCAGGGGTTAGGGGTAACACACCCCGGCATTCAAAAATCGGTGTAGAACTTTACAATCGGCCCTCCGTATCCACAATTGCACATTCGCGGATTCAACCAACCACGGTTGTTTTAGTACCGTAGTATTTACTATTGAAAAAATCCGCCTATAAGTAGACCCGCACAGTCCAACCCCGTGTAATTCAAGGGGCATCTGCATATTGCAAATTGATCACCACAATAAGTGTACTTAATACCTGTCACCACACATAGTTACAAAACTTTGTTTCTCGTGATGAGAGCTTTTAAGATGTACTCTCTTAGCAACTTCAAATGTGCAGTACAGTACGTTTAACTACAGTCACCATGTTATACATTATATCCCCATAACTCATTTATTTTATAACTGGAAGTTGTGACCCCCTTCACCCATTTCACCCACCCCACACACACACCATGCCTCCAACAACCCATGCCTCACCTCTGACAACCACCAGTCTGTCCTCTGTACATAGGAGCTTGGTTTGGGTGTTTTGGGTTTGGGGGTTTTCTTTTTAGATTCCACGTATGTGAGATCATACAGTATTTGTTTTCCTCTGTCTGATTTACCTCACTTAGCATAACACCCTCAAAGTCCATCCATATTGTTGCAAATTCTTTGCCTTCAGTCTTAACCCTCTCAAACTCACCACTCACCCTGCTGCCAATGTGATATTCATACAAGAAAACCTGATCATGTCTCTTCCCTAACCCTCCCCACAGCCCAAGTGTCTTAGGCTGACAGACAAGGCCATCTAAGACCAAGCCTCTGGTCATTCTCCAGCCTCCTCTCCTGAGACTTCCTGTCTTGATATATGTGTCCTGGTTTCATGAAAATGCTTGCCTCACTACCTTTACTCATACTATTCCTTCTACTTGGAACACCCTTCCATCTCTTCTTCACCTGCTCTATTCCTACTCATTCTTCAGGGCTAATTCCTATTTTTTGTAAAAAATGCCAAAAGAAAAGTTTGCATATGAATATCATGTTTATGCATGTTGATGTATAGAAAGAAGTCAAAATATTTGAAAATACGAACTGTTAGAAGTAGTTATCTGTAATAATTTTCTTCCTTATAAGAAAATATTTTAAATATTTTTAAATGTTGAAAATATTTTAAAGAAAGGTTAGGTGTCACCACTTCCCAAATGCTCCCTGACCCTGAGGTTTCCTTGGTGCTCCCACAGAACTCCTGAAATGCCTCGAATGGAGAACACATCACACCGTGTTGAGATTATCCCTTTCTCAATAGGACAAGGGCTATCTTTTTGCCTTTGTAGCAAGTGCCTAGCATAGTGCCAGGTACACAGTGGGCACTCAATAGATGCTTGTTGAACCGACCTGAATTGCCCTTGTTCACACCTAGTGAGCAGCTAGCAGATCCTGGGCACACATTTGTAAGAGGCAAACCCCGGAGCAGAGCCATTTTTCTGTGTCTGCCATTCCCAGTCGCTCTGACAGGAGCCGTGGGTGCCTTTTCCCAGTTTTTGCACTTCCATTTTCTCTAACTATAGAAGTAATACAGTCTCACTATAAAAATAAAAATTTGGAAAGCATATACTGCAATAAAGTAAGAAAAAAAAAAGATCTATTCAGTCCAAATACCTACTTTTTTAACCAGAATTATTTACATCAATGTTTTTCAATTTTCTTTTCCCATTTCCTGGCACGTATATTAACTTCTAAATTTTCCCAGCACTGGTCTGATTAGGAAATGGAGGGAGCCTATGCCCACGCATGAAAATGTGTAGGGGGCAATAGTGCATATAAAAGATATTTAATAATCTTTGTATAAACCATGTTTAATGTGTTGGGGTTTCTTCATCTCCTAATAAGTTTAAGGCACCTAGGGAGAGAAACTTTGCCTCCGAAATGACAACAGATCTCTCATCAGCGAATCCTGGTAACTAGGTGTGAAGAAGCTACTTTTGGTGTTCAAGATAACCCAGAGGCAAGGAAAAGCTGATCACTCTTGGAGGAAACATAAACATATCATTTCAAGATAACTGAGTCATATATAAAGTCAGGGAGAGCCTCCTCCATAGAATAAGGGGAGTAGCAGCAGGGTGTCCTTGATGACCCCCAAGGGTCATCAGAGAGAATATCCAGGGAAGGACACTACTCACAGGCCAAAACATCACCTAGGCAGAGTCAGTCTCTCTCTCTCCCTGTCTCTCTCTCTGAGACGTTAACACTCCTGTGGATCCAGCATAGAAAGATCTTCCTCCCTCCTGATTCTGCAATTACTGTTCTACCTCAGAGACTGGGGGACATTGTGGGGCTTCTAATAATGTGGTTATTGCTTAATTAAGCTTCTTCCTAAACCTTATGTAGAAGTACTGGGCCCATACTATGTCCTGGGGGGACGCTGACTAGCTACCTAGCAGGAGACTGAAGCTAAACAAAGCGTGACAAATTCTCTAAAGCTAAGCTTCATGCTTCAAAAAAGGTTACAGTTTGCCCATGTGTTTGGGAACTATTAACACAGCTACCTTAAATTGCAATGATACATAGTAGATCATGCCTTTTGAAAGCAGTAAAGACAGGTTTGACACAATGATGGTCATTTGTGGAGCCCGTACTCTGTGTCAGGTGCTCTGTATTTATTCTTTCTGATCCTTAGTGACCTGGCAAGGTAGGATTATTATTACACTTTAAGGTAATTTTGCTCATTTTACAGACAAGGAAACTAAGACCCAGAAAGGTTAACGCTCCGTTGATAAGTGGCACAGCTAGGATTCAAACTCAGTCCTGTTTGACTCCAAAGTCCCCTCCCTTCCTACTTGGTCTCCTTTGATCCTGGCTGTGCCATGGGTGTCAGTCATCATTGGGTAGGTTCTGCTGGGGGAAGGACTAAGTAGGAATAGAACTCAGATAGCGCTGTCAAACCTCACAGCACTGGCAGGATGTGACAAGGACTCCAGACTGCTTCCTGGGGTAGTTTCTCTGCAGAATATTTAGGAGGGAGAACAGAGTAATAACCTCAGCTATTACGGCACTTCGCCATGACGGTGGAGGGTTCTAAAGGCCCCAGAAGAGACCTGAGAGGGCCTGGAAACTCCTCGAGTGTGGAGATCTTACATGGAACATTTTGCTTTCTAGAAAGGGTAAGATGGGTGTGGCAAGAGTGCCAGCAGACACCAGCCCTGCCAGCCCATTGAAAGGAAGCCAGATTCAGTTGCTAAAGAAGCTTAGAGAAGCTTGAGCAATGGGAGCTGGGGTCATGGAAAGTTGAGAGAAATATCCCCTTAGCATGGGTAAGGGTTGTTAGACTTAGGAAATAAAAATACAGGATGCCCAGTTAAATTTGAATTTCAGAAAAACAACAAAATATTGTTTAGTATAAATATGTCCCAGGCACCATTTTATCTGGAAATCCTAGCCGAGCTGAGCTTGAGTAGAACGAGTTCCCTCTATGAGGGGACAGTGTGTCCAGGATGGGTCTTGCTGTTGGTGGATGTCAGTGTTGGAAGTGGTGTTAGGGAAACTTACTGTCTCAACAGGGAGCCATATGAGCCCTAAGCTCTCTCATTCCAGCCTAGGGTAGGACAAGCCATCTAAGAATACAGCGGAGGTGCATGGATTTTTAGACTGAGGTGACTTAGAAATTTTCCTTTCCAGGTAAAGACTTCATACTTAAGGTTTGATAACATATGTTCCATAATTTTTTTTTTAATATTTCTTTATTTATTTGGCTGTGTCGGGTCTTAGTTGTGCCACGTAGGATCTTCGTTGCCACGTGTAGGATCTCTTTAGTCGTGGCACGCAGGATCTTTAGTTGCAGCGTGCACTTAGTTGCGGCATGTGGGATCTAGTTCCCTGACCAGGGATCGAAGCCGAACTCCCTGCATTGGGAGCGTGAAGTCTTAGCCACTGGATCACCAGGGAAGTCCCCATGTGTTCCATAATTTAAATTCTTAATATAATTGGGAAAAAATAGTCTATTAAAAAGAAAAAACCCTTAATATACTAGGGGTGTTAACTTGTCTGGTATTTGAGGTATTCTTATAAATGTTAGGAGTGAGAAAGGGGATTATAGAAGAAAGAATTTACTCTCTTTTTTTGATACTAGAAAAGGGGAACACCACTGCTTGAACCATTAAAAAATGGTACCAGGCAGTTCAGGGTTCCCTGGTAATTCAAGTCCTTGTCCTTCTGACAGGCAAGCTCTATAGAGTAGAATATTCTGTCTGTCAAAGGAAGCATAACTCCTCTTTTTCCCAGAGGAGAAGGTAGTACTTTTTTTTTTTTTTTTGGCTGCATTGGGTCTTTGTTGTTGCACATGGGCTTTCTCTAGTTGCAGAGAGCAGGGGCTACTCTTCATTGTGATGTGCAGGCTTCTCATTGCGGTGGTTTCTCTTGTTGCGGAGCACCGGCTCTAGGTGCGCGGGCTTCAGGAGTTGTGGCGCACGGGTTTAGTTGCTCCCCAGCATGTGGGATCTTCCCGGACCAGGGATCAAACCTGTGTCCCCTGCATTGGCAGGCGGATTCTTAACCACTGCGTCACCAGGGAAGTCCCAAAGGCAGTATACTTTTTGAACCTTACTTTTCTTTGACCTTGGACAATTAATCCAGTTCTTGGAAAAGGGGGGATTTTTTAAAAAGAGAGAATCCTCTTTTCTTTTAAAGGCTTTTTTATGAAATAGAATTTTCTCACCTGTTTATTAATACTTAGCAAGTGTCAAGATCGTTATATTAGAATGTTGGAGTTTGAAGGAAGGGGTTGGGGAGTGTCTCAAAGGCTGTTTAATGTCCAACAAGCTTCACCAGGTGCCATTTATATGTATGAATTCACAATGGTTCAAAGGCCTGGCTCTGGGACTTGTGGTCTTAGAAACCACTTAACTTCTTGGCCGTCCTTCTTCAGGGCAGACCTACACCAACTCACTTCACCAAGACTGATGTAGAACTGGGACACCCATTTATTCATTTACAAAGAAATGTGACAATCTCCTGGATACTGGGAGGGCACCTCCAATCTACGTAAGGAGCCCAACTGCAATCCCAAGGCTGCTTGGTGAGCAGAAAATAATGATAAGAATAGATGCCATTAGTCATTTAATGAGTGTTCAAAATTTATAAAACATTAATAGTGACAGTTAGCCCTGGTCAAAAGCACAATTCATCCTCACAACTTCACCATGAGAAAAATATTTACCTTCCTTATACTGATGAGAATACTGAGAAAGATATCATAGCTCATTAACTCTAAGAGGTACATTTTTTCAGATGTGAATATCCTGCAAACAAAATACATTTAAAACTTGGTTATAAAACTCTATAAACTATGGTCACTTTTTGTTTATTTATCCATCAAATAGTTATTAAGTGTCCAGCATGGACTGGGTACTATGCAAGTTGACAGGGACAGAACAGTGTATAAAATATCAAGGTCCTTGCTCTCATCACGTTTACAGTCTAGCTGGGGAGACCACTAATTGGCAAATGAATCAAAACATCAGCTTGTGAGAACTGCTGATGGAAATAAGCATGGAAATGTGACCGAGTATAACATGAGGGGTGGGGGGCAAGGAAGACAGGGTGGCTCTCTGAGGGGTGACATTGGAACTGAGACCTCAGAGCCATCCAGTGGTCTTCACTCTGGGCTATGTAGGTACCAGGAGATAGGTCCTCTCAGCCCTATGGCCCAGGGCTCCTGGCTGTGAGCAGCCCCTTCCAAGGCTCCTTGGAGGGCAGCCTGAGAGGCATGGGTCTGACCTGTGCCCCATGGTTGGCACAGAGCTGAGCAGATAAGCGGTGCCCACGACCCACTGTTCCATGTGATATGCTGAGCACAGCCCAGGAGGTGCTCTAGCCCCTCGTCCCTGCTTTAGTTCTGCAGCAGGGAACATTGCCCGTCATGCACAAGGAGACAGAGGAATACCATGCCAGGTGCCCAAGGAGCGTTGGTGTAGCCCAAAATGCAGCCAGTCGGGGCTGGGGACAAGGAGGCTGAACAGGGCTGCTGGTGCAGATTTGAATTTCTGTCCTCCTACCAGGTACTTCTCACTATTTTAGACTCTTTTTGGTGGTGACCAAGGCACCTACAGGGTGACTGCTTAGCAACATGTACATTTTGCAAATTTGAGCTGTATCATAATTTTAAAATACTTGACCTTTAAAAAGTTTAATTAGATTCAAAATCCATTCACAAGAAATTCCAAGTTTACATTTGTCAATGAAAGAAAGGCAAGAATTTTAAATATATAACTTCAACAGTTATCACTTTTTTGAATGACTGAAAACAATTATTTTGAAGTTTTTCAGTAAGATCATCAAGAATTTGAAGAGCTCTTCATCCTAAAATCTTGATCAGGAATGGCATGTGGCCATTTCAAGTATAAAACCTGATATAAAAAATTATGCTCATGGATGTAAGCTCAACATTTCCCATTAAAAACTTTGAAAACATTTTATTTGGGAGTTTTACACAAGTTTGATATTTATTATCTTCTTTAAAATGTAATTATTTTCTCTCATAGTGATTATGTAATATAAAAATATATAAGGAAAGTTTTAATCAAGTTCTATTTGAATCGCTCCAAATCCCCTTCACTTTTCCTCAGTGTACCGTACAAAGAGGATCTTTTTCTAAGAGACATGGAAAAGTGGAAAAGTTGCCTTAGAAGATGAGGGAGCCAGCCCTGTGAAAAGTTTGGGGAGAGCATTCAAGCTGCAAAACACAGTGAAATGACCCTCAGGAGGGAAGAGCTTGAAAGATAAGGTAGCAGGGCTGGAGCAGGATACCACCAGGGAGGGGGAGCAGGATGCCACGAGAGAGGGCAGGGGTGACGCTAGGCCCTGCACGTTAACCAAAAGCAGTGGGAGGCCTCGGAATGCATTTACACAAGGGTGTGACTTAATCTGATTTACATTCTATAAATCTAATCTCGGCATGCAGTGTAGAGAATGGAATACAGAGGTGCAAGAGTGGAAAGAGAAAGGTCATATAGGAAGTAACTGGGGGCCAGGTGAGAGGTGAGGAGAGGAGGAAAGGAGTAGGTCATTCTGAGAAGCTTTTCAGAGGTAGGACCAATAGGACTATGGGAGTGAAAGAAAGGGAGGCTTAAGTAGGATGCCTACACTTTTTGGTTTGAGCAGTTAAGTAAATCATAATGCCATTTACTGGGCGACACTGAAGGAGGGACAGTTATGGAAAGAGGACTGGGATCCAAATTCTCAGGACATAGTTTTCAACAAAGGGCAAATAGAATCATAGATGATAAGAGATTTAATGGGCATATGAATCATTAATCTGGCTCCTACAATACATACTGAAATATCTACAGGTAAAATGATATAAAGCCTGCAATTTGCTTCAAAATCATTTGAGTGGGGGGAGGTAGGAAGAATGAGTACAGGTGTAGATGAAACACAAGATTGGTCATGAGTAGATCATTTTTGAAGCTAGCTGATGGGTACCTAGAGGTTCATTATACTACTCTCCTTTTGTGTATGTCTGACAATTCCATGGGACTGGATGAGATCACCTAATATTCAACAAATGGGGAGAGCCCCACATTGGGGGTGGAGTGGAGTAGAGGTGGCAGTGCTAGTGCAGTGGAAAGAAAGAGATAAGACCACTGCTGTCCTAGAGTTGACATTCTCTGGGGAAGAGACAGATAACAAGCAAGTAAACAAATATGACAGATTTAAATCAATGTGATAAAGAGGAAGGGTGATGTGATAAAGTGTGCATGGGTACTGCAACTGAGTGGCCAGAAGCAACAGCTCCTTGAGGCAGTAATCTTTGCACTGGACTGACTCACGAGCTAAACAGATATCAACAGTGGTGCTTTTAAAGTCCTTTCCATTCTACTTTTTAAACTTTTACTCATAAACAAATCTGAATTAGTGACCATAAGCTTTCTACTCTAGGGAAAATGTTTTAACTTAAAAGCTTTTGCTCCCCTCCTCTCCACTGTTTTTTTTTTTCCTCTCTTTTTTTTTTTTTAATTCATTTGGCTGCACTGGGTCTTAGCTGCAGCATGCGGGATCTAGTTCCCTGACCAGGGATCGAAGCCGGGCCCCCTACATTGGGAGCATGGAGCCTTAACCACTGGACCACCAGGGAAGTCCCTCCATTGTTTTTTAAACTCCAAATTTTGAAGCCATTATTAGCCCAATAGTTCTAGAAGTAGAGCCAATTCAGGACTGACCCTGGTACCCCCTTTAGAATCCCTTTTTGCCCTGACAGCTTTCCTTCCCCCATCATCTGACTTTAAAGTCCGCTTCTCCCCTCAGCTACAGTTTTTGCCACTCTTAGGACTCCAAAGGACCTCTTTCCTTCCCTCTTCCAAGTGCTACTTCCCTGTGCAAAGCAATGCTTCCAGAGATCATAAGCCCCATGAGGGCTTGTGTTGTTCACCGCTGTCTTCCAGCACCCAGAACAGTGCCAAGCACAGTTAGCACCCAATAAACATTCACTCAGTGAGAAAACTTCCAGAAGCCACTAGGTAGGTAACCAGGCACCTACCTAGGTGCTAAACGTACTTGATCCTACAACTAGAAAAAACTTGTGGCCTATCTTCACACAGATAAATATCACTCCTGTTTTACAGATGGACAGCTGAGTAGGTTCAGATAATCCAAGATCAGAACTATTTCACCTAAAATAGTCTTTCCTGTCCTTAGAAATATTTTGAAGACAAAAAATAGAAGCTATGGAAAAACCTAGCATATAAAGAGAACGTTACCAGTGTCATTGAACATTTCTTGAAGATATGATGAATTTAATTGATATATAACAGCCTTCCTGGAAAACTCCTGGAAAAAAAACCAACAAATATTTTGGTTTCCTCAAAACAAAACATAAAACAAGCAAAGAAACCTCTTCTTGGCCCGAATTATAGGAAGTCTTCGCTGGCAGCTCAGCCTAAGCTTTTTTGCCTATGTGCTTTTAAGACAGGCTTGCAGATTGCATGTATTCTGCAGACCAACCACAGACACTTAACATTCATTAAATAGTAATGAAACAGGAGGCCTGGATTTTTTTTGGTTTCTCCTGGGTCTGTTCATCACTCAAGTGTCCTTGGACAAATCTATTCCCTCTCTCATATCTGATTTCCATATATCCGTTTCAGGATAATCTCTCATATCTGATTTCCATATATCCGTTTCAGGATAATGTTTATGACTAAGATGCTTTATAAGATCTTCAGACTACCAATAGTAGTTATGCCCTCCATCTATGAAATTTATCTCCTTCACTATCCTATGGGATGTCTTCATGACACTTCTATTGAAAACCTTCACACATAGTTGCGAGTGCTGTCAAAACCATCTAGGGACGGTACAGATATTCTAAGGCCAATGAGCTGACAACGTGGATGACTTGAACCTGAAGTCTGTTTCCTATGCTACTGAGAATTGGAAAATGGATAAATGTGATAATCCCCAAACCACGTTTTCCTTATTTCTGCCGTTTTCCACCGCATCTAAACTATGCAGAAGCTGCTGACAACACTTGATTATCCAGTATTTGGCAATTCTACCGAATACCGAAAAGGTTAAAAGGCCGAACTTGCTAGTAGGACAAGCTGCCAGGACTGGTAGTCAGGCTCTGGTGCAGTTAGCTGTGTATTCCACACATTGTTTTAGAGGCTTACAAAATACAGCCATCTTGCATCAGGCATCCCGGCTCAGGAAGAAGGCGAGCCCCGTCCCCTCGGCCCTGGAGATGCCACCTGCGCGGGGCCGGGCGTCCTAGGTGGCAGAGCCCTTGCGGACTGCCTACAGCCCGCACCGCGGGGCCCGTCACGGCCCGGGCCGGTGTGTTGAGTGACTAAAGTTGTCTACGGGCGGGCCGGCCGCACCTGGCCCGGAGAGAGAGCGTGAAGACTGCCGTCCGGCAGCCCTGCCAGCGGCTAGAGCAGCCCCATCCGAAAGTGGAGGCGGGACGCTAGGCTGCTATTTGCAAGCTTCCTGTTGGGTAGTGTTTTCAACTGGGGTGCACCAACCCGGCTGACGGTGCCCTCCTCCCCGCCCCCACGCCGCCCGGGGCGCCTCGGGGACGCGCGCCTGGGCCCGCGCCGGAGCGGAGCTCGCCCTTCCCGCCGCGGCCCGAGACGCCCGCAGGCCGGGCGTTCACCGACCGCACCTCCTCCCGCCCGCCCCTCCCCCCTCACTTCCCCCTCGGCGCCCCAAACCCGGGCTTCCCGAGTTCCAAGACGTGTGCGCACGGAGCAGGGTGGGAGTGCGGGGCCGGAGAGCCGGAGTTAAAACAGGGGCGGGCGGGCAGCCGTCTCGGCTCGAGCCGGCGGCCCTTCGGCGTGTCTTTTGTGTTTGTACACACACTGCGCGAGGCGGCCGGGAGGAGGGAGCGGGCGGCGCGCGGGGGAGGGGCGAGCGCGCGCCAGCGAACGGGCGCGCGGGGGGAGGGGCGGAGGCGGGGCGCGAGCGAGGGGGCGGGGGCGGGGCCGAGCCTTCCCTCCATTGTGTGTGATTGGTTGGCGCGCGGCGCGGGGGCGGGGCGGCGTGTGTTGGGGGATAGCCTCGGTGTCAGCCATCTTTCAATTGTGTTCGCTGCCGCCGCCGCGCCGCTGTCGCTCTCCGACGCCAGCACCGCCTCTCGCTCGCTGAGCTCCAGCCGAAGGAGAAGGGGGGTAAGTTTCCCCGTCTGCCCGCTTCCCCGGAACCGAGCCCCGCTTGCCGTCAACCCTGGGCCGGGCCCCGGCGGTGCGGTGAGGGGACCCACGGTCCCTCTGGCTTGGCCCACAAACTTTTTGGCCCAGAAACGGAGGTGAGGAGCGAGTTTCCCTCACCTCTCAGGCGGCGGCGGCTCCGGCGGCTCCCGAGTCTCTCGCCGCCTCAGCCCAACAGCAGCAACCGCCGCGTCGCCGAGCCTGCTCTCCCTCCCCGCGCCCCTGGCTCCTCTTTCTTCGGTGAAATCCCGCCCGCCGCCCCTTCCCGGGACCCCAGACCTTCACCACGACCCGCGCGGGCCTCTTAACTACCGCCCCCGGACCCCGGACCCCAGTTTTCGAGCGGGAAAAGGGTGGAAATCGCCGCTGCTTCCCACCCTGGGGTAACTCGCTTTTTGCTGCCTCCCCACAGTTGTTGCTAAGCTTCACCATCTTGTCTCTTCTCTGGTCACCGACCATATTTTTTCCCCCGTTTCTCTCTTCCCCATTTCAAAAAAGGAGGAAAATTTTTTAAAGAGAAACATTTTTTTCTCCTTTTTTAGAGAAGCGGAAACTTGATACATTTGAAATGCACAAAAAAAACTTTTGCATTTTGGAGGGCGGCACGTGGCAGGGGATCGGGCTATTTTCGAGCGATTTGGTGTTTTGTCTCTTTGGTAGAGAATCGGATACGTTTTGCGATTGTTTCCATTTTGTTCTGGTCTGGGAGCCGAGTTTGTGCCTGCGCGAGACGCTGGGAGCGAGGCGGGCAGGCTGGGGGACCCTGTGCCGAGGGGCCGGAGGAGGCGAAACCAAAAGTTTATGTGGTGCTTGGGGTGGACTGGTCGGCCGGTCTCGTGCGTTAATTAAAGCCTGGGTGCGGGGCACTTTTTTTTTTATTTCACTGCGAAGCTTCTGAAGACTGGGCGCCAGGACGGTGCTTTGTAGAATGCTCGCTGGTGGTAGCTGTTGTTCCCCTCTTGTTTTTTGAGACGCCTTTTTGTCAACAGAACTGTAGAGATGCAAAAGCAGGAATGTTTTCAGATATTTACAGCAGTCTATCAACTGCCAGACGTAAAGGGGGGGGGGCGGGGGGGTGACCAAAACCTTTCTTGCTGTAATTTGACTCGACCTTTCTGTGGTTTGTGGCTTCGTTCTTTTGACTTGTTAGTGGATCGAATATTTACAGACATTTCTAATTTCTACTTTAATTAAAGAAACTGAAGCGAAGGCTGTTAGGGGTCTTTTTGTTTTGCCGTTTATCGCTCAGATTTGGCATTTTTGAGAGATGATTGGTGTTAATGCTAACAATTTTCTAGTACTACAGTTTGTTTCAGGAAGTCATATTTGGATGGTAGACGTAATCTGCACACTTTCAAATTATGTAACGTTACAGACATTGTTTTTTTATACTGATCATAATTTCCAGATTGGGGGGGGGCGGTGGTAGTGGCAGGAAAACTTGTATGTTTGGTAGTTGCATATGGTGATTTTTGTGTTTTGATGCCGGTAGGTAAGTAAGGAGGTCTCTATACCATGGCTCGTACAAAGCAGACTGCCCGCAAATCGACCGGTGGTAAAGCACCGAGGAAGCAACTGGCTACAAAAGCCGCTCGCAAGAGTGCGCCCTCTACTGGAGGGGTGAAGAAACCTCATCGTTACAGGTATTAAAACAAGAGGAGGGAAAAAATGGGACAAAGCCTATCTCCCGAAGCAGTATCTATATAACTTAATAAAAAGATGTATAATCATACTTTTTGCTTTAGAGAAACTGATAATTTTTCCTTTTGAATATTTATTAATACTTTAAAATATATATATAATTTAGTGTTAGGTTTTATTGGGAACATGTTTAATTTTGAAGCCATAATCTTGCCCATAGCCCAAAGGAGAGGTTATATCACTAATAACATTAATGGGATAGGGTAACATTTTATTTAGCTGTTAGGTGTAATGTGTATTTTTTAAATAGTAAAGTGTTGTTTTTAAATAACATTTTTGAGGATACTCTTTCTCTCGGTAATTTAATCAAGATTGGGGGTCATTTTGTTTTAGGTAAGTCCCTCATTTACTTGAATTGGTTTATTTCCTGCTGTTAGCACAGTTTTGAACTACCCTGAGCAGTGTTGTTAAGGGCATCTGCCATTAGAGGGCAGAAGTTGTCTGTATTTAGGTGTCCTCTGCAAATGATTTTACAGTTAGCCTAAAATAAAAGTGGAAGAAATAAGTCAGAATTGAGGTAAATTTCTTGCTTAAAATTAGTTTAAAAAAAAAGAAAGAAAGAAAACTTCCATATGGAAGATACACCATAAAAGAGTATTCACATTTAATCATTCATAAGGTGTGTGCAGTATTCAAAGGTATTCTGAGAAATCAGACTTAAATGCCATAAGTGTATTTTTTAAAGGAAACTCATTGGGTTGTGCTGGTAGGTCTTTTAGAAGAATTGGGGGTGCCAGTGGCAAGGAGGAGAGTGCTGCCAAATTGAGAAGAGTCTGAACAATTTTGACTTCTTTATTTGTGGCCTAGTACTTTCCCAAGTTGTAATTATAACAAGTTAGTGATATATATGTTAAAGAGGAAGAAAATAAAGGGGACTTTGATTAAACCTCCTGCCAGGAATCTACTTTAATATCATGCTTTTTGCTTTAAAGGTATTGTGTTACTCTTAACAGACTTGAATATTCAGGTCATAAATTAATAGTGAAATTTGATACAGAAGCTGAAGAATAGTTGGGTGATTTATTTTTTGAGAAGTGACTGCGTCTTTTTAAAGCTGATGATCACTCTTTTATGTTTTTTATGTATTTGGTAACCATGTCTTTATTGTGTTTTGTTTTAAAGGCCTGGTACCGTGGCACTCCGTGAAATTAGACGTTATCAGAAATCCACTGAACTTCTGATTCGCAAACTTCCCTTCCAGCGTCTGGTGCGGGAAATTGCTCAGGACTTCAAAACAGATCTGCGCTTCCAGAGTGCAGCTATTGGTGCTTTGCAGGTAAAATGGCGGGTGGGAAAAGCTCTAAGAGTTGGCCGTTCCTGCTTTGTACCAAGAACAATTCTAAATCTTTGCATGTGCTTGTTAAATTTAATCATCACAAGCAGATGAGGTAGGTCTTATCTATTTCACTGTTAAGATGTCAGAAAGGTTAAGTAGCTCAAGGTCATACAAGCAGACATAGAATTTTAAAATTTTAGTCGTTGCAGTGTTTAAAGGGAAAAAGAACCTTCTGGTTTGGCTTACAGTTGCTGCAGGACATCAGGAAGTCATGGGGCTAAAGGTCTGTATCGGTAATTAGTTTCAAACAGTGACTGATATAAATGGAATGTTAGAATAAATGGCTTCCTGGACCTGAAGAGGCAGTTGCAAGTGGAGAGAACATAATATCTGGGATGGGAATAGGCAGCATAAAAGAATTGTGCATTGAGGTAAAAGAAGCATGAATGGTAGTTAGGATTAGGTTGACGATAAGGAGAAAAAGATACTAGGCTTGTAAAGAGAAATTGGAAGACTTGTAGTTTGCTAAAGGGGATTATGTATGGATTTCCACTTAAATGGGAAACATAGTGAATTTAATCTTAGCTCCAGTGTGTCAGAACTTTGAGAAGTACTGTTTTAGCTGTGGTTATGTATTTGAAAATACTGGTGGTTTGTGCCAAGATTAAAACTTGAAATGCCCACAAGTAAGATATTTGATTAGGTATGTGGGTATAATTAACATCAATCACTTGAGTAACCTATAATGTTAACGAGTTTGGCATTCGTTAGATCATTGTAACTCAAAGTATGGTAAGACTGCCACCTCCTTCAGAGTATGGGGTTTGAGGTGATTAAAATTGCAGATTGCTAGGCACCTCCACAGACCTGAATCGGAATCTCTTTTGGGGGAGGGTCCAGAATCTACATACACTCCATTGGAGGATTTTTCAAGGCTGCTGTTGCCAAGCTTTTCCTTTATGTGTGAGGAAGATTTGATAGGTGGATTCTATCCTGAAGTGTAATTGGTTGAGCTGTTTCTATGGTTAGTCTGAACTTCGTTTGATTGGTGAATTCCAGGAGTAGGCATCCATTAAATTCTCAATGAATTGAAATTACTGAAATTTCAAACTACTAAAATCTTCCAGTGCTGTTATTTAAAACCTTTATTTTCTGTTTTAATCATTGACTATCTTTAGATCCCATTTTGTTTATTACTACAATTGCTAATCACATTTCCCCCACTAATTTTAAATATAGAAATATTATTGATATTCTCAAGCATTGCTCTAAAGCTGCCAGTTTTGTTTTGTAGTTACAGTTAGCAGGGCTATGCTTGAAGAACACACTATACTTGAAAGTCCAACATTGTTGAGCTTAAGTGTCAATGATAGAGCTTTGTAAATTGATTACTGAACAGTCTGAGTAAAAGACTATTGTCTTTTTAAAATTCATGTGTAAACTTCCACGTTGCTGTTATTAAGGTGTGTGTTTTATATTTGTCAGTAAGTGTGGTTGTATTGGTTTTGAGCAAAATGTTCAATTCTGCTGCCTGTAGTACTCTTGCATTAGGTAGCTCTTTATTGGAAGAGTAATCTTTGTTAGAAATTTTTTTTGTTTTGTGTTGCCTTTTTTATACATCAGTTCTCTTAAAGATACAGAGATGGAGAATTTGCTAATGGAAATAGGGCAATAGAAGAGAGCAGTTGAAATAGAATTCCAAAAGTCACTATTTTTGCCTTTAGAATTACACAGTTTACAACTTTTCTAATACAACTAAATGAGGAGGGGAAGTAGTCCAGTGAGGATGGGAGAGAATTTAGTCTAGGTTTGCCATAAATAATCAAGAATTAGCTAACTTGAAATTTAGCCTTTGCCCCTAATATCTGAGAGTTTGAACTAAGGTATCGTGTTAAAAATGGACATTGGTGGTTTGAAGTGGTGGAAGAGTCAGATATTGAACATACTCAAAATGTTGTAAATTAACATTTCCTTCCAGTTATAAGATATTTTTTCTTTTGCTGTTATCTCAAAATTACGTTCATTGGGCTATAAATTAATGTGTCAGTCTTTAATTCCCATCATAGCCTTAATGTTCAGGAGACTTTGGCACATTGGCAATAGAATTAGAAATATATGAGTCATGGTTAAATTCCCTATGAGTATTGACTCTTCTCCCAGAGCTGACCAGACACAACTCTATAAAACCTATAGCCAGGTTGTAAGATGGCAGTGAGAGGCCCAGCTGCCACATGCCACATTTGAGTAGTACTAGGGGAGCCAGTAGATCATTATTCCACTCTTAAATGGTCTCAGAATTGGAGGACCTGTTGGCTTATCCATATAGCAGCTCATAGTGCTGTGTTTTGTAGAAGCCTTCTAGATTTGCATAATCCTGAGATACGCTGGGTGAAACAAAAAAGAAACTAGTTTCTTTCTTGAGGAACTTCAGTCCTAGTATCTGATGTGTGTTGTGAACCCGTAAGAGTAGGTAGGCTACAGTATGCTGTGTTTCCTAAATTTTTTACCCATTTCTAGAATATCCCAAGAATTAATCCCGGAACATTAAGGACTTTTGCTTTTAATATATTTTTTGGAATAGGTAAGATACACGGAACTAATTGCATAGAAAAGATGCAAATTTCGGGAATTCCCTCGTGGTCCAGCGGTTAGGACTCCGCGCTTTCACAGCTGAGGAGCCGCATTCAATCCCTGGTCAGGGAACTGTCCTGCAAGCCACATATCCCAGCCAAGAAAAAAAAAGAAAAGATGCAAATTTCAGTTAGGGTTAGAGATCTCTGTTAAGTAATTTAAGGTCATTAAAAGATGGCTAGTGTACAAGGCCAATGTGATTGCCAAGGAATTAGGAGTTCAAAGTTACCTGCACCTGGGAACCAGGGGCAAGAGGAGTGTTTGCTTTCTCCTTCATGGAATAATCTTGAGGTAGTCCATAAAGGGTAGGTAAATAAGACTTAGCTCTTGATAACAAATGCTGCAGAAAGACATGTAGGGGATAGTAAACTTTGGGTGAAACAGATTTTTATAGAAGAGAGAGATTAGGCTAAAAAGAATGAAGATATAAATGTGAGAAATAATTTTTTTCGTAAGATGGAATAACGTAAACCATTTGAATTAATTGTTGCTGTGTTAGTGCTTTTAAAAGCAGAATCTCGAGTTTTGGCAAAGTCAAAATGTTTGTAAAAAGCAAATCTGGTTCTTCCCATCTCTGTATCTTGTGTGTTATGTAGTATTTGGGGCTTGAGCAATTCAAGTTTCCAAAATGGAAATAATTTTTTTAATTAGGACAAAAATAGCAATTACAAAAATCTGGTTTTTTCCCCTAAATATATCTCAAACAGAGAAATAACTTGCTTATATAGAAGCCAAATAATGTCTTTCATTTAGTGTGTTCCTAATCCACTAAAACAGTTGGACTGATGACTGGACTGGTAAAACAGTAGGTACATTTCACAATGAGTAAGCAGATGTTTTAACCTAGACTAAAGGATTCTTCAGCTTTTCAGACAGCTGTAAGATGTACTAACAATTTAAGAGTTAATTATAAGTAGAAGCTCCCCTTTTTTCCTCTTTACATGCCAAGTGTTGGTGAATGATTCATGTAGCTACCAGTTTTTGAGTGAAAGTAGGGATAAGAAGATGCCTTCAGAAAAGTCTTAGAGGATAATGAGAAAAACCAGAGGGATCAATGTTAATGCTGGGAGGTAGCAAAAATGCCATTACAGATAGGGGTGCATAGAGGAAGGTACAGTTAGTGGGGGACATGGGGGCATATCTCGGCAAAATAGGTCAATGTATGTAAGTAAGACACAAATCTGGTGTGTTCTGGGACCCAACAGCACTCTAGTGGTGAAACTGAGGTGTTAAAGGAAAGGTAGATGAGGACCATGATGGAAACCAGTGGTCAAACAGGTATAATGAAGTGTGAGTAAGATTCAGAAAAAGGAGGACACAGCAGGGTAGGAGAGTATATTACTTTGGATTAGATACATGATTCCATTTATCTTTGTGAGGATGAGAATGAATGTTAGAATTTAAGTTGGATTTTTTGCTTTACTCAAGACACATTTCAGTTTACTAAAAATCACATATAACATTTAAAAAATTAAACTTTTTTAGTAGTGAAATTATTTGACTTAAGACTTGAGGTTTCACTTTCATAAGCTGCCTTTCAGCCTAGTCGCACAGGTTTTAAAATGTAAGCATTTGGTAAAATAGTCAACATCTTCTGAAGTAGGTTTTTTAAGGGCTCAAAAACCTCATCTTTTTAACTGATACAGATGTAACTTAACTATTGTTAATATTTTTTTCTTTATTCCTGTTGTAGGAGGCAAGTGAGGCCTATCTGGTTGGCCTTTTTGAAGACACCAACCTGTGTGCTATCCATGCCAAACGTGTAACAATTATGCCAAAAGACATCCAGCTAGCACGCCGCATACGTGGAGAACGTGCTTAAGAATCCACTATGATGGGAAACATTTCATTCTTTAAAAAAAAAAAAAAAAAAAAAAAAAAAATTCTCTTCCTGTTATTGGTAGTTCTGAACGTTAGATTTTTTTTTTTTTCCCCGTGGGGTCAAAAGGTACCTAAGTATATGATTGCAGGTGGAAAAATGGGGGACAGAAATCAGGTATTGGCAGTTTTTCCATTTTCATTTGTGTGTGAATTTTTAATATAAATGCGGGGACATAAAGCATTAATGCAAGTCAAAATGTTTCAGTGAACAAGTTTCAGCAGTTCAACTTTATAACAATTATAAATAAACCTGTTAAATTTTTCTGGACAATGCCAGCATTTGGATTTTTTTAAAACAAGTAAATTTCTTATTGACTGCAACTAAATGGTGTTTGTAGCATTTTTATCATACAGTAGATTCCATCCATTCACTATACTTTTCTAACTGAGTTGTCCTATATGCAAGTACATGTTTTTAATGTTGTCTGTCTTCTGTGCTGTTCCTGTAAGTTTGCTATTAAAATACATTAAACTATACCTGCTTTTGGTCTTTACTATCAGCCTTGTCTGTACAATTAACTTACTTGAAATTTCCATATTCAGAATAATTTTAGTATCAAGCGTTTTGTCACTTTTTATCTGATACTGTTGAGAGAGGAGGAAAGTATAAGCTTTGTATGGGAAGGAAACTGGAGCTACTGGCTTTCCTCCAAATTTTTAAAAATTTGAAGATGGTATATCTATTTTCCAAAACCAGAGTTTGACTATGGATATGTGTACTTTTAACCAGCAATTCCCAAACCTAGCTGGCCAGCAGAATCACATGAAAATAGTTAAATCTGTTTTAGTAGTGAAAGTACATTTATAAACATAATCTGTTATTAAACTTTGAATATTTAATGGTAATTTAACTGCAAATGTAACAGTCTTCAGCTCAAAAATTAGTGCATCAGAAAGCTGGCTATTTTAAGATATTGTATATTAACCCTGAAGTTATTAATCAAGCACCTATAGTTCATTCTTAGCACTGTGTTTTATTTAGCATTGGGGTGATTAATGTGAAAAGAGGATGGTGAACCTTTTAAGACTTACAACATCTCTTATTAGAGAAATGCAAATCAAAACTACAATGAGGTATCATCTCACACCAGTCAGAATGGCCATCGTTAAAAAATTGTCTACAAACAATAAACACTGGAGAGGGTGTGGAGAAAAGGGAACCCTCTTGCACTGTTGGTGGGAATGTAAATTGATACAGCCACTATGGAGAACACTGTGGAGGTGCCTTAAAAAAACTAAAAGTAGAACTACCATACGACCCAGCAATCCCACTACTGGGCATATACCCTGAGAAAACCATAATTCAAAAAAGAGTCATGTACCACAATGTTCACTGCAGCACTATTTACAATAGCCGGGTCATGGAAGCAACCTAAATGCCCATCGACAGACGAATGGGTAAAGAAGATGTACATATGTACAACAGAATATTACGCAGCCATAAAAAGGAATGAAATTGAGTCATTTGCTGAGACATGGATGGACCTAGAGACTGTCCTACAGAGTTAAGTCAGGAAGAGGAAAACAAATCGTATATTAATGCATATATGTGGAATCTAGAAAAATGGTACAGATGAACCGGTTTGCAAGGTAGAAATAGAAACGGATGTAGAGAACAAACGTATGGACACCAAGGGGGGAAAGCAGGGGGGGAGGGGGGGTGGTGGTGTGATGAATGGGAGATTGGGATTGACATATATACACTAATAGGTGTAAAATAGATAACTAACAAGAACCTGCTGTGTAAAAGATAAAATTTAAAACAAGGGGCTTCCCTGGTGGCGCAGTGGCTAAGAATCCACCTGATTGGGACACGGGTTCGAGCCCTGGTTGGGGAAGATCCCACATGCTGCGGAGCAACAAAGCCTGTGCGCCACAACGACTAAGCCTGCGTTCTAGAGCCTGTGTACCTAGAGCCCGTGCTCCACAAGAGAAGCCGCTGCAATGAGAAGCCTGCACACCGCAACAAAGAGTAGTCTGTGCTGCAACTAGAGAAAAGCCCGTGCACAGCAACGAAGACCCAGTGCAGCCAAAATTAATTAATTAATTTTTAAAAAGTTCAAAACAAAAACAGAAAGACACATGCTCCCCCAGTGTTCATTGCAGCACCGTTTACAACAGCCAGGATGTGGAAACAACCTAAATGTCCACCAACAGAGGAATGGATGAAGAAGATGTGGTACATATATTCAATGGAATATTACTCAGCCATAAAAAGGAATGAAATTGGGTCATTTGTAGAGACGTGGATGGACCTAGAGACTGTCGTACAGAGTGAAGTAAGTCAGAAAGAGAAAAACAAATATTGTATATTAACGCATGTATGTGGAATCTGAAAAAATTGGTATAGACGATCTTATTTACAAAGCAGAAATAGAGACACAGATGTAGGCAACAAATGTATGGATACCAAGGGGGAAGGGGGGTGGGATGAATTGGGAGACTGGGATTGACATATATACACTACTGATACAATGTATAAAATAGATAACTAATGAGAACCTACAGTATAGCACAGGGAACTCTGACATTAGTTGTAGCATATGAGTGAAGCTGCTCTGGAAGTGAACTGAGATGAACTAATCAATGGGCTAAGAACAGATTCATGTCAATAAGATACAACATTGGGCTTATAAACATAAACATTGGTGTTAAGGTTTTTAGCAGTAACTTCATTTTTAGAATTTATGTCATTATAAAATCAATGTGAGAAATATGAGATTTTTTTAGAGCCTGTTTCTAATTTGTTGACATGGTATCCTAGTTTTAGTGTGATCGTTTGTATAGGCTTCTACAGGCAGGCACTAGCATTACTTGGAGTATTGGCAGGAGCATATGTTCACTGCAGTATAAGCTACTAAGAGCCAATTGAAGTATGTTTGATACAAAACAGATGAACTTGGCACTCAAAGCAGGTACACAGATGTCTGGTCAATGTACTGAGCTTGTCTCAATATACCATGGTCTGTTAATACTTGATAGGTATTCTCTTATTCCTATAAGGTAGATAACTCTTTCCTACTTAACTAAAGAGGCAATGAAATTTGGGAGGATTATTCTTATTTGACTAGGGTCTAAACAATATGCATAATTTTGAGGTCAGGGTTATTTTTTGACTTAGATATGAGTGTGATCTGCCACTCCCATTGATGCTTATTAACCTGGCCTGAAAATCCTCCTTTTTTTTTTTTTTTTTAATAAATTTATTTTATTTATTTTTGGCTGTGTTGGGTCTTCATTGCTGCGCCCGGGCTTCCTCTAGTTGTGGTGAGCGGGGGCTACTCTTCGTTGTGGTGCACCGGCTTCTCATTGCGGTGGCTTCTCTTGTTGCGGAGCACGGGCTTTACGCGTGCGGGCTCAGTAGCTGTGGCTCACGGGCTCTAGAGCGCAGGCTCAGTAGTTGTGGTGCACGGGCTTAGCTGCTCCGTGGCATGTGGGATCTTCCCGGACCAGGGCTCGAACCCACGTCCCCTGCATGGCAGGTGGATTCTTAACCACTGCGCCACCAGGGAAGCCCTGAAAATCCTCTTACCTGCTATGCTTTGGAGTTGGCTACATGAGAATTTACCTAGGAAAAATCTATAGTGAATTAGAGTTGGGTCCAAAGTGATATGTGGGGACCATAGCTAAACTCACCTCTCATTATTAAGTTCAGTTTTTAGCATCTGTAACAAGGTGGTAACCAGCTTTTGAATATGAAGTATCTTATGAAAATAGCTGATTAATACGTAAAAGTTTCCAGAAAATATTCCTAAAGTCTAAGACAAGTTTACAGATGAAAAACCCTATGAAATCATGTGGTAAGATAAAAACTTTAGGTAAGGTTTTAGGGAAATCAGGGAATGCTGGAAGAACTTCTAGGAAGGAATTTGGAAATGTCATTCTCTTAGGCAAATGAGGGGAGGAAATCTTCCCTTGGCTAAATACTGTCAGGTGGGTTAGTGCTTGAACAATGTCCAAGCTCTTGCCCTTCTCATCCTGACAGCCTACAATCTGAGAGGAAATCAACTTTGCACATTTGAATATATCGAGGATGTGCTAGATGCTGAGTATGTAAAGGTATAAAGCTGCTCCAATTTAAATTCTCAACAACTCTGTAAGGTGGGTACTATTATATACCCTATTTTACAGGTGAAACTTGCCCAAGATCACACAGTAAATAGAGGGGATGGAATTTGTTCCCCAGTAGACTAAATCCAAGGCCTTGCTTTCTAATTCCCATGCTCTAAGTGTGAGACATACAAATAAGAGCAGTTAATTTGTTGGGAGCACTAGAAGAAGTTAAGGAAAGTCTTGACAGTAGAAACAAGTGGGGGCCAGGGGAGACAAAATTGGGAATGATAGGGACAGATTATAGAAATTACAAGAAAACTCATCATTTGAAAACATGCTGCTCACCACCAGCTCAGTCTTGAGCTACCCCCTTAATTCCTCCCTCTTCCTCACCTCCATTAAATCCTGTTGACTTCCTCCAAAAGTGCATCCAAAACTTTCCACTTAACCCTTCTACCATCCTAGTCCGAGCTGCTATCAGCAGCTAAGTTATTGCCATAACTTAAATCAGTCTGCATTCATCCACTCATTCCCTCAGGCCTCTTCACACAGCCCCCAGAGAATGTTCCTAAAACATAAATCATTTCAGATCATTTCCGCACTTAAAAATTTCTAGTGGCTTCCCATTGCTCACAGATTAACATCTAAACTTGCTCATGAGGCAGGCCCTGTGTGATCTGGCCTTGTCAATCTTCTCTTTCCACCACTTACTTATTAAGCTGTAGCCAAACCCTCTGCCCACATACCCTTTGTCACATCCCTTGGCTTTATTTCCTTATTTATCAAAATCTGAAATTACATTACATTCTTCCTGACTCTACCCCTACTAGAATGTGCTACAAAACAGGGGTTCATTGTCTTCTCCATTGTAGCCCCAGTGCTGGTACATAGTAAACCTAAATAAAAATCAATTGCATTCATGCTAGAATGAATGTTCCTGCTGTCCTTCAGATTTTAACATTAAGCTTGTATAACCTTAAAATATAGTAACTGATTTATTGTTTTGAAGATTAAGTGAAAACGTGAGGTTTGGCACATAATATTCAATTAATGCTGGGCTAGAATTTTAAATTCCGATAAAGCAAGTCAGATATATATTGTTTCTTGCAAAGTTGTAGAGAAAAATGCCTCCAACTTCCCATCTTTCTAAGTAGTATGCATTTTCTATTAAAACCCTGCTGAATAGTTATCATTCTTATGCCATTAAGCATTGGTCTCTAAGTGAAATAGGATTTAGGTAACACCCTTATCACGACAGTCAGTTGAATCAGTAAGTACATAACTAGTGGTGAAACCATAGGTAAGAGGCATTCTCTTAAAGTCATTATGAGTACTTTTTTCACCAGTATCACTAAACATTCTTTGGAAAGTTCTAGTCAATGAGAAAATATATTTTTTTAAAGGAAATAATTATTTGCAGTATAGCTTCATAGCTGAGTTCCGGCTCTGGGAGTTTTCTGTCTGTCCAGTGGTTAGGACTCCGGGCTTTCACTGCCGTGGCCTTGGTTTGACCCCTTGTCGGGAAAATAAGATCTCGCAAGACCAGAGGTGCAGGAGGGAGTTCAGGTCCACCCGATGCCTTGTTCATTCAGTATTTATGGAGCACCTTCCATGTGCCAGGCACTGTTGAAGGAATACTGAAGTGAACAAAACAAAGTTAAAGTTCTCTGTCCTCATGGAGCTACTTTCTAGTGAGGGAAACAGACAAGGAAAATCCTTAAAGGATAAAGAAGTAAAATACAGTTGTTCCCCTGAATTCCCTGGGATTGGATCCAGGACCCACCACAGATACCAAAATCTCGGATGCTCAAGTCCCATAGTTGGCCCCTCCACGGCCGTGGTTCCACATCCAGGGAATCATCCACCACTGATCGTGTGGTACTGTAGGATGTATTTAGTGAAAAAAATCCGCGTATCCTTGGACACACACAGTTCAAACTCATGTCCTTGAACAACACAGGCTTGAACTGTGCAGGTCCACTTATAGGTGGATTTGTTTCAATAAATATGCAGTGAGCCCTCGATTTCCCTGGGTTCCGCATCTTCAAATACGGAGCGCCCACTATGGGACTTGAGCATTGGCAGATTTTGGTATGCTAGGCGGGTCCCGGAACCAATCCCCCACAGACACGGAGGGACGACTGTACATCGTTTATTAGATAGCGGTAGGTGCTAAAGAGAAAAATTAACATGGTGAAAAGTGTTGTGATACAAGGGAGGTGGGTGTTGGGAGTTAGGCCAGGAAGGCATCACTGAGGTGTCATTGGAGTAAAGCCCTAAAGAAAATGAGAGAGCAAGCCACACAGATGTGAGAAAAGAATATTCCAGGCCCTACTGGGGGTCCTGTTGGGGGCAAGCCTGGTGTGTTCAGGAACCACAGGGAGACAGGAATGGGTGCAGTGGAAAAAGTGAGCAGAGTAGGCGAGAAATCAGAGATGCAATGGGGACCAGATCCTGCAGGACTTAGAGGCCCTAGTAAGGACACTGAGTGAGAGGAGATGCCTCGGGAAAGTTTTAAGCAGAAGAATAATATGGTGTGACTTAAGTTTTAACAAAATCACTCCAACTGCTGTGTGGAAAATGAGGAGAATAAAGGTAGAGCAAGAAGGAAAACCCCTTAGGAAGCTACTGGCAGTAACCTAAATGTGACATGATATTGTGGCTTGGACTTGAGTGATGGCAGTGGAGGTGGTGAGAAGTGGCATGCTGGATATTTTTGAAAGGTAGGATGGCTGGGACTTGCTAACGGGTGTGGGCATGAGAAAGAGAGGAGTTAGTGGTGCCAAGGTTTTTGGCCTGAGCAACTGCAAGAAGGAAGTTGCTATTGCCTGAGACAGGGGAACCTGACGGGGCAGGTTGGAGGGGAATATAAGGAGCTTAGTTATGGACATGTTAAGATTGAGACGCTTATTAGACTTTAGTGGAGATTTCAAGTAGATTGTTGGATACGAGCCTGGGGTTTAAGAGAGAGGTTTGGGCTGGAGACAGAAATTTAGAAGTCATCAGTAAATGTATGGTCTAAAAGCCAAGAAGCTGGATGAGATCACCAAGGGAGTGGGTGTAGATAGAAATTAGAGAAGAGGTCCAAGCACTCAGGGACTCAACATTCAGAGTTTAGGGAGTGAGGGGAGCACTCCGAAGGAGGCTAATACGAGTGGGCAGACAGGAAGAAAGCCAGGCATCCGTGATGTCTGTAAGCCCGAAGAAGCAAGTACTCCAAGGAAGAGTGGTCTCTGTGACAAATACTACTGCTGTGTCAAGAAGAGGGCAGTCTGAGAGTTGACCATTGGATTTGGCAACGTGGAGGTAATTGGTGATCATGATAAGAACCATGTTGGTGAAATCGAGGGAACAAAACCTGATTAGAGTGGATGCAAGAGCAACCGGGGCTTTAAGCAAAATGATCACACTTCACGTTGTCAATAATGAGACGAACTGACATTATAAACTCCTGATGTAAAACACTAAGGACACAACATTACCCAAACGTTTACCCCAAATGTTTAATCTGTATATAATCATGAGGAAACAACCAGCTAAATCCAAAGCGTGAGACATACTACAAAACAACTGGCCTAGACTCTTCAAAAATGTCAATTTCACAAACCAAAACAAGGCCGGGGAACTGTTTCAGATTAAAGGTGACTTAAGAGACATGACAATTAATTGCATGTTAATCAATCCTTCATTGGATCCTGGATTAAAAAAAAAAAGTTAAAAAGAAACTTTGGGGACAGTTGGGCAAATTTCAGTATGGAATACATGTTAAATAATATATCAATTTCAAATTTCTTTGGTGTATGATAATGGTATTAAGGTTATACAGGAGAATGTACTTGTTCTTCACTCATGCTGAAGGAGTGAAGAGTCATAATAGCTGCAGCTTAATCCAAAATATATAGAGGGGAAGGTGGGGGAGGGATAGACTGGGAGTGTGGGGTTAGTAGATGCAAACTATTACATATAGAATGAATGGACAATGATGTCCTACTGTATAGCACAGGGAACTATATTCAATGTGGTGGGATAAACTATAATGGAAAAGAATATTTAAAAAATGTATATATATGTATAACTGAGTCTGCTGTACAGCAGAAATTAACACAACATTGTAAATCAACTATACTTCAATTAAAAAAAGAAAACATATATAGAGAAAAAGATAAAACAAATATGGTAAAATAACAATTGGTAAATTTACATTGTGCCATTCTTTCAACTTTTCTATAGGCTTAAAATTTTCAAAACAATCTGTTGGAAATGTTTTTAAAAAGAATTAGAAGAAATGAATTGGTAACTCCAGGAGTTTTGCTTAAAATAAAGAGAAATGGAAAGTAAATGAAGAGGAAAGTGGAGCTCAGTGTTTTTGTTTTTGTTTCCTGTAAGATGGGAGAAATAGAATATTTGTTTGCTGTTGTGTGTTTTGTATGCTTGTGCTATTGGGGTTGTGAGGATTATATGAATTAAAACATGTCAACTGCTTGGAACGTTCCTGGCACATAGTAAATGCTCAATAAATATTCACTGATATGTTTATTATAAAATTGTTATTTTTAACAAATAATATTTATTTTGGAAGCCCAAGAGTCTCAATTACAAAATTATTGGTTTTAATGAGATCTCAATAAGATGGTAGGTAATAAAATATACAAAAGTCAATAGTGGTGATCATTTTGTAATGTATAAAAACATTGAGTCACTATGTTGTACACCTGAAACTAATGTAATGTTGTAAGTCAATTATACTCCAGTTTTTAAAAAGTCAATATAATTTCTATACATTAATAATTAGTTAAAAATTTATAATGAAACTAATTGCTGGTTATAAATTAACATATGCATATGTAATATAAAAAAAATACTATCGGGCTTCCCTGGTGGCGCAGTGGTTGAGAATCTGCCTGCCAATGCAGGGGACACGGGTTCGAGCCCTGGTCTGGGAAGATCCCACATGCCGCGGAGCGACTGGGCCCGTGAGCCACAATTGCTGAGCCTGCGCGTCTGGAGCTTGTGCTCCGCAACAAGAGAGGCCACGATAGTGAGAGGCCCGCGCACCGCGATGAAGAGTGGCCCCCACTTGCCGCAGCTAGAGAAAGCCCTCGCACAGAAACGAAGACCCAACACAGCCATAAATAAATAAATAAATAAATAAACAAAATTTAAAAAAATAAAATAAAACTGTCCTCCCAGAAAACTATGGAACCATCAAATGTTAAAAAAAAAAAAAAAAAAAAAATACTATCTACCATGTCCACTAACCTATAACACATCAAAAAATACACCTAAGAAATGTGTGGAGAATTATTTAAAGAAAACACAAACTTTTGTTGAAGGCCATAGAAAAGATCTGAATAAAGTAAGAAAGATATATGTTCCTGGATGGAAAGACTCAATACTGTAAAGAATTCACTTCTTTCCACATTAATCTATACATTGAGACAATCTCAGTAAAAATTCTAACAGGATTTTTAATGGAGCTTTACAGATTAATTCTAAAGTTCTTTGAGGGGACTTCCCTGGTGGCGCAGTGGTTAAGAATCCACCTGCCAATGCAGGGGACACGGGTTCGAACCCTGGTCGGGGGAGATCCCACATGCTGTGGAGCAGCTAAGCCTGTGCGCCACAACTACTGAGCCTGTGCTCCGCAAGGAGAGAAGCCACCACAACGAGAAGCCCGCGAACCTCAACGAAGACCCAACTCAGCCAAAAATAAATAAATAAACTTATTTTTAAAAAATCATTGGATAACGGTGAAACTATTCAATCGTGAAAAAGTAAGATAATTGCACTATTCATGAGGCAGCAGTTGCATTACTATTTCATAACCCCCAAATTAATTTCAGGTTGATTAAAAGAATAAACATCAAAAACAAAATTAATAGAGAACTGAAAGGAAATATTAGAGAATAGTTTAATATTCTTCCTCAAAATCTCCACGTCTATAAACCTGTCCCCTAGAAATGCAAAGATAAGTTAGGATGAGCATATGTTTCCCAGCACTGTTTGTAAAGCTGAAAATTTTGAACATCCTAAATGTCCATCAGTACAGGAATGGCTAAATAAAATTTTATGGAGTGATATTAAGAAATACTATGTAGCCGGGACTTCCCTGGTGGTGCAGTGGATAATACTCTGTGCTCCCAATGCAGGGGGCCCAGGTTCGATCCCTGGTCAGGGAACTAGATCCCACATGCATGCCGCAACTTAAAAAATTCACATACCACAGCTAAGGAGCCCGCCTGCTGCAACTAAGACCTGGTGTAACCACATAAATAAATAAATATTTTTTAAAAAAGAAAGAAATACTATATAGCCATTGAAAAGAATGAGGCAGAGAGACCTATACATGCTGATGTGGAAAGGTTTCCAAACTATACTGTTAAATAAAAAAGAAAGATGTGCAACAAGCGTAGCATTTTTCTTTCTATGAGTCTAACAACAAAAACAGCAACAAAACCGCAAATCACTTGTAAATCGTGTGTGTATGTACACATTATATATACACAGAGACTACATGCATATGCATAGGAAAGGTCTGGAAAGATGCACCAAACCGCTAACAATGGTAGCCTAAGGGGAGCAGAGTTTCTGGAATCTTAGATATTCTGGCAGAGGAGCCACTCACAAGCATGGCTTCAGAGCTCCTTACCCAACTTTTTATAGCAACAGGAGGGATTTATTGAGGGCTTGCTATGTGCCAAGCCAAGCACTGTACTAAACTCTGCTTTATCTCAGTTCTCACAAGGACCTCAGGAAGGAGACTGTTACTACCTCCATTTCAGAGATGGGAGAAGCGAGGCTGAGTATCCCCATCTTCCTATCCCTGCCCAGCCCTAGTGTCTTGGACACATCCCTGTGTTTGTGGTTCCCCTTTGAGAGAATCCTTCTGTTTGGACCCCTCCAGGTTGCATCCTTTTGTAGTCGCCTGTGTCTGGTTTGCGGGCAGTTTCAGGAGTTAAGTAGGGCACTAGCTTGGCCAATGCCACAACCGTGGGCAGGACACTTAACCTCCATGAGCCTCAGTTTACCAGTCCAAAAAACAGGGACCACTGGTGGGACATGAGGTGATTTCATGTGGCTTATGAGTGATTTTTTTTTTTTTTGGTCGCGCCGCGGGGCATGTGGGATCTTATTTCCCAGACCAGGGATCGAACTTCCGCTCCGTGCAGTTCTTAGCGCAGAGTCTTAACCACTGGACCGCTGGGGAACTCCCATGAGTGAACATTTAAATATATATATATATATATATATATATATATATATATATATATATATATATATATAATAATTTATGAACTAGTAAAATAAACATTGTACATCAAACCTGGGATTTCAGATAGCACCTCTTAACATTTTGAGTGGATTAAAAATTATAATAAGTAAATAATAGTACAGGTGGTGCTGGCCAAAATGACGAAAGGGGTAGGAGAGGAGGGGAATTTATGAGAAAAAGCATGAAAAAATGCTTAGCACAGAGCCAGAACGCACACACAGTGAGAACTCAATGCACTGATTTAATTGGTTATCATCATCACATTTGGACTTGAAATAAGCAGTTCTGATTCCAAGTGTAGGGGACCGAGACGGAGTGGGAAGAGAGAGAGGTGGCCAGGACTTCTGTCACCAGCCTAGGGCACCCTCAAGACGTCCCAGGCCCGGGCTTAGCCCCGGTGGGGCCCGACAGCATGTTGGAGAACTCGGTGGCTTCACGGCCAGCTGAGCCGAGGCGACCGCGCTGGCTCCAGACTGGTCAGCAGAGGGCCGCGCATAGGTTCCTTCCTGCACTTCCTGCGCGACTCGCAGCTCTCAGCGCCCGAAGCGGCGCCTGCCAAGGACGGATTCCGGAGGAGCGCTGCCCAGTCTCGGGGAATCGGGTGCGGGAAAGGCTGCCGCTGCCAGCCCGCCCCCGGGAGCAGCCAGCGGGGGACGGGGCACGGACGGAGCCTCGAGAACCGAGCGCTCAGACTCCTCCCTGCCCCTCGCCGCCCACACCCCATCTGCCTCAGGTTGGGAGGCCAGTCCTCCACGCCTTTCGCCTCTCGAGCCCACCCCTTTCGCTCCTTGCCCCTGTTGTTGCTCTAATGAGGGCTTTTCCTTTTCCGCACTTTTCTGAAATCGCCTCCTGACCTGGGCTCTCTCCCTGCGATTTCTCCCTCCCCACCCACTGTCCAGCGCCTGAGGGACCTTCCTACGACGCCAAGCTGATCTTTCCAGCCCTTTCCAACCTAATGCCAGGCCGGCGGACAGCACCGCCGCCTTCCTCCGCTGTCACTGGAGGCCGCCCCACCCAGACCACGCCCCTCGGAATCCCGACACGCCCCTCCGAGTCCACGCCCCTCCAAGACCACGCCCCTCCGCGCCGGCTGCTCTTCTGGAGCTCCGGAAGGTGAGCTAGCGCTGGGAGTCCCGGCTCTGCAGCGCACTCCCCGCCCGCCCAGGAGGGAAGATCCTGGACGCCCCCTGCCGTCCCTGCCAGGGCCACACGCGCCCTCGATGAGGCCTGCTTCCCAGACCTCAGCCTCCCCGGGGGGCAGGGCCCGGGCTCGCTGTCCCCGCAGCTTCTCCCGGCCCTCAGGTTTGGGGCCCCTTTCCCCGACGAGGGGCTGGCGGCCCGCACGGCTCCGAGCTCAGGGCCTCCCCGCCCCCGGCCCGCCCTCGTGGCCATCTGGAGGCCCGCGAGCTGCAGCTGCGGCCCCGAAGACGCCGCACGTCCCGCCGAGGGGGTTACACTTGGCGTTTTGGAAAACGAAGCTGGTTAGTGCTCAGCTGCCTCAGATGAAAACTGTGGATGAAAATGTAACATTTATGAACGGAGAAGCCATGAGCATGTAAACTGCGTTTATTCTTGCCGCGGCTCCCGAGGAGCATGAGTTGCTGGTCCCGCCGCGCCCGCAGTCGTCTCCGGCAGCCGCCTCCTTCTGCCCCTCGAAGGTGGGCTTCAGCCTTTAACCCACGTGGACCTGGCTGAAACTGATCAGGAAGCAGGGCTGTCGGAGAAAACGCCAGGACGCCGCAGGCTTCCGAAGCGCAGTCACTGCGCCCCAGCCTCCCCTGTGGCGGAGGGGACCGCTTCCCTGGCTCGCCCGGAGCGGCCCGATTCCCAGTGCTCCGGATTAAGTTTTTTTTTTACCCGGAGCTTCGGTCTTTGATTCAGCCGCCCCGCTGGGAGCTAGTAGAAAGGATGACCAGGCGGTTCCTGGTCCGGAGAAGGCGAGTCCTTAGGGGACACTCAGGAGAGGGGAGCCAGTGCTGAGGGAAGCGGCGGGGAGCGGTCGTCCAGGTTAGCGTTCCCCGTGCCCTCGAGGATGAGCAAGATTTATACAGGTCAGGAGAGGCAACCGGGGAGGCTTTAGGACGGGATTTTACTTAGGAATCAGTCATGTGGGATTGTCGCAAAGTGATCAGTTATGAGGTCAGGGCAAGGCCTGAGGAGCTGCCCCTGGGGGAGAGGGAATCCTAAGTCCTGGAGGAGTCATCTTGGGGACACCAAATGTAGAAGGGTCCTGGGATGGGGGCTGTCTCCCAAGGGTGACTTAACGGCCCAGCTCAGCTTCTCCCACTTGCTGGGGAGGAGGCCTGGGACGACCTGGGCGGGGACCCAAGCACGAACACCACCTTCAACGGAGCTTTGCCTCTGTACCACCCCAGCCCCTGCCCAGAGGTTTTAACAGGACCATTTCCTCCTTCCTCACAGAATCAAGCACTTGGCAATGAGTCTGAGAGAAAGAGCAGGTCAAAACAGTCCTCAGCACAGCAGGGGAATAATTTTCTAAGGAAAGGGCACACCCAGAGAGACGATGCCACCTCCACTCCTGGGGATTTCAGGTAGGTGCCACCTGGGATCTCCGCAGAGCCTCCCTCCCTTCCATCTGCTGGTTGAGTGGTGGGGACACTCTGGAAGCCTCCCAGTAGTCTGTTCTTGGGAAATAAAGAACGATGGATTAACCCAAGAGTTCTAGGACCCTGGAATTTAATGTTGAAAATGGTTGACAAACAATTTAAAGGGAGATATTTGGCTTCATATTCAGGATGAAGAGATGTGCCTGAATATCTTCTTCACCATGAGCCAAGCACCATGCTAAGCTTTCATTCTCACGTCGTCAGAGCAACCCTGAGGTTGCAATACAATAAGTATCGTTTTCCCTATTTTAGAGATACGGAAACTGAAGCTCAGAGTTATGAAATGACGGGCACCAATCACACGGTTATTGAGGGGCAGAATCAGAATTATAAGACAGGTCTTGACTTCAATCTTGGTAGAAGGAGAAATTTAGATAATTAGGAAATGGATGAAACCTTTGTTAGGTTTTGGGAAGCATATAAGGACAAACATGGACCCAGCCGCAGGTTTAGTAAGCAGGGTCTTCCAAACGGGAATGACCAACGCACCCCAACCCCTTGGGTTGCCCTGTGCCATTTCCACTTTGCAGTGCGGGGCAGCGCCTCTGCTTTCCCGCTGGCTCCCCTGTAGACCCCACCGGGGAGCAGGGCAGGAGACTGCCAGCCTAGAGGGGGCAAAGGGGACTGACTTCTTACCGGAGGCTTCCTGTGGGCTTTCCATCTGCTTCCAGTTTCTGGGGGCATCACCCCGGTCTCAGTTCTTCAGCCCAGCAATAGCAGTTCTTTCCTGTGGCAGCGGCTCAACCCAGTTTGCAGAGTTTCTCCTACATCCTCATCATGTACCACCGCAACCCCCCGCCCCCCTCACCTACCGGAGATCTCAGCACTATTTGGACAACGCCCCCTCCTCAGAAGATTGGGTTCCAGACCCACAGGGCCCTTCTTCCCAGCTCAGAGACGCCAGCACTAGCCGAGCAGTACCCCCTTCTCTGAGGTCTGTGTGTCAGCTCCGGGCCTCTCGTGTGAGTTTCTGTTTTCATCATTCTGACCACTTTAATTTAATTCTCCCAGCTCTAGAGTGGCGGCTGCTTCCTGCAGTTGCTCCCTTTGTGATACCTTAAAGCTTTCTTTTTACTCTTTCACTTACTAGTTAAATGTTTACCTACTTAACAGTTCTTTTTTTAAAAATTTATTTTATTGAAGTAGAGTTGATTTACAATGTCATGTTAATGAACAGTTCTTTATATTAAATTTTCTCTGTTAAAAAAAACTACTGCGGCTTCCGTCTCCTGACTGGCCCTTGACTGATACAGAAATTGGGACCACGAGTGGAGTGTTAGGTGTGATAAAAGCAAGAGGAGCCACTCTCACCCTGATTCCCAGGCCCGGGTGTCGTGGCTGTGGGACAAACAGCGCCACGTGATGGTCTCTGACTCAAAGCATCCACTGTAGCCTGTGAGACAGAACCCCACCCCTTCAGAGTGGTGACTCCCAACGGGCACCATAACTAGGTCATCAGTCGGTCATCCCACCCTTCTATTAGGTCAGCTGCTTCTGAGTGATAGGGTATGTGATTAAACTGGTTAACTCCACAGGCATCAGCCCTTTGCTGCTCTTCTTCTGACGTGAGGTGACTTCTTTGATCCAAAGCAGTGTGTGTAGAGTAGCAGGACCGTGAGCGAGGCACTCCGCAAATCCATGCATGGGGTTGCTTGCAGAAACATTATGAGCAGGAAACGCACGTCCATATCCAGAATGTGTGTATAGCCCACTGGGGACAAATCTCTGCCTCTTCCATTATGGAAAGGGTCCAAGGTAATCAACCTGCCACTAGGTGGCTGGCTGGGGCCCCCAGTATGGCTCAGTGTTAGTATCTGCTGCTGGCTGATTAGACGGCAGACGGCCAAGTCAGCATTGGTGAGGGGAAGCCCGTGCATAGACTTGGACTCAAACCCTGCCACCATGGCCACTTGGTTCCATGGGCCCATTGAGCAAGCACTGGGGTAGCTGTGCAAAGAGGCTGACTGACATCCTTAGAACATGCTTTGTTCACCTGATTGGCAAGAGCCTGCTTTGCAGTGAATACCCTTTAGTGAGCAGTTACATGGGGCACAAATATCCTGGCATTTCATGCCCGTTTGGAGAGACACGTCCACATACTTCTTCCCCACACCTCCTTGTCACCAACCTTCCAATCATATTCCTTCCACATCCCTGCCAATGAATCCATATAGATCCATACTTCCGGCCGTCTCTCAGCCCAGACAAAGTGGGCAAAGTGCCTCTTGAAGCCCTGCCCACTAGGAGGATTTTCTTTCATTGTCCTTCAGAGCCACCCTGGCGTGGGACTGTAGGGTTACGGCTGCCCACTTTCTGTTGGTGCCAGTAGATCATGTAGAACCTTCTGTAAGCCAGACCTGAATTTTTTCCTTCTCAGCCCACTGATCACAGGGAACTTTCTATGAAGTCCTGGGATTAAGGGAAGACAGGCGATGAAGAAAGAGTCTCTGTTACATGCATCTGAGCCACCTGCACACACAACCTACTTGTGTCTTCTGAACCCGCTCAAGCCCAGCCTCTCACATGCCATTCCACGGGACAAGCCAGTGTCGGGTGTTGTACCTGAAAAGCTATCACCATACCCAAGTTCACCTAGATTTTCTCCAGGGTTATCTTCTAGGAGTTTTATAGTTTTACCTTTTATACTTAGGTCTGTGATCCAGTTAGAGGTAGTTTTTGTGACGGGTATAAGGTATGTATCCATAGTCCCTTTTTTTAAAAAAATAGATCTTTATTGGAGTATAATTGCTTCACAATACTGTGTTAGTTTCTGTTGTACACCAAAGTGAATCAGCCATATGCATACACATGTCCCCATATCCCCTCCCTCTTGAGCCTCCCTCCCACCCTCCCTATCCCACCCCTCTAGGTCATCGCAAACACCAAGCTGATCTCCCTGTGCTATGCTTCTGCTTCCCACCAGCCAACTATTTTACATTCCGTAGTGTATATATGTCGATGTTATTCTCACTTCCCCCCAGCTTCGCCCTCCCACCCCATGTCATCAAGTCCGTTCTCTACATCTACCTCTTTATTCCTGCCCTGCGACTAGGTTCATCAGTACCATCAGCAGTGACACCCATGACCCCAGCTCACAAGGTCCCTATGGGTCTGGAGGTGCTGTTGCTTCCATGCCTCTTATGAAGTTGGGGTTCTTGGGTGAGGCTGGGCCTCCCACATCTAGGATCTGCCTTCCCTGGTGTTACAAGCAGCCAGCTCTCTGAAACACTACCCCCTTCACTGCAGCTGACAGCAAGTAGGCTCCATGGGACCTGTGGCAATTTCCAAACATGGTCCACACATTCTTTGACACTCTTTCCATCAAAGAGTAGAATCTGATTCCCCTCTACTTGAACCTGGGCCATCCTTGGCAACTCGCTTCTAGTGAATAGAATGTGGCAGAATTGATGCCGCGTGGCTTCTGGGGCTAGATTAGAAGAGGCAATATGCTTCCTTGTGGCTCTCTCCCAGGATGCTTGCTCTTGGAACCCAAGCCCCATGCTGTGAGAAATCCCAACAGCCACATGGAAAGGCCACATGTAGGTGTTTCGCCTACAGGTCCAAGTGAGGTCCCAGCCAACAGCCAGCATCAACCAGACATGTGACTGAGGCCTCAGTGATTCCAGGCCCCAGCCTTTGAGTCCAGGTCCAAGCTGATGCCGAGCAGAACAGAGACAAGCGGTCCCCACCAAACACTGCCCGAGTAGCAGATCTGTGAGCAAAATAAATGGTGTCATTGTATAATGCTAAGTTTTGGGGTATTTTATTATGCAGCAATTGGATAACTGGAACAGCAGATAACTTCTTTCCCCAGACTCTCTCCTCTGGGTCTTACTGCTTGTCACCCCTCCCCACCCCCTGGAGCACCCAGCATAATCTCTTCAACATCACCAGCTTTGGGAAAACTAAAGCCAGAAAGGAGAATGTGGTAACTTGCTAGTTATGCCTCAGAATATCTTCTCCCCTTCCTCTAGAGTAATCAGGTTAGGTTAGCACATGTTGCTCCAGCTAGAGATGCCATTTCTCAGCATTCCTTGCAGCGGGATGTATCCACTTGATTTAATTCCAAACAATGGAATGTGAGTGGGTGATGTGCGCTACTGCTAAACCTTGGGCATGTGCTTTTCTAAACTCTCCCCTTTCAATGGGCTGGATCATAGATGGGATGATGTCCCAGCTGCAACCATGCAGATGAGGATAACAGCCTAGGAGATGGAGGAACAACAGCTTAGAGGAAGCCTGGGGCCCTGAATAATCCTGTGGAGCAGAGCAGTTTATCCTTCTTGAACCTCAGCTGGGCTCCTCTGCGTTGGCACATGAGAGAGAAGTAAACTTATATCCTGTTTGAATGACTATACTTTGGGGTCTCTTTGTTATAGCAGCTTAGTCTCTACCCAAATAATACTAGAAGTAAGTGTCTCAAGCCCTGTGACCTAACCTTCCCTGAGACAAGGGCACAGAAGGGCTTGGCTACTTTCCTAAAATGGGAATTAAAACCCAGGGAGGAAAATCGCAACCAATGCTCAGGAAATTATCCTGCTCTAAGGTCTTCTCTGATGAGTGCCATATAACTGGTCCCAGCAAGGGAGCTATGGGAACCTAGAAGAAGGAGAAATTGCCTTCAGATGGAACTATCAGGGAAGACTCCTGCAGAGGCAGTGGCATTAAATTGAAGGTAGAATTTGGATAGATGGAAATGGGGTATGGGAAGTTCAGATAAAGGGAAAGTGAGCCAAAATGTGGAGATAGGAAGATGACATCTTTTTGGGAGAGATGCAGAAGAGATAGTATGCAGTTTAAAAGTAGAGCTAAATATAAGCCAGTGCTTTGGGGCTTAAATTCAACGTGGCAAATTCACAGGTTTAGTATCCTAAAAGATTCTTTCCTGTTTCTATTAGAGAACTGTCTGCAAACAAATCTTTACTTGATGAGAAGTTTAAACATAATTACGTCTAGTATATTACATGCATATTTCATTGCTTTATTAAATCCTTCAAACAACACAGTTCTCGGAAGTATAATTAAACTCTTTCGAACATTACCTCACAAGAGAATGAATGAATCATAAACTTCAGATATTCTTTCTAAATACCTCTTAGTCTGTAACGTCTGCAGTGATACTGAGTGATGCCATGTGAAAGTGGCCTAAGGGAGTGAGGGTGGTGGTACCCAGCTCATTTACTCCTACTCCCCTTCTTCTGGTAACAGACTTTCTGGCCAGAAGAAAGGCATGTCAGCCAGGCCTGGGCCATTGTAGTACACCATTCCCCAGGCCTCAGTGATTAGACCAGTGATGGATATGTGACTAAGCAGTGCCAATCAGAGTTCTTCCTTAGGATTGATGCACAGAGGTAGGTAGAGAGGGATTGGGAGTTATTTTACTCTCAGGATTATTAAGCTGGGGTTTCCCCCATGGAGGAAGAGAACCCATAGGCAAAGATGAGCAGAGATGAAATATGGACAGAGATCTAACAGTGTTGAGTCCTACTTTCAGTGCCTCTGCAGCTCTTCCTTCAGTCCAATGACTTATTCCCAGGATCCTTCCCAATTATTGAGGGTAAGTTCCCCTTTGAGCTGGATTTCTGTCACTTGCAACCGAGAGTCCTGACACAAGGGTGAACTATATATAAGGGAGGCTACTAGGATCAGCCACTTAATACCATAGCTCATCAAATTTAAGATGCCTTTGATTGTAAAATATATTTTACGTACCACTGAGAAAGGGGGAAGTGCTGCCGAATAAGCTATGATGAGCCACTCATTAGATGCATCCTGGTTTCAGAAATATGAAAATATGAAAAGGTACTTTCTAGAAGTGATGAAATATGGTAGCTGTGGGCCCTTGGATGAGTTACTTAATATCTATTATCCTCAGTATCCTCATCTATAAGGTGAGGACGATAATACCCACCTCACAGGATTGGGAGGATTAGTAATAACAGATTTAAAGTATCAGAACACAAATTTAAAGTAAAGAACACAAATGTTCTTAGCGGCGTTATTCATAATAGCCCAAAACTGGAAACAACCTCAGTGCCCATCAACCAGTGAATGCATAGGCAAAATGTGGCATATCCAAATGATGGAATACTATTCAGCAATAAAAAGGAATGAAGTACTGATACATGCTATACCATGGATGAGCTTTGAAAACATTCTGCAAAGTGAAAGAAGCCAGACACGAGAGACTGCATATTGTACGATTCCATTTATAAGAAATGTCCAGAAAAGACAAATAATATATGATATCACTTATATGTGAAATCTAAAAAAGAATACAAACAAATCTATATACAAAACAGAAACAGACTCACAGACATAGAAAACAAACTTCTGGTCACCAGACGGGAAAGGGAGAAGGAGAGGGATAAATTAGGAGTATGGGATTAACAGGTACACACTACTATATGTAAAATAGATAAGCAACAGGATTTACTGTATAGCACAGAGAACTATATTCAATATCTTGTAATATCTATAATGGAAAAGAATCTGAAAATATATATCTATACATAAAACTGAATCACTTTGCTGTACACCTGAAACTAACACAATATTGTAAATCAACTATGCTTCAATTGTGAAAAAATGTCCAGAAAAGACAAATCTATATAGAGACGGAAAATAGTGGTTGCCTGGGGCAGGGAGAAAACAGGAATTAACAGTGAATGGGTGTGAGGGATCTTATTGGGGTGATGGAAATGTTCTACAACTGATTTATGCTGATGGTTGCACATCTTGGTAAATTTACTAAAAAATTCATTGAATTGGACACTAAAAATGAGTGAATTATACGATATGTAAAGTAGGACTCAACAAAGTTATTTTAAAAAGATATAAAATGTCTAGAATAGTTTCTCAACATGGTGGTTGCTTAAGAAAGGGTGACTCTCTTTACAACACAGGGAATATAGCCAATATTTTACTATAACTATAAATGGAACATAATGTTTACAAACTGTGAATCACTATGTTGTACACCTGAAACTTATATAATATTGTACGTCAACTATACCTCAGTTGAAAAAAAAAAAGAAATGGTGACTCTTCTCAGCTCTGCTTTGGGCTCAGGTACCTAAATTCATAAAGCTACCCCTTCTTGGGGAACCAGAAGGGTCAGTGCTGTCTTTTTTTATGGTACCTAGCAAGCACTGCTTCTAGAAACTACTCTGGTCAGTTAAGCTGTGCAGGGTCCAGCAGGAGACAGCAGGAGAGGGTCCTTGTCCACAGAGAGCAGACTGACAGGACTTCAGGAGACTGGTCAACCCGCCCACCCCACCGCTACCATTACACACACAAACTAAGAGGTTAGTGACCAACAGTCTCCTAGACTGGTCCTGGAGGCAGTAAAAGATCTCAGAAATATAAAGAAGTGAGGCTGCTTTCACTTCCTGGAAAGCTGGTTTCATCCCCAGGAGTCTCCCCTATGCAGCCCTACACTTGTCCTCTTCCCTCCTCATCCTCTGGAGATCACCAACCTCGGCCATCAGCATAGTGACCCTCAGCATATCGAGATGCTCAGACACTGGCAAAAACATTCGACCCAGAAAGAAGCTTCTAAGAAGGCCTCCAGCACGGGGCTTGGTCTCAGCTCCCACAGGTGGCCACGCGGGGCCTTGGCTCCCTTTCCCGGCCGCTGCCAGGCCCGCTGGAAAGAAACGTGGGCTTCGGGTCAGAGAGCCCAGTGTTCCAACCCCAGCTCGGCGTGTGCGGGCCGTGTGACTTCAGGAACCACAGTGTCTCTGCTGTAGAAACAGAGCTTCCCTCACCCCTACCTCTCCAGGGACTGTTGCGGACAAATGGAACGTCGGCGGTGGCAGCACCTGGATGGGGGGGCACCAGCAGGGCCGGCTCCTGCCCTTTCCCCGTAACTGCGCAGACTGCAATTGGACCTGGCTGCTTTGCCTTCACCTGGGCTCCATTTTAATCCCAGAAATGATGTTGTCAGCAAGTCATCAGGCCTGAATGAGGGCCTGCCCCATTGATTTATGGCGACACTTTTACTTTCTTTGAGATGCTGGTAGACACAATCGGGCCTGGCAGCAAAAACAGTGGCCGTTGAGTGGTTTGGGGCTGTAACCATTTAGTTATACACAGCCTGCACCTTCAGGGCCTTGCATCACCAATGTGTGGGGTGCAGGGCCCCAGAGGGCAGCCTGGCCCTGGGGTCACAGCCTCCTCTACTCCCACAACCCCCCAGGGTACAGGGAGGGCAGGAGGGCATTTCACCCCTGCCAGGCAGCGCTCTGGGGCACAAGCCGAGCTCCAGAGCCCTGCGGGCCAGAGGAGGCAGCGCAAGCACCTGGCCTGGATTTGAATATGCGCTTCAGCACTTGCTGGTCAGTGACCTGGGCAGGTCTCTTAACTTCTCTGAGCCTCAGTTACTGTGTCTGTAAAATGGGCACCATTGCACCTGTCTCCCACGGTTGTTGGAGGATGAATGTGTGCAGAGGCCTGGGCACGAGGCCTGGGCACAGTGCCTGGCGCACCTGCAGTACCTATTATAGTCCAGGCAGAGGAGATGGGGCTGGTGGGAGAACAGCAAGGAGGAGAGAAAGAAAAGCAAGAGAGGACTTCCCTGGTGGTCCAGTGGCTAAGTCTCTGCGCTCCCAATGCAGGGGGCCTGGGTTCGATCCCTGGTCAGGGAACTACATCCCACATGCTGCAACAAAGAAGTTCGCATGCCACGACTAAAGATCCCATATGCAGCAACGAACATCCCGCGTGCCACAGCTAAGACCCAGGGCAGCCAAATAATGAAATAAATATTAAAAAAAAAAAAAAGAGAGAGAGAGGGAGAAAAAAAGAAAAGCAAGAGAGGGAAGTGCCAGGGGAAACAAGAACACCTTGGGTTTTGCAGGGCCTGCAGTTTAGGCTTTCCTGGCATTGCTCATTTCCCGCCCTGCGCTCTCCCCCTGCCAGCTGCACCCTCCCCGCCCCTGCCTGGTGAGGCCTCCTCACCCCTCAGCCTCAGCCTCAGTTTAAAAAACACCTCCTCCAAGAGACCTTCCCTCGAAACCCCCAATCCACACGAAAAGAGATCCCTCCCACCTTGGTTTTCCCTTCCAGGCGGAATCTATAGGTGTATTTGTCTGATTATGCGTTTAACATCCATCCGCCCCCAAGACGGTCAGTTCCAAGAGGGCAAGGCCACGTTTATTTTGCTCACTTCTGAACCAGCACCCAGCACCGTGCCTGGCACAGAGTTTGTGGAGGGAACCATTCCCTGTCTGCAACTCAGACGGGTGACAGAGACTGTGGACGGGGCCCTCCAGGCCATAACGACAGGGCCCTGCTTCCAGCAGAGAGAGGAGCGCGGGTCAGCGTGAATCAAAGGCAGAGCCTGCAGACGGTGGTGTGGCGAGAGCCCGAGCAGGTCGGGCCACGGAGGGGCGGGCGTGGGGCATTCTCTCAAGGAGTTTGGAGGAGACGGTCTAGAGAGTGGCTGGCTTAGCAGAAGGAAGGGGCCGGGTTGTAAATGACCTTGAAATCTCCACTAGGGTACTTGGACCTTCCCTTGGTTTTGAAGTGGGGAAGTAATATGGTCAAGTTTGCCTTGCTCAGAGCTCCCAGCCTAGGGCTGCGGGAGGAGGCTGTTCCCTTGAGAGTGGAGTCTGGCCTCCAGCCTCACTCCCTCCTGGGACAGGGTCCTTGCTGGGCTGAGCACCTGGTGAATCGGACACACTCCCCCTTCTTTTGCCGCCTTTGGCTGACCCTCTACAGGCAGGCTCCCCGCATCCTCTCCAGGTGCCTCCCGCCCACCACAGCGTTGGTATCTGTGCCCAGGCAATGCAGGCGCCGCCCAGCAGTGGCCCCGCAGCAGTAGGGAGCCCTGTGCTTGGACACATCCCAGCCAAATCCTCCCCGGGGCACTAACTCCTGATGTCTTCCTTGCTCTACCCATGCCCCGCCCACCTCTGTGCTGCTGAGAGGGGAGGTCCCCTCAGAGCTGGTACATTAGTCAGGTTAGGCTTGGTTCTACTGCAGTAAATCAGCCCCCAAACTTCAATGACTTCACAGTAAAAGTTTCTTGCTCAGTCACGTTATATGCCCAGCGCAGGGGGAGAGGGCGACGGCAGGGCTCCGCTCCACCTAGCGTCTCAGGGATCCAGGCTGCTAGAAGAACCACCATCTGGACAATCACCAGTCACAGTGGCGTGGGAAGAGAGGGCGTAGAGAACTCTGACCCAGAACTGACACAGGTCACCACCAGCGACGGCCCATTGGCCAGCAGCCAGGACTTTGGCAAGGTGGAAAGCCCACAGGCGCTCAGTGGCCAGTGTCTTTTCAGCCTGGTGAGTGCCGGGGTCAAGAGCAGGTTGGCTCCTGCCTAGACACAGAAAGATGGATGACAAAGGATGCGGGGGGAGGTGTGGGCTCCCTCCCAGGTGCCTCCACCCTCCGCCTGCGCCCTGCTTCCTAGAGCACAGCTCTGGTAGCACCAGCCCCACTGCTCCCCCCTCCTGCAGAACGCGACCTCTACCCAGTCTGGCCTCAGCCCAGCTTTTTGCCTCATTTCCCTCCACTCCCCCACCCTCACCGTGAGTCCCTCTCAAGCCACACGACACTCCCTGCTGCTCTGTGGACATCTGCTTTATTTCCTTTACTCCTCCTGTAATGTTCTTTCTGCCTCATCTCTGCTCATTGGAATCCTACCCATTCTTCCAGGCCTAGTTCAGGTATCACCTCATCCATAAAAGCTTCCAGACTCTTCCACACCGTAGCATCTGCGTATCAGACACGTCTGTGACGGTTCCTCTCACAGTTCACCCCCACAGTCTCCTGCAAGTGACACTGCCCAGCCCAGAGCCCCCCACTGACGGGCCAGCCCCAGGCCGACCATGGGACTCCACTCCCTCCCAACGACAGCTGACTAGCCTGAAATGGCCAATATGTGGCCTGGCAGCAGCCTATGAGGAGGAGCCTGATGCACGAGGATGAGCTGGGCCAATCAAATCCTCGCCAGAGACTTTTAACTGGGGACAGGCAATAGTAGCAGGAGGAAGAGCTGCAGAAAGGCATCAGGGGTGACACAACCCGGAGACGGGCGAGCGGGGCCCCCAGAGCTGAGACTGAAGGAGCAGAGCCATGAGGACAACGAAAAAGGCAGAGCTGCCAGTGAGCAAATCCCCGATTGGTGGAGAAGAGAGGGCTCGGGTCCGGGAGTGGACGGAGAGGCAGGCACCCAGGAGAGGCTTCAAAGCACCCTTCGCCCCAGGTCACCCAAGGGAGGAAGCTGTGTACCATCCAAGTTGGTGCCATGCTGCTGTGGACTCTTCCCCCGAAATGACGGCAGAAGCTGGTCCATTTGGAAAGGCTGACTCTAAAGCGAGTCCAGGGGGCAGGCCTGCTGACCAGAGGAGTGGGTGTGATCCACACTGCTTGCTCCCCAGCACGGCCGTCCTGCCCCGCCGCTGAAAAGCATTGCTGCTGACTCCTCACTCCTCAGGCCCCAGACACCCAGAAACAAAGGCAGGGAGAGACCAGCCTGCCCAGCCAGAGCGGTCCTGATGGACTCCCAGGCCCTGAGGCTACACTGCCTCACACCTGTAACTCCCCCAAGGCACCAAGAGTCCCAGGGCCTGGGCTCAGTATCTCAATATCCTGGTACTGCCTCTTAGGAGTGCAGTATCACTGAGCAAGTTTTCACATCTGTAAAATGGGACAGTAATAGCTGTCTGCCCACTTCATGGGGTTGTCATGGAGATCCAGTGCTTCTACATGGAAAGAGTGTCTCTGTGTCTTTCTGTTGCCTTCTGTGCTCTCAAGACATGATGATGGAGGCCGAGTAGGCGGTCTCTCCTGTGACAGAGGCAGAGCTGAGGCCAACAGTGAAGACTTGTCCCAGGCGTCCCTCAGCCCCCTGAGCCCTCCTGTTCCTGTGGCACCTGACCCAGGCAGCCACACGCTGTTTGTGTCTGCTCCTCACCCTCACCCCGATCACTTGCCATTTTAGTTTCTGCTCCTTTTAATGGTTACCTCACCTCACCTCCAGATGTGCCCTCATCTTCAGGCCCAAGTCCCCAGGGGCCACTCGGCTCTGTCTCTGGCTGCCAGGTTGGCACAGGGCGTCTGAGGGCTGAAGTCAAGCGTAGAACCATTCCCCTCCAGGCTCCTGAGAAGACAAGCCACACAGAGAATTCACCTCAGACGCTGTGGCAAAGGTTGCTTGTGACCTACCCAGTGTCCACTTACCCCTTCTTCCTTGGTAACTGACTGTTGTATAGTTGGTGAGGGATGAGGCTAAAAACCTACATTTCTAACCTCTCTTGCAGATAGGGGTTGCCAAGGAGATATAAGTGGGAGTCATTGGGTGGGGCTTCTGGGAAAGCTCTCTAAAGGGGGTTAACTCAACAGGAAACTTAGCCCTTTTTATCCTTCTTACCTTCTTCCTTCTTGGAACTGAGAGGTGAGGGTTAGAGCACCAGCAGCCATCTTGTACCATAAAGACATCCTTGAGAACAGAAGACATGAGCTAATAATGGCGAGGCCTGGGTTCCTGTGATCGTGGAGCTGCCATCCAATCTGGAATTCTTACCTCTGGACTTTTTATGTAAGAGACAGACACACATAACTGGATCGAACTTGACTTCATTTCGCAGAAGAAGTGTCTTCCTAAAAAACTGCTTTTCAAATAAAATTTTTAGTCATTGACTTCCACACCAAGGAGGATTCTGGGTCCTAAAAAATGCTTTCCTAAAATATTCTGTGCAAACCATATTTTCACAAATCTAGTCACTGTTCCCCATTGACTTACTTTATGAATTTTAGAGATGCCTTTGATATAGTATTCATTTGTCAGTGACACTCAACCAGTGCTTTAAGTTTTTCAAATTTTTCACTCCTCAGTCAGTTGGGTAATGACCAGTAAACAACGCTTAAAAGTCCCAAAGAGGCACTTCAAAGAGAAGAATCTTTCTGTAAGATCAGTGTAATAACCACCCCTAATGTGTTGTGACCTTGCATTTCCTAGAGCAGAGGCTGTGACGGCAGCCCAAGGTTGAGGGGAGATGACCTCCCCATCTACCCTGGAGGCAGGGGTCAGTGCCCTGGACAGAGATGGCTCCAGAGGCAGGCCCTGCTAGCCAGGAACCTAGGATGAGGGGGCTGACCAGAAAGTCCTCAGTCCCACTGGTTTCTGCCCACCATTGAAACGGGTGCTGAAGCTGGGTTGGTAGCACAGAGGCAGCCCACGGGAGCAGGGTGCATCCAGGGCAGTGTGTGCCGATCTAAATGGCTCCCTGGGGGGAGTTCCTCCCCAGAGGCAAGAGACTGCATCTTCCCAAGTACCTTCATAACCTTGGGTGTTGTTAATAAGTATTCTGATTTTTTTTTTTTTAAATGTGACAAAGTGGGTTTTTTTTAACCTTTTAATTTTTTAAATAAATTTATTTATTTAATTTATTTATTTTTGGCTGCACTGGGTCTTTGTTGCTGCGTGTGGGCTTTCTCTAGTTGCAGCAAGCGGGGGCTACTCTTCATTGCTGTGCGCGGGCTTCTCATTGCAGTGGCTTCTCTTGTTGCGGAGCACAGGCTCTAGGCGCGCGGGCTTCAGTAGTTTGTAGCACGCGGGCTCAGTAGTTGTGGCGCACAGGCTTAGTTGCTCCGCGGCATGTGGGATCTTCCCAGACCAGGGCTCGAACCTGTGTCCCCTGCATTGGCAGGCGGATTCTTAACCACTGCGCCACCAGGGAAGCCCCTAAGCATTCTGATTTTTAAAAGGTCCAGGGTCAAATCCATTTAGGAAAAGTGTCTACACATATTTCACTGCTCCAGACCCTGCCAAGCCTAATTCCCATAGCTAAGGACTTGGGTGAGCGCATGCACAGGGGACTCTCAGCTTCAACTGCTGAATGAGCACCTGCTAGACACACTTGAGAAATATTAGGTTAAAGCATCAAATCTTCCAAAGACTCAGCTCCTTTTCATTACAGACCACCAGGCACTGGGCTGGGCTCTGGAGGAAAGACAGGAAGCAGCTTTGGTTTTAGGAAGAGGATGGCAAAGGAGTAAAGCACAAACATATCCACATCCTCATTAGCAGCTAGAAAGGCAAGTCCAGAGCAGGGCTAATGAGAATGCAGATGTCTTAACTGAGAGAAGAACTCCCATCCTATATCCCCTCCCAACCACACTCTCCTCAGATGGATAAGAGGGAGGATGGCAGGAGTTTACCTGTGTCCTGAGGAGTGCCCAGCCCTGTGGAGGGAGGCAAGAGGGGTCCCGGAAGTGGAACGAGAGGAGCCAGCACTGCTGCGGCCCTGGGATGTACAGGAAGCAAAAGCGAAGGTATATTCCCCAGGTGCTGTTTCTTTGAGTCTTGTAGTAAAAAGAAGAGTTCTGATAGAGGGATGGGCAAGTAGATAATTGCGAAGTGGGCATGCCTGTTTAGAGGCAAATCAAGTGGACGAAATTGCAGCTATCAGAACAGAACTTCCATAAGCTTCCACCACCTCACCTACCTCTCTGTCTCTGGGCTCGAGAACTCTGCCTTCTCTCTGGTACCTGTGGAGCCTTCCTGGCCCCAGCAAAAGCCTCTGCTCTCCCCATCTACTCAAGGACTTTGCTGCAGCTGCTCTCTTCTCCCCACTGGCTCATCCCCATCAGTAGGAACACATGCTGCCATTTCTCCCAGCTAAAAAGAGCCCTTTCTGTCCCACCTCCCTCTCCAGCTCCCTCTCCCTTCTTTCTGTCCCACCTCCCTCTCCAGCTCCCTCTCCCTTCTCCCTTTACAGGCAAACTCTGCTAAGAGTTGTCCATCCCTCTCCTCCCTTCCTCTCTTGGAGCCGCTCCAATCAGGCTTTGGGCCCACTGCTCCTCCAAAACTGCTCTTGCCAACATCACCAGTGACCTCCTGGTTTGGACCCGGTGTCCACGCTCTGTCCTCTTCACTTGACCCTGCAGCAACGTTCTGCCAGATGCTCACTCCCTCCTCCTGGTATCACCCTCTTCTAGGGTCTTCTGGGACACCACACCTGCCTGGTTTTCCTCCTGTCTCTTTGCTCCTTCCCAGGCTTTCTACTGGTTCCTCCCCATCTTGCTGGCTTTTACATAATGGAGTGCCCTTGGGCTCAATTAATCCGTGGACCCCTTCTCTTCTCTAACCACATTCCCTCCCTAGATTGATACTATCCAACAGAAGTTTAATATCAACCACATGTGTAATTAAAATTTTTCTCGAAGCCATTTTTTAAAAAGTAAAAATGCAGGTAAAACTGATTTTAATAACATCTTATTAACCCAATATATCCAAAATAGCATCATTTAAACATGTAATCAATATAAAAATTATTAATGAGACGTTTAACTTTTTGTATTAAATCTTCAAAACAGTGTATATTTGACACAGCATATCTCAATGTGGACACCAAATTTTCACTGGAAGTTCTTGATCTGTATTTAGATTTTATAAACTCTACAGCTGAAAAAGTAGATCTGTATACCCAAGCTGTTCCAAACATATTAAAAATTTTCCAATAATTCAATCAAATATCAGTTTTAAAAATTTAAGTTAACTAAAATTTAAAATTTAGCTCTTCAGCTGCACAATTTCCACTAATTTCAAGTGCTCAGTAGCCACATATGGCCAGCAGCTACTGCATCAGACAGCACAGAGCTAGATCATCTCAGAAAATTATGGCTCTAAATACCAGCAGATCTTGCTGATGACTTCCCATTTTTATCTCCAGCCTGTACATTTCCTCTGGCACTGCAGACCTGTCTAACCAGTGTCTACTCAACCCTGCACCTGGATGTCTAATGGGCACCTCCAACCTAACCTGTTCAAAACTGTGCTCCAGAGAGGACCACTCCCACTCACCAAACTAGCAAGGCCAGTTTTCTCCATCTTGGTTAATGACCACTCTTTCTTCCTGTTGCTCAGGCCAAAGCCTTGGTACTCTCCTCGTCCTTTTTCTCTTTCCTACCTCATATCTGGTCAGTCTCCCCATGGAAGTATTTCCAGAATCCCACCACTTCTGGTCATTTCAGCTGCCACCAGCCTTGGACATGCCCCCTCATGGCTCCTAGATTACTGAAGGGCCTCCTGGCTCTGGCCCTGCCCCTGCAGTCTGTTCCCATTCCGATGCTGCTTTTAAAAGAAGTCAGACACATCCTTCTTCTGCTCAGAACCCTGCAGGGCTCCCATCTCACCCAGGGGAGAAGCGCAAGTCCTTACAATGGCCCCATAAGGCCCTCCCACATCGGATCATCCACCCTGACCCCTTCATCCCCAGCTTCTCCTAGGTGCCTCCCCCTACTCTGCTCCAGCCTCCTGACTGTTCCTGGAACACTGTAGGCCACCAGATAGCTGCGTGGCTGGCTCACTCAGTCCTTTACTCAAAAATCGCTGTTCTCGGGCTTCCCTGGTGGCGCAGAGGTTGAGAATCTGCCTGCCAATGCAGGGGACACAGGTTCAAGCCCTGGTCTGGGAAGATCCCACACGCCGGGGAGCAACTGCGCCCGTGAGCCACAACTACTGAGCCTGCGCGTCTGGAGCCTGTGCTCCGCAACAGGAGAGGCCGCGATAGTGAGAGGCCCGCGCACCGCGATGAAGAGTGGCCCCCGCTTGCCGCAACTAGAGAAAGCCCTCGCACAGAAATGAAGACCCAACACAGCTAAAATAAATAAATTTTAAAAAAAAAATCGCTGTTCTCCTACATGTACATTTCATACCCGCTTTCCCTGCCTTTTTGCCTTTAGCCTTAATTACTAACACATTCTATATTTCACTTATGCCGTTCTGTCTCTTCTTTTATAATATAAGCTCCAGGAGGGCAGGGACTTCCGTATGTGTTTGTTTTGCTGCTCTAACACCTGGAACCTATAAGGAGCTCAAGAAATATTTTAAATGAATGACTTCCAGGCAGGGAGAAAAGCTGGAGCAAATCCAAGGGCAGTTGCTACCTTGAGAAGCCTGAAGCTGGAACTGGGGAGCAGCGGGGGGTAGGGCAGACCACTCCCCCGGTTGAGGTTGGGTCGGGGGTGGGCACTGAAACTTTGCTATCTGCAAGATGGGAGCGGGCGCCGGAAGCTCAGAGTCTTGGGAAAGCGGCGGGTCTGTGATCTCCTCCCGAGAGGCTGGCAGAAAGGCAGAGGCGGGTTGGCTTCCTCCGTCACCACTCCCCCCCGGCCCAGGGAAGCCCGGGAGATCCGAATGTCGAAGAACTCTGAGAAAGCAAAACGTGTCATTAAACTCAAGCTGGGGATTTGTGTAGAGGATCCTAAATGACAGATGCCCCCACGGAGGAGCGCGGAGGGCGGGCCGGGCTTTGTCCCGGGAGGAGGAGCTGCGGCCTCTGGAAGCGCGCGCGTCACGTGGCCGCCAGTGCGCCGCTCCGCTAAAAGGGGCTGACCGCTGGGCCGTGGGCGGTGAGGGCGGCCGAGGACGCAGAGCGGTGTGCGAATGTTCTCAGTCCTCGGTCCCGCCGGGACAGTGCAGGCCCGAGCCACCGCTCGGAGCCGGACGCGAGGCCTCCGGAGCCCGGGGCAGCTCGGCGCGGGCGCGTGCCCGGGTTCGCCGCCGCCGCCGCCAGTACGTCCCCGCTGCCGGCGCGCGCCCGGGCCGTGCTCACAAAGGAGATCCTTTCCCGGGCGCCCCGCCGCCCGCGCGCCAGCCGCGGCCCCGGCACCAAGGGGAGGGGTCGCCTGCGAGCCGCTCCAGGCTTCCAGGCTTCCAGGCTCCACGGTCGCTTGCCCCGAGCTGCCCTTCATTTATTTATTTTGGTGGAAGAAAGCGGGGTCATCTATCTTGGAGCAGCAAATCTTTCCAGGAAGTTTGTACCTATTAATATTTCAGTTCCTGGCAGCTGCTTTAAGTGCCTGGGAGTGGGGGTGGGGGTGGGGGAAGGGCCAAGTTCAATGCAGCGAGAGAGGGAGCTGCTGAGCGCGGCCGACTGTTCTCGGCAGGCCTGAGGCGGTGGGGCCGACGGGCAGTTCCCGCGCCTCCGAGACACGTCCCTCTCCGCCGGAGGCAGGAGCTACCCGGACCCCCGTGGGGCGCGGGCACGACAGTGGCGGGTGACCTCGGGAGCGTCGCGCTTGGGGGCAGTGGGGGGAGAGGCGGGCCCCCGAGTCTGCGACCTGAGCAGGGACGCCAGCTCCGGGTTCCCAGAGCGGGGGCGGTGGAAGGAGCGGGGAGGGCCGCTCAGCCAGCAGATGTCGGCGCGGAGCGGACGCGGGCGGGGAGGAAGGAAAGGCGGCGCCGGGAGCACCCCGGCTTGGAGGGCGCGTCCCCGCAAGCGAGGGGCCGCCCGCCCGGCTCGACCGCCACCTGCGTTCGCGGGGAACCGGCGACGGTGAGGCCCAGAGCCCTGAAGAGGTCGGGACGCCCTTTCTGACCTTGGTCCAGCCACGCAGTGCGAGGGCGCTGCTGCAGAAACTTGATCTTTTAAAGCTCGATACTCCTCGCAACCACCCTGCAAGGCTCCTGAGAAAATGGAGCTCAGAGAAGTTAAATAACCTCCTCGCGATCGCAGTGCTGCTGCCCCACAGCGAGGTCCCCGATTTTTGACATATCTTGCAAGAAGTGGTCCCTTGGAAGCAAATGCAACGCTGTTTTTCCTATAGTACCGCCCACAGGATCGTCCCCTAAGGGGAACCACGGGAACAAGTAGAACTCTAGACCCACAGCACCTGGACTTGCCAGCTTTTCAGAATCCCTTTGATTCACCGCAGAAGTGCCTGCTCAGGCTTCCTAGCCAATCACACGTCCGGAACACCTGTCGTTTCGCCAAAGAAAACTTATTTTTAACATCCCTCAGGTGCATATGCAGATGAAGAGATCTGAAGCGGTTGGCATAGCCACCTCTGAAGTGTGGCTCCTGGAAAGGTTACTTCAAATGCTAACATCCCCACGGTAAAAACTGAAGTCCTCACGCACAGCAACAAGGCACTGCCTTGTCCCCAGTATTGCAAAGTCGGTCGTAGACACTATGGCAGCGTTCCTTCTCAGTATTATCAGCCCCACTCTGCTGAGGGACTCTGTCCAGCGCTGCATGGAAGTCACTTACTCCAGGGCCAAGACTTGGAAACCCTTGGGCAAGGGGAAGTTTGTCTCAGGCACCTTCTCACTCTAGTCTCCAGGATCCCCTCCCCCTTCCACCCTCTTACCCCCTCCCCAGCTACATGTGTTTCTCCCAGGTGGCCAGAGCCCCACTGGCCTTGGACCAGAGGGGAGGATGTGACAGATTCAGGCATCTTAAGGTAGGACTTGCTGACTAGAAAGCCTTCCCTGACCGCATCTCCTGGGACAAGTACTCATAGGAAACCCCCTGGTGGAGGTGTGGAGAGCTGGCTGTCACATCTGTCTTGCTGGGATGCCAGCCTTGGTGATGCAGTGGAGGAATTTCAGCCTCTGCTGGCTACAGTCAGCAGGGCCTGATTTTTGGAGGCTTAAGTCCTCAAGCATGGCTGCCTCCTGGAAGCTTTCTCTCCCAGCCCTGGGCCATACCCAAAGCACCCTGCTTCTGTTTGCATTCCCACCGCTGAGGTTTTCGTGAGGGAGGGGGGCGCTGTCGGTGAAACACATGCCCTCTCCCCAGCTTGGGTGGGCTAGCCCTGCCAGCTGCTTTCACTTTTGGCTGCAGAAAGCCTGCCAGGCTGCAGTGTGCAAGGGCCTGAAACAATGACTGGTAGCATCAGCTATTTTAATGCAGAGTTAGGCACACAATCCTTGCTAAAAATACATACAAAGGAAAGCCCCAAAGTAGCTAAGCCTATTTTAATACCTTTTATTTTTCTTGGTCCTAGTTCTTTTGTCTTCCCTTGCAACTTGGGAGCTGCATTTCACACAGGGCCCACCCTGAGTGTTGTCAGAGCTCCCCCCACCCATGTCCTGTGGACGGACGGCCCAATCTTGATCATTGGCAGGAACAGTCAGAGGGAATAGAGGGAAGAAAAGGAAGAAGACTCAACGACCATTTATTTGAGTGCAATTTATATTATTAAATAGAATGATGGCATGATTTCTGAGGCATGATAACTACAAAGGAGCTTAGGGGTGATGAGCCCTCTTCCCACTGCCCATCCCCCATCCAACTCCCACACAGCCCCACAGTGGGGAGAATGGACGTTTGCAAAGCACCTGCCTGAGGAATGGCTAGCGGATGCTGCCCTCCTCTGATGGGAGGAAACAAATTCGAGTGCCTTTGGGCTCCTGTGGGCATCACTGCTTACCTTTTCAGAAGGGAAACAAGGGTGGCAGACACCTTTGTGGGTGTCTACTGTTAAATTACTTAAACAAGGAGGCCATTAGACTGACTGCGGCTCTAATGCTTTGGGGGCTACCTAGGCAGACCAAAATCTAAGCCTGTAAATGCTTCAAGGTTCTGAAATCAGAACTATAAAGACAACTCATCACAAACAGCCAACTAGGCTGTAAGCTACAGCCAAGCAAATGATTTCCTTTTTTCGCTTCCACAAATAAGTCTCTCTTTCTGTCTGTCCCCAGCTCCTGGAGGAGTGCTCCTAACCACTTCCAGTTTAACCCTGTCCCCTTCAAATGGGTTTTTGCTCAAACAAACTTACAATTTTCAATATGTCTCCATTGATTTTTTAACACTGCCTGGATTGGAATCAATGACCCCTCTTTTCTCTGGGAACTGATCCTCATCCATGTAGGGTCAAGGAGGTAGTTCCTACCTGCTATGACGTTACAAATTTTCTCTACCTGGCCCCGCCCCGCATCTCTCTCAGGTGATAGGATCGGGGTGGACACCTGGCCCGACCAGGCTCTTCCCTGGAAATTGGAACAGAGAGAAAGGGAGGGAAGGAGAGAGACAAAGCCCAACATCTGGGCCCCCTCAGTGATCTTCTAGTGACTCCTTTTTTTCAGATTACAGGGCACACTTTTCTGTTTCTTTGCATATCCTGTATTTTTTTTTTAATTGACAAGTGGCTATTGGAGGTCATATATTGTAGCGGCTCTGGACTTGGACCCCACCCCACCCCTGCTGCCCGCCCTTGTTACTGCTGGGTGTGTTTGTTTATGGGCTTGCTCAGACCAGTTCTGTAGAGTCTGTCTCCCCGCAGTGTGCAGCTACTGCTCTCTCTACTCCGTTTTTTCTTCTTGTTTTGATGTTTTGTGTTTTTTTTTTTAATTTAAAAAAAATTTTTAACATCTTTATTGGAGTATAATTGCTTTATAATGGTGTGTTGGTTTCTGCTGTATAACAAAGTGAATCAGCTATACATATACATATATCCCCATATCTCCTACATCTTGCATCTCCCTCCCATCCTCCCTATCCCACCCCTCCAGGTGGTAACAAAGCACTGAGCTGATTTCCCTGTGCTATGCGGCTGCTTCCCACTAGCTATCTATTTTACACTTGGTAGTGTATATATGTCCATGCCACTCTCTCACTTTGTCCCAGCTTATCCTTCCCCCCTCCCCATGTCCTCAAGTCCATTCTCTACATCTGCATCTTTATTCCTGTCCTGCCCCTAGATTGTTTTGATGTTTAATCTGGCCTTTCTAGAGGCTGTCCCTGTGAGCCGGTGATTAGTCAGAGGTTATGCCCACACTTTTTAAATTTAATTTAATTAATTAATTTATTTATTTATGGCTGTGTAGGGTCTTCGTTGCTGCACGCGGGCTTTCTTTTAGTTGCGGCAAGTGGGGGCTACTCTTCATTGCGGTGCGTGGGCCTCTCATTGCGGTGGCTTCTCTTGTTGCAGAGCACGGGCTCTAGGTGCGCGGGCTTCAGTAGTTGTGGCGCATGGGCTCAGTAGTTGTGGCTCGTGGGCTCAGCCGCCCCGCGGCATGTGGGATCTTCCCAGACCAGGGCTCAAACCCGTGTCCCCTGTGTTGGCAGGAGGACTCCTAACCACTGTGCCACCAGGGAAGCCCCTGCCCACACTTTTTGAGCCTGTAAGGCTTCCACCCTTCGCCAATGGATCTGTGTGTAGGTCAGAGGAATGCATTTAAAGTTCAGGCAGTTGTGCAAGTTTGACCCTGCCTTTACTTTCTGCCAGGCCCTTTTGTGTCTCTTCCACATGCGTGCAAGGCATGCATTCAGCCAAGGATGTGTGGAGAGCCAGGGCCGTCTCGGGTCTCTCTGGAGTGGTGCAGCCTTGGGCCCGCAGGCAGCCTCCAGATCACGCAGGATGTGAGGAAGGCTACACACCGATGAGAAGAGCCCTCCTTGTTCTCTCCTCGAGGGGCCGGAGTGCAAGGTCACTGGTCACCAGTGTTAGGTCCCTTATTGCCATGACCCAGAAGGATGCCTGTTTTCGGACCTCAGGCACAGCCCAGAGGCCTGAGCTCCACTGCTGAGGTACTGAGGGGACAGCTGGGGTCTTCCTGCCCTCACAGAAAAGTGAAGACTTCTGCTCCAAGCCAATTCTACACGGCCTTCTCACTTCTCCTCCCCTTCACCAGTAAGCGGGTCAGGCCTGGGGGAAAGAGACCACAGGACATGGTTCTCAGGTACCAGAAACTCAGGGCTCAGGTGGGGAAGGGAGCCGGGTAAGTAACTAGCTCTAGGACAGTCCCCTAGGTGTCCTAACCGAGCGGGGCAGGAGGTTGATTGGGAGCAGAGGGGGAGTGGGGTGGGAGTGTGGGTGGGCGGACCCCATGGCAGAGTGTGGGTGGGGGACACTGGGCCCCGAAGGATGAGGGAGCGCCTGGCTTCCCTTGCTTCTGTCTCCCCTTCTCGCTCCCCCTGCTCTCTGTATGCCCCCCGCATTCCATCCACCACCAATGAACCCTGCCTGGATCATCACACTTTGGTCCTTTCATTGGTGGATTTTCTAAGATGTGTATTGTTAAAAGATAAACTGAGACACATTAAACATTTTAAGTTATTTGAGCAAAAATCAATTCAAATTGGGCAGCATCCAATCTAGCAGAGGAGCTGTACAAAAGGGAAGACTTTTATAGAAGGGAGCAGGAACAGTTATACGAGGCCAAAAAGCAGGTTGGCTATGGCAAGATCACTTTTAGGGAATGGCAGGGCTCTGCCAGGCAGATGACATCACTAGCGCTGACTGGGTGTTTCCTGATGGACTGGTTTAAGATTCCATTTCTGGGAGAGCCGAAACCATAATTAAGTCTCGGATTGGTGACATAGGGCCTAGCATAAGTAACTCCATGTGGGGCTGTTGCCTTCCTTTTTTTCACAATATGTTACTCTGTTGTGATTTATTTATTTTTTGTTTTTGTTATGCCTCACTTTTTTTTTTTTTTTTTTTTTTTTTTGGCTGCATCGGGTCTTAGTTGTGGCACACGGGATCTTCATTGAGGCATGCGGGATCTTTCGTTGAGGCGCGCAGGCTCTTTGTCATGGTGCACGGGCTCTCTAGTTGTGGCATGCGGGTTTTCTCTTCTCTAGTTGTGGCTCACAGGCTCCAGGGTGCGTGGGCTCTGTAGTTGTGGCTCACGGGTTCCAGAGCACATGGGCCCTGTAGTTTGTGGCACGTGGGCTCTAGTTGAGGTGCGCACGAGGTCAGTAGTTGTGGTACGTGGGCTTAGTTGCCCCATGGCATGTGGGATCTTAGTTCCCTGACCAGGGATCGAACCCGCGTCCCCTGCATTGGAAGGTGGATTCTTTACCACTGGACCACCAGGGAAGTCCCTATGCCTCACTTTTTATAAGTATTTGACTTATTTACTTGTCAGGTAGATGATACATTCACATAGTTCAAAATTCAAAAGGCACAAAAAAGGTATTCGGGGGACAAACTCCCCCCATTCCCAGGCCCCAGCAACCCTGCTCCTGTCTGTAAAGGCAGACTCAGCTCTGTGTTCCAGCTGAAAGGTTTCAGCTCCGAGCTACACGACAAACATTTCCCTTCCAGTGGGTATATGGGTCCACCTGTCAGGAGCACCTCCAGTCCCAGCCCTGGAGGCAGGACTGTCTTGACTGTAGCAGGACTTGATGCCTTGTCCATCAAGAACCCAGTGCATGTTTGTGGAAGGGATGGGCAGACAGGGGATCAACATTATTTAATATTCAGCTACCACATATTAGGGGCCTGCTGCATAGCATTAACATGTCTTATTTCTAATCCTTTCAAAACTCTGAGGTACATTTATGATCTTTATTTTACAGATAAGGGAACTGAGGCTCAGAACATTCAAGCACGCTCAGCTTATAAGTGGCTTTATTGGTTTTATACTGCTGGATAATAAATTACCCTAAAGCTCAGTGGCTTTGAAACAATGCACATTTATTATCACTCACATTTTATGTGGCTCAGGAATTCAGGATTAGCTTCATTCTGGCTCAGGATCTCTCATGAAATTAGAGTCAAGATGTCAGCCAGGGCTGCAGTCATCTGAAGGCTTGAGTGGGGCTGGTGGGTTTGCTTCCAAGCTGCTGACTCATGTGGCTGGCAAGTTAGTGCTGCTGCTGGTGGGAGGCCTCAGCTACCCGCACACGGGCCTCTCCAAAGCTGCTTCAGTGGCCTCACAACGTGCTGGCTGGCCTCCCCTAGAGCCAGTGATCTGGGGGCGGGGGGGTGTCACAGGGAAGCTGCAATGCCCTTTATGACCTCGTCTGGGAAGTCACATGTCACTTCCACCACATCCAATTCATTATAAGCAAGTTATTGGGTCAAGTCCAGCTCACACTCAAGGGGAGGGGTTTTGCTCCATCTTTGGAAGGGAGCTATGCCAAAGCACTTGTGAACACATTTTAAAACCATCACAGGGCTGATCCAGAATTGTAACTGTAGTCCCCAAAGCCCATTTTTTTCTCTCAACCCCTGGAGGTCCGTGAAGCTAAACTCTCAGAATGGGAAGCTCTCAGAATGTAAAGTCTTTGCCCTCAGGACGCCCCCATCTGGATGTGTTGTGAGGACAAGACCCCACAAGGCAACATGAGCTCTAGCTTGATGGGTGTGGATGGCAATTACAGCCAAGGCCAGTGGAGAGCAGGGCCAGAGTGGATCTGAGGGCCTGGGAGAGGCTGGGAGAAACCAGCAACAGGAGGCTGGGCCTTGATAAGTTGGCTTGGAGGGAGCACAGGGGAGAATGAACCGGGAGGGACCGAGGCGGGATAGAGGCCTGGGGGCTAGTGGAGAGGGCCCCTGAGAGGGGGGAGAGCCCTCAGCAGGTGCGAGGGAGTGGAAAGCTGGGACACTGTTCACTGCCAACCCAGGGCTGGGGATGTCCCTCTTGTTGGAACATCATGACCTGCAGCTGCCTGGGCCCCACCATCAAGCTCCTCCTGACTCTCAAGGCACTAGTGTGCTGCTTGAGGCCCGTCTTGGGCCCAGACAGGATGGTGTCCCCGCTCCCCATTTCCTCTGGGTCCCATGGCTCTGGCTGCCCCAGTGAGGAGAGGTGCTGGTGGCCTTACGCACATCTCATCTCCCTGGAAGCATAGACACCCTCCCTTTCTTGGGCCTGGCAGGGCATCGACTCATCCTTCCGGTGTGTCCCAAAGCCCTCTCCCCTTCTGCTCCAGCTGGTCAGGGACCCCAAGCATTGGGAAATCTCTCCACACCAGGTCCACCTGACCCCCTCCACCATGTAGCTCCTGAGGACAGAACCCCGTCCCTGGGGGGAGGGCTCCTCTCTTGCCCTTTGGGTGGGGGGCAAATGCCAGCAGTATTCCAGATGACTTTTAGTGTTTGCAGAACTAGGTCAGAAGTGGGTGGGAGGAGGGAGTTCTCCCTCATCATATGGTCATTTCAGCAGGGGAATGTCGCTTCTTGGAGGAGTAGCATCAACTGTCTGCTAGAAGGTTCATTAAAGAAGCCCCTGACAATAACAGAGAGGAGGTGAAGAATAATGATGACGAATGTGGGTGAGCTGAACCATGTGTCTTCTCGACGGTGCCAGCCCCACGCAAGTCTCCTCGCCTCTGGCGGCCTCTGTCTAGGCTCATCAAGGTGATTAGAATTGCTGTGGGGGACAGGAGGCCTGTGGTGTCTGTCTCCCCTCTGACCTTGGGCTGCTGCCCAGTGCATGGAGGAAGGGAGAAGAAGAGAGGGAGGAAAGGGAGTGGCAGGGGAGGGGAGACATCAGCTTTTTCTTAAAGCCCAGGAACCCTGGCTGCTGGGTGGGCTACTTTGGTGGGGAGGAGGCCGGGAGGAGGATGGGTAGCCCTTCCCACTGTGATAGGGAATTTTCCTGCGTGGGGGAGGGGTGTATTTCTAAGGAAGGAGATGAAGGGTCCAGATGAATTCTCCTGACTGATGGTTGACTATAGGGAGGTATGAGGAGCAGACCCTCATGGGATGGGGTAAGGCCCTGAAAGGAGGACACACAGCCACCAGAGGCAGAGCCGGGATATGGGGGGGCCTCCTGACTTGGGGGAGCTGGAGGACCCCTTTCTTTCGTCGTGGGATATCTGCCCCTGTCCTGGTCAGGAGTCCTCGGTGGTCCTTGGCATTCAGTCAATCAATTACCAATCATGCGGGCAGCACATGCTTGCATGTCTCCAGACAATAGGGAAGAGACTGATGAGGAGGCTTGGTGGGCTGGAGGAGCCCTGGAGGGTGAGGGAAGATGGAGGGAGACCAAGGGCCTTCGGGGAGGAGGGTCTGAGCTAATCTCCACCCCCAGAGCCTCAGGCTGTCTTTCTACTGTGGCCAGAGAAAGTTCTACAGGGACCTCTCACAGCTTTATGGCCAAGACTCATAGTGGAGGTATCCGACCAAGGTGCCCTTGGTCTCACTTTTCAGTTGAAGAAACTGAGTCTCAGAGAGGTTGAGTGACTTGCCCCAGGTCACACAGCTGGTAAGTGGTGAAGTCAGAGTTCTTCGCCTCAGTATCAGGAAGTAAGAAGCACTCTTCATGAATCCTATAAAAATATGTTTTAGGGGGACTTCCCTAGTGGTTCGGTGGTAAAAAATCTGCTTTCCAACGTGGGGTATGCGTGTTCGATCCCTGGTCGGGGAGCTAAGATCGCACGTGCTGCGGGGCAACTAAGCCCACGCACCACAACTACTGAGCTCACGTGCCTCAACTAGAGAGCCTGCATGACACAAACTACAGAGCCCACGCGCCCTGGAGCCCAGGCGCCACAACTAGAGAAAAGAAAACCCGCATACCACAGCTAGAGAGAAGCCTGAGCACCGCAACAAAGGGACCGTGCGCTGTAACAAAAAGGTCCCGCACGCCTCAGCAAAGATCCTGTGTGCTGCAGCTAAGACCCGACGAAGCCAAAAAAATAAGGAAAATAAATAAATAATACATATTTTAAGAAATATGTTTGGACTTCCCTGGTGGCGCAGTGGTTAAGAATCCACCTGCCAAGGCAGGGGACACGGGTTCGAGCCCTGGTCCAGGAAGATCCCACATGCCACAGAGCAACTAAGCCCGTGCGCCACAACTATTGAGCCTGCGCTCTAGAGCCCGCGAACCACAACTACTGAAGCCCACGCGCCTAGAGCCCGTGATCCACAAAAAGAGAAGCCACTGCAGTAAGTCCATGCACCGCAACGAAGAGCAGCCCCTGCTCGCCGCAACTAGAGAAAGCCCACGCACAGCAACAAAGTCCCAACACAGCCAAAAGTAAATAAATAAATTTATTTAAAAAAAAGAAATATATTTTAGGTCTCCACCCCCACCTCTACTGGAGAGCCTGATTCAAAATAGGTGTCAACAATAAAGATGTTAAAAATAATAATAATTAAAAAAAAAAGGTGTCAGGAACTGTGTGCAGAACAAATAAGTGAAGAATAAATAGAAAACAATGACTGAAATCTGCTTCCTGAGGTGCCTTCTGCACATGCTGCCCAAGGGATGGAGCCCATCGCTGCTGAATAGGCTCTAAGCCTGCCCCAGTTGCGGAGGAGGGGAGGGGGGCCGCTGTGGTCAGGGAGGCCCAGCGCTGCTGAGGTGGTAGGTGGTTTCCCTAAATGGGAAACCCTGACATTCATTGGCTCTGCCTCTGCTCAGCCAAGGGAGGTGAGCGCCTGTGTGTTCGCCTGGCTCTTTGGATTCGATGAAAAATTCACAAAGGTCAGAGGATTTAAAAGCAGCGAGTGAGCAGTGCTATCTGCTACTCGTCGGTCTCTGCCCAGCACCAAATGGCCCAGGGAAGAAGAAGGCTTGTGTCACCTCCTTGCTCAATGGTGGGTGGCTGGGTCTTTCCTTGCAGCAGGGTGGCCTGGGGCTGGTGGACCAAGAGATGGTCCACACTTCACACGAAGTCCTGGAGCCCGAGATGCCTTCTCCTCCATCCACCAGCATCCAGAGTGATGCCCCACTGAGTTCAGGAATTCTGTGGGTGGGAGTAGGGAATGGGTGGCTGTCCCCAAGCCAGAGTCCCCAAGAGGAGCACCCAGCCAGGGTGGGAGGCCCTGGTCAGCACACAGGGGTTGACCGGCCAGTGAAGCTGCTCCCTGTGTGGTCTCTAGGTCTCTTCCAGCAGAGACACATGCAGCAGCCAGATAATCTGTCCTGGGGGGGAGGGGCGAGGAGGTGGGGTCAGGAGGGGAAACTGAGGCAGGAAGGGGCCCTGCTTTAGTATCCCCAGGCCAGGTGAGGCAGAATCCCGGCTACAGAGTGAGTGGGAAAGAACTGACCCTAAGCGGCAGGTCAGGGCACCTATAAGTTGAGCCCTGAGTCAGCTCCCCCATCACATGCCCGCCCTTGGCCCTGTAACTGTTATTACCAGGGAAGTATTTATTTTACAAAAGGATTGATTTTCAAGTCCCCTGGACCGTTATAGATATTCTATTTACAAGGAACACTTTCCTACAACTTACTCATTGAGAGAAATCCCACTGCAAGTGATTTTGTAAGGGCAGGGATCCCTTTGTTAAGCTGATGCCAGATTTCCCTGTACGGAGTGTGCTCAAAGGAAGGGCTGCTCGGGACTGCCCAGGCTGGTAGCGAGTAGCGACAACATCGCAGCGCCGGGGGGTAGGTGCACCGGGAAATGAGAGGACCTGGCTCCCACTCTTACCCACTTTCGATTTTAAATACAATAACGAGGCAGTTTGTACCACTTCGTCCGTGCCGCTCTGGGAAAGCCCACCCGCCGGGCCCCTCCCGGGTGGCCTCGGGGTGCCTCGCAACCGCGCCCCGCACGCGCAGGGGCAGTGCTCATTCTCCGTCCACAGGCGGAAAACCGAGTCCCCAGGAGGGCCAACACCTGCCCCGAGGTCACAGGGCGACCCAGCTTGGTTCTCTGGTGGCCTCAGGAGGTTCGGGCCGGGACAGGGTCTGCACGATTATCCCCCAAGGCGCACACACCCACTCCAGGCCCTTCCCCGCCAGACCAGGCCGGTTGCCCTCCTCCAGCACGTCCCCGCTGCCCTGCGCAGGAGCGGGGTGGCCCTCCCGCCGCGGACCTCGGAGTTCCCCGGCCAGAGCCTGGGTCGCGCGCTCGGCCGGGTCTCGGCGGCCGGGGCGCGGGAGGACCAGGGGACGACGCCGCGCGCCCTCTGGTGGCCGCCGCGGGCGGAAGCGGGAGCGCTGGTCCCCCGCGCCGCCGCCGCCGGGCGGGGGCGACAGCGGCCGAGGACCCCCCCGCATGAAGCGGCGTCCGGGCCTCGCGCCCGCTTCCCCTTTTCCACAAAAAGGAAGCACGTTTGGGGTAAAACCGAACTTCTGTAAAATCAATGAAATCGACAGGGACACCCGGGCTATAAAACGAGAGAGGCGCCCTGGCGCTCGGGACCCGTAGGGAGAAGCCAGCGGAAGCCGCGCCGAGCGGAAATGGTGGCTATTGTCGCGGCGGCGCGCGGTTCCGCTCCGGCCACCCGCTGAGGGGCGCGCCCGCGGTGCCCCCGGGCGGGGCGGGGGTCGAGAAGGACTCTCCCCGACCCCACCCCCATCCCGGCCTGGGCCCAGCCGGCTAGGCTGGCCCGTCGCGTCAGCCGCCCTTTGTCCGCCGCCGAGCCCCGCCCCTCCGCCCCTGCGACTCCGCCCGCCCGGTGCCCGCCGCCCCGCCCGCCTCGGCCCTCGCGGGTGAGAAAAGCAGGGGAATGTGATCGCCCGTCTCGGCCGCCGAGAAAACCTTCTCTAGGAGGGGAGGTGACTGGTTGCTCGTCACACGGCACGGCCAGGACCCGAACCCAAGTCTGCGGGGCCAGCGTGAGCCTCCCACAGACGTGGGAGCCGCACCTCTCCCGCCCCCGCGCCCTGTCCCTGGGGGGTCCAGGCCCGGAGGCGGGGAAGGGCCGTCCCAGTCGCTGTGCGGGAGGCAGTTTGCTGGCTAAATCCCCAGCACCCTCTGGTTTTTAAAAATCGCCTTTATTTGCAGAGCCCAGCCAGAGGCGCCGCTTCCTGGACTGTGAAATCAGAACAGGGAGAAGATGATTTGCTGCTGCTGCTGCTTCTGGGGGTTTGGTCCCAGCTCCTCGGTGCTGCCTTGAGAAGACAAGCACTTACTTGAGGGGCGGCTGCAGCCCAGGCAGGGGAGGGGAGGATTCAGCGAGTGCAGCGCTCGGGGCTTGCCTTGCAGTCCGGGGACAGGAGCTGGATAGACAGGGCTGTCCCGGGGAGCTGCGGAAGGTGGTGCGGAAGTCGGGCGCTGCTGGAAGATTCAGAGCGGGGGGAGATGGGGGACGAGTAGGCACGCGCCAGAACCTGGCACAGGGTAGGGGCTCAATAAATAAATGTCTAAGTGTCTGCTGCAGGATGGAGGTGGGACTTGAGCTGCGTGAACTCCGGCTGAGCAGAGAGGACTGGAAAGATCTGAGGGGACGGTTTTGAGCCTGGCAGCCCAGGGGCTTTGCCGGGCAGTGAGGAGCCAGCCGCCTGGAGGAGAGAGGCTCCAGGCTGTGTCTGGGTTGGAGAAGGTTGGCCGGGCGGGGATGAGTTTGAGGAGGGTCTGAGGGCTGGCAGAGGGTCTCAGAGGGTGATGAGGGCACCTGGGAAGTGGCCCCTCTGAGTGCTGGAGCTTACTGCTTGTAAAAGTGACAGTTGACTTGGCAATACCCACAGAAGACACGTCACCGGCAAATGTTTGCCCAATCCGGCTGCTCGTCTCTCCAGCTCCTCCCTGAGGGGTGCTCAGTGGTGGTGGCCATGGTCGGCCTTTCCAGGTGAGGCCCTGCCAAGCCAGGAAAGGCCCAAGTGAGAGCTCACCAAGCCCTTCATGTCCCCATATATACCTTGAAAACCCAGCAAAGTCATCTGCTGTGGTTGTAGAAACTGCCTTTAGAATGGCACATTTGCTGACTCTAAACATCTGGGTCCTGATGCAACTTCTTGCTGCACCAGCTGCATGGACCACAGGTTAGCACATTTATCAGGGTCCCTCACACAGGTCCCTGTGACACTTGAAAGGGACACCCAAAAGGAGTTACTGGGAGGGAACTAGGAGCTCAGCTCGAGGAGCTGCCTGGGAGTCAGGGGACCGGGGCTCAGAAAACAAAGAGGGACCAACGGAGCCTAGTCAGCCGACGCCACCGCTGGGCTGCAGCGCTGCTGGACTCAGCCCCTGCTGCCATTACTCAGCTGTAGGCTCTGCTCCTGGCGGAGCTCCCTCTGCCCAAGCCTGGGCTGTGCTCTGCACCCCAGGAGAGGGGGAGGTGAGCGCTGGAGCCCTTCAGCCGCTAAGTGGGAGGAAAGGCCCTGCGCAATGCGGATTGCCCCCACTGGGAAGGCGGTGTGGAAGCTGACAGCCCACCAAGTGTTCGCTGCTGAGAGCTGTGAAGGGTCTTCAACAGGAGCAGCCGGACCACATAAGCTTCTGAAGTTGCCCCCTGGCTGGGGATGATGTCGTGGCGAGGGACTGGGCAGCCACAGCCAGAGCGCTGTTCCAGTTGCCAGGTGTGAGGCTGAGAAGGACGTCCTGATGGGAGGGGGGCAGAGCCACTGGGGAGCCTGGTGGCCCAGGGAGGTGGAGGCTGGGAGTTGGATCAGAAGGTCACGGCTGTTCCTTTTGCGAGAGCAGCAGGGACTCAGATACTGGCAACAGAAGGTTTTTGTTTGTTTCTTTATTTACCTCTTAAAAACTGAAAAAGATGTACAGTAAAGGTGTGTAAAACGAAAGGCCTCCTTCACACTTCCCCATCCCCCCTTCACCAGGCCGTGTGTCCTGACCAGTCCTCCTATACATTTTCAAACTGATGTGTAAACCGTAGGTCAGGTTTGGGTTGGTCTCTTTTAGTAACTGGCATTGTGCTGTATATGTTGATCTGTGATGTGCTTGTTGAAGATGTTTCCAGTCCTGCATACTCCTTTTAGCCACTACATAACATTCCATAGAATCAGTGTTCACCATCTTTTTTTTTTTTCTATTATAACCAGATGATTTTATTGAAAGTTACGGAAAACATAGCCAGTGAGTTGAAAGTGCCTTGCTTAAGATGCCACTGAGAGTCACCGGAAGATCCAGACCCATGCCCCAGTCCTCACACTACCTTGATGCTTTTTATAATTCTACCCCCTTAACAGCCATCCTAGGACGACATGCTCTGAAAGGAGTGACTTTCCCCCTTCCCTGTTTGGGTCATTTATTTCTTGCAGTTCTGTCCCACCTTTGAAAATGCTTTTCTGTTTTGTTTTGTTTTGTTTTTGGCTGCGCCATGCAGCTTATGGGATTTTAGTTCCCCAACCAGGGATCGAACCCGGGCCCTCAGCAGTGAGAGCGAAGAGTCCTAACCACTGGACTGCCAGGGAATTCCCCCACCTTTGAAAATGCTTCAATCCCTCTCAGGTTGAATCCCCATAAAATCCCCATGAGTTGGGAGGATGAAATATCAGTATTTTTGTTTTAAAATTAAAACAAGGTCTTGATCGGGAGTTCCCTGGTGGTCTAGTGGTTAGGATTCAGTGCTTTCACTGCCATGGCCTGGGTTCCATCCCTGGTCAGGGAACTGAGGTCCCAGAAGCCACGTGGTGGGGTTAAAACCCAAACCAAAAACCAAAGCAAAAACAAACAAGGTCTTGATCAAAGGGGTTCATTGGTTTTTCCAAAAGCATTTGGGAACGCCCTCCAGCACCTGCTGGACCACCCGCCAGCTGGCAGCACACTTCTCCAATCCTGAGTCTACCTGCACTGATGTCTTCGAAAGGTGGTTACCTTTTCTTCTAAATATTAAAAACAATTGGATGGGAAGCTAGAAAGGGAAAAGGAGATGAAAGTGGGAAGTTATGATGGAGAGAGCTATGAGCATTCTCATTCGGTTTTTCTATCACTCCCTAAGAAGGAAATTAAAAATCTGTGAACTTCCCATTACTGCAGCTGCAACAATAAATTCCTGATGGCTGCTGGATGAAAGGCGCACCTGATTGGTTTCTCATTTCACCATTTCCCATTGCAGGCATAGTCTCTTACTTGTGCTAATCTCATTCAAAATATTTTCCCTTCCTATTTTTACTTGTTTTGTTTTTGGTTTTTTTTTTTTTTTTTTGGCTGCACCACGTGGCTTATGGGATCTTAGTTCCCCAACCAGGGATTGATCCCTGGCCCACGGCAGTGAAAGTGCCGAGTCCTAACCACTGGACTGCTGGTGAATTCCCTCCCCTTTCTATTTTGAAAAGAAAGTCAGTTTTCTTCCTATTTTACTTTTCTCTCCGTGAGGCAATTTCTGGAACAGGAGAAGGTGAGCCCTGATTGACAGGATGCCACTTTCTTGCCAGCTGCTAACCTTTCCCTCTGCCCCTCATATTTCTTTTTCCTACAGTGTTCACCGTCTCGACGGACATTTGGGTTGTTTCATTCTGCTCTAATTATGCACACTTTTGTGCACACGTTTGAGTGCAGGGCTGGGATTAGAAGGGGAGAGTCTCCGTGTGAATCCCTGCCCATCTCAGGGGAAAAAGTGTTGACTTGGCATCCAGCAGGCACCCCACTGCACGCTAAGCCACGTGGGAGAGCGGCTGACCTGTGGATTTGGGACTCAAAAAAAAGTCCAGAGGCACCCGTGTGGCCAGGTAGGTCGCTGGTTTTGCTTTTGGGCTACAGAAAGGTCTGTGGGCCAGGAGGGCCCAGACATGTCCACTAGATGGCGCCAAAACCAGTAAGACGAGGCCTGGGCTTCGGAAGCCCCAATCGCTGCAGGGGAAGTGGTTCCAGCGTCTGACCCCTTCGCCCCTAGAAGACAGGTGAAGATTCTCCTAAGGCACCAGCTGCCTCACTTAAACACCTTGGAGGTTGCGTGGTGGGGAGGGGGCAGCCGTGAATGGTTGCACAGGTTAAGCCCTGCCCGGGGGCTCTGGCCAACACAGGGGCTGAAATTCAGGCTGTGGGACTGGCTGTGACAGCCCAGGGGAGGGGCTGCTTTCTTCTCATTCCTACAAGTTCAGAAAGCGCTTGCAGTGGCCGGGGGCGGGGCGGGGCGGGAGTTCCAGTAATACAGCCCCGTGTTCCATATTGCTAGTACCTGCAGAGGAACCCAGCTCCTGGAAAAAATATGGGATCGGATGGCACAAGGATTCTCTCTGCTGGCCACTGAAGGTTCGAGATGGCTGTAGACAGTCCTGCCCCACGAAGGAGCTCACCGTCAAGTAGGAAATAGACAGTGGACAAATTGCAATTTGTTATGGCACTGCTCTAATGGTCCATTTGGAATCAAATAGGATGATGTGAGGGAAGGTGCTTTGAAACACCTAAAGCCCTCATCCGCGTGGATAATTTGCCATTTGTCCAGAAAAGCTTCAAAGCAGCAGCAGCAGCAGCAATAGCAGAATCTCTCTCCCTCCTTCCTTCCCTCCCTCTTCTCTCTCCCACCCCCTCACTGTCCCTAAGTTCAGAGCCCACCCTGCTGCTCAGCCCCCCTAGCAGTGTCCAGGCTGCTCCACTCCCAGCATCTGAAGCTGCCCCAGGCTCCCAGGACTGGAGCTCAGGCCTGACTCTTTAAATAGTAAATGAATTTGCAGAGAAACATTAGCCTCCAGCCCCAGTTCCTAGCATACTGTAGGTGCTCGATGGACTTTGTAGAGTCGGAAGAAGGAAGCAGGGAGGAAGAATGGGCTCTGGCTGATCAGAGTTCCCTTCCTTTAACTTTCTGTGCTGGGGCAGGAGACAAGGTGTGGCCGAGTGGGTTTCCTGACTGTGGATGAGCATCTCCCACCACACGGGGGTGACGTCACACCCTCCGCGGAGCACGGGGTCTGTTTCCTCCCCTGGAATCTGGGGAGCCTGTGACTGCTTCGGAAGTGATGTTCTCTGATGACAGACTTCCCATTTGGTTTTTTTTGTTTTTTAAAAATTTTTACTATTTATTTATTGGTTGAGTTGGGTCTCTGTTGCTGCGCGCGGGCTTTCTGTAGTTGCGGAGAGCGGGGACTACTCTTCATTGTGGTGCGCGGGCTTCTCATTGCGGTGGCTTCTCTTGCCGTGGGGCACGGGCTCTAGGTGCGTGGGCTTCAGTAGTTGTGGCTCGCGGGCTCTAGAGCGCAGGCTCAGTAGTTGTGGCACACGGGCTTAGTTGTTCCGCGGCATGTGGGATCTTCCCGGACCAGGGCTTCAACCCATGTCTTCTGCATTGGCAGGCGGATTCTTAACCACTGCGCCACCAGGGAAGCCCAACAGACTTCCCATTTGTGTTCTCTCTTTTGGGACATGCCCCGTGGGATCCCTGATCGGCAGGTAAAAGGCCATCTACCCTGAAGCCACCAGGCTGGAGGGACCACGTGTAGCCAGAGATGCCGAGGGCCTCACTATTCCAGTCTCAGCACAGGAGCCAGAACTTTTTACTTTTTTTTTTTTTCTTTTCCTTCTATGGCTGCGCCGTGCAGCATGTGGGATCTTAGTTCCCCGACCAGGGATCAAGCCTGTGCCCCCTGCAGTGGAAGCATGGAGTCTTAACCACTGGACCACCAGGGAAGTCCCAGGAGCCAGACCTTCTGATGATGCAGCAAACCCCAGACGCTGAGCTGCCCAGCTAACACAGAGTGGAGCAGAGATGGGCTGGCCCTGCCCAAGTTGCAGATTCATTAACAAAATAATATTGTTTTGGGTCACTCTATTCTGGGGGCGGTGTTGTTTCACAGCAACAGAAAATGAAACCCAAGACCTAAAGCTGGGGTGACCAACCATCCCGGTTTGCCAGGAACTGAGAGGTTTCTGGGACTCAAGACATTCAGTGCTGACACTGGGAGGGTCCCAGGCACACGGATAAAGCAGTGGTTCTCAAACTTTCATGTGCATCAGAAACACCTAGGGATTTATTAAAACACAGATGGCTGGGCCCTACCCCTAGAATTTAGTGGGTCTAGAGTTGGGTCCAATAATTTGCATTTCTAACAAGTTCCCTGTTGCTGGTTGGAGCCCAAACTTCCAGAAGGACTGGCCTGAATGCAAGGCTGAGTTCAGGACCTGCAAATCCCAGTTTACTGCATGTCCCACTACTTCATCCTCTGTGCGATCCAGCAGTGTGGCAGGAAACGGAGGAGGCCAAGGTCCTCTGGGTGTCAACCAGGAGAAACCCACATCTTCCTGGCAGGGTGGCTGGGTGCTATGGAAACAATGCTAAGCCCAGAAGTGCCCAGGCTCCTTGGCAGCTGCTTCCCAGAGGGAGCCTCAGCCCCTGGGGAGGAGCGAAGTGAACAAACAAACAGCAGAGATCAGCCCTCAGCCAGGGAGGGTGCCTGCAGGTCCCCACCCCTCAGGAAGCAACCCAGAGCAACCTGAGGACAAGTCTCTGCAAAGGAAACCCCCCATCTCCCAGGGCCTTGAGTTTTGTAGCTAGAGGGGACCTTTGCCATCATTGGGCCAACCTCCTCTTTTTTTTTTTTTTAAGTTTTTCAAACTTTTTTTTTTTAACTTTTTGGGTTTATTTATTTGTTTATTTATTTATTTATTTATGGCTGTGTTGGGTCTTCGTTTCTGCGCGAGGGCTTTCTCTAGTTGCGGCAAGCGGGGGCCACTCTTCATCACGGTGCGCGGGCCTCTCACTATTGTGGCCTCTCTTGTTGCGGAGCACGGGCTCCAGACACGCAGGCTCAGTAGTTGTGGCTCACGGGCCTAGTTGCTCTGCGGCATGTGGGATCTTCCCAGACTAGGGCTAGAACCTGTGTCCCCTTGCACTGTCAGGGAGACTCTCAACCATTGCGCCACCAGGGAAGCCCCAACATCCTCTTTTAACTGGGCGGGGTGGGGGGAGCAGGGCAGCAGGCTGTGTGTTGACGTGACTTGCCAAGACCACCCGTCGAGAGCGAGGTGCAGTCAGAAGCTTGTCCCCTCCCAGCCACCTTCCTGGGTCGTGCTCCCTCCTACCTCAGACTCTGGCCCCAGCTCGGCCTGGATGCCCACAGCCCCTCACCCCACTTGGTCCTACGCTGTGAACCCACATCCCCCTCATGCGCCCTCCTCCACATCTTGAGCGTCTCAGTCCACTTCAGCACCAGCCACCAGGAGCTGCAGGCCCGGGCAGAGGAAAGCTAGAAAGCGGCTGCTGCCTTCCTGCAGGGCCCCAAGCTTCAGTGTGAAGACTGCAGATTCCTGGACCCACCCCCGAGAGTCTGTGATGGGGCCCAGGCACCGACAGTTTCGACAAGAGCCCTACGTGATTTGGATGCAGGTCGCGTTGGCCAGACTCTGAGAAGCAACCCCCTAGCATTGTCTTCCACAGAAGGCCACCGACAAAGAGGTGATGAGGTGACAGAAACCTGACTCAAATACACTTGGGAGGAAGCCGGAATTTATTATTGGTTCTAAAACCCAGACAATAGACAAAGCAGAGCAAGGATGTCATTTGGCCTCATGGACAGTGGGAGCTGAGGCCTGGGATGAATTCTCTTGATTCTCATGGCTAATTTTTCCATCCAGCTGGACATAATTACCCACAGGTCACATCTTCCACCAGGGGATCAACTCACTCTCCCAAATTAAGAAACTCTGGGGGAGGGCTGATTGGGTCAGGTGCTTCTCCCTGGACCAGCGAGTAGGATCCTACACAGGCCCCAGTTGCCCAGCCTGGTCAGTACTGCTCAGGGTCTGAGAGGGGGAAATGTGGTAAAGAAGGGAGGTCTTGGTTCCAGTCTGTGGAGGCTTCTCCCAACCACTGAGACTCTGGGCAGGAGACCTGCAAATCTGGTATATGAGTCAGGCTGCCTGGTGTGGCAACCAGCCTCCAAGACGGTCCCATGATTCTTGTCTCCTGGTATTCATGTACCTATGTACCCCTCCTATTTTGAACAGGGCTGCCCTGTGTGATAAATAGGATATTGCAGAAGTGATGGAGTGTCTTCCAAGGTCATGCTTTAAGAAGTATTGCAGCTTCTTCCTTGCTCACTCTTGGGTCACTGGCTCCGGGGGAGCCAGATGCCATACTGTGAGGCATTCAATCAGCCCTTTGGGCCAGGGCTGGGATGAGGGTGAGTGAGGCACTTGCCTCAGGCTCAGAATTTAAGGGGTTGCCAATAAAGTCAGTTATCAAGATAGACATTTTAAAGTAACATTTTAAAAATGAAAATTCATGCAAAAAAACCCATGATGAACAAAATATCAAATTTTTAAATAAAGACAGGCTCAGTACGGTCTGAACTGTGCTGGAGCCTGAAGCAAAAGGGAAAATCAGTAACACTGGTCCTGATAGCAATACTAGAGCCCGCCAGGAGTGTGGGAGGTCTCGGTCCCGGGGCTGAGGATCTAGTGACATCCACTCAGTCTCCCAACAAGTGACTGGATAAGAAGAACGCACATGTGTCATCTTCTGGCTCCAGGAAGAAGGCAAATCTAGCAGGGCCTTTCCCTCTGTGTCTGGACTAGGGTGACTAAGCTAAGGTCCACTTAGCCCAGCAGAACAGTAGCTGGCCACTTCCAGGGCTGCAGCCTGATAATGACGATGAATCATAATAACCACATTTGTGGATTACTTATCACGTGCCAGGCCCTTTGCCAAGCACTTTTTGGGTATTAACTTCACTCCTCAGTGGGGACCTGAGGTAGGTTCTAATCACCATTTTACAAATGAGGGAACAGAAGTACAGAGACTTAAGTAACTTGCCCAAGTTTCCACACAGCGAGTGGTCGGAGTTGGGGTTTGACCTCAGGCAGTGTCTGACTCTGGAAACCACAGTCTTAATTACATTCAGCTGAATTTGAATCTCAGCTCTGCCAAGTATTTGCTGCCTATACTGGGAAAGTTACTTCACCTCTTTAGGCTCAGTGTTCACCCCTGTAAAATGGGGATAGTAGATGAGTGCGTGCTTAAAGCACTTAGCACCATAGTTGGTACGAAGCAAATGAACACTCAGCATTAGCCATTATTCTTCTGTCAGGTGCACTTGAACTTCAGAAGGTAGCTTCCACTCACGGACGGTCTCCCCCTAGTCTTTCCCTCCACTTCCTTTTTTACTGGCTTCTATAACCATCCTCCCTCACTCCGCAGGGACCCCTTGCCTCTCATGGGATTGTACCTACTCCCCACCCACCCCTCCTGCAGTGAAGCTCAGAAAATCCAGGAGGAGCTATGGGGTGCTGGGGAGAGCCTGGGGCGGGTGTGGGGAGAGGAACAGGAGGTGAGCCAGGCAGGGAGAGCGTGGCCCTGGGGCAGGAAGCGCCCGGCTAGGGGAGGCCTCAGGGCCCCAAGCGAGCAAGCTTGCCGAGCTTGATCCTGTTTGCTTCCCTGGCTGCAGCCCCGACTCACAGGGAGACCTACCAGAGTGGACACACCGACTAACCCGCGGGTCTTCTCCCCTCCCCACCGCCAGGAGCCACCAGGGCGATCCCAGAGGCCTCGTACGTGGGAATGGAGATCCAGGAGCACAGGGCAGGCTGGGCCGCCGCATGGAAACCTGGCTTGAGGGGATGGAGGAACCACCTCTGCCCTTCGTCCGCCAACGCCGCCCCCTGCCCAAATTCATGCTCATAAAGCAGCTTGTGGGCACAGGCTGGGGACCAGTGACTGCGTGTGCACTGGAGTGCTGGGGGCAGTGAGGTCTGCCAGGTGGCTCCTGCTGGGCGCGACTCTCCTTCAGCCATGCCACCCAGTGTCACCCAACAAACCCATCACGACGTCCCAAGTCTGTCAAGTCTCCTGAAAAGACTTGCTCTCTTCTCTTATTGCCATCCTGCCTTCTGCCCTCCTGGGAAGGGATGACCTTTATCCCGTGATGGATCCCCGAGGCTGTGCTGGAACCGTGAGACACACAGATGAAAGGCGCTCTAGGATTCTCGGTTCCAGTCTGCAGAGGAGGGGGGGTAAGAGCTGATTTGGTCCCAGTGCCTGGGCTATGGTAGGAGGCTATGCAAGGACAGGGGCAGCAGAGGGGGTTCCAGAGTCCTGAAGGTCACCGGGAGTTGGCCAGGGGTAGTAGAAGTGTCCCCAGAGGAAAGGCCCTGCAGGGTAACTGGGATGAATTCTGGGGGTGTGTCCTGGAGGCAAGTTGGGAGAAGTGGGGAGGTGGAGCCGATGATGCTGAGCTTTGTAATTAGCCGGCTTTCAGAGTTTGGCTTTTGTCTAGAATCCTCTGGGGATCCAAAAGGTTTTAAGCTGAGGGACATGATTAGATCTGCCTTTTGGAAAGCTCTCTGGCTGCGTTGCAGAGAATGGATGGGTGGATGGGGAGGCCGGGAGAAGGGCGGAGGGAGAACAGGGGCCGGCCCTGGGAGGAGAGCGTTGGAGTGGGAACCAACAGGACTTGGGGGCTGATGAGGGGAGACTCTAAAGAGGACACAGTTTGCTGACATGGGGAATTGAGGAGGAGGGCAGATTTGGGGAAGGTTTCCGACACATCCACAGTAGAATCCAGAAGGTACGTGGATAGCATCGTGTAACTGCGGCGTCTCCCTTTACCACCTTGAGCAGGAGTAGCAGGCCCATTGTTTCTAAGTGTGTCACTCAACCCTCCTCCCCCAATACCTTACCTTCCTTCTCCCATGTGACTAAGACCGCAAACCTACTCAGTTTAAAGGGTGGGGCTTCCCTGGTGGCACAGTGGTTAAGAATCCGCCTGCCAATGCAGGGGACACGGGTTGGAGCCCTGGGCCAGGAAGATCCCACATGCCGCGAAGCAAGTAAGCCCGTGCGCCATAACTACTGAGCCTGTGCTCTAGAGCACACGAGCCACAACTGCTGAGCCCACGTGCCACAACTACTGAGCCTGCATGCCACAACTGCTGAGCCTGCATGCCACAACTGCTGAGCCTGCGCTCTAGAGCCCGCGAGCCACAACTACTGAGCCCACATGCCACAACTACTGAAGTCCATGTGCCTAGAGCCCGTGCTCCGCAACAAGAGAAGCCACCGCAGTGAGAAGCCCGCGCACCGCAACAAAGAGTGGCCCCCGCCCGCGGCAGCTAGAGAAAGCCCGCGCGCAGCAACACAGCCATAAATAAATTAATTAGTTTTCCAAAGGGGTGGGTACTGTGGCCTGCAGCTGTGAATCCCGTAGGACTTGCTAACACTGCTCAGGGCCCCAGCACATCCGGTGGGGTGGCCCTCGCTATGAATCATGGCCCCGCAGTCCTCTGCAAACTGCCACTCAGAACAGGTCCTGTCACCTGCCAGCTCTGACTCCAAAATCTATCCTGAACTCAACCCTCCCATCTCCACCGCACCACTGCAGTTCAAGCCACCAGCGCCTCACCTGGACCACTGCCTCCTAACTGGTCGGCCAGCCTCTGCTCTGCCTTCCCCACTCTCAATATGGCAACCAGAGAAATCTTTTCAAAATACAAACCAGATCATGTCACACCTTGGTTTAACACCCCTCTATCTGCATGGGCTAACTTAGCACTCAGGCCTCAGACAAAATATCCCCTCAGAGAAGCCTTCTTGACCCCCCCGCCCCAAGCTAGATTAGTGGCCCCAGCCTCAGTATCCCATCACCTTCTACTTTCTTTGTCGCTCTTTCATTATCTGACATTATCTTGTTTCCTTGCTTCCTTGGTCTGTCTCTGCCCCACAGGATGTCAGCTGTCTGACAGCAGGGCCCTTACTGGGCTCAATGGCCCAGTATCACCGGCGTCTGGCGCCGGGAGAATAGGTGCTCGAGGAGCATCTGTTCGATGAACTGTTAATGCTATAGGGCCCCTGGTGCAAACTGCCTCTGAGCCCTGGCATTTGGGCAGCCTGGTGACCTCCCTTGACCTGAAGACAGAACCTAGTGACAAGGGTCAGGTAGAGGAGGAGTGAGACTGACAGTCTGCTCTCCATGCCAGTCTCCTCCTGCACGGCCCTCCCCGCCGGTCCCCCAGCACGTCTCTCCTCTCCCAGTGCCCAAGTCTGCTCCACGTCCTGCTCTGTGGAGAGGACACTCCTCTTAGGGAACCCCTACTCCTACTCCACCTTGGCAGTGAAGCCACGAGCTGGTGGGAGCTAGAGGAGGGGGACAGGCCATCCAGAGCAGAGCGGCGGCGCTAGCTTGGGTCAGTCACTGGAGAACAGGGTGAGAGCTGAGAGCACAGCCATGAGTCCACATCTCGCACACAGGCTTCCAGTGTCCTTGTGCCACCACGGCCTCTCCACGGGGTCCAAAGACCGAATCAGGAGCCTCCCTCCGATTCTCTAAACTGCTAACATGGTTTACTACACACAGGCCCTCATTAAACCTAAGAAAGCCCTGCAGGAGGAGCTCCTGTTTTTTGGGCGCCTCCCCTGGTGTGTGGGGAAAGAGGGCTGCGGCCAGAATCCTGGGAACATTGGCCTTCAGGAGACAGATGGGAGGAAGCGGAGGCTAAGGCGAGGGTGAAAGTGCCCAGAGGCTCAGAAGGAAGTCCAGAGAGGACGCTGGAGGCCAGCGGAGCAAAGCATTTCAAGAAGGAAGTAGTAAACAGGGTCAGTGTTGCCAAGCAGTCCGGGTTGCAGAGGTGTCAGAGGTTAACCACTGAGATTGTTGGTGATTCTGGTGAGGGCAGAAGCTAGCCAGGCGTTGTAGACGCAAGGAGCCTGGAACTTCTTCCTGAGTAGCTTGTGCCTGTGATGGAAGGGAGATTGGGCAAAAGCTCATAGGGCTCAGGGGACATGAGCCTTTTTCCTTTTGAGATGGGATGTGAGCATGCGTACATGGGAAGAGAAAGGCGGCCAGGCCAGGAAGGGAACCTAAATGATGCAGGGAGGCCCCGGGGGACGGGATAGAACGGGATTGGTGGGAAGCAAGGCAGCAACGTGAGGTGACGCAGAGCGGAGATGAAGGGCCTTCTCACTTGTTGGCGGGAAGCGAGCTCACTTGCTGGAGTTGGGAGTCGAGGGGCAGCAGCAGGGCCGTAATTGTTGCTGTAGGGGAGCGAGGGTGGGTTGTGCAAAGAAGTGGAGGGCCCTGAGGCCACGTGACCTGGACCAACACCCTCGAGAGGGAGCAGGAGACTTTCTCTCCAGAAGCACTTGTCAGCCCAAGTGTACAAACAGATTCGAGGGTTTTGTTTTCCTCCTCCTCCAAACCCTCATTTTACAGAGGCAACAGTCTTGTCATTACTTTGGTTAGCAGTATGGCTCCACGAGAGCAGGCTTTAACAATAAAACCCGCTGGATAGAAGAAAATTCTTCCATAAAAGCCACCAAAAAAACTATCCAAAAAAAAGGGGCGGGGGGAGTGTCATGGGTCTACATTTACAGGTGAAAAGAAATAGTACAGTCCCACTGAAGCATATATACCAAGGCCTCTCACAAAATGACTGGAGAAACCAAGAGTATTAAAAAACAGTTTCCAAGTAAGATGACTGGGTAGCTCCAAACCTAGTTTTGGTTCTGCTGCAAATGATTATATGCTTTCATGTAGGTGCGCCGTTTCCTTTTTTTTTCTTTTTTTAAACTTACTGTTAAAAGGGAGTGGAACTAGAGAGCTGCAGACTCCCTGGGCTCTGAGGCTTTGAGCCTGAGAAATTTCCGTGAGTCAGCAACCCTCGGGACAGCCGCGGGGATGCAGTCTGGCGGCTCTGACCCCAGTCATGCTGCCCTGACCTGGCAGCAGGCCTCCACCAGCAGTGGCCACTCCCCCTCTGGGGACTGTTGTAAGTCTGGAACTTGGCTTTAGCCACTCATTCTTCCTTTAAATTTGTCTCCAGAATTTGGGGCTCTTTCTGGCCAGGATGGAGATCTTCGTAGTAGGGATACCAGGAGGAAATATGTCTGCTCCCACCCAGCATGAAAAAATTGCCCAGGAGGGAAGAAATTCTGTCACAAAACATCTCAGAGATCAGTTCATCTGGTCCAAACCTCCCATTTCACAGATAAGAAATACAAGTCAGCCCAGAAAAGCTGCGTCTTTGTTAATCTCACAGTTGGTGGCAGCACGTGTGTGCCCTACACAATGGGGGCAGGGTAGGCGGGTAGGGCTGTCTTGGAAAGACAGGGAAACTGAGAAAAGAGAGAGGCAGCCTGTTTAGATACTGGCAGTTAGTACGCGAAGCCAGAAAGCATTACAGAGATTCTGTGGTACACCCATTTTTGGGCCAGAAGAAACAAAAATCTTCACTTTAATTTTCTGTGATCCCCATGGATTGCCTGTCTGTATGTGTACTCAGTGCTTTGTTGTGTAATATAAAGACATCCCCAAGATGCTACACAGGTATACAATCCCTTAGGCAGAAATAGTATTCACAGGATATTAATAAATGGAACATAAAGACAGTGTTTGCCACAGATGCCACAGAAGTTTTAATTCTTTAAGGGATTTAATTATATTAAAGAGCTAAATGAATCTGTTCCAGGAAAGATTCTGTTCCCCTTTCACAGCCAGTTCACGGCAAAAGGTTTCTGGGGACAGGCAGCTGTCCCCAGAGACAATTAATTGAGGCTCCAGGCTATTGCTGGTTGCCTTATTTGGAAAAGGCTGAACTCTGAGGAGTTCCTGACAATCACTGTGGGGGGACGAAGCAGGCAGAAACCTCTCAGTCTCCTCACAGATCGCTGAGAAAAGGGCCTTTAAAAAAAAAAAAAAAAAGGCAGACAGAAGACTCCAGAAGAGTAGCCAAATAAAGGTCTTTGAGACCACAGAGGAGAGGCTTACTGCATGCCCAGCTCAAAGTATAATCACCAGCTGGCTGTGACAAATCTGTCCTCATCAGACCTTGGACTCTGAAGCTAGTTCTCAATATAATCCTGAAGCCCAGTGGATGGATGTGGAGAGTGTTATCTGTTCTCTATCCCCTCTGCACTTACTGTTTAAAAGGTTCAGCAATCTTGCTTATGCCACAGGTAAGAAAGCAAAAGCCTTCAAAAAATCAGTATGTCCAACCCAAACAATCAGAGAAAATATCTGCAAACCATTTATCTGTTAAAGGATTGATACCCAGAATATATAAAGAACGTCTACAACTCAACAACAAAAAACCAAACCACCCAGTTAAAAAATGGGCAAAGGACTTGAATAGACATTTCTCCAAAGAAGGCATACAAGTAGCTAACAGGCATGTGAGAAGATGCTCAAGGTCACTAATCATTAGGGAAAAACAAATCAAAACCACAGTGAGATACCACTTCACACCAATTGGGATGGCTGTTTCATAAATATATAAAACAGGCATTGGAGAGAAACTGGAACTCTTGTGCATTGCATTCTGGTGGGAGAGTAAAATGGTGGCACTGTAGAAAACAGTACAGATGGTCCTCAAAAAATGAAAAATAGATCCAGCTATTCCACTTCTGGGTATATACCCCAAAGATTTGCAAAGTAGGGTCTTGAAGAGATATTTGCACACCCATGTTCATAGCATTGTTCACAACAGCCAAGATGTGGAAACACAAATGTCCATCAATGGATGAATGGATATACAAAATGTGGTATACACAGATATACAACGGAGTAAGATTCAGCTTTAAAAAGGAATGAAATTCTGACATATGCTACAACATGGGTAAACCTTGAAGACATTATGCTAACTGAAATAAACCAGAAACAAAGAGAACAAATATTGCATGATTCCAATTACATGAAGTATACAGAGGAGCCAAATTCATAGAGATAGGAAAGTAGAATAGTGATTACCAGGGGCTGGGGCAGAGGGTAAGGGGGAGTTACTGTTTAATGGGGACAGAGTTTCAATTTGGGATAATGAAAAATTTCTAGAGATATTGGTGATGTTTGCACAACACACGAATATACTTAATGCCACTGAAATGTATACTTAAAAATGGTTAATATGGTAAATATGTTATATATATTTTACTACAATAAAAATAAATAAAAAATCAATCTGTCACCAGATTGGTACAACTGTCATGTCTCAATACCAGTATCAAATAATCTTGTTCTAAGGTTGGAGAGAAAAAATGTGAAATCTTTTCAGGATAGAATAACTTATTCTAAAAGACTCCTGGGGACTTCCCTGGTGGTGCAGTGGTTAAGACTCCGTGCTCCCAATGCAGGGGGCCCAAGTTTGATCCCTGGTCAGCGAACTAGATCCCACATGCGTGCCGCAACTAAGAGTTCACATGCCACAACTAAGGAGCCCACCTGCTGCAACTAAGGAGCCCGCCTGCCGCAACAAAGACCCAGTGCAACCAAATAAATAAATATTAAAAAAAAAAAGACTCCTGGATGCAAGATCAATATGCAAAACAAGTAGCAACAAATCACGAAAAAAGGTATTTTAAAAATATATTTTCTAGGTTCACCATTCTTAAGATGTAGAAATACATTAACAATGGAAGAAAAACCGAATAACATTCAAAAATCATAACTTTCCTTGGGCCCATCTCAGAGCTATTACAAAGGAACCAAATAAACTGAATTCTAAAGGGTAATAAACCCATCCAAGCAGAGAAAGGGATGCACTGAGCATGTCATATTATGCTGATCATGGAAGAAAAAGGTGGGTGCCATTGGAGATAAGGAAGAAGAAATGAACTAAAATTTTAACAAGTTTTTAAAGGCCAAGTGTGGGCTAGTGTGTCAATTTTGACAGCAGAGAGGACCAGAAAAGGAGAACTCACACTCACTTGCAAGCTCTTTTCTGGGTTGGGCCTCCAATGGTACAGACCAGGAAGATGGAGAGAGCCACCCTTGGCGGCACATGCATGCAGGAGTGATAGTCTGCTCTGGGGGAACAGATGTGAAAACCCACCTCCTTCCCAGGAATCCTTCTCTCCTCCACAGCCCAGGCAAAAATCTATTCTAAAGCCACTAGGGAGGACATGAAGTATGCTGCTACAATGTTTTTATACTGTACATGAAGTGGTATAATATATTTGAAGGTAGACTGTGACACATTAAAGACATATATTATGAACTCTAGCACAAACACTAAGTAAACCAAAAAAATTAAAAACAAAAGAATAAGTCAATAGGAGAATTCCAAAAGAAGGCAGTAAAAGAAGGGAAAAATCATCCAAAGAACAGATGCAACAAAGAGAAAACAGCAAGAGTATAGATTTAAATGCATATCTACCAACAATTACATTAAATGTAAATTGTCTAAACACTCCCATTAAGAGCAAATGATTTTTTAAAAAAAAATCCGACTAGGGATGAACCAAGATGGCGGAGTAGAAGGACGTGCTCTCACTCCCTCTTGCGAGAACACCAGAATCACAACTAGCTGCTGGACAATCATCGACAGGAAGACACTGGAACTCACCAAAAAAGATACCCCACATCGAAAGACAAAGGAGAAGCCACAATGAGACGGTAGGAGGGGCGCAATCAGAGTAAAATCAAATCCCATAACTGGTGGGTGGGTGACTCACAGACTGGCGAACACTTATACCACAGAAGTCCACCCACTGGAGTGAAGGTTCTGAGCCCCACGTCAGGCTTCCGAACCTGGGGGTCTGGCAACGGGAGGAGGAATTCATAGAGAATCAGACTTTGAAGCTTAGTGGGAATTGATTGCAGGACTTCGACAGGACTGGGGGAAACAGAGACCACACTCTTGGAGGGCGCACACAAAATAGTGTGTGCATCAGGACCCAGGGGAAGGAGCAGTGACCCCGGGGAAGACTGAACCAGACCTACCTGCTAGTGTTGGAAGGTCTCCTGCAGAGGCGGGGGGTGGCTCTGTTTCACCATGGGGACAAGGACATTGGCAGCAGAAGTTCTGGGAAGTACTCCTTGGTGTGAGCCCTCCCAGAGTCTGTCATTAGCCCCACCAAAGAGCCCAGGTAGGCTCCAGTGTTGGGTTGCCTCAGGCAAAACAACCAACAGGGAGGGAACCCAGCCCCACCCATCAACAGTCAAGTGGATTAAAGTTTTACTGAGCTCTGACCACCACAGCAACAGTCAGCTCTACCTACCACCAGAGCCTCCCAGGAAGCCTCTTAGATAGCCTCAACCACCAGAGGGCAGACAGCAGAAGCAAGAAAAACTATAATCCTGCAGCCGGTGGAACAAAAACCACATTCACAGAAAGATAGACAAGATGAAAAGGCAGAGGGCTATATACCAGATGAAGGAACAAGACAAAACCCCAGAAAAACAACTAAATGAAGTGGAGATAGGCAACCTTCCAGAAAAAGAATTAAGAATAATGATAGTGAAGACGATCCAGGACCTCGGAATAAGAATGGAGGCAAAGATCGAGAAGATGCAAGAAATGTTTAACAAAGACCTAGAAGAATTACAGAACAAACAAACAGAGATGAACAATACAATAACTGAAACGAAAACTACACTAGAAGGAATCAATAGCAGAATACCTGAGGCAGAAGAACGGATAAGTGACCTGGAAGACAGAATGGTGGAATTCACTGCTGCGGAACAGACTAAAGAAAAAAGAATGAAAAGAAATGAAGACAGCCTAAGAGACCTCTGGGACAACATTAAATGCAACAACATTCGCATTATAGGGGTCCCAGAAGGAGAAGAGAGAGAGAAAGGACCAGAGAAAATATTTGAAGAGATTATAATCGAAAACTTCCCTAACATGGGAAAGGAAATAGCCACCCAAGTCCAGGAAGCGCAGCGAGTCCCATACAGGATAAACCCAAGGAGAAACACGCCGAGACACATAGTAATCAAAGTGGCAAAAATTAAAGACAAAGAAAAATTACTGAAAGCAGCAAGGGAAAAACGACAAATAACATACAAGGGAACTCCCATAAGGTTAACAGCTGATTTCTCAGCAGAAACTCTACAAGCCAGAAGGGAGTGGCATGATATACTTAAAGTGATGAAAGGGAAGAACCTACAACCAAGATTACTCTACCCAGCAAGGATCTCATTCAGATTCGATGGAGAAATCAAAAGCTTTACAGACAAGCAAAAGCTAAGAGAATTCAGCACCACCAAACCAGCTCTACAACAAATGCTAAAGGAACTTCTCTAAGTGGGAAACACAAGAGAAGAAAAGGACCTACAAAAACAAACCCAAAACAATTAAGAAAATGGTAACAGGAACATACATATCGATAACTACCTTAAACGTGAATGGATTAAATGCTCCAACCAAAAGACACAGGCTTGCTGAATGGATACAAAGACAAGACCCATCTATATGCTGTCTACAAGAGACCCACTTCAGACCTAGGGACACATACAGACTGAAAGTGAGGGGATGGAAAAAGATATTCCATGCAAATGGAAATCGAAAGCTGGAGTAGCTATACTCATATCAGATAAAATAGACTTTAAAATAACGAATGTTACAAGAGGGCTTCCCTGGTGGTGCAGTGGTTGAGAATCTGCCTGCCAATGCAGGGGACACGGGTTCGAGCCCTGGTCTGGGAAGATCCCACATGCCGCGGAGCAGCTGGGCCCGTGAGCCACAATTACTGAGCCTGCGCGTCTGGAGCCTGTGCTCCGCAACAAGAGAGGCCGCGAGAGTGAGAGGCCCGCGCACCGCCATGAAGAGTGGTCCCCACTTGCCGCAACTAGAGAAAGCCTTCGCACAGAAGCGAAGACCCAACACAACCATAAATAAATAAAAATTAAAAAAAAAAGAATGTTACAAGAGACAAGGAAGGACACTACATAATGATCAAGGGATCAATCCAAGAAGAAGATATAACAATTATAAATATATATGCACCCAACATAGGAGCACCTCAATACATAAGGCAACTGCTAACAGCTATAAAAGAGGAAATCGACAGTAACACAGTAATAGTGGGGGACTTTAACACCTCACTTACACCAATGGACAGATCGTCCAAAATGAAAATAAATAAGGAAACAGAAGCTTTAAATGACACAATAGACCAGATAGATTTAATTGATATTTGTAGGACATTCCATCCAAAAACAGCAGATTACATGTTTTTCTCAAGTGCGCACGGAACATTCTCCAGGATAGATCACATCTTGGGTCACAAATCAAGCCTCAGTAAATTTAAGAAACTGAAATCATATCAAGCATCTTTTCTGACCACAACGCTATGAGATTAGAAATCAATTACAGGGAAAAAAACATAAAAAACACAAACACATGGAGGCTAAACAATACGTTACTAAATAACCAAGAGATCACTGAAGAAATCAAAGAGGAAATCAAAAAATACCTAGAGACAAATGACAATGAAAACACGACGATCCAAAACCTATGGTATGCAGCAAAAGCAGTTCTAAGAGGGAAGTTTATAGCTATACAAGCCTACCTAAAGAAACAAGAAAAATCTCAAGTAAACAATCTAACCTTACACCTAAAGGAACTAGAGAAAGAAGACCAAACAAAACCCAAAGTTAGTAGAAGGAAAGAAATCATAAAGATCAGAGCAGAAATAAATGAAATAGAAACAAGAAAACAATAGCAAAGATCAATAAAACTAAAAGCTGGTTCTTTGAGAAGATAAACAAAATTGATAAGCCATTAGCCAGACTCATCAAGAAAAAGAGGGAGAGGACTCAAATCAATAAAATTAGAAATGAAAAAGGAGAAGTTACAACAGACACCACAGAAATACAAAGCATCCTAAGAGACTACTACAAGCAACTCTATGCCAATAAAATGGACAACCTGGAAGAAATGGACAAATTCTTAGAAAGGTATAACCTTCCAAGACTGAACCAGGAAGAAACAGAAAATATGAACAGACCAATCACAAGTAATGAAATCGAAACTGTGATTAAAAATCTTCCAGCAAACAAAAGTCCAGGACCAGATGGCTTCACAGGTGAATTCTATCAAACGTTTAGAGAAGAGCTAACACCCATCCTTATCAAACTCTTCCAAAAAACTGCAGAGGAAGGAACACTCCCAAACTCATTCTATGAGGCCACCATCACTCTGATACCAAAACCAGACAAAGATACTACAAAAAAAGAAAATTACAGACCAATATCACTCATGAATATAGATGCAAAAATCCTCAACAAAATACTGGCAAACAGAATCCAACAACACATTAAAAGGATCATACACCATGATCAAGTGGGATTTATCCCAGGCATGCAAGGATTCTTCAATATATGCAAATCAATCAATGTGATACACCATATTAACAAACTGAAGAATAAAAACCGTATGATCATCTCAATAGATGCAGAAAAAGCTTTTGACAAAATTCAACACCCATTTCTGATATAAACTCTGCAGAAAGTGGGCATAGAGGGAACCTACCTCAACATAATAAAGGCCATGTACGACAAACCCACAGCAAACATCATTCTCAATGGTGAAAAACTGGAAACATTTCCTCTAAGATCAGGAACGAGACAAGGATGTCCACTCTCACCACTATTATTCAACATAGGTTTGGAAGTCCTAGCCACGGCAATCAGAGAAGAAAAAGAAATAAAAGGAATACAAATTGGAAAAGAAGAAGTAAAACTGTCACTGTTTGCAGATGACATGATACTATACATAGAGAATCCTAAAAATGCCACCAGAAAACTGCTAGAGCTAATCAATGAATTTGGTAAAGTTGCAGGATACAAAATTAATGCACAGAAATCTCTTGCATTCCTATACACCAATGATGAAAAATCTGAAAGAGAAATTATGGAAACACTTCCATTTACCATTGCAACAAAAAGAATAAAATATCTAGGAATAAACCTACCTAGGGAGACAAAAGACCTGTATGCAGAAAACTATAAGACACTGATGAAAGAAATGAAAGATGATACCAACAGGTGCAGAGATATACCATGTTCTTGGATTGGAAGAATCAATATTGTGAAAATGACTATACCACCCAAAGCAATCTACAGATTCAATGCAATCCCTATCAAATTACCAACGGCATTTTTTACGGAACTAGAACAAATCATCTTAAAATTTGTATGGAGACACAAAAGACCCCGAATAGCCAAAGCAGTCTTGAGGGAAAACAACGGAGCTGGAGGAATCAGACTCCCTGACTTCAGACTATACTACAAAGCTACAGTAATCAAGACAATATGGTACTGGCACAAAAACAGAAACATAGATCAATGGAACAAGATAGAAAGACCAGAGATAAACCCACGCACATAGTCTATGACAAAGGAGGCAAAGATATACAATGGAGAAAAGACAGTCTGTTCAATAAGTGGTGCTGGGAAAACTGGACAGCTACATGTAAAAGAATGAAATTAGAACACCCCCTAACACCATACACAAAAATAAACTCAAAATGGATTGGAGACCTAAATGTAAGACCGGACACTATAAAACTCTTAGAGGAAAACATAGGAAGAACGCTCTTTGACATCAACCACAGCAAGATCTTTTTTGATCCACCTCCTAGAGTAATGGAAATAAAAACAAAAATAAACAAATGGGACCTAATGAAACTTCAAAGCTTTTTCACAGCAAAGGAAACCATAAACAAGATGAAAAGACAACCCTCAGAATGGGAGAAAATATTTGCAAACGAATCAACAGACAAAGGATTAATCTCCAAAATACATAAACAGCTCATTCAGCTCAACATTAAAGAAACAAACAACCCAATCCACAAATGGGCAGAAGACCTAAATAGACATTTCTCCAAACAAGACGTACAGATGGCCAAGAAGCACATGAAAAGATGCTCAACATCACTAATTATTAGAGAAATGCAAATCAAAACTACAATGAGGTATCACCTCACACCAGTTAGAATGGGCATCATCAGAAAATCTACAAACAACAAATGCTGGAGAGGGTGTGGAGAAAAGGGAAACCTCTTGCACTGTTGGTGGGAATGTAAATTGATACAGCCACTATGGAGGTTCCTTAAAAAACTAAAAATAGATTTACCATATGATCCAGCAATCCCACTATTGGGCGTATACCCAGAGAAAACCATAATTCAAAAAGACACATGCACCCCAATGTTCATTGCAGCACTATTTACAATAGCCAGGTCATGGAAGCAACCTAGATGCCCATCGACAGACGAATGGTTAAAGAAGTTGTGGTACGTATATACAATGGAATATTACTCAGCCATAAAAAGGAACGAAATTGAGTCATTTGCTGAGACGTGGATGGATCTAGAGACTGTCATACAGAGTGAAGTAAGCCAGAAAGAGAAAAACAAATATCGTATATTAACGCATGTATGTGGAACCTAGAAAAATGGTACAGATGAGCCGGTTTGCAGGGCAGAAGTTGAGACACAGATGTAGAGAACAGACATATGGACACCAAGGGGGGAAAACTGCGGTGGGGTGGGGATGGTGGTGTGCTGAATTGGGCGATTGGGATTGACATGTATACACTGATGTGTATAAAATTGATGACTAATGAGAACCTGCAGTATAAAACAAACAAACAAAACAACTAATACTAAACTTTTATTGGGTTATTTGTATGCAAATATGTTAATATAAATGTTTCAGACATTACATGAAATTTCTAAAAATCTTATATGTTCTGGTATAATGTTATGTCATAATACTAGTTATTACTTTAAAATGCATATCTCAGAAATAACTAAATTTCCTTGTCAATTGCATTATTATGAACTTTCATCAAATCTTTAACCGTGGTCATTTTTAAGTCTTTTGTCATTTACAGACAGTTCTGGGTGTGATGTGATGCTTTTCCAAATATGTTCCTATAAAAGGGTTTCATCTTCAAGGAATTCACGGAAAAGACTCTGACAAGTACAGGTTTCTGGTAACTGACTGTACTGCTGAACTGAATGAATAAGCATTTTCAGAACTCTAATGAAAAACTGATGAACTCATAAAAGTGCTAACAAAAGATCAAGATGAAAAAAAAATTAATTACATGGGACTGAGTGAACTGATGAGGATGATTATAATTTTTGTGACTTTCTGTTTGAATTTAAAAAAAAATCCCACAAGGACTCAGAGGCAAAGAATATACAAATCAATTTTCACTGCAAAATAAAGGAGCTGTTATAGTGGAGGATTACTGGACTGAATGTCAATATTATGACATAGCATGAGTGTGTTTCGTGTTTGGTAATTGCAATCATTGTTGCTTTTGTTGTGGTCATCCATTTACAATGCTTGGTGTCAGTCTATCTCTTGTAAAAATAAAATACAGTGTGTGTGTGTGAAAAAAAAAAATCCGACTATATGCTATCAACAAGAAACCCACTTTAGATATAAAGACATGGACAGGTTAAAAGTAAAAACATGGAATAAGATATACCTTGTAAACTTTAACCAAAGAAAGCTTAAGTAGCAATATTAATACAAGATGAAACAGACTTTAGGACAAGGAATAAAACTTAGGAATGAGGAGATACATTACATAATAAAAAAGAGGTCAATCCATCAAGACATAACAACCATAAATGTAGACACCCAATAATAGAGCTTCAAAATACATAATTCAAAAATCGACCAAAAAAAAAGGATTCAAAATAGACAAACTCAGAATTTAGTCAAAGACTTTAATACTCCTTTGTTGGTAATTGATAGGGCATACATAAAATCGGTGAGGATATAGACTACTTTAATACTACTATCAACCAACTTGACCTGCTTGACATTTACAAAACATTCTACCCACCAAGAGCAGATAACACATTCTATTTAAGTGAACGTGGAACATCTACTAAGAGAGACTATTCTGGGATCTAAAACAAGTCTCAATAAATTAAAAAGGATTGAAATCATATAAAATATGTTCTTTGGCCACATGGAATTAAATTAGAAATCAACAACAGAAAACATTTGGGAAATTTCCAAATATTTGGAAATGAAACAATGCACTTCTAAATAACTTATATATCAAAGAAGAAATCACAAAGAAAATTAGAAAATATTTTAAATAAATGCAAAAATACCAAATTTACCAATATACCAAATTTATGGGATGTAGATAAAGCAGCATTTAGAGGGAAACTCATAGCTTCAAATGGTTAGACAAAGAAAGATCTCCAATTAAAAACCTAATAAGCTACCTTAAGAAACTGGGGGGGTGGAGAGATGGGAGCAAATTAAACCCAAAACAAGCAAAAGGAAAGAAGTAATAGTAAGAGGTAAAATCAATTATGTTAAAAAAAAAAATCAATGAAACCAATAGCTGATTCTCTAAAAAGATAAATAAATCACTAGCCAATCAGCTCAAGAGAGAGAAGATACAGACCAACTGGAATGAAAGAGGAGACAACTCTATACAGATCCTCAGACATTAAGTGAACAATAGGAAATATTATGAATAAATTTATGTCAGTAAATGATAGTTTGGTAAAATGGACACACACCTTGAAAGTGACAAACTACCAAAGCTCACTCAAGAAGAAATAGATAACCTGAATTGCTCTACGTATGTATCAAAAAAGTAAGTTTACAGTTAAAAAGAAAGAAAATTCCAGGCTGAGATAGCTTCTCTGGAGAATTCCACCAACGTTTAAGGAAGAAATAATAACAAGCCTACACATGCTCTTCCAGAAAATAGATGAGAGTATACTTCCCAACTCATTTTATGAGGCCTCCATTACTCTGAAACCAAACCCAGACAACAATATTATCAGAAAACAAAACTACATATCAACATCCCTCATGAACACAGACATATTAAAAATTGAATCCAGTGATATATAAAAAGGATCATTACCAAGTAGGGTTTATCCCAGAAATGCAAAGTTGGCTCAACATTTGAAAAGCAATCAATATAATTCAATATATCAATAGGCCAATAAAGGAAAGTCATGTATATTTCATCTCCATAGACAAAGAAAAAGCATTTGGCAATATTCAACATACAATAAAAACTCTCGGACTTCCCTGGTGGCGCAGTGGTTACGAATCTGCCTGCCAATGCAGGGGACACGGGTTTGAGCCCTGGCCCTGGAAGATCCCACATGCCGCGGAGCAACTAAGCCCATGTGTCGCAACTACTGAGCCTGCGCTCTAGAGCCTGCGAGCCACAACTACTGAGCCCGTGTGCCACAACTACTGAAGCCTGTGCGCCTAGAGCCCATGCTCCACAACAAGAGAAGCCACCGCAATGAGAAGCCCGTGCACCGCAATGAAGAGTAGCCCCTGCTCACAGCAGCTAGAGAAAGCCCAGCACAGCAACGAAGACCCAATGCAGCCAAAAAAAAAAAAAAAAAAAAAAAAAAACTCTCAGCAAACCAAGAGAAGGGGACTTTCTCAACTTGATAAAGAAAAACCGATAGCTATCATCATCCTTAATGGTTAAGACTAAATGTCTTCTCTTTAAGATGGACTAAAGCAAGGATGTCTACTCTTATTACTCCTTTTAAAAGGAATGTTTTGCAGGGAGCTGAGCCGTTATAGAGGCAGTGTGCACCCCAAGCTGTGACAGTGGCACTGCCAAGCTCCTTCCTTGGAAACTACACTCAGCATCAAGCCACCAGAGCTGTGAACTGTGTCTGTGAACATCTGCACTTTACCTCGATTTATTTTGCACGTTAGTAAGATATGTCCTAACATAACTGCTTTTTCACTTTATGCCACTTCGGCTTATCAAAGGTTTCACAGGAATACTCTACTTTCAGTGGGGGAAACCTGTATATGGTCAACTAATTTTTGACAAAGGTGCCAAGGTAATTCAAAAGAGGAAAGGATCTTTTTAATAAATGGTGGTAGAATAAGTGGACATTTATGTACAAAGACAAAAAAACTGTTTCCTCACATTATATACAAAAATCAACTTGAAATGGATCATAAAACTAAAATATAAAACCTAAACTATAAAACTTCTGGAAGAAAATATAGCAGAAAACCTTGAGTTAGGCCAAGATTTCTTAGGACACAGAAACCACAAATCATACAAGAAAAAAGCTGATAACTAAACTTCATTACATTAAAATGTCTGCTCATCAAAAGGTACTGTTAAGAAAATGAAAAGACAAGCCAAAATATGAGAGAAAATATTTGCAAAACACATTCCTTTAAAGGGTTTGTATCCTGAAATATAGGGAACTCTTACAAGTAAATAGTAAGAAAAGAGCCCAGTCAAAAAAGAGCAAAAGATCTGAACTGATAATTCATCAAATGATAGATATGGATGGCAAATAAGCATGAACAGATGCTCAACATCTAGTCCTTAGTGAACTACAAATGAAAATCACAATGAGAGCCTTACCTATTAAATGGCTAAAAATTTTTAAAATGACATACAAAGTGCTGGTGAGGATATGAAGCAACTAGACAGAACTGTGTTGGTGGGAATGCAAAATGGCAGAGCTACTTTGAAAAGCAGTTTGGCAGTTTGTTAAAAAAAAAAAAAATTAAACATATACTTACTAAACAACTTAGCAAACCCACGCCTAAATATTAACCCATGAATAATGAGAACATATATCCACACAGATATAGCTATACATGAATGTTTACAGCAGCTTTATTCCTAATTACCAAAAATTGGAAAAACCCAAATATCACTAACAGGTGAATGGATGGATAAACAATAGAATACTTCTATGGTATACAAGAGAGTACTTCTCAGCAATGAAATAGACTACTTGTATATCTACAAGGATGAGTCTCAAATGTATTATGTTTAATAAAAACATCCAGACAGAAAAAGCTCCACTTGTTGACATTTATATGACATTCTGGCAAAGGCAAATCTACAGGGTCAGAAATCAGACCAGTGGTTGCCAGGAGGCAGCGAAAGGGGACTGACTCCAATGGGACAAGGTAAAAAAATTTGGCATCATGACACCTAACAGTACAACTCAAAAGGGTACATTTTACTGCCTTTAATTTATACCTCAGTAAGCCTCAACATAAACTTGATATTTAAAAAATGACAAAGAGGGCTTCCCTGGTGGTGCAGTGGTTGGGAGTCCGCCTGCCAGTGCAGGGGACATGGGTTCGAGCCCTGGTCTGGGAGGATCCCACATGCCGCAGAGCAACTGGGCCCATGAGCCACAATTGCTGAGCCTGCGCGTCTGGAGCCTGTGCTCCGCAACAAGGGAGGCCGCGATGGTGAGAGGTCCGCGCACCGCGATGAAGAGTGGCCCCCGCTCGCCACAACTAGAGGGAGTCCTGGCACAGAAACAAAGACCCAGCACAGCCAAAAAAATAAATAAATAAATAAGTAAAAAAAAAAAAAAAAAAAAAAAAGACAAAGATAAAAAAAAGATAATCTATAATAGCACCAAAAAAGTATCAGAGATTTAAAGATTTACTTAAGAAACAAATGAAATTACCCTGAGATACATATGCAAAATGATGTAGGTACATGATCATTTACTGCAAAATTCTAATGGCAAAGATTGGAAACCTAAATATCCTTTATTACTGAAGTTGTACAATCCATTTATTGAGAGGCCAAAAATAAACTGAAACATCTATGGTTTCAACAAGGATTCCAACTGATTTTCAACGAGGATTCCAAGACCATTCAATGAAGAATAGTCTTTTCAACAAATGGTGCTGGGACGACTCGATAACCACGTGCCAAAGAATGAAGCTGGAACCCCACTTCACTTCATATACAAAAATTAACTCAAAATGGGTCGAAAACCCAAACGTAAGACCTAAAACTATCAAACTATTAGAAGCAAACATAGAGGTAAATCTTCATGACCTTGGATTTGATAGTAGATTCTTAGATTTGACACCAAAAGCACAAGCAACAAAATAAAAAATAGGATAAACTGGACTTCATAAAAATGAAAGACTTTTGTGTATCCAAGGGACATTATCAACAATGTGAAAAGACAATTTAGAGAATGGGAAAAAATATTTACAAATCTAGTAAGGGTTTAATATTCAGAATACATAACAAACTCTTACAACTCAACAACAAAAAGACAAATGACCCAATTTAAAAATGGGCAATGGACTTGAATAGACATCTCTCCAAAGAAGATATAGAAATGGCCAACAAGCACATGAAGAGATAACCAACATCATTGGTTGTTAAGGGAATGCAAATCTAAACCACAATGAGATACCACTTCACATCCACTATGAGTCCATAAAAAAAAATCCCCAAACAGATAACAACAAGTGTTGGAGAGGGTGTGGAGAAATAGGAACTCTCATTTGTGGTCAATGGGAATGTAAAATGGTGCAGCCGCTGCAGAGAACAATTTGGCAGTTCCTCGAGAAGTTAAACATAGAATTATCATATGACACAGCCATTCTACTCCTAGATATATACCCAAAAGAACCCGAAACAAGTATGCAAACAAATACTTGTTCACAAATGTTCATAACAACACTATTCACAACAGCCAAACTGTAGAAACAACCCAAATGTCCATCAACAAATGAACAGATAAACTGTGGTCTAGCCAAAGAATGGATTATCATTCAGCCATAAAAAGCAATGAAGTACTGATACATGCAACAACTTGGATGAACCCTGAAAACATTATGCTAAGCGAAAGAAGAAAAACACAAACCGTCACATATTATGTGATTCCTTATATATGAAATATCCAGAATAGGCAAATCCATAGAGACAGAAGACAGATTAGCGGTTACCAAGGGATGGGAGGAGCAGGAAATGGTGTGATTTTTAAAGGGTATGGGTATTCTGCTGGGCAGATGAAAATATTTTAGAGGTAGTGGTTGCACACTGTGAATGCACTAAATGTCACTGAATTGTACACTTTATAATGATTAATTGTATGTTATGTGATTTTCATCTAATAAAAAGAGAAAAAGATACATTGGTCTATCCAATGACATATATATTTATAAAAAAGAATGGGGGCTTCCCTGGTGGCATAGTGGTTAAGAATCCCCCTGCCAATGCAGGGGACACGGGTTCGATCCCTGGTCCGGGAAGATCCCACATACCGCGGAGCAACTAAGCCCGTGCACCACAACTGCTGAGTCTGCGCTCTAGAGCCTGCAAGCCACAACTGCTGAGCACGCGTGCCACAACTACTGAAGCCCACGCACCTAGAGCCCATGCTCTGCAACAAGAGAAGCCACTGCAATGAGAAGCCCGCGCACCGCAACAAAGAGTAGCCCCTGCCTGCCGCAACTAGAGAAAGTCCGTGCGCAGCAATGAAGACCCAACGCAGCCAAAAATAAATAAATAAAATTTAAAAAGATAGTAATAGGCAAAAGATAAATATTCTGAGTCTTAAAAAAAAAAAAGAATGAAGCTATTATGTATTGATATAAGATTACAAAAGTAAGTTTTTAAGTTGGAAAAAGTTGTAGAGTATATACAGTAGGGAAGAATTTATAAATATGTACTTATTTACTTGGATTATGCATAATACACATGAAACTGGTAATACTGGTTGCCTTCAGGGAGCAAAGTTTGAATCCTTGGGTGGCTGGGGACAGGGTGAGAAGCTAATTTTTATATAAGCTGTTGTACATATATAGTATGAATATATATATATATTTTTTGTATATATCAGACTCATATAAATAATAAATATAAAAATACACACAGGATTAACTAGTCTATGAATGATAGTGGAATAATTTTAGTTATCTCTATAGAAAAATAAATTAATAACGCCTACTTCACATCAAAAATAAATTTAACGTGTACTTGAGACCTAAACGCAAAACACATTTTAAAGTACATTTTAAAGTACAGAGGAGAATCTTTATATCCTCAGGGCTGAGGAAAACTTCTTAAAGTAGATATGGAAAACATAAACCATGAAAGTTTAATAAATTAAAAGTAAAAACTTCTAAATAGTAAAAGACATTATAAATAAAGTAAAAAGACAACCTGAAGTGTGACACCAGTTATTTGTGATGCACATGACCAAAAATAAACTGTAGGATCCAGAATATTTAAAGTACTCTCACAAATCAAGAAAAAACACAAGAGAATGGATAAAGGATATAAATATGCACTTCACGAAAGGCCAGTAACATGAAGAAATGCTTATCCTCACTGGTTATTAAGGACATGCAATTAAACCACACATGAGATTTTGTTTCATATCCATCCAATTACAAAATCTGACAACTGTCAGTAAAGATGTGGAACACAGGCACCCTTGTATATTGCTTTTGGGAGTTTAAATTGGCACAATCATTTGAAGAGTAATTCTGCATTATCCAGAATAGTTCAAGATCCATGTAGCTTATGACTTAATTCTATTTCTTGAGATATACACTAGAGAAACTCTTGCACATGAGCATAAGTAGACATGTACAAGAATATTTATAATAGTGGAAACCTGAAAAAACCCTAAACATCCAACAGCAGGAGAATTGACTACATGGCGTTATATAGTATCCACATGATGGATTACTTTAAGCGTAGAGCTATATGAAGCTAATCACTGAAAACAATGCAGATCAGAAAAAACAAACTATCAAATGATATCATTTTATATAAAATTCAAAAGCATTCTGTAAAACCGTACTATTCTGGCAATCAAACTTTTCTGGCAACATACATTATTATAAAAGGCATATAGGGGACTTCCCTCGTGGCACAGTGGCCTGCCAATGCAGGGGACACAGGTTCGAACCCTGGTCCGGGAAGATCCCACACGCCGCGGAGCAACTAAGCCCGTGCGCCTCAACTACTGAGCCTGTGCTCTAGAGCCCGCGAGCCACAACTACTGAGCCTGCGTGCCACAACTACTGAAGCCCGCATGCCTAGAGACCGTGATCCACAACAAGAGAAGCCACCACAATGAGAAGCCTGTGCGCCACAATGAAGAGTAGCCCCCGCTCGCGGCAGCTAGAGAAAGCCCGTGCGCAGCAACGAAGACCCAAGGCAGCCAAAAATAAATAAATAAATAAATTTATTTAAAACAAAAAAAAAAGGCATATGGAATGATAAACATAAAAATCAGAATAATGATTATCTTTGGGAGGAAGAAAGAGGATTGGTAATCAGGGAAAGGTACACAAGGCTCAAACTCTTTCATTAATGTTTTATTTAATTAGACAAGATCTGAAGCAAGTAAGGCAAAATGGCAAATATGACCAAAGGGGGTGCTGGGTACATGAGTAGTCATGTTATGCTCTATACTTTAATGTACACTAGAATTATATTATAATTGAAAATTAGAAAAAAAGACCAGAAAGAAAATTCCCAAATGATAACTATGATCTCCTAGTGGTAGGTTTATAATTTTATTCTTTTCACCTATGTATACTGTCTAAATCTTCTACAATAAATGGGTATGGCTTTTATAATGGAAAAAAAATCAATGAAAGTTACATATTTTAAAACTCACTTGGGGACTTCCCTGGTGGCGCAGTGGTTAAGAATCCACCTGCAAACGCAGGGGACAAGGGTTCGATCCCTGCTCCAGGAAGATTCCACACGCCGCAGAGCAACTAAGCCCGTGCACCACAACTACTGAGCCTGCACAACACAACTACTGAAGCCCTCACGCCTAGAGCCCGTGCTCCACAACAAGAGAAGCCACCGCAATGAGAAGCCCGCGCACCGCAATGAAGAGTAGCCCCGCTCGTCGCAACTAGAGAAAGCCCGCATGCAGCAACAAAGACCCAATGTAGCCAAAAATAAAATAAGTTAATTAAAAAAAATAAAATACTGTTAAAAAAAAAACCTCACTTGATAAAGCCAAGTCTGCTCACTGTCTACTAGAATCCATTTCCTTTTCATAATAAACACACTCACCCCTCTCCAAGTTCCAAGTTTTGGCTGTGCACAAGACCGCCCAGCTAGAGACAGCCATGTAACTTAAGTACTTGCTAATGGAAGATGAAAAGAAATAGGGGTTTTCTCTTTAAAACTAGTCATGAACCCCTCCCCCCACCCTAGCTGAATGGGGAATGTAATCCCAGCAAGCCTGAGCCTAACCATGCACACAGAAACAATACCATCCCCCAGGACGGTGGAGCAGTAACATTTTAGGAATCTGGGGCTCTCAATCACTTCACCAAGTACTGCAGCCCACCTGCCCTGCAACACTTGCCTCCTTTGGCCTGTATGAGACAGCAACTATCTTATCTGAACTACTTTATTTTTGAGTCTCTGTTGTCCCAGATTAGCCACTATTCTAATTAATTATGGCAGGAAAGACCACTTAAGGGTTGCATTTTCCATTTCTTCTACTGAAATTACCATTTAAGAACAAAGAACTATCCGTCTTTCTTTAGAAAGGCAATCTAAACTACACTAAAAATCAGTGGCTGAACCTCCACCAATTAATCCAGAAATTCAACACAGTATTGTAATGTAAATCCCAACAAGATTTTTCATGAAATATCAATATGACAACCTAATGATTAAATTCATATGGAAGAAACGTACAAAAATAGCCAAGAAAAACTATCGAAAGAACAGAGGAGATTCGCCTTGTATCAAAATATATTTTAAACCTACAGGAATTCAAAGTGTAGTATTAGCACATACATGGTCAAACAGATAAATGGAACAAAGTTCACAGACAAACTCATATATATATGGAAATAAGGAAAAGCCATAAAGGAAAAAACTGAATAAAATTGACAACACAGTTTATAACTTCTATGACCAAACAGACATATACACACACCAAAAACACCATAAACAAAATGAACAGACTAGCAATAAACTGGGAGAAAATACTTATATATAATGTATGATTAGTATACGAACTATTTTTTTAAATGCTAATAAATCAATATAAGATTACCCAGCTGAAAATGGGTAAAGGACATAAACAGGCAATTTATAGGAGAAGAAATACATATAACAATAAAAACGGATGCTTAATCTTACTGGTTATCAGGGAAACACACAAAATGAAATTTCATTTTTCACCCATCAGATTAACCAAAACTTAAGTCTGATAATATCAAGTGTTAAAAGAGAAAAAAACAGTATTCTCAGACGCTACCCACCATAGTGTATTAGAGGGAAAATTAGTTCAGCCACTTTGGAGGACAATTAAAATTAAAAATGCACAGAACTTGACTTCCCTGGCAGTCCAGTGGTTAAGACTCTGTGTTCCCAATACAGGGGGCGCAGGTTCAATCGGGGAACTAAGATCCCACATGCCACGCGATGCGGCCAAAAAAAAAAAAAAAAGCACAGAACTTATCCAGCAATTCCACTATTCCACTACTTGGTATTACTCTTGAAAAAGTCATGCACATATGCAGAGACATATAAGAGAGTGTTCACTGGAACACCATTTATAAGAAAAAAATCAGAAGTAACCAAAAATGTTCACTAACAAAAAACGGCCAAAGAGCCACTCCACAGAAGAACATAGAGCAGACTGAAAGAACACAGTAGACCCATACCTACTAACAGGAAATGTTCTCCAAAATGCAACCTGAAATTTTAAGTTGCAAAATGTAGACCTTTTGAAAAACATGTTTATATTTCTGCATTTTGCCAGGCCCCCCCCAAAGTTATGTTATCTTCAAACATATATTTAAATTAATGATCTTAGAAAATATATATATTTAAATTAATGATCTTAGAAAAGGGTAAAAATTCTTATAATTGTACAGATATGCCATAAAGAAAGGTTAAAAAAAATCGGCATTTGTAATCAAATTTGTACTTGCTCTTTTCAGAAACAGACTTGCAAATCACCAGAAACAGACTTGCAAATCACCAGTTCACCGTAGGGTTGAACTAAGCAACCACACACAAGCTTTCAACACAGATGAGTTAACTGCTCAGTTTATACGTTTACCCCATGCTTGGACTGCCTGAGCCCAAATGCCAATGTCAGTTCTGAAAAAGTCAGCCACTTAGTTTTCTGTACTAAATTAAGTACCCTAATCAATTTGCAACTTACAAGTGACATGTCAACTAATAAAAATAGAGCTAGTGCTTACATCTCTAAGTACAAAACAAATCAAGCAATATAATAAGCAACTGAAAAAATGTAATAAACTCAAAATAAGGGTGTTGAAAGGACAATAATCGACTTGGTCTTAAAAAACTTTCAATAAGAAAGTTGAGGAACCCTAGGCAAATGTATGGAGATAAAAGTCCAATATTGATTCATACACATTTTGAAAAGTTAGTGAATGGAAATGAAATTAGGATTTGTGCTACCCCAAGAATACATGCATACATTTTTAGGTTGCTGAACTGTGAAGAAGCTGGGGACACAAACAAAGATGGCTTTGGCTATAGACTACTGCACTCTAAGTCCCAAGGAACTATTAGCAATCATTTGCTATTTTGAACTAATTGTTTAGTCTCTTCCATAAAACAGATGGTCAAGACTCGGTAGCATGGTTTCTAAGACGTGCTCACACATCAACAACTCTCCTTAACTGTTCCATGATCTGCCTTCACGGTAGCAACAAACTACACAGAAAGGAAAAAAAAAAAAAAAAGACGGTAACCTCATCTAGCCTCTCCAAATTTCCAAAGGGGAAAAAAAAAATTAATGTCCAAGTGACCATGCATTTCAGTGGGGTCATTTTTATTTATTTATTTATTTATTTGCGGGGGGATCATTTTTAGAATAGTTTGTGGCACTCCACATCACACTGACTGGGGCATGCCTCTCATTGCTGTTTCCCAGGCGCCACACCTCAGGAGATATTTTAAAGCAGCATATTCCGTCTTCAAGGAACAAGGTATACAAATAGTTTGGAAGGGTAAATACTTTTATAACGTCACTGTCAATAAGAAAAGTCAGCGCTTTCCCTTCCATCAAGAAGTCTGAAAAACTGTTAACCTATTTTAACAAACTAGGGTAATTCACAGCAGAAACTAAATAATTAGCCAGAAATAGTTTGTTGTTGTTCAACTTTCTAAAACAGAAAAGATCATTTAAAACATTTCTTGTCCTACCCAAATGATGAAATATAGAACTAATGCTTCAAAGAGTAACTATATTAATGAAACATCAACAAGATACAGATAAACATTTTAATTGATTAAATATATTATTTTCAAGATCTTTTTGAAATCGCACTTGTAATATACTAATCAACAGCCAAAGGCAATAAAAAAGTTTAAAACCAAAAATGTTCTGACATGAACATGTGACAGGAATTGCCGCTATGTCAAGTAACATACACTGCTCCCAAGAACAATATTTTTAGAGGATAATTCATCTTAACATGTGCAAGGAGAAATCTGTAATCAAAGGCTGGAAGAAATATATATTAGTGCCTGCTTTTTAAAAGTTTATTTTACATTTTAAATACAGTGTTTTCTCATTAAAAAAAAAAGCCAGGAAGTGCCTAACCCCAAGGTTTCTACACCATGTACACATGGGAGCTGATGGACAGCTTGACAAACCTTCTGGTGTAACAGTACGGACATCCATAAGCTGGGACTACTGAAATCAAAATTAAAAAACACACATTAAGCATCGCTTAGGAGAAAATAATCCAGTTTCTGAACAACCAAAAGACAACAGAGTTAGATATGTACAAAACCAGGTATTGAAAAACAGAAAGAAATGCAGCACACGAAAAACAAACAGCCTCATATGTAGTGAATTGTATACGCTGCAGCTAATCAATGGAAACCCTCCTACAAGAAGTGATTTGTGATTTGAAATTTTAAAAATCTAAGTATTTCAGTAACAACATATAATAACAGCATTATGTGTATATTGCCATCTTTGTGATTCTTCTATCTATACCACCCTCCCTTCTGAAAACAAGAATCTCCAGACGAGTCAATCACTTATACAAATTTGAGGCAATTAATCCATATTTGTTTTCAGTAAGGAAAACAAAGATGTACCTCTTTCCATCAATGAAGACATAATACAGATTAAAGCTATAAAAAAATTTAAGTACAGGCATACGCATTTCCAACTCTTTCTCGTAATTCCCCACTGGAATCATGTAGGGTGTATGCCTAAGTAGTATCAAATCAAAAGAAAATGGACTATCTCTGGCAGTGATTTCCATATTAGTGCAATGTTATTCCCCATACACTGAATTATATTTAAATGATTTTATATATTTTAATTCAGTAGGTGTCATTTTAAGTTTACAAAATCCCTAACTATATGCTTGTGTAGAAAACAGTTTCAATTTGAGATGCTCTATAAAGCCAAATCAAGGCAAAAATGAATCAATTTTGCATTGCTACTGGTAGTTATGAATACCAGATGAAGAGAAAAGGGCCAAGAGTTTGTGGAGGCGTGCTAAGATGGATGTTTGAAGTGTTCTATGTATCTTGATACTTCAATTATCAGGTTTGAACTTTCTATATTAAGGTTATTCAGAAAATAATTATCTGTAATATAACTCCAAACTAAACAGCTGCACCCAAAGCAAAAACAATCTGGGTCATTCAGAACAAGATCAAGTTGAGGCAATTTCTTTTTCTATTATAATCCGTGAGGTCTTAAGTTTTTAAGTTTTAAAAATGGTGACCTTCGATCAAGGTCAGATGTACCTCATGTAGACTATTAACACAGGATTTCAACTCAGAGGGCACTGTAAAGGAACTATGTGCTCTCATAAAACACAGACAGAGCAGGCAGCAATGCACTAACCATCAGCCAGGTGGGGTCAATGTGGAGCTGTTTTATTTCGGAGACTTTAAAAATTTAACATGTAGCTCATGTAACATCAGCATCCACTTGTGACTCTGCTGGTCAGCACCAAAGGGCTGGATGAGTCTGAGGAGTCCCTTTAACCCCAAAGTACTAATGCTCAAGAGTTTCAAGGAAATCCTGATTCCCAAGAAGAGTCACAAACCATCAGACCGAAATCAATAGGGTAAACACAGACTGCAGTGCTCCACCAAAGTCAAAAGATATTTCCAAATTAAATGCCATCTTCTGCCCAACCCTAGACTCCAGCCTCTGTAACATCTTTATCTCGTGTAATAGACTCTGTAGTAGACCGATTTTGACCTCCACAAAGAGTAGGAGTTGTCAAACTTGAGGAGGTAGACTCCTCTCCCTGGATACTGGTGGCTGCCGGCATACACCTCTTCATGACAGTCCCGCCGGTACACAGGCACAATCTCGTCCAGTAGAGGCTTGTTGGCATTCTTTTTGGCTTTCTCTTCAGAACTGATGTTTTCTGTGAGAAAGAATGGAGACATGTCAGTGTGAACAGATCCAGGAAAACCACATTTGCCTCAGGCATCTTAAACTCCATCCTTTCTTTGAGAAATTGCTCATTAGGAATTCTCTCAATCCATTCTACAACTTATGTGCAGGCAAACATGTGTTAATTTCTTCTATACCTGAGCAGCTGCTACGTACCACTGTCTGGGCCCTGGGAGCCCAGTGGCAAACATCTGGTGGTGGCAGCAGTCAGCATCCTCTCTCCCTCTCTGTACTCAGACCATTGCTCCTATTTCTGAGCCCCACTTTTTCCCTTCCACATCCGCTCAATTCCTAATTCCTCCTAACAGGTGGAATCTCACTGATCTGAGTGAGACCAGGGAAAATGTTACTCTGATCCTCCTCTTCTCAACAATATGAAAGTCCTCTTTTGTTTTAGGAAGGTGGGAAGGGAGCTTATGAGGACTATTATTTTCTATTTATCTGAAATATAAAGAGTAAAATGAGAAAGCCACACTAGAGAGGTAGACATTCACAGACACTCTGAAAATTCAATTATTTTCACTAGGCCTGTGAAACCCAGGGATGATCTCAGTGGCAAAAAATAAGCTCTGATTCTAGGTTTGCCCCAGTTAATAGTTTTCTGAACTGTAATGATATGAGGTTAGGAAAAAAAAAATACCTGTAGAAACCTATAGGAATGAGAACTATGAACCAGTTTAAAAGTCTCAGTTTAACATATTAAATATAAACAGCCTCAAGGAAAATAAATCAAGGGACTACTCAGCATAGATTTTAAAAGCCTTTCAGGTTTACAACATGGCAGAATGAATTAGAGAGACATGAGTCAATTATGTGACGACTGTCAATGGGCCACTATTAGGAATTTAAACCAGGAAGGTCTAGGAAACTCTTACAGTCTAGAGGAGCTTAAGGAGACGTGATAACTGTAATGTGGCATCCTGGATGGGATCCTGGAACATTAGGGAAAATTAAGGAAATCTGAATAAATATGGACTTTAGTTAATAATATATCAATATTGGTCCATGAGCTATGATGAACACACCACAGTACAATGTAAGATGTTAATAATAGAGGAAACTGGGTTGTCAGGTATACAGGAACTCTTTGTATTATCTTTCCAATACTTCTGTAAATCTGAACCTATTCTAAAATGAAAAGTTTATTTAAAAAAAGTAGATGACACTCTTATAAACGGGCCCAAATCAGATTTGCTTTATCACAGCAATACTACTTGAAAATTAAATGTCCTCCATTTGCAAATGAGAAACACAACCCATTCAAATTATAGACTATTGCCCATAAGAATATCCATGAAACAGATTATCAGGCCCCACTAATTCAAGATCCAAATTTTGTTCAAAATCTATAAAACTAAAGGTTACTGGGATAGATGAACAATGCATCTTTCATCAATCTAAGCAAAGACCTGAGACCTGGAAACAATCAAGTGGAGAATTACAGCAGGAGGATGGATTACCATTATGTTTTCTTCAGAGAAAACAAACTCCTCCATCTTTCAATCTTTCAAGACCTAATGGAGAAAAACTAAAGCAACAAACAAAAAAATTGGACTCCTCTTCCATCTTACACCAAGCTAAAAGGACCCCCCATAAAATAAAATACACAATGTGGATAAGACATGGTGGCACAATAGCCTCCATAAGGAGGCATATGACTAAAAGCCATTTGTGAGATAAATCTTCAAAAAGGAGACAGGCTCACTCTTAGGAAACAATTCTGGGGAGCAATAAATCCTCAGTGTTGCGGGGTTTTTTTTGTTTTTTTTGGCCACACCACACAGCTTGCAGGATCTCAGTTCCCTGACCAGGGACTGAACCCGGGCCATGGCAGTGAAAGCCCGGAATCCTAACCACTAGGCCACCAGGGAACTCCTCTCACTGTCGTTACTGTTAATGTAGAGGTTTTAATGGGTTAGTTTTAGTTGCAAATCATTTTATGATTAGGAACAGCACAAGGATAGGTAATGCCATTTTCCATTTGAGGGCTATCATACATTAGAACAAAGGTCAAGGATGTCTTACCTCTAGTCAGGCACTGGACCCCAGCCATTTTATACCAGTGCTCTTCCCAACAGCAATAACCCCAAAATGATAATCAGCTGAGGGCTCAGACTAGGAAGTAATCTCCTTTAAAAGCTACCTAGCTTACAAGCCAGGAGAAATATTTTACCTCAACCCATTTCTTAACAGAGAATTCTCTCTTATTATTCACAAAGTGCAGTAATTTGCACATGCAACAAAAACTTCCCTTCCCTTGACATGTATACTAATATGTATAAAACAGATAATAAGAACCTGCTGTATAAAAAATAAATAATATTAAATTAAAAAAGAAAAAAAACCCAAACTTCCCTTCCCAAACATTTGCAAACCATCTGATTTTAATGAGTCCCCGTGTGCATCAGAAAGGCTAGTAAATGGCTTAGTTACTGGTCCTGATGTTGCTGAGGGGCACTTAAGACAATGGTAGTCGCACCTGCCCTGCAATCTCAGGTCTCTCTCTCACCTCTTCTTTTTTTCCCCCCATTCTTACATTTTTTTTCTTTCTGGTTCTGTTAGTAGTATTTATGGGCAATGCTTTACCTTGCTGGTGGTACTCAGAAATAAAGATAGCTGAAAACAAAACACCATGTAAGATAAAGTAGCTCCTAAATGACACTGGCCCATGTGTGTGTGTTGCCATACACGACCCTAAAGGGCCTAGACTGTCTTGGTGATATAACTGAACTTGTATATCAAAAGCTGATTGAACTTTTAGCCCCCCTCCATGCACCTTCAACAACTACCTCTTTAAACGTATCCCAATGGAGTCTCTGTGATTACCAACACTCTTCAAGAATAAGCAGTTTGTTTACAAGTCACCTGAAAGGTTAGTTAGGGCCAAGAACTGAAGGTGCTTTTCCATTCTCCCAGTCAGGGCACTCTTTCCATATTACTCTCAGTCAAGTCAACAGATACTTAAGTGCTTACTAGGTGTGTACAAAAGCCCTGCATTCTAACTTTTCTGGATAGTAACAAAACTGAAGAGACCATCTTCTCAATTAGTAAGCAATACATTTCACAACCTACTTCCTAGACCAAGATAGTTTAGACGGTCATTGGAAACACTCTATTTTGTCTAGTTAGAGAAAATAAATCTTAGAATAACAACGTAAAAAGCTGATATCAGAAATATAAATTTAAATAAATTCCAGAGTTGGCAGAATTTCTTGCTTGCTCTTTTAAAATTTTTCAAAATGGCCTTGCACATTTGGCTTTTCAACACACAAGGCTGGAAGTAAAACAGCATTTAGAAAGCGGTAAACTAAACTGTCAAACAGACATTCCTGGTGTTAAAAAAAATTCACGTTCAGGCCCCAGTCCTTTAAGAGGCTAGCTTCTCTCGCAATCTTTTCAGCCCAAGGTCCCACTAATGAAGTGACTGATTCCCATCCAGGAAGTGTTAATTAGGAAGCATATGGCTGGCTGACATCTGAACTGCTACCATGTTTGCCAACACACAACCCAGCTACTGAATATGGACCAACGGCTCTACCTTCTTCCTCCTCGTCGTCATCGCTGGACTCACTGACATGCACGCTGACAGCAGTGTTTGGAGAGTCTGTCCATTCAAAATACACCCCAAACCCAATGTCATAATTGTCTGTAGCAAATTCCCAAAAGAGATATGATCCTTCTTCATGGGTGGGTACTCGAACGGTGACTACTTCTCCTCGGCCCACTGTAATCACGGAATCCGCATCCTGCCGAATCTTCTCTTTAAAGTCTTTGATCTGGGGTCGTGTCCACATGGATGGAGCTGCTATTACTGGAAGAGATTCTAAAGGCAACAGGAATTACAAAGGCTAAAGAGGATGAGCCTTCACCTGTAGGCAGCAACATTTGCATAGGACGACCTGCTCAGCCACATGAAGGCACCAAGTGCAATGTGGTCTACCTTAGATCGAGGACTTTAAAAGCCTCCCCATGGAAGTCACCCCCCAAATTACTACATTTAACAACACCACAGGTATTCAGAGGTCATCATACCACTTTAAGTAACAAATGCAATCCACAGTCTTAAGCAGGATTTTTTCCAACACTCTAATTGCATATGGGCATTGAAGAATGACCTTGGAAACTTCCTAGCTGGAGACAGGGAAACATTCTAACAAAGTAGAGAGATTTGGACTTGAAATAAATTCATTTTTGGATGTAAACAAAGAAAGCTGGGCTTTGACTTCAGTCTCTCTATCAGAAAAAAGTCTTGACCTCAGAGTAAACCAAAGTTCTAGGGGAGGGGCTATTCTAAAAGAACTCAAAGAAAGAGAAAAACTTGGATAGGAATGGAACCGCTAGCGACTGAGTAAAAATGGGTAAAGTCTTGTTACTGAGCAGTATCTATGTGTACTCAACAGGTTTTCCAGAGTTATTCACAGAGCCTTTGACAAAAGATTCATTTGAAAATACTGATAAACTCTTAATAGGAAAAAAAGGGGGGGGGCTGTGTGAACCAAGGTATTTCAAGGTCTTTTCTGAAACTATTTTCTGTTACTTGTTCTAAAAAGAACAAGGAAGAACTCTGAAATCAACTTTCTTATGAACCACACCACCATCTCTGATCACCATCACTGAAATGTTCTCTTCTTCCTTTTTACTCCTTCTTACTTCTCTTTTACTTTTTACTTAGTGAACTCTTGCTCTTGCTTCAGATCTCTCAACTCAAGTGTCCCTTCCCCCAGGAAAACCTCTGGTGACCTCTCTAACTCGGTCATATCCCCCATATTATGTGCTCTCACATCATAATAGATCTTTCTCTCCAGCACAGTACTTACCATAGCCACAATTTACATTCTATGTGTGTTATTTTGCTTCACCATTGTAGCCCAACACTCAGAAAATCTTCAACCAATTGTTGAATGAATGAATGAGCTGCCCATGAAAAGGTAAGCAGACCTTTGAAAATCTAAATTCTTATTGGTAACACGGTACTTTTGTCTCACAAATATATTGTAAATATATGGTAGCCAATCTACAAGATGGTCCCCAGTGATCCGCACCTGTGGGTATTCATGTACTTGTAAGGTTACCACCCAAAATGCATCAGGACCAACAGAATATGGCAGAAGTGCAGATGTATTACTTCCAAAGCTAGGGCATAAAAGACACTGACGCTTTTGCCTTGTTTTCCTTTGCATCACGTGCTCTGGGGGAAGCCAGCCACTGTGTTGAGATCACTCAAGCAGCCCTTTGGAGAGGCTTCATGGGGCAAGGAATTGAGGCCCTCCTGCCAACGGCCAGCACGAACTTGCCAGTCATGGGAGGGAACCACTGTGGAAGCAGAGCCTCTAGTCCCAGTCAAGCCTTCACATGACTGCAGTCCCAGCCGACACCTTGACTACAACCTCATGAGAGACCAGAGCCACCACCACTCAGCTAAGCAGCTCTCAAATTCCTGACCCACAGAAACTGTGAGAGATAATAAATGTTTATTATTTTAAGCTGCTAAATTCAGGTACAGTGTGTCACATAGCAATAGATAACCAATATCTAAAACAAGACAACCCAAAGTGTCCAAAGGACATCTGATTTGCTCTTCTAAACTATTCAAAGAGTCACCAGAAGCACCAGATTCAGACTAAAGAGTGAAAAAGCATTCAACTCTCACAAATATGTAATTGCTCTCAAAAGCTAATTAACCTGACTTCCTGACTTTTGCTTTTCATGAAGTCTGAATTATAGCATGTGGATGGAAGAGCACATATGCCAAACCGTACCTTTTGGTCCATTCTCCAGGGCTTCTTCTGCGGCTTCTGGTTCAAGCTCTTTTTCAGAGTTGTCAGTGTGGGTTTTGGCCTGTCCATTCACTGACATCATATCACTTGGCGTAGTTGTATTCACTTTTGATGATGTAGGCAAAGAAGCCCCAGCTACTGCTACTTCCTGTTGTTTCTGTAATGCTGCCTGTAAGTCAGGAAAAATTGAAGATACACTGACCAGGAAGGCTAATAAACCAGACGTTTGCCCTGAAATGCATTCTGACCCTATGTTTTTGCCCCATCAAGTAGCTCCAAGAAATTACTAATAAACTTTATCAGTTTTTATCCTATCTATAATGAATATTAGTATCACAATATCAAACTGACAGCTAAAAATGTCAAAATATTAACGTGGACAAAAAAACTGTAACTGAGGATCACATTTTTGTGACCTGAGGATCATTAGAAAAACTAACCAGGAAAAATTAAAGTAGGTAGAAATAATCAACCCAAAATAAAATTATTATAGGTAAAAACTGAACACAGTAACATCTGTTCTTAAAATTGATAAAAGAAAATCTTGATAAAATTCAGATACATAAAATTTGAATCAGAAAAATTAAACTTGGTAGAAATAAATGGTCACAGAAGAAAATTCATAAAGGCAGAAGCTATAACTGGTGAAACCTGATAAGGGCCCCCAAAGTAACCAACAAATCAAATATTGACAAAAATAATCAATAAATTAAATCTTCACTCTAAACTATATACAGAAAAATTCTTATCACAATTAAACTAAAAAGTGTTAATCATGTAAAAAATATTGACCTAAAAATTAAATAAGCTTATAAAATGGAGTTTGAGGTCAAAATACTTTCTTAATGAAAATTCATCACTGTTTACATAATTATGATTAAAATATGTATATTCATAAACATGAAATCAAAATGCCCTCTGAGTCAAAATGGAGAATAAAAACATCTTAAATCTAAAGGACAACTACTTTAGGACATTCCTCTCCTATCAAGATGAATAAATATTAATACTACAAGAAATGCCTAAATATTACTTGAGTAACTTCTGGGGGAACTGTGAATTATAATGTACATATAGAAAAGTATACAAATCATAAATGTACAGCTTGATCAATTTTTATTAGCCAAACATACACATGTAACCAACGCCCAGATCAAGACATTACCTGTGGGACTTCCCTGGTGGCGCAGTGGTTAAGAATCCGCCTGCCCATGCAGGGGACATGGGTTCGATCCCTGGTCCAGGAAGATCCCACATGCCGCGGAGCAACTAAGCCCGCGAACCACAACTACTGAGCCTGCCTGCCGCAGCTACTGAAGCCTGCGCACCTAGAGCCCATGCTCCGCAACAAGAGAAGCCACTGCAGTGAGAAGCCCGTGCACCACAAAGAAGAGTAGCCCCCGCTCGCCGCAACTAGAGAAAGCCCGCGCGCAGCAACAAAGACCCAACACAGCCAAAAAAATAAATAAAATTAAAAAAAAAAAAAGATATTATCTGCATGTCAGAACCCTTCCTGGTACCCCTTTCCAGAAAGTCCCCCAAGGGTAACAACTATTCTAACTTGTAATATTACAGATTTGGCTTTGCCTGTTTTTGAACTTCACATACATGAAATTGTATAATATATGCTCTTTTTTGTGTCTGGCTTCTTTTACTCAACATTTGTTTGTGAGGTTCATCTATTAAGTCACAAGTAATTATAACTGTATTTTGTTTGTTCGCATTGCGACAGGATATGCCACTGTGAGAATACAAAATTTATTTATCCAATCTACTGTTGAGTGTTGGGGCATTTCAGTAACTTTTTAAACTAAAACACTAAGTTATAATAAGTAAGCATACATTTACAACAGTTAAAAAAAAAAAAGAAAGAAAACATAGGAAAAAAAGCCTTTATAATATAATTTCATGGTTTAGGGATAATGATATATTTTGGCATATCTGCATATACACTTCATTTAACATCTCATCTACAAACCAGTTACTTAAACAGCAACGCCTCTCTCTGCTGCTAGTGCAGGTTGGCAAAACACTTAAGAGTTTAAAATACCTTCTTCCAAGGCCTAGATTCTCAGTAATTTCCACATCAGTTTTCTAAAAGAGTACCAGCTTCCAGAAGAAGGGCATACAACCAAAACAAGTCAGCACACTCAGAACATTCACTGCATGACAGGAAAGCAAAAAAAGCATTTCTGTTGATGATCAATTGGTCAGCTCAAATGGTCCCTCTCCATTTCAAGCCTTTCTTGAAACTCTATAGCAGAATGAACAACTCCCTACCCTGGGATCCCACTGCCTATGAATATACATCTATTACATGTAATAGATTGTAATTATGTATTTACATAATCTCTCTGCTATACTCCAGGAAGTTTTTAAAAGAACAGAAAGGCACAGGAACAATGTAACAAACACCCATGTAACCACACCCCCAAATTAACAAGTGTTCCCATTTTGTTATTTTGCTCAGTATTTATATAAAAATTAATACTTTATGGGACTGAAGTTCCCTTTGCTCCTTCCCCAGTCCCTCTCCTTCTCTCTTTCCAGAGACAACCAATCAATTTGATAAACTTGAGTTTGTTCACTGCAATCTAAACTATGGCTTTCCAATTCTGTTTCAAAGATTTTTGGTTTTCCCCTATATGACTGACTTTGTTATGACTAAGTGATAGCAACCTATAAGCAGGACAGTGTGTATGAGCTAGCCTATTAAAAAATTATCTCAGTGCCCATCAAAGAAGCAGGAAACAGGGAGTGATATGCTAAAGTAGAAACAGGCTTTAGAGGACAGAAAAGAAATCCCTCCAAAATACCACTTATTATCTTGTAATTCTAGTTTGACATCCTTTTCCTCTTCTCATGGATTATACAAAACCTGCAGCGCCTTTTAGCTGCTCACTAAATGCTAAAGACTCAGGGGAAAATGTATTTTAGGTGAGGATATTAATTTTCAAGGAATTTAAAGAGCTTGGCAAAACAACAAAGATTACTTCACCTAACAAGAAATGTGGAGCGACTATAATGCAACACTTCTCTTCCTTTTTTTTTTTTTTTTTTAAAACATTTTATTAAAGTTACAGAGAAACATAGTTTGTGTTTTTTGGTTTTGTTTTTTTTTTATTATTATTATTTTGGCCATGCCGTGTGGCTTGCGGGATCTTTTTTTTTTTAATTAATTAATTTATTTTATTTTTGGCTGTGTTGGGTCTTCGTTTCTGTGCGAGGGCTTTCTCTAGTTGTGGCAAGCGGGGGCCACTCTTCATCGCGGTGCGCGGGCCTCTCACTATCGTGGCCTCTCTTGTTGCAGAGCACAGGCTCCAGATGCGCAGGCTCAGTAGTTGTGGCTCACAGGCCTAGTTGCTCCGTGGCATGTGGGATCTTCCCAGACCAGGGCTCGAACCCGTGTCCCCTACATTAGCAGGCAGATTCTCAACCGCTGCGCCACCAGGGAAGCCCCTTGCGGGATCTTTGTTCCCTGACCAGAGATCGAACCTGGGCCCCTGGCAGTGAAAGTGCCAAGTCCAAACCACTGGACCGCCAGGCAATTCCCTGCAACACTTTACTTCACTCAGGTATTTGGACAGGTAGTAACTGCTTTATAAGTGAAAATTAATTAAATACGTAAACTTAGCTAGGTTAACTTTAAGGAGGCATTTTATGCCTCTGCAAGATGTAAAAAAAATGAATGTAAAATCAGTTATCTTCCCTATGTACCAAATACTTTCACAGAGTAACTATTTTCTCATTTCATTCCTCTGATAGTCCTGTGAGGTTAACAAGACAAGTACCAGGATTTTATAGCCCATTCTTACTGACTGGGAGAAAAGGTGGAAAAATCAGAGCAATAGGTAACTTGCCTGAGATCAAACAAGATAATGGCGAAGCCAGGACAGAATCCAAGTGGTGTGTGACCTCCAGTCGCATGTCCTTCCCCTCAACCACATATTCCTATGTGGAAGCAAAGCCTGTGGGGGCACGAATCACCCAAGTCCTCGTGGTTCCAGGACCACTATTAGAATCTACGTCAAACTCACTGGAATAACACTAGGTCCATACAAATCCCAAATACATTTATGACAATATAATAGTGGCCACATCATTTGTTGCTTCGATATCATATGCTTCCTTTCATAATTGCCAGTGCAATGTTAAAATCTCCCTTAATAAAGGTCATCTAAAAGTTACATTATACCTGAGAGGCTAACTAAAGCAAAATCCATCAGCAACTGTTAGAAAAGACCTTGCGTTCCAGTGAAAGTGAAACCCTGTGTGAGGCTGCGCTCGGGGTCAGCTGTCGTACCTGCTGCTGTGCAAGCTGGACTTGGTACAGCTGCTGCATATACTGCTGGTAGTGCTGCTCCTGCAACTGGCGGATGAGAAGCTGCTGCTGTTCGTAGTTCCCCGGGTACTGCTGGGCGGCATACTGCTGGAACTGCACGGCAGTCTGCGAGTTTAAGGCTGCCATTATCTGCTGCCTAAAAACATTAAAAAATATACACTAGTCTGACTACAGGAGATTGACTGTGCATGACAAAACAGAATGTCCTTGTTATTGATTTTTATAATGCATAACTCTTAAAAATGCCTAAGGGAGTAATGTATACCAATCAACGTGTGTCCTAGGTCCAGAGAAAGATTAAGAAACTAAACTCGGCCCCTAATTTTTCACATAGGTTTTTCAAGGAAGATTTGGGATGAAGAGGGAGAATAATAAGCATATCATCATCACCATCATCATCATCACCATCGTAACTGCTAACATTTATTGTGCCCTTACTATGTGCCATGCAGTGTTCAGAGCACTTCCATGCACTAACCCACTTAGTTCTCACAACCACCCTCTGAGGTAGGGTTTCACAAAGCGGGAAATGGAGGAGTTCAGTAACTTGCCCGAGATTACACTGCTAGTAGATGCCAGAGCCAGGATTCAAGTCTAGGCAGTCTGGCTCCAGCCTATACTCTTTACACATGATGTTGTAAGAGGATGGGTTGTCATCTATGGCAGAGATGAGATATTTAACTGTTGGCCATGGTTTCTCTACCTAAATATATGAAAAGGCAGAATAGCTAAAAGATGTTACAGATGGCTCTGGTAAGTATTAACGAAAGCGAGTGAAAATCTGAGTGCCCTTGGCATTTAATGTAAAGCCTGCCTTAAAGAGGAATACTGAAGACAATATCTGGGCACACTTGGTTTAGAGATACTGATTTCTGTAAACTATTACTCTTCTTTTTTTTTTTTTTCCAGAGGAACCACATGCTTAACTAAGTCATGTGACCAAACATAAACACCTCAAAGCCATCTGTTAACAGATAATAACAAAGCAGAATCTCACAAACTCCTGAATAGAACATGACACTGGGTCCGTCTAGGGCACCCCTCTCCCCTCAAAAAGAGTAGGAGTCATAGTCTCTCTCCAAGGTAGACTGAGGCCCTGGGGCAGTGTGAAGCTTTTCTGAGGAACCACTCAGAAATAATGGGGAGAAAACAATGGAGCCGCATGTCCTCTGGTTTAATCTATATGCCACGCCACCTCTAGAACCCTAGGCCTTCCTCCCACAGTGTTTTATGGGCATTAATCCCTTCCTCCTATTCCCACGGCTCCCTCTGCAGTCCCTTCTGAGACAGCTGCTCTCACAGCCCTCACTGAATAAGAAATGGCTTCAGCTCCCAAGTTCTGTACTAGGAGACTAGGAACAGACACCCGACACAGGCTGAACCAACTAGATCCTTTGGCCTTGGAATCTGTAACTGGGTCTCTCATATGCCAGCCAGTCTCTGTCAGATGCATGAAAACAAAGACCACATAAATCTTGGCTAGGATAGCCTTGCATATGCCAAAGCAGAGTGACAATTTGCAGAGAACAGGAAGAATGAAACAGAGACACAGCTGAGAGAAGCAAAGGCAAGAGATTGTGTGGACCCAAAGACAGAGAGCAAGCAACCTCAGCTCCTATTCTAGTGCCTGGGTTCTGGGAGCAAATCCCAAATCCTTCTAATACATTCTTCATTCACAACCAAATGATGCTTAAGATGAGGCCTTCCTTGGTAACACCTCATTGGTACAAATGGCAAGTAGCTAATGCTGGTCTACTTCCCAGTCAAACAAATCAGAGAATTAGTCCAAGGCACACAATGGTAAACGGTCAAGCACAACAGTGCGGCAATCCGTCACTCACTGTTAAACACAAGCCACACAACATGCGTACTTTTGCTGCTCCAGCCGAAGCCTCTCTTCTTCTATTCGCCTCCTCTCTTCTTCCTCCCGTCTAAGCCTTTCTTCCTCTTCTTGCCTACGTTTCTCTTCCTCCTTTTGCAGACGTTCTCTTTCTTCCTCTTCACGCCGCCTTCGCTCTTCCTCCTCCTTCCTACAAGGTAAAGGACAGAGAGAATGAACCCTAGACAAAGAATCCCGTTTGAAACTAACTTAAGACTATTTCCCAGTGAAGAGTGACGCAAGCTTTTTAGAGAACCATGTGATAATTTTATCACAATCTGAAACACACGCACCTCACGAGGAGACATTTATCACATGGAGTCAATCTCGCAATACACAGATCACAGCACCTCACGAGGAGACATTTATCACATGGAGTCAATCTCGCAATACACAGATCACAGCACCTCACGAGGAGACATTTATCACATGGAGTCAATCTCGCAATACACAGATCACAGCAAGAACAATGACTGCTGCACAGCAACAGGAAAGGAGTCCAGCAGGAAGGCGCCACTGAAAACATTACGATTCCCTGAAACCTCCCTTCTAAGATATGCTCACAGCACCACAAGCTCTTCCTTCATACTGCCTGCTGTGGTTGAAATTAAATTTGTGTGATAAAGCTAGCAATACATCTGCCTTACTCACTAAAGTACATGCTCCGTAAGGGCAGAGACTGCCCATCTCACACTGCTATATCCTCCGGGCTTACCACAGTGTGGGAAAGAATAAGCACGCAATAAATGTGTAGAGAAATGAATAATCCACCCTGAAATGCCATGTAGCCATAAAAAAAGAATAGGACTACATGGCCCAATATGTAAAGACATTTAATATATATGTTTAATGGAAAAAGCAGGTAAATAAATAGAAGAAGGCCTGGAAAGATATACCTTAAATCTGTCCGCTATTATCTACGGAGAGAAGAGTGAGACTAAAAGTAAGGTGGGAAGGAAGGTTTTCAGTTTGTGCTTCATATACTGACATAAATGGAAAATCATTTATATTGCTTATATTCGTGTATAATTTCTGAAATTTAAAAAAAAAAATTAAAGCTTTTAATTTAAAAAAAGAAAAGAACAGTTGGGGATCTAGGTGCAGCCCTTAGCCACCTCTTGCTCACCCCCACAGTCCCTCTCCCGAGGGAGAGCAGACTCGGTGGCACTAGGAATGGATGCCGTATAGGCTGAGAGTTGCGAGGAGTGCAGGGAGGTTGAAGATGGGATGAAAGAGAAGACTTCTGAGGGGTCTCAGAGAAGACACCATTTCATGGCCCTACCATGAGAAGTGTCTGGGTTACCCCACTTTTCTCCCCAAACTTCTATACGTGATTAACACACCAGAGCCACGACCAAGTCTCAAACTACAGCAATATAACATGATCTACTTTTTATGTGTCACAGATAGTACACGGGGCAAGATGTTCCATAAACCAGAGCTTAAGCTTCAGGATAGAGGAAGTCTAGTCTTAAATGCTTTAAAAGAATTCTACATGGACCTCATCTCATGACAAAGGTATATTTTTAAAAGGAAAAATACAGTTTTACATGTTGAGTAGTAACTTAAATATTCAATTTATCAGTAAAAAAGAACTTAAGGGACTTGACTGGCGGTGCAGTGGTTAAGACTCTGTGCTCCCAATGCAGGGGGCCCGGGTTCAATCCCTGGTCAGAGAACTAGATCCTGCATGCCGCAACTAAAAGAGCTCACATGCTGCAACTAAGACCCGGCGCAGCCAAATAAATAAATAAATAAATAAATTTTTTAAAAAAGACCTTAAAAAGCAATATATCCTACTTCCAAAGACACAGCTACACCTCAATGATCCAATATCACTACACAATGGACTGCAGCACATAAATCAATTACAGTAAAGGAACCTCATTCCATTCTCATAAGAATCAAAAGTTTTTCTCTGGCTAAAAACTATGTTCCTTTGGATAAGTATCTTCTGGAAATGTATTAAGATATTTTCTATTCTCTTAAAGAGAAATAAATTATACCTAATACTCTGTCTCTTGATAACTCAGGAGTTATAACTGCAAGCATAAAAATTGTACACGTCATAATACAGTGATAGAGAGTTTACTTTCACATTAGCCCTGACTGCCACACTTTTATCATTCTTGCATCTATTTTTCATGGTTTCTGTCTTCTCCCTCACTGTTAGGCTATTTTCTCTTCTAATGTTATTTCCAATCCAGGTTAGGGTGGGAAACCAGAGAACCAACTGTTTCTAAAGTAAGTATAATATAATCTGAGGGAAAATTGGTGTTACAGCATTATTTTCATTACCTAGAAATTTTGGACTGTCAAAGTTCTTGAAAATATAACCTCTAGATAAATAAAGTGCTGGGGGACTTTTCTGGTGACACAGTGGCTGAGACTCCATGCTCCCAACGCAGGAGGCCCGGGTTTGATCCCTGGTCAGGGAACTAGATCCCACATGCATGCCGCAACCAAGAGTTTGCATGCCACACCTAAGGAGCCTGCCTGCTGCAGCTAAGACCTGGTGCAACCAAATAAACAAACAAATAAATAAAGGGCTAACTATAATTCTGCTGAGTTCACAATCATGACAGAGAATCCCATAAACATACAAACAGCACATTCAACAGCTCCCCATGCAACCTCTGGAAATAATAAGCCATCTGGAAGCCATAGCCAATATGAAATGCCTATATAAGGTCTACCATGTAGCACAGCTGATAACCATGATATGAAGTATGAATATTCTAGAAACCCAAGGGAGGCAGCAGCAAAGGGTGTATCAGACCAGAGGGTAAGGAGGAGGGGGGTGGCTGAGCTTACTGTGCTTGCTCAGAAACCTAGTGTAGTGACACAAAAGGAATGCTGCCATGATGGATGGGTGGTTAATTTTAAAGGTACAGCCAGACGGAAGCAGCAAACCCTCTTCCCTCAAAACTCATAATAAAAACACCTGCTCACATCGGAAAGTCTGAGCAATTGCCATAAGAAGTGGGGATCCAATGGAAGTAAGACACCTGATTTAAAACAGACATTCCATAAAGCAAAAGCATCAGTATACTATGCAGTAGGCTGCTCAAGGATAAAGTATTCTGTGCCCTCAAACTTCACCTTTTTTTTTCTTGCTCTTCCTTCTCTATTTTGTGGGATGCAACATACGTTGAAAAGAGATGGCAACACCTATTTAGGAGCTTGACAAACTCTACCATGGCATCCTCTTTAGACATGTTTCCCAGGGCTGCCCATTCTCTCCTGTAAAGAATAACAAGAAAAGTTACTTCCCCTTCTTAATAGAATGAGAATTTGATTTCATTTAAACCTAAATATGAACAAGTCTCAATTATAACTAAAATGAAGAATGATTCTACTATAAACAAAAGGTTCAAAACTTCAACAAGCATGTACTGATTTACTAAATTAGATATGCCACATACAAACCAAACTTACTGTCGTAAACCACAATTTAACTGTACTGCTGATAATTTCCATACCAGTAAAAGGTATCAAAGTTTTACTTTTCTTATATCATAGTTTAGCCTTAACTGAATAAAATGCTTAATATATTCTTTCTTGTCACAACTCTGTATGTCCCAATAAGGGAATCAATTACTATATTGTAAATGGCTTTTTAAATATTATTTAGGAAGAATCAAATGAAGCTGTACTTGTCGTATGTTCATAAACAGATGAGTAAACTTCTTCCACAATATTTAGCCATAAACATCTCCGAGCCAAAAACAGATAAACGTCTGAAGACTCCAAAAGCTGCAAGCAAAAATGTTTGTTTAGTTCTTATTCTAAAGCTAACGAGCCAGCTATTTACATCTTAATCAATTTACTTCGTACCCTTTTCAACATTACTCTCATTAAATTCATTATACAATAAAACACCGTTACCTCCTGTCATTGCCCAACACATCAAAGAATCCAACCTCAGGACAAGTGTCTGGATTATATGGACCCATAAGAACCTGCTTAGGCAGTGCCACAAGCTTCAGTTTTTCTTCATACGTTGGATGAAATGCTTTGCCATCTTTTTCTTTAAGAAAAATAAATACAAAGAAAACAATTAGCACTGGCAAAATACCTAATTTTCAGCATTATATGTTGAAATTCTGCCGTAAGGTATATCACAAATTGCCTGTGATATATATAAACACCACTATAGGGAGATTTTAATTTCAAGTACTAAATTTTAATAGTCAAAGCCAAGATAGAAACACTTTATGCCGAATTAATTTTTTTTAAATAAAGCTTAAGTACTGATATTTATGTTAAAACTACTTCAAAGAGTAAATCAACTACAGTTAAATTAAAAAAAAAAAAAAGCCGCTACTAAAGAAAAACCAATCTGTCAAGCTACAGTAGGGACACACATACTAGTATACCACTTGACATATTTTACAAATGTTAAAAATGTTCAGCAATCATTTCTTAAAGTAGTTTAAAAAATAATTTTATATCAAGCACTTTTAACATAAGAGACAATTACATATACTTTGAAAGGCTATATTCAAAAAGTATCCATCCCACTGAGGCACTATGATGTGGTAGAAGGGGCTTTGGCATCAGACAGCCTAGGTTTAGATCTCATCTCAGACACTTCCTAGCTGTAGGACCATTTAACCTCTTAGTCTGTTTACCAATAAAGTGAAAAGTTGCCTGACACTTCAGAGGTAATAGGATAGTATTAATGGTAATAACTGTTAGATCCCTTTACTTCCTTCGTATTATGGCTGGCTCTGGCAGATTTCCAATGGGCAATTACGAGAGAAGCCAATTTGACCTGTAGAGACTTAACTACCACCAACAACATTCCAAAGTAGTATGAAACTGGGTAAATGGGAAGTCCTTACAGAATAGTTCTACTTCTTTGATAAATGGCAGGATTAATTACTGGTTGGTTCTAATGATAATAAGAGATTACCAAATTTCAAAACAAACAAACAAGAAAGGAGGTAGAAAGTAGTATATATTGCCTACAAATTTTATCCATGTACAGAGGTCACCAAAAGAAAATCACTGATGATGGGAGAAGAATATGGTTTAAAGGATATGAACAGGAAACTCAGAGGAGAAGAAAAAACCAGAAGTTGCCAATAAGCATGCCAAGATACTCAATTTCCCTAGTCAAGGAAATGGAAAGTGAAACCATTAGATACTAAGACGCTTTCTGCCATCAGATAGGTTAAAAAAAGTTAAGTAACATCAAGAGTTGTTAAGAACAGGACAAACAGGTACCCATTCTCATACACTAATGTTCAAAGTATAAACTTACAGTTATCTTGGAAGGAAATTTGGCAATATATTCCAAAATTATAAACGTAGATGCCCTATGGTCCAATAATTCCAATTCTCATCATCTACCCTTGATAAGCACTCTCAAATACACAGAAGGAGGTGGATATAGGGATATTCTTGCAGCACTCTTTTCTTGTTACTGTAACCAACTTAAAAGTTCATCAGTAAGGGAACAGCTAAATAATGTGTCATATTCAGCCTGTGGTATAAATGAAGCACATAAAGGGAACACTGTTAAATGAAAAAAGCAAGCTGCAGAAAACTACATACAATCATACACAAAATATATATCCTCAATTCTAAGTACTTCTGCCACCCACACTTTTAACATCTCTAAAATCAGATTAGCTTTTACAATCTACTGTATGTTAGTTATAATTGGCAGTTTTTCTTTCTTAAATTACATAATAGTAAGTCTTAGAATTGATGAAATACATCATGTCAACATACCACATATATATTCTATAGGTACATTTATATGAATGTAAATGCAAAGAAAAAGATCTAGAAGGAGTCACACTAAAAAGATAAGAATGGGAAAGTGGGAGGGGCTAAGATCAGGAGTGGTGATCAGAAAATTGAAAACTGGAAACATTTTATAGTTCTTTTTTTTTTCTTTAGGCCACACCGTGTGGCATATGGGATCTCAGCTCCCGGACCAGGGATCAAACCCGTGTCCCCTGCATTGGGAGTGTGGAGTCTTAACCCCTGGACCGCCAGGGAAGTCCCCAAACTAGAAACATTTTAATCTTTCAAAGGAAAATATGTGGAAGAACAAACTAAACTGTTAAGAGGTACTGCCTCTGGGGAAGTGATTGGCAAAACTGTGGGTGGGAACTGAAGAGAATTATACATATGTACTTCTATCTGCATTTTTTTCAACAAGAACAAACTCATGTAATATTTGGAAAAAAGACAAAACTGTGGCACTGACCTTACTTATGTAATAAAAATCAAAACAACTCAGAAACCTGTGGACCTGCCATCTGTCTTGGCTACTGAGCAAACAGTATCACTAAACAATTCACGAAGAGTAGGAATTTCCCCTAAAGCTTTTAGAACAGGATTATCCATAGGTCTATATTTACCAACTAAAAGGCAATCCTCATTTTAAAATCTAACTCTTAGAAGTCTATTTCAATCAATGATGGAAATTATAAGCCCTTTTTTACATTCATTCATTCAACTTAATAAATATTTATTGGGCCCTTGTATGCAAATCATTGTGCTAGACACTAGGATTCATCGCCCTCCTGGAGTTTACAAACTACTGAGCTCAATTAAAAATGTATAGCTTGGCAATACAGTATACAATTGTGTTTAGGTGCATATTTCAGGTATATATACTGCAAACAAATTATTAAAAATTATATTGAGATAAAGGAACGATTATTTTAGAGTTAAGGAAAAAATAAAATTATGTCAGAGAGGTAATAAAATGACTTGTTCCAACTTTTTAGGTTGGGCCAGTACTTACGTTTAATTCCAACATAGTATATAATCAAAATAAAGCAAAATAGATGAGAGCTTACAAAACCAAAATACATCTTTACAACATCTTTCACGTAAAAACCAACAAGCCTAGGGACTTCCCTGGTGGCGCAGTGGTTAAGAAGCTGCCTGCCAATGCAGGAGACACGGGTTCAAACCCTGGTCCGGGAAAATCCCACATGCTGCAGAGCAACTCAGCCCGTGTGCCACAACTACTAAGCCTGTGCTCTAGAGCTCGTGAGCCACAACTACTGAAGCTCATGTGCCTAGAGCCCGTGCTCCGCAACAAGAGAAGCCACAGCAATGAGAAGCCCTCGCACTGCAACAAAGAGTAGCCCCTGCTAGACACAACTAGAGAAAGCCTGTGTGCGGCAACAAAGACCCAATGCAGCCAAAAATAAATAAATAAATAAGTTAATTTTAAAAAATAAATAAAAAATAAAAACAAGCCTAAAAGAGGTGCTCTTTATTTCATTCACTTCCCAATGAATCTTTTCTAAATACAGCCTTGAACAATTATCTTAGCAAGAAACACGGTGTTATACCTGTTCACTGCTGCATCATTTAAAATTAAAAATCTAATTATTCAACAATAATGCAATGCTTATAGTAATCCACTGAATAGATTATACAGCTATTAAAATGACAATATAAGGGCTATATAGCATTTCAGAGAATATATTTATGATGTATTAATTTAAATAAGTAGAATAAAAAATTAGATACTAGGTTTATAACCATGTAAAAATGGGTGATTACACATATAGATCTTTCTTTTTAAAAATTAGTTTAAGATTTTTTTTATAAAATTAGCTTGCCAGAACTCTGTATTCTAAGATGTTAGGGTGCTAAAAAGTGTGAAACAATAGTGGCAACTTTTTACCAAAAAGCCTTTCTCCAATTTTAAAGATGCCCATAAGCTACCTTTACCATCTACCTTAATTTTGTACATATTAATCACCAAAAGTTTTCTTATGCTAATTATGTCTCAGAGAAACATAGCACAAACAACTTTCTTCTTACTTCCCCCAAAAGTGATGATCTGAAAAACAGCTCCAACCTTGATCTCAGCCTATTAACTGAAAGATTATTATTTAGAAAGTTTTTGTTTTTTAAAACCAAAATGGCACCACCCTAACTATTCATTTTATCTTGAGTCTTATAAAAGAAAAATATGCTGCTGGTCATTCAAGAAAAAAAAGGGTGTAGTGAGTCACTCAAGAAAAAAAAAGGTGTAGTGTACAGTGGGGGTAGAGTGCAGAGTAGAATATAACTTCCTTGTTTTGTTCAATCAGGATCCCTGAGATTTTGTTTTGTTTTTTCCTTTAAAAAAAAAAAGTCTAAATTCCATGAAAGTGGTTGCTTTGACCCAAATAAACGTCAATAAAGATAAAATCAGATAGAAACTTTATTCACTGGAAGACCAAACACTTTTCTGAGTAGTCATGTAATACAGCAATTTTCAAACATACACACACAAGAAAAAATATTTTAAAAATATGACTACTATAAAATTATTCTAATGGAGGGAGGGTCCACTTCTTATGAGGTGATAAATTTGCTCCTTTATTTCAAACTAGAATCAGGGACCATGGGAGAGGGTGAGTCAACAAGGAAACTGTACCCGTTATTCAGCAAGGTGTTAGTCTAACCTTGACCCTAAAAGGTGACTCATCAACAGAGGGAGGGGGGTTTCAGGATTTTTGGATGTCATTTTAACATCTGCCCTTTTTATGCCTGACGGAATTAATTTTTCAAAAGGGCAATATGTTTTTAAGTGTAAGTTTTAGTCAAGCACTCACATAAATTTGTTCACCACCATGAACGCCAGCACTAAGCACACGCTTTGTTAACAGGCACTCACCACACCAAAACCACGCCCAACAAATCTCTCTAAAGAAGAAACTGACTGTACAGGTCAAGTTCTGTGAAAATGAGCAAAACAGTACATCCAATCTTGTGAATTTTACTGGCCTTTCCATAGAATCTTGTATGCATTTGCTAGTTTTAAGACTTGCTCTATAATCCTTCCTTTAATATGTATTACTGAATCTTCAAATTATTCATCATTATTCTAGCTGGGAACTAAATCTGTCTTAAAAAAAAAAAACAAACAAACACACACACACACACACACACAAACCAAAGAAAAGGAAACACACCAAAATGTTAATTCTAATAATTATTTCTGAAAGATTGGATTACAGATTTTTTTCTTTATTCATTTTTTATTTTCTCAGATTTCCGGTGTGTATATGTACTTTTATATCAAATACACATATGTTTTTTCTTTTTTAACAAACATTTTTAAAAGGTCAAGGCAACTTAGCTTTCAGCCTTTGGGATGAGATTAACAGATCAATTATTCTCTCCTGAGGAATATACAAAACCCAGGAGGATATACTAAGAATCCCAACCACCTTTAGTACAGGACAGTCCACATCATGTTGACATTCTAAACTTCAATGAAAACAGAAGATGAAAACCCTTCACAATCAATATCATTAGGCAGACTATTATAGTATTACAAAAAAGTTACTTCTCTCCTACTCTTCAGATGGCTCTAGTTCACACACCACAAAGGTTTGTTTTATTTAGTTTTTCTGCGTTAGATGAGAGTAATTTTCTCCTAAACTATTTCTTTTTTAAAAAATATATTTTATTTATTATTATTATTATTGTTTTTTAACTTGGCCTTGTTTCACGACTTGCGGGATCTTAGTTCCCTGACCAGGGATGGAACCCAGGTCCTGGCAGTGAAAGCACCAAGTCCCAACCACTCAACAGCCAGGGAATTCCCTCTCCTAAAATTATTTCTGGTTCCAAGGGCATTAAACGTAGTTAGCAGGAAAGAATTTATAACTACCATAACTACAACAGACAGAAAAGCCTTGCTGAAACTCAAAGATCTTTAGCCAAGACCATATTCCTAAGGAAAGCTCTTTCAGTCCTGCTGGTAAGGAAGAGCGGCATCATCCTCGGTCCCTGCACTTACAGAGTTAATTAGTACAAAGTCATTAAATTCAATCAATTTGGAAAGGTGCTTTCTATGGTAACCGAAAAGACAAATATAAATTATGCTGGAAAGAAGCTGCAGAGCTATTTTTCAGATGCAAGTGTGTGAAAACACATCAATGAAAAGCAGAAAATGACCATCTCTATTACCTGGAGAAGCGTGAGTACAAAGCTAGCCATTTTCAATCAAATGGACTAAAAGGGATCACTTGTTGGCATCTGTCCAGTAACAATTATATTAAAAAGTTTATTTTCTATAAAATTGAAGACCAAAAGTCAGGTTAAAAATATATTTTACCTAAAGCAGACAGACTAAAGCAGGGATTGGCAAATTAGACCAACTCTGCCCACAGCTGTTTTTTAAGGCCTGTGAGCTAAGAATGGTTTTTATCTTTTTTAAGAATTGTTAAACAACAACAAGCAGAAATAGACAAAAAGCAATGAATATGAACACAGACCATATATGGTCCTTAATGCCTAAAATATTTACTGTCTGCCCCTTTACTGAAAACGTTTACTGACCCTGGACTAAAGGAAGAAGTAAATGCAAAAGCCAAATGATTTCTAAATATTTAAAAAATTCGAATATAATTAAAAGGATTGAAAACATAAAATTCAACTTCCCGTTAAACATGGTGAATTGAACACACACAATTACATCTGATCCTCAATGAAACCCCACTAAAAGGAAAAAGGAAGCCAATTCAGAGAACCCTGGAAAGGCTCAGGAATTGAAGGTACCAGGTCCTTTAAAAGCTGAAGTCTAGATAAAAATAGGGGTTTTGGTTTAAAAACTATCTAGGGACCTCCCTGGCAGTCCAGTGGTTAAGATTCCACGCTTCTAATGCAGGGGGCTAGGATTCGTTCCTGGTTGGGGAACTAAGATCCCACATGCCTCGGGGCGTGGCCAAGAAGTAAAACAAACAAACAAACAAATAAATATATATATGTATATAAATAAAAACTATCTAAAAAGCAGGTACCCCTACCTCCCATTTTGTTTGGCAATCCCAAGCAGGCAGAGGGCTACCCTGCCCCTACTCAGCAGAGATCTGGATGTGTATACTAGAGAACACGAATCACAGATACTCCAGGTGGGAGAACACCAGCCTGAGAGTGAACTGCAGGACTAAAAAGAGAAACGAAATGAAAGTTACGCTAGTAAATGGTAAACAACTTCCACCCACCCTCCCTTCTCCTGTCTAGTGCCTAAATGCTGGCCAACTAGATTCATACATTCCAGGCAGAGACAGGAATATTTCATGAAAAACTAGCCCAAAATAAAAGACCTACACATACTAGTTTGAAAGATACTGATGTTGAGGGTTCCCCGATGAAACTTCTGCCTCATTATCTACAATAAAAGCTTGTACTCAAGGTTACAACTGGCTCTCCAGTGCCTCACCCTTTAACAAGAATGAATACCCAAGGATCACCGGACATTTGAGAAAGCTCCCAACATGGGGGGAAAAAAAGGCTGAAAGAAATTTCCCAACAGAAAAAAAGAAAGTCTAAAAGAAAGTAAGGAATTCCAACACCACAGAGAGGTGAAGGTAATTTTCAGGATGACAGTGGGGAGAGACTCAGAAGGTAGAAAGCTAAGACTGAATCAAAAATTTAAGGATATCGGGCTTCCCTGGTGGCGCAGTGGTTGAGAATCTGCCTGCCAATGCAGGGGACACGGGTTCGAGCCCTGGTCTGGGAAGATCCCACATGCCGCGGAGCAACTGGGCCCGTGAGCCACAACTACTGAGCCTGTGCGTCTGGAGCCTGTGCTCTGCAACAAGAGAGGCCGCGACAGTGAGAGGCCCGCGCACCGCGATGAAGAGTGGCCCCCGCTTGCCGCAACTGGAGAAAGCCCTCACGCAGAAACGAAGACCCAACACAGCCATAAATAAATAAATAAATAAATAAATAAAATTAAAAAAAAAAAATTTAAGGATATCTAGGAGAGATGTCTCTTAAAAAAAAGAGTTTACCTGAGGACAGAGAAAAAAATGATAATTACCTCTAACTACACAAAAGACAAAGAGTTTGCATAAGAACCAAAATATAATCAAAGTGCATGATCTGTCTCAGGTATGAATAACACAAAGAGAAACAACTGACACTGATTTAATCACAAATGTGATATTATAAAATTAAGAGTTTGGGAAGGAGGAAGAGAGAGGCATACATGTGTAAGTTACTTTTTTTCTTTTTCTTTTTCTTTTTTTTAAATTAAAGAAGAAGGGACTTCCCTAGTGGTCCAGACTCCACATTCCCAATGCAGGGAGCCTGGGTTTGATCCCTGGTCAGGGAACTAGATCCCTCATGCCGCAACTAAGACCTGGCGCAGCCAAATAAATAAATATTTAAATAATAATAATAATAATAATTAATAAATTAAAAGCAGCAGCAGGAAAATGGAGACAAATACCAGAAGAAACAGTTAAAATAATGGAAAGTGGTTGCCTTGGGGGAGAAGGTCTTGGAGATGGGAAAAGAGAGAGACGAGGTTGGCTATTTTTCCTTATAAATTTTATAGTACAACTTGACCTTTTAAATTGCCTTGGTTTTCACTTTGATAAAAAGGTAAAAGGAGTAAACTCATATGCTCAATTTCAGTAATCAGCTCATAAGACATTATAACATGTGGTAGGCATAGTAATACCACCCTCCCAAAGATATCCACATCTAATCCCCAGAATCTACATCCCAGTGAATATGTTAGGTTACATGAAAAAGGGGAATTAAGATTGCAGCTGACCTCATCCTGGACTACCCACGTGGGCCCAAAGTAATCACAAGAGTCCTTATAAATGGAGGGAGAGCAAGAAGAGTCACATGGAGATTTGAAGATGTTATGCTGCTAGCTTTGAAGATGGAGGAAGGGGCCACAAGCCAAAGCATGCAGCTGGCCTCCTGAAGCTGGAAAAGGCAACAGATTCTCCCCTAGAGCCTCCAGAAGGAACAGAGCTCTGCTGACACCTGGATTCTAACCCCCTGAGGCCCATTTTGAGCTTCTAACCTCCAGAACTATAAAACAGTATGTGCTGCTTTAAGCCACTAAATTTGTGGTAACACATTTTCCCAATAAAGACAGAAATGGCTTCTAGATTACATTTCTATTAAATTCATAAGTATCTAACTTTACAGTTCTAGTAAGACAGCATAAATAATTTGATAATAGCGTTATAATCACAGTTACCAAGATTATCAAGGGTAATCTGAAAGATTACCCTTCCATCTGAAATTAATTAAACAAAAGGTTATTAGTCTCACATGTCAACTGTTAGAGTAAGTTTACTGAGAAATATTTTTCTCTTCTCTCTGGAGGTAAAGATAGAGGAAGGTAACAAATTATTTCAATGTTCCTTCTAGCCTTTATTTGATGAAATGAAAGCCAATAAAACCTATGGGTTGGAAAGGATATTAAAGATAGACGACTGAACTGCACAACCAAAGTTCAAATCCTCTCTACATAACCACTTGCTCTACAATAATTTGTTATTGGACACACTATATAAAAAGATGTATATTGTAACATCAATAATCTAAAATGTGAGGGAGGGAGAAGTGAAAGAATAGAGTTACTGTATGCTATGGAAGTTATCAGCTTAACCTATAGTGTATTTTTATACTACAGTATAGTATTTTATAGTATAACTATATTATATAAGCCTCACGGTAACAACAAAGAAAAAACCTGAAGTAGATACATAAAAGATTAAGATAAAGAAATCAAAGCATACCCACCCAGTTACTGCTAACGTATGCTTGAACACTTCCTGGTGATGGGAATTCATTGTCTCAAACAGCCTATTCCATGTTTGGATAGCTGTGATTTTTATTTTAGCTCTTTATTCTGAGTAGATCTGTCTCAATTTTATCCACAGGGTCTATTTCTAGTCCCTGGCATTAAATAAAACACATCTAACAGATCAGACCTCAAAAACAGCCACAAAATACTGTACGTCATATTTGCCCTGAGTTCTCTATTCTTTAGGCTAAATATTCCCAGCTTATTCACTCATACATACCTCCTAAAGACCCAGCTCTGCTATTTACTAAGTATATAACACAGACACAGATAACCTTTCTGAGCCTCAGTTTTGCTATCAATAAAATGGAGATAATAACTTCTCACATTTCTTGTGAGGGTTAGAAATAATGTGTTCCAAAGTCTTGATACAGTGCCTGAGTAGAGCAGACACTTACTAAAGAGCAGCTATTATGATAATGATGGCAGGGATTCGAATTCCCACACTATACAAGTTGCTCTCTTCTGAATGAGCTCCATTTTGTCTTTAATCCTAAAGAATGATGCCTCAAACTGAAAGCAGTATCCAGGGATTGTCTGAACTGTGTGGAAGATAGCAGGACCACCTCTCCCTTCTCTCATTCCAGATACAGAATTTCCCCCAAAGCAGCCTAAGCTCAAATCTGTTTTCTTTCATGGCCCTATCACTGTTGCCTGGCAGAGAATACACTTTGAATAAAATCCGTCTTTTGGAAATATTAAAATTAAAACCACATCTCGTCCATGTTCAATTGAGAAAAAAACGGATACATTCTTATACTACTTATAAGAAAGTATAATAAATGCAGTATTTCTGAGTTAATGAGTATGAAACTCTGGAAACTGTCTAGCATGTACAAACTGCTTAATAAAAGTTGATCTCCCCCCCATTAATTCAACACACTCTCTAATAAATTCTTGGTAATCTCTCCTCTTCAACAATATAAGCAGTCACAGAATACCAACTGCTAGGTACTCTGCTAAGAGTTTATATATATATATATATATAATTCTTATAATTCTTACAACAATTTGAGTAAAGGAAGGCAGATTTTAAAGAACTGAGTGGCAAAACTAGGAAAAGTACCCCAGGTAGTGTTCACTCTTGAACTCAACTTCCTAAATACTGAGCCAGAGTAGCTCTTGTTTTAGCTAACTGATGAAAGTAAACATTACCTCCTTCTGGTTGTTGGTTACCAAAGTGTACTCACTTTGTAAAAATTCATCAAGCACCACTTATGATTTGTGTACTTTTCTGCACGTGCAGTAAATAAAGGGGAGGCCTCAGGCAAATGTTAAAATCAGTTACACTAAAATATACACATATACAAAATATATACAAAAAATACACATATACAAACATATATAAACATATCCTTGAATCCAGTATTCAAAGGAAAATTTTAGTTCAGCTCAAATCTAATATGAAATAGCAAATTAAAAAAGTAGATGTTTAAAAGGCATTACTATTCTTGGTAGCTATAATTTTCTTTCTTATAAGTGTCTCTTAGGTCTATTACATCCTCCTACGCTATACATGTATACCTAAAGATAAAGACAATAAAGAAAGAAGGGAAAAATAAACTCAAAGTTTAACAGATATTCAATAGTAACAATTAAACTTGAAATTATCTGAAGCTAGTCCACTTAAGTCCAGGAGGCACACACTAATTATTATGTTACCAAAGAATAAATTACAGTTGTACAGTATTTTAAAACATTAATGGAGCCATTTATAAAAGTTCTTGGAGATGCGTATGTTTCAAGAGGACAAAAGGAAATGGAACTATTCAGTATGTCCATATGATTGCTTCTCTGCTATCAGCAACATAACACAGTGTCATCGACAGCAATGCTAGTGGAAATTCATTAACAATTCCACAGAGAAACTGAGTCCTAGACTTAAGTTCCTCCAAATTCAACAACAGCTTCCTTTCACAAATCACACCCTCAAAAATTTATCACTCTCCTCACACACACACACCCTAGATCTGTCTACTGAAATAACGACCAATCCAGTAGCAATGAGCGCCCACTGCTAACACCCAGATTACGGCTCTTCAAATGCCACTTCCCACTAAAGGAACCATGTCTCTTTGGAGAAATGGCTGATTCCTATGGAGGCAGGAAATGCATAAGATGAATCTGGAACGTCTCATCATACCAGATACCAAGGAAGCTACAGAAGACTACTAGTCATGTCAAAGGAACTTAGGAGCCAATCTTAAGAGGCTACCACTTGCTAAAGATGGTACAATTTGAGCATCAATAATAAGAGCCTAAGTAAAAAAAAAAAAAAAAGGTTTACATGCATGAGTATATAACATTTTGAAAACTGTCACCTTTTGAGGCTGCTAAGGGAAACAACTCATTATTTTGAAAACTAATAATGGGAAAGAAGCATTTATCTTTTCTTTCTTATTTAAGCTGTACCCCAAACCAAATAGCATGTGAGGAAAAGTATTACAGTGAAGGAAAGACAATTAGAATATTACCATTTTTCAATTGCTAATGAATTACACATCCATTTTCAATTTACCAAGAGTAAAACACAATCATTATGTTGGCTAAATGCAGGCCTCTCAAAAGGTCTAATAATATATTAGTAGCAATGAGATTTAGCATTTATCAATATTTTTGATGGGCACATTTACTTCAGTCCTTTGGAGGGGATTTTTTCATAACCACCAAAATTGGAAACCGGGTAACAATGTTATGTAGGAGTTTAGAGTAGATGATTCTCCCACACTTTACCTTTCCAGATATCTGAAGAGATTCTCGATAAAGTGATCATGAGCAGAAAAACAAGATCTTTCCATTAGCTCTTAACATTTTCAAGCAAATATATTAAAGAAGTTCTAAAATGTGATAAGGCAACAAGGTAGGTAGTTTTGAATATTTTCCTAGGAACACCATCAAAAAGCAAGGTTCCTATTTGCTTTTCATCTCTTACAGTGGGAAGAACTGCCTTTGGAATCAGACAGACCCAGGACCAGCTCTGCCTCTTACTACTAATAACTAGTGGGCCTAGGGCAAGTTTCTCAACTAAGAAGCCAGGATAACACCCCCACTGAAGGGCTTGTAGAGGATTAAACAAAACAGTATATATACAGCTCTCAAAATAGTACCTGATATTTAGTGAACATCTGCTCAATAACTAGTGGCAATTATCACTCTGGAATTTTAAATTAATGCAACCATCTACCAGCTTAATGGAGTGAGGTAACAAAGTATTAGAGGAGGAAAAACTCACCCCCAAGAACTCTAAAAACCAAAACACAACTCCCCAGGTTAACTCCATCCAAGAAGTATAAAGGCTACAATAAAGCCAGCTGATTCATTCCTTAACCCAAAGAGATAAGAAAACCAGCTTAATCTTCCTAAACTAGAACTGGGCAACTCTGCTCCTCCTTTTAAAAACCTTCAATGGTTCCTCACTGTCTGCTGTCAAAAAGGCTACTTACAATAGCATTCCAGTCCTTCCACGGATCTGACACCAACTCACCTTCCCAGCTCTCTCCATCAAACTACAGTACCTACTTCCTATTTGCCATTTCCCCGACACACATGCCTTGCCCTTTCATGGCTCTTGGCCTCCCCCCTTCTCTGGAATGACATTTGCTCTCTGGATCCCCCACATTGTATTGCAGTAGCCACTGGGTCTTTAACTCCTCTTTTGGACTCTAAGTTCCATAATAGCAAAAGGGAATATACTATTCATTTACAGTGGTAACCTTATATAAAACTTGATCCATAATAAGGATTCAACAATGTCTGGAGCTTAGATGGTAAAATGCTAACTTACATTTTCCAGTATTTTCATCTATTATTTTACTTTTACCTTCAAAAACTAAGAGGGTTACGTAATTGACACAATGGGTTCAGTCACTGGCCTATCATCACTGTGACAGGGATAGAATGAGAAACAGGGTTCCTAATTCCCAATCCAAGTTATTTTCAATGGAAAAAGATACCCATGCTTTCAAGATTCATATTTATTCCACAGCAAAAGATAAAGTGTAATGTTATTTCTAATTCATGTGAGATACAAAACCACAAAATAGTGATTTATTAAAGTCCTTGCAAGACTGATAAAAATGCCAAGTATTATGCAGGAAAAATTCACACATTAAAACAAAGGCAGCAACACTTGACTCACCCTACTTTCCATAATTCTTCTGACTGTTTTTAGATCCTTCCCCTCCACCCCAACTCAGGAACCTCATACACTAATAGCTTCTTCATTGCTAACATGTAGTGATCCATGCAGAAAGGGAGCTTTTGATTGCTAGACTGTTATTTCTCCTTTTAAGTACTTGGATATTGCTTTGAGAGCTTAACTTAGGAACTTAGTAAATCATAACTATCAATGTAGCTTTTTTCTTTAAGGTGACTGATAACTAGGTCCCAAATTACAGGTTCCCCTAGGAGTCCTACCACTCAACAAACATGTTAAAATAATGTTAGGTTTAGAGCACTAAACCTTAAATCTGAGATGTCAAATTTCATTTAATCCAGCCATATTATATCTCTATATATAAACAAACTGAGTCTGGAAGAGAAAAGTTAATTGTCTAGGAGTACATGGTAAATAGAATCCAGAGGGATTCCCTGGAGGTCCAGTGGTTAGGACTTGGCGCTTTCACTGCCGTGGCCTGGGTTCAATCCCCGGTGGGGGAACTGGGATCACGCAGGCTGCGTGGCACAGCCCAAAAAAAAGAATTCAGAGCTTCCTGACTCCCAAGCAATGCTAAATTTACTGCACATTAAGAGTGTTTTAATCTTTCAAAGAAGACATTACTACCATCTTCAAATAAGACAGACTCAGAAGATAAAATTATCCATTGATTTTTTTGTTAGTTATATGGCGAAAGTTAGGATTAGAAGTTCATTCTTTTCTATTCTTACCCGTTATTCTGCTACAATATACTTTAATCTTATTGTACACCAGAAAAGTAAGTTCCAAGAATAAAAATTTTAAGTAAAATGTAGTTATATGAATTGTACAGAAACCACCAGATTTTTACATAAGTGGTAGTATATCATCACCTCAGGAAACTCTAAATTCAAGCCAGTGACCTAAGGGTCAAGTGATCCAAAACCCATTAGCCATTACCAATTCCCCAAGCTGGCACGGAGGGCTGAACTCATCGTGTAATGATGATGAATATTTCAAGGGTAAACTTTTTAATAAAAAATGCAATGAAAGGGAATGACCAAATATTCTGGAAAATTTATAAAAGACTTTCATTAGTTTGCATAATTAGAGTCATTTTCAGAGAAAACAAATAACTTTCGAATGTATCACTACTTTCAACGACCCAACTTCAGCTAGTAAAATATGTACTCCAAAAGGTACTCCCTCTGGGAAAAGTGTCATAAATATGCTGTTCTGGAATGTATACGGAACCTAGCAACCACGTCTAAAGTTTCATTTGCCGATGTTTCTCCTTGCTCATCTACCCCACAAGATCTAAGTATCTCTTCTCATCAGTTTTCCCCACTGACGAGGTCATGTGACTGGTACCACCACCATCTGACTACGTGAATCACCCAATTAAAAAAACCCACACACCACAATCTAGCTCTAAGACAAGATTTATTACAATTAATTCTGTGAGAAGTACAGAGGGTACTTTTAGGCCTTAATCTGAGAATTCACTCTTGGACATTGCTTATAAGGTAAAATTTTAACCATCTAGAAGTTACTAGTTACATGGTGAGCATCCCTTCTCTTCAGAGTTTGACAAGCCAAGGGGGATTAATACTTTACTTCTTCCTCTCTGCCACATCAATACTGCCAGGTGATCAAGTCCTAGGCTCTCCAGAATGAATGGAAAGTATATGTATGAAACCCATGGAAAGATTTCTTCCACTGTGGAAAAAGGGCAAAAATCGGTGGTTCTGACGTGCCAAGCCATAAGAAACAGGAAAAGGAATGCGACAGTTAAAAAAAAAAAAAAAAATTCCAGAACGGGAACCTCTGGGAAAAAGAGAGAGGGCTCATTCTTCCACCCAGGCTCCTGGAAAACCGAGAAGCTAAATCAGGTAAGATGCCCCGGTAACCTCGGGGAGGCGGGACCCGGACTGCTAAACCAAGGTTCCAGGCCCCTACGGGTGGGACCTAGTGGCCAAGCGGGTAGTGACAAACTTCGGGTAACCCCAAGGACAGAGCCCAGCTCCGGTCACCGCGATCCCGCACGGGTGGGTGAGGACGAGACGGGTCCAGTCTCCCCGGGGCCGGGCAGAGGCGGCGGGGGTGGGGCCTGCCCGGCTCACCTTTGAAGAAGCGCAGCGCCAGGCCATACAGCTCCTCCAGGCCGAAGCCCCAGCGCTGCTCCAGCCGCCGCGCCTCCTCCGCCGCGCCCCCAGCCGCCGCCTCCCCGGGCTCCGGCTGCTCCCCTGCGGCGCCCGGGCCCCGGCCGGACCCGGGAGGCGAGGGCGGCGGCAGCGGCGGCGGCAGCAGCGGGGCGCCCTCTGCGCCGGGCCGCTCCTCCGGGTCCGGGCTTAGTGTGAGCCCGTCGACGGACACCTCGAGTCGCTCTGCGTTCAGCACCGCCGCCATCTCCGCCTGCTGCGCCTCCTCGGCGGGGACAGGCGGCGGCCACGTATCGACTTCCTGCTGACCTCTGACCTCCGCCTACCGACACCGGAACTTCCGCCGCTGAGTAGGATCTAGGGCTCCCGGGCATGGTGCCCCGCCCCCCACCCCGATCCGTCGGTCGGCCTCGCTCTGCCACCACTCGCCCCGACCCTTAGCCCTGCGGGTCCCGAGCGCCCCGCGCCCACCTTCACCCGGTCCCCCTGCGGCCCTCTTTTCTCCCGGAGGAAGGGTACTACGGCGCAGCGGTCCCCGCCCCGCCGTTCTTTCCGGCGGCTCGCGGTGTCCGGCAGGGGAGGGGTCGGGCGGGGTCAGAGGGACCCCGAGTAAGGTCTGTGCCGGGAGGGTGACTGCTGGTGAGCGCCCTACCCCTCCGGTCAGACCCTCCGCATTTGTAGAGAGTTGTGTGGTTGGGGGAACTCTGGCAATTCTAAGGAAATGCCGAGCAACTGCCTTTTTTTTTTTTTAAGAAGAAACTGAGGCTGCAGAGAAATTCCGTGGCTTCTGAGACTGTCGTGGAAGGGCACATCCTGGTTTTTTCGGGAACTGAAGCTCCTACAATTTGTGGGGCCCTCATTAAGTAAAAAACACAAAAATTACGAGCAGAGAGGTAGGAAAGTGAATATATATTTAGAATGAGAAAGAACTCACAAGTGACATTTTGAAAAGTTAACAAAACTCACAAACATCACACAGATAACCATAAAATTTTTATTAACTGCCTGACACTTCTACAGGGCGTCCAAAAATCCAGAACATAATTATTTTATTTATTTTTTAAAGATTGAAAAAGCTCTTGACAACATTATGTATATTTATCTGTGTTCCTAGACTTTATGGGCACGATTTATGATCATTTTCCCCACACTTTTTGGCTGTATACTTTTGATCAGCTTTTCCTATGGTAATTATTTTGTAATGTTTTCTATAAGGAAAACAGAAAAATCAGCCTTTAGCATGGTGATCCTTTCTCTTTTTTATTATTAATTGCTTATAAATTTTAGCTTCACAACTTATTACTGAATTGCTGTGTATGTTTTTAGGGTTATTGTCAAATTTGGGAAAACGTGTCAAGTTTCTCTCACATATGAGCTATAATATTTCAGGACTGTCTGGCTGCTTCAATGGCAATTTTTTGCCTGGTTTTTACTGGATCTCCAGCGATTTTCAGGACAAGATTTATCTGCTATGTTAAGACAGAATCTCCTCCATTACGATGAATAAAACATGTGACTTCACATAAAGACTCACTACAGTACAACTGCAAGTTTGTGTCCCACAAATACAAGAATTCTAATATATTCCATTCCATTCCATACAAACAAAAATAAGTATGGTGCACTTATAATTGTATATATGACATTACTTGGATTCCTGATGAGTGAGAACCTCCATTTTAGGTTAGGCATTGAGAGATTTGATCCCCTACTTAGAGTCGGAAGGACTTTTTACTTCTGATAGTCGGAAGGATTTTCTATGGGCTAGTTTCTCCTTTTCTTTCAAATCTTGTTTCTCCTCTGCTGCCCATGGCATCACATTCCTGTGCCAGGCATCACAGAGTTCTTTTGCCCCCTAGTCCTGCACCTCTGTGACATGGTGCTGGCTGAGCTGGCATAATGGGCAGTAGGTGTATTCCAGAAAACCATTCCTACACCCACGGTGAGTAATAATTTAACAGTAGCCAGAAATGACTGCAAACCATAAATGCACGCCAGTAAACCCAAATGAAATGTATCCCTAATTCAATCATTGTTCCCTTAGCCAGGTCTCAAAAAACCAGTGGCCATTCCTGCACCACTTAATGCAGAAGAGAAGTGATGGAAGTCTGAATACAATGTGACAGTGGTCTTAAATATCTTACTTTAGAACTTGTACAGAAACATTTGATCTGGTAAATATATTGCCAGGGCCTCTCCAAGGGCCTTGGAAGTGGCCTGTGCAAGTGAGGGGCCCTGAAGCTTAAGCTTCATTGATCTACGGTAAACCCACATCTCGAAACAAACTCTAGTATTCTAAACCCAGTGATTTTCCTTCACTTAGCTTGGATCTTTAGATTTAGCTTTAATTACTTTATTTTTTTTAATGTTTTGTTTTGTTTTATATTTTTGGCTGTGTTGGGTCTTTGTTGCTGCACATGGGCTTTCTCTAGCTGCGGCGAGCGGGGGCTACTCTTTGTTACGGTGCATGGGCTTCTCATTGCGGTGGCTTCTCTTGTTGTGGAGCACGGTCTCTAGAGCGCAGGCTCAGTAGTTGTGGTGCACAGGCTTAGCTGCCCCACGGCATGTGGGATCTTCCTGGACCAGGGCTTGAACCCGTGTCCCCTGCATTGGCAGGAGGATTCTTAACCACTGCGCCACCAGGGAAGCGCTAATTACTTTAAAGATATGCATATCACAAGGCCTAACCTCCAAGAGGTCATAAATACACTACATTTTTGTATTCTATCTTTAGTACTCAATAACTTTTGAGGGTGATAATGAGATGGGTAAATATAACTCTACTTCCTGGAATTACAGATTCTGTTTTCCAAGTTTTCTACAGTAAGCATTTCTTTTGTAATCAGAAAAAAAAATTTTTTTTTTAATTTAGTGTAAATATTAAAACCTACAGAACACACCTAGGAAGATGGACAGGTAAAATATGATACAGTGGTAATTATTGACATTTTATTGTTTTAGAGTTTAACATATTGAATATTCTTGAAAAATCTGCACGTCCTCTAGATCAAGCGCATAAACCTCTTCCTAATATAACCATCAAAGAATGCCCTGTAGGTAGTTGCTCTTAGTGACCTAAAACAGATTAGGAAATATAATTTTCCTTTAACAACTCATGGTAGGAAATGAGTTCCAGACATTCACTATAAGAGGTCAAATTTAATGTGTATGAGAACCACGCAAGGGTATCGTTAAACTGCAGATTCTGACTCAGGAGGGAGGCCTGAGAGTCTGCATTTCTAATAAGCTTTCTGGGCTGATACTGCTGTCCACAGACCACATTTTGAACAGCAAGAGTCTAGGATACTTTTTCCACAGCTTTATGGAGGTATGACTGACGTCAAATAAACTGCAAGTACTCGAAGTTTACAATTTGATGAGTTTTAACATACACGTATACCTGTCAGACCCATCACCGCAATCAAGATGACATGTCCTTCACCCTTTCTGTAATGCCTCCCTCCCCCAAGCCATCTCAATAGGTATTTGTTTGAATGTGTTTGTCACAGTAGAATTTGATTTCTATAAACAGTTCAGAGATGCTACCTCTATTTCCCCACTCCTGTCTTTTATATGTGAGGAGACACAGAGTCAGCAAAAAGGTATATTTTCTGAAACCTTTCAAATATCTTCCCCAAGTCTGTTCCTATACAAAAGAGAGTGCTTTTCAATCAACCAACTTTGTTGTGTGAATTTCAGTTAAGCTCCATCCCTTTCAGTCATTTGCCAGATGAAGTATTACCATTGCTGAAATGCTTCTGAAGTTTCTTCCCTAAAATCAACCTTTCCCTTTGTTCCCTCCACATATTTTCATCTTCTCTGAAATACGGTTAGATCACCAGACAGAGACTGGGTTGAATTGTACACTCCCTGCTTTATCTCGTGAATTCATAATCGGTCCTTGGTAAAATTTTGCAGTTAGTCTAATTTAGTAATGATAATTACTGCACTTTAGTAATGATAATTATTTTGTGCTCCTTGACTGGAAGCACCTGGAGAGCAAAGGCTATGTCCCTGGACTCCCATAGTCCCTAACACAGGACAGGAAAAATGGTAGGCACTCCAAATGTCTTACTGAGTGAATGAATGAAGGTATAATTACATCTATTACATGCAATATCAGTTCAGCTCAATGTACATTTAGGGAGTGCCCCCTATACTAGACATTGTAGGAAATACACAGATGAGAGGCTGTGGACCACAAAGGAATCAATGGTCCAGTAGGTGAGATCACGAGAGAAGCATTTATATTACAGGCGGGCTGCCAGTACTGGAATGCACTCACCAACTCAGTGACCTTGAGCAGGTTACTTAACTTCTGCTTCCTCCTTTGTAAAATGGGGATAATAATAGTAACCACCTCTCAGGCTGTTGGGAAGACTGGATGCACGAATACACGTAAAGCACTTAGAAAAGGATCTGCCAGGCACATAGTGAGTGTTTAGTACCTTTTGGCCACTGTTATGTACAATGTTCCATTAAAATGTAGATAAAAGGGAATTCCCTGGTGGTCCCGTGGTTACAACTCCACGCTTTCACTACCAAGGGCTCAGGTTCAAACCCTGGTCGGGGAAGTAAGCCACGCAGCCAAAAAGTTGTAGAAGAAAGATTGCACACTGGAGGCCCACTGGATGAACCCTGCCCACTGTCTTTTACTTGGCTTGCAAGAGTTGGCCCCTGTAGTGCTTTAAATCTGAATGGGTTGCCAGCATTTCAAAATCTGGAATATTTTTTTAACAGAATTATTACTTTATTTTATTTGTTTATTTTTTGGCCTTGCTGCGCGGCTTGTGGGATCTTAGTTCCCTGACCAGGGATGGAACCCAGGCCCATGGCAGTGAAAGCGCCGAGTCCTAACCACTGGACCGCCAGGGAGTTCCCCCCAAATCTGGAATTTTAATGTAAAAGTCCAGATTTCTGAGTTACCTTTAAAAATTAAGAAATTTGGTGACACTGGGCCTGGCATTGATGCTAGACATCCATGAGCTGGAATTATGTAGAGGCTGCCTTCTTAAGAAGGGGCACGTGCTCTCGAGTTTGCGAGAATCCCCCCAGCCCATTGTGACAGACACTGTCCTTGATGTTTATCATGGGCCTGTAGCTGGTGCTAGTGATCATTTTACACCAACTCTATTTATATTGTTACCTGCCTGGCCACTGTAGGCATTTGTGTTTGGAACTCCCTAATGCAGAAGAAAGAGAATGGCATATTGCCAGGAGGGTTTAGAGATGGCTTCAGAGAGGAGATAAGTATGATCATTGTGCATGTTTACATTTGAAGAAAGTAGAATTCTAGGCAGAGGGAATACCATTTGCTAATTTCCTGAGGGTTAAGAGAGACCAGCATGTTTGGTTAGCCTTGGAGGAGTGATAGGAGATGAGCCTGAAGAGGTAGGAGGGGTCAGATGTGCAGAGCCTAGAAGGGTAGGCCAGAGATGGTCCTGAAGGTGATGGGGAGCCACTGAAGGATTTTATGCAAGGGAGTTTCACAAATAACTTGGGCGGCGGTGGAAGGAGAATCTGGAGGGGAGGCTGGCAGTAGGGAGCTCAGAAAGAAGCAGTTGTTAGCCCAGGAGAAGACCATGTGATCCTGAAGAGGAGCAGCATAGGGAGATGACAAGGAAGAGATGGATTCCAAAGAGATGTGCAACAGAGCCGGCCAGAGTAGGTAAGGGCAAGGGACTGAACCTGTCACTTTTTAGGTGTTGTGACCTTAGGACCATTTTCTGGACCTCCATCTCTTTATCTATAAAAGGTAGAAGTTGTTTCTGCCTTGGTTCCATCACAAGATGTTGAAAGGCCTAAATTAACTTATATTTGTGAAAGTGCTTTAGAAACTGTAAAATTCCTGAACAGATAAGATATGATTAGTATAGCTGCTGTTATCATTCCTCTCAGGCCTTCACACCCAAAACACTCTTAAGGGCCACTTTCCATTATGAAATGATATATATTTCTTCAGGTTCAAAAGTAAAAGTGAGTCTAATAAAAGAAGTCAGACAGGGATGACTAGTGTACAGAGTAAATCTATCAACTGTGGCAGTGTGTATACGTTTATGCGCCAGACACCTAACATTCATGTAACAGCTGCAAAGATATTTAATGGACATCAGATTAATAAAAGAGCATTTTTCCTTTATTATAGTCAAAAAAAAAGAAGTCAAAGACAGACATTTGTATCTAAAAAAAACGCTTCCATAATCCCATTACTGAGATCTAATCAACATTAGCAATGAAAGACAATTTTCATTTGTATTGCAAATAATCATATTCATATAATAATAATGATGATGATGATTATAAAGTAATATCCTTCACTTACAGTAAGAAGAAGTTAAATGTTTAGGAATGGAGGCCCCTGATTCCAAGGATCTATTCAAAAGATGCTCCGAGACTAAGGCTTCTGCTTCAGGGGCTTTTCAGCCCCACCTGCTGGCTGGAGGCGGTAGCGCTGCCCCAGCCGGGCTCACTCTCCACGCGGGGTGCTCCTGGGACTGCCAGGCTCGCCGCCACACCCGCGGCCCTGTAGCCATCTCCTGGGTCGGGGGAGAGGGATGCGGGCAGCGAGACGAGCAGCTGCTGGGGCCCCGCCTGGGAACTGGAGAGCCAGGATGAAGCCTGGGGCTTTGGGCAGGTTTGCCCAGATGATGAAAGTTTTCGAAATGAATATAAAAACCAAATTTTGATCAGCCATGCTAGAGGAAAGACTGAATTATCTTTCCATTCTCTCAGTAGAAAACTAAGTTATGAAATTGGTATCATATGGCGAACAAGAAGTATGCAGCCAAAAAAATGTAGGAAGAAAAATAAGCATAGTGATGTATCGGAGAATCAAATAACAGTAATAGCTGTTGTTACAACTGTGTCATTTCAATTTTGTCTCACTAATCAGCTCTTTTAGCATTTGTGATTCATTGTGGTTTCATTTCTCATTCTAATTAAGCATTCATTTTTGTACCTAATTTTTTTATCCTTTTTCTTTAAGAGCTCCCCTTCCCCCCATAACTGAACAAGCTTCAGGCCTGGACGTGCCCTTGCTTGGGTGTACTGGAGGACTGCTCTCCAAAGAGCATAGAACTAAAGCCGGGAGACCAGACTTCCGGGTTGGCTTGGTCACTTGTGGTCCTGTATCTCGGATCCAGCCTGAGCCTCCTTCCAGCTCCAGCACACACTCGTGCAGCGCAACCTTCCTTTACCTGCACGTGCGCTTCAGCTCCCTGGTGGCCAAGCCAAAGACTGCCTGAGGTTTCCTGAGGGACACTGGCTGTGGCTCGGGACTGCTGTCTTCCATTTCCTTGCACAGTGCCTGGAAGCCTTGGGTTGCTCTCCAAAAAAGTGGGAACACACCAAAAAACTGGCAAGTGCAAACAAATAGGAAGAATGGAAACTGGGCCCCCAAGGGCTGACAAGATAACTGGGGCAGGGGGACACGGTTGCTTAGTGCGGTTTGGGAAGACTTCCTGGAGAAGGGATAATTTTGAGCCTTGATTAAAATCAACAAGCAACAAGAGCAAGAAGTACAGCTAAATGGATGTGGGAGAGGGAGGCTGAGCCTGGGAAAGAAGTATGTCAAGGAAGCAGTGATTATTCTCCTTACATATCCCAATGACTCTCATGTGGAGGAGGGGTACTTCTCCCACATACAGGGACTGGTCTTTATTCTCAGTTGTGCTCACAGGCCTGGCCCAGTCCCTGGCACGAGGGAAACAACCAATTCATGTTTGTTGAATGACTGAAAGAGCATGCAAAAATAAAAAACATTATAAAGAAATTAAAAAAAAAAAAGAGCATGCAGATTTCATAGCAATGCAAGGAAGTTATAGGAACAAATTTTAGCTCAGTAAGAGGAAAAACTTTCTAAAAATTAGAACTTATGATTGAAGGACACCAATAATAGCTACTGAACATGTTGTACGTGTCACGGACTAGGCTAAACTCTTTATGTACATTTCTCATTTAAGCCTTACAGTAGCTGCTTGAAATAAGCATCATCGTCCACATTTAAAAATGAGGAAACTGGGCTTCCCTGGTGGTGCAGTGGTTGAGAATCTGCCTGCCAATGCAGGGGGCACGGGTTCAAGCCCTGGTCTGGGAAGATCCCACATGCCGCGGAGCAAACTGGGCCCGTGAGCCACAGTTACTGAGCCTGCGCGTCTGGAGCCTGTGCTCCACAACAAGAGAGGCCGCGATAGTGAGAGGCCCGCGCACCGCGATGAAGAGTGGCCCCCGCTTGCCACAACTGGAGAAAGCCCTTGCACAGAAACGAAGACCCAACACAGCCAAAAATAAAAATAAATAAATAAATAAAGAAGCTTTCATTAAAAAAAAAAAAAAAAAAAAATGAGGAAACTGAGTTACAGAGGTTAAGCTACGTGCACAGAGTCACAAACCCTCGTTCAGAGCCAGTGGAGGAGCCTTGACTTGCAGACAGGTCTGTCTGACCCCAAAGCCACAGCTGACCGCACCCTGAAGGTTTGCCAGTGCTTCAAGCATCTTGCTGACCCGTGAGGCCCTTGCATTTCATATGCAGAATATGCACAGCCTTTCCCCTGAGGAGGCCCTGCCTGGTAAGATCTGCCAACAGGTACAGGAAAAGGTGCTCAACATCACTAATTATCAGGGTTTTGCAAATCAAAACCACAGGGAGATACCACCTCACATCTGTCAGAGTGGCTATTACCAAAAAGGCAAGAAATAACAAATGTTGGGAGTTCCCTGGCGGTCTAGTGGTTAGGATTCGATGCTTTCACTGCAATGACCCGGGGTTCAATCCCTGGTGGGGGAACTGGGATCACACAGGCCGTGAGGCACAGTCCAAAAAAAAAAAAAAAAGAAGAAGAAATAACACGTTGGTGAGGATGTGGAGAAAAGAGAACACTTTTGCACTATTGGTGGAAATGTAAATTGGTGCAGCCACTACAGAAAACAGTATGGAGGTTCCTCGAAAAACTAAAAATAGAACTATCATATGATCCAGCAATTCCACTCCTGGGTGTATATCCGAAGAAAGTGAAAACATTAATTCGGAAAAATACATGCACCCCAATGTTCATAACAGTATTATTTACAATAGCCAAGATATGGATGCAACCTAAATGTCCATCAACAGATGAATGGATAGAGAAGATGCACACACACACACACTCACACACTAGAATACTACTCAGCCAAAAAAAAAGAATGAAATTTTGCCATTTTGCAACAAAATGGATGGATCTAGAGGATATAATGCTTAGTGAAATAAGAGAAAACTGCTGTATGTTATCACTTATATATGGAATCTAAAAAAAAAAAAAAGCGAATGAATATAACACATCAGAAACAGACTCTCAGATGTAGAGAACAAACTAGTGGTTACCAGTGGGGAGAGGAAAGGGGGAAGGGGCAAGATAAGTGTAGGGGATTAAGAGATACAAACTACTATGTATAAAAGAAATAAGCTGCAAGGATATACTGTACAGCACAGGGAATATAGCTGTATTTTATAATGACTTTAAATGGAGTATAATCTATAAAAATTTCGAATCACTGTGTTGTACACTTGAAACTAAAATAATATTGTAAATCACCTATACCTCTATAAAAATAAATTTAAAAATTTGGAAAAGAAGCAGCAAAGATACTGCTACCTCCCTCCAGGACGTGCCATAAAACTATTTAAGATAAAGTCGAGATTGCTTTTTTTTTTTTTTTTAACTTTAGAAGTACATGTTTGTTATAGAAAATTCTGTCAACATATAATAATATAAAGAATAATCAGGCAGAATTCTGCCACCCAGAGAACCACTATTACACAAGTTCTATTAACCGTATTAGCATTATCTCCTAATGGCAGGCTCTCCTGACCCAGCCCAGCAGAGGCTGCTATTTGAGAGACAAAATCTCCTTTGCAGTCCCCTTGTTTTGCCTGGGGCAGGCCAGGTGAGACAAGATTTGAACGTGGCCTCCCATCCAGGTACTAATGAGGTCCGACCCTGCTTACCTTCCAATTTCAGAAGAGATGAGGTATGCTCAGGGTGGTATGGCTGTAGGCTGAGCCTGGCCTCTTGATAAGAGACACAGAGCCCCTCAAAAGGATACCAAGACATAGGCACAGGGATGTTTATTACAACAGCATTTATAATAGAAAAAAAATTAGTAGTAACCAAAGTGCCCAGCAGTAAGAGGCAAGCAACATACGTAATGGTGCATCCATTCGATGGAGTTTTAGTAGCTACTTTAAAAAAATGCCCCAAAATGGAAAGATCTCAAAAATATGTTACTATGTTACAGAGCCACATTTATAGTATGGTTCTTTTAGGTTAAAATATTTATATAGCTAAAGAAATCAATATATATGAGATATATGAGGGAGGTTTTAACCTTTCATTTTCTACCTTTCTGTACTGTTTGAATGTTCTAATCTTATATGGGCATTATTTTAAAATATCACAGTGAATTCCCTGGCAGTCCAGTGGTTAGGACTCCACGCTTCCACTGCAGGGGGCACGGGTTCTATTCCTGGTCCGGGTACTAAGATCCCACAAAACCCGCAGCTAAAAAAAAAAAAAATGTCACTGAGGATTATCTGGGAAGGAAGGGTTACGGCTAATTTTTAAAATCTTTTCATTGTGTATTCTTATATTAAAAAAACACATGAATCTTCTACTCCTGTATTACAAATACTCTTTTTTTTTTTTGGCCACGCTGCCCGGCTTGTAGGATCTTAGTTCCCCAACCAGGGATCGAACCTGGGCCCCCAGCAGCGTAGTCCTAAGCACTGGACCGCCAGGGAATTCCCTATTTTTGTATTTTTAAAATTAACCTTTTGTATATATATGTATCACTGAATCACTTTGCTGTACAGCAGAAATTAACACAACATTGTAAGTCAACTATGCTTCAATAAAATAAATTTTTAAAAAATTAGCTTTTTTTCAAAGCCTAATTTAGGAATTTTTGAGGGGGCACCCGTTATGGCTACCAGGACTGCCAACCATCCTCATGCCTGGCACATAGTAGATACTGAATAAATTATTCAGTGGATGAATAAATTTGGTGAATCTGTTGGAGACAATTCACTGTACTCATAGAGCTCAGCCCCTGAAGTTCTCCCACAATCTCTGAAGAGCAGTTTATCTTAAATGTAACCTCTGCAGCCTTCCTCTTCTACCCAAAAACTCAAACATTTTCACACATTCAACCAGGAAATATTTATTGCTCACTTACTATATGCACAAGGCAGAGCAAGGGGCTGGTGTTAACTTCCCCAAATTATTTTCATAGCTAAATAGTTATTAAGTCAACAAATATTTATTCATCACCTATCATGTATTCCAGGTGGAGGGGCAAACAGATGTGATCCCTGCTCTAAGGGACCTAGAGGTCCGAGGGCCATGGATCTCAACCTTATCAGACCCCGAGCCTCTTCATAAAACAGATCACTTTTAGTATCCCCCTTGCTATCTAAAAGAAATCCATAGATAAAACATCAAAGCTACACAGTCATTTTTTATGTCCTAAATATAATATAAAGGAGAAATGCAGGAAAAGCAATTAATAACAAAACTGTGGCTGTTTGAGCATGCCTTCTAGGGCAATAATGAAGTGGTCAGATGCTTGCATGCATACATGGAACCACCTTGAAAACATCTGCTATAAATGCAGATGGATAATGCTGTTGCTGTTGGTAATGTGCTTTTTGAAATGGTGAACAACTCTTGAGAAAAAAAAATTAGCTCATACATAGATACTCCCCTGGAAATTTTAGTGCAAAAACTCACTGTGTTTCTTTGTAAAATTCAGGTTCTGTGCTTGGATAATTACAGACTGGCTTTTTGTCTCCGTGACCATCCAGCGGGATGTGGGAGTTGGGTAACCTGACCGTGAGTGGCAGGACATCGAGTGTACCCGCCCTGCCCACGGATCGCCAGGTTCATCGCCCCCATGGGTGAGAAAAGCAGAAACGCTCGAGGGGAGATACTAAGAATACCAGGTCCAGAGGCTGCCACGGGAGGCTTCAGAGGCAGAAACTGAAGAGTCAGAACCAGCCCAATCACACTGCATATCTTCAAACAACAGGAAGTCCCGACACCCAGGAAAAATGTGGTGTGCAAGCCCCAGAGCAGGGACTAGGGTGTCGGCTTTCCAGGTGCCAGACAGCAGGATTCCGGCTGAGGCAGATATAAAGGTGATAATCAAATAAAACCCCCATTATAAAGGGCCTTAAAATAAGTACCAAGAGTGTGCCAGCTATACCCTCCCCCATGGCACAGGGCTGTGTGCAAGGCTGTATCTATTTATTTTTTAAAAAGCAAACTTTTGGGGGATTCCCTGGAGGTCCAGTGGTTAGGACTCCGTGTTTTCACTGCCATGCCCAGGTTCAATCCCTGGTCGGGATGCTGGGATCCAGCAGGCCACATGGCATGGCCAAAGGTAAAAAAAGAAAAGGAAAAAGCAAACTTTTAAAAAGCTGCCTGGAAAGCAGGGCTATGGCAGCTCTTGTGTAAGGGTGTGTAACAGGGCGAGAGGCCCAGAGAACATTTCAATAGTCAAAAGGTAGTGGGACCAGGCAATATTTTCTTCTTCTTACTTTTTACTCCTTCTGAATTTTATGTACTAATCCTTACTAACATTAATTATAATTTATAAACTTCAATATATGGTATATCTTTTAAATATAAAAGATAAATATATCATATGGTTATAATCATTAATATAATTATATAAATACCAATAATAATTCATTCTTAATAAAGGAATATTCTTTATTCCTATTGACTTCTTTCTAATATATTTACTTTTAAATTAATCAAAAATAACACAGATTTGTGGTGAAAAATATTCACACAGCACTGCAGGGTATAAAGTGAAAAGTTAAATTCCCCTGCCCCACTCCTAAACTCCCCAGTCCCACCTCCTAGAGGTCAGAGTTTCTCAAGTATCCTTCCCTGAAATTTTTTCTATGCATATGCAAATATATACATGTAAATACAGTACAGAGCCTCTTTAAAAACATACACATGTGCTTAAAGTAGCAACTCGTTTGGCAATTTGCTTTTTTCATTTCACAATATCTTGGGGACCTCTTTCCAGATAGTATATTTAGAGCTACAAATTCTTTCTGCTTGGGTCTAGATCTCCTTTGAACCAACATACCCCAGTTTATTTAAGCAGGGTGGAGGGCACAGCAAACCAGACAATAGGCACTCACCCATGCAGTCTCTCAGGCTCACCTGGGGAAGGGCAGAGGGGCCGCATTCCAGAAGGCGGCTGTGCTGTGTCATTATCCCCTCTCCCACTGCAGGCCGGGGAAGGGTTTGAGTCCTGGAATAGCAAGGGACCTAAGAGTCCAGTGCCCACACTATATGGATGAGAAACCTGAGGGCTTGTGTTGACCCAGGTCACCGCCAGCTGGTGGAAGATCCCATACTTGACCCAAAGTCTCCCAGCCCAGCTGACACACCAGCCCACCCTATGGGATCAGTCCCTCCCTGCCTCACACTCCACCATCCAACCTCCTGGTCTGGGAGCACCTTTGAAAACTGCTGAGAGGGGCCTCCTCTTGTGCCTCACGGAGAACTGGGGGTCAGGGCAGCAAGCGGCCTTTGATGTAGCTTCTTTGGGGAGTGAATCCATCTGTCTGATGGATTTTTAAAATAACAGATTTCTTGGAGTATTTCCCCCCAAAATTTAGTAAGTGTGTACAACCTATGATCTCATTATCTAAAAATAAGCAGAGTTAATTTTCGAGAATGCCCCTCCAGAAGCTTTTCTGCGAATATATGTTTGTGTATTTTTTTATTTTTAGAAAATGGTATATTTTCCATTTTGTTTGTCATGTAGCTTGCTTTTCACCCTCTGTGGAGGGGGGCAATATTTCATTTTCTCATGACAATGAATGTTACTTCGCATCACAGTTTTCAATGGTTGCATCACATTATATCTTATGAATGTACCATAATTTATCCAGCCAATCGTCTGCTGGTGCTGGTTTGTAATCAAATCAACTGTAGAAGAGTCAAGTTACCAACCAGCCTGTATTTCCTTCTGTGTCCAGCACTCGCTGAGGGGAGGGCAGAAGTGTGGGTCTCAGCTCCTGTCCTCCGGAAACCAAACATCTGCAAACACAGATCAGAAATGACAGGAGGGACTTGCCTGGTGGTCCAGTGGTTAAGACTCTGTGCTCCCAATGCAGGGGGTGCAGGTTTGATCCCTGGTCGTGGAACTAAGATCCCACATGCGGCTCGGCCAAAAAAAAAAAAAAAGACAGGAGACCGTGTATCGCTATGCTGGGAGGTTATAAATGTGCTGGAGTTGAGAGAAGGGAGGGATGGAGGCTTGTCATGGTGAGGAGGTTAGACTGTGGTGTCTGGCAGACCTGGGCTTGGGTCCAGGCTGGGCCACTAAGCAGCTTGGGTAAGGAGGTCTTGAGCAAGTTATTTGGTCCTGTGCCCAAAGCCACAGTTTCTTTTTTTTTTTTTTAATTAATTAATTAATTTTTGGCTGCATTGGGTCTTCGTTGCTGTGCACAGGCTTTCTCCAGTTGTGGCGAGCAGGGGCTACTCTTTGCTGTGGTGCACTGGCTTCTCATTGCAGTGGCTTCTTTTGTGTGAAGCATGGTCTCTAAGCGCACAGGCTCAGTAGTTGTGGCTCACAGGCTCTAGAGCGCAGGCTCAGTAGTTGTGGTGCACAGGCTTAGTTGCTCCGCAGCATGTGGGATCTTCCTGGACCAGGGCTTGAACCCGTGTCCCCTGAATTGGCAGGTGGATTCTTAACCACTGGGCCACCAGGGAAGTCCAAGCCACAGTTTCTTCATCTATAAAATAACTGGTGACAACCATACAATGGGATATTCTCCAGCCGTGAGAAAGGAATGAAGTGCTGATAATGCCACAGCATTAGATGAACTTTAAAATATTACACTTAAGTGAAAGAAGCCAGACGTGAAAGATCACACACGGGATGATTCTGTTTTTATAAAATATCCAGAAAAAGCAAATGCATAGAGAAAGAAAGTAGATTGGTGGTTACCAGAGGCTGGGAGAGGCGAGAAGGAGTAGTGACTCCTTAGTGGACATGGCGTCTTCCCTGAGGGTGATGAAATCCTTTGGAACTAGAAGCGATAGTTGCACAACACTGTATACGTACTAAATGCCACTGTATTGTACACTTGGAAATGATTAATTTTGTGTTCTGTGAATTTCACTCCTTAAATAAAATAAATGGTCACAGTGATTGTACTTACCACATAGGGCGGCTATGAGAATGAAGTGAGATAAACTGTAGAAAGCATTAAGACTTCCCTGGCAGTCCAGTGGTTAAGACTCTGCGTGCTGGGGACCTCCCTGGTGGCGCAGCGGTTAAGAATCCGCCTGCCAATGCAGGGGACACGGGTTCGAGCCCTGGTCCGGGAAGATCCCACATGCCGCAGAGTCACTAAGCCTGTGCGCCACACTACTGAGCCTATGCTCTAGAGACCGCGAGCCACAACTACTGAAGCCCGCGTGCCTAGAGCCCGTGCTCCGCAACAAGAGAAGCCACAGCAATGAGAAGCCCTCGCACTGCAACAAAGAGTAGCCCCTGCTCGTCTCAACTAGAGAAAGCCATGTACGGCAACGAAGACCCAATGCAGCCAAAATAAATAAATAAATAAATAAATAAATAAATAAATAAATAAAAAGAAGAAAGCATTGAATGCAGAACTCAGCATAGAAAAGAACTCACTATCAGCTATGGTTACAAAGTCCTTCCTCTGAGCAAAGCCTTCCAGGGCTTGGGCCCCCAAGAAAAGCCAAAGTCATTACTCTGTGTCTACTAACTAATCTGGGCCCATCACCTCCCTGGCCTGTTTTCCTACTGCTTCCCCTGCTTCACACACTGGACTTGGGGTTCCTGCCACCCACCAGGCACACTGCCGCCCTAGGACCTTTTGCATCAGCTTTTCCCTCCACAGCCATCACCTTCAGCGTTTGTTCCAGGCCTCTCTGACCGTCCTATTGAAGAGTGTCATCTCCACCCTATCCTCCTTCCCTACTCCTTATAACACTTCTACCAAACTATGTAGTTAACATCATACCAAATTCCTATATAATGAATCACTTATTTTGCTTATCGTCTGTCGCCTCTCAATCAGAGCCCCATGGGGGCCAGGAATTTTGCTGTTTGGTTCGCTGCTGTGTTCCCAGTGCCTGGGACGGTGCTGAACTGATGGTAGGTACCCCCGGAACACCTCTGGATGAGTCAGGTCGGGAGGCCAGAATGTCTCCCATGAGATTTGTGCTGGGAGTGGGGACAGGGTCAGAGAGTGTCTGGGGCTCACGAGGAGCCTCGTGGGTTCAGAAATCCTAAACTTCTGAGGCGAGTGTGCCGGGAAAGGGCAGGAGGGAGGGCACGCTGACCAGATGGCAGGCTCCAGAAGAGCCAGGGAACATCTGTTTTGTCCCCAAATTGGTTGTCTGAGGACCGGGTTGTCATCTCAAGACTCGGTCCCTTTGGGGTTTGTGCGAGGGAACACCTTGATTCCCAGATGCTCCCAGATGGGTGAAAGAGGGCAGGGAAGCTGAGGAAGAAGGCTCTGGCTTTCCCATCGTCTAGAGGGGAGTGCTGGGTGCCGCAGAGTGGTGGTGGGAACTGCATGGGGTTTGGAGGTGTGGGCAGACCCCTCCCCACCACATACAAGCTGTGGGTCCTTGGGCTGGTCATCTACATTCTCAGAGCCTCAGTTTCCCCACCTGTAAAATGGGAGAAAAGGCACATGAAGAGTGGATTATTGGGGAAACGACTAAGGTTATATGCACAGAGCAGTTAGAAAAGTGCCTGGCCCAGCATGGATACTCCTTCCTCCCCCTTTCAGTGAGGCTGAAGAGGGCTTAACTGGATTGTACTGAGTCTCCGTTGGTTTCTAAGTAGATGTGTAAGAGAGCTAAGTCTCATAAGAGGGTTTAACACGGGTCTACGTGAAGTGCACTATTGGTCAGAGGCCATGAAAAGATTTTGCAGTAAAAGCCCAGTATGTTGCGTCCCAAGGGTTTTTATTAGCAGTCTGATAAAACCATGGCTGTATCTCCCAACAGAGGGGTGGGGGTGAGGGTTGCTGCCTCGTGTCTGCCAAGCCTTGTCGTAGGGCATGATGCACAACTAGGGCGGGACTCAGGGCCTGCTACAAAGCTTCAGACAGTGGGGTGGGATCAGCAAGGGGCACACGGTGATCCTAGCACCATGAGGGGCCAGGTGCCAAAGAACTTGGTACAAGTGAAAAGCCCACTGGGCATCTGGCCACCTCTGTCTGTCCCCTCTGTCCCTGCAACTCCAAACCCAGCACTAGCTCTTTGTCCATTTCCCTTAGGTGTCTGGGGTGATGGCCTGAGTCCGGAGGCCCCTGAACAGTGCACAGCCGTGGGCAGACCCCTGAGGTCCTCTCCTCTCTGAACGGCCTCTATGTTAAAGAAAAAAATTATTCATGACACTTGTTAAACATGGTAATGCCGACTTTATTCAAGACCATCTTGATAGAAATAGGGACCACTATGATCGAATTTTGCAGGGGAGGGAGAGAGATTGGTCTCAACTCCAAATACGGCATGGGCAGGGGGGAAATTACAGCCAAGGAGCAGGGTAGGAGTCAGTGGATGGAAAATTACTAAGAAGTAATTACTAATATTACATCAGGGGAAAGGGGGATTCTGGCTAAACTAAGCTAACAAGATTCTTGCCAAGACAGGCCAGGGTGACCGGACATCACCTGGGGATGGTGAAGGATGAAGAACCTGATCAGACATTTGAAGGGGGGGTGGGTTCCTGCTAAACTGACTTAGCAGGGTTCTTCCTAAAACTGGATTCTACGAGGAGGTGCACAGACGAGCCTAGGAGAAGCTTCAGGAGTCTGACTAAAGTTTGGTCAAACAAGGAATCCTTGTCACCCTCAGGCACTACAGTTTCCCTCTCCACACACAGGGTCCTGGGCCAGGTCCAGAGCCCCCTCATTGGACTTGGTGAGAACCTGAAACCCCCCAAGTCTCTGCTGGGCAAGGATGATGCCTATGGACTTGGAGTTCCCGGGGCAGAGAGTGGGAGAGGAGCTGGCATCAGGCGGAAACCCCTCCTACCTGTGATGATTTGAGAGTCTGTGGGTCATGCTTGCTCCCCTTCTCCTGGCTGCTGGCTTTCGGACCCTATCTCACTGTTCACCAAGGTTTCCACCAAAGAGGGTCAGGAGAAATGGCAGGAGATTGAAAACTCAAATCGTCTAATGCGATGATCTACTTGCAACTCTGGTTTTAAAATTAAATTAATTAATTATTAAAAAAATTTTTAATTGAAGCACGGTTGCTGTACAATATTGTAGGTTACAGGATTACAATATAGTGATTCACAATTTTTAAAGGTTATGCTCCATTTATAGTTATCATAAAATATTGGCTATATTCCCCATATTGTACAATATATCCCTGTAGCTTATTTTATACCTAATAGTTTGTACCCCTTACTCCCCTACCCCTATATTGCCTCTCTCCACTTGCAACTCTGTTTTTAAAAAGAGAATTTTTTAATTTTTATTTTATACTGAAGTATAGCTGATTTACAATGTTGTGTTAGTTTCAGGTGTACAGCAAAGTGATTCAGTTATACATATACATATGTTTATTCTTTTTCAGATTGTTTTCCCATATAGGTCATTACAGAGTACTGAGTAGAGTTCCCTGTGCTGCATAATAGGTCCTTGTTGATTATCTATTTTATATATAGTAGTGTGGGTATGTCAATCCCAACCTCCTAATTTATCCCTCCCCCCGCACCTTTAGTAACCGTAATTTTGTTTTCTAAGTTTGTGTCTTAGAAAAGAATTTTGAGGAAGAGAATAAAACCTGACCAAAAAGAGTACTAGAGAAATCTTATATTTGAGAAGTGGTTGGAAATGGGTTCTGCACATAGAGGGGGCTCCAAAAGACTCAGATAGGGCTTCCCTGGTGGCGCAGTGGTTGAGAATCTGCCTGCCAGTGCAGGGGACACGAGTTCGAGCCCTGGTCTGGGAAGATCCCACATGCCGCGGAGCAACTAGGCCTGTGAGCCACAACTACTGAGCCAGCGCGTCTGGAGCCTGTGCTCCGCAACAAGAGGCCGCGATAGTGAGAGGCCGGCGCACCGCGATGAAGAGTGGCCCCCACTTGCCGCAACTAGAGAAAGCCCTAGCACAGAAACGAAGACCCAACACAGCCAAAAATAAATAAATAAATAAAATTTTAAAAAAAATTCCTAAAATTCATTAAAAAAAAAAAAAAAAGACTCAGGTACATGGTTGAATTTCTCAGTCCCTCAGAGACTCCTCACTGGTGGGAAGGTGGGTTATGATTAGCGAACCACAGAATTCTAGAAATCCTTTATTCTAGTGCTCAAACTTGGCTGCACATTGGAATCACCTGGGAGCTTTAATAACTCTGATGCCAGTGTCCCACCACAGAGGCTCAGATTTATTCCATGTGAGGTGCAGTCTGGAGTCAGGATTTTAAAGATTTCCCCAGGAGACGACAGTGTGCAGCCAGCTTGGGGGTCACATCTCTCCTCAGTTTCCTCCTTTTACACATCAGGAAACTGAGGCCCAGAGAGGGGAGAGCTTACTCAAGGCTTTACCTTTCTGGGCTTTGCCCTTGGGCCCAGTCTCCTCAGCATGTTACCCAAAGCCCCCCTCCTCAGGGAAATGACAGATTTTGCCCCTGATAAGGGCCCTGCTCCCCGCTGCCCTCACGCCCTAGGTGTGGCTGATTGGCATGCTAATTCTCCCCCGGCATCACCCTCTGGGTGGCTTCACAAGTCCCTGTCAGCTGACCACTTCCTCCAGCCCCTCCTCTGAGGCTTCAAAAACTGTGGAGAAACTTAATATGGCCCCAAGGTCCTTTCATCCCATCAGTGCCTTTCATCTGAGCCTTTTAAAAGTGAAAAGTTTCAACTATCAAAGAACCCCTGGGAAGAAGGTAGGAGGCAGGTACCACTTTCCCCATTTCACTGCTGGCAAAACTGAGGCTCTGGGAGAAGCTGTCAGTTGCCCCCCTGAGCCCTCCAGTTCCTCTCGAGATAAATCAGTTGACAGAAACCTGCAGGGGCTGAAAGAAACCCCACTGAGTCTTCCAGAAAGAGACAGCCGACCAGACAGTTGCTTCTGCATGGACAGCCTCCCCTGTCCTCTTGTGTCTCAGCACCTTGGGTGGGTGCTATACTCCTTACCTTTGTACCCTCAGGAGCTCAAGGCCCCGGACTCATACAACCCCAGACACGTCTGAGCTGGCCCTAGAGCTCGGCAGACACCGGGGGCCCTGCCCACCGGGAGCTCGCAGGCCAGATGGGAGCCGAGATGAGCACACCTGAGAAAACACTGACTTTGCAAAGCAGTGGTGAGACGTGATAGACCCGGCAGTGAGGGGCCACGGAGGGCGGGAGGGCGCACGGGCAGAGCCAAAGTGAGTGCACGGTGTCCCTCCACCTCACTTAACCCGCAGCACTGCCAGGAATGTCGTAAGGATCAGCCAGATGCTCCACGGGCAGTGTTGTGCAGTGTTCATTGCCGCATCAGCTGAGACTTGCACCTGGCCTGGCCTAGCCAGCTTAAAAAGCCCTTTCGGGGGTAAGCACCTCTGCTCTCCACAGACACACCTTGCAGAGGAGAAAACCAAAGCCTGGAGACGTTAAAGCCCTCGCCCAAGGTCCAACAACTAATCGAGGACTCAAGTGAAGACAATTCAAGAATCTGCACCCTTCTGGGGCTGGAGACTTGACCCCGAGTGGGCGGGAACCCCGAACTTGTGCAGCGTGCCAGCCACAGAGACCCCCTGACCCCCGCCTGTTTATCATAATGAAATGTTCACCGAGCCCCTCTTGTGTGCCGGATACGAGGCTGGTGTTGGATGAGTGGAGAACAAGTCAGATCCAGTTTCCACCAGTCTCCCAGGGAAGGCGGACAACTACACAGGCGTCCCAGGCAGCATGTAGACAGGAGGGCTGGGAGCACGTGCCCTGGTCTTGGGCTCAGGGCTCCTTTTGGGTGTTCATACCACACTTCTACGTGGGCCAGAACCCCAGGCCATCTAGCGCAGGTCAGGAACTTCAGTGATTGCGTGGGAAGAAAGGGGGGGGGGTCATCCGAATGGGGCTGTGCGTGGGGATTGTTGCCTGTGTCTGGCTCCAGGCTGCGAAATACGCTCAGGCGCAGCACAGTAATATACCTGAACAGACTCTTGCTTCGAGAAAAAGCTGGGGCTAAAACAGGGAGAGGCCTTTTAGAGTCCGAGATGGGTGCTCCCCAAACAGCTGAGCCAGTCCCTCCTCATCCAGGCCCCTGCAGACTCCACCCCTTCAGCCCTCAGACTCAAGGTGCCTCGGGGACCCCCAAGTAAGAGATGCACACTCAACCACGCTCTCCACTCAACCTCATTCCTCTCTGGACGCGCTGGGAGGCATAGGCGTGCTCAAGTTGCTGAACCTCTCCTAACCCAAAGGCTTGTAAAACATCTTTGCGTCAAGACAAAAGCTGTGCCCGAGGGCTCGGCTCAGACCAGATCTCACTCAGGCCCTTCCTGGAGTGAGCTAAATCACCTTCTCCTTCCACAGTCAGCGTCAGATGCTTCCAAAGTAGGGCTGGCTCCAGGAAAGCGGGGTCTTCCCAGAGCTGGAGCAATCCAGGCATTTCCCCCGGGGCATCCTCGGACATATCCTGAGTCCTTCCAAATGCAGAACACACAGGAGATTACGAGAGTTTGAGAATGATCGCTGTACAATGAATACAGATACTGTTAAAATCTGTAAGGAAAAGTGTGAAAGTCTCTCTCCCCCGTCCAACGCCACTTCCCACACAGATGGGCACACACACAGATTTTAGACTGTGATTTCTCTCCGGCGTCTGACAGATTTTATCGCGTGCTAGGCACACGGGGGCATAGTGATATCAAACAAAGAAATTATAGTCTGGCTAGGGAAACAAGGTCTGACTGCAGAAAAACTATACATGAAATTATATAAATATACGTATAGACACACACACCCATACACACGTACCTACACAGAAAAGGTTTTACCCGAAAGGGTTGATAAATGGCTGACCTCAGATAGATTTATTTATTGGGTCTTTTTTTTTTCTGTGGTTTACATTTGACTTGCAGAAACTAGGACTCACATGAATTGACTGGAGAGCCCCACACACATAACCAAGGAACGGTGGCAGCTGGGGCAGACCCGGGGGGAGGACGACTTGAACCCGGACCGGCAGGGGGTGGGGTGGGATTTGGAACAAATATCAGAAGGCGGAACCAAGTTACTCCCGAGAAGGACAGGGGTTTGAGAGATGAGGAGGGGTGGCCTGAGGGGGAGCAGACGCCCAGGCCCTGGGTTGGGTCAGCCTGGCTCTGACTCCAGCCATCTCAGGCCTCCCGGGCCTGTCCCCTCCCTGAGTCACCCTTCACCCCAGGGAGACTCGGGCAGGGAAGGCTCCGTGAGATCACATCTGCTCAGTCTCCACACGGGGCGCTCCAGGCCGGGCCGGGCCTGGTAAGCCCACCGTTAGGCCGCCCACGGGGGGCAACGTGGAGAACCGGCAACAGGCTGAGGCGGGTCTTCCTGACTCTGGAGAGTTCCCAGGGTGGGCTCCTGAGCTCAGCCTCTCCGGGAGAGGTCCCCTGTCGCCCCTCAGGAAGGGGGAGCTCCCCCAGCAGTGCACACGCCCAAGGTACTTTCGGCCCCAGTGTCCGAGGTCGGAGAGGGGCCGGCCTGAAGGGGGCTGTTTTCTTAAACCCCTGCTCAGGGACATTTTTAGGGCTGTGGCTGCAATTGGGGAGTCTCCTCCCAGACTTACAGTGGAACGGTCCTGAGCTGACCTCTGATTGGCTCTTTGCCACCAGGGTGGGCACGACTTCCAGCAACTCGTCCTCTGGGGAACACTTAGCAACAGATGAGTCAGAATTCCCACGGATGCCTCAGAACTCAACCCAGAGTCCCCAGAAACTTGCCCAGGATGATGGGGGAGAAAAAAGGTTAAGAGCTGTTTGCAGAAGCAGAGGAAGTTCCTCGAGAGCAGCGGAATGAGAGGCTTGATTTTCCCTCTCCTGGCGTATTAGCTCTTCCCCTGGAGTCCCTGGCCATGGGGGTCCCTGTCCCCAGGCTGGTACCTGGTGCTGCGGATCAAGCCTCCCTGACAGGCCTTGCTTATTCTTGCATTTGTACCTGTGTTCATGCCCTCTTCTCCCAAAGTCCTTCTCACAGCCTCCCTAAAGCCCGTCTGCCCGCCTGCAAGGCTCAGCCCGGCCACCCTTCATCCAGGAAGTGTTCCTGCACCTGCCAAGCCCAGCCTTGCCTCTCCCCCACGTCCTCTCCCTCTCCCCCCAGTACTCCCTTCATTTGATAAAGCAGCATGACCAAGCCTTCTGTGGTCGTGCAATAAACACACTGACTCAGTGGCTGCGCTTTGGGCAGCCTGGCTTGTGGCAGATTCCCCAGAGGGAAGACCCAGCTACAGATCACGATCAGCTCCGGCACCGCCCCCTTCCTCTGCTTCCAGCTCCAAACGGGGTGACTGCAGCTGGTCTTCTCTCCCCTGGGTTCATAAAGCGAGTGCCACCTCAGGTCAGCAGACCCTGCCTCTCCAAAGTGGTATTTCTGTCCTCAGCCTCAGTATCTATCTTCCGTTTCTTTCAAAAATACTGCCTATTGCTTTTAAAAACTTTTTATTCTGGAGAAATCTCAAGCATTCACAAAAGTAGAGAGAATAGCATCGTGAATGATCATGACGTAACTTCAACTGTTATCAATTCATACCCAATCTTGTTTCTTCTATATTTCCCCTCTCTTCCCTCGACCCCCAAAATAGATTATTTTGAGAGCAAAGCCCAAACATCTTATTATTTCATCTGCCAATATTTCCAGGTATCTCTAAAAGACAATGAGTCTTTTAAAAATATAACACAAAATCACCATAACTGAAGAAATATTAACAGCAATTCCCTAATATCGTATCCTATCTAACATTGAAATGTCCCACCTTGTTTTAGAAATGAATTTTTACAGATGGTTTGTTGGTATCATTCCCCAAATGTTGCATTGGGTTGATATGTCTCTTTGGTTTCTTTTGGTCTCAGGTTTTCTCTCTCTCTGCACTTTATTTGATGAAGCAGCTGTTGGTTTGTCCTGCAGAGGTTTCCACACTCTGGGTTTTGTAGAGTGTATCCCTGTGGGTGATGTGGGACCTGCTCCTGTACTTCTTTTGAACTGGTAGGGAGCTCTAACGGCTGAATGAAATTCTGGTTCTAAATTTTGGCAAGAATGATTCGTAGGTGGAGATGCGCATTTCTACAAGGACGGAGAGTTAGCAGTCATGACGATCACCGCGTAGGTCCACTATTTCATTAGAAGTTGCAAACGGGGTTATTCTAACTCTATCATTCTTTCTTCATGTATCAGCAAAACACCTCTATAAGGAGAAATTTTTCTTTGTCAAGAGTGTGTTTCCCGGGCTTCCCTGGTGGCGCAGTGGTTGAGAATCTGCCTGCCAATGCAGAAGACACGGGTTCGAGCCCTGGTCTGGGAAGATCCCACATGCCGCGGAGCAACTGGGCCCATGAGCCACAGTTACTGAGCCTGCGCGTCTGGAGCCTGTGCTCCACAACAAGAGAGGCCGCGATAGTGAGAGGCCCGCGCACCGCGATGAAGAGTGGCCCCCGCTTGCCGCAACTAGAGAAAGCCCTCGCACAGAAACGAAGACCCAAGACAGCCAAAAATTTAAAAAAAAAAAAAAAAAAAAGCACTAGATGCTCTCTTTAAAAAAAAAAAAAAAAAGAGTGTGTTTCCCTTGAGTTTCAGTCATACAGGAAAGGAAGGATAAATACTTATTTCTTTCTCTTTGTTTACCAGTCTTCAGAATAAAGGGTTTTTCCAAAGGTGACCAATTTTTGGTTTTTGTGATCATTATGAAATAAAGTTTTTTAACATACTTGATATGTTTCAATCTATTGCTTTTGTATTCTTTTTTTTTTGACTTTTTGTTTTGTTTTGTTTTTGCTTTCAGGATTTTTTTGTTTGTTTATTTACTTATTTATTTTTGGCTGTGCTGGGTCTTCGTTGCTGCGCTGGTAATTTTTCTAGTTGCAGCGAGCAGGGGCTACTCTTCGTTGCGGTGGGCAGGCTTCTCATTGCGGTGGCTTCTCTTGTTGTGGAGCATGGGCTCTAGGTGTGCAGGCTTCAGTAGTTGTGGCACGTGGGCTCAGTAGTTGTGGCACATGGGCTTAGTTGCTCCGCGGCATGTGGGATCTTCCCAGACCAGGGATTGAACCCATGTCCCCTGCATTGGCAGGAGGATTCTTAACCACTGCACCACCAGGGAAGTCCACTTTCAGGATTCTTATTGATGCTCAAACTGTCCCAATGTTTGGTCAGTAGGAGCCTATTCAGATTGTTTCTTGGGAGGGCTCCCTCAGTAGTGCTTAATAGTTTTGTCATTTTCAGATATGACTAAATATTTTAGACTCATACATTTGCTGTCTCAGGCCTAGAATGAGCCATTTCCCAATGAAGCATTTTTTTCCTTTTAATAGGAAATGGTATGTAGAGACCAAAGTCTCAGTGCTAATGAGTTTAAATAATCCCAGAATAAGAAACCCAAATTAAAAGCAGGGCCCCTTTGGCACTATGTACAAGTGATCAACCCAAGGCAAAGGCATATTTGGGGGCAATAAAAGGGAGTGGGCTGAGTCTGGGTCAATGGCTGGGGTCTCGGAGTGGTGGGTCAGCTGTGTGGGGTGGGCTTCATTCTTGCAGAATGGCCACTAGCCCAAGCAACCAGGCTGCAAAGCAAAAGGCCCAGCAGTAAGGAGATTCTCCTCATGGTACTGCAGCTCGGTGCCTGGAGCACATGAGCGCTGTCTGAAAGGAGAGGAGGTCAAGGTTACTTACTGTTCTGTCCAAAGGAGTCCGAGGGCCGGGACTGTGAAGAGGTAAATGCCCAATTGCTGGAGAGAGTGGATCTGTTTATTTAAAACAACCCTTCCTGGTGCACACTAAAATGGATTAGAATCCATTCGACGGTGCCTTATTATATCCTATATCCACCAAGAATATGTGCTTGATTGGACTAACTTTAGGTGGTATTTTACTTGCACAGATTTTTCTCATCTATTATAGGCTTATAATATATCCAGTAAATGACAATATATTGGAAATACAGACCCAATACATGCTGGGTGGGACACAGAGTCCAGAATTGATCTTAGGTTACTTTGGGTATCTGCTATCACGTAATAAATTATTTTGGGGCAGAAAAGACAGGTATTGGCAGATTCTGTATTCTCCTGACACCTCTCTCTTTACTTCTCCTGGTTCAGTTTAACTCTGTGCAAGACACGTGATATGTGCTAATTCAATACCATGCCACACCCCACAGAGAGTCAGGGAATTCTGAAGCTAAGTTTCATTACCTGCTTAGAAGAGAACAGAATGATCAAAATGAAATGGAGTTTAGTCAACTGACAATGTTGAAGAAACTCACGGTATCATAAGCAGTGTTCTCATATCATCATTTTGGAGAAACACCATTCATGAATGCTACAGGAGTACCTCACACACTGCTCAGACAAATCTATAGGAGACTGTCCAGTAGGAAAATGAGGTAATCATTTTGATGATCTAGAGTTCTGTTTAAACAATAAAAATGAGATTCTAGAATTCAAATCTAGTGTATGATTTTGTATCAACTGAATATCTCTTTGTATCTACATATAAAAATTTATCATGGGGGAGTTCCTTGGTGGCCTAGTGGTTAGGATTCCGGGCTCTCACTGCCGTGGCCCAGGTTCAATCCCTGGTCGGGGTACTGAGATCCCGCAAGCCGTGCAGCGTGGCAAAAAAAAAAAAAAAAATTATCATGGACCTAGAGATTATTATACTAAGTGAAGAAAGTCAGACAGAGAAAGACAAATATCATATGATGTTGCTTATATGTAGAATCTAAAAAAATGATATAAATGAACTTATTTACAAATCAGAAATAGACCCACAGACACAGAAAACAAACTTATGGTTACCAAAGGGGAAAGAGGGGGGAGGGATAAATTAGGAGTTTGAGATTAACATATATGCACTAATATATATAACATAGTTAACCAACAAGGTCCTCATAACTATACTCAATATTTTGTAATAACCTATCAGGGAAAAGAATCTGAAAAAGAATATATATATTGATATATACATATATTTATATATATAAAACTGAATCACTTTGCTGTACACCTGAAACTAACACAATGTAAATCAACTATACTTCAATAAAAAATATCAAATCAATTATATATTCAATTAAAAATAAATAAAACCAAAACAAAGAGGAGTATAGACAAACAGACTGTGGACAATGAAAATACGGAAAATTTCAAAACTTAAGCTACAAAATCTAGCACTTACCAAATAAAAAATTTTCAGATGAAAAAAGAAATTATCAAAGAAGAGTGATTTGCTGGATGATGATATAGAGCTTAGCTGTTAAATATGATAGCCACTAGCCACATGTGGCTAAATTTAAATCACTTAAACTGAAATAAAATTAAAAATTCAGTTCCTTGGGGGCACCAGCCCCATTTAAAGTGCTTAGTAGGCACATTGCAGAAAGAAATGTCAGACAAATGCCAGGTGTGAGGACCAAATACTCTGCTAGTTGTTTCAGTTTTTCTTTTCAAGTGTGTAGACATAAACTTGGAAAATTTATGGTTTCCTTTCTCTGAGGTTGAAATGTTCTTTTAACTTTATTGCATAGCTATGTGAATCCGGGTCGTGAAAGACATACAGAAGAGTCTTTCCTGCTCAGAGGCTTTTGGGTAAAAATCACTGAAAGAAGAAAAGGAATCATCCTTTTAAAAAACAACACGCTGGGTTCAAAATCTGTTTTGTGTTTGTTATTTGAATTTATATGACGCTGACTAAACAACTGAAAAAGCTTCTTAACATTTTATCACTTTCCTGGCACATTAATACCTTTTGGGGGTGTTGTCTCTCGATCTCTTGTAACCACTGGTTCTGAAATAAACTTCAGAAACTGAAGAGGCCTGGGCAGAAGAGGAGATGAAATCAAAGCGAGGCCAGGATCAAAGGGGCAAACAGCTCTCGGATCTTAAGGTGAAAGCAGAGCCATCGACGCCCCTCGGCTGCCTTTTCCTGGCTCTCTCTTTAATAAACACCCAGGGCTCCAGAGCCAGGCCTTAGGGCAGCGCAGAGGGGAAGAGAGTACTTAGCACTTGGAGAGGAAAGGCAGGCCTCTGTGATGTTTGGGGGAGTCAGTGACAGGAACCGTGGTGGGAAATGTGGAGGAAGCAGAACAGGATGGGGACCCCACATGGCTCCATCCTCCCCAGCCTGGGCTGTTATAGAGCCACTCTTGGCTCCAGAGAATAATGTTTTCTTTATGTGTCGCTTTTCTACTGCTTTTTTACTTGTATTTACCAGCTTTCCTTATACAGGAAGCATCTCTGAAAACTGTCTTCTATTTCACCTTGCCCTTCCTTTGTGTGTCTATTTCAATAGGCGTTACTGACAGACCAAATATAAATAATGGCCAAAAGCGCTCAGCAAATCAAGTGGTGAGGAGCAGAGCCCACGTGTCAGTGAGGGGGAATCTGACCCCTGACCTCAGTGATCCTTGTCTTCGGCTAACCCTGAACTTTGGTTTGCTATTCTGTAACTGGTAAACTGACTTGCTTTGGTAGAAGAAAGTACTTTACAGAGCTTGTTTAAAAGGTACTTAAATTTCACAGATTATCTATTTTGGGAAAGAACTTGCAATAATTAGTTTTTAAGATATTGCCAAGGATTGGGCTCTTTCCATTTTGCATTTGGAGAAACAGGTATAGAAGAATGAACAAATATTCATTGTGCATTCGCAGCAGGGTAAATGAGTAAGGAATCTAGAACTTGGATTTAGTGAAAACCACTTATGATTTTTTAGGTGTTTGTCAAGCAAAAGAGCAGCAGAAAATAACTTTAGAGTGAACGTACTCCGTAGAGACCCTGTAGAGGCTTACAGATTGCTCACCTTAGTCAATGAAAAGCCCAAGAGAACTGGGAAAACCGTTCCTACTGTGCAGTAACACCTCTTTTCAGATATATCACATTGCATTCTTTGCTTCAGTTTTAAAAAATTAGTTTTTTTTTAAATTCAGATTTTACCAGTTTTTCCACTAATGTTCTTTTTCCTTTTCCAAGGATCCAACTCAGAATACCACATTGTATTTAGTCATCAAAAAACTAGGATTTAAAAATGAACTTATAACAATAATACAGGCACATAATTAAAAAAATAATAAAGCACACCGAAGGGTATAAAATAAAGTCTCCAACTATAACACTTCACTCCAAATTCCAACCCTGGGTTTCTACTGTCTCCTCAGCGAGGTTTTTTTTTTTAGGTATATGCAAGCACACACCATTAAAACTTCATTTTAGAGCAAAAGGAGGAGAGAAGGGGAAAGGCTGAAATCTTATTTCAACATAGAGGATTATAATTCCACACAGACTCTCAGGAAAAGTCGTAAGAAGATAATGCTCATTTAGTCAGTTTGGAGGATTATCAAGCTGCAAATTGAACACTGCAATTTCTTACCACCAGTTTAAAAGACAGAAAAGACTGTCTTACATGTTTAGATTCCTTCATCAAATCGTCACCAGGCACTCCATTCGTGTCTGCAGGTCCACTTTCCTGGCAAAACTGCAAAACAGGCAGGTTCGTGGGCCCCTCACAAGTGAGCAGATAGCAGCAGAGGAACGAGGCTTGGACAAAGGACTGGGGGATTTCCACACAGGCCGGAGAATTCTGATGACTCTTGACCCCTGGGCAGAGTTTCTGGGTTGCTGGGCCATCTGGCTCTTAAACCTCAGCTGGCAGCCAGCAGCCGGCAAACCCCTGCTTTCCTTGCGTGGTTGGCCTCCTTATCTCAGAGTGACAGCAGTGGAACTCGGGGTCTGCGTGGATCTGGCTCCATCACCTCTGCCTGTGACTGGGCACCCAATGGGCCCAATGTGCCTGGAAGAGAACAACCCCGAGACTGGAGAGGGCCAGGGGGCTTCACCCTCCTCTGAGGCTGGCAGGGGAGCTCAGCAGGGGGCCTGGGGGTCATGTCTGGAGACCAGCTCGGCACAGTGCCTTTGGAGTCATTTGGGCCTCGTCTAGATGGTGGAGTGTTTCTTGATCTGTAAAACTGGGATAGGAATAGCTACTTCATAGGTACATACGTAAAGCACAGTCTAGCACAGTGACACTACAAAGATGGTTTTTGAATTAATGAAAGATTGAGGGAGCATAGTAAAATAAGAGGGTCTGACCTCCCATCCCATACATCCTCTGCCTAAAAACCCCAATGACCTGGCTAAGGAATAAAGGAGGAAGGGAGGAGAAGGGAGAAAGAGAAAGACGGGGTAAGGGGTGGGTGCAGAGGAAGCAGCGGGCTGTGAGAATGGTCGGACTGCCTACAGGAGCCTCGGGGGCTGCGCAAGGGCTCTGGGACACGGTCCCTGACCCTATCCCCCACCCCCACAGGGAGAGAATCAAGCACAGGGCTCCTCTTTGCAGCTGCCCCAAGAATCCTTTTTGCTTTGACACCTGGAAAGTCCATCCAGGACGAAAATATCCAAGCTCTTCCTGAGGCTGTCTTGCAGCATTCTAGAATGGATAGAGACAGGTGGGGACTGTAGCCTAAGAGACCCTCCCAACTCAGAGCCCTCTCTGAGTCAGTGACAGTAAATGGCCCTGGTGAAATCAGGGCTCAGGTTCTGGGAGCAAGAAGACCCAGGCCTTTGGGCTCCTCTCCTGAGGACGTGCACTCTGGTGGAGCGGTTCCCATACTGGACCATGAGTTTCTATAAAGTGAATTCAGTGGCATCCAATTCAACAGATGTTAATTGGTGCCTTATGCATAGCGCCTTATGCATAGTAGATGTACAAAGCAGACACTCAGACCTGAACGAGAGAAGTGGTTCCTGTTAAGACTTTACAATCTAGGAGGGGAAGCAGATACATAAACCATAACCACAGTACAAATCAGGGTAAAACGGGAACCTTAAATGAGGACCAAAGGGCAGAGGCAAGAGAGAGTGGAAACTTGGTGGTGCCCCTTTCATCTCCTCCCTTCCAGCTCAGACGCGTCTTGAGCATTGTTGGGTATCTCCAGAAAGGCCAGATCAGGAGTCAATAAATGAGTCTAGAAAGGCACATTCTCAACCCTGCTGTGCCTAGGGTACCCTTATTCCTAGGTCTACAGGGACATTCCAGACAAAAGGTCTCCTCCCCTCCAAGGTGAGTTTACTGCCTCTCTTTGAGGTCTCTTTATCTGCACCCCCTTCTTCTGATTCAGGATTTGTTAGGGAGGCTTGCGGAGGACAGGGGCTGGGCTGTTTGACCAACCTGGTACAGGGTCTAGCACATAGCAGGGGGGGGTAAATAAATACCTTTGATGACGACAGACGGGGCAGCGGGCAAGGCTCACTGACCTGGCCATGCGAGAGAGAGGCGGCCCCCGGCCCTCGCCGCCCTGAGCGGGTGACCCGACCCCAGAGGAGGGCGGTTCCGCCCGCACTCCGCCCACGCACTCGAGGGGCCCCTAGCCGCCGCGCTCCCGGGGCAGACCTGCTCTGGGGGATGTGGATTGCGGTGGCGGTGGCGGGGCTGGCGGGGCGGATGAACGGGGGAGGGGTCGGAGGGGGCCCAGGCCCAAGTTCACGCCTCCCTCCCTCCATCCCACGGGCAGCGGAAGCGATTATTCCCCACCGGCGTCTGGCGGGGCGGGGGGCGGGATCGCACCCCGAAGAGACACGGGCGTCCACCCCTTTGATCGCGCCGCCACACCGGGCCCCCTCCCTCGGCCCCGGGGCCGGTATAACTAGAGGCCGTGCCCCTCCCGGCGGCTCACTGGGGTCCGGCAGCGATGGCCGCAGCTGAGCCCAGCCAGCTCCAGTTCGGGGAGATCGCCGCGCCCCCCGCCTACCGGCCCGCCCACTCCGGCGGGGCGTTCCTACCGCCCCCGAACCCCGCCGCTGCTCTGCTCCCCGCGCGTCCCTCGGGCCCCGGTCCGGAGCGCGGCGCCCCAGTGGCCTTCGCCGGCTTTCTCGGGAGGGGTCCCGGGCCCGCGGCGCCGCCCTCCGCCGCCCTGGGCCCGCCTGCGCCCCCTAAAGGCGCGGCCGTCCCGTCGGCGTCGCAGCGCCGAAAGCGCACGTCGTTCAGACCCGAGCAGCTGCAGCTGCTGGAGCTCGTCTTCCGCCGGACCATGTACCCCGACATCCACCTGCGTGAGCGCCTGGCCGCGCTCACTTTGCTCCCGGAGTCCAGGATCCAGGTGAGCGGCCGCGGCGGGCCGGCACGTTCTCCGGTGCCACTTGCTTGACGTTGGGCAAGTTCCTTCCCTTGAGCCTCGGTGTCCTAGGCTGTAAAACCAGTACCTGTTGCCTACGGTGATTGTGAGGCTTAAATGAAATAATTCAGCCGCACGCTCAGTGACTTCTGCCTCTCATTGCTGAGGATAATAAGGGCCCCTCCGAGGAGGCTAGCTGGTGTCTTGAAATGGTCAGAAAGTAAATCCTCAGCAGGAAGGTAATAGGAAGTATTTTCACACTTTTTCCTTATCCAGGAAGAAGGGACAGATGAGGCACAGTTGGTGTTTCCTCCTGCTGGCTCACCAAGTTGCCCCCCTGGGCCCCTAGGCCACTTTCTTGGCAGGTATTGGGTCTGCAATGTGGGTTGTAAAGGATGTAGTGTCTTGGGGTAAAGCCTGAAGCATATGGAGCTTCTCGTCACAGTCTGAAAAATCTAGCGCAAGGTGCGTTTGTTGCCTAAAGTAATAAGGACAGGTTCCTCGGTATTTGTGGGGAAATAGTGAGCTGAAAAATTTATTCATATAAATGAATGAAGTCCACTGGGCAAAATGCCTCCTTAAATAATTTGACAAGGGAGTACACTTTCAAAAACTAATTTTCCAAATTCTTTTAAGGGCTATCATCTTTAAGCATAGTAGCATTTTTTCCCTAAAATTCATAAGTGCTGCTATTTCTGTAGCCTCATTTTTCATTGCAGATGTCCCTATATAAAGTATAGCTAGAACTAGGTATTATTCCAATTTTGCATCTGGGAATGGTGAGGCCGAGAAAGCTAGGTGCTCTGATTTGTGAAGTGTTCTGTGAAAACCATAAGGTTTGGGAGCAGGGAGCCAGGGCATGTTAAACTGGAACTTATTATGAACTATGAAGGTGTAATAGTAGCATGAGGACCCAACCAAAAGCAGTTTCTCTCTCCCCCCTTCCAGGTGTGGTTCCAGAACAGGCGCGCCAAGTCGCGTCGTCAGAGCGGGAAATCCTTTCAGTCTTCAGCCAGGCCAGAGCTTTTCCTCCACCACGCTGCTTGTGAAACTGAAGCAGAATATTTGAAGCCCCAGCTGCCTCTGGAGGTAGATGTGAACTGCCTGCCGGATCCCAACAAGGTTGGAGGAGACATCTCCGACCCTAGCTCCCAAGCTCAGAATTTTGAAACCTTTTCTCCTCTCTCTGAAGACATTGGTTCAAAGCTGGACTCATGGGAGGAACACATCTTTTCTGCCTTTGGTAACTCTTGAGGAGTCTGAGAGAATTCAGGATAAGGTCAGAGGAACCATGACTGACAGCCAGGGAGACACACATCAGAATACCATCCTTTCTGGCTTCCATGTTAAGGACTCATCCATGTTAACCTTGGTAGTGGTTTTGGGTCATCTCTCACCTGTGAAGCTTCTTCCCCTTTTGCCCATGAACTTTTGCCCATGGCCTGTTCTTTCTTCATAGTACACACCCCCTAGGAGTTCTGGCATTTTTTACCAGTGCATCTCCAAATCTGCACTTTCATTTTGGTCTGCATACCTGCTCCTTCCTACCAGTCCTGTTGTTATTTTTTCGAACTAGTTTTTCAGAACTCACTATCTTCACAAGAACTCCTTGGTTCGACTCAGTTTCCCCTTGTGCTTAACAGCTGCTGTCTTCATATGGCTCCTCCAAGGCTTATACCCTTAGACTCATGTTAACCCAGCTCCTTCAATCCTCATCCTATCATCAAGATTTACTACTTTTTAAATTTGGCCTGACATCTTTATGCTCATTCGTAGCTCCAGTGATCCTGCATCCAGATTATTCAAGAGCCCCCTGCCTCAAGTTTCTCCGCTTTTAAAAAACTACTCTCTAGAAATCTGTAGTAGCCTCCAATTGCTACCAAATTATAAAAACGTTTTGGTTACCCTTCCAGATAACTGACATTGATAGCCTACAGGACAATTATGTGCATCTTCTTAGGGTCACCCATCCACAATATATGCCTCTGTCTCAAAGCCACTCCTTTCAGTTTTAGAACCAAATGAATAACCTCTCTTTCAAAACACTCTAGACCTCCCTCTTTCTGAAGGCTGTAACTTTTTCTAATCCTCATTTTGTACCTGTTACTTCAATCACTGCAGCATTACCCTTAGCACTTGTTATTGTACTTCTGTGCAACTTCAGTTTATTATTATTAAATGTTTTCCACAAATGTTTCATTGTAATTCTATTTAAATGAGTTCTGTCCTTTAGATAGCACTTAGTACAGCGCTTCACTCCATAACTGCTCAGTACATATTTTGTGGTCATGAGAAACATTTCTAAAAGGAAAGTTTCTGAAAATGTAGTTTATAAAGCCAGTAATCATGGTATCAGCAGGCCACTGTGCTGAGAAATTTAACTTGGTTAAAAGTCTATCCAGCTTGTTCAAAGTTTAGTAACATGAGTCTTCTGGTTTCAGGAGATTTCTCTTTCCCAATTTATATGGTAAGAATGTATGTAAATTACTAAGTTAGCCCAAGATAAATTATTGCTTCGAGATTTTAAGGGTTTTCAAACTCCTAAGGACAAAAGGAAACTTTGTATATGAGATAATCATAGGTGAGGTTTCTTTGTAAACTGTGCTTTGGAGGAAGCTCATGAGAAGCCATGGCTGGTGCCAGGACTCAGGTTTGTCTTTTTTTTTTTTTTAATGGAATTTTTTTTCTTTTGGCCATACCACGTGACTTGCAAGATCTTAGTTCCCCGACCAGGGATTGAACCCGGGCCCTTGGCAGTGAAAGTGCGGAGTCCTAACCACTGGACCGCCAGGGAATTCCCCAGGACTCAGGTCTTGATGATTACTAGAAGAGTCAGAGCTATGCTGAATGCCTCAGAGATCATACATGCCAGTTACCCTGATTTTCATAGAGGTGTTAAATGGCTTGCACTTTTCAGAGTAGCAAATCCACTATTAAAAGCAACCAGGACATAGTTCAGGCTTTAGTAGCAGACTTGCCTTCTGAACCCTTAGAAGCTGTCTGAAACCAAAAATTAAATGATAAACATTAGCTCTTACCATTTTCAGTGCTTGTTATGTGCCAAACATCGTGCTCGGGGCCTGCCCTGGGGGTGGCCAGGAAATCTCACAATCACAGAGCGCTTCCTTCGCATTTAGACTTGTGACAAGGCCAAATGAGATGATATACATTCACAACTGAGAGACATACAATAACTAACTTACAGTCCAGTCCCCTGCCGGGGAGAGACGCCCACTGGGGGAAGCGCAGGGCAGGGCCCTGTCCGCCCCAAAGCTCGGGTCTGCGGCCAAGTGGGTGCACGTCGCCTCCTGTCCGCGTCTGTTTCCCCACTTGTACCAGAAAATACTACAGTACTGCACCATCTCTGGACGGCTGAATCTGAAGATGTGGAACCACAGACACGGAGGAACTACATGTAGGAGGGCTGACTGTAAAGTTACACGGGGATTTCCCACGGCAGGGAGGGTTGGCCCCTAAACGCCCTCCCCACACCATGTTCAAGGGTCAACTGTGTATCAGTCTTTTCCTTTATTGTTAGCACGTTGCGCGTCCAGTTGAAGACATCTTTCCTGCTCCTGGATTATAAAGGTATTTTCCTGGGTTGTCGTCCTACAGTGGCCGTTCACGTTTAGGCTTTCAGTCCACCTGGACTTGACTTTTGAATATGGTGTGAGGTGGGGGGCAAGTCTCATCTGTCTGTCAAACTGTCCCAGCACCAGATTAACTTTTCAGTTACATCAGCAACTAATTGCTTTATTTTAAAAAGTAATAGAAACACTCCTAAAGTTAGTGAAGTACAAACCACTTCTTTCTTATCTGTAGGCAATTTGAAGATTTTTGTTGGTTTTTTTTGTTGTTGTAAGGGAAAGAAACCATTATAAAAAACCATTTACACTACTTTATTTCACTTAAACATTCGTGTGTCAGGATATTTTTATTTTATCGTAAATGATTACTTAAATCACTGGCATAAACATTCCTGAATTTTGAATCACTTTAATTATAAATACTAAATACAAAATTTAAAAAGCTAGAAAGACAATTTCAACACATTTTACATGAAAAACTTAAAACATTCGGTCTTTATTTTCTTTCCATTCTTACTTTTCCTGGATATTCTCAAATAAAAATAAGCAAATGACTTTAAAAAAAAAACAAAACTTGCAGTCCACTAAGGATCACATTTAAAGGAAACCTGGTAATTAGCTTATTAACTTTATCATTGCATTTACATTGTGTTATGTTCTGTTTTCCCCAGTGAAGAGTTTAGAAGATCTACAAATATTTAAATATTGCCACAATTTTTAATGTGGGATCCTCTAAGAACAGTGATCTGTACCCCTTTCAAACTCTTAGGAGACACTAACTGCTAAATGTATTTATTATAGGCACTATATGTTTAATCCTCACAACTGTCATATAAGGTAGGGACTATTATTGTTTTAAAGATTACGAATTTTAAGTAGTGGTTGACAAATCACATAGCTAATAAATGACGGCCAGGACTCAAATCTAGGACTAACTCAGTCCACCATTTATTCACCACCATATAATGCCTGCTATGTTAGCCTGGCCTTTTTAGTTAGGACTAATGATAACGTGACAGGTTTAAAGGCAACTCCTTAAGCAGAATTTGTACACCCAAGTGAGTACTGTCTCATCTTTCAAAGCAATCATCATGGAGGACCATACTTTTACTCCAGTGACACTAATGTTGCTTAGAGCTCTTTTGAAACTCTTATTTGTTCATTTGTTCCACAAATATTTGGTGCCTATAAAAGGTACTTTATCAGGCCCTGGAAATAAAATGGTAAGCAAAACCAGCAACGGTCCCTCCCCTCATGGACCAAAGAGGCCAGTATGTAGACAAAAGAAGAAATATAAAATTGCAAATGTGACAAAGTGCTGGAAGGAGGGGTACACGAAGACCTGGAGATGATGTGTTGTGGTCAAAGAAAGCTTCCCTGAGAAAGTGATGCTGATGGTAAGATCTGTAGGATGATCAGGAGTTACCAAGGTAAAAGGAGAGGGAACACAGAGGTCACTGAGTGTGCAAAGGCCTTGTGGGGTAAGGAGCAGGATGGAGAAATTGTAGGGGAGGCTAGGTCATGCCTGGCTGTGTAAGTCTTGTAAGAGAGTTCTGAAATTGTCCCGAGAGCCGTAAGACTTCAGATGGGGATAACATGACCAGTCCTGCGTTCTAAGAATATCGCTCTGGCTGCATCTGAGGAGAGCTGAGTGGATACTGGGAGATAAGTTAGGAAATGACTGCTGTGTTCCAGGCTAGTGATGATGGCAGCTGGGCTAAGAGTACTGGTGATAGTGTAGATGGAGAAAAGTGCATGAATTCAAGGGAAAAATTTTAATTGGCAAGTTTTTTTGTAGATTCTCAATGGTAGCAAGTGAATCTGATTTTTGGAACTAACAGTAATTCAGAACCAAATCTACGTAACACCTGATATGCTTGCTTGCTCGCTCAATCTGGCTTTGATAGTTTTCTTTAGAGCTCCAAAAATGTGTTAAGCAGTGGCAGCATCATTTAAATGAATGTACAGCTGACCCCAAGTGACTACTTTGAATTGTATAGATTCCTTCTTCCTTACACAAAAATAAAATTCAAATATATTCTTAGGCACAGTTCTTGCCATCAACACATGATGGCACTGAAAGATACGGACAATGCTTAATTAAATATGTGCAAAACCAGGTATAATTTATTTTATTATTTTTTTAACACCTTTATTGGAGTATAATTGCTTTACAATGACGAGGTATAATTTAAGTGTGACAAGTTAGCCTTAAGAAATGTAAAAGAAAAAATGAAAAAAATGCTTACCTAAGTCTAGGCAGAATATATTAAAAAATAAACCCTTCTCTAGGTCTATAGTAAGCCAAGTAACTTACTTGCTTAGTGTTTTCCACAGTGATTACTCAGTGATGGGAAAAAAAACCCCTAATGATATTTTAATTCAAAATGACTTGGTAATTAATCTGTACCGTTTTTCCTAAAAATATAATTTAGTGGAAATGATAATTTTTAAAAACTTTTTAAATAGAAGGAATACTTATCAACTTGTATTAATTAAATGAAAATGTAGATCATATTAATTTTCATAGATCAATTTATTTAGAATTACAAATATTAAGAATAAAAGATTTATGCATTTCTTAATTAACATAACAGTTTAGCTAAATATAAACTCTGCACTAAAGTTCTGCAGTGGCACAATACCAACAAAGAATATGGAAGCATTTTTAAACTATACAAAAATTTCAAATGGAAAATAATCTTGTTTCAATTTTATTATACATTAACATATAAAAAGTCTCATTTTATGAGACATCTAAAAGAATCAAAGCCACTTCTACAGCTATATCTTAAACTCCAAATCTGAAAACAATTTATTTTATTTTGACTTTATAATATTCTATATTAAAACAGAGAAAATTCCAAATACACACTTTTTACAAGATTAACATCTTAGGCAGGGTTTTCCTTAAAAAACCAAAAACCAAAAAAGCCCATAACCAAATACAAACCTTTTTCTCCATTTCCTAGCACTGGCTATTATATTTGTTTTCCTTATAAAATCTTTTTACTTTAAAAATTGTGTAACTGTTGGATTTTAACCAGTAATCTGGTTCAAAAGCTGTGCAAATAAACAAAAAATATGAAAATAGTGTGTTATCAGTCTTTTTTTTTTTTTTAAATAAATCCCATAACAATAGCACATCTTCCCCTGAATTGATGGGAAGAGACATGCCAAATTCATTTGCTGAAATTAAGCATCTTGCAGTAATGTTTCTTTCCTGCTCCTTCATTTTCTTTCAACAGACAAACAACAAAGGTTTCTTTTATAAATTATGATAAATTAAAATATTTATTATTATAAAATGATCTATAGAACCATGTCACATTGCAAGTATATATCATATATACTTGTAAAGTCCATATTTCCCACCTATATTCCAGTGGCTTCCTAAAAATGAGGACTTCCCATATCTCATGATGTTATCTTTTGAAGACTGAGGTGGTGATCAACTAAATGAACTGGAGTTGTAATTTTCTAGATGGAATTTCCACATTGCCATGCATAATGCACAAAAAGACCATGTTTCTTCACGTTCTCCACTGCAGTAGTTGTCTGCATGGGTTGGGTTGAATTCATGCACGTTAAAAAGATGGTCAACATATTCTTCCGTGAAATTATATTATGTTCAGACATTTTCAGTTTAAAAGTACTTGCTAATAAACATATGTAACATAAGCAGTGCTACTGCAGCTGAATAATAAAAGAAAAATAAATATAATGCTGGTCAGCAATGCTGGTTTAAGAAGCAGTACAGTATATTAAAATGCCTTATTTGGAGATTTAAATTTCCCTTGTTTTCCAGCAGTTAGGTTTATTTGGTGTTGGAAGCCTATATAAAGGAAGAGAACTTCTCAAAAACAATGTCCTATGCAGTTGGAATAATTAAATCTTCTATTCAGTCTCTGTTGGTGTTATTTGCTGCAAAGGCATGTAAGTTTCCCATCTGGCTCAGGCCGCTCTGAATATGTGCAACATGAATTTCTACATTATTCTGAAAGCAACTAAAGAAAGAAGAAACATGGTTAACTACATTATCTCACAAAATGAAGAAAAACAATTTTTAAAAAAGGCAGAGCTGAATTGCAGTTAGGAAATAGCTAAGATAATGACCCCAGGTAAGTAAGAAATCTTCCCTTTACATTAGCCATAATTCTACTTCAGTAGTAATTGAAAAAGTATATTTGAAAGAAGCAAAGAAGCCACGGGAGTACTGGAAAGAGAGGACGAATCTCTCTTTGGGGAAGACTTCTAAGTTGAAATCCATGCTAAATCCAAACCTAAATATTATATGTCTTCTGATTCCTTTATATAAAAAAATCCATCTGAAAATTCTACTCTGTCAATAGACTGGATATAACCGAAAAGCTCGTTTACAATTTATTTAAAGGATAAAAATCATATGAATACTTCATAAATATGCAAAAGTCTTAAAGCTTATACTGGAAATCACTATGAATTTAATATAAAAATAATTAGAATACATCTAATGAATTACCTGATATTAGAAGCATCTATTGTACTCTTGATATCATTTAATGAATCTGTAAGTGATTTAAATTCAAAGGAATTCAGGTCTCCTCCTTCTGCCAGACACTAAAGGAAAAAATATTTCAAAATTTAATTGAATTATAGTTCAGATACAGACCAACACTCTGCTCTAATATACAGTTTAATTTTTTAGCAACAAATTAGCATAGTTTGTTTAGGTGTCAAAATTAAGAAAATATTCTTAATATTTTCTCCGAAAAGTTCTCCGAAATTTACCTTAATTTGTAATAAAATAGCTGTAAGCCTGGAGATTAAGTCTGTCAGATTTTCATTTTCAACACAGGGCTGTCCTGTTGAGGAATTTGCATGCCGAACAATTTCCTGTGCTTCTTCCTCACACCTTCGTCTCATATCTGTCGGCTGATCTGCAGGCTGGAGCCCTTGGTCTGGAGCAAGCTGAACACAGATAATTAAAACATAAGATGTACATTCCTAAGGCCATGATAATTTCTGTGTGTTTGTGCCCTGTTTTCAGGTTAGGATTTTTATAAATCTAGCATTTATAACAAAAATGATGCTCACTCTTACCTTAGAAGTTTTTTCTCCTCTAACTGTATTTTTTTTCTGATTTGTTTTATATTTTTGGTAACTTTTAATTTTGAGACACTTTAAAACTTCTAAAAAAGAATAGAACAGGGCTTCCCTGGTGGCGCAGTGGTTGAGAGTCTGCCTGCCAATGCAGGGGACACGGGTTCGAGCCCTGGTCCAGGAAGATCCCACATGCCGCGGAGCAACTACGCCTGTGCTCCACAACTGCTGAGCCTGTGCTCTGGAGCCTGTGAGCCACAACTACTGAGCCTGCGCGTCTGGAGCCCATGCTCCGCAACAGGAGAGGCCGCGATGGTGAGAGGCCCGCGCACCGCGATGAAGAGTGGCCCCCGCTCGCCGCAACTAGAGAAAGCCCTCGCACAGAAACGAAGACCCAACACAGCCAAAAATAAATAAATAAAAAAAAAAAAAAAAAAAAAAGAATAGAACAAAAAACTCTGGATAACCTTTTACCCAGATTCACTAACTGCTTATGGTTTACTGTTTGACTTAAACATTTGATCTTTCTCTGCCTGTATATAATTTTTTTTCTCTTAACTATTTGAGAATAAGTTGCAAACACTGTGCCTCTTTACCCCTGAATACTCCAGTTTGTATTTCCTAAGTCCAAGGATATTCTCTTACATAACCACAGTGCAGGGATCACAATCAGGAATCCAGCACTATTTATAATGCCATTTTCTAACAGTCTGTATTCAGATTTCATCAACTGTCCCAACACATAGCTAGTTTTCCCCCTGAAAACATTTGGTTGTCCTGTCTCTCTAGACTCCTTTACTCTGGAACAGTTCCTCGGTCTTTCATGACCTTGATATTTTTGAACAGCACCAGCCAATTATTTTGCATAATATCCCTCAATGTGGGTTTGTCTGTTTCCTTTTGATTAGACTAAGGTTACACACCTTTGGCAGGAACACCACAAAAGTGATGCTGAGTTCTTCTCAGTGCATTGTGATCAGGAGGCGCGTGATGTTTATCTGGCCCAGTACTGCTGATGTTATCTTTGATCACCTCGGTTAAGGTAGCTATGTGCCTCCTAATCATCCCAGAGAGCTTCCTTGATCATTCTCAGAGCAGCACACTGCTCCACCATGGGATGTGCCATAGGTTATTTAGCCAACTCCCTATGTATGGGCATTTAGGTTTTTTCTAATATTTTGCGATTATCAGTAACACTGCAGTGAACAACCTTGTCTTCTAATAACTTAAAAGTTTTTTTTAAATGGAAGTATACATAAACATATAAAAGGATACAAATCCTAAAGTGTATGGGTTAATGAATTTTCACAGATCAAACATGAGAAATCAGCATCGAGATTAAAATGGAACATTACCAGCCCCTCAGAGACCAATTGTCACCTCCCAGTATAATACTCCAAGGGTAACCACCATCCTGACTTCCAGTATCATATGTTGGCTTTTTCTGGCTTTTGACCTTTACATAAATGGAATCATGCATTATATAGTCTTTTGTGTCTGATTTTATCTGTTCAATATTTACATATGAACAAATATGTTCACATATTTATGAGTTCATCCATGGTGTTGTGAGTAGTTGAGTCCATTCATTCATTTTTTTTTAATTTCTAAGATTTTTTTTTGATGTGGACCATTTTTTTAAAGAAGTCTTTATTGAATCTGTTACTGTATTGCTTCAGTTTTATGTTTTGGTTTTTTGGCTGCAAGGCATGTGGGATCTTAGCTCCCTGACCAGGGATCGAACCTGCACCCCCTGCACTGGAAGGCAAAGTCTTAACCACTGGACCGCCAGGGAAGTCCCAGAGTTCATTCATTCTTATTGCTGAGAATTCCATTGTATATTATATGACAGTTTACTGATTCATTCTAGTATTGATGGGTATTTGGGTAATTTCTAATTATTAGCTATAATGAACAGTGATGCTATGTATGTTCTAGTGTATATCTTTCGGTAAATACATGTTCACATATATTTGGTATATATTTAGAAGTAGACTTACTTGTTCTTATTTTACAATCGATATTGTACTTCCATAAGAGCTTTGTGAAAATTACATCGTTTTACTCCATTAGGAAATGAGCCTATCACATACGGCCTTGCGTACATAACGAGATACAGAAAGACTGGTGAGCAATCCACTTCTGCATGCTTTGTTACATGTTATCTTGGACTGCCTGGTTTGCACCTCTTGTGGATGGTCGCTAGTCCACGGGGAGAGCTCTGTTTGCTAGCACAACACATGTTGCTATGTAGATAAATGACAATTACCCGGAAAATAAAAATGAATGATAATGGATGGCTAAAGGAATGAGCAAAATATACTCAGAGTTTAGTTACAGGTAATCACAGTTCATGTCCCTCAGTCCTATTCAAGTGGATTGATAACATCACCAATGGCAGATCTTTGGGACTTAACTATGAGGCTAGCGTCATAAAAAACTGTTTAAGAATCTCATATCACAAATAGAGATGGCTTTAAATAAACCCATGCACTTATGGTCAATTAATTTACAACAAAGAGGCAAGAATATACAATCGAGAAAAGGCAGTCTCTTCAATAAATGGTGCTGGGAAAAATGGACAGCTACATGTAAAATAACGAAATTAGAACATTCTCTAACACCATATACAAAAATGGATTAAAGACCTAAATGTAAGACCAGATACTATAAAACTCCTAGAGGAAAACATAGGCAGAACACTCTTTGACATAAATTGCAGCAATATTTTTTTGGATCCGGCTCCTAGAGTAATGGAAACAAAAGCAAAATAAACAAATGGGACCTAATTAAACTTAAAAGCTTTTGCACAGCAAAAGAAACTAAATAAAACAAAAAGACAACCTACTGAATGGGAGAAAATATTTGCAATCGATCCAACCAACAAGGGATTAATTTCCGAAATATACAAACAGCTTATATAGCTCAATATCAAAAAAACAAACAACCCAATAAAAACATGGGCAGAAGATCTAAAGAGACATTTCCCCAAAGACAACATTCAGATGGCCAACAGGAACATGAAAAGATGCTCCACATCTCTAATTATTAGAGAAATGCAAATCAAAACTACAATGAGGTATCACCTCACACTGGTCAGAATGGCCATCATCAAAAATTCTATAAATAATAAATGCTGGAGAGGGTGTGGAGAAAGGGGTACCCTCAGACACTGTTGGTGGGAATATAAGTTGGTACAGCCAGTATGGAGAATGGTATGGAGGTTCCTTAGAAAACTAAAAATAGAGTTACCATTATTATCCAGCAATTATCCAGCAATCCCACTCCTGGGCATATATCCAGAAAAGATGAAAACTCTAATTCAAAAAGATACATGCACCCCAATGTTCACAGCAGCACTATTTACAACAGCCAAGACATGGAAACAACCTAAATGTCCATCAACAGATGAATGGATAAAGAAGATGTGGTATAATATAAGAAAAAAACAAAACAGAACAAAACAAGAAGATGTGGTACATACATACAATGGAATATAACTCAGCCATAAAAAAGAATGCAATAATGCCATTTGCAGCAACATGGATGGACCTAGAGATAATCATAAGTGAAGTAAGTCAGACAGATAAAGACAAAGATCATATGATATCACTTAAACATGGAATCTAAAAAAATGATACCAAAAAAAGATTAAAAAATGATATAAATAAACTTATTTACAAAACAGAAATAGACTCACAGACACAGAAAAGGGGACATATAAAGGGTTACCAAAGGGTTTCCCAAGGGGCGGGGGAAGGATAAATTAGGAATTTGGGATTAATAGATATACACTACCATATATAAAACAGATAAACAGTAAGGACCTACTGTATAGCACAGGGAACTATATTCAATATCTTGTAATAACCTATAATGGAAAAGAATCTGAAAAAGTATATAATTATATATATAATATATATATAAAATTCAGAAACATATATATATATGTATCTGAATTACTTTGCTGTACACCTGAAACACTGTAAATCAACTATACTTGAAAAAAAAAATAAGAGTGGCTTTACTGGAAATATACAGCCTCTAAGAAAGCAAATGCAGGAGCACACTAAACTCATCACAATCATTTAATTCTTACCTTTTAGTAAGAAACTCAAATTTTAGGTGAACCTGTTGAACCACCTTCATATATATATATAATTATATGTGCATGATAATGATAACAATAATGATAATTCACAAATAACCCTATAATCTATGTGACTGAAGTTCAAGAATCTATAGTTCTAATGTAAAGTTTATTTTTTAAATTTTTATTTATTTTTTAAATTGTTTTGGCCACGCCGCATGGCTTGCGGGATCTTAGTTCCCTGACCAGGGATTGAACCTGGGCCCTCGGCAGTGAAAGCACGGAGTCTGAACCAGGGAATTCCCAAATATAAAGTTTAAAAAGGAACAAACAAAATTATATACACAGCATGATCATAACTTTGTGAGAAAAAGCATGTATGGTAAAAAAAAAAAAAAATTAGGAGGAAGTAAAGCAAAATACAGTCTTTGGGGTAGTGGAATTAAAAGAAATTATTTTTCTGGATGTTTCTAAATTTTTGGAGAGCTATAATATAATCATTTGTAATTCAAACAAACAAAAAACCAACAGAATTGATAGCTCACTGTGTATAAAGCACTCTTCAATACTGATGCTGTAAGGAATAGAAATATATATAAAATATGGTTCTGCTAAAGGATGTTGGCTTAATTTGGATTTTCTGAAATGTGATGGTAACAGTATTAAGCTTCAGATAAGAGTGGAGGTCACAGTCCCCTCAAGGGAAATTCATACAAATTACCTACCTCATAGCAGTACTGTTGAACTTTATGCAAAACTTTGTTTAGGTCCTTGTTCAGTTGTTCAAGCTCTAGAACAATCGTTGCATATCTCCGCTGAAATTCAATGCCAATGGGCATGGAATATGATTTCTGAGAAGAAAAAAAAAAGTCAGATTTTGATAAATTTTTTTTTTAACAATGTGATTTCAATTTCTAACAGAACATTGGACTTACTCAAAATAGACTAAAGGTTATTAAAACAGTCTGTACTCAATGTTATTCTTCTTAAACGTGATAATGGTATTATTGCTGTTTAGGAGATTGTTCTTAGGAGTGTCATGATGTCTGTCATTTACTTTAAAAAAAAAATTTTTATTTATTTATTTTTGGCTGCGTTGGGTCTTCGTAGCTGGGCGCGGGCTTTCTCTAGTTGCGGCGAGCGAGGGCTACTGTTCATTGTGGTGCGTGGGCTTCTCATTGCAGTGGCTTCTCTTGCTGCGGAGCATGGGCTCTAGGCGCGCAGGCTTCAGTAATTGTGGCACGCGGGCTCAGTAGTTGTGGCTCACAGGCTCTAGAGCACAGGCTCAGTAGTTGTGGCACATGGGCTTAGCTGCTCCGTGGCATGTGGGATCTGCCCGGACCAGGGATCAAACCCGTGTCCCCTGCATTGGCAGGCGGATTCTTAACCACTGCACCACCAGGGAAGTCCCTGACATTTACTTTTTAAAAAACAGAGATCGTGTGTGTTTATGTGAGTGTGTATATATATATATATATATATATATATATAGAGAGAGAGAGAGAGAGAGAGAGAGAGAGAGAGTGTGTATGCGTGAGAGAGATTAAATGAAGCAAATGAAGCAAAATTGTTGAATCTATATATATGTTTCTTACATAAATCTTTCAACTTTTTTATAACTATCATTTTTAAAAACAAAAAGTTGGTAAAAAATTATATATATTCATTTGAAGTGTTCTAGTTACTAAAACTCAATTGATTCTCCATCTGGAATCAATTCAATATAGCACAATGGATAAGAGCATGGGTGCTAGAATCAGATTATATGTTCAAATCCCAACTCCATTATGTACTAGCTGCGTGACCTTAAGCAAGTTCCTTAATTTCTCTGTGCCTCTGTTTCCTCATCTGCAAAATGGGGATAAAAGAACATCTACCTAATAAGATTATGGTAAAGATTAAATGAAATAATATATGCCAGTATATTGCCTTCCACATAGAAAATGTTCAGTAAATATTAACTGTTATCATCACTGCTATCATTTCATATTTGCTTCCTACCAGTAAGTGTAAATGGACTTTGATTCCATTTCCTTTCCTCTCTTCATAACACCTCCAATAAACTACACTACCTATTCTGCTCCAGCTACAAACGCTGCAATGAGACGTCTTCAGTCAAGCCAAGTTTAACCACACTTCTTTTTTCAGAGGATTTCTGAGAAAGCAGATCATCATGTACCAGGGAAACAAGTATAGTTAAGAAGGGAAAAGTATACCTAGACTGATAGGGATAAACTACTTACAGTAGCACTAAATCACAGTATTATAATTGTTTAAGTTAACAGAAACCTTAGAGATCATCTTGTTCAGCCGTGTCATTTTACAGATGAGAAAACTGAAGCCCAGGAAAGTTAAATGCTTTGCTTAACAGCACGCACTATTAATGATGTACCAGGCACTGTTCTAAGTGTTTAACAGAATCTCACTGAATCCTTACAACCATCCCATGAGAAGGGTACTATAATTATTCCCATTTTACATATGGAGGAATCTGAGGCCCATGTACCACAGCCAATAAGTGGTAAGCACACTGGATCTGAAGCTAGACTGCATCAGTCAGAATTCCTCCGCCACTGGGTATGATGCAGTGAAAGAGAAGGAAGGGAAAGAATGTCACAAGGAGATTAGGGAAAGGATAAGTCATTTTACAAATTAATTATTTTTTATTTTGTAATTATTTTTTAAACTGAGGTATAATTGACATACAACATGCTATTAGTTTCATGTGTACAACATAATGATTCTATATTTGTATATATTGCAAAATGATCACTACAATAAGTCAGTTAGCATCCGTCACCATATACAGTTACAGAATTTTTTTCTTGTGATGAGAACTTTTAAGATTTACTCTCTTAGCAACTTTCAAATGTGCAGTACAGTATTATTAAGTTTGGTCTGCAGCTTTCCAGTCACTTTCTCAAGGCACTTTACACACATATATGTATAGCTTTTTATAAAAATGAGATCCTACTATAAATATTATTTCACAATTTGTCCAATTACTTAATGTGTCTTAGAAAGCTTTCCATGTTGATATAGACAGATCTAGCTTGTTGCTTTTAAGAACTACATAGTATGGGACTTCCCTGGTGGTGCAGTAGTTAAGAATCCGCCTGCCAATGCACGGGACACGGGTTCGAGCCCTGGTCCGGGAAGATCCCACATGCCATGGAGCAACTAAGCCCGTGCGCCACAACTACTGAGCCTGTGCTCTAGAGCCCACGAGCTACAACTACTGAACCCGCATGCCACAACTACTGCAGCCCACCCGCCTAGAGCCTGTGCTCCACAACAAAGAGAAGCCACCGCAATGAGAAGTCTGCACACTGCAACAAAGAGTAGCCTCTGTTCGCTGCAACTAGAGAAAGCCCGTGCACAGCAACAAAGACCCAACGCAGCCAAAAAATAAATAAATGAATTTATTAAAAAAAAAAAAAAAAAAAGAACTACATAGTGCTCCAGAAGAATGGCTGTCCCATGATTTATTTGACCACTCCTGTTTAGATGGACATATTGTTTCCATCTTTTTTTTTTTTTTGCTATTACAAACAATGCTGCAATAAACATTCTTGTATGCACACCTTTGTGCATATGCACATGAATGTTCATTTGCAATAGCTAAAAACAGTAAACAACCCAAATGTCCATGGTAGAGCCATACAGTGAGATACTACTTAGCAATAAAAAGGAACAATATTGTGCGAACTTTGAAACGTGCAACCAAGAGGGTGAATCAAAACTCATTATACTGACTGAAAAGAGCCAGGCAAAAAAAGAGTATATACTGTATGATTCCATTTATATAAAATTCTAGAAAACACAAATGAATTTATAATGATAGAAATTAGATCAGTAGTTGCTGGAGCCTGAAGTAGAGGGAGGGATGGATTACAAAGGGCTTGGGGAAATTTGGGGGGGAAAGGAGAAGAGAGAAATATTTGTTATCTAGCTTGTGGTGATGGTTTCATGGACGCATATTTCTATGTATACACACACAAATATATCTCATCAAATTGTACATTTTAAACAGGTATAGTTTATTGTACATCAATGATACCTCAACAAAATGATAATGGGAAAAAGCCACCCATATCAAACAACAGAACATTGCTAGCACCCCAGAAGCCCTCCATGTGTCACCTTACAATCAATTCTCTTTCATCTCTCTCCAAAGTCACCATTATCCTGACATCAAACATTATAGTTCAGTTTTTGAACTTTATATAAAATACAATCATACAATATATGCAGTCTTTTGTTACTGGCTTCTTTCGGTTAACATTAAGTTTGTGAGATTCATCCACACTGTTGTGTATATCTGTAGTTAGTTCATTCATTGCTGTATATTATACCTTTATAGAAATATGATATATTTACCCAATTCTACTGTTCTATTTGTTGTTGGCCATTTGGCCTGCTTCTAGGTTTTGGCCAATGTGAATAGTGCAGCTATGACATTTTGTACTTTGTTCAATTTTAGTAGATAGATCTAAATAGTTTCCCAAGGTGATGGAATAAGAAAGTTCTGGCTGCTTCATATCTTCACCAATCTTTAATACTGTAGTCTTTGAATATTAGCCACTTTAGAGGGTGTGAGTGGTATCTCACTGTGGTATTAATCTGCATTTCTCTGATTACTACTGAGGTTACTACTTTTCAAAAAATTTTTTGCTAATTTGAATATCCTCTTTTTAAAAATATATGTTCAATTTTCTTTCCTGTCTTCTATTGGGCTGCATATATTTTTCTTATTGACTTAGAGATCTTTATATATTCTGGATACAAGCTTTTTATCAATTATATGTGCTATAAATATTTTCTTCCATTTTGTGGCTTGCCTTTTCTTTTCTTGTAGTTATATCTTTTGATGAACAAAGGTTCTTAATTTTAATGTAGTTCAATTTATCAATCTTTTCTTTTATGGTTATTGCTTTCTATATTCTACTTATTTCATTAAAAAATTCTTATCCCAAGGTCTTAAAAATATTCTCCTATATTATCTCTAGAAGCTTTATAGTTTTGCCTTTCACATTTAGATCTAAAATGCCAGTCGTCTGGCTATGTTATGAGATTTACCCCCCTCCCCATACTGATATCCAACTGATCAGCACCGTTATTTCAAAGGCCTTTCTTTCCTCACTGTTCTGCAGAACCACCTTTGTCATAGATCAAGTGTCCGTACACGTGCAAGTCTATTACTGGGCTCTCAATTCTGTTCCATGGTCTTTTTGTCCATGTTGTGCCAGTAGCACACAGTCTTTAATAACTCTAGTTGTGTAATAAGTCTTGATATCCAAGAGTAAGTCATCCTACCTTATTGCAGTTCCACATAAATTTTAGAATCAGCTTGTCAATTTGAACGCACTTATACATACACATACACACACACACACACACACACACACACACCCAGGTGGGATTTTGATTGAGATTACATTCAATCTATGAATAAATTTGGTGGAAATTGACCCCTTTACAAAAGATAGTGTCTGAAATCATAAATATGAATATCTCTCTTTTTATTTAGGTCTTCTTTAATTTCTCTCAACATTTAATAGTTTTCTATATAGAAGTTTAATATATCTTATGCTATATTTATATCAAGGTATGTAGTTTTAAATGGTATTTTTGAAATTTCATTTTATAACTGCTTATTGCTGATATATAGAAACACAACTGCTTAAATAAAAAAACTGACCTTGAATCTAGCAACTTTGCTAAACTCACTTATTAATTCTAATAATTTATCTGCAGATTCTTTTACATTTTCTAGGTACACAATCACATCATCTGTGGATAAAATGGTTTTATTTCTTCCTTTCCAATCTATAGATCTTACTTCATTTTCTTGCTATGTTACACTGGCTAGGCCCTCCTGTGTACTACTGGATAAAAACTGCAATCGTAGGCCTCCTTATCTCATTCCCAATCTTAAAGAGAAAGTTTTTAACACTCACTAATAAGTATGATATTGGGACTTCCCTGGTGGTGCAGTAGTTAAGAATCTGCCTGCCAATGCAGGGGACATGGGTGCGAGCCCTGGTCCGGGAAGATCCCACATGCCTCAGAGCAACTAAGTCCATGCACCACAACTTCTGAGCCTGTGCTCTAGAGCCCGCGAGCCATAACTACTGAAGCTCGCGTGCCTAGAGCCCGTGCTCCGCAACAAGAGAATCCACCACAACGAGAAGCCTGCACACCACAACGAAGAGTAGCCCCCGCTCGCCGCAACTAGAGAAAGCCTGTGAGCAGCAACAAAGACCCAACACAGCCAAAAAAACAAACAAACAAAAACCCTGTACCTGAATGTTCATAGTCACCTTATTCATAATAGCCAGTGTGGAAGCAATCCAAATGTCCCTCAATGATGAATAAATAAATAAAATGTGGTATATCCATACAATGGAATATTATTTGGCAATAAAAAGAAGTACTGGGAATTCCCTGGTCATCCAGTGGTTAGGACTCCATGCTTCCACTGTCAGGAGCCAGGTTTGATCCCTGGTCAGAGAACTAAGATCCCACCCACAAGCTGCACAGCCAATAAAAAAAAAAATTAAAAAAAAAAAAAGTACTGATACATATTACAACATGGATGAGCCTTCAAAACATTATGCTATGTGAAAGAATACAGTCACAAATGATCACATTTACATTAAATGTCCAGAATAGGGGGAAAGAAATTAGATTAGTGATTGCCTAGGTTTGGGGTCGGGGATGGTTAGAGGTGAAATGAGGAAAAAATACAGGGTTTCTTTTTGGGATAATGAAAATGTTTTAAAATTATGATGATGCCTGCACAGTCTGTGAACTGAACTGTAAACTAAACACCACAGAACTGTTCACTTACTGTAAATGGGTGAATTGTATGGTATGTGAATAATACCTCAATAAGGCTGTTACTTTAAAAACCTGCCCTTTTAAATAAGTTACTATAATTAAGCATGGTTTCCTATCAATCCCTCCTATATAATCAACTAACGTGCTTTAGGTCAGGGGTCTCCAACCCCCAGGCCATGGACCGGTATTGGTCCGTGGCCTGTTAGGAACCAGGCCACACAGCAGGAGGTGAGTGGCGGGCAAGCGAGCCAAGCTTCATCTGTATTTACAGCCGCTCCCTATTGCTCGCGTTACTGCCTGAGCTCTGCCTCCTGTCAGATCAGTGACAGTGTTAGATTCTCCTAGGAGCACAAACCCTACTGTGAACTGTGCATGTGAGGGATCTAGGTTGCCCGCTCCTTATGAGAATCTAATGCCTGACGATCTGAGGTGGAGCTGAGGCAGTGATGCTAGCGCTGGGGAGGGGCTGCAAATACAGATTATCATTAGCAGAGAGGTTTGACTGCACAGACACCATAATAAATCAGTTGCTTGCAGACTCATATCAAAACCCTATCAGTGAGTGGCAAGTGAAATCGAGCTCAGGGCTCCCACTGATTCTGCATTATGGTGAGCTGTATAATTATTTCATTATCTATTACAATGTAATAATAATAGAAAAAGCGCACAATAAATGTACTGCGCTTGAATCATCCTGAGACCACCCCCCACCCCCCACCCCTGGTCCAGGGAAAAACTGTCTTCCACAAAACCAGTCCCTGGTGCCAAAAAGGTTGGGGACCGCTGCTTTAGGTTGTCACATACAGGTTGAGTGTGGCACACAAAATGGACTTTTTTTTTTTTTCTTGGATGTATTCTACTTTCAGGACTGGTTAGCTAGTAAGGAGATTTCTTCAGAGATTCATAATCTCAAAAATAAAAGAGGACTAACAAACATGATATGACAATTCTGACGACATATTCAGGGCAAGAAAAGACCAACTTTCATAGTGGTGGATGGAGAGAGGGAAGGAGTACAGAGAACATAGTATTCAGAGTTTTCCAAAGCCACTAATACATGGTTTTAAAAATGGTTAAGACAGAACTCTCAGGGATAAATCCCCTTTTCCACTCTTGAATTATTATTAATGTCCATGTATGACAAGTCAAATTTCCAAAGTGGAAAAGCAATTATTAGAGACTGACTGAGACTGCTAGTTCAGTATCTAATAGTGTTGAGGCAATTCAAATCTATTTTAATAAATTCCACTTGCACTATTAATTTCTATGTGGATGCTTTGTATGTGTATTTTAAAAATATTTTAATAATCAAAAATAGAAAAGGCATATTGAAGTCAATAAGCTTAGACAAACTTTCACTGACTTTAACATACTACATAATCTGGACAAGAAAAGGTAGTTCAAAGCTTTAACTCTGCATGAACTTGATAAAAACTTCTCAGGTGTATGGCTGAGAAATTTGTCCTTGTTTCATAAAAGTGACTAAAGTATTTTAAAATAATTTTCCTCCCTTTGCTTTACAAATTGAAAGTTTGAACATCTAATTTCATATTTTGACAACTCTGGCTGTAGTTTGCTTTTGCTGAGTAAAGTATTAGATAAACAATTAAGTTTTCCAAAATTAAAGGAGACTTTATCAGACCAATGTTCCATTTTTTAAATAAATTCCATCAGAAAATACACTGGACCAAGTAGTATGTCCAGTTCTTTGAGATGAAAAATAGTGAACTACTAAGGTCATTTTGGTAAAAATAGAATAGAAATTAGCTATCAGCTTCAAAATTAAGTTAAATTAATTAAATAAAATTAAATATTTGTTAGGGCAGAGGCTGGGTAGGGATAGGGTAGATAAAATTACTCCTAGTCAGTGCTAAAATCACTTGGGGTTAATGTAAATGTTAAATTAGTTCAATGTCACTAACCTGATGTGTCACAGAAAATTAGGAAAAAATGTATACCAAGGAAATCTGTAATCCATAAATCTGAAAGAATTGCTACACTTCTGAAGGTTTTTTAAAATAATAGTTCTGGATATATTAAAAATAAAATCTCCTTACAATACCTGGGAGTCTTCCTTCTGCAAAGAAGGAATTAAACTAATTGAATAATCTGTATTTGTCCCTGAAATACTCTGCAAAATTCCAACTCACAAGTAATATACAAAACAGAATAAATAATAGGTATGTTAAGATTAAAGGATATAACTTGATTTTTACTACCTCTACAAGGCTGTACATATATTACATCAACATAATAGCAATGGCATAGTCTCTGAAGGTACTTTCCACATTTTATTTACTTTTTAAAACTAATCTCAAATCACATACCATACACTTATTTCCTTTTTGATGATTCCACTTAAACTTAGGGTATGGTTTGTTAAACAAAACTTATGAACAAAATAATTATCATGTTTATTGCATGTTATACAAAGGAGCTACTGTGAATAGAAATCCATCCTTCTCCACCATTTGTTTTTAATGAATACAGGTATCAAACAATCCTGAACATACTTCTGATACTACTAGCAGTTAGCAACTCTTCAAAAATCAACACAATTAGCAACAGCATTCATTTTACCTGCTACCTTAAACAATTTAAATTTCAACTCTTTTGCCAAATAAGCATGTGATTTACGCTTTTCCTTCTTTTGGAAACAGTTTTATTCTAAAGCATTCTGATATGTCTTCCCTTGATCTTATCCTGTAAACCTGAATTCCAGGTTTATGTTTAAATGACAGTGCCTTGATACGAGAAAAAAAATAGAGTGGTACATTTTCCTCCTGTTGTCTGAAAACATAATGTGTACATGTTTTAAATATTTTATTAGCAATGAATGACCATATCATGTTTACCAGTTGGAACAGTTTTATTAAATGTTTGAGTGTTTTGCACTGTAATAACGAAGATAGTAAGCTGGAGATCCTCTAAAATCAATTGTTGTCTGTTTGTTCTATAGATGCCTGTGGAAGTTTCATATTTTCTTTGGACATCATTAGACTTCCTAGTTCTTGAAGTAATGTTTTAATGCTATATGAATTATGACATTTTGCTTAACACTGGTATGTTCTGTGAATCCACCATCCCACTGGAAATATTCTATCCATATTAAATTTTCTTGTAAATCTAACTAATGGAGGAGTTTCTGGATATCTAGGTCATTCTAGCTTCCAGGCTTTATATTCTGTTTTCATAATTTGTCTGTGGAGGCCATCATCGTCTTCGGTGGCTCTAGACTTCAGTTATTTATTTCTAATTGTTAAACTCTCCTTGCATTCCTGGAATAAATCTATTGGCTGTGATGATGTACCTTTTTTTTTTTTTTTTTTTTGATGATGTACCTTTTTAAACATACTAACAAATTCCCATTTGTTAATATTTTGTTTAGGATTCTGTCACCTACATTCATGAATGAGATTGGCTAGTAGTTATTCTCTTTTGTCATATCTTTGTTAGGTTTTGATATCAAATTATTCAAGCATTACAAAATGAATTGGAAAATGCTCCTTGTTTTTTTCCTATTCTCTAGAAAAAGTTTCTGAAAGTTGACGGTGATGGTAAACACTTGGTTGAATTCACTGGTATGGAAGAATGCATCTGGGGTTGTAGGTTCTTTGTGGTCAAGTTTTAAATTACAGATTCATTTATAAGGTAGTGATAGGCTTATTCAGACTTTCTATTTCTTATTATATCAATGTCAGCAAGTTGTATTTTTCTAGGAATTTGTCTCCATCTCAATTTTCAAACATATTTACAGGTAGCTGTTTATAATATGTATTAGTCTGCTCAGGCTGCTATAATAGAACACCATGGACTGGGTGGCTTAAGTAACAGAAATAAATTTTTTTGTGTTCTGAAGGCTGTAAGTTCAAGATCAAGGTGCTGGCAGGGATGGTTTCTGATGAGAACTTTCTTCCTGGCTTGTAGATGGCTATTTTCTCCTTGTGTCCTCAGATGGCCTTCCTTCTGTGCACACAAGAGAAATCTCTGGTGTCTCTTCCCCTCTTCTTATAAGGACACCAGTCCTATTAATTTGAGCCCCAACCTATGGCTTCATTTAACCCAAATTACCTCCTTAAAGGCCCTATCTCTAAATACAGTCATATTGGGCTTAAGGCACCAACTTCTGAATTTGGAGGGGACAAAATTCAATCACACAAAATTCAATAACACAGTATCCTCTCAAGATCTTTTTCATGTCTGTAGGTGGTATTGTGATGTCCCTTCTTTCTTCCTTCCATTTTTTTTAAAAAAATTAATTAATTTATTTTTGGCTGCGTTGGGTCTTTGTTGCTGTGCACAGGCTTTCTCTAGTTGTGGCGAATGGTGGCTACTCTTCGTTGTGGTGCGCGGGCTTCTCACTGCGGTGGCTTCTACTGTTGCAGAGCACAAGCTCTAGGCATGCGGGCTTTGGTATTTGTGGCACATGGGCTCAGTAGTTGTGGCTCACGGGCTCTAGAGCACAGGCTCAGTAGTTGCGGCACATGGGCTTAGTTGCTCCGCAGCATGTGGCATCTTCCCAGACCAGAGCTCGAACCCGTGTCCCTGCATTGGCAGGAGGATTCTTAACCACTGCGCCACCAGGGAAGTCCCTCAAGTCTATGTTCTTACTGATTTTTTTTTTAAACCTTTATATTTTATTAGTTACTAAGAGGGCTATGGAAATTGTGTTGCTGTAACAGTGAATTTGTCTTTTTCCTTTGAGTTTTGCCAATTTTTGCTTTATACATCTGGAGGCTAAGTTATTAGGTACATGTCAATTTCAAGTTATTATTCTGAAATTATACCTTTCATCATTAAGAACCACACCTCCTTACAGCAAGTAAGATATGGTGAATTAAACCTTTCATCATTAGGAAGCACACCTCTTTATATCCAGTAATATGTATTGCCCTGAATTTTACTGTTGGATATTAATATAGTTATAAGCCCTTCTGTTATTATTTTAAAATTTGTACTGTATATCTTTTCATACATTTACAATTTTATTCTTTCTGGATCCTTTTATATTAAATGTGTCTCTTGCAAGAATCATAGAGTTGGGTTTTTTTTTTTAAATTGAAGTACAGTTGATTTACAATATTATTATATTAGTTTCAGGTGTACAACATAGTGATTCAATATTTTTATAGATTATATGCCATTTAAAGTTATTACAAAATAATGGCTAAATTTCTCTGTGTTGTACAATATAACCATGTTGCCTATTTATTTTATACATAGTAGTCTGTACCTCTTAATCCCCTACCTCTATCTTGCCCATCCCCCTTTCCCTTTCCCCACTGGTAACCGCTAGTTTGTTCTCTATATCTGTGCATCTGTTTCTGTTTTGTTATATACATTTGTTTTATTTTCTAGCTTCCACATATAAGTAATAACATAGAGTATTTGTCTCTCTCTGACTGACTTATTTCACTAAGCATAATACCCTCTAGGTTGATCCACGTTGTTGCAAATGGCAGCATGTCATCCTTTTTTAAGGCCAAGTAATATTCCATTGTGTGTGTGTGTGCACGCGTGCATGTATATGCATACACACATATATACAGACTACATCTTCTTTATCCATTCATCTGCTGATGGACACTTAGGTTGCTTCTGTATCTTGGCTGTTGCAAACAATGCTGCTATGAACATTGGAATGCATTTATCTTTTTGCATTATTGTTTTTGTTTTCTTCGAATATATAACCAGTAGTGGAATTGCTGGATCACATGGTAGGAGTTGGATTTTATTTTTCCTCTAGTCTGGCAATCTTTGCCTTTTATTCAGGAAATTTAGTCTACTTATACTCAATACTATTTATCAATATATTTAGACTTAAATCTACCATCTTACTATTTTCCTTCTATATGTCCCACCTGTTAGGTGTCATTTTTTTCTTTCTTTCCTTGCCTTCTCTTAGACTGAATGAACATTTTATTGTTCCATTCCCTCACCCACCTCCCCCTGATTAGTTTGGTAGTTATTCATCTTTTACTATTATTTTAACAGGTACCTTAGAGATTAAAATGTACATCCTTGATTAATCAAAGTCTATGTGTATACATACCCTTTACTCTGACCAAAAGACAACTGTTGTACTTTTAAACCTTTATATTTTAAACGCCACAAGATACTATTTTATCATTTTATATGATGTCACTTAGACTAATCTACATATTTATCCTTTTAGTTGTTTTTCATTCCTTTTTGAAAGTTCAAGTATCTTAAAAAAACAAGTTTTTCTTTCCTGCTTGAAGAAAACCTTTATTATTTTCTTAAGTGTAGGTATTCTGGTAACAAATTCTATAATTTGTCTGCAAATGTCCTTATATTAACTTTACCCTTAAAGGAATGTTCACTGGATATAGAACTAGGTTGGCAGAAATTTTGTTTCCGCCCTATAAAGATGTCATTCCATTCTCTTCCATCCTCTGTGGTTTCTATGGAGAAGTCACCTGTCAAACAAATTGTTAGTCTTTTGAAGGTACTTCCTGTCTTCCATTCTACTCTGGGTACTTTAAATACTTTTCACTTTGTGTTCAGTTTTCAGCAGTTTTACTATGATGTGCCTAGGAGTCATTACCTTTTTATTTATCCCATTAGGATTCATGGGGGTTCTTGAATTTGTGGCCTGTTGTCTTTCAACAGTTTTGGAATGTTCTCAGCTCTTAAAATATTCCTTCTGTCCCATTCTCTTTCTCTCCTCCTTCTGTTACTCTATTAGACATATTAGACACCCCACTATATCCCTTATTTATCCTATCCTCTCTTCTGAATTTTCTATCCATCTTTCTCTCCTTGCTTAAGTCTGGATATTTTCTTCTGATCTGTTTTCACTTACTAGTTCTCTCTTCAGCTGTTCCTAATCTGCTGTGGTTATATCTACCAACTGAGTTCTTAATTTTGATTATTGTAGTTTATATCTAGAGTTTCATTTGGTCCTTTTCGTTGTTGTTGTTTCCAGTTCTCTTCTAAAATTCTCCATTTTGTCTCATCTCTTTAAACAAAACAAGCATTTAAAATCTATGTCTAAGAATACCATTCTCTGTAATTTGCCCACTGTTCATATTTTCTTTTGATTTTTGTTAGGGTTATCTTGTCTCCTATTGTGTCTGGGATTTAAAATTGAGTATTAGACACTGTATGTTAAAAACTGTAGAAATAATTTCAGGTCTAGTATGATATTATATTCCTCTAGGAGGATTTATATTTACTTCTAGTGGGCTGCCTGGGGTCCTAGTGCTCCATAATCATCTTAATTCAATTTCAGAGGTAAGATTATTTGAAGCTGGGCCAGTGTAGCCTTTTGGGGTTCCAACCCAGAACATGGAAGGTTCACCAGCTTCCCTCAACCTCTGCTAGTTCTCTGGACTCTAATTTTGTCCTCCCCACCCTTGTAAGACTTTTGAGAACACCACTCAGTTTCTCCGCCACCTTTTCTGCAACTTGCAGAAGTCCCTAAGGAAAAAGCAATCCTAAATGCCAGGTTCCCCCTTCTGAGTTTACTTCTTTTCCTAGATCCTATCCCTATAATTCTTTAATACCTTATTAATGCTCCAGTTTCTTCAAACAGCTTATTTTTATATTTTATTACAGAGGAAATAGCTATTCTCAACTATCTGGATTAGGAAGACTAATCCAAATTATCTAGTCTGCCATTATCAAAAGCAGAAGCAGCATTAACTTTTCCCAAGCAGTATGTTCAACTTCTTTAGAGAAGTGTCTGTTACTTTCTCTCCCTTTAACTTGGGTAAATACCACATTTACATTCTGTCACTGGGATGAAGAGGGGAATGTGGAAACAGAAATGGAATGAATTCCTTTTAAAGTACTGCATCTCACTTTTGCATTCCTCTATCATATTTGCAACTCTTGGCCTGGAGTCTCTTCAGGGTTCGAACATGCAGACTCTTTTAGCCAAGGTTTTTATTTCATCCAACAACACGTAAGAAAAATTTTAAAAATCTTTCAGACATTGTTAAGCAGTCTGTTTCCATGTATTCTATTTACTTTTTTTTGTATTTCTAATTTTGCATGGAATTGTAAGGGATAGGAAGAAAACACATGTTCAGCCTACCATCTTAAATCAGAAGTATAATTAAATCTTTAAAATACTCATACATCTTGACCCTGCCATTGGACATTCTAAGAATTTATCTTTTTTAAAAAATTTTTAAATTTTATTTTATTTTTTTATACTGTTCTTATTAGTCATCAATTTTATACACATCAGTGTTTACATGTCAATCCCAATCTCCCAGTTCATCACACCACCACCCCCACCCCCCGCCGCTTTCCCCCCTTGGTGTCCATACGTTTGTTCTCTACATCTGTGTCTCAATTTCTGCCTGCAAACCGGTTCATCTGTACCATTTTTCTAGGTTCCACGTATATGCATTAATACACGATATTTGTTTTTCTCTTTCTGACTTACTTTACTCTGTATGACAGTCTCTACACCCATCCACGTCTCAACAAATGACCCAATTTCGTTCCTTTTTATGGCTGAGTAATATTCCATTGTAAATATGTACCACATCTTCTTTATCCATTCATCTGTCGATGGGCATTTAGGTTGCTTCCACGACCTGGCTATTGTAAATAGTGCTGCAATGAACATTGGGGTGCATGTGTCTTTTTGAATTATGGTTTTCTCTGGGTATATGCCCAGTAGTGGGATTGCTGGATCATATGATAATTCTATTTTTAGAAACCTCCATACTGTTCTCCATAGTGGCTGTATCAATTTACATTCCCACCAACAGTGCAAGAGGGTTCCCTTTTCTCCACACCCTCTCCAGCATTTGTTGTTGTAGATTTTCTGATGATGCCCATTCTAACTGGTGTGAGGTGATACCTCATTGTAGTTTTGATTTGCATTTCTCTAATAATTAGTGATGTTGAGCAGCTTTTCATGGGCTTCTTGGCCATCTGCATGTCTTCTTTGGAGAAATGTCTATTTAGGTCTTCTGCCCATTTTTGGATTGGGTTGTTTGTTTTTTTTTAATATTGAGCTGCATGAGCTGTTTATATATTTTGGAGATTAATCCTTTGTCCATTGATTCATTTGCAAATATTTTCTCCCATTCTGAGGGTTGTCTTTTCATCTTGTTTACGGTTTCCCTTGCTGTGCAAAAGCTTTTAAGTTTCATTAGGTCCCATTTGTTTATTTTTGTTTTTATTTCCATTACTCTAGGAGGTGGATCAAAAAAGATCTTGCTGTGATTTATGTCAAAGAGTGTTCTTCCTATGTTTTCCTCTAAGAGTTTTATAGTGTCTGGTCTTACATTTAGGTCTCTAATCCATTTTGAGTTTATTTTTGTGTATGGTGTTAGGGAGTGTTCTAATTTCTTTTTTTTCTAATTTCATTCTTTTACATGTAGCTGTCCACTTTTCCCAGCACCACTTATTGAAGAGACTGTCTTTTCTCCATTGTATATCCTTGCCTCCTTTGTCATAAATTAGTTGACCATAGGTGCGTGGGTTTATCTCTGGGCTTTCTATCTTGTTCTATTGATCTATGTTTCTGTTTTTGTGCCAGTACCATATTGTCTTGATTACTGTAGCTTTGTAGTATAGTCTGAAGTCAGGGAGTCTGATTCCTCCAGCTCCATTTTTTCCCCCTCAAGACTGCTTTGGCTATTCAGGGTCTTTTGTGTCTCCATATAAATTTTAAGATTTTTTGTTCTAGTTCTGTAAAAAATGCCATTGGTAATTTGATAGGGATTGCATTGAATCTGTAGATTGCTTTGGGTAGTATAGTCATTTTCACAGTATTGATTCTTCCAATCCACGAACACAGTATATCTCTCCATCTGTTGGTATCATCTTTAATTTCTTTCATCAGTGTCTTATAGCTTTCTGCATACAGGTCTTCTGTCTCCCTAGGTAGGTTTTTTCCTAGGTATTTTATTCTTTTTGTTGCAATTGTAAATGGGAGTGTTGCCTTAATTTCTCTTTCAGATTTTTCATCATTAGTGTATAGGAATGCAAGAGATTTCTGTGCATTAATTTTGTATCCTGCAACTTTACCAAATTCATTGATTAGCTCTAGTAGTTTTCTGGTGGCATTTTTAGTATTCTCTATGTATAGTATCATGTCATCTGCAAACAGTGACAGTTTTACTTCTCCTTTTCCAATTTTTATTCCTTTTATTTCTTTTTCTTCTCTGATTGCTGTGGCTAGGACTTCCAAAACTATGTTGAATAATAGTGGTGAGAGTGGACACCCTTGTCTCGTTCCTGATCTTAGAGGAAATGCTTTAAGTTTTTCACCACTGAGAATGATGTTTGCTGTCGGTTTGTTGTATATGGCCTTTATTGAGGTAGGTTCCCTCTATGTCCGCTTTCTGGAGACTTTTTATCATAAATGGGTGTTGAATTTTGTCAAAAGCTTTTTCTGCATCTATTGAGATGATCATACGGTTTTTATTCTTCAATTTGTTAATATGGTGCACATTGACTGATTTGCATATATTGAAGAATCCTTGCATCCCTGGGATAAATCCCACTTGATCATGGTGTATCATCCTTTTAATGTGTTGCTGGATTCTGTTTGCTAGCATTTTGTTGAGGATTTTTGCATCTATATTCATGAGTGATATTGGTCTGTAATTTTCTTTTTTTGTAGTATCTTTGCCTGGTTTCGGTATCAGGGTGATGGTGGCCTCATGGAATGAGTTTGGGAGTGCTCCTTCCTCTGCAATTTTTTGGAAGAGTTTGAGAAGGATGGGTGTTAGCTCTTCTCTAAACGTTTGATAGAATTCACCTGTGAAGCCATCTGGTCCTGGACTTTTGTTTGTTGGAAGATTTTTAATCACAGTTTGAATTTCATTACTTGTGATTGGTCTGTTCATATTTTGTTTCTTCCTGGTTCAGTCTTGGAAGGTTATACCTTTCTAAGAATTTGTCCATTTCTTCCAGGTTGTCCATTTTATTGGCATAGAGTTGCCTGTAGTAGTCTCTTAGGATGCTTTGTATTTCTGCAGCATCTGTTGTGACTTCTCCTTTTTCATTTCTAATTTTATTGATTTGAGTGCTCTCTCTCTTTTTCTTGATGAGTCTGGCTAATGGTTTATCAATTTTGTTTATCTTCTCAAAGAACCAGCTTTTAGTTTTATTAATCTTTGCTATTGTGTTCTTTGTTTCTATTTCATTTATTTCTGCTCTGATCTTTATGATTTCTTTCCTTCTGCTAACTTTGGGTTTTGTTTGTTCTTCTTTCTCTAGTTCCTTTAGGTGTAAGGTTAGATTGTTTATTTGAGATTTTTCTTGTTTCTTGAGGTAGGCTTGTAGAGCTATAAACTTCCCTCTTAGAAGTGCTTTTGCTGCATCCCATAGGTTTTGGATCGTCGTGTTTTCATTGTCATTTGTCTCTAGGTATTCTTTGATTTCCTCTTTGATTTCTTCAGTGATCTTTTGGTTATTTAGTAACGTATTGTTTAGCCTCCATGTGTTTGTGTTTTTTACGTTTTTTTCCCTGTAACTGATTTCAAATCTCATAGCATTGTGGTCAGAAAAGATGCTTGATATGAATTCAATTTTCTTAAATTTACTGAGGCTTGATTTGTGACCCAAGATGTGATCTATCCTGGAGAATGTTCCGTGCACACTTGAGAAGTGTAATCTGCTGTTTTGGGATGGAATGTCCTATAAATATCAATTAAATCTATCTGGTCTATTGTGTCATTTAAAGCTTCTGTTTCCTTATTTATTTTCATTTTGGATGATCTGTCCATTGGTGTAAGTGAGGTGTTAAAGTCCCCCACTATTATTGTGTTACTGTCGATTTCCTCTTTTATAGCTGTTAGCAGTTGCCTTATGTATTGAGGTGCTCCTATGTTGGGTGCATATATATTTATAATTGTTATATCTTCTTCTTTGATTGATCCCTTGATCATTATGTAGTGTCCTTCCTTGTCTCTTGTAACGTTCTTCATTTTAAAGTCTATTTTATCTGATATGAGTATTGCTACTCCAGCTTTCTTTTGATTTCCATTTGCATGGAATATCTTTTTCCATCCCCTCACTTTCAGTCTGTATGTGTCTGAAGTGGGTCTCTTGTAGACAGCATATAAATGGGTCTTGTTTTTGTATCCATTCAGCAAGCCTGTGTCTTTTGGTTGGAGCATTTAATCCATTCACGTTTAAGGTAATTATCGATATGTATGTTCCTATGACCACTTTCTTAATTGTTTTGGGTTTGTTTTTGTAGGTCCATTTCTTCTGTTGTGTTTCCCACTTAGAGAAGTTCCTTTAGCATTTGTTGTAGAGCTGGTTTGGTGGTGCTGAATTCTCTTAGCTTTTGCTTGTCTATAAAGCTTTTGATTTCTCCATAGAATCTGAAGGAGATCCTTGCCAGGTAGAGTAATCTTGCTTGTAGGTTCTTCCCTTTCATCACTTTAAGTATATCATGCCACTCCCTTCTGGCTTGTAGAGTTTCTGCTGAGAAATCAGCTGTTAACCTTATGGGAGTTCCCTTGTATGCTATTTGTCGTTTTTCCCTTGCTGCTTTCAATAATTTTTCTTTGTCTTTAATTTTTGCCACTTTGATTACTATGTGTCTCGGTGTGTTTCTCCTTGGATTTATCCTGTATGGGACTCTCTGCGCTTCCTGGACTTGGGTGGCTATTTCCTTTCCCATGTTAGGGAAGTTTTCGACTATAATCTTTTGAAATATTTTCTCTGGTCCTTTCTCTCTCTCTTCTCCTTCTGGGACCCCTATAATGCGAATGTTGTTGCATTTAATGTTGTCCCAGAGGTCTCTTAGGCTGTCTTCATTTCTTTTCATTCTTTTTTCTTTATTCTGTTTCACAGCAGTGAATTCCACCATTCTGTCTTCCAGGTCACTTATCCGTTCTTCTGCCTCAGGTATTCTGCTATTGATTCCTTCTAGTGTAGTTTTCATTTCAGTTATTGTATTGTTCATCTCTGTTTGTTTGTTCTGTAATTCTTCTAGGTCTTTGTTAAACACTTCTTGCATCTTCTCGATCTTTGCCTCCATTCTTTTTCCGAGGTCCTGGATCATGTTCACTATCATTATTCTGAATTCTTTTTCTGGAAGGTTGCCTATCTCCACTTCATTTAGTTGTTTTTCTGGGGTTTTATCTTGTTCCTTCATCTGGTACATAGCCCTCTGCCTTTTCATCTTGTCTATCTTTCTGTGAATGTGGTTTTTGTTCCACAGGCTGCTGGATTGTAGTTCTTGCTTCTGCTCTCTGCCCTCTGGTGGATGAGGCTATCTAAGAGGCTTGTGCAAGTTTCCTGATGGGAGGGACTGGTGGTGGGTAGAGCTGACTCCATGAATTTATCTTACAAATAGACACAAACAAATGCACAAAACTATACAGACAAGGACATTTACTGTAGCAGTATTGTAGTATAATCATGGAAGTAACTCAAATATCCAGTAATAGATTATTTAAATTATGGTATAATACAGAAATTTTAAGAGACTGAGATAAGTTAATATATAATGATATAATTTCATTTTTGTTAGAAAATAATTTTCAAAGCAACTCAGAAACAGACTCTGCCCTGTCAGGGTGGCAATGGCCACTGAGCAGGGAGGAAGTTCTGCCTCTCCCTCTGCACAGGCTCTAGCTCCTCCAACAGCAGTCACACCTCCTATCAAGGTGACAGTGGCCAGCACACCCTCAGGGAAGATGTGGCTGTCATCCACATAAAATTCAGCCTTCACACCAAAGACACTGGGTACATGCCGTCTACAAAGGGACACTCCCACATAAAAACACCCCTTCAAGACCACAATAGATAACTGTTTCACCCAAATTCACAGAGACAGAGAAAGTAAAATGAAAAGGCAAAGGAACTACTCTCAATTGAAAAAGCAAGAGAAAACCCCTGAAAAAAAAAATAATGAAACAGAGATAATCAGTCTATCAGAGAATGAATTAAAAATTTTGGTAATATGGGAATTCCCTGGTGGTCCAGTGGTTAGGACTTGGCATTCTCAGTGCCAGGGGCCCGGGTTCGATCCCTGGTCAGGGAACTAAGATCCCACAAGCATGGGATCTTAGTTCCCGTGGTGTGGCCAAAAAAAAAAAAAAAAAATTTGGTAATAAAAATGCTAACTGAATTAAGAAAGAGAAATGATCTTTAAGCACAGATCATTTTAACAAGGAACTAGAAACTATAAATAAGACCCAATCAAAAATAGGTAATTCAATTCCTGAGATAAAAGCACTCTAGAAGCAATGAATAGCAGACTAAATGACAGAAGTACACATAAGTGATCTGGAAGACAGAATAATGGAAATCACCCAATCAGAACAGCAGACAGAAAGACAAATGAAGATAAACCAAAAAAACCAAACCAAACAAACAAAGAACAAAAAAACCAAAAGCAACATGTGAGATCTTTGGGATAATATAAAATGTGCCAACATTCACGTTATGGGGGTTTCAGAAGGAGAAGATAGAGAGAAACTGTATTTAAAGAAATTATGGCTGGAAATTTCCCAAATCTAAAGAAGTAAACAGATACCCAGGTACAGGAACACATAGGGCCCCAAACAAGGTGAACCGAAACAGACCCACACCAAGACATATCATAATTAAAATGGCAAAAGTTAAACATAAATAGAGAATTCTAAAGGCAGCAAGAGAAAAACAGAGTCATATACAAGGGAATGTCTAAAAGCCTATCAACTGATTTCTCTGCAGAAATTCTGCAGGCCAGAAGGGAGTGGCATGATATATTCAAAGTCCTAACAGGGAAAAACCTGCAACCTAGGATACTCTACCCATCAAGATTATCATTTAGAATAGAAGGAGAGATAAAGAATTTCTCAGAGAAGCAAAAACTAAAAGAATTCACCAATACTAAACCTAGCCTAAAAGAAATGTTGGAGGGTCTTCTCTAAATGGAAGAGAAGTAACAATCTATAGGAAAAGGGAAATCCCAATAGAAAAGGCAAATATATAGTAAGGATTGAAGATCACTTAAATAAGACAGTACCTAGATTAAAAAAAAAGAAATTATAAAAGCAACTATAACTGCAATAAACAGTAAAGGGATAAGCGTGAATGTAAAATATGAGATCAAAAAAAACAACATATGAAGGGGAATTCCCTGGTGGTCCAGTGGTTAGGACTCAGTGCTCTCACTGCCAGGGCCTCAGGTTTGATCCCTGGTCAGGGTACTAAGATCCCACAACCCATGCAGTGTGTGTGGGGGGGGAAAAAAAAAAAGTATATATATATATATATATGAAGGAGGGGAGTGAAAACTGTAGAACTTTTTAGAATGTGTTTGAACTTAAATGATTATCAGTTTAAAGTAGACATCATTATAGGTCAACATATATGAACCCCATTGTAACTACAAATCAAAAACCTACAGTAACTACATACACAAAAACCGAAAAGAAAGGAACTCAAGCGTACTAAAAAAGAAAATCATCAAACCACTACGGGAGAAACAAAAAGAAGAAATGAATGAAGAAGAACTACAAAAACAACTGGAAAACAAGGATTAAAATGGCAATGAGTACATACCTATCAATAATTACTTTAAATGCCAATGGACTAAACGCTCCAAAAGACAGGGTGGTTGACTGGATAAAAAAAACAAAACCCTTCAATAAACTGCCTAATAGACTCACTTCAGGGTAAAAGACACATACAGACTGAAAGTGAGTGGATAAAAAAAACATTTCATGCAAACGAAAATGACAAGAAAGCAGGGGTAGCAATACTCATATCAGACAAAATAGACTTTGAAAGAAAGGTTATAACAAAAGGTAGCAAAGGGCATTATATAATGATAAAGGGATCAAAACAAGACAGGATATAACATTTGTTAACATACATGCACCTAATATAGGCACACCTAAATATATAAAGCAAATATTAACAGACATAAAGGGAGAAATTGACAAAAATATAATAACAGTAGGGGACTTTAACACCCCATTTACATCGATGGACAGATAATCCAGACAGAAACTCAACAGGGAAACAGTAGTCTTAACTGACACATTAGACCAGTTGGACTTAATTGATAGCTACAGGAAATTACATCCAAAAATAGCAGAATACACACACATTCTTTCAAGGGCACATGGAACGTTCTCCAGGATAGATCACATACTAGGTCACAAAACAAGTCTCAAGAAATGTAAGAGGACAGAAATTATATCAAGCATTTCTCCCAAGCACAACAGTATGAAACTATAAAAACTCCAGAAAGAAAACCAGGAAAGAACAAACACAGTGAGACTAAACAATATGCTACTAAAAAAAAAAAAAAAAAAAAAAAAAAGCGTCAATGATGAAATCAAAAAGGAAATTAGAAAATACCTCAGGACAAATGAAAATGGAAACACAATTTTCCAAAATCTATGGGATGCAGCAAAAACAGTTCTAAGAGAGAAGTTCAGTGATATATAGGCCTTCCTCAAGAATAAGAAAAATCTCAAATAAACAACCTAACCTACCATCTAAAAGAAATAGAAAAAGAAAAACAAAGTCCAAAGTCAGCAGAAGGAAGGAAATAATAAAGATCAGAGAGAATAAATAGAATAGAGACCAAAAAATCAATAGAGAAGATCAATGAAACCAAGACCTGGTTATTTAAAAAGACAAATAAAATTGATAAACTTTAGCCAGGCTCTCATGAAGAAGAAAAGAGAGAAGACCCAAATAAACACAATACTACAGAGAAACAAACAAACAAAATGACAGAGAATACTATGAAAAGTTATATGCCAACAAACTGGATAACCTAGAAGACATGGACAAATTTCTAGAAACATACAGCTTGCCAAGACTGAGTCAAGAAGAAACAGATAATTTGAAGACCAATCACTAGGAGTGAAATTGAATCTACAATTAAAATACTCCCAGCAAACAAAAGTCCAGGTACAGACAATCAAACATGTAAGGAAGAACTTATACCTATCCTTCTCAAATTATTCCAAAAATCTGAAGAGGAGGGAACACTCCCAAATTCATTTTATGAGGCCACCATTACCCTGATACCAAAATCACACAAAGACTCTACAAAAAAGGAAAATTACAGGCCAACATCTTTGTTTAATAGAGATGCAAAAATCCTCAACAAAATATAAGCAAACCTAATCCAATGATGCATAAAACGGATCATACACCATGATCAAGCTGGATTTATCCCAGGGTCACAAGGATGGTTCAACATACGCAAATTAGCCAGTGTGACACACCACTTTAACAAACAAAAAAAGATGAAAATCACATGATTATCTCAACAGACGCAGAAAATGCATTTGACAAATTCAACATCCATTCATGATAAAAATGTTCATCAAAGTGGGTACAGAGGGAACAAATCTCAACATAATAAAGGCCATTTATGACAAACCCACAGCCAACATAATACTCAACAGTGAAATGCTGAAAGCCTTCCCACTAAATTCAGGAAATAATATTGGAAGTCCTAGACACAGCAATCAAAAACAAAAAGAAATAAAAGGTACCCAAATTGGAAGTGAAGAGCTAAAACTGTCATTACCTGCAGATGACATGATACTCTGTAAAGAACCCTAAAGTCTAGGCCCAAAAACTATTAGAACTAATAGATGAATTCAGAAAGGTTGCAGGATACAAGACTAATATACAGAAATATTCTGCGGTTCTATATACTAATAATGAAATATCAGAAAGAGAAAGTAAAAAACAATCCTGTTTAAAATTGCATCAAAAACAAACAAACTCTAGGAATAAACTTCACCAAGGAGGTGAAAGACCTATACTCTGAAAACTATAAAACACTGAGGAAGATGATTCGAAGAAATGGAAAAATATTCCGTGCTATTGGGTTGGAAGAATTAACATTATTAAAATGGGCATACTAGCCAAATCAATCTACAGATTTAATGCAATCCCTATCAAAATACCTAGGACAATTATCACAGAACTAGAACAAATTATCCTAAAATTTATATGAAATCACAAAAGACCCTTAATTGCCAAAGCAATCCTGAGAAAAAGGAACAAAGCTGGATGTATAACCCTCCCAGACGTCACACTATACTAAACTATAGTAAGCAGAACAGCATGGTATTGGCACAAAAATAGACACATAGATCAATGGAACAGAATGGAGCCCAGAAATAAACCCATGCACGTGCGATAAATTAATCCACGACAAAAGAGGTAAGTCTATACAATGGAAAAAAGACAGTGTCTTCAACAAGTGGTGCTAGGAAAATGGACAGCCACATGTAAAACAGTAAGAGTAGAACATTCTCTTTCACACCATATACAAAAAAAACAAAACAAAAAAACCCCTCAAAACGGTTTAAATGTAAGCCCTGAAACCATAACACTCCTAGAAGAGAACAGAGGCAGAGCACTCTTTGACAGAAATTGTAGCAATATTTTCTTGGATCAGCCTCCTAAGGCAAAAGAAATAAGAGCAAAAATAAACAAATGGGGTCTAATTAAACTTAAAGCTTTTGCATAGCAAAAGAAACTATTGACAAAAGAAAAAGACAAACTATGGAATGGAAGAAAATATTGGCAAATGATGCAGCTGACAAGGGATTCATATCCAAAATATATGAACAGCTCATATAACTCAGTATCAAAAAAACAAGCAAACAATTCAATCCAAAAGTGGGCATAGGATCTGAATAGACATTTTCCCAAAGAAGACATGTAGATGGCTAACAGGCACATGAAAAGATGCTCAACATCACTAATTATTAGAGAAATGCAAATCAAAACCACAATGAGGTATCACATCACACCGGTCAGAATGGTTATCATCAAAAAGTCTACAAAAGACAAATGTTAGAGAGGATGTGGAGAAAAGGGAACCCTCATACACTGTTGGTGGGCATGTAAATTGGTGCAGTCACTATGGAGAACAGTATGGAGGTTCCTCAAAAAGCTAAAAATAGACTATCATATGATCCAGCAATTCCACTCCTGGGTATATATGCAGAAAAAATGAAAACACTGATTCAAAGAGATACATGCACCGCAATGTTCATAGCAGCACTATTTACAATAGCCAAGACATGGAAACAACGCAAGTGTCCAGCAACAGCTGACTGGTTTACAAAGATGTGTCATACACACACACACACACACACACACACACACACACACACAAATAGAGTATTACTTGGTCATAAAAAACAATGAAAAAAACCCATTTGCAGAAACATGGATGGACCTAGAGAATGTTATGCTTAGTGAAATAAGTCAGACAGAGGAAGACAAATACTGTGTAATATCACTTATATGTGGAATCTAAAATGCAATACAAATGAATGTGTATGCAAAACAGAAATAGACTCACAGATATAGAAAACAAACTAGTGGTTACCAAAGGGGAGAAGAAAGCAGGAAGGGATAAATTAGGGGTATGGGATTAACAGATACAAATTATCATATAAAAAGTAGATAAGCAACAAGAATACACTGTATAGCACTGGGAATTATGCCCAGTATCTTGTAATAACCTATAACAGAATACAATCTGACAAAAATACTAAATCAATGTGCTGTATACCTGAAACTAAGACAAAACTGTAAATCAACTATACTTCAAAAAACAAAACTACATATGAAAGTATATGCATAGAAGAAGAAATCCATATGCTAAGCATAAAAACATATTTATACCATATACTAAACTAGTTTTACAGTATTTCAATTTTTATAATGGTAATTATTTCTAATCATAAATAAATTATAAAGTCTATCAAGCCAGTTAGATTTCTACAGAGATCCCACATGCCAAGAAGCCAAACCAACATCAAAACAGGTCTTTTTTAAAAAGTAGGTAACATTAACTAGGCTAAGGCAAGTCTAGTACTTTAAGGTGTGAAACCTAGATACAGGGAAAAGTCCTAGCTAGTGATATGAAAGTTAAATAATTTGATTACGCATCAAGGTGGAAGAGATGATAAAATGATCAGAGGAAATGTAGTGGGGAAGCATTGAAAAGGCATAGAATAAAGGGTAGAAGTAGAACTGATGGAAACCAAGATAAGAATTAGAGTCCAGTAGGAAAGAAGCAAACACATAGTATTTTTACATTTAGGATATATAATGGCAATATGTTATGGCTATTTTTTTTCAATCTTTGATAGCCTGTGTATCTGACAATACTAACTTTATATCATGCCTAAATGAGTTAAACTGGGACTAAGAAGCCTGTTCTGGTACCTGTACTACTAAACAGCAGCATAATCTTAGTCCAAAATCCCTTGACATCTTTGGTCTTCAGTTTTCAATTCCATAAAAATGATGGGTTCAAATTAGATAATTCAAAGTCATGTCCAGATTTTAAAAATCCATAATCCTAAAAGGACTGTTCCTCATTCAGTTAGGTGACTACTTGTCCAGCTATTTACCCACATCTACCCCTCACACCATTCCATACAAGAGATGACTAATGTTGCGACAACTCCCTATTCCTGCATTCATGACAGACATTGGTAATTAGCTACAGCCCTTTGCCCCCAGGCCCAGTCACTGAGCTCTCCCTTACTTTCATACATCCTTGCAACCATTTTCAATCAACTGGAGATGGTACTTGAGATAAAATCTATTCACCATCCTATAAATCCATAAGCAAGTTATGACTTTCAATACAATTAAAAAATTTCCTTAGTATTTTCTACATTTTAAAAAACTCTGATAATTCTCTCCTATGAATAAAATTGACTCATATTTTTATACTCATTAGATTAATAAAATAGGATATAAGCTCTGTCAAGATAACCTGAAGATACCAGCCTATATATTTCCTGATTTATTTACTCTGAATCACTTTTAATAACCTCTGCTAATATGACTTCCTTAGTCAGAGGCACCAATGCTAGGAATTCTACACTCAAGCAAACTGTCAAAGAACCTAATATATATCCATTAATCCTATTCAATGGCATAAGGAGGTCTGGGGTAATGAACTGTATTGCATTGCTAATTTACTTAGCGTATGTTCAGTATAACAAGAGATAGCGAGAACAAATCAGGATTTAAAAATAACATTTATCTCAAGGTTTTCTTCCATAAAATATTTTAAAATCTTTAGATATAGAAGCTGCCCACCATTTTAAAATGAGACAAGCAAACAATGAAAAAAAAATATCCTTACCAGTTTTTCTGCTTCTGTGTTCATTTCCCTTAATTTCTTGATATGTTCCTTTTTAATCATGAGAATTTTTGATAATCTGGTCTATAGACAATGAAGAAGAGATGTTTTGGAATAAACACAGGCACTTAAGTATATCATGTAGATGTCAAATTTCTAAGTTTTCACCAAGATATTTTAGCAGATTTTAGTGTTTCCAATATAAATATAGCACAGACACTATTTTATAAGTCAGACTGGCTGAGAAGAAGATATTTTAAATTCCCCTGTAACCAGGATATGTCAAAATGATTAAGGAGTCAACCTGAATAAGCTTTCACTGGTCCAAAATGGAACAATGTGTGGACCAATCAGAATAATAACTACAGTTAACTGAAGCACAAATACATTAAAATCCATGAGTTCAGACTGATACTTAAAATTAACCATTGTTGGAGAATACTAGTGACCATACTCATAAACTGGAAAACAAAGACAAAGAGTCAAGCATTTATCCTGCCTATACTATACAAACTATGCCATTAGGTAACCAAATAATAGATTAGGGGAAGTTTTTCCTTATAGAACTATTACAGCTACTAAACAAAGAACAAGAATAGCACCATTTTGCAATCCTAATGAATGAATTGACCTAGGCATTGATAATTAGTACCAGCCAACATTATACAAAAAAAGAGATAAAATAATATGGGTATCCTATTAGAACACAAAACCACACATAAAAGTAGTCACATAAAAACAAGTACACCAATCAAATAAAAAACCCAAATCAAATCAAATCTTTATATTCAATGAGCAATTTACATGAAATATAAAAGACAAAAGAATATGTTGGATGTTATCACAAGGATTCAGTCAGCAAAATCCAGACTGTGGGAGACTCTATGGACAAATAACCTAGTTTCTTCAACAAATAAGTTAATGGGGAAAAAGTACAGTCAACATTTAAGAGACAACTGGAGAACTGGAATGCTGACTGGATATGTGATGATATTAAGACTTTTTGTTAACTTTTTAGATGTAATAATGATAATATAGTTATGTCTCTTAAAAAAAAAAGGGCCCTTACCACTTAAAGATATATAACGAAATATTTACAGATAAATGATATGATGTCTGATTTCTCAAAACAGAGAAAGTGGGTGGGAGCATAGCTGAAACTGAACTGGCCAGGAGTTGTTGATAACTGTTATAGCTAGATAATGGGTACCTAGAGGTGCATTATACAACTCTGTCTTCTTTTTTCTTTTTTAATTAATTAATTAATTAATTAATTTTATTTATTGTCTGTGTTGGGTCTTCGTTGCTGCGCACAGGCTTTCTCTAGCTGTGGCGAGTGGGGGCTACTCTTCGCTGCGGTGCGCAGGCTTCTCATTGCGGTGGCTTCTCTAGTTGCGGAGCATGGGCTCTAGGTGCGTGGGCTTCAGTAGTTGTGGGGCATGGGCTCAGTAGTTGTGGCTTGCGGGCTTTAGAGCACAGGCTCAGTAGTTGTGGCGCATGGGCTTAGTTGCTCTATGGCATGTGGGATCTTCCTGGACCAGGGCTCGAACCTGTGTCCCCTGCATTGGCAGGTGGATTCTTAACCACTGCACCACCAGGGAAGTCCCCTGTTTGCTTTTATATGCATTAAATTTTTGATAATTAAAAAAAATCTAAAAACTTGACCTAAGTTGATACAGGCAGACGGAGGGCCGGGTGAGATATGTTACATAGTTATTAACACAGACCCTCATTAGTATGTCCAGAGCTGTGGACTGGTACCCTGTCTCTAGTTGTTGGGGTTTTATGGAAATTTGTGTGATTCTTCAGAGTTAGAAGCAGTAAAAGATGGGATGAAGGCAACAGTCTCCCTCCCATTTTCAGTTTTGTGTTTCTTGTTTTTTAAAAATTAATTAATTAGTTAATTAATTTTGGCTGCCTTGGGTCTTCGTTGCTGTGCGTGGGCTTTCTCTAGTTGTGGCGAGCGGGGCTACTCTTTGTTGCGGTGCGCAGCCTTCTCACTGTGGTAGCTTCTCTTTGTTGCGGAGCACAGGCTCTAGGTGCTCAGGCTTCAGTAGTTGTGGCTCACGGGCTCAGTAGTTGTGGTTTGCGGGCTCTAGAGCACAGGCTCAGTAGTTGTGGCGCACAGGCTTAGCTGCTCCGTGGCATGTGGGATCTTCCCGGACCACGGCTCGAACCCGTGTCCCCTGCATTGGCAGGCGGACTCTTAACCACTGTGCCACCAGGGAAGTCCCTTCTTGCTTGTTTTTGATAGAAAATCATGCTGTTTCCTTTTCATTCTTTTCAAAACTGAGTCCTCTCTAACAAGTGGGCAGTCTTTTAGATTCCTCAAAATCCCTAACCCCAGGAAAGAAAAAGTTTCCTCACAAAGAAAACTCATTGTAAACTATGAATTATAAAAATTGCAAAAACATGATGATGTTTATTTTGTTATAAGAAAGAAAACAGTAACAGAAAAAGACAAAAACATATCTCACAGCTTAACAAGAGCAGATCTGAGTTTCATAAAACTTTACATATTACAAAAGACAAGTACATAAAAGGACTTTTATTTTTATCTGCTAGATAGCTTAAAATAATGAAAGCAGTGTTTTAACTAGGCTTTTACACGTAGATTTTGAAGTTAAAATTAAGCACTGCAAGCAAACATCTAAGCATCAATAAAAACATCAATACTTTAGAAGTAGCATACTAGTATTTAGCCTCTGACGCCCTCTGCTGGTGTATCGATGGATCTCTCTCTCTCTCTCTCTCTCTCTCTCTCCCCCCAGCCCCTCTCTCCCTCTCCCTGACCCCCTGTTCTTCCCTCCATCTCCCCCTACACACACTTGCCCAAATATGACATATTAGCTCTGTTTTTACTTCCACTATTTAAAAGAAAGAATTTCTTTAAAACACAAGTGTCCTATTTGTGAAAATGATAAGCCTTGTCTCTTTTCATATTTTTAACTTTTCATATAAAAATATCTTATCTACCTTTGGAAGTTAAAAGATGTAATTCTGTATTCCAAGGATAATTAACAACATACAACTAAGGAATAAAAAATGCTATACACATACACATAAATGATAATACTTTTCCTCAAAATAACATTAATTGTAAAAGGTAACCCTGTGAATATTTTAATGGATTACGCTATAAACATTTTTATTTATAAAGACTCTATCTATCCCAAGCCAAGTAGTTTTTCTTTTCAAACAAAAAGAAAAGAAACAAATCAAACATTATTAGACTATGGTTCAAACTAAATAAAAGAAAATAAAAAGAAAATAAAACATTAAATTACTGATAAAAAACCAAAATGAATAATTTATTTAATCTAATTTTCAAAATAAACAGCTCATTACATTCTTAAGAGTCAGGCTATTCAAGAAAATTGTTCTATATTATAATTCTATACTTGTTTCGATTTAGCCTTAGATTTCTTTGTGCCTAATCAATAAGTACTTAGCAAATGAATAGCTATTCCTAGTCTCAGAAAAGAAATAAAGTTTCTCCTAACCAGAGAGCTGGCCAACACACCACAATTGTTGAGGTGACTGATAATGGCAGGATGCACTGAGATTACTAAATAAAAACCTTTATACTTATAAAATTTATGAACAGTTAACCATTCAGTTTCACACAGCATATACTAGAAGGTTAGAGTCCTTAACACAGAAAAATAATAAGAACCAAACCCAAGAAAAGCCCAACAAAAATAGATCTCTAAGTCTTTTTTTGCTGTTATAACTTATTTTCAAGCTTGTTGGAAAATAACAGAGTTCTTAAAACCAACACAATGATTTTTAAAAGTATAAAAATATTTGGTCCTAGAAAAATTTTCAACTTTAATAACACAAAAGTCATTGAGTTTTTTTCATAAATAACCAAAATATTCAGAGCAATTCTTACCACTTGGATAAGGAACTCTACTGGAAAACCACCTAACGTTTCTGTGTCAGAGCCAGAAATTTTACTTCTCCAAGGTGACTGTCCTAATAAGGGGTCATTATCCTGTGGGAATAAAAGGGAATCATTTAACCATTGACTTTTCAAAAGGAAGTATCTATTTTTTTAATTAATTAATTAATTTATTTATTTTATTTATTGTCTGTGTTGGGTCTTCGTTGCTGCGTGCAGGCTTTCTCTAGTTGCGGCGAGCGGGGGCTGCTCTTTGTTGCAGTGTGCAGGCTTCTCATTGCGGTGGCTTCTCTTGCTGCGGAGCACAGGCCCTAGGTGCACGGGCTTCAGTAGTTGTGGCACGCGCGCTCAGTAGTTGTGGCTCACCGGCTCTAGAGCACAGGCTCAGTAGTTGTGGCACATGGGCTTAGCTGCTCTGCGGAATGTGGGATCTTCCTGGACCAGGGAATGAACGTGCGTCCCCTGCATTGGCAGGTGGATTCTTAACCACTGTGCCACCAGGGAAGTCCCAGAAGTATCTTATTTTTTAAAAAATTTATTTTATTGAAGTACAGTTGATTTACAATGTTGTGCTAATTTCTGCTGTACAGCAAAGTGATTCAGTTATGCATATATATACTTTTTTTTTCATATTCTTTTCCATTACGGTTTATCACAGGATATTGAATATAGTTCTCTGTGCTATACAGTAGGAAGGAAGTATCTTATTCTTAAATAAAGAGCAAATTCTATTATAATTACTATTCTATTAAAAATCCTACAAAAAGGAAAATATTTCCAGAGTTGAAGCAACTATTTTATTTACTTTATTAACTTATTTAATATCTGACAAGTCAAAATAATGTGGGCACCTCCTGAAGTTACTGTAATAGATGTGTATTTCATAAGAACATAGTTTACATTCATAATAATCATTTAAACTACTGGTGACATCTAAAAAATATTACTTACTGTAATTGGTGACTGGAGAGGAGGAGTATAATGTAACCGTGGTGGAGTCATAAAAAATCGAGAAGGTCGCTGTTTTTGTCCAAAGGCAGCAATAGGCATCGTCTCATGAGGCTCATTACTCTTTGGGAAAAGAAAATAGTCCCCAAAACTTGAAGAACTTTACCAATCATTTTAGCTTTATAATAGTCCTATTTTATCATAAAATATATTAACCTACAAAGATCAAAGGGCTAGAACTTAAGTCAGAGTATGGATACTACTCTGTTACTAAGAGGTTGAATTCATAAAACAGAAGAAAGTGATCTATTGAAAGAAAGGAAAGTGATCTATGGCCACCCGTGGTTGTCTCTGTGTTAAAGACTATCTGAATATTACCCACTGTAATTAAAGGCAATTCTTATCTGGCCAGGGAGAAATGTTTGGGTGATCTCATAAAGGAAATTACGTTAATGAAACAGAAAAGTAATTTTTCTTTTTGAAATGGGAGGTTTAAAGATTTCCTCCTTTAATGAAAAAAATTAAGATTGGTATACCTTGCTCTATATTTAGTCCAAATTTCCTTTCTCTCCTACTCCTCTCTAAAAGTACGTTTGATAAGGAAACCCTTACAATAAGCAGAGAGTCACAGTTTTTTTAAAAGTATAGATCAGAAAAAAAAGATTCTTCTATTTTTGCACTAAGGAGATAAAGTAATTTTGATTTTTAATTGTAAGTTCACAACCCTTAAAAATCAAGTTTATAACAAAGAAATGAAAAAAGGGGAGGCTAAATGTGAACAATTTAATTTCCATAATGCTTAGAGGCAAATAGTTTTGTTATAAAAAGTTCATTACTCATTAAAAAAAAACTATTAGAGTTATATTTATCCTTTATATTTTAACTTATTAGAAAGGTATATAATTTCCATGACATTGCTAAATCAAGCATAATCATGAAATAATGGTCCAGTAGTTTAATGGACTATATCAGAAGTTCAAAAGATGTGGATTCCAGTCTCAATAGGGCAAGAATCCAGCTTGAAAGCCTTGAATAAATTACCTAACATACTTATGTCTCAATTTCATCATGCAAAAAGTGGGGGTAATTAACAACCACCCTGCATATTCTGAGGATAAAATAGGAACATATAAAAATATATATTTTGAAGTGCAAGATGTTAACATACTTTTAAAGTCATTTTACAAGAGGACTATACCAACAGCTGAAATGAAAGTGTTGTGTAGCTTATTCCCCAAGATTATTTAGTCAAGAGTGATCAGTTGTGTCACACTAAATTTGGTAGAGGGATGCTAGCTTCTGGAAAACGTGGAAGACTTAAGTATAGTTCTGCTCCAGGAGTCTAGTAAGCAGGGCTGGAAACCCCTAAAGATCTCTTCCTCTGTGACTTGAAATCTTGATTCTATCGTAAATACAACCCCTAAGAAAACTCTACAAAACATATTTAATAGGCATAAAACACGTGTATTATGAAACAATACTTACAAGAACTTCATAGTCAGGGATAGTATGAGTTCCAAGCCCTGCCCTATCAAAAGTTACTCTATAAGTAGCATTAAGAGTATCCACAGCATCTATCTGTCCAGTGAACAGACCATCATGAACACCACGTAATCGTGCTGAAAAAAAGAAACAAAAAGGCATTATGATATTTAGGAGATACAAAAAACTGTCACATACAAAACTGCTCCAAGCATGTAATTCAAAGTGGAGAAAGTATAGTACTGTTGTCTATTAAAGTTTCAAAAAAAGCATGTACTTTATTTTAGGCTTAAAGGAACAACAAAAAAATTTTTTGAAACAGAAAACAAAACTATAAATGGTGATCCCTAATTTGATATATGAATGAAATCATATATATACCAAACTAAGGGGAAAATACTTTAACATCATATCATTGCTTTAAACCTCGAATTGCAAAAAAAAAAAAAAAAAAAAAGTCAACAAATTTGGTCATTATACTCATGAATGAAACACTAGGAGTAGTTCAACTGAAAAAAAAAGAAAAGAAAAGAAAAAAAAAGACAAGGGTGCTATGCAGAAAAGATTTACTAGGTTTCAGACTGCTAACCTTAGAAAGGGTTGCCTATAATGTTGACTTCTGGGTACTTGAATTTTGGGAGTGTTCCCATTGTTCCCATACTAAGAAAGGTGGTTTACTGTGCCTAGACTGTGCAAACAATGTGGTTACCTGCTTTCCAATTATTGTATGTGTTGGGCAGAAGGTGCCTACGTAACCGGCCCCCCGTAAAAACCTTGGGCATTGAGTTTCTAATGAGTTTCCCCGGAAGACAACATTTCACAAGTGCTGCTACAACTTGCTGCTGAAGGAATTATGCAAGTCTTGTGTGACACTACAGGGAGGGGACTCTTGGAAGCTTGCACCTGTTTTCCTCTGGACTTTGGCTCCATGTACTTTTCCCTTTGCTTATTTTGCTTTTTATCCTTTTCTGTGATAAGCCATGGCCATGAGTACAACTATTTGCCAAGTACTCTGAGTCTTTCTAGTGAATCACCAAACCAAACCTGGGGGTGGTCTTGGGGATCCCTCACACAGATGTGTCACTATTATTTAAATCCAGTCTGAAGTAACATAAGGAAAATCCAAGCAAACATCCAGCACGAGTGAAAAATATAAGAACAGTAGCATTTAAGGCATTAAACTAGGCAAAGTGACACATTTTATACACACAAAAACGTATAAAGATAGTACTTATTTTTTATTTTTTAACTTTTTTTGGCCACGGTGTGTGCCACGTGGGATCTTAGTTGCCCAACCAGGGATCGAACCTGTGCCCCCTGCATTGGAAATGCGAAGTCTTAACCACAGGACCGCCAGGAAAGTCCCAATGATATCATTTAAATAAAATACAAATATTCAATGCAAAACTGTTTAAAAGGATCAACTGATAAAAACTCAATTGTAGAAGACTAAAATATCATTCTCTTATGGTTACCAGGGGGGAAGGGTGGCAGGAAGGGATAGTTAGGGAGTTTGGGATTGACATGTACACACGGCTATATTTAAAATGGATAACCAACAAGGACCCACTGTATAGCACAGGGAACTCTGCTCAATGTTATGTGGCAGCCTGGATGGGAGGGGAGTCTGAGGGAGAATGGATACATGTATATGTATGGCTGAGTTGCTTTGCTGTCCACCTGAAACTGTCACAACATCGTTAATCAGCTATACTCCAATATAAAATAAAACGTTAAAAAAAATATCATTCTCAGTCTTTGACAGACCAATTAAAGGAAAAGTAAACAGGTATACAGAAGATACGAGTAATAAAGTTGAATGAACAAACATAAATATAGAAAAGGACCTCCAGTTATGGCAGTGTGAAGAGGTTGGTGATTCTTCTCTGCAAAAGACTTGTATAAACCTGTACAGGATTGTCAAAGACAACCATTTCAGGGTACTAGAAATGGGCCAAATGCAGAAAACAATTAAGAAACGATTACTGTGGAAAAATTGCTAGAGCTTCAGTTAAGGACAGGTGAACTCAGTGGCCTTTTTGCAAGAGGCTATTCACACTCTACCATCACCAACAACTTGGTTGGTAAAAAGAGTTTTTCTAATGTATGGTTGGTCATGGAAACAGTGTTGTTTGTTGCCAGAGGGGCAGACAGGATGTGGACCAGTGGGTAAAAACCTGTGACTGTGCTAGTTAAGAGTGGCAAACTCGATCAGGAAAGAATAAGAAAACCCCACAACTTTGCAAGCCTAAGAGGTAGTCCTGTCTGAGGTGATTGGCAGAATAGCTAGGAATTTAACAAGGAGATCCTGGAAACTAGAGAACCATAAAAAGACTGAAATAAACTCTCCATAAATTCTTGCCTAAGTGGAAAACTATGTGATTGGGTGGGAAAGACCTAAGAAAGTCTGGTAAAAAGTAAAAGCTAAGGATGACCTGAAAACGGACAGCAACTTTGTATGTGTTTCCCAAGTCCACACAGAGATCAGTCTGAGGCCTTTCTGGATTAAGATATTTGAGTACAATCTCTGCCTAAGTCATTGGTTGGCCACTAAGTTATGCAGACACAGGAACATTCCCTAGGAAGCAAGCTTAAAAATAAATAAAAGAGTAAAAAAAAACTGAGCAGAGACATCAGTGGTTGCATAGGCAAGTTACTAAAGTAAAAACAATTCTCAAAAAAATTACAGAGTTGCTACAATATATTATCTAAAATATCTAGTTTTCAACCAAAAATTACTAGATATGTAATGAAATAAAAAAGCTGATTCTTACTCAGGATAAAAGTACAGTAAGTAGAAACTGACAAAGATGATACATTAGCAGTCTTCAAAAGTAGATTTTATAAATATGTTCAGAGAATTAAAGACAATGACTCAACAGGGAATTTCACAGAAACTATACAAAAGAACCAAATAGAAACTCTAGAGTTAAAGAGAAGATTTGAAGAAAAGAATTAGGGAATATTTTAGATAATATATTGCAGCAAGTCTGGATTCTGATCTATTAAAGAGAGATCAACAGAAATTATCCAATCCAAAGAACACGGAGAACAAAAGATTGAAGAAAAATGAAGGGAGCCTCAGAGAGCTGTAGGAAGATGTCAAGTGCACCAACATATTTGTAATGAGAGACCCAAAGGAAGGAGAGAAAGAAGGAGAAAAGGAAATTGGAAGAAATTATGGCCAAAAATCTCCCATATTTGAGTTAAAAAATTAAGCTACTAACCCATGAAACTCAAAAAACCCCAAATAGGATAAATATAAAGAGTATCAAACCTAGACACATCATAGTGAAATTTCCAAAATCCAAGGATAAAGAGAGAATATTCAAGAGAAAAGCTTCAAGAGAAAAATGACTCATCACATGTAGGAGAAGAACAACACAATTAACAGGTACATCTCAACAGAAACAATGAAGGTCAGAAGGCAACAGAGTGACATATTCAGTGTGCTAACAAGAAAAAACCATCAAGCAAGAATTCTATATCCTGTGAAACTATTTTGCACAAATGCAGGAGAAATGGAAACATTCTCAGATAAAAACAGAGAGAATCTGTTGCTCCTAGACAAGTTAGGAAGAAATACTAAAACACATTATTTGTGATAAAAGGAAATAATACCAGACAGTAACTAAAATCCACAGCAAGAAAAGAAAAACACCAGAAATGGTAAATATGCGGGTGCATATAAAAAACGGTGTGTACAAAATACACACACACACACTTTCTTTTCTATTCTCTTCATTTCATTTTTAAAAAGTAAGATTATTTAAAGCAATAATTATAATACTACATTCTCAGGTTTATCACAGATATTAATGTAACACGTTTGATGACAGTAAAAAGGAAGTAGGAGAAAATGGAGCTATATTGGAGTAAATCTGCTATATTTTATCAGAATTAATTCAGTATTAATCTTAATTAGATTGTGATATGTTAAAACTTCATATTGTATTTCCCAGAGCAACTAACACACACACACACAAAACCCTCAAAAAATACCTAAAAATAACAACAGAGAAATTAAAATTGTATACTACATTTGTATACTAATATACAAATGCTAACTATATAACTATACTAAGTAAAATTTGTATACTAATTGTATCCTAAACAGTATTTGTTTAACACAAAAGAATGCAGGAACGGAGGTAAAGGAAAATAAAGGATATGAGACATATTGTAAACAAATAGCACAATGACAGGCATAAATGCAAGCATATCAATTATTACATAAAATGTGAATAGACTAACCACTGATCAAAAAGCAGAGGGTGAAAGGGGTCAAAAGGTACAAACTTCCAGTTATAAAATAAGTCAGTCTATATAAAATACATAACCAATAAGGACCTACTGTACAGCACAGAGAACTACACTCAATATCTTGTAATAACCTATAATGGAAAAGAATATATATATATACACACATACACATGCACGCACACACACGTATACACATATAACTGAATCACTGTGCTGTACACCTGAAACTAACACATTGTAAATCAACTATATTTCAATTAAAAAAATTTTTTTAAATTGTAAATGTACAAAAAACAAACAAAAGAAGTCATGAGGAGGTAATGTACAACATGGTGACTATAGTTAATAATATTGAATCATATATCTGAAAGTTGCTAAAAAAGTAGATCTTAAAAGTTGTAACTTTTTTGGTAACTATGTGTGGTAATGGATATTAACTAGACTTACTGTGGTGATCATTTCACAATATATACAAATATTGAATCATTATGTTGTACACCTGAAACTAATATGATGTTAGATGTCAATTATACCTCAATAAAAAAATACAATTAGATAAAAATTTCTTAAATTTTTAAAAAGGCAGAGGTTTGCATACTGACTTCAATAGAACAAGACTGATCTATAAGCTGTTTATATATTTCTACATGTGTCTGAGACACACTTTAGATTCATAGATTCAAATAGGTTGAAAGTAAAAGGATGGAAAAAGATTTACCACAGTAACAACAGAGTACTGGAATGGCTATATTAATGAAAATTTAAAATAAGGGATACTACTGGAAACAAAGAGGGACATTTCATAATGATAACAGGGTCAATGTATCAGGAAAATATGACAAATATAAATATATATGCACCTTAACAGAGCACCAAAATACCTGAAGCAAAATCTGATGAAATGGTAGAGTTCAACATTTATAGTTAGAGATTTTAATATTCATCTTTCAGTAATTGATACAACAATAAAACAGAAAATCAATAAGAATATGGAAGACATGTACAACACTATCAACCGATTTGACCTAACTAACATATAAACAATGCTCAACCCAACAGCAAAATACAATCTTTTGAAACATACATGGGGCATTCTCTAAGACAGACCAAATGCTAGTTCATAAAACAAGTCTCAACAACTTTAAAAGAAGTAAAATCATACAAAGTACTTTCTCCAACCGCAACAAAATGAAACCAGAAATCAGTGAGTCTTCACCAAGCAGGCTTGGTCATGCAAAATAAACTGAGAGAATACTTATAATATGAAAAGCTTAAGAACTCAAATATAATTTGGAGGGAGGACCATCTTATGTTCTGGCATATACTGTATACTTACATACATCAAACTTTAGAGGGAGATTCATAAAACTTTAGGGGAAACTCACTTTCTACACTTCTGTGTTCTTTTCTTCTTTTTTTTTTTTGAGAATGCATTGCCTTTATAAATCAAGAAAAGAAGATATTTCCATATTTTTATATGGATGTCATTTATGACCCTCTACCACAGATCTATACTTGAAGTCAGGCTCCCCTATTATTACAGGAGTATCTATCTGTTCAAGTGATGGCTAAATTCTATCCAGTTTTACTTAACTGGCTCAAAGACTTCTAAAAATACTTAAACTTTTGTCTCTAAGGCAGCCCTCTCCTTAACAGCCATTTCCAGATTACTGGTGTTGACAATGCAAAGCTAAAAAAACAAAAACAAAAGCAGCAACCTAAGTTAGTATACATGGTCACTAAGGGATGAAAAGCAGATTCTCGGTCAGAATGCCAAGTTCAGGAAAATAAGAAAAAAATGCTGTTGTGGTTATCAGCATTAACCTAAGGCTTTGAGAATATTTTATAATAAACAAATTTCAAAAACATCCTTTAGGTAGGGTAAATCCTATTAATCCATAAATCCTATTAGCCAATTACCTCAGGACAATGTCCATTTACACTTGTTATCCTACTTCAGTTATTAACAGCACCTCCTCTTCTACTTTCAGAAGATGCTTATTTGGGTGATAAATTATATGGTCACTCTACTTCTTTGACCGTTTATAAGGTCAAATACGCAATGCAAAAAAAAAGAGACAATTTTTCAAACACAACAGAAGGTTTGCTGGGAATCTGGTGAACATACCTAATGGCATCCAAAAATCCAAGTTTAGAAAGTAATTTCATTATAAACAAACATCAAGGAACAACTTTAAATATTATTGGTCAGAGCCTCAGTTTTGGGCCAGGATTCAGAATTTGTGTTAACCAGCAGCTGTCAAATCTTAACTCTACATTTACTTCTATAAATCATATCTTCCAAATCACATCTTCCATATCATCCTTGATGACTTCCTTTCCCATAATCCTTTGATTTAGATAAACTACATTACTTTTAGGACAGTTCTGAATTTTACAATTTCTTAACAAACCAATGATTTTAAAATCTCTTTTTATACCCTGACTTCTCTGACTACACAGAGTTCTAGAACTATTCAGAGCAACGGACACCTGATGAACGACTTCCTGTACAATGTGGTTAAAGTATCATGTCCAGACGTTTCCCCAAGACTTTTCCACTATTCAAATTTTCCATCATTTCGGTGTTTGTCAAAATTCTTGTGTTCTTAACTCTGTAACTAAGAATCACTTGGTGTCACTTTTTAACCTGTCTTCTTTGCGCCTACTGCAAAATCTTTAATATAGTTACTTTAAAAATTTCTTTGTTGTTGTTATTGAGGAAAAGTCTACTACTCCTTCTTTACTAAAAAATTTCTTCCCAGCAAGCAATGTGGAATTTTGTTTGTTTATATACTTTTCTAGGTAAAATTTACATACAGTAAAATGAAAATGTAAGTGTATAATTCTATAAGTTTTGACAAATGAAATCATCCATCTTTAAAGTCACGGAATATTCTTATTATCCCAGAAAGTTCCCCCTTCCTAGGCAATCCTTTCTTCAGGAGCAACCTCTTTTCTGATGATATTTTTCTACCATAAATTAATTTTGCCTGTTCTACAACTTCATATAAATGGAACCATACAATATGCATTCTTTAGTTTTCAGCTTCTTTTGCTCGTCATACTGTCTGAAGTTAATCTATATGTCAGTAGTTAGCTCCTTTTTATTGTCAATTTGTATTCCACTGTAAGAAAATATCATGTTATGTTTATCCATTCGCCTGTTGTTGGGTTGATTCCAGGTTTTGACTATAAAGTTAAAACAAAGATGCCATAAACATTCTTGTACATATCCTTCTGTGAACAGCAATTTTCATTTTTCTTACTTAAATACCTTGGAGCAGAACTGCTGGATGACAGGACAGACATAAGTTTAATTTTATTAAAAATTGTCATGCTTTACTCCAAAGTGGTATACCATCCTATCAACAATGTATATGAATTATGGTAGCTCCACATCCTTGCCAACATTTAATGTTATCAGTAGTTTCAATTTTAGCCATTCTGGTGTGTGTAGTGGTATTTCATTATGATTTTAATTTGCACTTCCTTGATGACTACTGATGTTGAGTGTTTTTTCACGTGCTTATTGGCCATTCATACATCTTCCTCTGGGAAGTCTCTACTCAAGTGTTTTGTCTATTTTTTGAATTGTATTACTTATGTTTTTATTACTAAATAATAGAGTTCTTTATGTTTTCTAGATATAGTCCCTTTTCAGATATATGATTTGGAAATATTTTTTTCCCAGTATACGGCTTGCCTATTTATTTTCTTAATGTTGGCTTTTAGTGGGCAGAAGTTTTAAATCTAAGTTAAACCTAAAAACCACCTTTATTTTTCTTTTTTGATAATTACTTTTTTGCCAGATCCAAGAAATCTCTGCCTACTTACAGATCACAAGATATTTTCCTGTGTTTACTTACAGAAGCTTTATAGTTTTGGCTTTTATGTTTAGCCTTTTGGTCCATCTTAGATTAAGTTTTTTGTATAGCATGAGGAAAGGTCAAGGTTCATTTTATTTCCATATATATACCTAGCTGATCAATCATTATTTATTGAAATGCCCTTCCTTTCCATTGAAATGCTTTGGTACCCTCAGAAAGTCAACTGGACATATGTGTGCATCTATTTCTGGATTAAACTATCCTTCCCATTTTCACAGACATTAGAATAAGCACAACAATTTCAAAAAAAAAAAAAGAAAAGAAAAGAAAAGAAAAAGAAAAAGAAAAGGCCTGCTGTGATTTAGACTGTTTACCTCTAAGATCAGTCTTGGCAGAACTGACATTTTTAACAATACTGAGTTTTCCAATCCATGACATGTTTTATCTCTCTAATTATTTAGGTTTTCTATGCTATTGTCAATAGTGTCATTTTTTAAAATGTCATTGTCCAGTTGTTGCCTTATTATACAGAAATACAACTAATTTTCATATTGATTTTATATCCAAAGACCTTGCAAAAAAATTCATCTTATTAATTCTAGTCCTTGATTTGGGATTCCTTAGGATTTTCATATGGGTAATCATGTCATCTGTGAAAAGAGACAGTTTTACTTCTTCCAAACTTTATGATTTCTATTTTTTTTCTTGTATTATTTCACTGTATCTAGCAGAATACTGTATACAGATCATAACTGTATCCTTGCATTGTTCCCCATCTTAGTGGCAAAGCATTCAAAATTTCACCATTAAGTATGTAGTTGCACATAGATTTTTTCATATATTAACTTTGTCAGGTTGAGGAAGTTCCCTTTTATTTCTAGTTTGTTGAGAGTTTTATCATGAGTGGGCATTAATACTGTCAAATGATTTTTTGTTATCTATTGATAAGACCATGTGGTTTTTCCACTTTATGCTACTAAATATGGGGAATTACATTAGTTGATTTTTAAAAACAGACTTTCTTTTTAGGAGCAGTTTTAAACACACAGCAAAATTTAGAGGAAAGTACAGAGTTCCCATACATGCCCTACCTTTACTCTCCCTAAGAGCTTCCCCTACTATCAACCCATATAGCTCCTCCCTGACACACCCAACAGGCTCTCCCACTATCAACATCCCACACCAGAGTGGTACATTTTGTTAGCTGATGAACCTACACTGAAACATTATTATCACCCAAAGTTTATAGTTTACATTAGGGTTCACTCTTGGTGTTGCACATTATATAAGTTTTGACAAACGTATAAGGGCATGTACCTGCCCATCATTACAGTATCATTCAGAGCAGTCTCACTGCCCTAAAAAACCTCTGTGCTCCACTTATTAATCCCTCTTCCCACTAGCCCCTGGTAATAACTCATCTTTCAACTGTCTCCATAGTTTTACCTTTTCTAAAATATCATACAGTTGGAATCATTCAGTATGTAACCTTTTCAGATTGGCTTCATTCACCTAGTAATATGCACTTCAGGTTCCTCCATCTCTTTTCATGGAATTTTGTTATTATTATTTTTAGGCCATGCCACACAGCTTGTGGGATCTTAGTTCCACAACCAGGGATCGAACCCAGGCCCCCGGCAGTGGAAGCACATTGTACTAACTACTGGACCACCAGGGAATTCCCTCTCATTTCATTTTAGCTTCAAATAATATTCCATGTCTGGATGTATCAGTTTATTCATCTAATGAAGGACATAGTGGTTCCTTCCAACTTTTGGCAATTATGAATAAAGCTGCTATAAACATCCATGTGCAGGTTTTTGTGTAGAAATAAGTTTTGAACTCATTTGGGTAAACACCAAGGAGTGTGACTGCTGGACTGTGTGGTAAGAATATGTTTAATTTTGTAAAAAATTGCCAAACTGTTTTCCAAAGTGGCCGTACCATCTTGCATTCCCACCAGTAATAAATAAGTTCCTGTGCTCCACATTCTCGTTTGGTGTTGTCAAGTTCTTGATTTTGGCTATTCTAATAGGTGTATAATGGTATTTCATTGTTTTAATTTGCATTTCTCTGATGACATATGATGTGGCATATCTTTTCATGTGCCTATTTGCCATTTGTATATCTTTTCTTTTTTAAAAAATTGAGGTGACATTAATTTACAAGATCACATAAGTTTCAGGTGTACAACATTATATTTTGACTTCTATATATATTACAGCATGCTCACCACCAAAAGTTTAGTTTCCATCCGTCACCATACAACAGACGCCCTTTACTCATTTTGCCCTTCTCCCAACTCCTTCCCCTCTGGTAACCATACTACTCTGTTCTCTGTATTTATGTTTGTTTTCATTTTGTTTATTAATATTCTACATACGAGTGAAATCATATGGTATTTGTCTTTCTCTGTCTGACTTATTTCACTTTGCATAATACCCTCAAGATCCATCCATATTCTCACAAATGGCAAGATTTCATTTTTTCATGGCTGAGTAGTATTCCACTGTATATTATATACACACACACACACCACATCTTTATCCATTTATCCAACAATGGGCACTTAGGTTGTTTCCATATCTTGGCTATTATAAATAATGCTGTGATGAACATAGGGGTGTATGTAACTTTTTGATTTAGTGTTTTTGAATTCTTTGAATAAATACTCAAAAGTTAAATAGCTGGATCATATGATAGTTCTTTTTTGTGTGTGTGTTATAGTTCTATTCTTAATTTTTTCAGGAATCTCCATACTTTTTGCCATAGTGGCTGCACCAATTTATATTCCCACTAACAGTATGAGAGTATATCTTCTTTGGTGAGGTACCTGGTCAGATCTTTTCTCCATTTTTTAATCAGGTTGTTAGCTTTCCTATTATTATTTTTTTTTTAATCCTATTATTAAGTTTTAAGAGTCCTTTGCATATTCTGTATAACAGTCCTTTATCAGATATGTCCTTTGCATATATTTTGCCCCAGTCTATGGCTTCTCTTCTCATTCTCTTGACATTTATTATTTTTTCAATTATTTTGTTGTAGTAAAATACACTAAAAAGTTATCATCTTAACCATTCTTAAGTGTAGAGTTCAGTGGTATTAAATATTAATAATGTTGTTCAATCATCACTTATATCTATAACCCTTTTCATCTTGTAAAACTGAAACTCTACACCCATTACAGTAACTCCCCATTCATCCCTCCCCCACAGCCCCTGGCAACCACCGTTCTACTTTCTGTCTCTACGATTGTTGACTATTGTAAGCAGCTCATATAAGTGGAATCATAGGGTACTTGTTTTTTTCTGACATTTCACTTATCAATGCCCTCAAGATTCATCCATGTTGTTGCAAATGGTAGGATTGTCTCCTTTTTTATGGCCAAATAATATTCCATTGTATATACAGTTGACCCTTAAACAGCACAAGTTTGAACTTCAGGGGTCCACTTATACACAGATTTTTTTCAGTTGTAAATACTACTGTACTGCATGATCCATGGTTGGTTGAACCTGCAGATATGTAACTGCAGATACGGAGGGCTGAGTGTTTGTGAATTTCAGACGGCACGGGAGATCAGCACACCTACTCCCCGCATTGTTCAAGGGTCAACTGTATACACCATATTTTCTTTCTCCATTCATCTGTCAGTGGACACTTAGGCTGTTTCCATGACTTAGTTATTGTAAATAATGCTGCAACGAACATGGGGGTGCATGTATCTTATGGAGATAGTGAGTTTGTTTCCTTTGGATAAACACCCAGAAATGGAATTGCTGGATCATGTGGTACTTCTATGTTTAATATTTTGAGGAACTTCCTTACTGTTTTACATAGTGGCTGCACTGATTTACATTTCCACTACCAATCCACAAGGGTTCTCTTTTCTCCACATGCTTCCCAACACTTGTTATTTCTTGCCTTTTTGATAATAGCCATTCTAACAGGTGTGAGGTGCCATCTCACTGTGGCGTTTCCCTGATGATTAGTGATGTTGAGCATCTTTTCATGTACATGTTCGCAATCTATGTGTCATGTTTGGAAAAATATCTATTCAGCTCCTCTGCCCATTTTCTAATCAGTTCGTCTTTTTGTTGTTGAGTTGTATGAGTTCCTTACATATTTGGAATATTAACTTCTTATCAGATATATGATTTGCAAATCTTTTCTCCCATTCTGTAGGCTGCCTTTTTATTTTGTTGATTGTTTCTTTGGCTGTGTAGAAGCTTTTTATAGTTTGATGTAGTCCTACTTGCTGATTGTTGCTTCTATTCCTTTGCTTTTGGTGTCATCTCCAAAAAAAAAAAAAATCATTGTTAAGACCAATGTCAAGGAGCTTTTCCTCTGTGTTTTCTTCTAGTAATTCAATAGTTTCAGGTCTTATATTTAAGACTTTAATCCACTTTGAATTAATTTTTGTGAGAGGTGTAAGATAGGAGGCCAGTTTTATTCTTCTGCATGTGAATATCTAGTTTTCCCAAGACCATTTATCGAAGAGACTGTCTTTTCCCCATGGAGTATTCTTGGTTGCCTTGTCAAATATCAGTTGACCATATATTTATGGGTTTTTTTGGGGGGGTTCAGTTCTGTTCCATTGGTTTATGTGTCTATTTTATGCCAGTCCTATACTATTTTGATTACTATAGCTTTGTGATATAGCTTGAAATCAAGACATTTGAGTGTTCCAACTTTGTTCCTCTTTCTCAAGATTGCCTTGGTTAGTCAGGTCTTTGTGGTACCACATAAATTTTAGGACTGATTGTTCTATATCTATAAAAAATGCCACTGGAATTTTCATAGGGATTTCACTGAATCTATAGATGGCTTTAGGAAGTACGAACTGTTTAAAACAATATTAAGTTTTCCAATCCATGAACATGGGATATCTTTCCTTTTATTTTTGCCTTCTTCAATTTCTTTCATCAATGTCTTGTAATTTTCAGTGTACAGATGTTTTACATCCTTGGTTAAAATTATTCCTAAGTATTCCATTGCTTTTGGAGCCATAATGAATGAGACTGTTTCCTTATTTTCTTTTTCAGATATTTCGTCTTTAGTGTATAGAAACACAACCGATTATTGTATGTTGGTTTTGTATCCTGGCTTTACTGAATTCATTTACCAGTTCTTACAGTTTTTTGTAGAGTCTTTAGGGTCTTCTCTATATAAGATCATGTCATTTGCAAACAGAGATTATTTTACTTCTTCCTTTTGGATTTGACGCCTTCTTTTTCCTTGCCTGACTGCTCTGGTTTGGACTTCCAGCACTATATTGTCACACTTGTCTTGTTCTTGATCTTTAGAGAAGGAGCTTTCACTCTTTCCCTGTTGAGTATGATGTTAGCTGTGGGCTTGTTCTTTAGCTTCTTAAGGTAAAAATAGAAATTTAAACCTTTTTAAAATGTATATAAGCATCTTCTTCTGATGTAAGTATTTAAAAATGTAAAAGTTTCCTCTATAAACTTCTTTAGCTGCACCCCACAAATATTTATATTTGATATATTTATTATCTTTCAATTTAAAATATTTGCCATTTTCCCTTGAGATTTTCTCCTTTTACTTATGAATTATTTAAAGTATGATGTTTCATTCCCAAATACTTGGATGTTTTCAGAGATCTTACTGTTTCAATTTCTGATTCAATCCTGTTGTGCTAAGAGAAATTCTGTACACTGTATATGATTTCAACCTTTCAAAATTTATTGACATGTGTTAATAGGCCAGCATATGATTTATCTTGACAAACAAAGCCTAAGCATGTGCAAAGATTATATATTCTGCAGTTTTGGGGTACACTGTTCTAAAAATATCAATTAGATATCATGGTTGGTAGTGCTATTCTTTTTTTTAAAATTTATTTATTTTATTTTTGGCTGCATTGGATCTTCATTGCTGCATGCGGGCTTTCTCTAGTTGCAGTGAGCGGGGGCTACTCTTCATTGCGGTGTGGGGCCTTCTCACTGCGGTGGCTTCTCTTGTTGCAGAGCACAGGGTCTAGGCATGCGGGCTTCAGTAGTTGTGGCTCGCGGGTTCTAGAGTGCAAGCTCAGTAGTTGTGGCACACATGCTTAGTTGCTCTGCGGCACGTAGGATCTTCGCAGACCAGGGCTCGAACCCATGTCCCCTGCATTGGCAGGCAGATTCTTAACCACTGCGCTACCAGGGAAGCCCAGTAGTGCTATTCTAATTCTCTACAGTTGTACTGATTTTTTTTTTTCCTGTTCTCAATTACTGGTAGAGAGTTGTTAAAATCTACAACTATAATTGTCGACCTGTATATTTCTTCCTTTAGTTGTCTTACTTTTTGCTTTAAGTATTTTGAACTTCTGTTATTAGGGGCCTACTAATAAATATATATTAGGATTTGTTGTGTTCTTCTAATGAAGTGCTCTTTCGATCATTATCAAGTACCTCCTCTGTCTGGTAATACTCTTTGTCTTGAAATCTATTTCGTCTAATGTTAACATAGCCACTTCAACTTCCTATTGTTAATATTTGGTTGGCATATCTTTTTCATTCTTTTGCTTTTAACCTGTCTGTAATTTTTATATTTCAAGTACAACTCTTGAAGACAGCACATACAGTTGACCCTTTAACAACATGGGGGTTAGGAGTGGTGATATCCCCTGAGCAGCTGAAAATCTGTGTATAACTTTTAACTCAAGAGTATAACCCAAAACTTAACTATTAATAGCCTACTGTTGACTGCAAGCCTTACAGATAACATAAATGGCAATTAACACATATTTTGTATGTTATATGTACTATACACCGTATTCTTACAATAAAGTAAGCTAGGGATAAAAAAAAGTTATTAAGAAAATCATAAAGAAGAGAAAATACATTTATAGTATTGTATATTTTTATCAATACCATAAGTGTACATCATCTGTTTACAAGATGAATCATGTCTCAGTACCTACATCAATATTGTCTTATATGATATTACAAAATGCTTTACATGTTGTGCCTATTACTAAAACTAGACATCAAAAAAAGAAAAGATAATGTGAAAAAGAAATTCATCTTTATTTACAGGTACAATGATTCATGCATTGATAATGAAGAAAAAGCAACACAAATTGCTTTATAGTAGTCTAGTGTAATCAATACGATGGCTTCATGGTAGCCTGGCATATACATTAATGAATGAATCATTATAAAAATTTTATGGCATACAGTTTTACTGTCATATTCATAATACAGTATTAAAACACTTTCATTTTTAAAAAATTGAGGTATAGTTGAATTACAATACTATATTAGTTTCAGGTATACAACATAGTGATTCAAAATTTTACAGCTTATACTTCATTTAAATTTATCACAAAATACTGGCTATATTCACTGTGCTGTACAATACATCCATGTAGCTTATTTATTTTATACTTAGTAGTTTGTACCTCTTAATCACTTACCCCTATCTTTCCCCTCCCCTACCCCACTCCTCACTGGTAACCACTAGTTTGTTCTCTACATCTGTGAGTCTGTTTCTGTTTAATTAGCAACATAGGTTACTTCCATATCTTGGTTATTGTAAATAATGCTGCTGTGAACATTGGGTTGCATGTATCTTTTCAAATTAGAGTTTTCATCTTTTCTGGATATACACCCAGGAATGGAATTGATGGATCATACGGTAGTTCTGTTTTTACTTTTTTGAGGCACCTCCATACTGCTTTCCACAGTGGATACACCAACTTACATTCCTGCCAGCAGTGTACAAGCACTCCCTTTTCTCCACGTCCTTACCAACATTTGTTAATGGTGGTCTTTCTGATGACAGTCATTCTGACAGGTGTGAGGTGATATCTCATTGTGGTTTTGATTTGCATTTCTCTGATGATCAGTGATGTTGGGTATCTTTTCATGTGCCTGTTGGCCATCTGTATGTTGTATATCTTCTTTGGAAAAATATCTATTCAGGTCTTCTGCCCATTTTTTTTTTTTTTTTTTAAACTTTGGGTACTGGCACAAAAACAGAAATATAGATCAATGGAACAGGATAGAAAGCCCAGAGATAAACCCACGCACATATGGTCAACTTATCTTTGATAAAGGAGGCAAGCATATACAGTGGAGAAAAGACAGCCTCTTCAATAAGTGGTGCTGGGAAAATTGGACAGGTACATGTAAAAGTATGAAATTAGAACACTCCCTGACACCATACACAAAAATAAACTCAAAATGGATTAAAGACCTAAGTGTAAGGCCAGACACTATCAAACTCTTAGAGGAAAACATAGGCAGAACACTCTATGACATACATCACAGCAAGATCCTTTTTGACCCAGCTCCTAGAGAAATGGAAATAAAAACACAAATAAACAAATGGGACCTAATGAAACTTAAAAGCTTTTGCACAGCAAAGGAAACCATAAACAAGACCAAAAGACAACCCTCAGAATGGGAGAAAATATTTGCAAATGAAGCAACTGACAAAGGATTAATCTCCAAGATTTACAAGCAGCTCATGCAGCTCAATAACAAAAAAACAAACAACCCAATCCAAAAATGGGCAGAAGACCTAAATAGACATTTCTCCAAAGAAGATATACAGATTGCCAACAGACACATGAAAGAATGCTCAACATCATTAATCATTAGAGAAATGCAAATCAAAACTACAATGAGATATCATCTCACACCGGTCAGAATGGCCATCATCAAAAAATCTAGAAACAATAAATGCTGGAGAGGGTGTGGAGAAAAGGGAACCCTCTTGCACTGTTGGTGGGAATGTAAATTGATACAGCCACTATGGAGAACAGTATGGAGGTTCCTTAAAAAACTAAAAATAGAACTACCATACGACCCAGCAATCCCACTACTGGGCATATACCCTGAGAAAACCATAATTCAAAAAGAGTCATGTACCAAAATGTTCATTGCAGCTCTATTTACAATAGCCAGGACATGGAAGCAACCTAAGTGTCTATCATCAGATGAATGGATAAAGAAGATGTGGCACATATATACAATGGAATATTACTCAGCCATAAAAAGAAATGAAATGGAGGTATTTGTAGTGAGGTGGATGGAGTTAGAGTCTGTCATACAGAGTGAAGTAAGTCAGAAAGAGAAAAACAAATACAGTATGCTAACATATATATATGGAATCTAAGGAAAAAAAAAAAAGGTCATGAAGAACCTAGTGGCAAGACGGGAATAAAGACACAGACCTACTAGAGAATGGACTTGAGGATATGGGGAGGGGGAGGGGTAAGATGTGACAGGGTGAGAGAGTGGCATGGACATATATACACTACCAAATGTAAAATAGATAGCTAGTGGGAAGCAGCCACATAGCACAGGGAGATCAGCTTGGTGCTTTGTGACCACCTAGAGGAGTGGGATAGGGAGGGTGGGAGGGAGGGAGATGCAAGAGGGAAGAGATATGGGAACATATGTATATGTATAACTGATTCACTTTGTTATAAAGCAGAAACTAACACACCATTGTAAAGCAATTATACTCCAATAAAGATGTTTAAAAAAAAAACAAAAAACTTTGGGTTTATTTATGGCTGTGTTGGGTCTTCGTTTCTGTGCGAGGGCTTTCTCTAGTTGCGGCAAGTGAGGGCCACTCTTCATTGCGGTGCGCGGGCCTCTCATTATCGCAGCCTCTCTTGTTGCGGACGGAGCACAGGCTCCAGACGCGCAGGCTCAGTAATTGTGGCTCATGGGCCTAGTTGCTCCACGGCATGTGGGATCTTCCCAGACCAGGGTGCGAACCCATGTCCCCTGCATTGGCAGGCAGATTCTCAACCACTGCGCCACCAGGGAAGCCTTGCCCATTTTTTCTAATCAGGTAGTTTTTTCAATATTGAGTTGTATGAACTATTTATATATTTTGGATATTAACCCCTTATCAGTCATATCATTTGAAAATATTTTCTCCCATTCAGTAGGTTGTCTTTTCATTTTGCCAATGGTTTCCTTTGTTGTGCAAAAGCTTTTAAGTTTAATTAGGTCTCATTTGTTTATTTTTGCTTGCTTCCTTTGCCTTAGGAGACAGATCCAAAGAAATATGGCTATGATTTATAACAAATTGTGTCCTGCCTATGTTTTCTTTTTTTTAAAAGTAGTTTAATTTGGGGCTTCCCTGGTGGTGCAGTGGTTGAGAATCTGCCTGCCAATGCAGGGGACACGGGTTCGAGCCCTGCTCTGGGAAGATCCCACATGTCACGGAGCAACTAGGCCCGTGAGCCACAATTACTGAGCCTGCGCGTCTGGAGCCTGTGCTCCACAACAAGAGAGGCTGCGATAATGAGAGGCCCGTGCACCGCGATGAAGAGTAGCCCCCGCTTGCCGCAACTAGAGAAAGCCCTCGCACAGAAACGAAGACCCAACACAGCCATAAGTAAATAAATAAATAAATAAAAATTAGAAAAAAAAAAAAAAGAAATAGCTCATGAGGAATCTATTTTTAAAAAAAGTAGTTTTATTTAAAACTTCATTTTTAAAATTATTTATTTATTTATTTTTGGATAGTTACAGAAGTCAAGGGATCTCGACTTTTTTTTTTTTTTTAATAAATTTATTTATTTTTGGCTGTGTTGGGTCTTTGTTTCTGTGCGAGGGTTTTCTCCAGTTGCGGTGAGTGGGGGCCACTCTTCATCGTGGTGCGCGGGCCTCTCACTGTTGCGGCCTCTCCCATTGCAGAGCACAGGCTCCAGACGCACAGGCTCAGTAGTTGTGGCTCACGGGCTTAGTTGCTCCGTGGCATGTGGGATCTTCCCAGACCAGGGCTCAAACCCGTGTCCCCTGCATTGGCAGGCAGATTCTTACCCACTGCACCACCAGGGAAGCCCGGGTCTCGACTTTTTGGCTGCGCGGCATGTGGGATCCTAGTTCTGTGACCCGAGATCAAACCCGCACCGCCTGCACTGGAAGCAGGGAGTCCTAACCACTAGACCACCAGGGAAGTCCCTGCCTATGTTTTCTTCTAGGAGTTTTTTGGTTTCCGGTCTTACATTTAAGTCTTTAAACCATTTTGAGTTTATTTCTGTATGTGGTGTGAGAAAATGTTCTAATTTCATTCTTTTACATGTAGCTGTCCAGTTTTCCCAGCACCACTTATTGAAGAAACTCACTTATTGAAGAAACAGTCTTTTCTCCACTGTATATTCTTGCATCCTTTGTTGTAGATTAATCGACCATAAGTGTGTCAGTTTATTTCTGGGCTCTCTAGTCTGTTCCATTAATCTATGTGTCTGTTTTTTTGCCAGTATCATACTGCTGTGATTACTGTAGCTTTGTAGTATACTCTGAAATCAGGAGTGTGATACCTCTGTTCTGTTCTTCTTTCTCAAGATTGTTTTGGCTATTCAGGGTCTTTTGTGTTTCCATACAAATTTTAAAATGATTTGTTCTAGTTCTGTGAAAAATGCCATTGGTATTTTGATAGGGATGGATTGAATCTGTAGATTATCTTGGGTAGTATGGTCATTTTAACAATATTAATTCTTCCAATCCAAGAACATGGTATATCTTTCCATCTGTTTGTCTCATCTTCGATTTCTTTCATCAGCGTCTTATAGTTTTTGGAGTACATGTCTTTTACCTCCTAGGTTAGATTTATTCCTAGGTATTTTATTCTTTTTGATACAATTGTAAATGGGATTGTTTCATTAATTTCTCTTTCTGGTAGTTCAGTGTCAATGTATAGAAATGCAAGAGATTTCTGTATGTTAATTTTGTATCTTGTACTTTTACTGAATTCATTGATGAGCTCTAGTAGTTTTTTGGTGGTGTCTTCAGGATTTTCTATGTATTGTATCATGTCATCTGTAGACAGTGACACAGCAACAGTTTTACTTCTTCCTTTCCAATTTGGGTTATATTATTTCTTTTTCTTGTCTGATTGCTGTGGCCAGGACTTCCAATATTATGTTGAATAAAAGTGGCGAGAGTGGGCATCTTTGTCTTGTCCCTGATCTTAGAGAAAATGCTTTCAGCTTTCCATTGTTGAATATGATGTTAGTTGTGAGCTTATCATATATGTTCTTTATTATGTTGAGGTATGTTCCCTCTATACCCACTTTGTGAAGAGTTTTTATCATAAATGAATGTTGAATTTTGTCAAAAGCTTTTTCTGCATCTATGTAGATGACTGTATGATTTTTTATTCTTTAATTTATTAATGTGGTGTATCACATTGATTAATTTGTGGTTATTGAACTGTCCTTGCATCAACTGGGATAAATCCCACTTGATTATGATGTATTATCCTTTTAATGTATTGTTAGATTTGATTGTTAATATTTTGTTGAGGATTTTTACATCTATGTTCATTAGTGATATTGGCCTGTAATTTTCTATTTTTGTGGTATCTTTGTCTGGTTTTGGTATCTGGGTGATGGTGGCCTTGTAGAATGAGTCTGGAAGTCTTCTTTTCTCTGCAATTTTTTGGAATAGTTTGAGAAGGATAGGTGTTAACTCTTCTCTAAATGTTTGGCAGAATTCACATATAAAGTCATCTAGTCCTGAACTTTTGTTTGTTGGGAGGTTGGGGGTTTTTTTGTTTTGTTTTGCTTTAAATTACTGACTCAATTTCATCACTGGTAACTGGTCTGTTCATATTTCCTATTTCTTCCTGGTTTGGTCTTGGGAGATTGTACAGTTCTAGGAATTTGTCCATTTTTTTCTAGGTTGTCCATTTTTTTGGCATATAGTTGTTTGTAGTATTCTTTTATGATCCTCCAGTGTCAGTTCTGACTTCTCCTTCTTTCTGGCCCTCTTTTTTTCTGGGGGAGTCTGACTAAAGGTTTATCAATTTTGTTTATCTTTTCAAAGAACCAGCTCTTAGTTTCATTAATATTTTCTTTTTTAAGTCTCTATTCCATTTATTTCTGCTCTGGTCTTTATGATTTCTTTCCTTCTAATAACTTTGGATTTTGTTTGTTCTTTTTGAGTTCCTTTAGGTGTAAGGTTAGGTTGTTTATTTGAGATTTTTCTTGTTTCCTGAGGTTGGTTAGCATCACTATAAACTTCTCTCTTAGAACTGCTTTTGCTACAACCCATAGATTTTGGATTGTTATATTTTTGTTTTCACTTGTCTCCAGGTATCCTTTGATTTCTTCTTTGGTTTCTTCAGTGTTCCATTGGTTGTCCTTGCTCCATGGGGAGAACCCCTATAATCGTAATTATTCTCATTTGTGGGTTGCCCAGCCTTGGGGTATGTATAATGATTATAAAGCAACTCCACCCCTCTTACCCATCTCACTGATTCTTTCTGGTAGATTCCAGTCTTTCTCATCAACAGTTGTTCTGTAAATAGTTGTAATTCTGGTGTGCCCACGAGAGGAGGTGAGCTCAGGGTCTTCCTTCAATACAAGTCTTTTTTTTTTTTTTTTTAATTGACGTATAGTTGATTTACAATGTTGTGTTAGTTTCTACTGTACAGGAAAGTGATTCAGTTATACATATATATATTCTTTTTTTTAAAAATTATTAGCACCTTTAATTATTATTTATTTATTTTTTTGGCTGTGTTGGGTCTTCGTTTCTGTGTGAGGGCTTCTTCTAGTTGCGGCAAGCAGGGGCCACTCTTCATCGCGGTGTGCGGGCCTCTCACTATCGTGGCCTCTCTTGTTGCGGAGCACAGGCTCCAGACGTGCAGGCTCAGTAGTTGTGGCTCACAGGCCCAGTTGCTCTGCGGCATGTGGGATCTTCCCAGACCAGGGCTCGAACCCGTGTCCCCTGCACTGGCAGGCAGACTCTCAACCACTGCGCCATCAGGGAAGCCCTATATACATTCTTTTTTATATTCTTTTCCATTATGGTTTATAACAGATATTGAATATAGTTCCTAGTGCTATACAGTAGGACCTTGTTGTTTATCCACTCTACATGTAATAGTTTGCATCTGCTAATCCCAAATTCCCAATCCATCCTTCCCCCAATCCCATCCCCTTGGCAACCACAAGTCTGATCTCTATGTCTGTGAGTCTGTTACTGTTTTGTAGATAGGTTCATTTGTGTCATACTTTAGATTCCACATATAAGTGACATCATATGGTATTTGTCTTTCTCTTTCTGACTTCCCTCACTTAGTATGGTAATCTCTAAGTCCATCCATGTTGCTGCCAATGGCATTATTTCATTCTTTTTTATTGCTGTGTAGTAGTCCATTGTATATATGTACCACATCTTCTTTATCCATTCATCTGTCGATGGACATTTAGGTTGTTTCCTTGGCTATTGTGAATAGTGCTGCTATGAACATAGGGGTGCATGTATCTTTTTGAATTATAGTTTTGTCCAGATATATGCCCTGGAGTGGGACTGTTGGATCATATGGCAACTCTACTTTTAGTTTTCTGAGGAACCTCCATACTGTTTTCCATAGTGGCTGCACCAACTTACACTCCCACCAACAGTGTAGGAAGGTTCCCTTTTCCCCACACCCTCTACAGCATTTGTTATTTGTAGATTTTTTAATGATGGCCATTCTGACCAGTGTGAGGTGGTACCTCATTGTACTTCTGATTTTCATTTCTCTAATAATTAGCAATGTTGAGCATCTTTTGATGTGCCTGTTGGCCATCTGGATGTCTTCTTTGGAGAAATGTCTATTTAGGTCTTCTGCCCATTTTTCTACTGGGTTGTCTGTTTTTTTGTTGTTGAGTTGTATGGGCTGTTTGAATATTTTGGAAATTAAGCCCTTGTAGGTCGCATCATTTGCAAATATTTTCTCCCATTCTGTAGGTTGTCTTTTTGTTTTGTTTATGGTTTCCTTTGCTGTATAAAAGCTTGTAAGTTTGATGAGGTCCCATTTGCTTATTTTTGCTTTTGTTTCTATTGTCTTGGGAGACTGATTCAATACAAGTCCTGCACACAATATTCCACATGATGAATACTTAGGTCATGATGATGACGACACAAATACATCTCATACAGTTCTTGCCATGCAGTGATTAGATTTTCACATGAAGACACTCACACACCTACACAATAGATAAGTTTATTAACTGTATGGAATGATGATTATTTACTATCACTAAGTGGAAATGAATCATCATAAAGGTCTTCATCCTCACTATCTTCATGTTGAGTAGGCTGAGGAGAAGAAGGAAGAGAAGTTGCTCTTGCTGTCTCAGGGGTGGCAGAGGTGGAGGAGGTGGAAGGGGAGGGAAGACAGTCAGGCACACTTACTGTGAATTTATGGAAATACATCATAATTTCTACTTGACTTTTTGCTTTTTCATTTCTCTAAAAATGTTTCTATATGGTACCAATCCTTCTTCCACTATTTGCTTTAGTTTCAGTGACCCTATCATAGAAGGGTCTATGCTATAAAAAAAACCAAAAGCAGTCTTGAAAATTGAAAGTCTTCTCCCTGACTGTCTAATGTCAATTTGTTTTCTGACACTGCATCTTCTATGTCTGCTTCTTTATTGGCTGGCACTGATTCAGAAGCACTCATCTCCATCAAGTTGCGTTGTTAATTCCTCTGGTGTGGTGTCCATTAGCTCTTGAAAACATCCGTGTCTTGAAGCCCTTCACCCCCAACCTCTTTTTTTTTTTTCCCCTCCATCTCTATAATCTCTTTCCTTGACTGGCTCTTTCAGGCTTTTCCTATAACAACAGTGACATCTTCAGTGATAGAATCCTTCCAGATTTTCATGATGTTTTCTCTATTAGAGTTCTCTTCCATAGCATTGACAATCCTTTCCATAGAGTACCATCTGTAATGAGCTTTAAAGGTACTTAAGGCTACAGACTGAATTATAGATGTTTTGTCTGGGGGTAAGTAGACCACTTCAATGCCTTTGGAGTCAAACTCATGGGGTTCTGGGTAGCCAGGGACATTGTCCAATATCAAAAGAACTTTAAAAGGCAGTTCCTTATTGCCAAGGTACTTCCGGACTTCAGGGACAAACCATCAATGGAACTGATCCAGAAAAAGAATTTTTGTTGCCCAGGCCTTCTTGCTGTACAACCAAAAGACGGGCAGCTGGTGTTTATTTTTTCCCTTCAAGGGTCCAAGGTTAGCAGCTTTTTTTTTTTAATTTAATTTAATTTTTTATTGAAGTATAGTTGATTTACAATGTTGTGCCAATCTCTGCTGTACAGCAAAGTGACTCAGTTATACACACATAGACATTCTTTTGTTTTTTAATATATATTCTTTTCCATTTGGTTTATCACAGGATATTGAATACAGTTCCCTGTGCTATACAGTAGGACCTTGTTGTTTATGGTTAGCAGCTTTATACATAAGGGCAGTCTTGATCATAAACCTTACTGCATTTGCAAAACAGTAGTTAACCTATCTCTTTCTGCTTTATTTTTTTATTTTTTAAATGTTTGGCTGCGTTGGGTCTTTGTTGCTGCACAAGGGCTTTCTCTAGTTGCAGCAAGTGGGGGCCATTCTTCATTGTGGTGCATGGGCTTCTCACTGCGGTGGCTTCTCTTGTTGTGGAGCACGGGCTCTAGGTGTGCGGGCTTCACGAGTTGCAGCACGTGGGCTCCATGGTTGTGGCTCGTGGGCTCTAGAGCGCAGGCTCAGTAGTTGTGGCACATGGGCTTAGCTGCTCCGTGGCATGTGGGATCTTCCCGGACCAGGGATCAAACCTGTGTGCCCTGCATTGGCAGGCAGGTTCTTAACCGCTGCTCCACCAGGGAAGTCCACCCTTTCTGCTTTAAATCCTAGTGCTTGCTTTTCTTCCTTACTAACACCGCGTTTTTGTTTTGTTTTGTTTTGTTTTTTGTTTTACCAGAATAGGGCACTTATGTCTGCATTAAAAACCTGTTCAGGTAGATATCCTTTCTCCTCCATGACTTTCTTAATGGCATCTGGGAAGCTGTCTGCTGCCTCTTGGTTGGCAGAAGCTGCTTCTTCTGTCATCCTGATATTTTTTAAGCCAAACCTCTTTTTTTTTTTTATCATTTTAATCATTTAAGTGTACAGTTCAGTGGCATTAAGTACATTCACGTTGTTGTGCAAGTATCACCACTATCTGCCTCCAGAACTTTTTCATCTTCCCAAACTGAAACTCTGCTCTCATTAAACAATAATTTCCCATTCCCCTCCTCCCAACACCAGCCCTTGGCAACCACCATTCTACTCCCAGACTACTTTTGGACTCGGTTTCTCTTTGACGTAATACAAGAAAGTGTCCATTGCTGACTAGTGGGATTGCTTCTATATATGCAGGCCTTCTTGCATATATGTGATTGAGTTTATTGTAAGAAAGGTAAGAGAAAATGGGGTGGGAGAAAGAAAAGAAGTGGAGACAGCTGGATAAGGATTTTCACATGGGGCCTCCTATCCACAGGCCTCAGCAGCCCTGCCATGGATCCGCCCGATTCTTTTGCATCAAGAAGTTGATCTTGCGAGCCATTTCCATGTTGTAGATTCGCCGGCAGGTTTCATAGCTTTCCCTCTGTCGCCGGCGGCAAGGCTTCTCGTAGTATCGCCGTCGCTTTATGTCCTCAATGAGCCCATCCATGGTAAGGATTCTGTTTAGGGTCCTGTATGCACCTTCCACGTTCCCTTCCTGTACCATCACAGTCCTGGCAATGAACTTCAGATGTTTTGCCATGACCTTGGATTTAAGTCTTCAGTCTGCAGGACCCCTCAGCGCCCAGCCGACTGCCAAACCTCTTTTTAAAATTATCAAACCATCCTTTGCTGGCATTAAATTATCCAGCTTTAGGTCCTTCACTCCCTTTTGCTTTGTCGTCATATAAATGACTTTGCTTTTTCTCAAATCATATTGGAGTCCATAGGTATGCCTTTCTTATATCAATCCTGCACCCACATAAAAGCTGTATTTTCATTATGAGATAAAAAGATATTTCAAAAAAGTGCTAGGTATTCATGCCTGCTGGCATAGCTGCAGCTATAGCTTCACCAATTTCCTTTTCTTTTTTCTTTACAATGGTCCTTACACTGTATTCATTTATTTATCTTGAAATAGTGGGCAATCATAGCTGAAGACCTCAATCTACAGTACATATCAAGCAATTCAACTTTTTCTTGTAATGTCATGACTTTTCTCTGCTTCTTAGGAGCAATTCCAGCATCACTATGGCACTTCATATGGGCCCCATGGTTTATGGTCTTCCACTAAACACAATGAAAAATACTTGAGAACTGCAAGAGATCACTTTTTACAATGATATGCAATTTACTGGAGATGAACTGATCACATGGAAATGATTACTGTCACACAGCATTTTTAGCAGATACTCACAACACTTGAGCTCACTGCAACAGCAATGGGAGGTTGCTACAAAATTTTTACAGTAGTACAGTGTATACTACAGTTAATTTTATGAAGCTATGATTCAATATGGCATCTTTATGTTTGCTTGCATTTCTCTCAATGGCAAATGTATGGACTGTGTTTGTGGAAGTAAGGTTTGATAAATTTTACTACCATAAAATATGGTAGTAAATGATAAAATAGACTATGTCTACATATATCTTACGCATTCATGACATATCTAACTTTAAAAATTTTTTCAGTATTTCAAGGCTAAGCAATTCATCTGCAAGTTCTTTCAAGTTGTCACAAATTTCCAAAAAAATTTCCAGTGTGTTTATTGAAAAAAAAAATCCACATATAAATGGACGCACACAATTCAAACCCGTCAAACCCATGTTGTTCAATGGTCAACTGTAGTTGAGTTTGACTTCCTTTTTTTTAAAAAAATAAATAAATCCAGTCTGATAAGCTCTACAGTGTAGTGTTTAGTTCACTGACATTTAATGTAATTTTAAAAGGGCTAGATATAAGTCTACCATCTTGCTATTTATTTTCTACTCCTCTGTTCTTTCTTTCCTGTCATCTTTTCACTTAATTGAGTATTTGTTAGTTTGTCAAATTTAATTCCTCTATTGGCTTTTTAGGTATACCTCTTAACACTTTTTAAAAAGTAATTCCTTCAACTGGACAGCCAAATGCAAAAGAAGAAACTAGACCACTACCTCACATCGTATACAAAAATCAACTCAAAATGGACTAAAGACTTGAAAGCAAGACCTCAAACAACAAAACTCCTAGAAATAAACATATGCAGTATGCTCTGTAACAATGATCTTAGCAATATCTTTCTGGATATGTCTCCTCAGGCAAGGGAAACAAAACCAAAACTGAACAAATGGGATTATATAAAACTAAAATGTTTCTGCACAGCAAAGGAAACCATCAGCAAAATGAAAAAACAACATACCAAATGGGAGAAGATATTTGCAAATCATATATCCATTAATTGGCTAATATCCCAAATATATAAAGAACTCATACAACTCAACAACAAAAAGACACACAACCCAATTAAAAAATGGGCAGCAGAGCTGAATAGGTGATTTTCTAAAGAAGACATATAGATGGCCAACAGGCACATGAAAATATATTCATCGCTAATTGTTAGGGAAATGCAAATCAAAACCACAATGACTCACTATCAAAATAAAACAAAACAAACCCCAAAACAACCCAATCAAAAAATAGGCAGGGGACTTTCCTGGCGCAGTGGTTAAGAGTCCTCCTGCCAATGCAGGGGACACGGGTTCAAGCCCTGGTCCAGGAGGATCCCACATGCCATGGAGCAGCTGGGCCCGTGGGCCACAACTACTAAGCCTGTGCTCTAGAGCCCTTGAGCCACAACTACTGAGCCCGCGTGCCACAACTACTGAAGGCCGCACGCCTAGAACCCATGCTCCGCAACAAGAGAAGGCACCACAATGAGAAGCCTGCGCACCGCAATGAAGAGTAACCCCCACTCGCCGCAACTAGAGAAAGTCCACGTGCAGCAGCAAAGACCCAAAGCAGCCAAAAATAAATAAATTAAAAAAAAAATAGGCAGGTGATCTAAATAGACATTTCTCCAAGGAAGACATCCAGGTGGCCAACAGGCACATGAAAAGATGCTCAATACTGTTAATTAATTAGAGAAATGCAAATCAAAACTATAATGAGGTATCATCTCACACGGGTCAGAATGGCCATCATCAAAAGTCTACAGTAAAAAATGCTGGAGAGGGTGTGGAGAAAAGGGAACCCTCATACACTATTGGTGGGAATGTAAATTGGTGTAGCCACTATGGAAAACAGTCCAGAGGTTCCTTTAAAAACAAAAAATAGAGTTATCATATGTTCCAGCAACCCCACTCCTGGGTATATATCCAGGAAAGATGAAAACTCTAATTCGAAAAGATACATGCACCCCAATGTTCATAACAGCATTATTTACAATAGCCAGGACATGGAAACAACCCAAGTGCCCAGCAACAGATGATTACTTTAAGAAGATGTGAGATTTTATATATATGTATAAAACACACACACACACACACACACACACACACACACACACACACACACACACAGGAATATTACTGAACCATAAAAAAGAGTAAAATATTTACAACAACATGGATAGAGAATATCATAGTAACTGAAGTCAGACAGAGAAAGATAAATATTATATGATATTACTCATATGTGGAATCTAAAAAGTAATTCAAATGAATCTATATACCATTCAGAAACAGACTCATAGACATGGAAAACAAACTTATAGTTACCAAAAGGGAAAGGGAGGTGTGGGGGGTATAAATTAGGAGTATGGGATTAACAAAACTACACATAAAATAGATAAGCAACAAGGATTTACTGTACAGCACAGGGAATTATATTCAATATCTTATAATAACCTATAATGGAAAATAATCTGAAAAAAATATATGTATAATTAAATTACTTTCCTATACACCTGAAACTAACACAATATTGTAAATCAACTATACTTCAGTTAAAAAAAAAACCACAGTGAGATATCACCTCACATCTGTTAGAATGGCTATTATCAAAAAGGCAAGAAATAACAAGGGTTGGCAAGGACGGGAGAAAAGGAAACCCTCATACACTGTTGGTGGGAATGTAAATTGGTGCAGCTACTATGAGAAACAGTGTGGAGAATCCCCCCCAAATTAAGACTAGAACTACCACATGATCTACCTATCCCACTTCTGTGTATTCATCCAAAGAATACAAAAACACTAATTCAAAAAGATATATGCACCCCTATGTTCATAGCAGCATTATTTAGAATAGCCAAGATATGAAAACAACCTAAGTGTCTATCAATGAATGAATGGATAAAGATATGCTACACACACAGACACACACACGCACTGGAATACTACTCCACGGTAAAAAAAGAGCAGTGATTACCGTAAATGGAATACTACTCAGCCATAAAACAGAGTAGTGATTACCAGAGGGAAAGGGGTGGGACAGGGGAGGGTGAAATGGGTAAAGGGGATCAACTGTATGGTGAGAGACAGAAACTAAACTTTTGGTGGTAAGCATGCTGTAATGTAAAGAGAAGATGAAATATAATGTACACATGAAACTTATAATGTTATAAACCAATGTTACCTCAATAAAAGATTTTTAAAAAGTAATTCCTTTACTAGTTCTCAAAGTACGGCCCCACTTCAGCAGCACCAACACCACTTGGAAACTTCTTCAAATGCAAGTTCTCAGGCCCTACCCCTGACCTTCTGAATCAGAAACTCTGGAGTGGGGGCCAGTAATCTGTCTTTTTAAAGCCCTCCAGGTGATCTGACGCACACTAAGGTTTCTGAACCTCAGTATTCTAGGGATTATAATATTCACTCTTTACTTATTACACTCTACTTCAGTTAATACTGTATACTCTCACTACGAATTTAAGAAACTTGAAACACAACAGTTCCATTTTACACATATATTTACCATTTCTGGTGCTGTTACTCTGTAGTCAAGGTTCCATCTGGTATCATATCCTTTCAATCTAAAAAGTTCATTTGACATAACATCTAGTGTTCTTTTCCCGTAAGAAGTCAGCTGCTATTTGTATCACTGTTCCTCATATAATGTTGTTTTTCTAATGAATGCTTTCAAGATTTGCTCTGTATTTTTTCTGTATTGTGTCTAATTATGGGTTTTGTTGACACGTGGGTTATATGGCTTGGTGTTTAGAGTACTGTGGATCTGTACTTTTTTTTTTTTTAAATCGAGTTTGGGGAAGGTGGCCAAAATGGCGGAGTAGGAAGTCCTTGAGCTCACCTCTTCCCATCGGCACACCAAAATTACAACTATTTACAGAGCAACTATTGATGAGAAAGACCAGAAGATAAGCAAAAATGATCTTCTACAACTAAAGATACAAAGGAACCACGACCAGACAGGTAGGAGGGGCAGAGACACAGTATAGTCAAGAACAATACCTCCACAAAGGGGAGGATAATAACAATTGTAGACGTTCTCCCCAAGGAGCAAGGGATCTGAACCCCACGTGGGGCTCTCCAAACTGGAAGTCCTGCACTAGGACGACAAACACCAGAACACCTGCCTTTGAAGGCCAGCAGGGCTTACATTCGGGAGAGCCAGAGGGCTATGGGAAATAGACTCCATTCTTAAAGGGTGCACACAAAATCTTACAAGTTCTGGGACGCAAAGCAGAAGCAGTAATTCAAAAGGAGCCTCGGTTAGACCCACCTGCTGATCTTGGAGAGCCTCCCTGAGAGGCAGGAGCCAAGTGGAGTTTACCGGGCGGAAAGAGACACTTGTGGCAGCCATTTCTGGGAGCTTGTTCAACCATGAGGACACTGGTGCTGGCAAGCGCCATTTTTTAATCCTCCCTCTAGCTTATTAGGGCTGGGACCCGGCCCCGCCCACCAGCCTGTCTGCACCAGTAATGGGACACCTCAGGCCAAGCAGCTGGCTGGGCGGGGACACAGCCCCACCCACCAGCTGGCCGGCTGGGAGCCCCTGAGCCCACAGCCGCTTCAGGACCTGGACTTATCCACCAGAGGGCCCAGGACCGGCCACTGACACCAACGAGCCTCACTAGTCCCAGGTCCCCAGGGCCCTGCACCAGAGACCCTGGGACCTGGCTTTGCTCACAAGTGAGCCAGCATTAGCCCCAGGATCAGCCTCACCCGCCACTGGGTCCTGGCCCTGCACACCAGAGACCAACGCACTAACTCAGGGAGTTCCAGGGCCCTGCAGCCAGAGACTTTGGGACTGGCTTCACCCACCAGTGAGCCGGCACTAGCCCCAGGGCCTGGGCTCACCCACCAGTGGGTGGGTACCAGCCTGGGGACCCCCTGGGCCTCAGCCCTGCCCACCAGTGGGCGGACACCAGGCCCTGCGGCTAGAGAACCCAGGACCCAGCTCTGCCTACAAGGGGGCCGGCACCAGCGCAGGGATCTCATCCCCTGTGCCCTGTCCCACCCACCACTGGGTGGACAGCAGCCCCAGGACCACCACAGCCCTATAGCCTGCTGTGTCTGGATGCAGCCCACAGACCAGCAGGCCAGCACTAGCTCCAACACCCACTGAGCCCTAGTCCCGCCCACCAGCAGGCTAATGCCAGCTCTGGGACACCTTGGGCCCCTCAGCTAGCCGCCCCAGGAACTTCCCCTGTCCACCAGTGATGGGACACTAGCCCAGGGAATACCGGGGGCTCTGGCCTGCCAACCAGCAGGCTGACAGCAGGCCACCAGACATATTGGGCCCCTCAGGCAGCAGCCTCAGGACCCAGCTCCACTAACCAGCGGGCTGATAACCAGGTTTGGGATATCCCGGGCCCCTACAGACAGCCATGCCAGGAACTGGCCCACCCACCAGCACTAGATCTGGGAGCCCAGCTCCGCCCACCAGTGGGCCAGCACTAGTCCCAGGAACCCCCACTCACGCCTGCAGCCAGCCACCTTGTGCCCCCCCCACAGACAGAGGACTTCCACGAGGCAGGGCCTAGCAAGCAACTTGAAGGAGGGCCAGCCACACCTACCAGCCTGCCCACAAGCAGTCAGGCCACCACAACAGAAGGACCCAGGCAGCCCACACAGGGGGCGCCCCTAGAGCACAGAGCTCTGGTGACCAGAGGGGAGTGTGCTGCTGGGAAGCACAGTAGGTCTCCTACAAAAGGCCACTTGTCCAAGGTCGGGAAATGTAATGGATGCAAGTGAAATCATTACGAACTACACTTTACAGTGTGTATGTCAACTATATCTCAAAAAAACTGAAAGAAAAAAAAAATCAAATCTTTTGTCTTTTTTTTCCCCACATGTCATTGTGCCTTTGTTCTCCTTTTAAGGATACTAATTACATGTATGTTATTTGCATAATATTGTCCCACAGGTCTCTGAGGCTCTATTAATGTTTTTTCCATTTTTTCCTCCATGTTTTCACAATGGATCATTTATATTGATTTATTCTGAAGTTCACTTACCCTTGGTTTTGCTGTTTCCAATATGCTTTTAAGCCCATTCAGATTTTTCTTTTCAGACACTATACTTTTCAATTTTGAATTTGTTTTATCTAAGTAATTTCCATTTATCTACTGTGATATCCCCATTAATTATGATCATATTTACATTTAAGTTCTTGAACATGTTTTATAACAGATATTTTAAAACTAATTCCAGTATCTAAGTCATCCCAGCATCTATTTTCTATTGACTGCTTTTGGTCTTTACTTCAGAACCTGTTTTTATGTTTCTTCATAGGTTTCATAATTTTTTATTGTATGCTGACACCTCCTCTAAACCAAACAGAAACTTTCAAAAGCTCTAGTAGTTAGTTGATTCCTACAAACTTTTCTCATATCTTGACACATCCAGTCCCACCTATTCTGCATTGTGACATGAGTACCTACTTACTGACACTGTAAAATTTTCAGTCTTATCAAATAATACCAATGCCAATCCTTAAATGCTGGAGCCCTTAACTTTTAAGGATTCCCTAATTGGGTCTATGTGTCACTCTATTCACGCCAGCATTTCTCTGATTAGTAGTTATATTGTAGACTTTGTACTTATTTATATGGGGTTTTTAGAACTAATGTATTTTTTCAGGAATGCTCTCTCTCCCTCACTCTATCTCCACCCCCACTCCCAGACTACTTTTGTTAAGAGAGAGACCATATATATCATCTATAACTTCTATACATGGTAGGTTATGACTAAATGCATTCTTCTCTTTTCCAACTGCATTTTATATGCATGATACAGTCTCTTCCTTATTATCTACCTTTCCTTTCATTACCCATTTTTACAATACAATGGAAACATGTACCACTTTTATATCCAGAAAATAATAATATAAATATGTAATTCAAGGTTCCCTTTCCTCCAGAAAATATTCTCTGATTAATCCAACCATTTTTCAAACACTTCCAGTACTATTACTACCCTACCTACCCACTTAACACCTTGTTATTTCTTGTATTACATAACTTGTAATTTTAGATCACCAAATTATTAAGGATTAACTTAAACTTGAGGTTTTGGTGGTAATTTCCCTCAGTGTTGTAACTTGAAGTGAACACATAGAATCACCACCTACAAATTGACAGAATTTACATCTTTACAAAATTTCGAGCAAACTACCTACTGAATAATTTAGTTTTATTCAGTCACTAGAAATGGAGTACTTCTAAACCCAAAGATCACAAGAACAATGGTGTTTGTGAACTAACCAGGTAAAAATGGTTAGAAAAGAAAATCAGTGATGTGGAAGCAAAAATAGAATTCAAAATGTTTAAAATTTAAATATTATACTTATTTTAAATTTCACCTTTGTGGCAGTTTGCTTTAGTTTATGTTGTGGCAGACATTGCTTTGAAACGGTACACTTTTATCCAATTTCTTTAAAAAACAGACTTCACAGATGAAGAAACAGTAACCTCTACAGAATATTGCTACAGAATTATAGTTTAAGCTTACTAAATATAAAAGCCATTTGTCTAATAAACGTTATCTTGGTGAAAAACTGCAAGTCAAAATAGTAATAAGCTTATCTTCACCTACCTGTAACTTTGGTTCCAATAACCAGGGGCAAAGGAATTTCGTCGGGGAGATCTTTGAACTGTGAAACATCCGCAACTTTCCTTTGTTGTAAGAGCCTTATTTTCTGCCGTTTCTGTTTTAATGCTGATCTCTCTTCCTCAAAAAATGCAGAAGAACATCTAGAATAAATTATAAAAATCATATAAACTGATAACTGTCCTACATAAAAACTTCAAGTCAGACCATTCATCTCACTACTCCCTTTATTCTTCTCATTCTTTCAAGTACTATATTTAAAAATGGGTTCTTAGCAATAATAATTTTCTCTTCAAAGTAAATTATCTTTGTCTTTTAAAGAACAGGACCTTGCAAGACTGAAAGATACATAAGTCTAGATTATTCCTTCCTACAAAGCAGGAGGATTTGTTCACCATCCTTTGACAAAACTGCACCTGGATCCCAGGTCTCCTCTTAAGAACAACGTTCAGTTTCAATACTCTACTCAAAAGAACATGATATTTTCCCTGTGACCCAGTGAGCCTATCTGTACAGGAATTAAAGATGAGACTTTCCACCGTGTAAACTTTTAATCATATTTCCTGTCTTGAAGTATGAATACCGAATATACTCTTATCTTTAGGGCCTCTCTTATTTCTATTTTCAAATTCTAGGATGAACCAAAGGTATTTAAACAAAGCTTTCAGGCCACGAAATATACATCCATATCACTACAGTCAAGATAATGAACATCAATCACCCCCCAAAGTTTCCTTGTGCCACTTTACTATCCCTCCTTTGCTTCCTCCCATTTCTATACTCCTACTTCTCAAGCAATCACTAAGTTGCTTTCTGTATTAAAGTTTCTATCTTCTAAAGTTTTATATAAATGGAATCATCTAGTATATACTCTTTCTTCAGGCTTCTTTCATTCAGCATAATTATTCTAAGATTTGTCCATATTGGTGTATGTATCAGTGGTTCATTACTTTTTATTGTGACACATCTTATTCTATGGATATATCATCATTTGTTTATCCATTCACCTGTTAGTGGACTTATGGGTTATTTCCAGGTTTTGGCTATTACGACAAAGTTGATATGATCATCTGTGTGTGGGCTTCTGTACAAACATATGCTTTCATTTCTCTTGATTAAAGTAGTGGAAGGGCTGGGTCATACGGTCAATGTGTGTTTAACGCTTTAAGAAATCAAAGAATCCAAATATCACCAAAGAAGATATACAATTAGCAAATAAGCGTATGAAAGGATGCTCCACACTATATGCCACCAGGGAAATGCAAATTAAACGAGATATCACTACACACTTATTAAATTGCTAAAATCTGGAACACGGACAACTTCAAATGCTGGTGAGGATGTGGAACAACAGGAATTCATTCATTTCTAGTGGGAATGCAAAATGGAAGACAGTTTGGTAGTTTCTTACAAAACTAAATATACTCTTACCATAAAATCCAACAATCATGCTCCTTGGTTTTTACTCAAATGAGTTGAAAACTTATGTCCACACAAAAATCTGCATAGACGTTTACAGAATCTTTATTCATAATTGCTAAAACTTGGAATCAACTAGGACGTTCTTCAGTAGGTAAATGAATAAACAAACTGGTACATCCAGAGAATGGAGTATTATTCAGCACCAAAAAGAATGAGCTATCAAACCACGAAAAGACATGGAGGAACCTGAATGCATATTACCAAGTGAAAGAAGCCAATCTGAAAAGGTTACATTCTGTGTGATCCCAATATATGACATTCTGGAAAATGCAAAGCTATGAAGACAATAAAAATATCAGTGGTTGCCAGCAGTTGTGGGGATAGGGAGAGGGGTGAATTGGTAGAACACAGAGGATTTTTAGGGCAGTGAAACTACTCTGTAAAATATAATAATGGTAGATAAGTCACTAAACATTTGTCAAAACCCACAGAAGGTACAATACCAAGAGTGAACTCTAATGTAAACTATGGACTTTGGGTGGTTATGACGTGTTGGTGCAGGCTCATCAGCTGTCACAGATGTACCACTCTGCTAGAGGACACTGATAGCGGACGAGGTTATGTATGTGGGGGGGCAGTAAGCCGGAAATCTCTGTATCTTCCTCTCAATTTTGTTGTAAACCTAAAACGACTTTTAAAAAATTAAGTCTTCTAAAAAAGAAAGAAAGGAACTGCCAAACAGTTTTTTCAAAGTGGTTATACAATTTTATATTCCCATCAGCGGTGTATAAGAGTTCAAGTTTCCCCACAGCCTCACCAACATGTGGTATGCTTAGTCTAATAAATTTTCAACTAGAAAATCTGTGGTTTTAATTTGCGTTTTTCTAATGACTAATTATGTTGAATATCCTCTCATTGGTTTATTTGATATTCTTACATCATTGGTGAATCCTCTGTTCGAATCTTTTGCCAATTTGTTAAATGGGCTGTTTCTTTTTCTTTTTTTCAGCTGTGCAGTGCAGCATGAGGATTCTAGTTCCCCAACCAGGGATCAAACCCGTGCCCCCTGCAGTGGAAGCATGGAGCCCTAATCACTGGACCACCAGGGAATTCCCGTTTGATTCTTAATACCGTATTTTCAGAGTTCTTCATACATTCTGGATATAATATACACTTTCAGCAATCAAATTTTATTTAAATAGTATTTTTGCATAGTTAATACATTCATAGGCTTCTAATTTAAAAGGTTCAAAAGGCACTGGAAACTCTAATACCTCTGTCCCTCGGTTTCCTGTCTTCCATCGGATCATGACTGTGAGTTTTCTACATGTCCTTCATTGATACTTTAGGAATACACAGGCAAAAAATGCTTATGTTCCCTTCTTATTTTCCCCAAATAGCTACAATATGCTCTGTTGTGTATTTTGCTTTCTTAAAGTATCTCAGCAATAACTTCTGTATCAGTACATTAGAAATTTCCTGTTTTTTGGTGTTTTTTTTTTTGGCCACACCACACAGCATGAGGGATGCTGGTTCCCCGACTAGGGATTGAACGCGCGACCGCTGCAGTGGAAGCACAGGGTCTTAACCCCTGGACCTCCAGGGAAGTCCAACTTCCTCTGATTTTAAGTTAAATGATTTCAGAGTTTTCTACTATTTTGAGGTACCATACTTTAATTAATCATTCCTCTATTTATGGACACTTAGGTTTTTGCCAATCTTTTGCTTCTACAAATAATACTGTACATGTCATTTTACCCATGTACAAGTATTTCTGTGATGTAAATTCGCAGAAGTACTAGGTTACAGGGTATGGAAATTTGTAAATTTGACAGATATTACCAAATTGCCCTCCACAGAGGTTATATAAATTTAATCTCTCACCACCAATAGTGACTTTTTCACCACACCATTGCCAACCCAACATATTAAAACTTTATGAACTCCATTGATCTGATAGTTAAAAAACAGTATTCTGATTGTATATTTTATTTTATATTTCTCACTATGAGTAAGACTGAACTGTTTTCATCTGTTCAGAAGAGCCATTTCTTTTTCCTTTCTCATGTACTGTCATATAAACAGACACTTTTATTATAGGTTATTTGACTTTTTTTTATTGATTCATACATAGTTCTTCATATATTTGGAAATTAGTCCTTTGTCTGTGATAAGAATTATAAATATTTCTGTTATTGTCTTTTGACTTTGTTTATGGATTTTTTGTAAGGGGCAATGCAAAATGTTTTTATTTTTATGCAGTCAAATTTATTGATATTTTCTTTTATGGTTCCTAGCTTTGGGGCCTGTTAGAAAGATCTTCTTCAATTCAAGATTAAGCAAAACTCTCCTACAGGTTCCCCTAGTGGTTTTACTGTTTCATTTTAAAAATGTGAATCTCTGATCCTTTTCAAATCTTTCCTGGTCTAAGGTATGAGGTATGAAACCAACTTGTGTTTTCTTAGATTGCTTCAGAGTGGTCTCAGTATCCATTAAATAAGTAACTTAACCCCTCTCTCCCCTATGTGCTTGAGATGCAACCACCGTTATCATGTATTAAATTCCTGTAGACATCTTTGATTCTATCCGGACTTTCTCTCTTTTTTTTTTAGTTTTAATTTTATTGGAGTATAGTTGATTTACAATGTTGTGTTAGTTTCATGGGCTTTCTCTCCTTTTCAATTCATCTTTCTATGCATGTACCACTACAACACCACTTTGATTATGATCACATTATATCTATTTTAATAGGTGATAATACGTACTACATATGTATGTATGATACTACATAGTCTCCCTTTATTACTTTGCTTCTTCAGAATTTTCCTGGATCTTCCTGTTTGATTTCTCCTCTTATATGCGAATTTTAGAATTAGTTGATCTAGTTTAAAATAAAAAAAAAGGGGGCATCCTGATATTTTTATTGGGACTGATTTTAGAATGCTGAGTATCCTAATCCAAGATCATCTATGTCTTCCCATTTCCTCATTTGTATCCTGCACATTTCCTGTTAAGCTCCTTCTTGGTATTTTATTTTACTTTTTTTTAGGATATTTGGAAAAGTATATTGTATCAATAATTTGTAGTGTACCTCAACCTCCTCAGAGAAAAGAAAAACTATAAACTTTTGTTGAAAATAAAGACTTCATTTCAACTATTAATTTACCTTGATGAAGTAAAGGACTATAAAATTCAACAATGTTATGGTAACATAAGAGAGGATAAATTAATAAGAGAAATATTATGATGACAAACAAACTGCAGAATTATAACTAAACAATAAAATAAGGAGGGACTCTCATTCTGACAATAATTAGAAACAGTGTGGCTTAATTTACTCAAACATGTAAAGTCACAGCAAAAAGCACCCAAATGGCCTAAAGTAATTACCAAAGACCATAAATTACCTATATGAAACACACTAACATATCACATTTTGATTTGTTCTTATAAATGAGGGAAATATTTAAAACATCAGCAGCAATGTCATCTTTCAATACAAGGGATAAAATAAAATATTACCAGCTCAATGAAAAGTTCTCTTTGAATTTCATTACCATCTACAGAAATCATGAAAACTAAATTCCATACCTACTTGTCCAAGTCACTTTATAATTCCAAGTCTTCTCTGAATTTCCCCACCATTTAAACTGAAAAAGTCTTACACATGCTTTTACTAGGCTGACAGACATGAGACTAATGATCTAGTATATTGCAAAATTTCACTCAAAAGTAATATAAGGTTTTCTGATGTGTTAAGAAAGCAAGATAACACTAGAAAAGGAAAAGCAGTTTAACACAAAAAGTAATTCTCAGGAAGTAACATATTGGATATATTCACTTGATTTGTTTTTATATAAAGTAAAACAGGCATTTGTGGAAAGGCTCTTGAGGTGATAAAAAGAGTTTTACAAAAGGTAATAACAATGTACGCATAACCTTATAGCTTCATTAAATGACTTTTAGTGCATTCTTAAATATTTTTTGGAACATAGTGGAGCATAGATAATATAACAAAATTATGTTCAAAGCCTGTGACCTGAACAAAAATGAAATTGTGCATTTAATTATAAGATGCCTAAGTATAAAAAGCACCTACATTAATGTTGGTCAGTAGGATATATTTAACATATAACTATTCTGGAAAGTTGTGTTTTGGTACTAGTCCTTTTGAAGATGAAAAAGTCAATATGGTAATGATACTACCAACTAATTTATTAATTTTATTTTAAATAAAAACGTTATTTTTACCTCCGTGGTTTCCCCATAAGCCGCCTGATTTTTCCCCATTCTACTCTTGTTAACTTTCTTGTTTTCAAATTAGGAAAAGATTCCTTTAGACACACACAGAAGTCATTGTCGCCTTCAAAAAGTGGTCTGTAAAACAGAAATGGTATTTTAATGGTTAATATACAAGGTGTTACTTAAGAGCCATAAAATTCAAAATATGCATTCCAATTTTCAACATATTAATCACAAGATGCCAAACCTTCACTTCTACCCAAAACAGACACAAATTCCAAGTGTTAAAATTAAACTAAATCCTTTGCATTTACGAAACAAATAATGTGTAAAAGTTACTCAAGAAACACTGTCTGTGCTTGAGATTCCAAAAGACACTGATTTTTATTAAAAATTTCCTATAGGAGTCTATCCTTCCAGAGGCTATCTTGGCATTACCATTATATCTGGTGAGGATAAACAATGTAGCTACAAAGTATCTTTGTCCCAAAAGTAATACCATCACCAGGGAGTTCTCTTTGAGGGTAAATCAGTTTTAGAAAACTGGGGGACTCCAGAGGGTTAGATTAGTTCTAGGGAAATTGAGAACTCGGATCATACTAGGACACCCTGAGAGCTCTCTTAAGCCTACGAAAAAATTTGTGGACAAAAATAAAACAATTTTATTCATGAGTTTGGGAAACCAGGAACCAGTCTCAGCAATGACATATGAATGTCTTGGGCTTAAATATGAATGTTCATGAGATTCACAAGGTTCAGAGTAGGCAACTGGTGAAAGCAGAGAAAGGTAATAAAGATAAGCAGTCAGCAAAGCAAGCACCACTGACTGGTATGGATTAGATAAGATTAGATTGTGGTGGATGAGAAATCAGAATTTTTCCTCAATAAATTCTGTTGTTGAATAATTGGATTTCACCCAAATCTCTTACTATGTTCTACTTAAACATTTACGTATAACTAAAATGCATGAATATCATCCCCCAAATAGAAAGACTCCTAAAAATCTTCCTGAATCACTTTTACCATTAATAACTGTTTCTCTATTATACTAGCATTTAAAATCTCAAGATTTATAAAACAAGTCCCATTCACTGCAAATAATGGTGCTTTGTTTTTAGGGTATCTCCACTCCATAGTCTTTGTAAATTATAATATGGAGATTATACTTTCATTTGATTTTTCAGAAAAACATACAACAACTTCTTCCCCAAAAGGGGGAGGAGGGAAGAAAACTATGAAAAACGGAAATGGATCAAACTAGAATGAGGAATAGAAAAAGAAATTCAGGAAAAAAATAGAATCAAAATAGACCTCTAGAAAAGGTTGAGGCTTTTAACATTTGAAAATCTTAAACTTTTGGTTCAAATGATACTTGTGATATGAGCCACGATACATACTTATCTATATTTGAGTAGAACCACTCATATATGCACCACTTATGTGCTTTGGGAAGCTTGAGTAAGTTACGTAATCGAAAACCAATCTTCTGTGAGGCCTTCTTATCTGGTGTTGACATTGTTGCTGTAAATTTCTGTACAATAAAAAAAAGAGATTAATTACAGTTCCATTAAGTAAAAATGAACATATATAACAGTGAATACATTCGTAAAAAGGCAGATTATGGTAGGTACTCAAAAAGATTCAACAATATACAAAATGAAATTTTTTGTTATTATTTAACAAATATACATTCTGATTATTTCTTACAAAGTTAAAGCCTCCAATTTCATAACATATTTTGACAAGGAGGGTGAAATATTTGCCCCCGCCATGTTTGCACTACAGTGTAATTTCAATTTAGGTATGCAGAAGAAGATACTTGTGAAAAATATTTCTAGAGCTCTTGGGCCAGAAAAGACCAGTAAGGACTCTGACACTATTGTGAGAGACAGAGTGAGAGCGAGAGAAAGAACCTGCAGAAAATATCACTCATTTGTATGAACTTTAGAAATGTTTGGAAAGATGTTTTGTACTCATGGATTGGAAGAGTATTGTTAAAATGTCCATAATACCCAAAGCAATCTACAGATTCAATGCAATCCCTATTAAAATTTCAATGGCATTTTTCACAGAAATAGAACAAGCAATACTAAAACTGTTATGAAACTACAAGAAAACCTGAATAGCCAAAGTAATCTTGAGAAAAAAGAACAAAGCTGGAGGCATCGTGCTCCCTGATTATAAACTATATTACAAAGCTACAGTAATCAAAACACGATGGGACTAGCATAAAAACAGACACATTAGAGCAATGGAACAGAATTGAGCCCAGAAATAAATACATGCATATATGGTCAACTGATATTTGACAAGGTAACCAAGAATACTCAATGAGGAAAAGACAGTCTCTTTGATAAATGGTGTTGGGAAATGGTTTTCACATGCAAAAGAATAAAATGGGCTTCCTGTCTTACACCACTCATAAAAATTTACTCAAAATGGATTAAAGTCATACATGTAAGACTTGAAACCATAAAATTCCTAGAAGAAAACATAGGGAAAAATCTCCTTGACACTGGTCTTGGCAATGATTTTTTGGAGATGACACCAAAAGCAAAGGCAACAGAAGCAACAATCAACAAGTGGGACTATATCAAACTAAAAAGCTTCTGCACCGCAAAAGAAACAATCAACAAAATGAAAAGGCAGCCTACAGAATGAGAGAAAATGTTTGCAAATCATATATCTGATAAGAAATTAATACCCAAAGTATGTAAGAAACTCATAGAACTCAACAACAAAAAGACAACCTGATTAAAAAATGGACAGAGACACTGAATAGACATTTTCCCAAAGAAGACACAAATGGCTAACAGGTACATGAAAAGGTGCTCAACATCACTAATCATCAGACAAATGGCACAGTGAGATATAACCTCACACCTGTTAGAATGGCTATTATCAAAAAGCCAAGAAATAACAAGTGTTGGAGAGCATGTGGAGAAAAGAGAACCCTGTGAACTGTTGTTGGAAATGTAAATCGGTGCAGCCAGTATGCAAAACAGTATGGAGGTTCCTCAAAAAATTAAAAACAGAAGTACCACATAATCCAGCAATTCTAACTCTGGGTGTTTATCGAAAGGAAATGAACTATCTCCAAAAGATACATGCAGCCCCATGTTTGTTGCAGTATTATTTACAATAGCCAAGACATGGAAACAACCTATGCATCCACTGACAAATGAATGAAGAAAATGTGGTGTGTGTATATATATATATATGGAATATTATTCAGCCATAAAAAAGAAGGAAATCTTGCCATTTTTGACAACATGGATAGGCCTTGAGGACATTATGCTAAGTGAAATAAGTCAGACAGAGAAAGACAAACACCATATAATTTTACTTATATGTGTGACCTAAAAAAACATTACCTCCCTCCCCACAAAAAACCCAACTCAGTAGGTACAGAGAACAGACTGGTGGTTGCCGAAGACAGGGGTAGGGGGGCAAATGAAATGGATAAAAAAAGGTCAAAAGATACAAACCTCCAGTTATAAAATAAATAAGTCATGAGGATGTAATGTACAGAATGGTGACAATACCATACTGTATACCTGAAAGTTGCTATGAGAATAAATTTTTAAAGTTCTCATTACAAGAAAAATATTTTTGTAACTATGGTAATGGATGTTAACTATAGTAGACTTACTGTGATGATCATTTCACAATATATACAGATATTGAAATCATCATGTATACCTCAATATAATATTATATGTCAATTACATTTCCTTTTTTAAAAAGCTTAAAAAACACCATCAGAACATCAAAAGAATACAACACAACCAAGTGGAATTCATTCATGTCAAGAATACAAGGATGGGCCAGTATTAGAAAACTATTAATGTAATCTGCCATTATTAATAAATCAAACAATAAAAATCATATGATCACCTCCACTGATGCTAAAAACACTTGATAAAATTCAATATCTATTAAAAAAAAAACTCTTAATGGAATAAAAGTAGACAAAATGACTAAAAAAACATGATATACCAAAAGTTAAATGATACAGCTAAAGAAGTACTTGAAGGGAAATTTAATTCATTGGGTAAATGCTTATATTTAAAAAAGGAAAAATTTCAAATAAATAACTTATCCTTCCACCTTAAGAAACTAGAGAAAGAAGAAAACTCAAAGCAAACAGAGGAAGAAAATAATAAAAATTAGAGCATAAATAATAGAAAGAAAAAATAGAAAACCAATAGAGTAAAATCAATAAAACCAAAAGTTCTTTGAAAAAAATCAACAAAATTGACAAACCTTTAGCAATACTGACCAAGAAAATAAAAACAGATGAACACTTTAACCTTCAAAACACATTTCTCCCCATTCCAATCGAAATGTCAGTATCAGACTTCCCTGGTGGCACAGTGGTTAAGAATCCGCCTGCTAATGCAGGGGACAAGGGTTCAAAGGTTCAAGGGTTCAAGGGTTCAAGCCCTGGCCCGGGAAGATCCCACATGCCACGGAGCAACTAAGCCCATGCGCCACAACTACTGAGCCTGCACTCTAGAGCCCACGAACCACAACTACTTAGCCCACGTGCCACAACTACTGAAGCCCGTGCGCCTAGAGCCCATGCTCCACAACAAGAGAAGCCACCACAATAAGAAGCCTGCACACTGCAAAGAAGAGTAGCCACTGCTTGCCACAACTAGAGAAAGCCTGCGTGCAGCAACGAAGACCCAACGCAGCCAAAAATAAAATAAATTAATTAATTAATTAATTTTTTAAAAAAGAAAGGTCAGTATCATATTCAATGTTAAAATTCTAAAAACATTCTCATTAAAGTGAGGAATATGACAAAGATGTTGATTATACCCCTATTTTTGACACTGCTTTGATGGAATTAGCCAATTAAACAAAAGGAATAAAATTGTAAAGGAGAAGACAAAATTACCATTATTTGCAGGTGATATGACTCCCCCAGAAAACTCAAGAAAATCAACTATAACCATTAAAAGGAATAAGAGAAATTAATAAAGTGGGAGAAAACAAAGTTGTTATACAAAAATCTCTATTTAAAAAAAATCATTATCAACTGAACTGCCCCAGAGCCCGAGGGGAGGGCAGACTCACTGAGGCTGCCGGCTCTGGAGGGGCCCCACCAGCCGAAGCTGCCACAGTCCTTGGGACCGCGGGCCAGTTGTTTCAACAAGTAACTTAAAGACAAAACGGAAAAACAAGGAGGTTTGTGCCTGAGATCATGTTGATGTGAAACCAGGGATGGCCACCTTGTGCCAGATCATTCATCCTGGGGTAAGCCAGCTGCCATGTCATGAGGACACTCAAGCAGCCCTAAGGAGAGATCCATGTGGCAAGGAACTGAGGCCTCCTACCTACAGCCACGAAATCAAATTATCAATGCCTGAAGGAGACTGACCAGAGGCCCAAGGACACAGGAAATATCAAGGTCATTACACAAATATCAGCCCCACAGAACCCCTAAAGCCCAGATCCTGAAGAGGCAAAAGAGGAGATAAACTGCCTCAAAAGGGATATTAGTCATGTATACTCCCTGCAAGAGTACATCAAAGGGCTTGTTTCCACTGATGATGACAAGAGATGCTACAACGGTACTTTAAGTTTTCAATATAATGGAAAATAAACTGAAAAAAAAAAAAAACATTATCGGGACGTCCCTGGTGGTGCAGTGGTTAAGAATCCACCTGCCAATGTAGGCGACACGGGTTCGAACCCTGCTCCAGGAAGATTCCACATGCCGCAGAGCAACTATGCCAGTGCACCACAACTACTGAGCCTGCGCTCTAGAGCCCGTGAGCCACAACTACTGAGCCCGAGTGTCACAACTACTGAAACCTGCGCACCTAGAGCCCATGCTCCACAACAAGAGAAGCCACTGCAATGAGAAGCCTGCACACCACAACACAGAGTAGCCCCTGCTCGCTGCCACTAGAGAAAGCCCGGCAGCAACGAAGACCCAATGCAGCCAAAAATAAATAAATAAATAGATAGATAAATAAATAACTAAATCATTATCTTTTCTATATATCAATGAGAACAAATTAGACAATCAAACAGAAGAAATATCCTGTTTATGACAACAAAAACAACAAGAACAAAAAGTATTAAACACCTAGGAATATACCTAAGAAATGTGCAAGATTGACATGGAAAAAAATTTTAAAGTCTACTAAGGGGTATTAAGGCTTGAATAAGTAGAACTACAACCAGTTCTTGGATGGGTAGTACCAATGTTACACGTCATAACCCCAAAATTAATTTATAATATTAGTTCAACATCAATGAAAATCCCAACAGAATTTTTTTCCTAGTCAAGTTGATTCTAAAGTTCATATGGAAAAATAAATGTGCAAGTATACTTAAGAAAATCTTAAAAAAGGATAAGTAATAATGTTATATCAGAGATTAAAACACAATATAAAGTCACATTAAAACAATTTGAGGGACTTCCCTGGTGGCGCAGTGGTTAAGAATCCTCCTGCCAATGCAGGGGACATGGGTTCAATCCCTGGTCCGGGAAGATCCCACATGCCACAGAGCAACTAAGCCCGTGCACCACAACTATTGAACCTGTGCTCTAGAGCCCATGAGCCACAACTACTGAGCCTGTGTGCCACAACTACTGAAGCCCGTGTGCCCTAGAGCCCGTGCTCCGCAACAAGAGAAGCTACCACAATGAGAAGCCCACGTGCCGCCACGAAGAGTAGCCCCCGCTCACCACAACTAGAGAAAGCCCATGTGCAGCAACGAAGACCCAACGCGGCCAAAAAATAAATTAAAAAAAAAAAAGTTGACATAAGCACATGTAGAGACATGTTAGATATAAAGAGACAGAAAGTCTAGAAATAGGGGTTTCCCTGGTGGCGCAGTGGTTAAGAATCCACCTGCCAATGCAGGGAACATGGGTTCGATCCCTGGTCCGGGAAGATCCCACATGCCACAGAGCAACTAAGCCCATGCCACAACTACTGAGCCCACGCGCCGCAACTACTGAAGCCCTCGCACTCTAGGGCCCAAGTACCACAACTACTGAAGCCCGTGCTCTGCAACAAGCCACCGCAATGAGAAGCCCACACACCAAAACGAAGAGTAGCCCCCACTCGCCACAACTAGAAAAAGCCTGCATGCAGCAACGAAGACCCAACGCAGCTATAAGAAAACAAACAACAAATTAAAGAATAAAAAGAAAGTAACTTGGTCTTCCACATTTGAATTCTTTAAAAAAAAAAAAAGTCTAGAAATAATCCCAAATATATACATGAACATAGCTTGTCATGCAGCAGCATTATAAACCAATGTATAAAAGATGGATTGTTCAGTAAATGTTACCCAGGACAACTAAGTAGTCCTCTAGGAAAAAAATTCGGTTGCAGTCTTACCTCATTCCTTACTGCAAAATAAATTCCAGATGGATTGAAGATTTAAACATTTTTTTAAAAAATGAAATAAGAAATATAGAGAGAATTCTAAAACTATAAATGTTAGACTAGGGAAGGTCTTTCTAATCATAAAATCAAAAAGTCATTAAAAGGAAACAGAGCTATATCTGACCCTTAGAATTTTTTCAGTCCTCTATGGTGAAAAATATAGAAACAAAGCAAAAGACAAACTACAAACTGTGAAAAAAATTATAACCAGTATGAACAGCCAAAGGGCTAATATTCTTTTTTTTTTTTTTTTAACGCATTGTTTACTTTGTTTTTATTTATTTATTTATTTTTGGCTGTGTTGGGTCTTCGTCTCTGTGCGAGGGTTTTCTCTAGTTGTGGCAAGCGGGGGCCACTCTTCATCGCAGTGCGCGGGCCTCTCACTGTCGCGGCCTCTCTTGTTGCGGAGCACAGGCTCCAGACGCGCAGGCTCAGTAATTGTGGCTCACGGGCCTAGCTACTCCGTGGCATGTGGGATCTTCCCAGACCAGGGCTCGAACCCGTGTGCCCTGCATTGGCAGGCAGACTCTCAACCACTGCGCCACCAGGGAAGCCCCTAATATTCTTAATATATATAAAATTCTTACAAACTAATAAGAAAATGACCAACAATCTAATAAAAAACAGGAGAAAGACAAACAGTTTAGAGCTAAGGAAAGAAAGTTTGTAAACATATATGAAAAGTATCTCACCGTCACTCATAAATGACATGCCAACTAAAACAAGTGAGATGCTGTTATGAGATTAGCAAAAATCTAGATGTTTGGTTATACACTGAGTTAACAAGCATTAGGTAAAATAGGCACTGTGATATATTACTGGTTGAAAGTATAAGCCAGTGCAATTTCTTTGGAGAACAATTTGGCACTACTTTAAAAACTTTAAATGTGCATATCCTGTGATCCAGCAATTCCACATTTTAGCCATCTGCCCTAGATAAACACTTGCAAATTTATACAAGTATGTTTGGGATGTTCACTACAGCATTGTTTGTAATAATGAAAACTTAGAAACCACTTGAATGCCCATAAAATCGGAGAATTTATAAATAAATTATGGTATAAGATTGACTACTACAAAACAGTAAAAAGAAATGAAATATTGAAGCCTGTCTAACTAAATCAGTCAGCATGGCCAGATTTCAAAAACAGACTTTTGATTCCACTGCAGGGGGCCCGGGTTTGATCCCTGGTCAGGAAACTAAGACCCCTGCAAGCCATGAGGCAAAAAAACCCAAAAGAACAAACAAACCAAACCAAAACAAAACAAAAAAAACCACTTTTGAGTGAAAAAATAAATTACAGAATGATGCCTGATACAGTATCATGAAAATAATACTATAAATGTAATTTTAAAACTACATACACAAAACAATACCATATATTTTCTATGAATACATATATAAAGGTTTAGAAGTATTAAAAAGATCTAAAAGGATAATCAAACTACAGTGGTTGGTTACCAGTGGAAGAGGGAAGCAGATCTGGAGGGTAGGTGAAGGTCAAAATTAACTTTTTATTTTTTAGTATAAAACTTTACTCAGGAAAAATTGTAGATTTATAGAAAAGTTGCAAGGATAATACAGAGGTTCCATATGCCCTTCATCCAGCTTTCCCTAATGTTAACATCTTATAAAACCATGGTCTGTCAAAACTAAGAAATTAACATTCGTATAATACTATTAACTAAACCACAGACTTCATTTGGATTTCTCCAGTTTTTCCATTAATGTCCTTTTTCTGTCCCAGAATCCAATTCAGGATACCACATTGTACTTAGAAAATTAACTTTTTAATGTAAAAAAAAATTATATGTCATGAGTTATTTAGCATAAATAATAATCAAATTATTATAAAGTATTATTATCAGAAAGAGTGCTATTTTTATTTCTACTGAGTTATTGACCCAAATTCTAAAATAGGGTATTGGTGGCTCATTGCATACAAAACTGTATTAAAGATTTCTCTGTTGAGTATGAGGAAATATATTCAATCTGTTAGTGGAAATATAAATTATTACAACTTTTATAAATAGATTATTAGGTAGTATCTTCCAAAGTTTAAGTGTAAATACCCTTGTAGCAATTACACTTCTAAGGGTTTATTCAACAAATGGAAAATGGAGAGTGACTGCTACTGATTTTTTTTGAGACGATGAAAATGTCCTAAAATTGGTTGTGGTGATAGTTGCACACCTCTGTGCATATATTAAAATGACTGAATTGTATGCTTTAAATAGGTAAATTGTATGCTATATTAACTGTATCTCAATAAAGCTACAATAAAAAAAGTAGAGCTGTGAAGACAGGCTGCCTGCCATTTAGCATCGGCTTTCACTTATTAGCTTTGTGATCTTGAACAAGATACTTCTCTGTGGACTTCCCTGGTGGCGCAGTGGTTAAGAATCCACCTGCCAATGCAGGTGACATGGGTTCGAGGCCTGGCCCGGGAAGATCCCACATGCCGCGGAGCAACTAAGTCCGTGCACCACGACTACTGAGCCTGTGCTCTAGAGCCCGAGAGCCACAACTACTGAGCCCACGTGCTACAACTACTGAAGCCCGCGGGCCTAGAGCCCACGCTCTGCCACAACAGAAGCCACCACAGTGAGAAGCCTGCGCACTGCAACGAAGAGTAGCCCCCGCTCGCCGCAACTAGAGAAAGCCCGCACACAGCAACGAAGACCCAGTGCAGCCAAAAATAAATAAATTAAAAAAAAAAAAAAAAGATACTTCTCTGTGTCTGTTTTCTCACCTGAAAATGGGAAATAAGATAATAGTAACCTAACTCATGGGGGGTTTGAAGATTAAATCAAAGTAATACATATGAAGTGCTTAGAACAGGATCTGGCACATACTAAGTACTGAATAAACGTTGGTTTTTAATAATTTTCCAGCTCTGAATAGTGCTCTTTAAACAAACACACAGATAGAATACACCAGATTTGAGGCTGTGACTAGGAAAGTAAGGGAACAACACATATCATGTAAATGAAGACTGAAAGAACTAGGCATGTTAAGACTAGAAAAGAGAAAACTCAGAGGATATAAAATTTTTTCACATAGTTAAAGAAGTCTCATATCATGTCTGTCCTATGTTATATTTGTTCTGTATTGCTCACAAGTAGAAAGGCCTTTGTGAAATAGTCCCAGAAGGAATGATATGCGCCTGGGAAGGAGGGCTTTGGATAGACTTAGGGCAGGATAGTTTCATAGTCACAAAGACCAGAGTTTTCTGTATGTTTGAAAATTTTCCTAGTAAATAGTTGGAGGGAAAAAAAAGAACTGAAAAAAAAATCCACACCTCTGGAAATTTAAAAAATCTAAACAGAGTTAAAGGATCCAAATTATCCTAATAACACAGCTCTTCTAAAATCAATACAAGAAATAGTTGTTGACTATTCTTGTATTCATTCAATCTTGTATCTGACATCTACTGAGCCAAGCAATGCACACTGTGTATTAGTTTCAACTGGGTCAAATTTTTAAATTGAATTTTAGATGCTTATGCATACTTGTCCCTGATGTTAAAAAGTTCATATATTTTTGCTCATTTTACAGAGAACGAACATATTTTACTATTTGAAATGATTATAAAGGTATGTAAAAGTTCTTTGGTTTTTTGTGGGTTTTTTTGGTAGGGCACATTGCTGGTAATACCTTTAATTAATTTGATGCCAAATCCTTGGTTGAGAAAATTACCTCTACTGTGATACATCCTACTGGAAAATGTTATAACACTTTTGAAAAAAAAAGAATGGGAAGTAGGGAATAACTATATCAAAAGTTATACATTTCATAGGAGAAAATTATTGTATTCTTAAAGTTAATATTTCCTTATCTAATTTTCATTCATTCCTTTGATTCTTACATGTCCATTATAATTTTTCTTTAAAAGATGTGCCAAAAATGAAAAAGGAGATATGATTTCATGCTCTATATTTTCCTCTTTTGGATAAAGGAAGTCTTCAACATACTTCACTCAATGACAAAGTAAAATGAGTTTTCCCCTCTGATTTCCATGCAAACGCCAAGCTGATTCCAATTTGCCAAATCCATTTGCTGAATGTCCACTATCTCCATGCTTAAAAAAAAGGGTGTGCATGGGACTTCCCTGGTGGTCCAGTGGTTAGGACTCCGTGCTTCCACTGCAGGGGGCACAAAATCCTGGTTCAATCCCTGGGGAACTAAAATCCCACATGCCTTGTGGTGCGGCCAAAAAAAAAAAAAAGAGTGTGCATTTGTAAGACTGAGGACTGGCTTTCTACACTGGCTTAAAGCCCATCAATAAAATAATGTCCTTTTTTAGGTAACTAAAACAGGAGCTGAGCTGAAATACTGATTTAAAGAACCTGTTACTCAAAATGTCATAGAACAATAAATATAAACTTTATTATACTGAGCGATTGCTCACTTCCGTTCAATGAAACAAAATTTTAGCACACACATACCTGTGGAACCATTGCCACCCTCTGATTTCTTTTAGGTGACCGTGTATTTATTTGTCTGTCATCTTCATCAGAAAAGAGCCGACTTCGTTTTGAATTTCTGAAAGGCTATGATAGAAATTTTTTTATTTAATGAAAAGGCCAAACACCTGCCATTTTTGTTCCAAAACACAATTCTATACTTGGAAAATACAGCTAACTCTGAATTATCAGCAGTATTGAAGGATGAAGAATGGGTAATAAAAAGCACACAAATAACTTCAGATTTTAGAAAGTAGAAAGATACATATGTACGTAATTTGTTTAGAAATGAAACACCTAGCTGTTAATTAAAACTAGAACCCAAGTCTTCTTCGTATAGTACACTGGCAGTCTTGAATGTTGAAGATAGGAAAATTAAGCTCTGGAAATTCTAGTTCTCATTATGTTGGCGCTTGGATTAATACCAACCAGTTGGGTGTTTCACCTGATAGGTCTATTGGATAGGGCTGGGTTGGGACAAAGTTATTAGATCACTTTAGAGAGTAAATCTAAATGTATATAATATTATACTAGATCTGCTGTCAAAAACTGTTGACAAATTTCCATTTGCAAATAAAAATACAAGATACCTATAACAGATACTTGATAAGTGCATGTAGAACTAAAAAATTTTAAGTATCCAAAGTATATCACACACTTAAGGATTTATAATATGAAAAATTTTACAGTCCATCCTAGGTTCAGAGGCTTAATAGGGAAGAACAACAGAAATAATATCCCAATAGCACCCACATCATTTTTCAAATCCTTCTCCCACCATTCAAGACAGTTCCATGCCTACTTAGAACTGAAGCAGGTGCAGCGGGCTAGCAACATATGGGAAGCATCCAACTGGGTCAAGGATAGAGGTATGGACCAGTGAAATTAAACCCACTGAGAGTCTCAACACTGCAGAGCCCTGACAGGAAGTTCCTTCTACCCTGCTCCCTTCCTCTGACCATGGGCAGAGAGGAGGAAGAGAGTGATGGTGACAGAAATGATAACAGCGTGGAGAGTCCTGTACACTCACTGTGGCCACCTGCCCAGGCTACTGACAGCTACTGTCTAACCTAGCTCCAGGCTTGTTTCATGATTGACCCCTAAAATTTCCTGGCTACCTGGCTGGGCAGGGGAGGAAGAGAGGCCCCGAAAATTGTTAGTCACGCCAATTATATGCTCATCTCTACTTCCCACCCCTAAATGCATTTATGCTTGACTTACACAAGATTTCAGTATCCTACCACTTATTTATATATCTTTTTGTAGGGACCAGAGCCAGGTACAATCTTTTTATTGAAAAAAATCTATTAAATTATTAAAAATCTATTAAAAGTAAGATTTCGGGTTGTTGGAGTTTTTGGGTTTGTCTATTTAAAGAAACTACAATTACTTAACAAATGCTTAATGATGAATAGATTATCACAGGCTATAGATTATTTATCTAGATATGATCAAATACTGTTCAATGACACTTAATGACACAAATACTTGGAGTTGGGGAAAACCCTTGGAAAATTTTTATAGTGCTTTAAGAATGTGCACATGACAATAATACAGACAATTTAGCTATCATATTCTAAAGAGTAAGAAAAACTAATTCCTTACCATTTCCACAGCAGAGCCTGTATTCCTGCCTTTCCAAACAGGTGTTTTTTGTAAAGAGCTGTACTTTTCAGTCCATGTGTTAGATAAGCTTCCCTCTGTAATAAATAATTATTAATGATATTTAAGTTTACTTCAAAGGATTTCATACTATAAACATGGCCTTTTTAATAACAGCAATATATCTGAAATATTTACGAATATGGAAAAAATATACTGACCACAATAATTTTAGTTTATTACAAATGAAAAAAAATTTTCTGTATTTTTTTGTCAAACTCTCTAAATAATTTGACAAGGCAATGCTACTTGAAAGTATTACATTTTCATATTAAAACATGTGTGGCTTATTTCATTTTGATTTTCAATAATTCCTCTATTCTTATTTGCCAAGAACTACCTCAGTACAATCTGACTGAAAGCAGGCAAGGGAAAATGGGAAAAGCTCCTTTAACCTTGAATTTAGAGCATATTTCTGTTTCAATGTGCAAAACCCTTGATATAAAAAAATGAAATATGTGGGTTATTTTTCCTTAATTCAAAGAAACGTCTTCAGAGTGTATGCAACCAGAAAAAATCCGATCAAGCAACCAATTAAGTGTGTTATGAAAATAAAGAAGGTGAGTTTAATGTTTACAAAAAGGATATGTTTATTTAGAGAGAGATATAGAAAACTGTGATGAATATACACAAGATAGTTATTTTTATTTCCTTCTAATTACCTGAAAGCATTTTCTAATTTTTCTATAAAAAATTTATATCACTTCTATGTATTTTCTTAAAAAGAGAAATGGCTTTAATATTGGGAGAAAAAAATTAGTGGAATACTTTTTCAGACATATATTTTAATAAGTACAAAAGAAAAGAGATGGGATGGGGTTGATCCTGCTAGGCAAATAAATTAGGGTAATCCTGGAAGATAAGTGTTCTCAAGCCAGAAGGACTTAATTTGGCAGATCACCAATCCAAAGTATAATACAGTAGCTTTAAAAACTGAAAGTACCAATGAATCTTTGAGAAGATCTACATTGGTTCCAAATTTACTCACCCAGTAGAATCTTGCTCAAGAGGTAAAATTTCAAAATAAATTATATTAAGAGGATAGGTCTAACGTACTTACACAAAGAAACAGCAAGACCAAGGAACATGTCTAACTTTTTCTCAGAAAAAAATACTATCATTCTTTTATTTCAAGAGACTTGCATTACTACTTAGAAGACAAGATTCTCAAAAAACAAACAATTATGTAAAAATACAGCTTAGCCCAGTTGTTTAATAAATGATTTAACTCTAGTAAGAAATGTCTGGAACGTTTAGTTAGAAACTTCTTTAATCAATAATTCTAGGGGGAGAAAACCAAGGGCCAATTCCCCATATGAACTTATTATCACCAGTGAAAACCAATATTTAAAAGCTATAATAAATCATAACTTAGAAAAGAGAAATACTATATCCAAATAAATTTAATGAAATAAATTCCTAGTTTGTGTCATACCTAAAAGAATCATGCTATGATTCTTACCTTTTAAACTGACAAGGGCTTTCGCTGAAGAGCCTGCAATGAAAACAAATCAGTATTACTTCAGAATCAAAGTGAGAGAAAAAGAACTTGGTTTAGGGTTAAAAGTGATACATTTAGTTTTAGCAATGTTGAAGTGACGGTGGAATGTGCAATTAGAAATAACTAGTAGACAATTCAAGCTATTGACCAAAACTCAGACAATGTAAGGAAGAACTGGAGGTATTTGGGAGTCTTGTTTGAAGTTGTGAGAACTGGAGACCTTCCCAAGAGAGAAAAATGTAGAAAGAGAGGTAAGAGGAAGAGAAGGGACAGAAGTGATTTTGGATCCTCATCCAGAAGTGTGCTGCAGAAGGAAAAGAGAAAGGGAATTGACATTTATTGAGGCAAAGATCAGAAGTGGTAATAGAGTGGAGAAAACAGAAAATGGAAATGATCCAGGGACTGTCATAGCAGACAATAAGTCCCTTGGAAGTCTAGAATGCAGGTATGTGCAACACTTAAAGATCCAAGCTGGATTAGGGAGCTGGAGGGGTTCACTGACTAAAACATTAGTGCATATTAGAATAACCAGGAAGCTCCTCATACATGCAGAAACTGTATGATTAATAAAGGCCCTCAGGGGATTCTGTTGCAGGTACCCCTCAGGCCCATTTCGAGAAACACTGGGCTACAGGTTCTGGTGTAAATAAAGGATAGGATCTATAGGTGAGGGGAAGTAGGAGAATTGATAGGGAAAGAAGTTTTCATGAGAGAGGGGGAGCAGTAAATTGAAAATCTCAGAGTTGGATAACTATACTGCAAAGAAGTTCAAGTCATTTGAAAAATAATAAAGTATGATCTCTCTCACTTACATGTGACATCTTAAAAAAAAGCAATGAAAGGGAATTCCCTGGCAGTCCAATGGTTAGAACTCCACACTTTCACTGCCGAGGGCCTGGGTTCAAACCCTGGTCGGGAACCAAGATCCCACAAGCTGCGTGGCGTGGCCAAAAAATAATAATAATAATAAATTTTTTTAAATTAATAAAACAAAAACCCCCCACCAAACTCACAGATACAGAGAAAAAATTGGTGGCTGTCAGAGGCAGGGGCGGGTGGATAGGCAAAATAGGTGAAGGGGGTCAAAAGGTACAAACTTCCAGTTATAAGATAAATAAGTTCTGGGGATGTAATGTAAAGCATGATAACTATAGTTAACAATACTGTATTATATATTTGAAAGTTGCTAAAAGAATAGATCTTAAAAGTTTTCATCACAAGAAAAAAAAATTGTAACTCTGTGGTGATTAGTAAAATGTAACTGTGTGGTGATTAGTAGTTAGTAAGTAACTAAACTTACTGTGGCAATTGTTTTGCAATATATACAAATGTCAAATCATTATGCTGTACACCTAAAACTAATACAATGTTTTATGTTAATTATATCTCAATAAAAGAAAATAAATTAACAGGGGAAAAAAACCTTTCTATGCTCCAAAATAGAAACTATTCACATAATTATTAATGAGCAAAATCTCCCTCTTTAAATTTAAAACACTGTTTAGAGCACCTTTTTTTCTTTTACTATAGTCAAATTATTATTTCTTGTCATTCCTCATTTTTAAATTTGTTTTATTTTAAAACCAGCTATTTCTCATCTCAGTTACTCTGACATCCGTTTATGTTTAAAAAAATATAATCTAAGACCAGGCAGTAGTGATGTTATTTGAAAGGTTAGCCTTTTACTTACATTGAGAAAAGACAGATTTGTAAGTGGCTTGTTAAAAATGCCTGTCAACATCTATAAGGAGCCAGTCCATTATGACATTACACAAAACACAAAAATAAATAAATAAAAGATGACCTCAGGGATAAAGTAAGATAGAAGAACATGAACTAAGTACAAAAATCAGAGAAGACAAATTAATTCTCCTTGGTTTTTAACAAAAGCAGCAATGATTTACAACTCACATAAATGGACAACAGACTTTAAATGAGAAGTAACAGATAAAGTACCATGGTTCTGGCTATGAAACATTTTTATGTATCTCAGATCTCTAAACCTCAACTGACTTCTCTGCAAGGCAGTATGAGAGGCTTGTCGGACAACCCACCAACATCAAAGCCACTCTTACTTTCCCCCTACTCTCCTGCCTAGATGTGGAGAATGGTTAACAGGACACGTTAACAGCTTCTGTATGGCAAAGTGAAGTTTAATGACCAAAGGCAGTAAAGTTGTAGGGGGAAAAGTCGGGGAGAGAGGCCATAAAGCCTTGCTAAGAAGGCTCAAAAAATACAACACAACTGGGAAAGCAGCAGTAGTAGACAGGGCACGACGTGTCAGTGTAGCTACCAAGAAAAACATGGTGCATTTCAGAAAAAGTGGTAACCATTCATTCATTCAGTGAATATGTGTAGAGTGCTGACTGCATCCTGGCCCCTGCTCTAGTCACTGGGGATACTGACAGCATGCAAAACAGACAAAGCCGATGCTCCTGATGCTCTCCTGGAATTTACATTCTAGCAAGGGGGAAACACACACACACACACACACACATATCACGGGATGGTAGGCACTACTGGAAAAAAAATAAAGCAGGATAATAAGGATAGGGAATGTGGGGTGGGAGTTGGTGGAGGGAAGACTATTTCTCTATAAGGTGCTCATGATTAGCTTCTCTGAAACGTGATATTTGAGCAGAGATCTGAAGGAAGAGGTGTGAGTTGTAAGGATATTCATTCCTGCTCCAAGAAGGCAGGGACTGTATCTTGCAGACTCTGACCTACCACCTTTAACCTTCTTCCCTTCTTGAGAGATAGTATAGCATAGTGGTTAAGAACACAGATGGAGACTAGCTGTGTTTGAATCTTGGCTCTGCCACTGTCTTACTGTGTTATCTTAAGCAAGTTACTCAACCTCTCTGTGCTACTTAGTCTTCTTTTGTAAAACGGGGATTAAATGAGTTACTATATGTAAAAGTGCTTAGAGAAAAATGCACATAGTACATGACTAATTTTCAGACCATGCTTATTGTTAGTATTACTTTGATCAATCAAAAAAAAAAAGATTAGGTTAAGAACATGTATTTTACAGGCAGGTGAATTCAATTAAGTTAGACTCCTGCTTTAACTGCGTATGTTCATTCTTTCAACATATATTCACTGAATACCTGCCACAGCACTATTCTAGGGACTGGGGTTAACTGAAGGAAAAGCTAGACAACGCCTCTGTTCTCAGGGAAGTTTACACTGTAGTGGGAGGAGACATACAATAAACAAGTATATAAAATGACAGCTACACTGGTGGTAGCTGCTGTAAAGGAAATAACCAAGGGATCGCAGCGTGCGGAGTAACTAACTTTACACAGGGCGGGTAGGGAAGGCTTCTCTGAGGAGGTAACATGTGAAAAGGACTAGCCATGAGAGGACAGGGGGGCAAAGCAACGAGTCAGGCTGGTAGAAACAGCAGGTAAAAAAGCCCCGACGTAGAACATTTAGAATATTCAAGGAAGGGTGGGGGCATTATGTTTGGGAAGTCACTGGCAAGAGAAGGGTGGTTATGAAAAAAGAACAGAGAAGTAAGCCAGCTGTCACGCATGGAACTGGAACGCAAGCATGAAGAAAAACAGAAATGGCACCTTCTCTGGTGGGGCTTCTAACCAAAGCTAACCAAACAATCACAGTAACAAACGTAAAGCTGCAACTGTGACAGCTGCCACTAAGAAATTACACAGTGGTATGAAAAGATTTAATAAGAAGATGAATTATTTGTCAGGGAGGACAGAAGTTTAAAATGGGATCTAAAGGATAAGTAGAACTTAACCGGAAGTGAGAGGAAGGAAGAGCATTCCAGGTAGAGAGAACAGCATGTGCAAAAAAGAAAGCCTAGTGAGTATAGGGAATGAAAAAGGTCCAATTTAGTTCAAAGGGATAGAATGAGAGGAAGAGTGGTACAAAATGTAGCTGGAGAGGTGGGGAATGGCCAGACCACAAAGGGTCCTGTAGTTAGTAAAGTGTTTTCAGCAATAGGATGACATACATACATTCTGAAAGGATCACTCTGGCTGTGTGTAGGTTGCGGGGGAGGGCTGGGGTGGTGGATTGATGGGAGGCTGAAGCGATTAATGCAGAAGAGATGGTGACAGCTTGGACCAGGATGAAGGTGAGAAGTAGGTAAAACCGAGAGACATTTAGAAGGTAAAAGTTACAAGATTTAGTAAAGGCTTAATTATGGGAAGTGTGGAAGACAACCTCTATCTAGGTTTTAGCTGACTGCACAGCGGAGCCATTCATTACGACCGGAACCACTGGAAGTATCTCTGTACCGCAGTAGGATTATGAGGTAGATCTTGAACCCATTAAGTCTGAGGGGCCTCTGAGGCATCTGAGAGAAGATGTGAAATGGGCAAGAGATATTAAGCACAGAAGCCCAGAGGAAAGATCTGGGCTGAAGAGAGCCTCAGCTACCTCATCAGTAAGAGTACTTACCTCAACTGGAATGAGGATTGAATGAGCAAATGTATACAATATGCTTTGCACAGCACCTGGTTCATAGTTAGTACTAAATAAATAGTAGCTCTTATTATTGATAATGTTATACTGACTATTGGATAACTTACAAACTAGCCCCCTTGACTAAAACTGGCAAAGAAACACATCGCTACTTCTAGTATCAAACTGAAATCACTTCTGCTGCAGTTTCATTAACCATGCCTCTTACCCTACATTCAGTTCCATATAAATTAAGCATTCATATATACCTGATTTATGGCACTGTGTGACAAACCAGGTAAAGCAATCCCTGCTTTCAACCAGCTGTGGTCAAGCTAAACAAGACATGTATCGCACAAGCTAAGGTGCATGCCCACACACACCCTAGTGTACCAGAGATGTCACAAAGCAATATAAATGATTATCTTATATAGCTTGAGAGTGTAGCTGTAATTTGAACCCTAGTATGAGTCCCAAGTCTCTGCAAAGAACTGGAGTAAATCCTCAATAAATGTTTAATGATAATGAGCAAATATTCTAAATGACAGTTATCTAGTGGGTGGGACTTCCAAGAGGTGATAAAACATCTTTACGACACAGAGAGCAAGGACTTCCAGATGACGAGCACATTGTGTTTAGTAGGCCCACCTTTATTTAGGAGCATCCTAAATCACAATCGACTGTATTCTCCAAATAAGAAACAATAAAATTCATTGGTGGTCTACGGCTGTGCCTTATCCAATACAGTAGCCGCTAGACACACATGACTATTTAAACTTAAATTAACAAAAATCAAATGAAATTTAAAAGTCACTCTAGCCACATCTGAAGAGTTCCATAGCCACATATGGCTAAGTGGCTACCCTACTGGACATCGCAAAACAGAACATTTCCATCACTGAGAATGTTCTACTGGAATTCCGCGCTGGTCTAGAGCAAATTTAAAACACAAACTCTCTTAATACAACTTTTCACCAGTTCGGCAACTTGAACTTTCAACTTTATAGCACATTAAGAATATACGACCCCACAAGGAAAACAGAATTGGCTGTATTCAGTTCTCACTTTAAAAGTGTCTTGCACAGATAAATTTAACAGTTGTTTCTATTACACTAAAAGCTCTCACAAATGATACATATACATAAACTGAATAGTGAGTGTGCATCAGGACCCATCTGTAATTAACTGAAAGATGTGCCTTTATCTTGTATACTTTATATCGATACAATATTGTAAATTACAAAATTAAGTTCTATTGTGCTTAAACTACAGAATTAGTGCTTTTACTTACTAAACACAAGTGAGCATCCACGTCTGAGATGGCAGGATGAGTAAACGTGGTTAAAGGAGGCAACGCACAGGGTGGGTGTCAGGAAGAGTACTGAATATGCCTGTGGTGATGGTCACATCCATGAGTAAAGGTACCCCCGTGATTCCTAAGACACATACGCAGAGAAGAAAGTCTGCGGGATGGGGGCTGCCTGAACACTTGTGTACCCAGTCTGGATCATCTCTGGAAAGGTCCACAGCCACCTGTGGTCCCAGGGGAAGGGGTCAGCCCTTTGACACGGAAATGCTTCCAGGGGTGGACACACCGGAGGAGGGAGGGGAGGGCAGTGATGATCACAAGTGCCTGCAGCGGCAGGAACTGTGACAGGACAGGATCAGAGGCCGGGACAAGAAGGAGAGCTGTGACCACCCCCTCCCCAGCCCGAGCCCTTCCCGGCCCCCGAAAGCGAGTTACATAACCCCGCCAGGCGTCTCTCCGCGCCGGGCGAGCGGTGCAGGCGGGGAGGACAGCCCCCGCGGCCAGCGGCCGCTCTTCCCCCACCGCGGCCGGGGGCCCGAGCCGGGCCAGGGGAGCAGCCACCGCCTCCGCCCCGCCCGGGCTGGGCCCCCGGGCTTTCGGTTTCCGGCCCTGGCTCTCACACAACCCCACAAACCAATACACAGACACCATAACAAAGGCGGCGACGCGGCGGCAACACCGGGGTGGAAGGACTAGGGGACCACAGCGGGGCTGGCAGTCAGCCCACTTGCCCGGCAGAGGGCACGGCCGCCCGTCCCGGCCGGATGCAACCCGGGGGCAGGCGGACGGCGGGAAGAGTGGGGGTGCTTTGAGGTGCTACTCACTCTCGTCAGGCAACTGGTCGAGCTCCGCCATCTTGAACGAGCCGCGCCGCTTTTTCAAAGGCTGCCCGCCGCGGTGCATTGTGGGGCGGAGACTGTCTTTGCGAGGGAGGTTCGAATGCGGAGCTCGCTGCCCGCGGTGCGGCGCAGCGCGGCGCTACTCCCGCCGCTGCCGGCTGAGGCGGGCCCGGCTCCGCCCGCGCCTGCCCGGGGAGGGGGTGCCGCCGAGTGGGGCCGCGCCTCGCCCCTCCGCTCCCGCCCCCGGCCGGGCCGGAGGGAGGGGGAGGGAGGCCGGGCCGCCAGGCCCGTCTCGCGCCGCCCCTACCCGGGCCCGGCGCCGGAGCGCGGGGAGAGCGGGGGGAGCGGCGCGAGCTGCCGTGTCCCGCCCGGCCCGGCTCCCGGTCCGCGCCGCCCGCCCCCTCCGGGGCTCGCTCCCGGCGCGCGTTTCGAGTCTCGCGCTGCAGCTGCGGGAACTGCAGGCTGTTTATTCCGAGTGGGGAAAAGGAGGGAAGGTGGGAAGGAGGCCCCGGCCGGCTGAGGAGGGGGGCAGGGGGGCAGGGAGGCGGCACCTGTAGGCCCGGCGCGGGGAGAAGCCCCAGGTTCTCGGCCGCGTTCCCCTAGGGGGTTCTACCCGAAGTAAAATTTTCGCGGCTCTCCAAGCCCACGTTTCTCCGGCGTCTCCATCCCCTCCTTTCTCCGGAGAGCTAGGGGAGGGCCGGGGAGGAGGGCTCAGGCCGCGGCAACCACACAGCTTGCCCGCCCAGGACTCGCGGTGTCCGCAACCCCTCGGGAGCCTGGGCCACCCCTCCCGAATGCCGGAACCGGAGTTGCGTGGAGCTCGGAGGAGAGACCTTGAGAGGTCATGAAGTTAGTCATTTAGGTCGGCAGCTGAAGAACTGTTTTGCTCAGCTCTTTCACCCATTCACACTAGACCATGTAGTGAGCTGGGAGAGAATTACAGAAACAAAAACCGACAGTGACACTTAAAGATGATGAAGTACCCTGATAGAAATGTTATGAGAGCACAATGAGAATTCATCCAGTTTTGAAAGAAGCCCAGGGAAAGATTTCACAATTCCTGTCTATAACAGCGTCCAGTAATAAACCACTCTTGCTTTTCAACAATTCTTCTAACAAACGTTATTGAGCTCCAGTCCTTTTTCTCCAGGGATGTAAGGGTGGGGGGTGGGGGGCGGGCGGGGGGATAGTTAAGCAATGAGAGTACAACACGGGTGAATTCCAGGAACTAGAAAGTTAAAAGGTGGTAGACAGATGAGGACAGCAGAACACACAGGCCGGCCCAGGCTAAGGAGCTGAACTTGCTAAGAGCACTGGAGCAATGGATGGTGGGGTTTTAAAGTATAGGGCTGGCATGTTTCCATTTGTGTTGTTTCCCACAAATGTGGGAAACGAATTGGCGTGTGACAAAATGAGAGTTCTGGAAACCAGTCAGGAGGAAGCTTGTTGGGGCAGGCAGGCAAAGGAGAGGAGATATCTGTACCAGCCACCCTAGAGTTTCAGAGGATGGACTCTGGATCCCCAAGGCTTGGCTGGGATTCTGGCTGCTAGTTGTATAATCTCAGGCAAGTTTGTTTATTAATTCTCTGTGCCTCAGTTTCTCATGTGGAAAATGCAGATAATAACAGGGTTGTTTTGAGCATAAATGCCTTGGTAAACATAAGGACCTTGTAATAGTTCCTAGAACACATTTTGGCTCAAATGTTAGCTATTGCCACCACCACTTTGGAATGGGAAGTATCACTGGATGCTAACTTCGTGCCTTGGGTAATTGGGTACCGCCACTTGCTGAGGTAGGAGGTGAAGCAGGGTGTGAAGGGGAGGGGGATGAAAAATTAAATTTTACAAAGTAATCCTTCATAGGTAACTTAACCCCTCCTGTGCCTTCTAATCACATTCTGATCTATCTTATGTGAAGATGAAAAAAACTGATGGCAGGGCTTCCCTGGTGGCGCAGTGGTTGGGAGTCCACCTGCCAATGCAGGGGACACGGGTTCGGGCCCTGGTCCGGGAGGATCCCACATGCCACGGAGCAGCTAGGCCCGTGCGCCACAACTACTGAGCCTGCGCTCTAGAGCCCGTGAGCCACAACTACTGAGCCCACGTGCCACAACTACTGAGCCCGCATGCCTAGAGCTGGTGCTCTACAGCAGGAGAGGCCACCACAATGAGAAGTCCACGCACCGCAGCGAAGAGTAGCCCCTGCTCGCTGCAACTAGAGAAGGCCCGCGCGAAGCAACGAAGACCCAACTCAGCCAAAAAAACAAAAAAACAAAAAAAAATGATGGCAAACCAAGTTTTATCTTAAGGCAGTTTTCACACACACACAACAGCAGGTCTGCTGTTTAAACAAATATTTTTAGGCTATTTCTCTGATAATCTGCATTTTAAAGAAGGACCCTAAATGAGTCTTCTCACACTCTGAAGCCTGAAGCTGTATCCCAGCCTCAGATCTACCACTTATTAGCTGTGTGACTGCAAACAAGGCACTTTATTATTTTCAGTGAGGGTCTTTATTGGATATTTATGAGAGAGATTTTTATAATCTTTGGCTTACTTGATCCTCCCAACAATCTGGTAACTTGTTCAAGGACAACATTGACCGGGTGATAGAATCAGGAATCCGGCCCACTCTCAGAGCCTCAGTTTTTCCCTCTGTGATGTTAGGATAACACATCCATCACAAGGTTGTTAAATTTCCTCGAATTGTGTATTCCAATTTAAAATGACAAGATTGTATAAGTGTCATTGTTTGCTTAAAGAAAAAAACTAAAATTTCGACAAGGTCACTAAAGTCGTGAAAATAAATCATAAGAGAAATAAACATAGCCACATTTTAGGGATTTGTTTGGTCATTTCCAGTCCCATGGCCCATTTATCAAATATTGAGTTATTTCTGTGTTAACTTGTGTGCTTCAAAGGACACTATCAAGAAAGCAAAAAGACAACCTTCAGAATGGGAGAAAATATTTGCACATTGTATACCTAATAAGGGACTTGTAGCCACAATATATAAAGAAATCTTACAACTTGATAGTAAAAAGACAACCCAATTCAAAAATGGGCAAAGGATCCAAAGAAGATATAAAAGCCAATAAGCACATGAAAAGATGCTCAACATCTTTAGTCATTAGGGAAATACAAATCAAAACCACAATGAGATACCATTTCACACCCACTGGGGTGGCTATAATCAACAAGACAGATAACAACAAGTGTTGACAAGGTTGTGGAGAAATTGGAATCTTTGTGTATAGCTGGTAGGAATGTAAAATGGTGCAGCCACTATGGAAATAGTATGGCAGTTCTTCAAAAAAATTAAACAGCATAACCATATGATCTAGCAATTCCACTTCTGAGTGAGTATATAGCCAAAAGAATTGAAAGCAGGGTCCTGAAGAAATACTTGTACAATCATATTCATAGACGCATTATTCACAATAGTCAAGAGGTGGAAGCAACCCAGGTGTCCATCAATGGTGAATGGATAAACAAAATGTGGTATATACATACAATGGGATATTATTCCTCAGCCTTAAAAAAGAAGGAAATTTTAACATATGCACAATATGGATTAACTTTGAAGACATCATGCTAAGTAAAATAAGCCAGTCACAAAAAGACAAATATTGTATGATTCCACTTACATGAAGTACCTAGGATAGTCAAATTCATAGAGACAGAAAGGAGAACGGTGGTTGCCAGGGATTGGGAGAAGGGGAAATGGGGAGTTACTGTTTAGTGGGTATGGAGTTTCTTTTGGAAAGATAAAGTTCTGAGATGGATGGTGGTAATGTTTGCATAGCAGTGTGAATGTACATAATGCTACTGAACTGTACACTTAAAAAGAGTTAAAATGGCTAATTTTACATTATGTATACTTTACCACAATAAAAAAAATACAGTCCTGGCAGTCCAGTGGTTAGGACTCTGCGCTTTCACTGCCGAGGGCCCGGGTTCGATCCCTGGTGGGGGAACTAAGGTCACGCAAGCCTCGCCCACAGTGCAGCCAAAAAAAAAAAGTACATGTTGCACAAACAGGACTCACAATGTGTTCTCATTTACAAATATATATGCATAGACTAAAATCCAGAACAAAAGATATACAGTGGTGGCTGTCTCTGGGTGGTAGGATTATGGGTGATTTTTTTTTCTTTATATCTATAGTTATTATTTTTCTACGGTAAGATTTTTGTTACTTTCATAATAAAAGTGGTTGTTGAAAAAATTGGTATATAATATAATAATAATAATAATAATGGAATATTATTCAGCCATAAAAAGAAATGAAGTACTAATACATGCTACGACTAGATGAACCTTCTAAACATTATGCTAAGTGAAAGAAGCCAGACACAAAAGACAACATATTATATGATTCCATTTATGTAAACTGTCCAGAACAGGCAGATCCATAGAGACAGAAAGTACAATAGGTTAATGGCGGCCTAGGGCTGGAGTGGGAGGTGGGGGGAGAATTGGGAGTAACTGCTAAAGATACAGTGTTTCTTTTTGGAGGGAGGAAAGTGTTCTAAAATTGATTGATTGCAGTGATAGCTGCACACCTCTGTGCATGTACTACAACCCACTGAATTTTACGTTTTAAACGGATGAATTTTATGGTATGTGAATTATATCTCAATAAAGCTGTTATGTGAAAAATCTTACTTTTAGACTTTTTGGGTTTTGTCTCAATCTAAAATCTTTGGTAGTCACTTTTTGTAGAATCCTTTTCTTAGTCACTTAATGAAGATGCAAAATCAACTGCACTCTGCTGGGCAATTTTATTTTTATTTATTTATTTATTTATTTATTTAATTTTTTTAAAAATGAATTTATCTTTTTTTTTAAAACATCTTTATTGGAGTATAATTGCTTTACAATGGTGTGTTAGTTTCTGCTTTATAACAAAGTGAATCAGCTATACATATACATATATCCCCATATCTCTTCCCTCTTGCGTCTCCCTCCGACCCTCCCTATCCCACCCCTCTAGGTGGTCACAAAGCACCGAGCTGATGTCCCCGTGCTATGCAGCTGCTTCCTACTAGCTATCTATTTTACATTTGGTAGTGTATATATGTCCATGCCACTCTCTCACTTTGTCCCAGCTTACCCTTCCCCCTGCCCGTGTCCTCAAGTCCATTCTCTAGTAGGTCTGCGTCTTTATTCCCGTCTTGTGCTGGGCAATTTTAAATGATAGCTGCAAACAAAAGACCGATATCAAACTGCTTTCCTTTCCACTTTGTCTTTTCTGCCAAACATTCTACTTACTATTCTGCAAACTATGCTGGAAAGAAACTGCTTTTCCTGTTGGACCCAAGTGGCTACAGGAAGGTGCAGATTGAATTCATGACAGATCCTGTTTTTTAGAATGAAACTTAGGAGGGTCATCAAACACCAGTTTCTCCTCAGACCCAGGTGAAAGTATCATTTGGTTAAAAAACAACACCAACAACAACAGAGGAAGGGATTATTAAGCCTGTTTCCAGGGCTGTAGTGCGAATTAAATGAGATCACTTATGTAAAACACCTGGCCCACATCCCAGCACATAAACACCAGCTCCCTGCCACTCTTTCCTACATCTTGTTTCCCTAAATTGTACCAAGAAGGAACTAAGTGTTGTTAGTTGTATTTCTGAGAAACTACTTCTAAAGACATTATGCTCAGCAAAGTTTAGTGGTGTATCCCAGGTTATTTAGGGAGGTCTCTGTTTTTCAGTCAGCAAAATGGAGCCAAGCCTAAGGAAAACCATCACTTCCTTGAAGGAATAAGAGCAACCTCTTTCACCAGGTATCTTTAGTAACAAACTATGAAAAAGTTGTAATAGATCATCCCACGGGAGGGAAAGTAGAAAGACATATTCCCCACACAAATGAACACACTCAGTCATTGTCCAGAATTTTCTAAATGAATTGGGGGACATCAGCTAAGGAGCACATGAGATCAGACTACTCAAGAAGGAGTGCCTTGTCATCAGAGCTCCCCAACCAGAAAGATGGCTTCATGCAGTGGATTTATGGATTCCAACCCGGAAAGACTGCCCCTTCAGGACATGTATGTGCCCATGGGATGTAAGAAAACATTGAACTGGATAATCACTGATTTTGCTTTCTCCTCTTAACCCCCAGATTCTAAGCAATTCAATAGGGTGAAATTATCCAGCAGTTGATCAGCAAATATTTATTAAGCACCTACTGTGTGGCATGCATTAGGCAACATTCAATGTGACATAGTGCCTACCCTTACAGATTGTATGGTCTAATGGAAGACAGATTCTTTAGGAGATTACAGTAGCATGATGAGTGCTACCTTGAGGTTGAGGACAGGATGCTGTAAGAGCATAGAGTAGGGAGGGGCGGGGAGCAGGAAAGTTTTCTCAGGGAAATGGTCTCTGAACTGAGACCTGAAGAATGAGTAGAAGTTAGGGAAAGGAAGTGGAAGAAGAAAGTAGTAGTATTATTCTCAGAGGGTCATGTACAAAGGCCCAGAGGTGAGAACGTAAATGACTTTTATTCCAGGAACTTTAAGTAGTTCAGGATGGCTGGAGAGTAAGATATGGCAAGAGGAAAAACCTGGGAAATAAACGGGGGTCACGCAAGAGTCAGGGGGAGCTTTGAGAAACTTTTCCTGAAGTGGGTTTTGCTAGCTATGGAGGTAGATGCCTCACAGATGTCCAGGCCGTTGGTTGACGGCCCCAGCCGCTGCCCCCTAAGATGTGCTCAGCATCTGTGCTGATGCCATGCTCTCCCCAGGCTGCTGCTCCTAGCCAATAACTGAGCATGGCAGAGCTGCCAGAGCCAGGCCATTTGTCTTCAACATGGGCCTCCCATAATGCACAATCTTGGCTCTGGGGCTCCTGCATGGCATGGTCTGCATTGGCTGCATGCTTACGAACAGAGCTGCCTGCCGCACGTGACCCTCGGCAACACTGTTGAACACAATAAAGGATGTTCTGTGGCCATTGGTCCGTGTTTGGGGTGCAGGATATACCAGCTTGTCAGCATTAATTAATAGTTGTTTCTTTGGTGGAGCCTCAGGGATATCAATGATTAGGTCTGGTAGTGGAGCTAGAATATGCCCACACTATCAGCTCACTCCAATAGATTCCCACAAGCAGTCAATTTTGGACTCCTTGGTACACAAGCCAATGGTGGTTTGAGACCTGGAGACAAAGCATATCCTGTGCGATCCAGCAGTGGGAGGACAAAGAAGCCTGTGCCTGAGATCTCCAGCCCCCTTTCTTACATAACTTCTCCTGCTGTTACTGTACTGTATCCTTTGCCTGTAAAACAAACAAACAAACAGAAACACTGTTCTGTGCTAAGAGTGAAGCCTAATGTAAACTGTGGACTTCGGGTGATAACGATGTATCCATGTGGGTTCATCAGCTGTAACAAATGTACCACTCTGGTGGGGGATGTTGATAAAAGGGGAAGCCATGCCGTGGGATGCGAGTATATAAGAAACCTCCTTCCCTCCCATTCAATTTCGCTACTAAAATTGTTCTAAAAAAATAAAGTCTAAAAACACACAAACAAAAAACTATGAGTATAAACCGCTGGAGTCCTGTGAGTCCTTTCAGCAATCAAACATGTAAGGTGTTTAAAGCATAATTAGCCCAGCCTCCCCACTGGCCTGGCCAAGATATCCTCAGAGCTGCAGTGCAGTTGGAAGCTCCTCCTATGAGATGCTCCTTCCCTTCCCTTCCCTTGCCTTCCTTCCCTTCCCTTCCTTTCCCTTCCCTTCCCTTCCCTTCCCTTCCCTTCCCTTCCCTTCCCTTCCCTTGCCTTCCCTTGCCTTCCCTTGCCTTCCCTTGCCTTCCCTTGCCTTCCCTTGCCTTCCCTTGCCTTCCCTTCCCTTGCCTTCCCTTCCCTTGCCTTCCCTTCCTTTCCCTTCTCTTTTATAAGTGTCAGACCTGCAATCTGGTCTGAGGCTCTCCCCACATCCTCATGATCCCTCTCTGCTATATCTTTCAAAAGTGTTTCCCCAAATAAATCTTCTGCATATCTGATTCTATCCTGGCATCTACTTCTCAGAGAGCCTGAACTGGAACAGTAGGTATTAGGAAATGGTCTGGAAAAGCAGGTGGTACAATGGATTTTGAACTGGATAACTCATCACCCGGCTGGCAGGGACTATCCCAAGCCAAGTGGAAGGTGGAGCATAATGCCTGCCACGTGGTGACTGAAGATTCCACCTGTGGTGTCCTGGCAAATATCCCGGGGCAGGGGAACACACCTTTGCTGGTGCCATGATTCAGGCATTGAAAGAAAAGGGGAAAATAGTGCTTATGAGGACAGTGGAGTTGGCTGGTTATTACTAAACTGCACTGATGTCCTGTATAGGAATAATGAAAAAAAAAAAGAGTTATCAAACACCTAAACACTAAGTGGAGAGCCAGAGGGCCTCTTTGGTAGCTTATAAGGAGGCCTTTATCACCTCCTTGAAGCGTGAACACAGCTAAGGGGTAAGAGCAGGACTTAATAGCTTGAGCTCCAGAGACATTTAATCTCTCAGCCAAGGCAGGTTTGTTACGCCAAGGTTAGAGTCCTAGCTGAGAAAACCTGAGGTCCTTTGACAGTGACACATGGAAAGGAGACTTTTAGGGGCATGCCCCTTAGGATCCGGCTCTGCAGACTCTCCGGAGCCCTCAGAGTTGCAGAGGTGCCCAGCCCTCCTTTAAGAGCTAGCACTCCTCCCATGCAGGAAGACACTGCAGAATCTTCTCTCTGACAAAGCATAAGTTTCCCACTCAGGAGTGATGGGAATGATGCATGGCCTATTGAAAATAACAGAGGCCAGATGGCAGTGCTTAATCATGGGAGAGCAGGGGGCTGCATTTGCCATAAAAACTGGCAAGGTTGAAGGGACAGCCAAGGGGAGCTGACCCACAGGGACATGTGGAAATGGAAATAATTAATAGGACATGGTGTCTCTAGGGGCAAAATAGATGGGTAGCCAACAAAGCAGGTAATTAATATCTACGATCAAGACAAGATTGGAGGAGTAGGAGCGGGAGGGCAGTCACCCTAATGAAAAGCCTTGATGCCTTGCTCATTTCCCAGACCTGAGCCAAATTTCAGATCTGGAACTCATTGATTGAAGAGCTGGCCAGGTCCCTAGGAGGGAGCGCCCTGGAGCAGTGTGGCAAGTGTACACTGCAATGATTCCTAGTTGTTCCTCAAAGGGACCTATATATTCAGGTGACTGTACACTGAGGAAAGGAAACCCAGATGTTTCAAGGACTATCGAACACATATCTGAGTTTGATAGTCATAGGCCTGAAGTCATCATCAACCTCCTTTAAAGTTGGGGTATATGGGGTAGAGGCAGGAAGTCATAAACGGAGTCCTGGCTTCCAGTAAGTCCAGTGGGTCTGTGGACTCACTTGGTGATCATTTCCTCAGTCCCTGAGAGTAGAACTTGGCAGTTAGAGGATCCCCCTCATTGGGTCCTCGGCCTGTGGGATAAGAAGAGCTACTGTAGTGGGGAAGGTTAAAAGGGTAAGTGGAGCCTCTGAAACTACCCTCTGTTTCCCCCCACAGGATATGAAATCAAAACCAAAATCAAATCCTGGGGGAGAGGATGGTGAAGATTGTGCCACCATCAAAGATCTGAAAGATCTTAAGGATGTCAAGTCTCAGATTTGATTCTTTTTAATCTAAGTTTAATAGAGACCGGTTTTTCAGTACTTGTAAAATCATTCAGCCACACTTTCATGTCCATGTCAGTTCAACAAACTGATTCAAAAAAATTACCTCAACATGTAAGGAGAAAAGTCTGTGTGATCATTTTAAACCACGAAGTTATCTTGATTACACCATTGGCTCCTTTTCTCAAGAGTCCTCTAGTTCTTCCTTGGACACATAACAATAGCTCTTAATCCCACAGGGATAGGAATCCAAAGCTACATTCTTCCTCACAAACAAAATGTACCCAATTTCACCCCAAATATCATCAGATTGAGCCTTGTAGTGAATTTGCATTAAAAAATTATCGTGTTCTGGGGAAATCTGTGCCATGGGAATTGTTAATTCAGCTTTTAAAGACCTCTGTGCTGCCCTTCTTAGTCCAATTGCATCATTTTCTTCAAGTTCTCCTTTATGACTTAATGGATAACTACAAGTGTTGGTAAAACAACCTGGAAAGGAAATTTTAGCATCTGACCTCTGCTGTAGCAGTAGCTTATTTTCTGTGTTGAAGACGATGACACTTAAGGCTCAATGCAATAGTCTTTTCTCAATGTTTTCATTCAAGTCACAATTCATTTTGGTTCTAGGTCCAATTTTGTTGTAATTTTCATGGATAAGAACATACATCGCTGCCAGAAATGAAAACTGTTGCTCATCAAAATTGTCAATATTTATTTCAGGCATTGTTAGCACATGTCTGTTCTGTCCTGAATATCCTTGCTCCTCCAGGACCTGCAGGTCACTGTTGATTGGCTCAAAGGTAACTCCTACCCAAGATTTTCTTTCTCGCACTTTGCCGCAGGTGATTGGTTCAAGGATGGGAAACTGAATCAGTGATTCTCTCCTGTAGGGATTGCTGAATGGGATCCATAAGAGTGGACTTAGTCACTTTCCAAATGGTTACACAGTAGAGCACAAATTTGTCCTTTTCTCTGTCTATGTTTTCTGTCTTGTGGCTAGAAAAAGCCTGTCCACAGAGAAAAGAAAGTGGTGGACTCACAGGAGGCTCAGAGAGAAGAGAGGGATTGAACACCAGCAGTGTTCCCAGGCCACTTTCCACTGCTTTGCTTCTGAGGCCTGGCTGCACTCCCGCCCTGGGGTTCTTCGCAACCCAATGCCTCACTATCCTGTATTTCTATGCTGTAGTTAAACTAAACTGCATATGAGCGAAGGATGAGAGGCAAAGAAGGAAAATGAGAACAGCTTAATTTATTTGATGGGTGAATGTTGGCCTTTATTTTTATGTCTGTGAATAATTTGCACCACAACAAATTTTTAGATTTTTTTTTAAAAATTGAAGCATGACATACATTTACTAAAATGCACATCTTAAATATATAACATCTTGACAATTTTTTTCTTTTTAAATCAACTTTATTGAAGTAAAGTTTATATATAATAATATGTACCCATTTTAAGTGTATAGTTTGAGTTTTGACACCTGTGTATACATCATCAAAGTTAAGATGCACAACATTTTCTTTTTTTTTTCAGCTGTGCTGCTCACATGCAGGATCTTAGTTCCCCGACCAGGGATTGAACCCATGCCCCCTGCAGTAGAAGCGTGGAGCCCTAACCACTGCACCGCCAGGGAATTCCCAAGATACACAACATTTTCATCATTAAAAAGTTCCCTCATACTCCTTTGCAGTCAATCCCACCCCTTCCAATGCTAGGCAACCACTGATCTGCTTTCTGTCACTATATAGTTGTTTTACCTGTTCTAGAATTTTATATAAAAAGATATGTATATATATAATAGATATATAAATATAAATATATGAATACTTTTGGGAGCCCAGATTATTTAGCTCAGCAATAATGTTTCTGAAATTCATCCATGTTGTTGCATGTATTGGTAATTTGCTCCTTTTTATTGCTGAGTAGTATTCCATTGTATGGATATACCACAGTTTGCTTATCTATTTGCATATAGATACACATTTGGATTGTTTCCAGTTTTGGAGTATTATGAATAAAGCTGCCATAAATATGTCTGTTCAAGTCTTTTTTGTGGTCATGTGTTTTCATTTCTCTTGGGTAAATACCTAGGAGTAGAGTGTCTGATAGGTGTGCATTTAACTTTATAAGAACCTGCCAAATAATTTTCCAAAGTGATTATGCCATTTGATGTTCCTACCAGCAATGTATGAGGGTTCCAATTGCTCTGTATCCTTGTCAGCACTTGGTATTGTCATTTTTTTCTAGCTAATTTTGTTTTTTTTTTTTTTACAGAGGTATAGTTGATTTACAGTACTGTGTTAGTTTTAGGAGTACAGCACAGTGACTCAGTATTTTTGCAGATTATATTCCATTATAGTTTACCGTATTTTATTTTATTTTTAAAAATTATTTATTTTTATTTATTTTCTTTTTGGCTGCGTGGGGGCTTTCTCTAGTTGTGGCGAGCAGGGGATACTCTTCGTTGCAGTGCACGGGTTTCTCATTGCAGTGGCTTCTCCTGTTGCGGAGCATGGGCTCTAGGCATGTGAGCTTCAGTAGTTGTGGCTCGTGGGCTAAGTAGTTGTGGCTCATGGGCTCTAGCACACAGCCTCAGTAGTTGCAGTGCATGGGCTTAGTTGCTCTGTGACCGGAGCAACTTCCTGGACCAGGGCTCAAACCCGTGTCCCCTGCATTGGTAGGCGGATTCTTAACCATTGCACCACCAGGGAAGCTCTACAGTATTTTCTTAATTTCATTTTAGAGTCAGTGCTTTATCAAAAATAAAAGGATTAGATGAGGTTGACTATGGAATAAGGATTCCATATGTGTTTCTGTACATAAAATATCAACATTATATTTATTGCATGGTACATATTCATACTTATATACAAACATTCACACCAAACACAGTGCAGGCAAAAGAGATAGAATGGTTAGTTCTACCTGGTGATCTAAACTACGGAAATGCTTCAAACTAGTGAGGTTGCCTGAACTGAGGTGAGATAGAAAAGGCCACATGAGCATCTAATTGGATGAGATTTACCCTGGAAGGTGAGGGTATTGTCATTTTTTTGATTTGCTGTTGTTGCCGTTCTGCTTCTTTTGGGGTCAAAGAACATACTCTATATTGTTTCATGTGAGACTTGTTTTACGCCCAGGATATGGACTATCTTGGTGAATGTTACATTTGCACTTGAGCAGAATGTATATTTTGCAATTGTTAGGTGGAGTGTTCTATAAATAACAGTTAGGTCAAGTTGACTGATAATGTTCAAATCTGTGCCTGTTGATTTTCTCTCTACTTAATCTATCAGTTGCTGAGAGAGAATTGTTGAAATGTGCAACTGTAATTGTGGATTTGTTTATTTCTCATTTCAGTTGTGTAATTTTTGGTTTCCTGCATTTTGAACCTCATTTACTAAGTATACACATACTTAGGATTCTTCTTGATGAATCGTCCTTTTTGTCATTATGAAAATTTAAAAAAAATCTCTGGTAGTACTCCTTATTCTGGAGTTTACTTTATCTGATATTAATTTAGATTGCTTATGATTAGTGTTTGTATTTTTTCATTCATTTATTCTTAATCTGTGTCAAAGTACATTTCTTTAGACAGTGTACAGTTTGCTCTTGCTCTTTCATTTTATTATTTTTTTAATTAATTAATTAATTAATTAATTTTAAAATGTATTTTTGGCTGCTTTGGGTCTTCGCTGCTGCATGCGGGCTTTCCCTAGTTGCATCAAGCGGGGGCTACTCCTTGTTGCAGTGGGCGGGCTTCTCACTGTGGTGGCTTCTCTTGTTGTGGAGCACGGGCTCTAGGCATGCAGGCTTCAGTAGTTGTGGCTCGTGGGCTCTAGAGTGCGGGCTCAGTAGTTGTGGCACATGGGCTTATTTGCTCCGTGGAATGTGGAATATTCCCAGACCAGGGATCGAACCCATGTCCCCTGCATTGGCAGGTGGATTCTTAACCACTGTGCCACCAGGGAAGTCCTTGGTCTTGCTCTTTTAATCAGTCTGCCTTTAGTTGAAATGTTTAGATTATTTGTATTAATGTAATTATCAGTACGGTTGAATTTTAGTCTGCCACTTGCTAGTTCTTTTTCGTCACTTATTCTTTGTTTTTGTTTTCTTTTTCTGTTGCCTTCTTTTGATTATTTTTAGGGTTCCATTTTTTTCTTCTCTATTGACTTATTAGCTATACCTCTTTTTTATTTCTTTTTCTTCTTTTCTAAAAAACTTCACGCTAGGATTTATAATATGAAACTTTAATTTACCTCATATCTTTAAATATTGATAGCCTACTTTACATATAGTAACTTTTAATAGTATACCTCCACTTTCCCCTACAACCTTTATCCTACTGCTGTAATACATTTTATTTCTGTATATCTTTTAAAGCCCAAAATATATGTTGATTTTTCTTTAAATAATCAATTGTCTTTTAAAGAGTTTAAAAAGTATTTTGTATTTATCCATGTATTTACCATTTCAGCCACTCTTTTTTTAAAAATTTATTTATTTTATTTTTTGGCTGTGTTGGGTCTTCATTGACACGCAGGCTTTTCTCTGGTTGCAGTGAGCGGGGAGCTACTCTTTCTTGTGATGCACGGGCTTCTCATTGTGGTGGCTTCTCTTGTTGCGGAGCACGGGCTCTAGTCACATGGGCTTCAGTAGTTGTGGCTCACGGGCTCAGTAGTTGTGGCTCACGGGCTCTAGAGCGCAGGCTCAGTAGTTGTGGCGCATGGGCTTAGTTGCTTCACTGCATGTGGGATCTTCCTGGACCAGGGATTGAACCTGTGACCCCTGCATTGGCAGACGGATTCTTAACCACTGCACCACCAGGGAAGCCCAGCAGCTCTTAATTTCTTTGTGCAGCTCTGATTTTTCTATTTGGTATCATTTTCCTTCACCCTGAGGCACTCTTTTGAAAACATTTCTTAATAATGCAGTTCTGCTGGAAATGACCCTCTCAGCTTTTGCTTATCTGAAAATATCTTTATTTCATTAGACTGGGAAGTATTTTTCATTTAGCACTTTCAAGACGGCATTCTTTTTTTTTTTTTTTAACATCTTTATTGGAGTATAATTGCTTTACAATGGTGTGTTAGTTTCTGCTTTATAACAAAGTGAATCAGTTATACAAGATGGCATTCTTTTTTTTCTAGCTTGCTTTGTTGCTGATAAAAACTGTTTGTTCCCCTATATGTAACATGTCTTTTTTCTTCTTGTCTGCTTTTAAGATCTTTATCACTAGTTTTCAGCAATTTGATTATAATGTCCTTTGGCATGTTGTTTGTTTGTGTTTTTCCTGCTTCAGGTTCATTGAGCCTTTTGGATCTCTGGGTTTATGGTTTACCAAATTTGGAAAAGTTTTGGCTACTATTTTTAAAAATATTTTATGTTTCCTGCCCTCCACCTCAGACTCCAATTATACATATATTAGACTGTGTGATATTGGGACAGAGGCCACTAAGTTTCTGTTCATGTTTTCAGTTATTTCTCTCTCTGTGTTTTAATTTGGATAGTTTTATTGGGTAGTGTCTTCAAGTGAACTGATATTTTCTTCAGCAGACATTGCATTTTTGAGCTCTAGAAATTCAGTTTGGTTGCTTTTTATGTTTCCCATTTTTCTCTGCATTATGTCTCTGTTTTTCATTAAATCTTTACACATATTTGTAATAGCTTTTTAAATGTCCTTGTTTAATTCATTTGCCTCTGTCATTTGTGGGTCTATTTCTACTGACTGATTTTTCTCCAGGGATTATGAGTCACATATTCTTGTCTCTTTGCATGTCCAGTAATTTTTATTGGATGCCGGTCATTGTAAATATTATATTGTTGAATGTATGGGTTTTTGTTTTCCTTTAAAAAATGCTGAATTTTGTTTCAATAAGCAGTTATATAACTTGTGGGTTCGTCTGATCCTTTCAAGTCTTATTTTTAAGCTCCATTAGGGTGGCTCTAGAGAAATCTTTACTTTAGGGCAGGGTTTTTCAACCTTGGTAATTTTGACATTTTGGATTAAATAATTCTTTGTTATGGGACTGCCCTGTGTATTGTAGGATGTTTAGTAGCATCCCTGGCCTCTACCTTCCAGATACCAGTAGAAACTTCCTAGTCATGACAACAAAAGTTTTCTCCAGATATTGTGAAACGTCCACTGGGGAGCAAAATTACTCCTGGGTGAGAATCACTGCTCTAGGGCTATTTTAGCTCTACTCTTTTTTTTTTTTTAATTTTATTTATTTATTTTTGGCTGCATTGGGTCTTCATTGCTGCGTGTGGGCTTTCTCTAGTAGCGGTGAGTGGGGACTACTCTTTGTTGCAGTGCACGGGCGTCTCATTGTGGTGGCTTCTCTTGTGGAGCACGGGCTCTAGGCATGCGGGCTTCAGTAGTTGCAGCACACAAGCCCTAGTGTGCACAGGCTTCAGTAGCTGTGGCTCATGGGCTCAGTAGTTGCAGCCTGCAGGCTCTAGTGTGAGTGGGCTTCAGTAGTTATGGTGTTTGGGCTCAGTAGTTGTGGCTTGCAGGCTCTAGAGCTCAGGCTCAGTAATTGTGGCGCACAGGCTTAGTTGTTCCGCAGCATGTGGGATCCTCCTAGACCAGGGATCGAACCCATGTCCTCTGCATTGGCAGGCGGATTCTTAACCACTGCACCACCAGGGAAGTCCTAGCTCTACTCTTAAGGTGTGACCTTTTGGGGATCTCTATTAAATATCTCAGGTGTTTAATCAATACTTTTCACTCTGATTGGTTGGAAGTTGACATAAACTGAATGTTTGCTTCTCCCCCAAATTCAAATGTTGAAACTGAATCCCCAGTGTGATAGTATTTGGAGGTGGGGCCTTTGGGGGGTGATATGCTCATGAGGGTGGAGCTCTCATGAATGGGATTGGTGCCCTTGTAAAAGAGACCCTAGAGAGCTCTCCTGCCCCTTCTACCATGTGAGGATATAGAGAGAATTCAGCCATCTGTGAACCAGGAAGCAGGCTCTCACCAGATACTGAATCTGCTGGCACATTGACCTTGGACTTCCCATCTTCTAGCACTGTGAAAAACAAATTTCTGTTGTTTATAAGCCACCAAATCTATGACATTTTGTTATAGCAGCATGAACAGACTAAGACAGAACTCAAGCATCTCTCAGCTGAGTGTGAGCTCTGGTAATTGTCCAACTTACATTTCCTCATGGTTATTTTTTGCCTGACTTTGTAGAATTTCATGTTAGATATACACAGCTTAGTCTCCCACACGAGATTCAAAGGGATCCTGTGCAGATTTATTGGGCTCTTTCTCTGGGCTCCTTTCTCTCTGTTACTCTGCCTTGCAAATTCCAGCCATCATAGCCTCCTGAAACCAATCCGTCCTTCAGCTCAATGAAACTCTCTTCTTCCACGACAACAGTCTGGGAAATATCCCCAGGCAGAAAGCCTACATGATCCTTGTACTCATTTCATTCCTTTCCCTTCTCAAGGATCACAGTTTTGTGTTGCGCAATGTCTAAGAACATTTGTTTAGTTTGTTTTTCCCAGTTTCCTTACAGCAAGAGAGCATGTATGGTATCTGTTACTCTGTCATGGCTGGAAACAGAAATCTTCCTCAATAATTACAATTTTAAACATTTCATCTACTTAACATGCCTTGCAGATGTTAACCTTCCTTCCTTTGGCTCTTTAGTACTTATGTTTTCTAAACACTCAGTTAGTGAATCATACAAAGTGGACAACTCAAGGAAACATACTTTGTTTTCTTTGAGACCACCTTTTACAAAATGTGTTAGATCTCTATTTTGCTTTTGGGTAATCACAGTCATCCTTGAATAAATACTGACCATATCCATTATTCACTGTGCCCAAGGTAGATACACCTGCTTTCAAATCAGCAGGTAAGCTGGACAGTCTCAGTTTATCAATATAGTAAAATGATGATCTTCCATCTGGGTTCCTTTGTAATTCAGAACTGAAGCTTTTAAGTGGACATTCGTAGTAGAATTAAGTAAATTATGTATTATTTTGTAATACATTTGATTATCAAATTATGAGAACCCTTCTCTCATTCTCCATGCAGGCTTAGGGCCTCTCCTCCTTCAGGTAGCCTTCTCAGCCAGCCTCTCCAGGAGACTAGCCAGGTTTCTTACACGGTGCCTCAGGGCTTCCAAGAACACAGAAGCAGAAGCTACCGGTCTCTTCAGGCTCAGGTCCAGAACTGGTCCAGCATCACTTTTGCAGTATTCTATTTGTTAAAGCAAGCCATGGGTCAAGTCAGATGCAAGATAAAGGGCGTACATACTGGGAGGCATGTTTCACTGGGAGCCATCAATACAACAGCCTACTACTACCACCTTGGACAAGTGACTTTACCTCCATGCACCTCATTTCCTCATGCTAAATGATGGTTACAATTTAACCCACCTTATTGGATTGTAATGAAAGTGGAAAATTAAGAAACTTAAGGCATCTCACACAGCACTGGGCTTAAACCTGCTATAAATGGTGGCTGATTGTGTTATTCAGTGTACAGGACTCCTCTATGGTCTCATATGTTTTAGATAATCACCTGACACTCTTGCCCCCTGAATAAATACTACTGAGGGAAAGATAGTAATTTTGGATCCAGATGATGCTGGTACATTGTCACAGAAGCTCTTGATTTTTCTATTTTACATTAAGCCAATTTACATTTTACATTAAATACACTTACATCCATCATCTTACTATTATCACCACTTTATAGATAAAAGTGAAAGGTTTAGTAACTTGCCCCAAATCACATCCATTTTCACTCACGGAGCATTTACTGAGCATCTGCTAATTACAAGGCACTGAGAATAACTCAGTCCCTGCCTGCTAGAGGTTTTCAATCTAGTGAGGGAGTTAGGCAGAACGTGATAAACGTAGGAGACAATGGGTGTAGTGCAGGGTTGGGGGTGTATTTGGGGTCAGGAAAGGCTCCCAGAGAGGATGATGCTTGGGCTGAGTTTTAAAGGATAATTTACCCAGTCAGTGCAAGTGGGAAGTTCACTCCAGCCTAAGGAAAGAGGTGTGAAACGGCACGGCTCATAAGTGCTGGCCCAGGATGTCAGGTCAGGGCTTCTGATCTCTAGCGTGTATCTGTGTGCCACACCAAATGTCAATTTTTGGGAAAAGAGCCAAGGTCGTGTAAAAATGAGTGTCATAATCTAGAAATGATTCTGTTTTGCCACATGTGCATAGCATCTGGAGAGTGAGAAAGCGAGAGAGAGAGAGAGAGAGAGAGAGAGAGAAAGAGAGAGGGAGTACGAGGGAAAGAGGGAGAGAGAATATCCAATTCAGAATAAAACTGGCTGAACTTAAAATGGTCTCTTAGTCTTAAATAAGCTTCAAGTAACCTATATCCTTGTTAACTCATTTACTCATTCATTCATTCAGCCAGAGTGTCCTCAGTCCTGCCTTGATGTCGGGCACTTATTTGCTTAGAGCTGAGAGTGCAAAGTTGAATCAGACGGTGGCCACTACTCTCAAGAATCATAGAACAGGGTGAAGAGCATCATTGCCTGAGGCAGATTGACACTTCAGAGTCCCCAACAATGTGGGCATTTCTGTCAATCCAAAAGCGTTATAAAAAAAAAAAAGAGCTCAGAAGACTACGTGAACAGACTTCAAAATATATTGTAGGTTGATTTGAAGGTGGTGGATTTTAAGAAATTCCTCCCAGAAAAGTAGGATGCAAAATTGTATATACAGTAGGGTTACAACTCAAACATTGTCTATGGGGACTTCCTTGGTGGTCCCAGTGATTAAGACTCTGTGCTTCCTCTGCAGCGGGCAGATCCCTGGTTGGGGAAATAAGATCCCACATGCCGCTTGGCACGGCCAAAAATAAATAAATAAATAAAATAATAAATAAATAAATAAAGTAAAGCTAACTTGGTATGGATGATGTCTCAAATGTATTAAATAATATTATTAAAAATTTTTATATAGAAAAAAGACAGGAAAGAAATATACGGAAATGTCAATAGTAGGTAACTTTGGTTATTTGGTTATTATTTGATAATTATTGGTTATTACTTTGTTCTTTTTTCTGGCTTACCTGATTTTAGGCCTTAGACTATTTTGCATGCTTGTGATAATTGTTAATTTGCATTTATATAATAACTAGTAGTTACCATTTAAGAATACCCACTACATACCAGTCACTGGTTAACACTACCTGAATTTTTCTCAGGTAATTCTCACAACCTACTGAGAGAAGCACCATTATTATCATCATTTTGCTTATGTACCAAGAGTTTACAAAACTTTCCAGGATCACATTGCTAGCAAGTGGCAGTTAGGCAGCTTATGCTCTTCATCACTGAGCGACTATGACAGCTTCAATTTCTCAGCGACAGGAGCACCTAGCTTCAGAAAGGCTCTCTTTCAGCTAAGCTTCTGCGTGGTGCCTGTTACTAATTAAAAAATATAAGAACTGCTAACTTTGAAAAGAGTGGCACAGAGATTGTATTAGTCACTCTCAAGCTTTTTCATACATTTTTTTTTCTGTTTGAATGAAATACTTCTTATTTTTCAAATGAAAAACAATTAGTCACCCATCAAATGCTACTGCGTCGATAATGTGCTTGTCTCTGGATCATAATAATAGGAATTATTTAGACTGCAGCAACTGCCAGGCATCTATGACTGAGAATTTAATGACCCACCACAATGTCATTAAATCCCTCCGCATTTTCTATGCCCAAATAAATTCTCTGTAAATTTCAAGATCCAAATCCTATATTTCCACGGTCCCTTCCAGAATCACTCCAGCCACTCTGTTCATTTTCCTTTCTCTGTGCTCCAAAGACACAATAGCCCTGACCTAACAATTTGCTTCTTGATCATATATAGTCCCTAATTTATTCAGCCAGTATTCACTGTATGCATCTTATGCGCACCCAATAGAGTGCTCTCAATTGTTTTTTTTGAGAGCAAACCTTGTACTTTGGTTGCAAGTGTTCTTGGATTTATTGTGTCACCTCCATGAGCAAACATGGAGTGGGTATTTAATAACTCTTTTTGCATTCACTGCCTCCAGCCCCGGTCCTAGAACAGGTTCTTTCTCCTACTACCTTAGCTCTTTAATTCTAGTCCTTCCCCTGGGCCTCTGTGTTCAGCAAACCATATTACCTCTCTGTTAATCATCAGCATTTTTAAGTTCTCAAAGTTATTCAGCACCTCCTCTTAATTTCTTCCTGTATCATTCTAATTCCTCTTCCAAAGCATAATCTCCTACCGAACGATGTATATGGGTTTTGTCTACATTTAGCTCTTGGTTTTTATTCGCCTTTCTTCCTCTGCCTTCCTGTTCTGTTTCGTTGGTTCCTTAGATGTTGCTGTTCCTTTAGGGGAAACACACACACACACACACACACACACACACACACACACACACACTAAGCTTTCCCTCCAATGAGGAAAATCTTTTCAAAGTCCTTTATGTATTGAGTCCTTTATATATTGAGAATTCTTAACTGTATCAGTTATGATCTTTGTAACAGCCTCACTCGAATGGCTTTAAACAATAAAGAAATGGTATTGTCTCAGGCAGTGAGACTCCTGGAGGAGGGGCAGCCTCAGGCTGGTGGGTGTGCAGTTTGGCGAGGTTAGCAGGGCCTGGGGCCCTTCTCTCTCCTTGCTCTGCCTTCCTCAGCATATCACCTTGTACTCGAGAGGGCTCTTCTCGTGGGGACTGATGATTACATCACATCTAGGCATCCAGACATCAGAGTGCCCAGGGGGAGGAGCCCCCTCTTCTACTTCTTAACAGTGAGGACGTCTTTTCCAAAAGCTCTTGGCAGACTTCTTCTTATGCCTCATTGCCCCGAATTGGGTCACATGCTCCTTCCTTGATGTGCCAGCAAGGGGAACGGGACCCCCGTAGTTGGCTTAGACCAGTGGTGTCAGTTATCAGCCAGGTGCCACGTGTATGTGGAATACCCTGGGGAGCTTTAAAAATCACTGATCCCTGATGCCCAGCCCCTCACTGTCCACTTTAATTGTTCTGGGCTGTATCCTTGGCATAGGGATTTTTAAACATCTTCCGAGGTGGTACTAATGTGTAGCCAAGATTGAGGACCACTGGCTTAGACTCCTCAGGATTTACCCTGAGCTAAGTGGGGAGAGTTGGGGAGAAGTAGATATCAGAAAAAAAAAATGGGCCAGGAAGGAGGGGAATGATTGTTGGGCTGGCAAAAAATAGTGTCTGCCTTGCCCATTCACCTCCTTTGAAAGCAAAGTATGTCCATTCATTCTTTCATTGATTTATTTCTTCTTTCAACAAACATTTATTGGGCTCCCACAATGATCAGGAGATGAGAAATCAAAGGGCACTGTTGAAGAATGAGAAAAAGTTATATATCAAATAAAATAGGAAAGTATACCTCCTCTGGGTGGATACAACCCCACAAGGCATGGAGCTTGATTCAGGAAGAGCAGGCTGGATTTCAGCCCTCCATTACCCACTTAGCTGGGCATCCTTGTGCAGTGTACAAACTCATTAACTGCACATGGAGGACTGAAGAAGCCAAAGATAAACCAGACTTAGGTCCTACCTGCCAGGACCTCAGACTAGAAGAGTGAAACACACAAGTAAATATACCAACTGCTTTTGATAGTTTATCAAGTTTATAAGGAGTGGCCAAACAAGGTAGAAGGCATCTAAAAGTTCTATCATTAGATTACATTTTTATGGCTTTTCAGGAGACGCATGCTTTTAATTTGGTCTATTTTCTTTAATTTTTAAAATTTTTATTTTATTTATTTTTGGCTGTGTTGGGTCTTCGTTGCTGCATGCGGGCTTTCTCTAGTTGCGGCGAGCGGGGCTACTCTTCGTTGAGGTGCACGGGCTTCTCATTGTGGTGGCTTCTCTTGTTGCGGAGCACGGGCTCTAGGCACGCGGGCTTCAGTAGTTGTGGCTCGCGGGCTCTAGAGCACAGGCTCAGTAGTTGTGGCGCACGGGCTTAGTTGCTCCGCGGCACGTGGGATCTTCCCGGACCAGGGCTCTAACCTGTGTCCCCTGCATTGGCAGGCGGATTCTTAACCACTGCGCCACCAGGGGAGCCCTGGTTTATTTTCTAAGTAGGAGAGTGACTATAGGTGCACACCCTAATATAAGGCCATCTTGCATGGCAGTAATTCATTATGAGGTTATTTGTCTTTAGAAACATTTTTCTTAAAAAAAAAAAAAAAAAGCCAGCACAATTCTTCACATAACTTTCCTCTGTTCTGAGAGTACCGTGCGTGCATTTTTAGCCAATGAGAGCAGACTGTGCTGTGCACCCTGAGCCTATGAGCACGAGCCTCCTGTAGCACAAGCTCTCAGCAGTGAGTATCTCTGCATTCTCTTTGGTTGGGTGAGTTCTGCAAAGGGTGATGTCATTCCTCTGTGGCCTTTCTTTTTGCATCAATTTTGTTTCTGGCAAGTAATCCTGACCCACAATGGCTGGCTTTAGAAGTAACAGGGCTGGACCCGTTTCAAAGTAGCAAAGGAAAAGTGTCATATTGGATTTCAGTAAGGACTAAAGGGGCCTTCAAGGCAGCAGTCCAGGAAAGGAGGACCAACAGGTGAGAAAGGATTGGTGGGAGTCCTCTGACTTGATGAAGGAAACCATAAACATCGCTGCAGACCAAGGCGATTGGCTGACAGGAGGAAACTATGGCTGAAGAAAGTCCATGATGTCAGGGAATTTGGAGAGAAAGGACCAGCAATTCACAGTTGCTAATGCCCTAAACACAAGCGGGGACTTCCACCAGCAGGGACCACTCTTAGAACTGATTTGCCTGGCATTCTTTTTTTTAATTTTATTTATTTATTTATTTATGGCTGTGTTGGGTCTTCGTTTCTGTGCGAGGGCTTTCTCCAGTTGCGGCAAGCAGGGGCCACTCTTCATCGTGGTGCACGGGCCTCTCACTATCGCGGCCTCTCTTGTTGTGGAGCACAGGCTCCAGACGCGCAGGCTCAGTAATTGTGGCTCATGGGCCCAGTTGCTCCGCGGCATGTGGGATCCTCCCAGACCAGGGCCCGAACCCGTGTCCCCTGCATTGGCAGGCAGATTCTCAACCACTGCGCCACCAGGGAAGCCCCCTTGCCTGGCATTCTTATTTCCAGAAGTGCTACACGTAATATACACTGGAGCTGATACTTTCAGCGCAGCAAGAAATAGTTCACTAGTTAACAGGGGTCTTAAAAAAAAAAAAAGAAAAGAGGCAGGGCATAGACAAGCTAAGTTTTGATAGGGACTGAGGAGCTGGGAAGGAAATCTGAAAAAACGCAGGCCACCAGCCACATAGGCGGAAGCTCAGGTAGCAGATTTTGGCTCAGTACAAGTCAATGTTTAAAAAAATGAACTGAGTGAGCTTATGAGGTAGGAATACTGGAAGTATTCAAGTAGTGTTGGTTTGACCAACACTCAAGGATGTTGTGGAAAGGATTTCTACCTAGGTTAGGAGGCTGGGCTAGATCCGGGGTTCTTAAACCTTTTATGGTCAGGTGCCTCCGAGAACCTGAAGAAAGGTAAGGACCTTTGTTTTCCTCTGAAAATTCACATGTCCATTGAACTGATTATGTACAGCTGCATTATAAATCACTCCCAAGAACTTAGTGGCTTATTATCTCACAGCTTCTGTGGGTCAGGGATTCAGAAGCAGCTTAGCTGGGTGATTCTGGCTCATGAGGTTAAAGTCGAGAGGTCGACCAGAGCTGCAATCATCTAACACAGTGGCTCTCACCTGGGGGTGACTTTGCCCCCCGGGGACATTTGGCAATGTCTGGAGACATCTTTGATTATCACTAAGAGCGTGTTGTGTGTGCTATTGGCATCTAGTGAGTGGAGGTCAGAGATGTTGTTAAACCTCGCATAGCACACAAGAGAGCTCTCCACACAGAAATGATCCCCAAATGTCAATAGTGTTGAAGCTGAGAAGCCCTGGTCCACAGGCCTGACTGGGTTTGGAGGAGCCCCTTCTGAGGTTGTGTCACTCTTGTGTCTGGTGAGGGCTGCGCTGTCTGAACAACATGGCGGCTGGCTTCCCCCAGGCGAACAGAGAGATGTCAAGGAGGGCCTGTATGAAGCGCCTTTATGACTGTTTTTCTGGAAGTCTCTGAATACAGCCTACAAGGAAGGGGAGAGTAGTTAACTTTCACTGTTTGAGGGGAGAATTATCAAAGAATTTGTGGGCATATCTTAAAATCAACACACCCACATACAACAAAATTTTACATGTCAAAGTTGAGGTTTCACACATTCCGCAGCCCCTCCACGGGAATCCCTAAAGTTAAAAACCCCTCAGACTCCTTCCAACTCCAACACATACAATCTAACAACCCGTGATCAGGAAATCTGCAAGGACAGGTGAAACTGGCAAAACAACAAAACAAAACAAAACAAAAAAACCCTCAGTATTCTACACCCCCCAGCCATAGTTCAAGCTCCTGTTTTCACATTATGCCTTTTCTTACCTCCTTCTGGGTTTTCAGTCCAAGGTCCTTAAAATTTACTGTGTTACCGTCCATTTCATTCTAAATATACTGTCACTCGATTTCATTCTAAAGCAGAACAGAGGTGCTGGGCCACTGGCATTTACAGATAGGAGAGTTGAGACTCCATTTCAAGAGAAAGCTGGGCTGGGATTTCAAGACCTTCCTCCCATGAGACATAAAACAAGTAGGACTATTAACGTTGCAAGTAAAGGTAGCTCTCATTGTCTATCAGAGAAAGTGAAGGACAGCGGGTTAAGTGATGCACTCAGGTCCATTCACGGATTTCCTGACACCTTAATTCCAGTCCATTAATTTATTTGCTTTCCATTAAATATGAGCAACTTCCAAGAGAGTGGTTCCAAGAGAATAAGAAAGATTCCTTCGAATAAGAAAGAACAGAATAAAAAAAAAAAAAAAAAGAAAGAACAGAATATATATATTTTTTACTAGATTTTTAAAAGATTTTCTGCAAAATCATTTCTTGGTAACAATTTTCTGTTTTCAGAACGGAGAGGCTTACAGGCTTCTGGATATAAAATGGCATTCTCAACCCAGTGCTTTGATAGATCAAAGGGGGGAAAACTCTAATATACTTGGTTGCCTGCCCTTGAAATACCTCAGCTGAGCCCCTTGGGGCAAAATATCAGTGGAGCAAAGGGGTTTTAACAACAGGGTCCAGGTGTTGTTCCTGGCCTGGAAATGCTGCCGATTTTGCTTCTTGCTGCCCCTTTGATCACCTTTGGAACAGTCAGGCTCAGGCACTGCGGTTTCCTCAGAGATCTGAGTTTTAATGGGAGGTGCTGGCAAAACCAGATCTGTGGGAGGGGGCCTCCCTTTGTTGCAGGAAGGGGACCCCTTCCAGGGCCCGAGGGTGGGCTCTTGTCTAACGTTCAGAGAGGAATTGTCCGAGGAGACACACGTGCTGACAAAGCGAGAGACTTTATTGGGAAGGGGCGCCCGGGCGGAGAGCAGCAGGGTGAGGGACCGCAGGAGACCTGTTCTGCCACGTGGCTTGCAGCCTTGGGTTTCATGGTGATGGGATTAGTTTCGGGTTGTCTCTGGCCAATCACTCTGACTCAGGGTCCTTTCCGGTGGGGCGCACAACCGCTCAGCCAAGATGGATTCCAGCGAGGAGGATTCTGGGAGGCTGGTAAGACATGTGGACAGGTGTCTCCTCTCTCCTTTTGACCTTTCCCGATTCTTCTGGTTGGTAGTGGCTTGTTAGTTCTGTGTTCCTAACCAGGATCTCCTGTTGTAAAATAACTCATGCAAATTGTTGCTGTCTTTGCCTGGCCCGGGTGGGCGGTTTCAGTCAGTGTTTCCCCTAACACCTTCACAGGCCCTCTTGGGATGGAAGTGGACAGCGTTTGTGGCATGAAGCACCATGGAAAATGGACAAGGAGCCCACTCCTCGGGCACCAGATCCCACCTGTTGATCTCTTGTACACGGGAAGTTAAGCCTCTGTGTGTCCTCGCCACGGGGGCACCCGCTGCTCCCCAACTGAATTGCGGGCACAATTCATCACCAAGCCCTGCAGGGCCCGGCAGGTTAACCGGACACACAGCATGGTAAAGGGGGCGGTCCCCATTGTTTCATATACTTCCTGAAATCTGTAGGATGATTGATAGATAAGTTGGCAGTGTTTCATGCATGCCGTAAAGAAATGACAACTACAAAGAGACACTGTCAACCTAGTTGAAAGTACCTATGGTCTTGAGTTTTGTATAAAAGCCAATCAGAAAGAAATATTTAGTTTTTTCTCTTAAAAGTTACAAAAAAAATATGGAGTGAGATTTTAAAAAATTAATTCTTTTCCTCTATTTTTAAATGAAAGACAGTTGTTTCAACGTGTTGATTTTTTCTTTGAAGCACTTAGAATAGAACCAGGCAAATAAAACATACTACATTGTGTTTGTTAAATAAATGAGTAAACAATGAAGGCAACATAGACAAAAGATGACGTACTAGGAAGAAGTATCTTTGACCTCTAAAAATTCAACAAGTTACTATCTGGGTTTTAAACCAGCCTTCCTGAGCTTCACTTAGGACGTGGGATTTATAATGTGAAGGGGAGTTTTGCTGGGGACTCCACTCTGGACTTGCCGCTGCTCAGGTCCAGAGTCCTCTGGGTCAGGACCACCGGCCCCCCCACCCGGCAGTCTTCCCCCCTCTGCAGGAGGCCTTGACCGGCCGCCCCCTTCTACCCCTTAGAGGGCTGAGGGGGGTCATCCAGACCTCCCTGCTTCCCTCTTTCTTGCTGCTATCAAAGGCAAGCATGCAGACCGGTTTCCATTTCAAGAGTTTTCCTGCTAATCATTACGGGAGCAGGTAACTGCTAACAGTCAGGGCCGATGTGGGGAAGTTCCCGAGGTTCCAGAACCTTACCAAGGGCTTACCTCCCCTCCACAGTTCCTCTCTCCCTTATCCTTTTTTTTTTTTTTAATTTATTTATTTTATTTATTTATTTTTGGCTGTGTTGGGTCTTTGTTGCTGCGTGCAGGCTTTCTCTAGTTGTGGCGAGCGGGGGCTACTCTTTGTTGTGGTGCGTGGGCTTCTCATTGTGGTGGCTTCTCTTGTTGCGGAGCACGGGCTCTAGGCACATGGGCTTCAGTAGTTGTGGCATGCGGGCTTCAGTAGCTGTGGCTCGCGGGCTCTAGAGCACAGGCTCGGTAGTTGTGGCGCACGGGCTTAGTTGCTCCGTGGCATGTGGGATCTTCCCGGACCAGGGCTCAAACCCGTGTCCCCTGTATTGGCAGGAGGATTCTTAACCACTGTGCCACCAGGGAAGCCCTCTCCCTTATCCTTAATCAGCCGGCAGAGCTCACCGATCCTCTCCCCTTGGAGTCCACCTTTGACCACGTGGACATTTTCCTCTGTAAAACGCAACTTCCCAGCCAGAAAAGTGCAGAAAAAGGAGTGCCCCTTTGTCTCTCCCCAGTGGGCAGTTATAACCCACCCGGGGGGGTGAGGCCTGGAAAACGTTTTCTTAGAAAACAAGGCCTGCGGGCAGTCCTGCAGGCCTGTGCTCTGGGAGTGAAGGCCCGAGCATCTTGGAGGTGAACAGCCCTGGCTGGGTGCCTGAGGAGCTGGCCTTGTAGGGGAGGCACCAGAAAGCCACCCACAGGTGCCCGCACACCTCAGCCACAGTGCCTGCTGTCTCGGGCTGAGGGCACCCAGGCTCTGTCAAGGGGAAAACGTAGAAAAGACTTAGGGGACCCAGGACCAGTGCTTATCTGTGGTAAAGAGCAGGGGTAATGAGAGTGTGACAGGAAGGTTGACTTCCCAACTATATTAAAAAGATTTATTGTTTTTATTACCTGATTATAAAGGCTTATTTTGGGAAAATGTGAAAAACCCCAAAGATAAAAATTACCTGTAAGTCTACCACGTAGAGACTGCTACTTTTACATTTTGGGGTTTTCTTCTCAATCCTTTTTTTTCTAGGCATGCATATTTTCATTTTTTCTTATAGAACTGCATCATGTTGTAGAATATAGCTTTAAAAAATTTAATTTGTGAATTAAATTTTAAATCTAATTTCAATTTTAATGAGATGAATATATGTAGATAGTGTGATAAGCAAGTGAAATGTTTAAAGGCAAGTTTGTTTTAAAGTGAAATGTCTTTAAGCAAGTTGAAATGTTTAAAATTGGCAGAGGTGGCTGAGAGGAGGGAGTGTTGGGGGCTGGGGGGATGGGAAGTGCTCACTGTTGACTCTCAGGGGACTTTCCGAAGCCATGTGGTCCCTGCTGCTGTGGTTACACAAGTCACAACTATATCAGGCACTGATGTAAGTACGCCACACCTCTAACTCGTAGAAACTAAAGAGATAAAAATTACCCCAAGCCCTGAGAACAACTCCATGAGTAGGTACCGTGATCCCTACCTACAGATGAGGAATATGAGGCCCAGAGAGGTTTAGTAACCTGTCCGAGGTCACTTCAAGCCCAGGCAGTGTGGCTGGAGACCATGCTCTCCTCCCCTGGGCTTGGGCTGTGGGCTCACCACGCCAGGCCCCCTGCCCTTCAAGCTACAGGGGTTCAGAACAGTCACAGTAACCTCCTACGTTTGGGCAAATCCAGTGCTTGCTTCATTTCAGGCATCAGTGGCTCCATCCCTCTTGTCCCCTCATGCAGAGAGCAGGCTCAGATGCTCCCTTTGCCTAACCTGCTTCGTTAGTCTCTATGGCTTCTCTCTGCCTCATTTCTCCAAGCAGGAGCCACACCAGCAGGGAGCAGACTGTGTCTGGCCTCACACAATCATCATACATTTCACTGTTCATTGGCCCTTTTCCCAGAGAGGCCCTGGTGGCACTCTGTAGGGATGTGAGGGTGAGCTTGTCAGATATCAGGGTACCTGGATGAGTACGCAAGCCCCAGAAGGAGAGGGCCAGCCCAGCAGAAACGTGACAGTCGGGAACACAGGCAGGGAATTCGGGCCCAAGAGCCTGCACTTGGGTCCCCTTGGTGCACATGCTGGGGTGGGGAACAGTCGTCCACTTGTCTGGCTCACGAAAAGAGGAAGGCTTACGATAAAGTTACAGAGGCCTTGGGAGTCCAAAGGAAGGAAACAGAGGGGATCTGGATCTGTGGGAAACAGGAAGTGGGAAGTAGAAAGTCAGGAGCTGAGGTCTTCTCTTCCCTTTTAGGTGTGGGTCCTGTGACTCCTCTGGAACTCTGCTGGGCACCTACCTTCCCTTTCATAACTTCCACTAGCTCTTCATGCAGAGTCCAAGTTTGTTCCCAGATCCACGTCTGCATGATGACATCTCAGCTCTAGTTTTCACCACTGAGGGGCAAGAGGTTATCATTATTATTTAATCGACTGCTATTTCAAAATCAACTTCACTAAGGTGTAACTTAATAACAATAAGATACATCTGTTTAAAGTGTGCAACTCAGTGACTTTGACACCGCAGTCAAGATACATAACATTTCCATCACCTGAAAAGGATCCCGTGGAGGAGCAATCATTTTTTCCTTTGTACAAATTACTGAACACATTGGGCATCAGTTGCTGGCCTTGGGTTAGGTGAAGGGGGTTGTCACTTGGTCCACCCATTCAGCAGGATTTGTGTAGGGGTCAGGCAATGAAAGGCATGTGTAGAATAGTCATCTACTAGCGGTATGACCTTGGACAAGTCACTTAGCCTCACTCTGCCTGTTTCCCATCTGTAGACCATGGATAATATCTACCTCACAGGGTTGGCATGAGGATGAAATTAAACAGTGTGCAAGAGGATGTTAGGATTGAAGTTCAGGTGGAGATTCCAAAATACAAAGTGCAAAGGAAACAGTCTGAGAAGAGTTTTATGACTCTTAGAACCTTCAGCCAGGTCGGGGATATAAAGGAAATCAGCGTGTGGAAGGGGAGCATCTTGTAAGAAGGCTATCTTAGAAGAAAGCTGTGCCGAGAGCCCATCCTCCTCCCCCAGGAAGGGGAAGTGGGTGGCTTGTCTCCTCGGAAGGTTTATCTGGAACCCCTCTGCTGGGGGCTTGGCGGACTGGGGTCCGTCTCCCACCAGGTAAAGATAGGACAGATTGAGTGCTTTGCAGGAGAGGTTGGGGAGTGCCACTGCAGTGGGATTGGCCAAGCTCCTAGAGACGGTCAGGGCAGGGGATGGTGGGGGACCGGGCAAGTGCAGCGGGGGGTCCTCTCGGGGCCTGTCCAGTGGGGCTGCCTGTGTGTGGGGAGGAGCCTGGCAGCAGGAAGCTGGAGGTGAGCGTCTGATTGCTAAGCCTGCCCAGGCGACCACAATAGACACGCACCCGGGGACCCCCTGCAAAGACAAAGAATGCACCCTAAGAAAGAGCCAGTGTCACATACCTGCCAGAGCCAGACTAAGCAGGTGCCAGCTTAGGGGAGACCTTTCCCAGCCCTCAGCCTTTGCTCCCCTTCACCTCCCTGGGGCCCTGAAACTGGCCAGAAACTCAGACAGGAAGAGGAGAGGCCGACAAATAGAGAACAACTGTGTCCCTTTCCCGCCACAGGCCTCCAGGCTGAAGTAGGCCCAATGGAGCCAAGGAAGGGAGAAATGGTAACGCGAAACCAAGTCCGGAGATTTGATTCTTATCTTGGACTCGGCATTCCAATTGCTGAGTTGAAACGGTTTGAATCTTGGAGTCACCATGGGGTGTAAAAGACCATCTGTCTTTATAGAGGGAAGCGTCAGAGGGCCTGCCTGCAGAATTTTCTTCCGGTGGCAGCAGAAAGCTTCCTTCACTGAACAATTTTAAAAGGGCAGTGGGAGAAAAAGAAATGGTTCTGATCACAAGCTGTGCTTGTTCAGTGTAATGTAGATAAGGTGTGTTTTGTTTGGCAGGGGCGTTAGGTGTGTTTTTGCAGTAGTTGCCACAAGCCAGGGCCTGCCAGGAGAAGGTCCCTGCACTGGGGATAATTTGGGGGTTAACCAAGGAGACCAGGCTGCAGTTCACCGGGTTCAATGCAGCTCTTGGTGCCTGTGGCCCACAGGCCCTTGTCCCTAGGGAGTCACTAACCCTTCCCTGGGAGATCTCCTCAGATTGTCACAGCCAGTTGGAGCTGTTTCCAGTGGCTGCCCCACCCCAAGAAGGAATGGAATCACCACTAGTACAATTGAAATCCAGTATCTGCTCAGATGAAGGATTTCAGCTCCAGACGAGCAGGGCAGGACCATCCTCTGGGCAAGGACACTGGGGTTCACAGCAAAAACAAAAATAAAGCTAAGGAGGAAAAGAAAAACTTGGTGGTCCCAGGGGTTTCTAACCATGACCTCCGTAGTGTCATCGAAGCCTGTCTTTGTCTGTGAGATGAACACTAAGTACTGCCATTTAAACTATTCTGGGCAACTGTGTCTATTTTCATGATGGTCTGCATCTTTCTTCACGAAAATCACAGAATGTTAGAGCAGCTGAGTGAGCCTTAGTGATTCTCCACAGCTGCAGTTCTGGAAAAGCCTTGCGTTCACAGACTGCTGAGAATCTGGTGGGTTCTATGGACCCACTGCCCAGAAAAAAGTGTGCCTGGGCCTCAACTCCCTTCCCATATACTTCCCAGGGACGGACATGCGCTCGGCCACCATTCTTGACCCCCTTGGTCCTTGCTGGTAGAGCCCACTTCCCTCTAAACAGGCTGAAAATACCAGATATTCCGTGTCTAACCTCCCTTATAGCTGTGTCCCAACCCTTGCCAATGAGACTGGTCTACTAGGAGCAACGGAGAAAAGTCTGTCTTTCTGGTAAAAAGAGAAGGATGAGGGGGCAACCCTCTCCTTTGGATGTTGATGTTAGGAGCCCAGCTGCCATCCTGCAACCGTGAAGGGAAAGCCAAGAGAAATACAGAGCGGAATTACCCAGTCCTGCCACTGACCGCTTCTTGACAGAGATTACATATGTCCTTATGGTTGGAGCAGCTGTTAGTTGGGCTTTCCTTTTCTTGTCGCTGAAAGCAGCCGTTGACACAGAGGATTTCCTGATGACCATCCAGCATCTTCTAAGAGTTCACAGGCCCAGCTTAGGAAGCCATGAACTAGAGTCTGGTCTCATCATTCTAGCAATGTCTTCTCAGGTCCTCAACTTCCTCCAGTGACCAAGCATCAGCCCACAGAGAGGCAAAGGCAGGCCGGATCACAGATCTCCAAGCCACACTGGGCTGTCTCTTAATTTTCTGAGGGAATTTGTATGCAAGGCAGTCTTCGTATATGGGGGATGATGCGTAAGAAACATCGGGCTGGAAAATACAGGTTCTCAACCTGCTCGATTCCAACCTTTGTTGGGAACTTGGGACAGTCTCACCTCTCTGACACTGTTTCCACATCTGCTACTTCAGGCTACCTTGTCTTAAGGGACTGTATGTGAAATTGCCAAAGTAGGTTCTTGTTTGCATCTGTGGTTAATTTCTTCCTGATCAGTCCATCCACGGCATCAAAATGCAGCCCATCAACCAGAAGTGGTTCCAGAGATGAACCAGGAAGCTAAGGCTTTCTTCTTTCATTTGGACCAAGAGAGCAGCCAGGGGTAAGTGTGCCCAGGGCAGGAGCTGGTGTCATCACCTGCTTCTCACCGTCCTCCTGGCTTGTCCCCAGCACCTCGCAGGCTGGACTGCCTGCTGGCTCTACAGTTTGGGGTCTTGTTGGTTTTCAGAGAAACAAAATCCTTTAAAAATTATATTTCTGGAATGCCTGTAAAGCGCTAGGCAGACACACAGATCACAACAACTCAAAGCTTTGTTATTGGCTCCAAACCAAAGTTGCACACTGGCTTATTCAAATCTAAAAAGCCTAGCCTGGTCTCTGGGTGAGCACCACACGGCTAAAATTAGCCTGGCCATCTGCTGAGACAGCAGCTGGGCTATTCTGAGCCCCAGCAGGCCTGGCTGGAAGTGGGGCTGGGCCTGGGGGGAACACTGTTGGAGAGTCTGTCCCTTTACAGTTAAGGTGGGTGACGGGGAGGGACGGGAAGATGAAGCCACACTGAGGGGAGGCCAGTGTCACTGCGAGGTTTCACAGGAGATTGAAAACGTGGGCATAAGGTCACCTTTACAGTCTTGGGCTCTTCCTCCTGACTGTCCCACGGCTCCCAACGAGCACAGGATTTGTTTTCTTTGTCCTGGTCCCTGGTTTCTCATGTTTTACCTGGAGCTTCCTGTTTTGACTCATACCCCAGCAAAGGCATTCTCTAGGATTTCAGCAATAATGGCCAAGATTTACTGAGGGCATATCAAGGTCAGGAAGCACGCTAAATACTTTACAGGAATTAGCACACATTCTCAGAGCAACTCAGAGGTAGGTACCAAAAGATTGCAGGGATTCAGAATGGCTTGATTCATCTTTCTGCGGTGAAGAGAAAGAGCCCTGGTTGAAAGGGCTCAGATGACCCTGGGAATACAGGGGCTCTCTCCTTTGGGCCCTTCCCCAAAGCTGAGCCCAACATCGGTTCTCTAGAGGGGGCAACAGTATCCCTCAGAGTTCAGGATCCACTGAACTACGTGCGGGGTGGGGAGCTTGGGGTTACAAATGTAACCTATACTGACATTTATAGACACTTCATAAACAAGAGTCCAGTTTTATATTTATAGCCATTCTAACCCAACATCTCAAATCCTGGACTCAGGCCAGTTAGGCCAGTTGTCTCCAGCCCCCTATCCGGTTGCTTCAACCATTTCTATACTTGGCCATAAAGCCACAGTTGTTACCTGTAGCTTCCTTCTTCAACTGTCCATTGCCTATTTCTTCTGCCCTCAGCCAGAACTGTAGCTGATCAGTTTTTGACCTGGTGAAGTGCCCAAACCTTCGTTCCTGCGGGTCTGAGTCCTCAAAAGCCCTGCCACTGTCATGAGCTGCTGACTTCCACTGACCAGCCCCCATGGACGCGGTGATGCTGAAAAGCACCTGGGTTGCAGACACCGTCCTCCCGCCTCTACGGTCCAGCATCCCGATTTCCCACTTGGTAATCAGTCACTCCAGCCAGTAGAGGAACCCCTTTCTCTGCTTGTGGGGATGGTGGCCTTTCAGGAGCCCCAAACAGCCAGGTGGCGGCCTTATCTTCCAATTCATTGGAACCACTGTTGTGGCCCCCAGGGAAGCATGTCTCCCTCAGGACCTTGGACTTCCAAACCAGCAGAGCTCCAGGGGAAGTCATATGTGCCAAGAGCCAGGAGCTACTCCCACGCCACCCCTTGCTTCCCAGACCATAGACTGGTCTCTGATCTTAAGCATATACTGGGATTGGGATTGACACATACACATGACTATATAGAAAATAGATAACGAAGGACCTACTGTATAGCACAGGGAACTCTACTCAATATTCTGTAATGGCCTATATGGGAAAAGAATCTAAAAAGAGTGGATATATGTATAACAGATTCACTGCACTGTACACGTGAAAACTAATACAGTGTTGTAAGTCAACTCTACCCCAATAAAAATTATAAAGAAGAAAAAAAGCATATTCTGGGGCCTAGAAGCTCGAGCCCCATCCCCTCAGGGTGCTGCCTCACAGCCGAAACGTCAGAAGCCATTCCGCCTTCAGTCAGGCCGCTTCCGAGGGACGGCGACTGTGGCAAAACACGGGGACTCACGGGCACGAGGCCACTGCTGCACGCACCACCTGTGCTGGGATGAGCCCCTCGCCCAGAAGCAAGGCTGTGCACACAGCATGGTGGTGGAGCGGGGCTAAAGTCCGGGTGTCCCCATCGCCAGCACCGCCCACCAGTCGGCAACCTCATACCTGAGGAAAACGTTTGCAGGCCCTGTTTTCTTTTTACTTTTCAAAACGAGTCTCCCCAAATCTACCGGCTTATAACCTAGATCCTGGCTTGGCTCTGCTCTCTTAAGCCAGAGAAACGGGCAAACTGAGGCTGCTGTCCCATCTTCCAGGCAGAGGTTCAAAAATGGCTATTAACCCCCAGTAAGTCACAATATAAAAGGCCTTGTCTGAAGTGGTAGAAACACTATTCCTTAAAAAAAACAACTCCCGATCTTTGGGGAGTTGAAACACAGAATTGAAGGGGAAGGGAAGTGAGGCCCCTTTGGAAATGTGAAATCCTTAAAGTAGCCGGGTGACAAGGAGCCCAACAGGTTGGAGATAACCGCTCCTGATATTCAGATCTCCGTGGAGAGAAGACACGAGGTGCCTGGAGCACCTTACACGAGGTCTAAGGGCTTTCAGCGTGAACACTGAACACACGGAGCACACGCTCTGCACACGCCACGGGCTTCACTCAGGGGACTCCCTAAAAGCACAGTGCTTTGGGGTTCACCCCAGAGCAAAGTTCCAGTCATGCCACTACAGCAGCTTCACAGGAGTCCTCCGGGCTGTCGGAGGAACTGTTCTCAGTCTCCAAGAGAGAGCGGCAAGAGAGAAGAGCCAATGCCAAACCCACTGGCTAACACATCGGATCAGTGGAGGGGTGCTTCTGCTCAGAAAGTTTATAAACCTCGGGCGTGCACTACACGGTGTGGAACGGTGTGGACTGAAACGTGAGCCACGTGCTGCCTTGGGCAGACGCGGCTGTCGTGCAAGGGCATTTCCAAGCCAAGGCAGGAGGGCTGGCAGCTCCCAGGAGAGGCCAATGGCAGTACCTCGTCTGACCGGGCACCCTGTGCTTCTGTATGATTTAGATTTTAAACTAACTGCGCACATTTTCGCTGCTACCCGGAATTTTTACAAAGTGAAGAAAGAAAACCAAAATATGAATACTGAATCATAACATGGCAGGTTCCCTCTTTTACAAGAAAAATACGGCATCAGAGATGTGAATCTCTCTTTAAGAAAGAAATCAGTTTTGATTACAGAGAACCTATTAAGCAATCACTCCAACCTAAAAATACTGTCTAATCAGGTGGGGGTAATTGCCTTTCTCTGTGCTGATAAAAAAGGCGAAGAATACAGAATATTCAGGATCTATGGAGCCTGAGAGAATTACTGAATGGCTGGCTGATCGGGAGAGGGGCCCTCAGGTCAATGGTGCTAAGGATTTTCATCAAAATTTAAGGACACTGAAAAAACACAGAGACTGTTATCAAGTTGATTTGTCCGTATCTGAAATCTGACACCCTAACTTGGGTTTGTGTGGCCCTCAAAGTTTGCTGACTGCAGAAAGTCACAAACATGCCTATGACGGGACACAGCCACAGTTCATAAACTGCACCTGCCATTATAATCACTAAAATGTAGCTCAGCTCAGAGAAAATGTGTTTTTCTTCTTTCCTGTCTAGAATGATGTCTGTCTTTTGTTTCTCTGACCAAAGATTCCGGTGCAACTTTGGGTTTGAGACAACAGCTCATTCTGCTGCCTTCTCTTGCCTGTGACTCTACCTTCTGGCCCACACTTCCTGTTCTCCTCTGTAAAAGGTCAAAAGTGTCATAAGATACCATCCTGGCTTTCAGGGAACTTAAATGTAAATATTTAATAAGCACCACACTCAAATATACAGTAGTAGTATGAGGCAATATAGTATATGTAAAATAGTATCCCACAGAATAGAACAACATGCTGATATGTGTTTTATCACCACTAAGTATCTGATAAACTGAAGAAAAAGAAGAATGCCCTCCTATGCTTGGTCTTCTGTCACTCAGACAGGGCATTCCTACTGGGCACTGCCATTTGTTGCCTGGCACATTCTGTGGTTTCATAGATACGGGTACAAACAATCCCCCTACAGTCTTTGTGGACCTTGCACTGTGAAGATGAAAAGATCTGCACTCAGAATGAGACCAGACACACAATACACAAGTACAGAAGCCATTTCAATTTTAATTCAGAATTACTATTAGCCCTTTGGTATTTTGGTGATATAGTTTTAAGTTAGAAGACAAAATTGTTGAGAGGGAAGTTGAGAATTTCAAATGCAACTTAAAATTACTACACTACATATTCTGAGAGCTGCCACGTTCCAGCGTCTCTAGAAAAGGAAAGCACTTTTCGTTTCTAAGTATGAGAAATTGTTCATGTTCCTCCCTTTGGTCTCCTCACACTCCTCACCAAACACCACCAACAAAAAGCTAAAAGGATGACAACAAATGCAAAATAAAAAAGGAAATTTAAATAGTATGAAATTAGTTTTTATTTTAACCTCAAAATAAATGCTTAACATTTTTCCAAAACTAAAGATGAACACTTAGAAATAAGGGTGGAAGATTATTTTTTCCTTCCCTGGGGAAACCAGTAAGGCAGACGTTCTAACGTGGCTTGCAAGGTTCTTTCATTGGACTAGTCTAGACACACAGAAAAACCCTCCCCAACTTTTCCTCTATTGTTAGGTGTACCTACCAGGGTTATGGCTGGCAGGAGAAAAACCCAAAGCAACCCCCCGCCCCGCGCCCCACCCCCCCCAGCAACACAAACAAGGGATTTGAAAAGTTGGGAGAATCATTTAACATGTGACCTAGTGTCGTATAAAATCCCTTCTAAGGAGGTTTAGTGAAGGTACTATCCCTCGGCAACTCAGCTGAAGTTTCTGCCTGGTCAGTCGGTGCAAAGCACGTCAGGCGAATTCACACCGCAGTCTCTGGGCTGCCACGCCTCACAGCTCACCACAGGGATGTCTTAAAGTTGAACTTCAGCTTCAGCAGATACTTCAGACTGACCTGAGCAATATCATAGACAATGTACCTGGAGGGGAAGCACGTCAAGGTACAAACGGTTCCACGCGGAGAGTGCGCTTGCTGGCCCTAAGCCGGCCTACTGGCCACACCCTGCAAACCCTCACGGGGTGGCGGCGGCGGTTGGGGGGGGGGGTGGTCAGGTCTCTCACCCCGACCAGGGAGACCACTGAGAGGAAGTCTTCACCATGAGACACACCACAGGATAGTCTCTAGCCAGCCCACCCCAGGTTAACTGGCTGCGTTATCAGTGACTCCACAGCCCCAGAACATTCCTTTGGGCTCACACAGCACACTCGCAAAAGGATACTCGTTATACAGTAGACAGGTGTCGTTAACACCAGATGAAATCCCGGACCCAAGAGGAACCTCTACACCGTCCATAGTAATACTAGCTGAAGGGTCAGGGGTAGTTTTGCCTAAACCTGCAAAACAGAAGGCAGAAGTGATATGATTTGTGGCAACAGATGTTGAAAATGCTCCAGTGAGATGAGATCTATGTGTTCATGTAAAAGACACACAAATCCCATCCCGTACTGCATCATCCTTCTTCCAGACATAAAGCTGTAGGTACGTTATCAAGTTCCAGGGTAGCAGCCTTAACTGATTTTCATAAGCATAGTAGTGCCCCTGCCCCTCTTTCTGTTGAGCAGAATTCCAAAGCCCTCGCTTCAGCTAGGCAGTAGGAGGTCCTAATCATCACAGGCTACGAGCTGCATCAATTCAAGAAGCTCCAGGTACCACTATGCCACCAGAGGTCCCTCAGTGCTGAAGCTAACAGTCAGGTTAAAACCCAGAGCCAGTGCCCCTGGTTACTGGAGCTCCAAACAGGACCCTTCCATGGCATTTGCGATACTAGTGGCAGCCACAGTCTTTTTTTTTTTTTTTTTAAGGAACCTGTAATAGCTAGCCACAGGAACTGTGGCTTTGGAGGAAAGAAAGCCCCCTCCCTGCGCCATCCAGGGTGCCTGGGGCTGCAGCAGCAAGCTTCTGAAACACATTACCTTTGACACTGTGCCTGCCCTTGGGTAACTTGCTGATATGCGAAGCGTGCTTCAGTTCATACCTATTTAAGAGAAGACAGGTTCAGAAGAGCCCCCAAGGTCACTGGGCTCTCAGACCAACAGTATGACTAGCCGAGCAAGGCCACGGGAGCTGCTGAGATAAACACTCAGAGAACCCAGTCCGCCTTCCTTGCTAGGAACTCCCTCCTTCTCTGGTTCTAGAAACTGACGGCGCAGCCCCTTTTGAATGGTTTATGCCCATGATCACGGCCATGGGGCCGCTTTCAGGAAAGGGCCTGTTTAGAGCTGTGGTGTGGCTGGCCGTTCTGGAGGTTTCTGTCCAGCTCATGAACCTGGGACCCCTCCTGGTCTGTTCCATAACCCCACTCTCTTTGGGTTATGGTTGATAGGACCAAGGTGGACAATCAATCCAAGCTGGGCCAATCAGACTTTCTCTGCAGGGAATCTGGAACTGGGATTGAGATGCCAGTTCAATCTGAGTTGGTCTCAGACAGAAAATGTACACATCAGCAGGGGGACAGGGGCCGTGAGGTGGCCATCCTTTGTGCAAGTCAACCTCTCTGTTTCGCAGTCCACAGAAAGAATGGACACTGCCAGTTCCTGAGGCCTGGCTGCATTCCTGTCCTTGGGCTTGTGAGGTGTTCCTGTATCTTGTTTGCTTAACATGCACTGGCGTCTGATACCCACTGCCTAACTGGTGGGTCCTCTTAATCACGGTGGGGAATTTTCAGGATCAACCCCCAGCCAAGGGAAGCTCTCCTTCCTACAGCTCACCCCATCCACCCCCATCAAGTGCCACCAGCCCCAAAGCCAGGGTTACTCACATGTTTCCAAGGGCAACTTCTCCCAACAGGATTAAGCCTATTGGGTCTCCCTGGGATGTGTGGCAGTAGTTGGCACTCTTAGAGACCATGTCGGCGAAATAGATCCCCTTACCGAACATGTAGCCCGTCTGGAGGGATGGAAAAGGGACAGCTGAAAACCTTCTCAGGGGAAGTTAGCAGCACCACCTACTGACTGCGTGTCCCCACTTCCCACAGCGCCCCCGGCAGGCGGTAGAGGCCCATGCTCAGGAGCAGGCTGTTCAGACCCCAGCTCTGCCGGGTACCCAGGGGCTGGGAGAAGTTACCTAATCTCTCTGGACCCCACTTCCTTCTCTGAACTGGGGAAAAGCACCCCAGGGGGCTGCTGTGAAAATTAAATGAGTTAATAACAGCTTCTTAGACCAGGGCCTGGCACATGTGAACACCCAGTAAACATGGCTATTATATTTATTCCTTTTTGTAAGTGAAAAACGAGGTTCAGAGAGGTTAGGGTGTTTGCTACCTACCACACAGCACTCATGAGTCCGGTCATTAAGCCTCTTTGCTCCCCTCTTTTTACAAGTACAAAACGAGGGGCTTGGAAGACGAGGGGCTTGGAAGACTATTCTTAAGTCCCTGCCTGGTGGGTCACGTCTATAACCCAGCAGGTGACACAGCAATCGCTCAGGTCTGGGTCAGGCTCTACTCATTTATCAGCACATTTCACCGAGGCATATGCTGAAGCTCAAGGAGGTCCCCCGCCGGGAGGTGGCAGAGGCAGGTCTGAACTCAGCCTGGCCTGCGGCCAAAGTCTGCTCTCTGTCAGTCAACACACCCAATTAGCATTCAAAGCAGGGCCTGGACACTTTACTTCTTTTGTTCCAGAAACTGTGCTTGATACGTGCGCAGCTATGCTCTTGATAGTGAGGGTCAGGAGAGGGACATCTGGCAACATTCACCTTATCAACCATGGCTACACCTACATCTTTAAACAAGGCCCCTTATTCACCGGGGCATGTGCACTTCTCACGCAAGTACCCACAAAGCTCTGGTGGAGACAGCAGCAGAAACAGGCACTGCCCACCCCTCTCTCCCCACAGCTCCCGGGCCAGGCACGTACCACAGGTGCTTCAGGTGGGGCTATCCGGAGACCTTGGGACAGGATGCCAGCGAAGTTGGTGGTCCTGGACCCGTGCCACAGCAACCTTCGGTTATGCAGCTGCTTAAACGGCTTGTAACGCTGGCTCTCTCCTTCACGCTCTATCTTAAAGATCTGGTCGGAGTATTGAATAAAGGAGAGAGGCCAGGAGGAGCCACTTGTCACTCTGGTTAACTGAAAGATCTGACTAGACACAGGAGAACCGACCAGCTGTCCCCAGAGCTGGAACACGTTAAGGCCTTTTGCAGTATGTAAGGTGCTTCAATCAGGCTGGGACGGAGCAACGCTGCTAGTCAAGGTCCCATTTAGCAGAGACTAGCTATTAAAATTAATGCTACGTGTAGATGCACACTTGAGGCTCTTTTGGATCTCTGATAACAGTTCTGATTGCAAAACTAGGCTTTGGGGTAGGAAATGTCTTTTAAAAACAGAATAAAAAGCCAACCCCAAACCATAGGACTATGAACTTTTGTGTTCTACAAACAACTGAGTCACTTCCTCTGGTGATTTAAAGCAAAGTTAACTGCTCCTTTCTATCCAGGCCCAGGTTGGAGGAATGAGCAGGGAAGAGCTGGCAGGACACAAAGGGGGCGGAGGGAGGAGGGAGCCTTACATCGACGACTTCCAAGTCATATGCGTTGTGTGTGGTCGCGTGAGTGTTCTTAACATACTTCCTAATGATCTCAGCCTCTTCAGAATCTTTGTCCACCACCTAGAAGAAAGGCGTCTGGAAATTAGAGCAAGGGAGACCCCAAGAGAGCCGCACAGAGGCAGGAGGAGCAATCACAGGCTCAGCTGATGCACAGGTAATAAACGGCCCACGTGGAGCCCGGGCGGGACAGAGCCAGCAGAGCCAGCCTGTGTTCCGAGCCCTACCACGCTTGCTCCGGGGCAGGCGCCAGGCCAGTGCCCCCACTTCCCCAGGCATCGGCTTCTGCATCACCTATTTGGATGAGCCCAGTGTTCCTTCCGCCTTAAAACCCTGTGCTTTGGGATATCAGGAAAGCTAGAAACACGGGGCTCACTGTCTGGGAACAGGGAACCTCTAGAACAAGTTGCTGGCTCCCAGGTAACGGTCCAGCTCACCATGAGTTAAAACACCGGGGCCAGGAGACACCCTGCAGTCAAGACTTGCAATGAAGAGCAGCAGGGACCCGACAGACTACAGGGCTTTTGATGATGGGGATGAATGCTCCATCTCTTCTGAATCCTCAGGGCCATGCACATCATGGCTCAGAGCAAACACCCACCAAATAACCATCAAATAATGCAATCTCTGCCTAAATAAATGAGTGTGTTATGGGAAATACTACGTGTGTTCTCTTACATTTTCATATTCTTATCCAAAGTTAAGAGAATTCAGGAATTCTGGTCTTCCTCATTGCCTCTTAATTAAACGGCTTCAGAATCATAAATGGAGAGAATAACAATCCCTTCATGAGGAACCAGGCCATTTGGTGTCCTACCCTGCACACACCCACAGACTGATACTTTGTCCTAAGCACGAAGCAAAGACTCTTCTAGTGACGTAAACACACAACACCAGGCTCAACAGATCCTAGTGCACTTGAACCTCCTAACACTGCAGGGAAGGACACAGGGGCTGAGGAAGTGAGAGGCACACGGGAGATGTGAGACTAGGCTCAAGGCCAGGGTAAGCTCGGAGCTGAGGCAAAAATTTCTCCACCGGGTGGCCTAGGCAGGGTGATTGCTGCCCAAGCCTCCAGCACACCCAAGTTCAAGGACTATGTGCACCAACAGAGCCACTTCGACTCCAGACGACATGAACCCAGGCACCATAGTTTTATTACAGCTGCCATCAGGCGCTTCTACGTCTGAAGTAGGATACCAGTAACAGACCTTGCAGAGTTCACACCTCAACAACCTCCAAAAACAGAGACCCTCTCTAGATTAAGGGGAAAAACAAAACTTTAAGGCCCCACAAAAACAGGTCTTTACACTAAGTTGAGGCCTTGACTTGGAAGCCTGCCTCGCAAACAAGGTGCTTCTTTACAGGTGAAATGCTCTGAGGTTCTCAGAGTACCACAAGCAGCAACACCTGGGAACCTGTTAGGACGGTCAATCCTCGGACCCCAGCCATCTGTTTCAACAAGCTCTCCAGGAGATCCTGACGCACATTCAAGTTTGGGGACCACTGCTCTTGGGACGAAGGGTTTGGATGCTTCAGAAAGGGCAGGCCCTGTTACCATAATGTCAGTTTTGAGCTTCTCATAGTTGACATCGATGGGGTCCTTGCTGCTGTCATCAGAACCACCCCTGAGCAGACTGTAGGCCACCTCGATGTCCAGCAGGTTGTCCAGCATTTCCACCTTGGCCTGGAGGAACACAAGAAAAACCCTGAGCTAAGGACCAAGGTGAGGGAGAAAGACTCACCCAGGTAACGTCCAACACAGACAGTGAAGAGGTGCCTCCTAGCTGCTCAGGGGCAGCCCGTCATCCGTTCACAGTGAACACTCCTAAGGATTTCTGGAACGCTAAGGAGGCTGGCTCCCTGGGGGAGAAGAGGCAGAAGCCACACGGTGATGGTAAGAACGGTCTTTCCTCTTGCACGCACTGGTTGACAGGTGGGGACTGATCACCGGCTCCCTTATGAAGCAGGCAGGGGAGGCAGGGAGGAAGACGCGCCCCCTCTCATAAGGCTCCTTTCCCCCAGATTGACGTGGTCCAGCAAGGGCAGGAAAAGCCAACCGTTCTACCCTTGGGCGGGCTCCCAGTACGGGTAGAAACCCCACTTCAAAACGAGGGCCCAGTGGTGGGCCTCCGGCACTGGCCGCTGCCTTCAGGAATCAGGACACGGAGGGGCAGTGGCACGCGAGCGACACCCAGCCCTGCGGAGCCCGGGGCCCGGGGCCCCTGCTGAGCGTCGGTGCTACCTGCACGCTGTCTGGGCTGCTCAGGAGCGGAGGCTTCTTCATCCCGAAGTCGTGGGGGATCAGCGTGTAGAAGCGATTGGAGAGATCCAGGATCTGGGAGTCGCTGCTGCCCTGGGACACTGCCTTCAGGAGAGGGGACAGAGGGAACAGACTGAAGCAGCACTGAGTCCCCAGCACCTGGCTGGGCTTTCTCCTCTGGAAGCTGGGTGCTGCAGCCGAGTCCCGAGGCAGCCTGCGGTGCGCACGGGCCAGGAAACCTCCTCCCTGGGGTGCCACCCAACTGGGCGGTGGCAGGATCTCGTCCTCAAACTGTGCGGCTTGGCACACACAGGGCTTCTCGTACACAACTTCACTTGTACAGAGAGCTGTGTAGTTATAGACACACACCGCTCCGCAAAACGTCACCTGCGGCATCTAGGTGGTGGGCTCACGGCTTTCAACTTTTTGTACGTTTGTAAACATTTCGTAATAAAATGCTGAAAGGGAGAAAAAACCCCACTGCTATCAAATTCAGCCAGGCCCCTTTGGCCACTGACCTTCATCTGTAAGGTGGGGAATTCGTCTTTGGTGCCCCCGGAGGGCCAGGGCCAGGCACAGAAAGGCGAGCCCCTCCCTGTGCTGCAATGCCAGTCAGTGCTCTATGCAGAAGGTGCTCAGCAAGTGCACAAAGCGCTGGAGGAGCTGCACCAGTCACTGCATACTTGGCAGGCACCCTAGGGGCCCACAGGACGGTAAAGGGGCAGCGACTCGGCACCCTGCAGGCACGAAGCTCCAAGCCTGCTTCTCACTGTGACACGGGCTTGTCCACACCATAAACCTCTGCCTGTGCTGCAGTCTGCTCTGTGCTATGGGCAAAGGACACCACCCCAGCCCCTCCACCTGAGCATTCTGGAACAGGAAAGAGCCTGGGCTGAGGAAAGCCTTTCAGGTCTCAGGCAGTGGGTAACGAGGAAAGGGGTCACTGCTCAGGACCGGCTGTAACCAGATTTAATTGCTACATTTCAGGGCCTCCTCTCCAGCACCAGCCAGAGCCCATCTCCCCGGTCCCACTTCAGCTTCCTGTGTGCTTTTCTTCTTTCACACGCCACTCCCAAATACAAGTGGAACCCTCCAGCACCTTCAGGGCAGAGGCTTAAATCAGGCTCCGGGGACTGGGGGACGTTGGAGATGCTCAGCAAATTGATGGTGAATGAACATAAATGAAAGAAAGACAACATTTAACTTCCTATTTGATGATTTCCTAGTAACTGCAAAGTAAACTCAGCTTCTCTTAAGGACACACAAAATAAAATCAGAACATTTTTATGAGGCAGGAGAATGAAATTCCTCATTAGGTGTATAGGGAGTTTACTGCATAGCTGATAACTGAAAACACCGCTAATTCATTAGTATTGCGACCATCTTTTTGCAAGTGGCAGGCACTTGTCATACTTGTTGAATTGAAAACATCTAAATCATCATGAATCAGTACGTCTATTTCAGGTAACCTTGAGTAAATGTACTGCTGCATGCTCTCCACCGCCCCCTGCCACGACAGGCCAGCCAGGAGACCCCCCCGGGCAGATGGAGGAGAGGTTGGACCCTCGCTTACCTGCTGGACCTCACTAAGGATGGAGTACGCAGCCTGGATCTGCCTTTTGCTCAGCTTCCCCAAGGGCATCTTCTGAAGGTCAATCTGAGGAGACAGGGGTATTTTTCCCTTTGAAAGCACTGTGCAGCGAGATGACGGGAGAGCCAGACCAAGCAGCAGCCCAGGCCTCCTGGGCCCTTACAGAAGCAGTCACAAGTCCTTCCGGTCCTCCCGGGGAGACCCGGTGACCCAGCTCCACAGGCTCTGCAGCCTCGCCCCCAGTGCAGGGGACAGGAGTCTGTGAGGGAAGATTCCGGCTCACTGCATTTACGGCAGGGATAAGCCAAGCAGGGCTCGCCCACCCCTGCACTCAGCCTGAAACAGCCCCACGCTTAGCCTGAAACAGCCCCACGCTTCTGGAAGAAGGTGACACAGCAGGACTCCCATCTAATTCCAAAGTGAGGACGAAGGTGCACCCTCCCTGGGGTCTCAGAGCCAAGGCCATTCCCACCCGGAAACTAAGAACCATAAAGCAGTGAAAATGATTTTTAAAAGGACACACTCCTGAACACACATGCTTATACCAAATCAACAGTGTGCCCTTCCAGTCAGTCACCCCACAGGTTAAACACCTGTCCCTACGACAGTGCTGCTCGCAATACCCTGGGAACCAGCATCCAGGGAGGCGGCAAGCGGGCTGCTGCGGCAGAAGCATGAACTCTGGGGGCCGAGGTCTGGTCGCCAGCTAGCGAGCGAGGCACCCGCTCCCTGTGGCAGTGACCTGCCCGAACGCTGGCTCGGCCCCTCTCCCGCCTCAGTGCCGCATGGGGCCCCTCACTCTGAAACCTGAGCCACTGTCTCCAGGATTGTTCCCAGTGGACCCTCTGAGCTCCCGGCCCCAGGACTGCACCTTGCCCATCTTGACATCTCCAGCACCTGCAGGGCCTGGAACAAAGACTGAGCTGGACAAGCACTTGAGAGATGAGACCACTATGCCGATTAAATGAAATAGGATGTGAAAGTGCTCACAGCCCATCAGGAACCAATCAGGGGCCAGTGGTGACAGCGTCCAATGACGACAAGCTATGGCACGTCAGCGTCTCTGTACCCTCCGTGCTGTCCATCCCCAGGGGAGAGCCGGTTTCTGGGAGGAGTTAAACAGTTGGCGCTCAGTCCGGGGAAGAAGGTGGATAACGTACTTTGAGCCAAGACCACAGTAAAATAAAAGAACAGAGTGACCTTAGCATGGACCGTGAGTTGGCTCGAAAGCAATTCTAAAGAAGGAACTCCGGAAGATGCTCTGACCAAGGGCAGTGTGACCAGAGGGAGAGCACATGCTCTGAGGGGAGCGATTTCCCTGAGCTGTCTCATTTTGGTGTTTATTTAAAAAAAGACCTGGTCTCTCTAACCGACACCCTCAACACACACACAAAGGCCGCAAGAACAGGAACAGGGCTCAGCCAACACAAGCTGCCTCCACTCCCGACTGTGGGCTGGGGGCAGGGGCTCCACAGCAGCTGCGTTTGGGGAGAAAGTGAAAAGTGGGAGAGATGCCCTGGGCTCAGGGCCCTGAGAGCCACAGCTGCAGCCAGCGGGAGCCTTCTAGAGATGCAGCCCGGACCCTGGATACAGCACACACCCTCCCAGCCTCGGCTGCGACTCTGCTCTGGGCTCAGGACTCACCTGCCTCACAGGGAGCGCTCAGTTCCCCTGGGTACCATGTTTACTCATCTACCTGGCCACCCAATCCCACGTACAGCCCATCAGCCTGGGAGTGGGCGCCCCACCCTCCACATTCTCAACACAGCCTGCCTTCCAGCAGCAGCCCCCTGGCCCTCTGCTTCCTGCTAATCAACTAGTTCCCTGTCTTGAGTGTAAAACAAGCTAAAAAAAAAAAAATGTCATTTTCACAGAAAGAGACTGGGTCTGATCACAGTTGAGAAATTCTATGAATCACAGATAAGCCACAGCACAGGAAGCCGGAAATGACACGTGGGACATTTCTTTTGAAACGTTAATGAGACGAAGATGCCTCCTGCCCTCCTCCCCGCCTCCCCGCACATCTCTCTGCCAGCATTCCTGGTGAGCCCACCCACAAGCTGTTCAAACTAGTCAGACCTCCCAGACAGAAGTCGGGTTGTTTATCTGTTTGAACAAGACGTCCGTACAAGCCCTGGCTATCTTCACACCCATTAGGGGTTTCCTAGGAGGTGACCCAACACTCTGTTTTCTAACAGCAGTGGAGCCTGAGCAGTCCTGCCAGGCTGAGCTCCAGACAGGGAGATACGGGCTGAGGAAGAGAGGCTGCCAGTGGTTTATACCACCCAGATTTGTCCCGCCCCCCTCCAAGGCTGCCTGGAGCCTCTGGGAAGGCCCTGGGAAGAAGCAGGGAGGGAGCAAGCGGCGAAGGGGCGTAATGCCCGAGGCCGATCTGCAATTCTTGCTCTCTCTGCTGGTCCCTGCTTGTTTTTCAGAGCAGCCTGAAGCTTCTGGGCTCGGTGGCTGGAGAAGAGGGGAGAGTCTGTTTGCCAGCCAGATACCAGCAGCGCCTGGATGACCTCTGTGGGAATTGCCCCTTGGGTCAGCACTCAAGAGCTCTGATGCCAGAGGCAGCAAGAACAAGGGGCCCTTCTGCACTCATTTCCCAGGGAAACAAACTGAAAACGCCTGGCCTTGGCCAGGGTCCCCGCCACTTTTCCTGGACAAAAACATTTCCATCACCCCCATCCCACCCAGCCCAATCTCTTCTTAAAAACAGCTGGTATGAATTTTATCTGATGAACCAAGTGCCAGAAGCTCTCTGCACTTCTGTCAGTGCTGGTTACAGCAGTTCTTTTACTGTAAGTGGGCCGTGTCTTGGACTTCCCATGACAGCTCCAGGTGGCCCGCTTGGTTGGGCCACAAAAGACCATGTCCACACTCCATCATGGCAACAAGGGGAAAAGTGCAAGTGGGTCTAGGGACCCAGGGGACAACACACCATCTATTTCACAGCAGGCCAACGATCTGCAAAAGAGCAAGCACCCCGGGCCTCAGAGCTCCTGCATGTCTCAGGCTGAAGACCAGCCACCAAACTCGTTGCCAACTCGGCACTCAAATCATCAACCCCAGCAAACGCTCACAAATAAAACGAAAGTGCAGTAACCTCATACTCCACCATGGCTTTCTTCATACTTTCCACATCAAAGATCATCTTAATGAGGTCCTGCACTGGCTTGGGGAGCTTGGACTTGGTGCCAGGGTTTACCGTCAACTTCTTTACTGCCTCTTCATCCTTTAGGGAAAAAGAAAATCAGGAAGGGACACAATTAAACAACCCAAGCAAAGTGGTGGTGGTGTTTGGCAGAGAAAGGACACAGGACGGAGTGCCACCAGCCAAAAAAAAAAGCTGTTAATCAAAAAGGTTTGGCATTAGTTGCCAGGAGAAGCATATATGAGTGTGTACAGGATCAGATACTTCCTGTGCACCCCTCCAAGTCCTCTTGGCTGCTCCAGATTCTTATTCTAGACGCCACTGAAGCATCCAGCTCTGTACAGGCAGACCCGCAGACACCCACACTCCCCTCATGCCCTCACCTCCTCCCTCACTGCCTCCCATGCCGGGGCTGCTGGTGCCCTGGGACTGGGAACCTGCCCGGGGCCCACTCATGCCCAACCTGGAAGTGCTGGGCAGCTATAAGGGTGATCTTGGACCCAGGGGACACTGGACTGATGGACAAATCTTGTCTCCTTTCTTCTCTTGCCCTGCCTCCCCCAAGACTGAATCCACACAGCCTTCTCTATAGTGCCAGAGGACCAAGCTAACAGTCCGACTTCCTGCCAGGCAGCTTGACAGTGTTAAAGCGCATCCTAGCATCAACCCTCCCAAGTCTGCACCTCTCACCCCTGTTCCCTGGGATTGCTCTTCCTAATATTCTACTAGCACAGGCCTTTACCCCTGCCATCTGGGGAATCCAGGCTGAGCCAAGACCCGGCTATACGGAAAACGCCTTAACCCTTCTCACTTTTGAACCCACAAGGGCAGGGACTATGACCATCACGGTGTCCCTAACAGCTAACGGTGTTTGGTATTTGTTTTGCATGAAGGTAACTGGCATTGGGCCTTGAGCTTGGAATCTGCTTGGCTTAACAAAGCTGCAGAGAGGAACCTGTGTGCTAGTGTTCAGGGCTGCTGCTGTCAGGGGCACAATACATCTACTCTTAATGCTGAAACACAAGTTTTCAACACAAGTCTTAAATGCATTCTTATCCTCTAGCTCAGTGGTCCCCAATCTTTTTGGCACCAGGGACCGGTTTTGTGGAAGACAATTTTTCCACGGACTGGGGGTGGGGGGATGGTTTCAGGATGATTCAAGCGCGTTACATTTATTGTGCACTTTATTTCTATTGTTAGTACACTGTAATATATAATGAAATAATTATACAACTCACCATAATGCAGAATCAGTGGGAGCCCTGAGCTTGATTTCACTTGCCACTCATTGATAGGGTTTTGATACGAGTCTGCAAGCAACTGATTTATTATTATGGTCTCTGGGCAGTCAAACCTCTCTGCTAATGATAATCTGTATTTGCAGCCGCTCCCCAGCGATATCATCACCGCCTCAGTTCCACCTCAGATCATCGCGCGTTAAGGAGCGCGCAACCTAGATCCCTCGCATGCGCAGTTCACAGTAGGGTTCGCGCTCCTATGAGAATCTAACGCTGTCGCTGATTTGATAGGGTGGAGCTCAGGCGGTAACGCGAGCGATGGGGAGCGGCTGTAAATAGAGATGAAGCTTGGCTCCCTCGCCTGACGCTTACCTCCTGCTGTGCGGCCCGGTTCCTAGTAGGTACTGGTCCGTGGCCCAGGGACTGGGGACCCCTGCTCTAGTTATAACTTCATTGAAGGCAAACTATCAGTATGTTAAAAAGCCTTATTTAAATACATATACTCTGTGACCTGGTAGCTCAATCTCTAATGATAACAAGCACAGAGATAAGTATATCAGCATCATCATAGCAAATACCTGGAAATAATCTAAATATCTAATTGGGGCATGGGAGAGTGTTGTTTGGTAAATTACAAATAACGGCCACCCACAGGATGGAATTCTATACAGACTTAAGAAATGATGCTCTAGTTCAGTGCAGTTTAATACAGTAGTCACTGGTTTTGACATGTGACCACTCTGAATTGAGCTGTGTTGTAAGAGCTAAAAATATACCAGCTATCAAATATTCAGTTAAAAAAAAAAAGGTACAAATATCTCAATGATATTAATATATCAAAATGATAGTATTTTGGACATTCTGGGTTAAATACATAACTAGTATTAATTTCATTGTTTCATTTTGCTTTTTAAAATGCAGCTACTAGAATATTTAAAATTGCCTAAGTGGCTGCCTATCTCTCTCTGTTGGACAGCATTGCTCTAGAAGACATGAGGAAATGCTCCTAGAACAGTAAGGCCAAAAGCTGGTGGTGGCAACACAGTATGTAAGGAAAGACTCCAGTGTTACAGTGGAGAAAAGTAGCTGTGAGGTGAAAGAAGTATATAAAGACATATACCATGATTTTAATTCTTTGTGCCTCTGTCTTTCTCAAAATTTTCTAAAACAAATACAGTTGACCCTTGAGCAACTCAGGGACTAAGGGCATTAACCTTCTGTGCAGTCGAAAATCCGAGAATAACAGAGTTGGTCCTCCATATTCCTGGCTTCTCCCTATCCTCAGTGCTGCATCTGTGGATTCAACCAACCACAGATTGTGTGGAACTGTAGTATTTGCTAATGAAAAAAATTCCACATATAAGTGGACCCATGCAGTTCAAACCTGTGTTGTTCAACTGTATATATTTTTGAAATGGGAAAAATAAACTCAGTAGGGGGCACTGCTGAGTTAGACCAAGTCTGTGCAACTCTAAACTCCAAGTTCTCCACCTCAACATTATATAAGAGCTAATTTCTATTTTTAATGGTGGAGCTCATGACACTCTCTATAAACTAAAGAATTCCCCCTTTAAGACATGTTAGGGCTCAAAAATTTGGAATTAAATCTATACCATCTACAAATCTCTTTCTTTCTGCAAAATAAGCGTGCACCACCCCCCATTATAAAAGCAGTAAGTTTTCATATAAAAACAAGGTGCGACTTCCCTGGTGGCACAATGGTTAAGAATTTGCCTGCCAATGCAGGGGACACGGGTTTGATCCCTGGTCCGGGAAGATCCCGCGTGCCGCGGACCAACTAAGCCCGTGGGCCACAACCACTGAGCCTGCGCTCTAGAGCCTGCGAGCCACAACTACTGAAGCCCACGTGCTGCAACTACTGAAGCCTGTGCACCTAGAGCCCGTGCTCTGCAACAAGAGAACCCACCTCAATGAGAAGCCCGCCCACCGCAAAGAAGAGTAGCCCCCGCTCGCTGCAGCTAGAGAAAGCCCACGTGCAGCAACGAAGACCCAACACAGCCAAAAATAAAAATAAATAAAATAAAATAAAAACAAGGTAAGCATTTTGTCAAAACCAATGGCCACAAGTATCAGCCAAGAGACAACGGAAGGCTGTCTGGTAATATATAGGCAGATGGTCAAGCAACAAATATAAATAATGGGAAATTATTAGGAAATAATTTGGGACTAAAAACTGGGACCTACTGGAGCACGTCAAATCACTATAATTCTATCTTGATGATAAAGCAAGTCACGTGATCTATGATTCAACATAGCTTCAGATAAGAAACCACCTGGAATCTGTGAATTACTCCCTGTTGTGTTTAGGGAGCAACTTCAAAGACTGTTCCTCCTTGACAGTCTTACAAATGCTCACACTGTTCTCATCTAAGCGCCATCTCATATTTCACGGTGTAGATTCTATTCATGAAAGGGTGCTGGACTTTATGAAATGCCTTTTCTATGTTTACTAGGATGACTGTGTGGCTTCTGTCCTTTATTCTATTCATGTTGTATTACATTGACTTGACTTGCACGTTGAACCAACCTTGCATTCCTGGGATAAATCCCACTCAGTCATGGTGCATAAATCCTCATGTGCTGCTAGATTCAGTTTGTTAGTATTTTGTTGAGGATTTTGCATCTATATTTATAAGGATATTGGACTGGAGTTTTCTCGTGATGTCTTTGTTCGTCTTTGGTATCAGGATAATACTGGTCTCACATAATGATTTGAAGAGTGTTCCCTCTTCTTCTCTCTTTTTGAAAAGTTTATGAAGCACCAGTATTAATTCTTTAAACATTTGACAGGATTCACCAATGATGCCATCTGATCCATGGCATGTTTTTAAAAGAACAGTGTCCCTTCCTTTTACCAGAACTAGAAGGTGTAAGAGCATTAAGTGATTACCTGGCCATAGTCAATCTCCAGAGGGTAGAACTTTTTGGGATATTTTGTGAAGTTTTTGGAGTGCCAGGCATTCCCGGTTTTCTCTTCATATAATTTCGTAAACTGCTCAATGGCATCCTCCTTGGATGGCATCTGCTCCAGTTTGTTACTACCAATTACCGTGCCCACGCGGCCCCAGGACCTGAATATCCAATACCTGTGGGAGGAGAGGAGGAACATCAGATACAAATTCATGGGTCAGCCTGTTGTATTTCAGAATGAGTTTCCCTTCCCTGCCATTCCCCTTGAGGGAGAAACAACTGCAAACACCCCAAAATGATGGTGACTGACAAAGAGGAACAAAAGGAACTGGTATTACAATGAAGGACCTTTATTTTACTCTTATTAAACTGAGCGTTGTAAGTTTAAAGTAATTAAAAAATGCCCTTCCAAATCATATTGGCAAATGGGCTATAAAAAGTACCAAAGAGCAGGTTAACCTTGGATCTGGCAGCCTAAATTGAGGAGTAAATCCTGAGGCCTACGGACCTTCACGTAAGAACATCCAATTCTCTTCCCCAAAGAAACACGGCAAGTAACACTTGGAAGTCATGCGCTCAAGGTGATGCAACCATCAACGACATGTATTAAAAATAATGAAGAACCTTTGGCTCAGATCAGAGGCTGAGATGTGATGAAATGGGAGGGGGTGGGCCACTGGCCTGCAGGGTCAGCCACCTACAGACCCAGCTAGCATCTTCAGTTTCTATCTCAATCTAGGGCCAAGTCTTGGGTACCCTGCGGGCTGTGCTGCCTAGCTTTGGGCGAGGTCATTTTTCTTAGTGGAAATCATGCATAAGTTAAATTTTACATCACAATAAACACAGATATATCGGAAACCCTGAAAGATTCGGATGCATTTTAAAAATAAAACCAGAGATTTCAAAGAAGACTTGGGGCTTCCTGCTGTTTTTTTGGGCTACTGCCCAGAGAAATACAAATTCATTCTCTGCTGGGTTATTTCCCTCTGGAAATGTTTGGAAGACACCACGCTGACCTATCCTGAAAAAAACCTTCTGACTCTAACAGCCCACATTGTCCTTTCCCTCTAAAAACCAATAAATCTAGGCCACCAGAATAACGCCCATGTCCAAAATCACCATTAGAATTTGCTTGCTGGAGGTGGACAATTCTGTTCTCATTTGCCTGGTGTTTAACACACTCTGGCACTCAGCACATTTCCACAAAAACCCTATCCCTTCTCCTGCACTCCAATACACATCTAGCTTTTGGAAGGTATGTTTTACAAGCAAGATACCCTACTTTGACCTTCAAATCTCCAACAAGAGTAGGTAGTAAACTAAACGACACAGGATTTTATTTCTTCAGAAATTTTAAGTAGCCACACAGATACTGTGTGCTCTTTTAAGGGTCACTTCTGACATTCACATTTTCAATGCAAGGTTTGGTGAGAAGCTGAAGGGATGTGAAGAGCCTGAGCCTGCCACTGCCTACAACCTGCGGCTGGCCAAGATGCACCGGGCGCTGACTGTATCCCCCGGGGGCTGCCACTCTCACAGGGGTTTGCCTTTTAACGAGGAAAGCTTTTTCGATCTCCTAGAGTTCCAATGTGTAAATTGTTTTCATTTGCTAAAAAGGAAAGGTCAGTTTAATATATGAAAGGGCTTTCCCCCCCGCCCTTAGAACTTAACACACCTTCCCCACTTACGTACAGCTCCTGTTCTGTGCTGGCTGCAATGAGGGCCCATCGACTTGGCAGAGAACCGCCCCTACTAGAAAAGTGTGCGTGGCCAAGCCAGCCCAGCCCCTCAGCACCCCAGAACTGGCTCTTACCTGCCTCCACTATGTTCAAAATAAAACATACAAACAGATGCAAACCGTAGCGCCTTTAGTAACTGGGGAGCCCGAGGTAACGCTGATGAGTGAGGACAGAAAGGCTGTCCGGGGCGAGGGCCTCTTCCCTCCCTCACTGCAGGCCTCATGACGCCCCCACGCCCTTCATGAGGCGGCTGCCTCCCCAGGAGCACTGAGAGCCTCTCAGCACAGCTCTGCTGGCCACTCCCGCCCCCGGCGCACCTGCTCTCTCTGTCGTCCTCCAGGAGCTGCAGCTTGTAATAGGAGTTGGTTCCCTTAACGATGTCCACCAGGCCGAGGGTGGCGCTGAAGACCTTCCCGCCTTTCTCCAGGACGTGTGCGCTGTGTTCCAGACCTGTCACGGACAGAGCTCCTGTGACGATTCCCACAGGGAGAAGGGGGTCTGCAGGTTCCCCACAAGACGTGTGCGCTCTCAGGACCGGGGAGCCTTGAGGCTGGGGGGCGAGGCGCGGCCCTGTCCCACGCGGTTTCCCTCACCCAACGGGGTGCCCACAGCTCACTCTGCTCACTCCCGCTTCCTTACCAGAATCAGGGTCGACAGCTGCTCCTCCTTTAAGAGTCAATTTCATTCTCTTTTCAGATTTGTTGGTACCTTGGAAGGGGATAGGGAAATGCAAACATTAAATTAAAAATAAATAAAAAGTAAGGGGAAGGTGGCAGGCAGGGCGAGTGGGTCACCTTCACCTGTGTCAGATGCCAACATGGCATCTGTACGCTGCCTCGCACCACCCTGCGCCCAGGGAAAACGAATGAGAAAACTGGTGTGGGCAGCGTTCAACAGACCATTCGGGCGCCAACGGAGAGGCTGTGCGCAGGCGGACCTGGCCAGCCTGGCAGAGGCCACGGCCCCCGGCGGGATGGGGCCACGGCAGGGCGGGGCAGCTCGGGGCCTCACCTTCCTCCTTGACGGGGCCCTTGCTCTTCTTGGAGAGCACAGCCCCCGACTTCCCTTTTGGGGCCACGGCTTCAACAGGCTCCGCCTTCACCTCGGCCCCCCAGGGGGACAAGAGGTGGGTTGAGAGCAACTCCTGAAGGCTCTTGGTCGAGGCGGAGATGTCCTGGAGGAAATCCTCAGACACGACGCGGACGTTAGCTTCTTTTACTTCCTCCATCTTTTTATTCATCTTGTCTACCTCCTCTGTTCAAATCGGAGGGAAAGAACTTTGAAATCTCAAATCACTACACAGTTATTACTTGCTGGGTACTTCCCAACCCTCGTCACCCACAGCTCTCCTCTCCTTCAAGATCTAGTGCTTGGGGCCTTGGTTCATTTCGACAATCGTCTCTCACCAGCAACATCCCCCTTTTTCTAAGGTGTGATGAGTGAGAGCTGCTTTCTCCAAACCCTTCTACAGAACGAGATGTTAACAGGTATTACACAGAGAAACGAAGTCAGATTCACATGGGAAGAGCGGTGCACTGTTTTCTGGCCTTGGAGACTTACAGTGGTCGTCGGCATATTAAGCCTGCAAAGAAACCTGTTCACCTTTGTTTAACTCTGCATTTTCCAAACCTGCTTAAGCTGCGAACTTTTTGTCTGGAGGCAAACCTACCAACATCTTGTGAACAAGGTGAGAAGAGTAGGCTACAGTCTTTACTTGGGAGTTTTAGATACGTGAATATAGACCACAACACGGAGCAGCAATGCCAAGTACAAGTGCCCACATCCCTTTACAGAGAACCTGAACAATGCCAGCGATGATAAGAGACACATTTTTGGGGTCCCTCTGTGTGTCAGACACTGCGCTCGGCACTTCACCTCATTTAATTCTCAACACAACCACAAAAGACAGGGATCCCTCTGGTTCACAGGCAGATTGAACTCACTTTTGGTACTGATGCACAGGGAGGCCTTGTTGGCGGTCCCCGTCAACTTCCCCCCGAGTTTCTCGATGGTGGCCTTCACTTCGTCCTTGTTCTGGGACAGTTTCCCAAGAGTCAGGATCTTCATGTTGGATAACGGCTTGTCTGGGATGGGAGAAAAGGATCACTAGGCAGGGCTGCTGCCCGGGGTGGAGGCTGGGAGCAGGAGACCAGGCGGCAGCTCCCAGGGAAAAGCCAGACCGGCTGCAAGGCCCCCAAATGGCCTCAGCACCCTCTTTGATCAGGGAGAAAGGGATCTCCTTGAGGAGAAGTCTACGTAAACAGAAGAAAAGAGTTAAGAGTAGCAGGAAAGCAGAGGACAGGACAGCAACCTGTACCCAGTCCTCAGCACTGAAAGGACCGGCCAGGGAGAAGCCCTGCACTGACACTTCTCCACAGCAGGCCTCGAGCAGAGGCGGCCGGGGGCGCCCTGGGTCTGCTCCACAGACAGACGAGGAAGGACCAGGAGGCTGGCCAGAGGGTGGGACGCCGGGGTCGTGTGAACTCCCAATTCCTTCTGTCATTCTGTTCCCACCCCATGCCTAAAAGCAAACTACAGTTCTCACAGGATGCTTATTAATCAACCCCATTAAAAAAACTAGCCTTGGGGACTTCCCTGGCAGTCCAGGGGTTAGGGCTCCGCGCTTCCACTGCAGGGGGCACGGGTTCGATCCCTGGTTGGGGAGCTAAGACCCTGCATGCCGCACAGCGTGGCCAAAAAAAATTAAAATAAAATAAAATAAAATAAAATAAAAAAGTAGCCTTGTCCACGGCAGTCACTGAAAGCTTTGGTCAGCTTGACCACACTGAGCTGAGAGAACTGATTCAGGCACCAAGAACCCTGGCATTTTAGGTATTTAGCACTGACCACAGCCAGAAAGACCTGGGTCAGGGGTGTGCCTTCTGTTTGTTGCAAACGGGAACACACAGAGCTGGTTACACATTTCCACAAGAGATGCTGTGGGGAGGAGTCCTTTTTAAGCTGTCCCTGTGAGGGAGAACAACTAGGGATACCCGTAGGGTTTAACTGAAAGTTGGCCGAGGTCTCCGCAGGGAACGGAATCACTTAGCTGTGAACTGCAAGTGAGGGGAAAGCAGAAGGGACCCTCAGGGCAGGGCCCGGACGTCGACCCCGCCTGGCCCACCACACTTGCTCTTGGACCCAGGCCGCAAGCAGCAGGGTGGACTCGGGATGACCGCCCACACGTCCCCTCCCCAGAGGATGGAGGGAGGTCACTGCTGGGCTCACGTTCACGGAAGAATCCTCATCCTCCGGCCAGCACACGGTGGCCGTAACCATTAGACTACGCCACATGTCCCTGAGTAAACAAAGACAGCAGTATCTTCTGCCACACAAACACAGACTCATCTCACGGTCTTTGCTGGTGTGGAGTATTTCTCGCTGACACTGATCACAACACGTACGGCAGGTCTCTGCAGGCGACAGAGACCCAGCACCACATCAGGCTCCGGATGACCGGTGAGAGCGGTGCTGCGCGGAAGCACGAACGCTGCTCTGCTGCGTAGCGCAGTCAGGCAGGAGGGTCTGAACGCCCCTCGCAGGTAACTGTCTCCCTGGCCTTTCTCAGAAGCCCCCTCCCCAACCTACCTCCTCCTGCTGGGGGTGGGATGGGGAGAACAAGGGCAGAGCTTCCCCCCAGGATCAGCCAGCAAAGAACCCAGACACCCTCTCCACCCTAAGCTCAGGGCCCCAGTCCCCGCCCCCCGCCCGAGGCTGGCCCGGAGCTGCACCTGGGGGAGTGGAGTTCACAGTGGCGGGCGCTGAGGCTGCAGAGGGCAGGGGTGCTGCCGCCAGCGGGGCGCTGGTCTCTGGGGGGAATATACGGTCCTGCTTTCTGATCTTCAATTTCTTGAGGTAAGAGATTTCTCGGAATTCCTAAGGAGTGTAAGTTTTAGTTAAGAAACCAGTTCTCCCTTGAAATAACCACCCGATAGAGAAAAGAACTTAAGAATGTTTTTCTTCTTACGATAAAGAATAACACAAAATAGGAAAATTTGAGGCTTTTGGTATGAAACACAGTATTACTGCTGATATGGTGCTTATTTGCGGTACTTCTACATTTATAATACAGCTGGTATTGTGATGTTTGAAGAGAAAAAATATTTTCCTTAAAAAAACAAAAACAAAACAAACAAAAAAACCCAGTTGATAATCTGGTCAGGGAACCACTGCTGGAACCTGATTACAACCCCCAGGCCTCATTCTGGAGTTGTTCCCCTCAAGAATGAAGAGGCCTCTTCCTGGGGTCGTATGTCCATTCCATGACCAAAAGCCCCCCCAGACTCCTCAGAGCCTGGGAGAGAGATTATGACCCGAAAGGAAATCAGGGCAATTCCCTTCCCTTCCTAGAAGAAAGGACCGTGAATGCAGGGAGCCCATCAACAGTCAGTGTTCAATATTAACTCTGCCGCCAGCACGGTCCACCTGCATTCCAGGCGATTCACAATGGGCTGTGCTCTAAGTGGTCACTCAATAAACATCACATACACCAGGCTCAGGGACCAGGTCCCTACCCTCCTAAGCCTTCTTCCCATCAAGAAACAGCCCCTCCCTGCTAGATCCATGGTCAACGACTGCCTGCTGGATAAAACGTATGCTGGGCATCTAACACAGTGCCACACATCACAGTGAGTTTAGAAGAAGTTTCTGCCTTTGAGAAAGAAGCTCAGCCTTGACCGACAGTCAGATATACGAAGGCAACTTCTACATAGGAGCTAGCTTCTAAACCAGAGGCGTGCTGAAGCGATGCAATACTGGGAATGCTGGGAGGGCTCCTCGGAGGCAGTGACCTGCCAAGTCAGGGGCAGGGAGAGGGAGGGAGGGAGGGAGGGAGGGAGGGAGGGAGGGAGGGGGGGAGAGAGGGGGAGAGAGAGAGAGAGAGAGAGAGAGAGAGAGAGAGAGAGAGAGAGAGTGAGTGTGTGTGTGTGTGTGTGTGTGTGTGTGTGTGTGTATGTGTAGGGGTGGTGTGAGTGGTATGTGAGGAGAAAAAAGGTGGCAGAAAGAGGGGTTGCAGAAGGTAGCTGGAGCCAGATCATGGAGGGCTTTGGGGGAGGGGAGTTCAAGCTAAGGAGATGACCGTGATTCTGTGATCCAAGCCCCTGGGGGCAGCACAGTACCTACCCATGGTCTGTAAATCCATGAATTTGCATGGGCAGCAAGCACTGTCCACCTGACAAAATGTCTTGCACCTGTAGGTACCGTTTTAAAATAACCCTTTAAAAATACACATAGATGCAGTGCAACTGACATATAAAATACTAAATAGTTCATATCACGATCTTACTTTTTCCTAACCTAAGATATTAAAAGGGATACAAATACCACAAACGGGCCTCTAACTATGGCATTCTCAGAAAAACTGGGAAAATATTTCTAGAAGAAATGGGGAATCACTCTAAGGTTTTAAGGGTGGGGAAAGGACAAGGTCAGACTTGTTGTAGAGCAACCGAGCAAGCAGAAGTATAGAGATACGTATACAGTAATTATGGTAGTGAACAGAGAAGGCAAGGAAAGAATGAGTGGAAGGGGCAAGCGGGAAAGTGGAGTTCAGCTCTGGATGCTGAGGTGGTAGTGCCACCAGGACCCACAAGCAACAATTATGGAGCGCTTACTATGTGCCACTGGTCCAAATGCTCAACCACCCGGGGAGAAGGCACGGGCGATGAGGGAACTTGACGGACATCAAATCCCAAGCCCAGGGAGTCCACGACAGCCCCCAGGTGGTGGGGCGCCAGCTCGCACCGAGTCTGAGGGCACGGGGGAGTCCTTCCAGCAGCAAGCCCCCCAAGACACTGCTGGCTCCCCCAACAGCGCGGCTCCTAACAAGGTCCCCCAACTGAGGTTTTTTACATTCTGAGAATTCAAGAGAGAGAGAGAGATCAACAGGAGACGTGAACTCTGGACCCAACTCCCCATCTAGCTCCAAGGCAAGGAACTGTCTTGCTCTGAGAAACACTCTCCCATCATAAAGGCAGGAATTACCATTTGTTCACCACCATGTCCCTTGTGCCCAGAACAGTGCCTGGCAGGGGGTAGGCACTTGATAAACAGAAATAAAAGTAATTCACAGTCTTTGCAAGCAAGATTTTACACCAGTTGGACAAACCTGTGCTCCAGTTGGAAGTGCTTTGGTACTACATCTGTGTAGTTTGTAAATGTACAGAATCAAGGACATAATTCTATAATCTGATTATGACGATGGCCTCGATGTAAAGGTCTGAGAAACTCTGCTCTGCAGTCGTGGTGACCTGGCGTGTGGACAAGCCCAGAAGACGGGACCAGGTTTTTCTGCAAATATATCCCAGGATCCACACCCCCACTTACCTTTGGGGTCACCCAGTCCTTCCGGTTGGGCGTCTGTGTCTTGACCATACACTTGGTCCAGGCAGTGACATCCCCGGTACAGTAATAGGCATCGCTCTTGAAGACCAGCTGGCCTGAGCATTCCTCGCAGGGAAGGAGGGCACCGAACACCATGCCGTCGGCCACTCGGTCCAAGATCTGAAGCCAGTGAAGAAGAGAAGCAAGTCAAGGAGGAAAGGAGCAGCTACAGGAGAGGACATTTACCAATGTGGGATGAAGAATCTGCATGGACTCCACTCGCTAAAAAAGAAGGGAGGGACTGCCCTGAGGTTCCTAACATTCCCTGGAGAAGGTGGTTTACAGTTGGAGCTTGCATTTTTGTGCTTTATGAGACCTTAGTTCCATGCCTGAGGGGTTCCTGCAGCTCCCCTTTCCCTCGGTGACTTAGAAATAAAGGGAGAACCCAGAACATCCACTGTTTCTGCGCCAGAGGGAAGGCAGGGCAGGGCCTGCAGGGGGAGACAGCCCTCGCAGCCCTCAGGGAGTCTGTGAGACGAAGGCAGCAGAGAGGGCTCCTCGGGCCAAAGTTTGTGGCATGAACACACGAGGCAGATGTGCAGCCCACCTCGGTCCTTGAGCGCCTGCCCCTTCCTGCCCCCGCAAACGGCGACCTCGATGGCGATGACCATGCAACATGACTATGGAATTTCACTCCCAATTAATACCAGCAGGTGTTCACCCGGAGGGCCTCCCACACTCCACCGGGACAGTCACCACGCACGGCCTGGCCGCTCGGCTCCCGGTGCCCGTAACACAAAGGCAGCTCACCGCCGACTCCCCGGAGGGCACTTGTTGCTTGTTGAAGATGAGCAGCTCTTTCAGGTCATTCGTCGAACACGCTTTCTTTAGCTCGTCCTTGATGTTCCAGATCAGGTTGTTCTGGGCCTGTGCACGAGAGCCAGCAGCTGAGAGACCAGCCCTTCTCAAAGGAAGAAACCCAACTGGAGGAATACTCCACCCTGGCTCGCTTCTGCCTCTAGTCACAGCCCTGCGCTCAGCTGAGCTGCCCCGGGGCTGCCGCATCCCCAGGACTGTGCTCCCAGCTCGCGGCCGCGGTGTCGACCTGGGGCGCGGGTGCTCAGGGAGGGCCGAGGCAGGTGGGGAGGCCACGGCCCAGGCGCCGGGGTCCCCGGAACCAGCCCCCCAGAGACAAATCCCAGGACACACAGGAACGCGCCCGAAGCACCAGGTTCATCTGCCCCAGCACCTGGCCCCCAAGGGAGGAAGGGGCGGCTCCTCGACAACCTGAAAGCGAGCAGCAGGGGCAATCCCCAAACACCTCCCACCTCCTCAATCCTCAGAATCGCGGAGGAACAGACTTAAGCTCCTCTGAAGACGGAACTTTAAACCTCAGTGGTAATATTCATGCAGCGCCTACTCTGCGTGGGACACTTTTCACGCCATCGCACGCACTCTCACGACCACCTTGGCCAGCAAGGCAGTAGCCTCCCGACGTCAGAGGCAGGGCAGGGAAGAGCTTCCTCCTGTCTGAGGGTGGTGGGCGAGTTACTCACGACTCAGTCTCAGACCCCACCACCTCTGCAAAACATGAAAATGCCGGCCCTCTCTGCACCGAGCGAGGAGGAGTTTAACTCGCTTGACAACAACTGTCATCACACACACGCGCCCTTTCCCAGCCTCTGTAAGGGCCTCTCAATAACATCCTTGCCTGCAGCGCCACGTGCTGGGCCACTGGTGACGGAGATGAGGGAGCACAAGGCAAAAGTCTAAGGGTATAAGGTTAGATCAGAGAAGCAGAACTATCTCATCTGCGTGACCAAGGATGGGAGGCCAGCACAAATGGGTGTGCCAGGGTGGGGGCCATGGGCAGCGTTCCCAGCTTCTGACCTTCTTTTTACCTCTGACAACTCTGGAGACAGGGAAGATGGGCACGAAGGGCAAATGCAAAAGAGCACCCCAGCTCCACTGCAGCTGGGGTTGGCACCAAACTGACACATTTTTAATTGAAGGACAACCACACCGAATCTGTGATTCTTATCAAGCAGCTGGAACCACACCAGAACATGCTTCTAATGTTTTACACCACCGGCAAAAACGGAATACTCATGTAAGAGCGCAGCAGAGGGCTCATGGAAATCACATTCCCAAGAAGAGACTGACTGCTCTCCCCTAGTTTCCCGAACACTTACCTTTCTCTGGTTAACAATTTTTACTTCGTTTCGACACACACGTAACCAACACAGTGACAAATTTCTCTGGTCTATGACCGCTGATCTAACAGGCAGTTTGCTCCTCTTAATACATGCCTTTTATTATTATTTTTTTTAACAAGAGATTTTCATTAAAAAACATGGAACTTCATCTCTTCCAGCCATTGTCTGTGCCAAGAACCTGTGGCATCCTTGAATTCAATACGCAGTTTCCAACGTGCTACAGGCCCGGGAGGCACAGTGACGCACAGTGTGGCTGAAGCATGACGTGCCCACCCCAGCGTGAGGCCGCCGAGCGGGAAGCGACAGCTCAGCTCCTGCCGAGCCCGCCTACTGCTGCTCTGGCGCCTAGAGCCCACTGTGGGTGCTTTCGCATAAGAACTGTTGCTTTGGGAGGAGGGAAGAAAACCTGGGGGAAAAGCCAGGCTATTTAACAACAGCTATCAAGTTGGGAATTTTTAAGGCTCTCATTAAAGCAGGACACACGCACCTCCTTGAACTTTCTTCCCAGAATGAGGAAGAGAGTTGAGACTGAATGGCGAGAGGAGACGCCCAGCTCGGGACTCACCTTGAGGGCCTTTTCAAGCTTACTCTCCTTGTCTTTTTCTTTTCTAGATTTCTTCTTGGCCACTTCCTCCATTCCATCCACCTCGTCGCCTTTTCTCTTTCTGAAAGACAGGAAGGATGTAAGGGAAAGAACCAGAGCCATTAAAGCCCTGAAAGCCAACAGCTCTGGCGACACAGCATCCTAAGGCCATTCTCCTGCGGCTCAGCCAGGCGCTGCCCACTGAGGAGCTGGCCCTCTGCTCAGGCAGTGTCTGTGGCTGACGTCATCCATTTCAGGAAGCACAGCTGCCAGGAGGGGCCAGCGGTCCCTCCAGGGCCTTGGAACAACCCGGCGCAGCACAGATGAGATGGTCTGGAAGGTTCTGGCAGGGACTGTGCCAGAGGTAAGACCACAGCTGAGGGCAGGGACTGCAGAAAGACAAAGCACCAGTGCCAGGCGCTGAGCCTTTCAATCTAAGACACAGGGCTGCTCCTGAGGCCAAGAGGCTGTTCTCAGACCGGGGAGGCTGTGCTGCCACTTAAAGCCCAACAAGAAGCGGTGGTCTAGGCGCTGCCAACCAGTCTGCCTCAGCCGGGTCAGCAAACGCTGCCGACCAAGTTCAGCAGCATCACTCCTGACCTAAGAGAGGGCACTGAGGGTCATCAGTAGGCCCTAGAAACAGGGCAGGTCAGCCACGGTGGTTAATACTCACTTTCAGCCATCACACAGGCCTGAGATCAAACCCTTGCATTTTTCCTCATCCGTAAAAACAGGGAAAAGAATACCATCTACTCTGTAGGATCGTGGTGATGGTTAAATGAAATATCCTCTGTAAAAGGCTTACCATAGTGCCCGGCACACCAAAAGTGCTCAACCAATTCTGGTTGTTACAGCATAAATGTGAGCTTGTTCACTCCTACACCTACACCCCATGTCAAAGCACCCTGAGGCTTTTTAAATCTGTGGGTCCGACTTTCCAGTTTTCTTTCACATTCCAGAGCCACGTGTGCGGTGCAATAAACTTGTGCGTTTTGAACTGAAATACTGCGCGACGGCCGCTTGATGATGGGGAGGTGGGGTCACCCCGACCCTACACTGTCCAAGGAGCACAGTGTACACCACAGCCCTGCCACGCCCCCCCTCAGTGGGCTCGTCACCAAGCAACTAGACTGCGGCCGAGGGACCAGCAGAGGGAACACAGGAAGGAAGTGTCCACAGGATCAACATAGACCTAAAGGTTAGCACCGTATGAAACCCACACCATTCTGAACTCTCAACCAGATAACTTATCGACTGCCCACCACCCCCCTATTTAAAAATAGTCAAGATTCTCCCAGCGCCGTTCTCAAGAGAGACCCAGACACACAGGGACACATCCACACACGAGGACATGAGGGGGATGTGAAAGTGGGTCATGCAGGGGTCAGAGGAAAGGTGGTGGTGGACTCCCGCTTAGGGGAACGCTCAGACGGAGCAGGGGGAAGTGGGACGTGCTCTCTGCCTGTCCATGGAGGTCAGATGCGGGACAGGGAACAGACCACCAGGAGCGGCAGGAACCCGCACTGCAGGCCCCCCAGTCCTTCCCTGCTCTGTCCCCCGCCGCCTCAGCTGGGGAAGGGGCGGAGCTCCGCTGCCCCCCCAGCTTTCTGACGGGCAGCAAGGCGAACACAGGAGCGATATGGACTCTGGGCCTGTGTGAAGCCTCCACCCTGCCAGCTCCTGCACCCACCCTTCACTCTTGATGCCCGGGAGCTGCTTCTTCAGGGCTTCTTTGTCCTCTGCGGTGAGGAGGCTGAAGCCCTTGAGCTGGCTCGCGCTGTACTCAGGCCGGAAGCCCAGCTCCTCCCTGTTCTGAACAAAGCAGTTCGGGTGGTACCAGCGGTCGATCATGCCTAGCTGGGGCTTCTCAGGGTCCAGCATCTTCTTGGACAGGCGCACCTGGCCCTGTAGGAGAATCCACATGTGTTACCGAAGACAGACAAGGAAGGATGGTCAAACATCGGGGGGCCAGGGGTGACCAGGTCCACACCGAAGGCAATGGGAGGGGTGCTGGGAGGTTTTGGCTCTTTTATGCCACCAAGGATTGTGTTACCCTCAAGCCTCAGCACCCCATTTAAGAAGGGGTTAAGTCCAACCAGCTACCCACCTACCTAGCTGCCTGTGCAAGTGAGGAAGTAACAGCATTACCCTGAGGACGTTCTGCTGACCTGGTGCAGACCTAAGAACAACGCCTGGGTTGCTATATTGCAGGCTCAGAAGGAGCCAGTGCAGGCCCCAATTCTAGCAGGGACTTTCTGCAATCCCCCCACCCAGACTCTTCAGTCTCTTTACACATATGAAGACCCCCTAAAATGCAGTAATAAACTATCTATAAGCTAGAATCTAGTCCTGCCATCCTCCCCAGGTTTACAATTCCCAGGCCTGACATTCCGAGTGAGTTTCACGCCTGTGAGCCCAGACTGGAAACCTCGGAACAAGGAGCACTGACACTACTCCACTTCAGGCCAAGCAACACTCAGCAGCACGCAGCCTCAGGCGTTCCCTTTGGAACCTTAACTTTTGCCTCAAATTCTTGTGGTTGACGGTAGCTGGAAAAGATCTAGCAATTTCACGTTTTTCCTTTCTAAACACCCACTGACTCACCTCAATTTCCTGTATGATACCAAGGAGGTAGAAACCTTTAATCGATGCCTTGAATTAATCAACCAGCATGTTTACCTAAGATCAAAGCATCTTGGGTAATGAGGCTAAAGGGCACAGGCCAACCCCTCCACCTGTGTCCCTGCTACTCAGATAGCCGTCATTCTGCCAGACCAGCTGTCATTCTTCAGGGATCAGAGTTGGTAGGGAAGGGTGGTTAATGAAGTTCCTGATTAAGGGGAAGAAACCTGGAGGCTCATACCAGGGAACAAACACACTCCTTAAACTTAATCCTACCATAAAACACAGCTTTCCCCCAGCCACTACAGAGCCCAGGAGAGAGCCCTTGTGTAAATGTTTTTCAAACTCTCCCAGGTCTCCTAAAAGCAGGTGCAGAGACGTACATGGACTGGACCATGAATAATCAGGGCCAGACCTGCCTGGAAGAAAAGTCACTGTCATCTCCTGTCTCTACTAAGATCTTCACTTTATTTTTTAACCACTAGTGTTGAGCCAGCACCTAAAGCCCCTATTTTTTCTTTTCTTTTGAGATATCCAATGACATCCAACACAAGAAATCCAGAAAGTCAGACAGGTGAAGTCCAAAGCTCTCACCTTTTCAATCTTCTCCATGCAGCCCTTGCACGTGCTTCTGTTGGACTTGGCGTACTCTGCCGCAAAGTCACCCAGTGTCTTCTCCGTCTTGCTGCCAACTCCACCTTGGCCTTTGCCTGAAGCATGAAACACAGCCACGCTCATTTCAGCAGCCTCCACGCAGCTCCAAGGAGCCCCTGTCCTCCTCCTCTACCTCTTGGGATTCCTCTACCAGGACACCTTGTGTTCTGGGTGACCACAGCTGGTCCATCTCATCTACACTTGTTTCAACCACTGTGGTTGGTTAACAGAGCTTCTTTTCTGGCAATAAAATAAAAAAATTTCTCAGACAGCCTCCTGGAAACAGCACAATGTTAGCTGGTGGTGGTCTCACTGTCCCCCTCTCTCTATTTCCTCTGTAGCCCCCTTCTTCACTTTGGAAAGAACTTAAGTGCTTACTATGAAAACCTTGTACCATACTAAATTCCAACACTGCCTTCTAATTTCCATTACACTTTCATTATCAAAGTTGAGTGTTGAGTTAAAGGGACTATCTTGATATAGGAACAGATAAAAGTATATGTAAGAATTAAATATGTGGAGCTACAAGGATATATTGTACAACACGGGGAATATAACCAATATTTTATAAATATAAATGTAATATATTACATGAGTCACTCTATTGTACACCTGTAATTTATATACTATTGTACATCAACTATACTTCAATAAAAAAAACAAAAACAAGAGAGCTGACAAAAAACAACAAAAAACCAAAAAAACCTCCATAATCAAGAGAAAAAAAAAATTAAATATGTGGTAAGGTGGCATTCCTAATTAGCGGGGAAAGATTGAATCATTCAATAAAGAATCTTGGGGAAAAATGGCCAACCATTTGGGACAAAAACTAGATTCTTTTCTTATATAAAAATAAACTCCAAGACTGAATGTTTCTCTCCTAAGATCAGGAATAAAGCAAGGCTGTCTTCTCTTACCACAGACAACACCGTACTAGAGGCTCTAATACGTGCAGTAGGCAAGAAAAAGAAACAAAACGCGTAAGTGTAGAAAAGAACAAGTAAAGCCATCTCTATTTGTAGATGACATGATTGTAACTGGGATTAGTCTTAAGAATCTACAAAAAAGCTACTAGCACTATTAAGTGAATTTAGCAAATTTGCAGAGCACAAGGTCAATATAAAACATTTCTATATATTAGCAATAAACATACTGGAAAAAGAAATTTTTAACCACACTAAAGAAAAGCACACTACTATTTAAACAGCATTAAAATACACAGAATACTTAGATAAATTTAATAAGACAATAAGACATACAAGATCTCTCTCTACACTGAATCTACAAGATTTTGCTGAAATTAAAGAAGAACTGAGTATCACGTTTATGGACCGAAAGACTCTATTTACTAAGATGTCAATAATCCCCAATTTGATCTACAGATTTGATGCAATGCCAATCAAAATCCTAGCAAGCTTTTCTGAGGGAGAAATTGACAAGTTTACCACAAAATTTGTAAGGCGACGACAAAGGACCTAGAAAGGTCAAAATACCATTGAAAAAAAACAAATTTAGGGGGCTTCCCTGGTGGCACAGTGGTTGAGAATCTGCCTGCCAATGCAGGGGACACGAGTTCGAGCCCTGGTCTGGGAAGATTCCACATGCCGTGGAGCAACTTGGCCCGTGAGCCACAATTACTGAGCCTGTGTGTCTGGAGCCTGTGCTCCGCAACAAGAGAGGCCGCGATAGTGAGAGGCCCGCGCACCTCGATGAAGAGTGGTCCCTGCTTGCCACAACTAGAGAAAGCCCTCGCACAGAAACGAAGACCCAACACAGCCATAAATAAAATAAATAAATAAAATTAAAGAAACAAAAAACAAAAAACAAATTTAGAGGAATTACACTATAAGACTTCATGACTTACTCTAAGGTTACAATCATTAAGACAGTGGAGTAGTATAAGTCAATGGAACCAAATAGAGACCAGATACAGACCTATCATCAACTGATTTTGATAAGGAAGCCAAAGTCTTTTCAATAAATGGTGCTGGAACAAAATAACAGCCACGTGGGAAAAAAAACAAAAAACGTGTGCCTCACACCTAACACAAAAGTTAATTTAAGATAAATAAAATTAAATAATTTAAGATAAGCTAAAACTACAAAACTCCCAGTAGTTCTGGAGTATATCCTTCAATGACCTTAAAGAGTAGGCAAAGATTTCTTAGGAGACAGAAAGTACTACCCAAAAAAGGAGAACAAAACCCACAAAAAAACAACAAATTGGACTTCATCAAAACGAAAAACTATTGCTCTTCAGAAAATGTCAGTAGGGCTTCCCTGGTGGCGCAGTGGTTAAGAATCCGCCTGCCAATGCAGGGGACACGGGTTTGAGCCCTGGTCTGGGAAGATCCCACATGCCGTGGAGCAACTAAGCCCATGCGCCACAACTACTGAGCCTGCGCTCTAGAGCCCGAGAGCCTCAACTACTGAGCCTGCGAGCCACAACTACTGAAGACCACGCGCCTAGAGCCCCTGCTCCGCAACAAGAGAAGCCACTGCAATGAGAAGCCTGCGCACCGCAATGAAGAGTAGCCCCCACTGGCTGCAACTAGAGAAAGCCCGCGCGCAGCAACGAAGACCCAATGCAGCCAAAAATAAATAAATTAAAAAAAAAAAGTCAGTAAATAAATGAAAAGACAAACCTCTGACTGGGAGAAGGTATTTGCATTATTTATATCTAATAGAGGACACGCACCTAGAATATTCTAAGAACTCTTACAACTCAATAATAAAGACATGCAAATTAAAACCATGATATCACTACATACTTATTGGAATGGCTAATATCAAAAAGAGTGACCATACCAAGTGCTGATGAGGATGTGGAGGAACTCTCAAACAGTGCTGGTGGCAACGTAAAATGGTACAACCGCTTTGGAAAACTGTTTGGCACTTTCTTTAAAAGGCTGAACGTACATCTAACGTATGATCTACCACTCCATTCCTAGGTATATACCCAAGAGAAATGAGAGCACATGTACGTACAGAGCTTGTACACAAGTGTTCATAGCAGCTGTATTTGTAATGGCCCTAATCTGTCAACAACTTAAAAGTTACCAACAGGAGAATGGATAAACCAAGTGTGATATACTAAAAGACTACTCCTCAGTAATAAAAAAAGAACTGATGAGACAACCTGGATAAGTCTCACAGACATTATGCTGAGCGAAAGCAGCTTACAAGAGAAAAAGATATTATTCCTTTTTCCCTGAAACTCTAAATCACACAAAATTAATCCAAAGGGATAGAAATCAGAACAGTGGTTACCTTGCTGAGGGGGAGGATGACTCGGAAGGGCATAAGGGACCTTGCTGGGGGTGGCGGGTACAGAAATTTGATGGGGTGAATATTAGATGTGTGTATGCATTTGTCAAAACTCACTGAACTGTACACGTAAAGTCTGTGCATATAACTGTATGTACATTATTTTTAAAATTCCGGATGAAAGATTTCAAAATACCAAAAACAGATACTTTATTCAAAATACCAAAAACAGATACTTTAAGTGAGAAAACAGATATGACAACAAGAACATTTAGTCAAAGATGAAGCTTCAATACGATGAAACAGAAAATAAACCTATCTAAAAGAAAAATGTCAAACCAGGAAAAATATCTGCAAAACATGAGACCAAGAATTAGTATCTTTTGTACTTCACTAAGGAAAAGAAAAATACCCTAAGAGAAAAATGAGGAAAAGACACACACAACTATTAAAGTAACACAAATGACTGATCAACACGTGACAAAATGTTCCATGTCACTAGGAGCAAAATAAAAAGGAATGAGAATACTTAGGGATGGTGTGGAAGTGGAGAAATGGGTACATCTCATATTGTTGGTACAAGTGGAACTGATACAACCTTTCTGAAAGGCAAGTTGGCACACACACAGAAGGCCTTCAAATACTTCATCTCTTTCAGCAGTATTTCCCCCTCTTGGAATTAAAGAAAAAAATGGACAGGTGCCCAGGATATACCAGAAATCTGCGGCAGCTCTATGTGTAATAGAGCCAAATGGTTTAAAGTCTAGTTTCAAAAGCAAGAGAGTCTGGACTTGAATCTCAGCTTGAGCATTTACCACCAGCGTAACCTTGGGCCACTTACCTAACCTCTAGGTGTCTCAGCTCCTCAACTGGAAAAACTGGTAAAGGGCTGGGGCAAGGATTCAATGAAATTAATATATGTCAAATACTTGAATGATGCACAAAATTTAGCAAGACCTCAAGAAATGAATACTACGTACCTTTAACAATAATGATGGAAATCTGTAACTTTTAACATGAAGAGTAAATATTAAGTTGTAAAATGCAATAGGTAGGTACAGGGAAATACAAATCAAGATCGCAGTGAAATACCACTTCAAATCATTAGGAAGAGTATTACTAAAAAAAAAAAAAATCCTGAAAAACCAACCCCCCGCCCCCACCTGCCAAAATCCAGGAAATAAAAGTGTTGATACGGATGTGGAGAAATCAGAACCCCATGTATTACTGGTGGGGATGTATAATCCCGCAGCTGCTGTGGCAAATAGTACTGCAGTTTACACAAAAAATTGAATATAGAATAACCATACGATCCAGCAATTCCACTTCTGGGTATATACACAGGAGGACAGAAGGCAGGGTCTGGAACAGATATTTGTATACCAATGTGCGCCTATCACCAAAAGGCAGAAACAACACACGTGTCCATCAACGAATGAATGGATAAACAAAATCTGGTATGGCCATGTAACAGAATATTATTCAGCCTTAAAAAGGAAGGAAATTCTGACACACACCACATGAATGAACCCTGAAGACATTATGTGGAGTGAAATAAGTCAGACACAAACGGACAAATATAGTATAAGCCAAACACAAAAGGACAAATACTGTATGATTCCACCCATATGAGGTACTTAGTAATTAGAAGTAGTCAAATTCACAGAGAAATAAGAGTGGTTGTCAGAGACTGGGGGGAGGTAAATGAGGAATTACTGTTTAATGGGTATGGAGTATTAGTTTGGGAAGATTGCAAAGTTTTGGAGATGAATGGTGGTGATGACTGCATAACAACGTGAATGCACTTAATACCACTGAAACGTACACTTAAAAATGGTTAAGATGGTAAATATTGTGTTATGTATACTTTATCACAAGAAAAGGTGACTGAACATTAAAAAAAGTTAATACTTAAGGTAGAATCCCACTTCTGCAGGAATGAAAACACACAAACACACACGCATCAATATTTGAATAGAAAATAATTTTCTAATAAGACACCTGCAACATTAATGATAGTTCTTTCTGAATTACAGGATCTGGGACGATTTAACTTTTTGTTCTCATCAACAGCCTGGAGTCACAACAACAGGTTAAACTGGGTCAGTTCACAGCAAGGCAGAGAAATGAGAATGCAGTCTCAGGAGATCTCCTTCAAATGGGGACAAAAAAAAAAAAAAACTGTTTAAAATTTAAAGGCATCTCAGCAAGTTTGCGGATGCTGACAAACTGACCAAGGCCTATATGGAGAGGCAGAGGACCCAGAATAGCCAATACAATATTGAAGAGGAACAAAGTCAGGGGACTGACACTGCCTGACTGCAAGACTTGCTATAAAGCTATATAATCAAGACAGTGTGGTACTGGTGAAATACACAAATTGATAAATATGCCAGAATACAGCCCAGGAGTACACCCACACAGATACAATCAACTGATGTTTGAGGAGCAAAGGCAACACAGTGGAGAACAGCCTTTTCAACAAGTGGTGCGGGGACAACTGGGCATCCGCGTGCAAAAAAAAAAAATTTAATCTAGACAACAGATTAAACCTGTCGCAAATATAAACTCAAAATGGATCACAGACTTAAATGTATCGATAAAACACAAAACTATAAAACTCCTAGAAGATAACACAGGAGAAAATCTAGATTACCTTGGGTATGGTGATGACTTTTTAGACACAATACCAGACCTAGTACATTAAAGAAATAATTGAGAAGCTAGACTTTATTAAAATCAAAAATGTCAAAAAAAAAAAAATCAAAAATGTCTACTCTGTGAAAGACAGTGCCAAGAGAATGAAAAAGACAAGCCACAGACCGGGAGAAAATACTTGCAGCAAAAGACACATCTGATCAAGGACTGTTGTCCAAACTATATGAGGAACTCAGTAAAACGAACCTGACTAAAATTGGGAAAATATCTGAACAGACCCTTTACCAAAGAACATATACAGATGGCAAATAGACATGTGAAAAGATGCTCAACATCATATGGTACTAAGGAACTGCAAATTAAAATGAGATATCACTACGAACATTTTAGATTGCCAAAATCCAAAACATTGGTAAAAAATGCTGGTAAGAACGTGGAGTAACAGGAACTCTCATCCATTGCTGGTGGTAATGTAAACGGTTTGGCCACTTTAGAAGACAGCTCGCAGTCTAAACACACTCTTACCATACAATCCAGCAATTGTGTGCCTTGGTATTTACCCAAATGAGTTGAAAACTTAGGTCTACCCAAAACCCTGCACATGGATGTTTATAGCAGTTTTATTCATAATTGCCAAAACTTGGAAGCACCCACGGTGTCCTTAAATAGGTGAATGGACAAACTGTGGTACCTCCAGACAATGGAATATTATTCAGTGCCCAAAAGAAGTAAGTTATTGAGCTGTGAAAAGATATGCAGGAACCTTAAATGCATTATTACTAAATGAAATAATCCAATTTGAAAAGGTTGCATACTGTTTGATTTTAACTATGTGACATTCTAGAAAAGATGAAACTATGCAGATAGGAAAAATGTCAGTGGTTGGGAGAGGGAAGGATTAACAGGTGGAACACAGAGGAATTTTATAAGAGAGTGGAAATACTCTGTACAACGTTATAATGATTGATATATGTCATTATACATTTGCCCAAACCCATATAAGACGTACAACACCACGAGTGATTACTAATATAAACTATGGACTTTGGGTGATGATGTATCAGCACAGGTTCAGTGACTGTAACAAATGGACCATCTGCTGGGGGATGTTGATGGTGGCGGAGGTCATGCCTCTGTGGGTACATGGGAACTCTCTGTACTTTCTGCTTAATTTTGCTGTGAACCTAAAACTACTTTAAAAACAAGGTCTAGGGCTTCCCTGGTGGCGCAGTGGTTGAGAATCTGCCTGCCAATGCAGGGGACACGGGTTCGAGCCCTGGTCTGGGAAGATCCCACATGCCGCGGAGCGGCTGGGCCCATGAGCCACAATTACTGAGCTTGCGCGTCTGGAGCCTGTGCTCTGCAACAAGAGAGGCCGCGATAATGAGAGGCCCCCGCTTGCCACAACTAGAGAGAGCCCTCGCACAGAAACGAAGACCCAACATAGCCATAAATAAATAAATTTTAAAAATTAAAAAAAAAAAAAAAGTTTATAAAAAAATAAAAATAAAACAAATAAATAAAAACAAGGTCTATTAAAGACAACAACTGCAACAAATTCAAAGGCTACATTTCAAGCATCTGGAGAAATAATATCCTGCACCAAACAGAACACTGGGTCACTGAGGCGCTGCTGAAATAACAGAGGGGTAAGCTGAAGGACCTTTCCTTTGCTCCCACAGAAAAGCTCCCCCTCCCCCCGACAACCCAGGAAGCTTCCGGGGTTGGGGCGACCCCCGCACCTCCCCGGTGTGCACGCACCCGTCACTCCTCCAGCCTCGGCCGTCTTCTTGACCTTCTGCTGGTCGTCCCAGCGGAGCTCGGAGAACCCATCCACCTCGACGTCAGGGTGCCGTATGGAGTGGCCGACCTTCCAGAAGCAGGAGAAGTGGTACCAGTGCGGGACCTTCCCATCGAACATGGGCGACTAGAGGGGCGGAACCAGAGGAGGAAAAGAGCAGTGAGTCTCAGGCCCGGCCCTCAGCACCTGGCATCCTAGCCCCCGCCTGCTTACCTGTAAACCAAGGGCAGCCTCCTCTCCACTCCCCGACGTCGCAGGGGAAAAGCTGCAAACGGATGGGCAATCAGCACCCACCCCTCAGCTATGAAAGCTGCTGCGCCTGCTGCCGAGCCCGCCGTGGGGACAGGGACCAGGACGTCCCTCGGGACTGACCGGCGTTTCCGCTAAGAGTTCAGCGTACTGTTACCAAAGCCGCGGGCCACGCTTCAGTCACAGGCTCAGCCCAGAGCTCAGTGAGGGCACAGGAGACTCAAGTCCTGCGTCCTGCACGCCTACACGCGGACAGGCCCCACCTCCAGGCCCGGCCGCCAGGCCCAAAGGGCTCTGTGCACTTAGAACAATGCGGAACAAGTCCCAGCTCAGGCGCCAGGCCGAGCAAATGTGTCAGAGAAGTGTCACGCCGGCAGCGAGCCACGCAGATGTGCGTGCGATGGAGAACTTCTACGAGGGAGAGTGAGAGGGACGTGGGGGGGGGTCACCTCACCCCCAGCAGCTGGGAGGTCCCTCCTGCCCCTCACCAGCCACCAGGGGACACCCTGCAGTTGCCTCTGGGGAACCAGCGCCCTTATTTCACAGTTGCATGGGGGTGGGGGTCAGACAGGCAGCAAGCGACTCAGCCTCAACTTGAAACAGTGACCACGGTTGGTTCTTTCCACTACACTGCTCGGCAGGAAGAGGTACTTAAAAATAGACAAACGGTCTGACCGGAGCAAGAGAGGCCCCAAACATCTGCTTTGATAGAACATAAATCTAAATGTCAAGCAGATGGCATAAAACAGCATTAAAAATAAATACCATGCAGAACTTGCAGGATGGAGTCGTGCGGACAGGGGAAGTACTCTGAAAAAGCAGTGACAAGATCTCCCAACTGGCCCTCTCCTACTAGGTGAGCGGCCTCTCTCTGGATTTAATATACGGTATTAAATAAAGTGTAGGGTTAATAAGGCTGGGGCACAAGGACTCTTCAGCATCAAGCAGCTTGGGTTTACAGCAGCACCGGCCGTTCGCTGGGCCCAGAATGTGCCCCAGCCCTACCTGGGGCGAACGGCACTTCCTCAGGTCCCATGACACCCCTTCCCATGGCCCCCCAGAGTCAAGATCCATTTGGGTTATTATCTGATCAATGTCTGTGTCCTGCGTCAGGTTAGAAGCTCCCAGAGAGGCACGATGCCTGTCTTGCTAGCAACCGGCAACGCCCGCTCACGGCAGGCACTCAAACAGTGTCTGTGGAGTGCCCCAAGTCTGGAGGGAAGAGGGAAGAAAGGTGGGATGGAGGAACTCCTGCCGTGGAAAAGACGCTCCCTCCAAACCTAAGACAGCTCTCCCCACCCCCAACCAGACAACAAACGGCATTTCAGAGAGTAGACTTGTGCCCTGGCTCTCAAACTTTCACCAAGGCAGCCGACACATCGTTAAGCGTCTGGACGTCTTGCTACAACATCTGTGGTGGCCTCGACCTGGGTCTTCCTGCCCTGGGACCCCTGTCTAAGCCTGCTCTAAGAGCAAAGGGGGGCACGTGGCTCAGTGCCTTTGCCCCCCACTGGAACTCATGGCCGTGACATTTCTTCCTGGCTCTGCTGGGGCCTGACACTTGCCCCTTAAACTTCGGTCTGGGTGCCATGCCCCCAACCACTGGCGCACTGCCAGGCACCAGAGAGGAGGCCTGCACAAGGGTGTACTCACAGCACAGGCGTGGGGGACTGTTAGGGCTCCCGTCCTCCCCCAAAAGAGGAAAGACCCCTTAACCAAGGAAAGGCTTTATTTACTTTAGAACTCAGGACTGAGAATGATACAGCCGGAAGGGAACTGGACCAAGGGCACAAGACGACTGGCTCCACTCGGCAGCTACCAGGCTCGAGCAAGCAGCAGAATCCTTGGCTGTACACTCAGCAAACATGAGCGCCTACCACACACCGGGGTCCTCACCCAGCCACTCTCGTCTGTTTCCAGAGAAACAGGCCATAAAAGGAGGGAATGACCACTATAACGAAGAAAGTCACCATGCAGTTTGCTGCAGGCCCTCCCAAGAACACCAACAAGTCAAAAGGCTGGAAGGTCCAGTTCATCCCCTCGAGGCTGCCCCAGGGCATGCCAGCTAAAGTATCAGGTATTTGATACTCAGAGAACAATCCTCCCATACAAAATGTAAAAGAAGGTATTTAAATCCAAGGGAAGTGGGGCGGGGCGGGGCGGGGCGGGCAGGCGGGGAAGAATGGCTTCTTTCTTTCTGGCCTTCGCCAGCGCAGCCTACAAGACCAATGTTACATTCTGAGTTAAAACTCCACCCCCAACGACAGAGAAAACCACACTTAATTTTAATAATAATTTCCTTCACTATCGCAGAGGGAGGATCCAGAATGTTAGACTTTCTTGCCACCTGGACTCCGATAGAGAGAGCCAACCCACCTCTTCATTCCTCACCAGTGTCCTCGTCTCCACACACTGGCTGGACTGAGGTTTTCTGTCTCTTTCCCAATAGAACAGGGTCATCTTGGCTGTCCGGTGAAGGCTATGCATGTCCCTTTCTCAGACTAACATTTTAAAATGCATGATAAAATACATAGGCTCACAAAGGAAATCAACTATATTGAAATAATTATCAAAACATTTAAAACATTTACTGGGATACAGTCATCTACAAGCTTTAAAGCATTAAATAACAAAACACAGTACCCACTTTAGTAACTACTGTGATCTTGTAGCGATGTGTGTAAATGGTTATTTTAAGAAATCCCCAACAACTGTAAAGTGACGTGAAAATAACAGTAACTACTACTGATGACAAAAATCACAGGTACTGCTAATGCGCCTTTGCTTTGCAGGTTACATTCATAATTGTAGGAAGTAATGAATTGTAACTTAAGTCTAGTGAAGATAGGGATGCATATTTTTTCTCACTGAAACTCATGGACCTCTTGAGTTCTATCTGCCATCCCACAGACTCCAGGTTAAGAGCCCCGGCAATAATGGCAACTTCATACGATCGGCGGCCCAAACATTAGGGTGAAAAGATGCTCTGCGGGAGATATAGCGCCTCAAATGGTAGGCCTTGCCCACTTCTCCATCCTCAACTTCCTGCCACTTCTGTGGTGAGCTCCCATCTTGGGCACATCATGCCTAGGGCAGAGCTCCATCAGGTGGCACCCACCCCTGTACAGCAATGTTTACCAGTCATCACCCCTTTAACCAAACTGGAAGCTCCCAGGGGTGGAGTCTCTCCTTGTGCCCCTAGTACCTAACACAGTGCCCAGAACCTAGCAGCTGCTCAGCGAGTGTTTACTGAACGAATAAGTATTGTGTGCCAGGTACTGAGCTAGGTGGCCCTGCGGATGATTCCAAGATGACAACCTCAGTCCCTGCCATAGTATGAAATGAGACAGCCTGAGTACACTATGGTACCCACTCCCCTCCACCCAGTAACTGCTGCAAATCCAGCAGTACCATCCGGTCATTCATAAAACACATACTGCCTCACCGCCCGGAGGGAAAAGGAAAATCAAGTTACCTTGACCATGAGCACTAAGCTTGGATAAAAGCTTTCTATTGGGGGTGGGGAAGACAGGGCAGGTGGGAACCCTGATTAGGCAGGCAGACAGGAGGCAGGAACCTCCAGACACACTACCTCACTCCAACACCCCTCCCGCCATCTGGCAAGCCTCAGGGACCACCGGAGGGAAATCCCGAATCTGTCAAGAAGCCCCGTTGAGGAACCCCAGGAGCCACTCTTACTCAAACCAGATAGCTGCAAAGGCATCAGGAGGACGTGTCTGTGAACTTGGAAAGTTTGAGGAAAATGTTAAACCATAAATTAAGCCAAAAGTGAATGCACTGTACTGAAATGACACCAACTTGCACAGTTTTGCATAATTTAAAAAAAATGAGAGTGAGCGGGTGTTGAAATGATAGCCAAAAATAGATTAAAAAAAAGAAAGAAAACCCTCACTTGCCAGTCGCCACCATCAATGTAGGACAAAAATCTTCCAGAATAAGGTAGGTCAAAACCAGACTAGCTTCAAAAGACCACGCGTACGTTTTCTTCCCAAGGCGAATGGCAATAAAACAAACCCAGAAATGAGGACAGAAGCGGCTGCTTATTTTTACAAAGTAAAAGGCATCACCAGCTCCTGACCGTATTTCCCGGGCTTTTGCTGCAAGATCAGCAAAACCTTCCAGAAGGGTCCACCCGGCGGGCCATACACGGGACGAGAGGAAGCAGCTGCGCCCGCAGGCCCCGCGCGGGCTCGGAGGGGCGGGCCCGGCCTGCAGCTCCCGACCAGCCCTCCCCCCACCCTCCCCGGACGCGCGGAAGCCCCAGTCTCGCACAAAGCGGCCTCTCCGCCCGCACCTGCACCATGATGGCCATCCGGAGCGAGTCCTTGGGGATGCTCTCGCTGCATTTCTTGCAAGAGGCGCGCCCGCTCTTGGCGTACTCGACCCGGTAGAGCTTGTCCGATGACTCCGCCATCCTCCTCCTCGAGCTGCTGCAGCTCCGGGAGCCCGACGCCGCTACCTGGAGACCCGCTGCTGCTATCGCCGCCTCGCCCGCCGGTCCGCTCCCCGCTGGCGCCCGAGCGTCTAGAGACGCAGCCGCCGCCGCCTCCGAGCACGCCGCGTAGGCCAGCCACCGCTCCGGATAGATTGCTGATGCCTGGCGGCGGGCACGCCCCGGCGCCCGCGCTCACGGGGCGGGGCCGCCGGCGCGCGCGCCCCCTGCCGGCAGTGGGGCGGCGTTTCCCCTGCGCCTGAGGCTTCGGGAGCTCAACCCTGGCTGCTGCGAACCGAAGCCGGGCTTATCCAGCGCCTGTAGCTCTTTGAAGGACGAAGCGCCACCCCTTTAACCATTTGCCCCCAGGAGGGCTTACATGCTCTCACAATTAATTCCACCCTCGTCCCTTTTTAATATGTGTATCCTCTCTCCCCTGAGGGCGGACAGGTCTGGAAGGCGCTGTGCTGGCTCGGGAATGTGGTTGATCTGCCAAAGAGAGGTCAACCTGGGCTGGCCCTCGGCGGACGTTCTAACTGCAGTCCGCAGACCGTTGGGACCCAATTACTAACTGAAATCTAGCATCGCCTTCATTATGAATTTTAATGCATGGATACAGATTCCGGGAGTCTTAGCAATACCTGACTTTGTCAGCAATAGTTACCACAGGTGCTTTCGTATCACTTTACGATTGTTGGAGAGAACTCAGTATTAAGCTCATCGCTACTTAAATTGCGGTAGTTAAGAGACCTGCTGTGGGGCTTCCCTGGTGGCGCAGTGGTTGAGAATCTGCCTGCCAGTGCAGGGGACACGGGTTCGAGCCCTGGTCTGGGAAGATCCCACATGCCGCGGAGCAACTAGGCCCGTGCGCCACAACTACTGAGCCTGCGCGTCTGGAGCCTGTGCTCCGCAACAAGAGAGGCCGCGATAGTGAGAGGCCCGCGCACCGCGATGAAGAGTGGCCCCCGCTTGCCACAACTAGAGAAAGCCCTCGCACAGAAACGAAGACCCAACACTGCCAAAAATAAATAAATAAATTAAAAACAAAACAAAACAAAAAACCTTTCAAAAGCTTCTCATCACACTTGGAATAAAAGCCAGAATTCTTCCTGTGGTTGAATCTGAGCCCTGTCTGCTACCCTGACTTCATGGCCACCCTCTCCTGAGGGCTCCAGCTGCCCCAGCCACACCGGCTTCCTGCCTGTTCCTCAAACGCCACAAATTCACTCCCACCTTGGAGATTCGGAGATCTGCATTTACGTTTCCTGGAACAGTCGTTACCAGTGAGTGCAGGGCTCACTCCCTCTCTTCGTTCAGCTTCTGCTCACACATCACTGTGATGATCCCAGCTAAGATGCTTCGTCTGCATGCCATCTTCAACTTCTTGCCCTGCTTGTGTTCTTCTTTGCACTTATTACTCCTAAGCATATTTCATACACATGTATATGTTTATTGTCTGTCTCTTTCACCAAAATGTAAGCTCCACCAGGGCAGGGTTTTTTTTTTGTTGTTGTTAGCTTCTGCTTTATAACAAAGTGAATCAGTTATACATATACAATATGTTCCCATATCTCTTCCCTCTTGCATCTCCCTCCCTCCCACCCTCCCCATCCCACCCCTCTAGGTGGTCACAAAGCACCGAGCTGATCTCCCTGTGCTATGCAGCTGCTTCCCACTAGCTATCTATTTTACATTTGGTAGTGTATATATGTCCATGACACTCTCTCACCCTGTCACGTCTCACCCCACCCCCTCCCCATATCCTCAAGTCCATTCTCTAGTAGGTCTGTGTCTTTATTCCCGTCTTGCCACTAGGTTCTTCATGGCCTTTTTTTTTTTTTTTTCTCCTTAGATTCCGTATATATGTGTTAGCATACTGTATTTGTTTTTCTCTTTCTGACTTACTTCACTCTGTATGACAGACTCTAACTCCATCCACCTCATTACAAATACCTCCATTTCATTTCTTTTTATGGCTGAGTAATATTCCGTTGTATATATGTGCCACATCTTCTTTATCCATTCATCTGTCGATGGACATTTAGGTTGCTTCCATGTCCTGGCTATTGTAAATAGAGCTGCAATGAACATTTTGGTACATGACACTTTTTGAACTATGGTTTTCTCAGGGTATATGCAGGGCAGGGGTTTTTATCAGTTTTGCATGTAGTAATATTCTCAGTGCCTGGAACAGTGCCAAGCACTGAAAATATTTTGCTGAATGAATGAATGAATCCACATTTGGCACTTCCTCTGCACAGCCCACCTGCTTAATAATAAGGTTCCTTCACACTTATATAGATTTTCGTGTTTTACAATGGGCCTTCCCAAACATTATTTTGTTTGCTTGTCATTATAATGCTGTAAAATAGTTTTCTTTTTTCAAAAAACTAATAAACTATTATATTTACTTAGAAGCATTCAGGCTGTCACAAAACCGTTACAACTCCCCCGACCCCTAATTACAGAGTAGAATTCAGTAACAGAACAATTATTTCGTATAAGCTGCATGAAAGACAACTGAAAAAATGACAGTGCCCCTATATAATTAATTTGTCCTGTGCACCTACAAGAACCTGCTTTGAATTCCCATGCTGGGTCACAACCTGTATACAATACCAGGTAAGGTTAGTGTCCTCGGAAAATATCACCAGGACAGGGTTGTACAAAAAATTATTTGGGAATTCTTGTTAACAATAACCCCCCACCCCAAAAAGGGGCAGTTTAAAAGAAAATCTTACCCAGCTTTACATTTCAATTTTTTTTTTTAATTTAAAAGGAATGAAAAAAAAAAATGAATTGTGTCCAGGGAGGTTAAATGCTTAATAGACAAGAAAAAAAATGCTGCCCTAGAACCACTTCATTCATCATCATCATCTTCAACTTTGTTGTCTTTATCTTCCTCTTCCTCATCTTTCCTTCTTTCTCTTTCTCCTCTACCTTTTTATTCTTGTCTGGATCAGCCTTGACAGCCTCCTTTTTTTTTTTTTTTGCCACATCAGCTTTCCTTTGGCTCAGGATGCAGCAAGATCCTTTCGGTACTTTTCCTTCCTCTGAACAGCCTTCTTTTCAGGCTGCCTGCTGTCCTCAGCACTGTCACTCACATCTCTCCCAGTTTCTTTGCATCATTGCCAATAGACAGACCAGGATCTCCTGTGGTTTGGGGGTGGTACTCAGAAGACGAGAAAGAGGCCAAAGGAGGCTTTTTGGGTGGTTGAAATCCCTGAACTTCTTTTGGTTTCCATTTTGGGAGGAATAAAAGTTTTCATTTCTGTTTTATAAGGGGCCTTGTCCACTCTTGACATTTCTCCAATTTCCTTTCTCTTTGGCAGACAAGGCTTTCCACCTTTCCAAGCACTTTAAAGAACGTCTTGAGAAGTTGACCGAAGCATCTGGATGGTTTTTCCTGAGCTCCTCCCAGCAAGTTTACCCAGAGTGCCTATGATGCCATTTGGCCTCAGGCTTTTTAGGACCTCCTCTGCCCGTGTTTAGTTATTTTTCCTCAGGGAGGCACAGAGCTGCTCGGCGCCCCTTGCTCTCACTTGCCTCGGCAGTGTCTCTAGGTATTTTTAATCCCCGTTTTCACGTAAGAACATGAACCCGACAGGTCTGGAGACTTGCTCATCCCTTGGGCATTTAAGCCTTGTCCGCTGCCTCTCCTAACTCTTTCCTCTCCCTCCCTCTGCCATTGTCTTCACCACCTCGCCCCGCAGCATTATTCTTCTCACCCTCTTTCAACATGTCCATTGCCAAAGTTATCTTTTTTAAAAACAAGTTTGGTCATGACTTCTACCCTGCTCAAACCCCTCTGTTGAATCCCTGTATTAAAACTTTCTGATTATATGTGACAGAAACCCGGCTTGAAAAAAGATAGGCCAAAAGGGGGATTTGGGGAGGGGGTATACTGGGGTATCTACAGAACAGAAGGAAGAATTAACCAGACCATGGGAAGGACTAAATGCAGATGGACAGCAGAGGTGGTGGGATCTAGGGACTGAGATGCCTCTGGGACTCTGTCTGCTTCTTGTCTCTGCTTCTCCAGAGCATCTATCTCATAGGAGACCGGCTTCTGCCACATACGGCAGAGATCAAGGCCACCGATGTCTCTTGACCTCTCTTTTTTTATGGCTCCTACCACGAGGAGGAGGGTCTTTTTTCCTCTGTTTTGCATAAGACATTCCAGTTGAGAATTCTGATGAAACCATTGTGGGTCAGATGCCCACCCCTGGACCAATGAACAGGGACCCAGAGGTACAGTCATGTAAGAACATGGGGGCTTTCCTAAAGCCTTGTGGATGGGGTGAGGGATGTCCCCAGAGAAAGAAGGGGCTAGGCGGACAATAGTCACTCCACTTTGCCGAACCAGACCCAGACAGCTGGTGGCCTGAAGGCCACATTCGGCCTACGACATTGTCTTGAATAGGCTTAAAATTGTTTTGAACTATTTGTCAACATTTCAAAACCTGGATATTTCTCATAAAAGCCTGGATTTCAGCATATTCCTTGAAAATGTTGAAATGTGGGATCACTGGGCCCTTACATTCTCACGTGGCAACAATTGGCTGGAGCTGAATGGAGGTTGCTCTTTTAAATGGGGTATTCAATTGTTGCTGTCCTCTGACCTCTTGCTACTTCTCTGTTGTAGTTATCTATTGCTGCATAATCAACCACTCAAAACTAAGAGGTGAAAAACAATAAAAGTCATTTATGATCATTACCTGTCACGTTTCCGGGGGTTTGCTGGGTTCAGCCAGGTGGGGCTCACCCAGGGTCTCAGGTGGTCGCAGTCAGAGGGGGATGAGGCTGAAGTCTTCTCAGAGGCTTCCTTTGGTGGCTGCAGCTGGCTCCTGGCTGAGATGTCAGCTGGGGCTCTCAGCTGAAACACCTCCACGTGGCCTGGGCTCCCTCTCAGCGTGGCAGCTGCCCTCCCCTCTCAGGGCAGACTCAATCCTGTGCTCAGTGCTCTGGGTTCACTTTTTAAGTTACATGCTTTCATTTTCAGGTAAGAAAACGAGGACACAGAGAGATGAATGGATGTGCTTAAGGTCACCTGGTATTCAAGCCAGGAAGAGAACTGAACCTCTGCCTTTTCCCTCTCAGTTTACAGGTTAAGCTGCTGTCTCCTCCATCCTTCTCTCTGTGCTGAAAGCTCTGTTGTCTTAGGCCCTTCCTCGTACTGCAGCCAGCTGTGGCCAGAGCTGGCCCCTCGCTAGGTTTCAGCTCTTCCTTAGCAGAGACTCTGTTTTGCCCAACTCTTTTTCTCTATGCCAGCTTGATGCCTGGCATTTAGTAGCCCTCAGAAGATGTTTATTTAATCAGATCCCTGTTTTTCAAGCACCCTCAATTTTCTCTTAGTTGTCTAGCCAGCTCCAAAGGAACCCCAGTTCCTGGTGTGTGTGGGGATGGGCAACGGAGTAGGAGCAAGGAAATGTGTCCCCACCTGCTCACCACCTCTCAGGACCTCCAGAGATGCCTGAGGAGCCCCTGAGGCCACATATTGTTGTCTTGTGGGGGAAGGGTGTGTGTGTGTGAGGGACTGAGCTTAAGGGATTTATTGTGGTTTTCCTTTGATAAAACTAAACAACAAAAACAAACAACAAATTAACTAATACAGGCATAAATAGAATAAAGAGTGAAAGCCTTTAATCAATCCCTCCCTGTTCCTGTTCCCACACTTCGGAGGTCATCACTCATCACTGTTTACAGTTCCTCCTATATCCTGCCAGATTCTTTCTCTATACACACACACACACACACACACACACACGCACACACATGAGATCATATTATGTACGTATTGTACTCTACATTTTTTTTAATATCCCAGAGATACTTCTTTCAATGGCTGCAGGCAAATTTATAAAATAGATGAACCATACTTTTGTTGGTTTGTTTGGAGAGATGACAATGTTATTTATATTTATTTTATCTATACTGAGTTTTCATATTTCACACATGATATACAAACACATTCTTTCTGTAAAATATTTAGACCTGTGTTCAATACAGCAGCCACTAGCCGCATGTGACTACCGAGCACCTGAAATGCAGTGCGTTGGAATTGAGATGTGTTGTACGTGTAAATGCACATTGGATTTTGGAGACTTAGTATGAAAAAAATAAAGTAAAATATCTCATTAGTAATGGTTTATATTGATTACATGTTGAAATGATACTATTTTGGAATATTGGGTTAAATAAAGTATATTATTAAAATTAATTTTATGTTTCTTTTTCTAAAGTGTGGCTAGTAGTCACAGGGAACTATAGTCAATGTTCTGTGATAAACCATAATGGAAAAGAAATTTTAAAAGAATGTATACAGTATATGTATAGCTGAATCACTTTGCTGTACAGCAGAAATTAACACAACATTTTAAATCAACTATATTTCAATAAAACAATAAAATGTGGCTAGTAGAAAATTAAAAATTGCATACGTGTCTTGCATTATATTTCTTTTGGGCAGAGTTGATTTAGAGAATACAAACATGTACAGAACAAAAGATGAAAGTTCTACTTCATCATCAAACCTCCTTCCCTCCCTGAGTTGTCACTTATTTTTATCTTTTTTCCAATGTGTATTTAAGGCTATATACTTTATCCTGAGTTATGTTTTTGCTATATTTTTCAGATTTTGTATGTATATTGTGCTTTTGTTTGTTTTTGAAAAAGTTTATTCTCTTATTTTCCATAAATACTTTAATTGCAAATAGAGTTGCTTTAAATTAAACAAGTAATACAAGACTTTTAAAATAAAGACAGTGAACTCTTCCTGTTTTTCCACAACCCTGATCCTTCTCCAGAATGCATTGTTTTGGATATTGGCATTGCCACCTACCAAATTAAAGACAGAAGTAGAAATGCTAATATCTGAATAATAGGAATCCCAGAAAGAGAAGAATGGAAATGGAGAGAAGGAAATATTTCAAGAAATAATGCAACAAGGTCCTACTGTATAGCACAGGGAACTATATTCAATATCCTGTGAGAAACCATAATGGAAAAGAATATTTAAAAAAAAGAACGTCTATATGTGTATAATTGAGTCACTTTGCTGTACAACAGAGATTGGCACAGCATTGTAAATCAACTCTACTTCAATAAAAAAAATAAAATTAAAGAAAGGAAAAAAGACATAATGAAGGTAATTCCTCAAAATTAAAAAAAAAAAAAAAGGCAACAAACATGAAAGACATTCAGTTGCAAGATCCACAGAATTCCAGAGAGAAAAGAAAAGGAAAAACCCACCCATAGACTCATACAGAAGTGTAAGAATACCAAAAATAAAGAGAAAATTGTAAAAACCTTTGTAAAGAAAGAGAAGATCACACAAAGAAACAAGAATCAATTTGCCATCAGATTTTCCAACAGCAAAATGGTGTAGTATTGATCAGAGAGAGACTTCAGAGGGAAAGCTTTCTTTCATAGGAGAAGATACGGACATCAAGATTAACTAGCAAATTAACACATTCACCATAAACCGTAGACGTTAGTCAGACCTTATGAGGAAAAAGAGACAAAATAGGGAGAAAACAGGCAAGGCCTCAGAGGGCTTCCCACATTTTGATCACACAAAAAAAGAAGGCAAGAACACAGAGAGAGTTGAGGTGTCAGTGGAAGTGGAAACTGCACATCCTGATGGGCCTGGCAAAGGAACCCTCTTGTGATAATACTACTATACTTAAAAACCCACATGCTAGTGAAAAAACCACCAATTTGAAGGAGCCACCCATGATTTAGTGTGCTTCAACTTGGAGAAACATCTGAGGTAGAGTTTGGGGAGGGTCTGAACACAGACAGAGATGTGAGGACATAGAGAAAGAACGTGAGTTATGTTTTAAAAGTATCAGTCTATATGATCAAGAGAGCTTCCGTAAAAGAAAACACTGATAAGTTGTACTTCATCAAAATTTAAAACTTGTGCTTTTCAAATGACACTATTAAGACGCCAAAGAAACAAGTTATAGAATATATTTGCAACACGTGTATCTGACGAGGAATTTGAAATCAGACTATATATCAATAAAAAGCTTCTATATGTTAATATAAACAAGCAAGCAACCTAATACAGATGAGCAAAAGACTTGAATAGACATCTCAGGAAAGCAGATGTATGGATGGGACTTCCTTGGTGGCACAGTGGTTAAGAATCTGACTGCCAATGCAGGGGACACAGGTTCGAGCCCTGGTCCGGGAAGACTCCACATGCTGCGGAGCTACTGAGCCCGTGCGCCACAACTACTGAGCCTGCACTCTAGAGCCAGTGAGCCACAACTACAGAAGCCCGCGCACCTAGAGCCCGTGCTGCGCAACAGGAGAAGCCACTGAAATGAGAAGCCCGCGCACCGCAACAAAGAGTAGCCCCTGCTCGCTGCAACTAGAGGAAGCCTGAGCGCAGCAAAGAAGACCCAATGCAGCCTAAATAAATAAATAACTTAATTAATTAATTAAAAAAAAAGAAAATGTGTGGATGTCTTATAAGCACATGTGAGGAACTCAGGAGCATGAGTCAGCAGGAAGTGCAAATTAAAATCATAATGAGATACTATTTCATACCCAACGGAACAGCTACTATTAAAAAGGCTGACAATTCCAAGTGTTGGTGAGGATGTAGAGGAAGTGGAGCTCCTCTACATTGCTGGTGGGATTATAAAGGGAACAACTACTTTGGAGAACTCTTTGACGGTTCCTTATAAATTATATATGTACATCTATGGCATGATCCAGGAATACCATTCCTATATTCTCAAGAATAATGAAAACATGTGCCATAAAAAGACTGAAAGAATCATATCAACTTTATTTACAGTAGCCAAACACTAGAAACCACCCAACACCCTTCAATAGGTTAATAGATAACAAATTATACTATATTCTTACAAAGGACTATGCCTCAGCAGTAAAAAGCAATAAACTACTGATAACAATAAAGACAAATATTAAAAACATCATATTGAGTAAAAGAAGCCAACTACAAAGTATTAATACTATATGATTCTGGTGATAGAAATCAGAACAGTAATTGCAGCAGGAGTGGGTGGGCAGGTATTGACTGGAAGGGGCATGTGGCATCTTTCTGGGGTGATGGAAATGTTTTGCATCTTGTTTTGAGTTTTAATAACTTGGGGGTTTACAGCTGCTGAAACTCACCAAACTGAACACTTAAGATCTGTGTAGTTTATTGTGTGTAAATTATACTTTGATTTTTAAAATTAATTAATTAATTAATTAGGTCTCGTTGGGACTTAGTTGTGGCAGATGGCTTCTTAGTTGTGGCATGGGAACTCTTAGCTGTGGCATGCATGTGGGATCTAGTTCCCGGACCAGGGATTGAACCTGGGCCCCTGCATTGGGAGCCCAGAGTCTTAACCACTGAGCCACCAGGGAAGTCCCTACCTTGATTTTTTAAAAAATGGTTATTCTTTTAAAAAAAGACTAAATAAAAAATTAAAATGCTCACAACTGAATGATAGTGAAAACATTTTGTTTCAGAGTTGTGGAATCCAGCAAGATTGACCTTCTAAGGGCAATTTATAGTCTTAAATACTTATATTAGAAAAGAAGAAAGCCTCAAAACGAGTGAGCTAATGTCCATATTTAAGAAGTGATAATAAATGTCCATCAACAGATGAATGGATAAAGAAGATGGGGTATATATAACAGTGGAATATTACTCAGCCATAAAAAAGAATGAAAAAATGCCATTTGCAGCAACATGGATGGACCTAGAGATTACCACACTAAGTAAAGTAAGTCAGACAGAGAAAGACAAATATATGATATCGCTTATATGTGGAATCTAAAAATGATACAAATGAACTTATTTACAAAACAGAAATAGAGTCACAGAAGTAGAAAACAAACTTATGTTACCAGGGAGGAAAGAGAGGGAGGGATAAATTGGGAGATTGGGATTGACATATACACACTACTATATATAAAATAGGTAACTAATAAGGACCTACTGTATAGCACAGGGAAGTCTACTCAATACTCTGTAATGACCTATATGGGAAAAGAATCTAAAAGAGTGGATATATGTATGTGTATAACTGATTCACCTCACTGTACAGCAGAAACTAACACAGCATTGTAAATCAACTATACTCCAATAAAGATTTTTAAAAAGTAATAATAAACAACAAGGATTTACTGTATAGTACAGGGTGCTAGATTCAATATCTTATAATATCCTATAATGGAAAAGAATTGAAAAAAAATAATATATATATCTGAACTGCTTTGCTGTACACCTGAAACTTACATAATATTGTAAATCAACTGTACTTCAATTTAAAAAAATAGGTAAAAAAAGGGAAGTGACAAAAAACAATAGAATAAACTCAAGGTAAGTATAAAGACAGAGTAAAATAAACAAGAGCAGAAATCAGTGATCAGTGAAATAAAAAATGAAGGTAAAATAGAAAATATCAGCTAGCCAAAAGTTGGTTTTTTTAAATTTATTTTAACTGTGATGAAATACACATAACATTTACCATCTTAATCATTTTTAAGCATATGAACCATTTTTAAGAGAATGTATTAGATGTGGATGGACCTAGAGAGTATCATACTTACTGCATGAAGTAAGTAAGAGAAAAGCAAATATCATATAATAATGCATATATGTGGAATCTAGAAAAATGGTATAGATGATCTTATTTGCAAAGCACAAATAGAGACACATGTAGAGAACAAATGTATGGATACTAAAGGGAAAGAGGTGGGGGGAGAGGAATTGGGAGACTGGTATTGACACATATACATTATTGATACTATGTATAAAATAGACAACTGATGGGAACATAATGTACAGCACAGGGAACTCTACCTAATGCACTGTGGTAAGCTAAATGGGAAGGAAGTCCAAAGGGAGGGGATATCTGTATGTGTATGACTGATTCATTTTGTTGTGCAGTGGAGGCTAACACAACACTGTAAAGCAACCACACTCCAATAAAAATTAATAAAAAAAAGAGAATGTATTCAGCTGTAGTGTTAAATTCATGTTGTTGTGCAATCAATCTCCAGATCTCTTGCCGTCTTGTAAAACTGAAAAGTCTATACCCATTAAACAACAACTTCCCATTTGTTACTCCCTCTAGCCCTCTAGCCCCTGGCAACTACCATGCTACTTTCTGTCTCTGTGAATTGGAGGTATGTTCTAGGTACCTCATATAAGTGTGGAATCATATAGTATTTGTCCTTTTGTGTCTGGCTTATTTCACTCAGCATATTGTCCTCAAGGTTCAACCTTGTTGTAATGTAGTATGTGTCAGAATTTCCTTCATTTTTAAGACTGAATAATATACCGTTGTATGTATATACTACATTTTGTTGATCTGTCCATGGACACTTGGGTTGCTTCCTCCTTTTGGCTATTGTGAATAATGCTGCTATGAACATGGGTGTACAAATATCTGTTCAAGGTCTTATGTTCAATTATTTTGGGTATATACCCAGAATATATATTGATATTTTGGGTATATATGGTAATTCTATTTTAAAAAATTTGAGGAACAACCATACTGTTTTTCACAGCAGCTGTACCATTTTACATTCTCATCAACAATGCTTAAGGATTTCAATTTCTCCACATCCTCATCAACACTTGTTATTTTCTGTGGGGTTTTTTTTTTTTTTATAGTAGTCATCCTAAAGGGTGTGAGATGGTATCTCAATGTGGTTTTGATTTGTATTTCCCTAAATGATTAGTAATGTTGAGCATCCTTTAATATGTTTGTCAGCATTTGTATGTCTGCAGAAATGTCTTCAAGTCCTTTGCCCATTTTATAGTTGAGTTGTTTTCTTACTGTTGAGTTGTAAGACTTCTATATATATTTTGAATATTATCTCCCTTATTAGATATATGATTTGCAAATATTTTCTCCCTTTCTATAGGTTTCCAACTCTGTTGGATGTGTCCTCAATGCACAGAAGTTTTTAATTTTGATGTAGTCTAATTTATCTCTTTTTACTTTTGTTGCCTGTGCTTTTGGTCATAACCAAAAAATCATTCTTAAATCCAGTTTCATGAAGCTTTTCCCCTATGTTTTCTCTGAAGAGTTTTATAGTTTTTGCTCTTATGGTTAGGCCTGTGATCCATTTTGAGTTAATTTTTGTATATGGTATAAGGTAAGGGTTCAACTTTATTCTTTTGCATGTGGATATCCAGCATCATGTGTTGAAGAGACTGTTCTTTTCCCATTGAATGGTCTTGACATCCTTGTTGAAAATCATTGGGCCATACATGTGAGGATTTATTTGTGGGCTCTATATTCTATTCTTTGCTCTGTATGTCTGCTTTCAAGCTGGTACCACACAGTTTTGATTACTGTAGCTTTGTAATACGTATTGAAATCAAGAAGTGTGAGAACTTCAACTTTATTCTTCTTTTTCATAAGTTGTTTTTTAAAAAATCAAACACTCTGTCAGAATTGATTAAGAGATGAAAGAAGACACACAGAAACACAATTAAAATTTTTTTTAATTTAAATTTTTGATTTTTCTGTTGAAGTATGGTTGATTTATAATGTTTCAGGTGTACAGAAAAGTGATTCAATTATATATATACATATATATATCTATTCCTTTTCAGATTCTTTTCCATTGTAGGTTATTATAAGATATTGAATATAGTTCCCTGTGCTATAGTAGGTCCTTGTTGTTTAGATATTTTGTATATAGTGGTGTGGATTTTGACTGCAAAGGGGGCCCAAAGCCCACCCAGGGATTTCCTATCAAGCAAGCGAGGCAGAGGTTGCACATATGCACTTGGTTCCCATTCCACTAGTCACATGTCATGTTAGGTACAAGGGAGGTGGGGATGCAGTCTAGCCTGGGTCCCAAAAGAAGGCCGGAACAGATTTCTGTGGACAACTGGCAGTGTCCGCTACAGTTTCGTTCTGAATCATTCTTCTTAGTACGAAGTGGCCATTGCATCTAAAAAGCTGGGTCTTCAGTTCTGGGAAAATATTTTCCCCATCATTGCTTTGACTATTTACCTTTTTCCATTTTGGAAATATCCTCTCAATTGCAAAACTTTCTGTTTATTTCCTTAACCTGTTGCAGGTTGGTGAGAGATTTTCTTAGCTCAGTTTCCCAGCTCACTAATGAGTGCTTCAGCTGTGTCCTCTGTGCTCTCCACTCCACCTTTTATTGGCTTTTTTATTTTAGCCATTACATGTTTTACTTTCTAGTATCTCTAGTTGGTGTTTTTATGGATATACTCTTGCATTTATTGCTTTTTTAATAGTGTTTCTTTAGGTGTTAGTTCTTCTGCTAAGTTTGGTACTTATAGACCCCAGGAAGGGTCCCCCCAAAAAAACACAAGTGGTAAAACGTTGAAGTTGTATAATCATGAGATTAATAAAAGGACTGCTCTGAGCCTTTCAACTATAGCCAGCTGGTGGCAATTGTCCTCTCTGGCTTACATATTGATAGGGCAGTTTCGGGTCCTGCAACTGCCTGGGATTTCTGGACAGCAGCAGCATTTCTAGGAATCTCCTCTTTTGTCAGTCTGATCCAGAAATCTGGATTTGAAGAATACTTGGGACAGAGGGATCCAACCTCTGCCTTCCACTTCTGAAGAGGGTCTCTTGCCATTTCCTTACCTGACTGCTCTTTCCTCCATGCCCCCAACCTCCATCTCCTCCAAAGATTAAGATTTATCTTGCCCCTATTAGAGAATCAAGGCATGGGGAAGAAGGGCACCATGACCAATCACCTGAACTCTGAGCCAGAGCTGTCACTGGGTTTTCCTGTGTGTGGCTTTCGTAGTGTTGGCAGTCTTCAAACGTTTAATGGTTCTTGGTCATCTGCTGATTTGTGTATTTGAGGTTACATATATGTTCATCTCCGGTTTTGTCTTCCATGGCCCATGACTGGTGATTTTGTGTGTGGGAAGCAGGTGGGGGAGGTGAGGGTGGGTGCATGCTCCTGCGATGGGGGTGCTCATGGGTTGTCTTCTGCCTTCAGGAGTTCCCACACCCCTCCTGGGGTCAGCAGAAGCCTGGAGCCATGAGAGTCTCTCCAGTCCCCACATCTACCCTAGATGTGCCCTCATAGCCTTGACTAATGCCCCTGAACCCCTCTTCCTCCTCTCAGCTGTTGTCTGGGTGTGCAGCTTTCCTTACCCACTGTATGGCTGTTAGCATAACTGACGCCATCTTGGGCACTTACAGTTTCTCCTGTCCTTCTGCTGATCCTACTCAGGACTGTACTGTGCAGTGAATCACTTCTCTGTTGTCAAGGGCTTCTCAGTTAATAGATATTGTTTAATAATCATTAGGACCAGGTAGCCTCTATGCTCTGTTATTCCCCAGACAATGACGAAAACCTTCGCTGATATATTCCTGGCGCCCGCGAGACTAGTTACCCATTTGTAAATCTTGACTTAGGAATGCATGTCCTGTGTCCAAGCACCTACCTCCGTTCTCTAGGTTCACTATAAAATTGTCCCAGGTGCAGAGTGCAGCTGCAAATGCTTCCTGATTGTCGTCTGCCCGGTCCTGATCCCACCCTGTGAGTAGGTGACCCTATAATATGGAGCTGCCGGCCTCATTCTTTTAGTCTTAAGATGCCTTCTCAGCTCGGTGGGCATTTGTCATTCCCTCCAGCCTCCAACACCCAGTCCTGCCCCTGCGGCAACTTCTCCTGCGGTGTCATCTGCGGGTCTCCCCACACATCCTACCCTACCTGCTCTCTACCATTCAGGATTTCCTGAGGTATTGGTCCACTGTGTATTGTAAGGCCTGGGATGCCACATGCTGCTTTGCCATCTTTGGGCCTCACAGGGCCCAACCCTGAGTTCCCCGGCTCTCACCAGTGTGTCCCCCGCCAGACAAGAACGGCTCCCCACTAGCTAGTTCCTCTATCAGTTGGACCAGCAGTACCCCACCCACCTGAACCTCGTTGATTGGAAAAAATGCACAATCTACAAGTTGCGAATTATGTTTTATTTGCTGCATTACTGAGGACTCAAGCCCAGGAGGCAGCCAGCCTCCCTCAGATAGCTCTGAGGGCCTGTTCGAAAGAGACAAGGGAGGAGCCAGGATATATAGGGGGTTTTGAAAAAAAACAAAACAAAAAACAAAAAAACAGGTAGTTGAACATCAAAAGATTACTGCTGGGACTTCCCTGGTGGTGCAGTGATTAGAATCTGCCGCCCAATGCAGGGGACACGGGTTCGAACCCTGGTCCATGAAGATCCCACATGCCGCCAAGCAACTAAGCCTGTGTGGCACAACTACTGAGCCGACGAGCCACAACTACTGAAGCCTGCACGCCTAGAGCCCGTGCTCCTCAACAAGAGAAGCCACCGCAATGAGAAGCCCGCGTACCGCAGCGAAGAGTAGCCCCCGCTCGCTGCAACTAGAGAAAGCCCACGTGCAGCAATGAAGACCCAATGCAGCCAAAAACAAACAAACAAACAAACAAATAAATAAAAAGATTACTGTTAATTAAAGAAAAACCAGACATCTCAAATTAATGAATTTAGTACTTTTCTATGTTTGGGAAGATGCAAGAGTCGGAGCTTAATGAAATTATGCCTTTGATATGCGCCTTAATTCTCTAGGGCCAGTATCCTGTTTTTCTCCATCTTGAATCCCCTCAGGGTGCACCATCAGGGGTGGTTGCAGTGGCTGAGGACTTGAAGGCTACAACATCCTTGTTTACTGAAACGGCAGGCGATATTCTTTGTCCACAGCCTCACCCTAAGGGGTTTCACCTTCCTGACAGTCTGAAAATTTGCTCAGATAAGCCAATCACATTCTCCCGTGGGAACCAAAGGTCTCCCCACCTTCTTGTCACTACAAAGCCTGCCTCTGACAGTCACTGCTTGTTCATTCTGCTCCCGAGTGCAGCCCCGGCGTGGCCCTTCCTGGTGTGGGGTGTCCTCCACCCCGGGCTGTGATGTAGGTGATTAATAAACTGCTGTCGTCCTCATCTGCCCAGTGTCAGCTGTCACGTGTTTAGCCATCTCATACTGTTTAAGGCAGGGGATCCCTCCTTCACCAATCGGGTGATGAGGAGGTGATCAGAACACACCGATAGTGGGGGCTTCCCTGGTGGCGCAGTGGTTGAGAATCTGCCTGCTAATGCAGGGGACACGGGTTCGAGCCCTGGTCTGGGAAGATCCCACATGCCGCGGAGCAACTAGGCCCGTGAGCCACAACTACTGAGCCTGCGCGTCTGGAGCCCGTGCTCCGCAACAAGAGAGGCCGCGATAGTGAGAGGCCCGCGGACCGCGATGAAGAGTGGCCCCCACTCGCCTCAACTAGAGAAAGCCCTCGCACAGAAACGAAGACCCAACACAGCAAAAATAAGTAAATAAATAAATTAAAAGGTAACTTACCATTTAAAAAAAAAAAAAAAGAATACACCGACAGCACGCTTTCTTGTTTTCCTGTGCTATTATGGGCTTATTCATTACTTTAAAATATTTCTTCTCCAACTTCATGGATTTGGGGTGGGATGGATATTAGATGACATGCACTCAGTCTGTCTCCCCTTAATTCACTTGGCTTTTATAAAAACCTAGGTTGCCTACTGTTTTTTTGTTGTTTTTTTGGTTTAAAAATAATGCTGCCATTTTCACCTTTACACGTGTGTCTTTGTACACCCCTGCTATGATTTCTGAGATGAATTCCTGTAAGTGGAATGATGAAATAAACATTTTTAGAGACTCTGGCAAATTGCTGTTCAAGGAGGCTGTACTGCTTTATACTTCCTCTAGCAGTGCTTGAGACTAACAATATCCACTGGAAATTGGGAAAGTGTGGGGAAATGCACAATCCCTTAAATTCTGAGAATATAATGACTTCCTGGATTTGCTTGTAATGATGTTACTGAAGAACAACATACAGTGACGTGCACACGTCTTGAGCGAACAGTTTGATGAATTTTACTGAGTGAATGTACCTGCATGATCACCACCCAATTCAGGATACAGAACATTCGCAGCCCCTTACAAGCATCATGCCCTTTCCCCGCTGTCACCTCCCACCAACCACTGCTCAGCTCCTATCTTTATAGTTTTGCTTGCTTTTAAGCTTCATGCAAATGGGCACATACACTCTGTGTTCTTTTGTGCTTGCCTTCTTTTGCTTACCATTACATCTGTTAAGATTCACCCCATGGTTGTGTGTGCTTGCACTTTGTTCATCAGATTGCCATGTACTATTCCACCGGGTGACCACACCTCGATGTACTTCTGTTCTTTTGTTGATGGATATTTAGGATATTTTTGGCTGGTTCAAATCTCATTACCATCCACTGGAATGTACATATCTTTTGGTGCTCTTATCGGGTTTTAATATTATTTTTATTTAAATAGTGTTTGATTGCCAGTAAGGTTGAATATCTTTTTTATATTCGTTGGCTGTTTCAATTTCTTCTTCTGTGAATTTCTTGTTCTACCTTTTGCCCATTAAAAAATATTCCCCACCTTGTTTACTCTAAGAGTCATAGTTCTTTTTAAATGATATAAACATGTCTTACTTTATTTCCCTGTTTGTTCTTAACTTCCAAATGCTCTTTACCATACGTTATGTTGCCTGGTTTATTAACAGAGTGAGACTAGAGGAAAATAATGCTCTTGCATGATGAGGGAAGACAGAAATGATGGTGGGAGACTGGGGTGGGCGGTTGAAGCCAGGGGTCTGTGCAGAGTGAGAGGCGGAGAAGGGCTGTTTCCATGGCTGCCTCCACCACACGTGGCCTCACCATCCTTTTCTTGTCTTCTTTTTTAAAAAGCCACAATATAAACAGCCTTGTTGTTTTTCCTGATTATATAAGTAATACTTGCAGCCTGTAGAAGCAAAGCAAAGCCACATGACTTCGAGGATGAGAAATGATGCAAGACTCCTGCTCTGTTAACGTCTTGATGGCTACCCCAGAAGGAGGTGCCCTCGGGCAGGCCCTCTGTGCATCTGGTTCTTGTTCACTGCTGGGTCCCTGGCGCCTGGAGCAGTGCCTGGCATAAATGCGGCGACGTGGATGACTTCAGAGCTCCCCCTCATTTTGAAGACTTCCTCCTAAGCCTCGCGCAAGAGGAAGACGTGTAGTTTGAGCTGAAGGAGCACCTTGAGCCCAGAGCCCTCGTGGGGGCCCCTGGTGGGGGACAGGGAATCTCCATGAGAGACTAATTGTTTAGTTTAATATACAGTCCACAGTCGTGCTGTAACCGGTACCCCTCCCCATCAGTCTGAGCCCTGGCATCTTCGGGGCCCTCAAGGCCATTGTTGCTGTGGACCTCGGATGGAACCATTTCAATCAGTCAGAGAAGTTTTGATGAGTGGGTGGAGAGGTTGGGGTCTGCATTTTTCTCCCAAGAGTCTCCCTGGGCCTCTGCAGTTTTGTTCTCTCCCACCCCCCAGTACCAGATCTGCACACCAAGGAGTCCTAGGCAGGGAACACTTGGAGGCCTCACCTCAAAAAGGGGTAATGGGGGGCTCTGGACTTTTTGAGTGATTGGCAACACTTAACACAGATTATTCCAAAGGGACACCTGGGTCAGGCAATTTAGAAAAAACAACTTCTCTAGAAGTGAACGAATGAATGAATGGAAGGCAGCCCCCCTACAGTGACCCTCATCGTGCCAATCGCATTTCCTACTAAACTGTAAATCCTTTGAGGACTGGCACTTGCTCCTTGAGAGTCTTACTCATATTATACCCGCGGTGCCCTGTGAATGAATGAATGAATGAATGAGTGAGTGAACAACACAGCTCTCCTACTTGGCAACAGAGGTAGGCTTTAACACATGAATTCTTTTGTATTCTTTACCCTTAGCCTCGCATCTGCACATGGTGGGCACCTAGTGAACATTTGCTGAATGAATGAATCAATGATTGAATACATATATAAATATGTAAAAAAAGTTTTTTTGACTTGCCTTTAAAGAAGTGAGGGCAAGTCCAACAGGGCCTGGTGAAAAGCAGAGCCCCCCAGAGGAGGACACAGTTCAGCCGGCGGGTTTGAGCCCTGGCCTGTGCCCGTCTCCTGAGCGCATTTCTCACAAAGCAAATAAGCCTCGTTATTTTGAACCACGAGGCTGACATAAAGAAACTCACAATTGCCTCAGAAAATTATGTTCCCTGCTAAGCCCACGCAATTGTCTTGGACGCTGATTTTCTGTCAAGAACGGGACTTTGTTGGGATGAACTGAAATATTCTAGAAAGATGAAGATCAAAGCTTGGCCTGTAGGTCTGGGGCCGATGCAGGAACTTAAGCGCTGGCAGCAAGCTCATTTCTCGAGTGAGAGCAAAGCCACGTATAATGTATATTTTCATTCCCTTGTTTCTAGTTTGAAGATCTCTGTCCCTGTTCTCTTAGTGACTAAGCCGATCTTATTTTACTCCTTTGTTCTTTTACAAAACATATAAAGGAGGAAAGGGAAGAAATTAAAGTTAGGGGTAGCTTCCCAATTCAAGAGGGTAATAGCTTCCCCAAGTCACAGTTACATTACGATGCAGTTGGGAATCTTTGTGTTTATGAAACAGAGCTGCTTTGGAAATCATTGCGTAATTCTCATCAGAGTGCAGATTTCCTAACCGCATTCACACAGAGGCGCCTTTCAACTGTTATGATTTATTGTTCAATAACTATTTTTTTTAAAAAATAGCATCAAAATCAGTGATTCTCCTTTCTGTACAATTTCAGAGGGCAGAAAATTTAGTTAGAACTAAATACACACAAATAATTTAATGTTTTAAGATTTGGTTGTTTGAATTACAGTAGAACACTATTGTAGTGTGATTTGTTATTTGACTTACTGAGAAATAACTGAGTGGAATTTAATTCCCTGGAATACATTAATAGCAGCCCAACAGCCCCACTCTCCACCCCCAGACTTTTTAAACAGGGAGGGATCTTGGAGTTGTGTCTGGTCTCCTGGATTTACAGCTGAGGCCAGAGGTAATGTGATTTCCCAAAGGTCACCCAGCTAGTGAGGGCAGAGTGGAGAGAGCATAGCTGTTCCAGCCAGGCTTTCCCCACTCTGCCCCAGTAAGGAACAAGATTAATTTATATGAGTCGAGGGCTAGTGTTCTGGAAAGAAGCATTCTCTTATTGTGAGACAAAGGTGTGGACAAGGGTATAAAGAAGCAGCAGTGAGCAAACCAGTGATGATGGAGACTCAGGAAGCCAGGTCAACCTCAAGACAGGCTTGGTCACCTGGATTATACCATAGATGGGGCATGGAGGGCAAGGCCCCTCTCCAGACCCAGGGACAGTGCCCTGGAGACACAACCAAAGAGGGCTTCTCTCAAAGCTGCCCAGAGTCTAAACTCATGGACTCTCCTTAACCATGTGCTGAATCCTGTTTTATAATAATCTGCTCACATAGCTGGCTTTCCCTTCTAACCTGTGAATCCTTGAGGAAAAAGGCAGTATCTGGCTCATTTTTGAAATTCTACCTAGCACAGTGACTGGCACAAAGAGAACTCAACAAATATTTGCAAAATAAATGAACAACGGTGACTGCCCCATTTAGAGCCAATCCCAGTGCAGAATAAAATCACAACCAGCCATTGCCTAATAAAGTTGAACTTGTTCATCCCTCTGACCCATAATTCCATTGCTAGAAAAATACTTGCCCATGAGCATCAGGAAGACTAGAACATTACAAAAATGTTGGTAGTAGGATTCTTCAGAACAGTCCCAAATGGAAACCACCCATCTTTCAATGGAATACTATACAGCAATGTAACTGAATGAATTACAGCCTACGTATCAATATATATGAACCTCAAAAACACAATGCTGAGTGAAAAAAGTCAGAGAATAATTCATTTAGACTGCATCCATTTATATAAAATTCAAAACAGTGGGAAACTAAACAATATATTGTTTAACAATATATTGCACACATATGTTATGATACATTAAAGAAAAGCAAGGAAATGATTAACACATATTCAATAGTGGTTATTTCTGGGAAGATAGAGGGAAACACAACTCAGAGAGCTTCAAAGTTATTGGTGTAATTCTATTTATCAAGCTGGATGATGAGTACATGACTATTATTATTCTTTAAAAGGGTTACACATAATGTACACATTCACATAGTTCATAATAAACAATTTCAAACAACACACCACCGCCAAACAAACCTAGATGGAAGCTCTCCATAACACTTTTGACCCAGTCTGTCCACAGAGGTGGGAAGGAACCTGTTGGGGAGCCCACGGCCCTTGAACAGTCTGACTCTACCTGTAGTGGGTTTGTCTGCTGGGGTTTGAAACCCTATCCATTTCAGTGCCTGTCTGTTGAGTGCTGTCCCTCTGATTGCAGGGGTCTGTCTGTAGCGTAAACAAGGACATGGAGGGGCAGGTGTCCTTGGCCCAGGGGGAACCGGATATCACCCCATAGGACCACTTCGAGCATCCTTAAGGAGGAAAGAAAGGCCAAGAATGTGCTTAGAAAATCTTTCCCATCAGGAGTGAGGAAGAATCCTTCCCTCTTAACAGTGATGGTGGTGGGTTTGGGGATGCTCATGGGTTCATTGTACATTTATGAGTCCCAGCTTTTTATTAAATAAGTATGAGGCAAAGCTATCTCTTATTCCTTCCTTTTTTTCTCTTGAAAATATTGCCTATATACCATGAAAACGTCCCCAAAGCCCAGTGTAGTAGACTCTGGGGGTGCTCCCAGCACATTCCCTCATCTCCTCTATTCAGCATGCGCCCACCTCCATTCCAGTAGCTGGGAGCTGCTCTGGTTGACGACTAGAAATACCCCAGCTCCCTTGCCCTGGGGGTGGGATCATTCCGAAGCTCCCAGGGTTTCCCATCCGGATTAAGCTTCAATTGCCCTCAGAGGGAACCTAAAGCAGCCTATTTTGGTGATGGTCCCTCTTCTGTTTCACTTCTTGTCCACCTCCCTCCCACTCTGCAATAAACCACCACCCAAATCCTTGTGTCAGGTTTGCTTCTGAGGGAACCCAAACCAAGGCACTCTGGAAAGAGGGACTCTCTCCCTCTTCACTCTATCGTCGGGACAAGCACAGAAAGCATTGAGGTTATGAGTGTATGCCCTCATCCTATGACTGACGGTTCCAAAGAGTTGCCTCTTTATAGGTGGACAGCCATTCGTCCTGGTTTGCATAGGACAGTCCAACTTATACCTGCAGTGCTGGTGTCCATCTGGTTTGGCATTTCTCTTGGAAGACACTGTCCTGGCTTGGATGATAAATGGTATGGTCACCCCACTTCCAGGATACCTGTGCTTGGCAGGAGGAGTGTGATCTAATTGGACCATAGGCTGTTAGAGCTGGAAGGGATTTTGGATTCATCTAGTATAAGCTGCTTGCTTACAGATGAGGCAGTGGAGGCCTTAGGCACTAGGAAAACTGCTCATGGTCAGGCATTTAGCAGCAGAGCCAGCCCTGAGGCCAGGTCACCCTCTGTGTGGAACAACCCTAATCTTCCCTTCCCTGGACCTACTGCCAGGGCCTTCCAAGAAGGCTGTAAGTCACCTTTGCTACATTGACCTTATTGTGGAGCCAAAGCAATCTTTGCTCTGAAAATCTGGCTATGTACTAAATCTTTGATATTAGGAAGTCTGACTAGGGCTTGGGGAGTTCATTCCATAGCCTGGAAATAGGTTGTCCTACTGTCCACTAGATGGTGTCCAATACACACCCCCTACACATGCATCACTGGAACTGCACAACTAAGCCTGATGTTGATGAAAGAAAGATCTAATCCACCCCAGTTTGGTCATCTTGTTTTGTTTCCTGGCAGAATGCTCTAGAAGAGATGTGGGGGCTGGCAGGAGAGGAGGAAGATGTGCCTTTAGACAATCTCTCTGGATGAACGGTTGCAGGACGTGAGGCAGAGGGCTGTCGGAGCCATGCTGGTGAGAGGGCACGCTGGCCTGGACCATGGCTGTGCGTGACGCGGATGGAGAGCAGTGGATGGGTCTGGAGGCAGGAAAGACAGGCCTCAATGAAAGGTTGGATCTAGCACTCCCTGAATTCCCTAGTTTCAATCTCTCCTTCTGTAAGCTGGCAGAGGGGTTGGCTTATCAGTGTTGGCATTTCCAGTGCAGCGCAGATACTCAAAATATGGAGGCTTTTTGGAAACTAATGAATAAAACCGCTAAGATTTATTGAGTGCTTATGGGAGCCCTTCTAAGCACTTTACATGTATGAATTTCCTTTATTCCCCCTCAAATACACATCTTGGGCCCCTGTCCAGATCAAAACCTCTGGGACTGATGGGCCTGAGCCAGTGTTTTTTGTTTTTTGGTTTTTAATTAATTAATTAATTTATTTATTTTTGGCTGTGTTGGGTCTTCATTTCTGTGTGAGGGCTTTCTCTAGCTGCGGCAAGCAGGGGCCACTCTTCATCGTGGTGCGCAGGCCTTTCACTGTCGTGGCCTCTCTTGTGGCGGGGCACAGGCTCCAGATGCACAGGCTCAGTAGTTGTGGCTCACGGGCTTAGTTGCTCCGCGGCATGTGGGATCTTCCCAGACCAGGGCTCGAACCCGTGTCCCCTGCATTGGCAGGCAGATTCTCAACCACTGCGCCACCAGGGAAGCCCCTGAGCCAGTGTTTTTTGAAAGATCTCCCCATGTGATCCTCATACACTTCTGGCTCTGGTGGGAGAAGGAGCTGAGGCCCAGGCAGGCTTGCCCTGTGAGGGGATCTGGGGTTCCCACCTGGCAGAGCTGCCGGTCAAGTTTTCCCAGGGGCCTCAGGCCTCGCGTCTCTCTTCCACTTTGACCTTCTCCTCGCTTTAATCTGCCACACACCTCACGTGCTTTCTTTCCTCCTTTCTCCCGTTCTTCTCCACAGAACACCTCCAGGCCCTGCTCAGTCTCTCTCTCTGTCCCTTATCCCTCCTGTGAATCATGCACAGCCCTGGAGCACATCTGTGGTGTTGGCCCTGGTCCCCCCGGGTGAGAAGCCCTGTCCACTCGGTGCCCTCCAGAGGGGCCGTCCTTGCAGCTTCCATCCTGCCCTCCTTGCAGGGGCAGCGTCTGGCCTCCACCTCAGGCCCACAGCCCTCCTCACCCCTTCTTCCTGCCAGCCGTCCTCAGGTCTGCAGCGGCCCCAGCACCAGTAACCTCCACTGAACATGCCCTCCCCTCCTGCCTGTGCTGTGCTCAGAGCACAGAGGGGCGGAGGGCCTGGCGTCACAGAGGCCTGAGGACGTGGCAGCGGCAAAGGCCTTGCTGTGCTGCTCCCTCCCCAACGAAAGTGAGTCGGGGGCTTCCCTGGGGGCGCAGTGGCTAAGAATCCGCCCGCCAATGCAGGGGACACGGGTTCGAGCCCTGGTCCGGGAAGATCCCACATGCCGCGGAGCAACTAAGCCCGTGCGCCACAACTGCTGAGCCCACGTGCCACAACTACTGAAGCCCACGCGCCTAGAGCCTGTGCTCCGCAACAAGAGAAGCCACCGCAATGAGAAGCCTGCACACCGCAATGAAGAGTAGCCCCTGCTCGCCGCAACTAGAGAAAGCCCGTGCGCAGGAACGAAGACCCAACACAGCCAAAAATAAATAAATAAAATAAATTAAAACAAAACAAAACAAAACAAAGTGAGCCGGGGCTGTATTTAGTTCAACAACCATTCATCCGGTACCTACTGCACACCAGGCCCCCAGCTAGGCCTTGGGGTTACCAAGGTAAGACACCCTCCTCCCACCCAAGCACCTCACTTCTGTTCACAGATGCAGACACAAAACATCTGTTACGGGACACCTGGTGGAGAGAAGGTGCCCATGCATTGGTCACAGGGAAAAGGGGGATGTTAATCGAGGCTGTGGGAGTCTGAGAAAGCCTCCAGGGAAGGTTGTTGCCCCTTAAAACTTTGCTCAAGTGTCACATCCCCCCAGAAAACCTCAAGCCCCATTGGGAAGACCCCTAGGTTGATTTAAGAGCCCTGCCTCTGGGCTCCCAGCACCCCCATGGCAGTTACTACACCATATGAAGAGCTGTGATTCCCAGGGTCCCTCTGCGTGAGCAGCTTCAGGCTGGAACCATGTCTCCACTTCCCACCCCAGAAACCAGGGCCTGGCACACAGTAGGTGCTATGTATTTGCTTGTTGAATGAATAGGAGGTGCCATCTGAGCTGGGCCTTTGCGGATGGGGAGGATTTAGAGGATGAGAGTGGGGGTGAGGGCTCAGGGAGCAGGAGGTGAGGTCAGGAAGCACGGCAAGAGGCCCAGCTACTTCGGTGCCCCCTTCTCTGCCCCCTTCTCCGGTTACTATCTGGGGCATCTGAACATCGGGGACTCCCCCCGCCACTCTGCCTCCAGCCAAGCTTTGCAAGGCCAACCTTCTCCCTTAGAGCCCGGGGCACTCGCCCAGGGTCTACACCCCTGTCCCCTTGTTCTCTGGCCTTAAAGGGGGAGGTGGGTGGCGGGATTGACACCCCTTCAACCGGGGGTGGCCCATCCTCTCTCTCCCTCCCCAGCAGCTGTAGCTGAGCCTGTTGGTCTCATCTCTGGGTGAACTTTAGAATCACCAGAGAAGCTTTTTAAAAACACCCATGCTTTATTTGATTGGTCTGCGGTGGGACTGGGGGAGCGTCGTTTTTAAAGGCCCTCAGGCGATTCTAACGCACAAATGCACTAAGCCAGCCCCCAGCTGGGGCAGGACACCCCCCCCACCGCCCCCGCCTTCCGCAGGGCCTCTCCCCGCTCTGCTGCTCCAAGCCTCCTTCCCAGCAGTTTTATCTCAAGCAGCACATCCCAGAGCCCTCTCGGCACCGAATTATACCCATCCCAGCAGACTGCTGCCGTGTGAATTACTGAGGCCGGAGCTGTAAAGGCATCTCCTGGTAAAGAAATTAAAGTGCTCAATCATTCGGCTGAGAGCCAAGGCCAGAGAGATTCTCAGCCCCTAGAGAGAAAGACAGGGGGGTGCGTGAGCACAGGGAAGGGGAGAGCCTCCTTTGAGGCGGAGGAGACAGAAGGCAGTGTGCTGCGGGCATGTGCCACAGCCAGCAAGGAGAGCCCCCCCTGCCTGACTTTCCTCTTTGGAAGGCTGGCACCCAAGACCCCTGTCTGGGGTGTGGAGGCCACAGTCAGGCAGGAGCTACCGCTAGAGGGTTGGGTGAGCTGGGCGTGGAGACCTCTCAGGGCGGGCAGTGTGACGTTAACCAGATAAAAAATGGGGTGTTTCAAATGCCACCTCCCATAGCAGCCCTTCAGGGACTGAGCCAGACATTTCCTTCCTAAGAAATAAGGATATGGCCTCCCAGCCCCCAGGACACGGACAATTGGGACTTCCAGAGGCTGGAAGCCCTCAGTCACTCTTTATTTACACCCCGCTGAGTGATACCCCAACTGCAGCTATGGCTTTGGGCAGAGGATAGGGACGTGATGTTAAGGGCTTGGCTCCTCAGCCTGGGGCCCAAGCTGTGGCCCCCACTGGGGACTCAATGCTGCTGTCTTGACAATTTCGGAGTCACAAGCTCATGACAGAGGTGTGGGAGTCCCTGTGAGGCAAAGGGGGAGCAAGGAGGGTGGTGCTGGCCTTTCTGCTCTTACTGAGACACATCTTTAAAGATGGCTCTCCTTCTCCTTCAGCAAGTGTCTGGGCCTTTGTCCAGGAACTCTCAGTGGGGACATCAGCTACGGACCGCAGATTCCTCCCACGTGGCCATCCTGTCTGTGGGATCTCACAGGCGTGTGATGAGAGAGCTGGTCAGGCATGGTGGTGGGGAGCCAGGTCTGTGCTTGGTCTGTTTCCTCGATCACAGTTGGTTCCCCGGGCAGCAGTTCATCATCTGTGCCCTGGGCGGGGGATCCTTCCCGCTCACCAGACAGTCAGATGCCCAAACACAGGGCCTCAAGCCAGCAGCAGCATCCTAATGCCCCAGGGGTAGCCCCTTTTGGGGTCCCCAGCTCTGATTCTGGATAGCCCAGAGAAGGCAGTGGTAATCCCAACACAAACCGGAGTTGTATCTTGGTGGAGGGATTTCCATAACACCTGTAACAGAGCAACTGCTTGGTTAGATAGCCCTTGCTTGGCACTCTTAAAATTTCACAGCACACATGCTGAGGTTTGGATTGACTAATTGTTAAATTGAGTCCCTACTCTGACTGGACATATTTAAGAGGTTTTTTTCACATAAGTGAAAGTGAAAAATATATAGCCACCTATAAATGAGGAAGCGGGTTGTCCACATCTTCTGGTTAAGAATTTGACTCTGCCCTGCACATCCTGGAATTGCACAGAGGGCAGTGGGGGCCTGGAGGGTGTGGTTGGGTTGCTCCCTGTTCAGGAACCTGACACCTGAGGAAGGATTACCTATGTGCCCATCAGAAGGGAGGCTGGAATGGCGAACATGGTATCGACCATGGGAGGGTGCAGAGCCAGGGGAACACAGCCTGGGGTGAGGGTCTTGGGCTGCTGGGCTACCAGGCTGCTGGCAGAGCCTATTTATCCCTCGCCCAGAGGCTGTCATCAATTTCCAATTAGCTGGAGGCTTGGCGGGCAGCTGCGGGCTCCAGACTCCACCATATTAATGAAAGCACCGGCCCTGCTGGAGACAGCGCTGAACAAGGATGGAAGTCTAATTAGGTTATCCCAGTAGAGGGACATCCAAGCTTTGGTTTGGGGCTGTCAGCTTACCTCTGGCAGGGCTGGGAATTTCCTCGGGCTCTGAGGGTGAACTCTGCCCGACATCTTCCTCTGGGCTGGGGTGCCAGGGGTGGGAGATTTTTACCCCTGGAGCTGAGCCTCAGGGCTCTGCGTCTTCCTTCCAGAGCGGCAAGCAGGAGCTTAGCACAAAGCTGTGGGGTTTTCTGTCATCTAGGGCTTGTAGCAGGGAGGAACACTGGGGTCCCAGGGCCCTCCCTGGGTGGGGGGCTGCACTGACTGTCCGTGTATAGACGAGGCAGGGGGACCCAGGAATGGCTGGCCCCTCAGAGTGATGGGGACGGCTCAGAATCCATGATGGTAAGTCTGACCAGCCTCAGGCCCCGGCTCTTAGACAGAACCCAGCCTATTTGCAGTAACAGGAAAGGAGGGAACGCTGACTGGTGGTTACAAGCTTCAGAGCAGTTGCTGGGGAGTCTGTGGGAAGCAACCCACTCCCTTCTGCAGAGACAGAGCCCCCGGGGAGTATCAGCTTCCCTTGTTGATTTGCTCTAGTCTATCAGATGCAAACAGGTTTTCATAAAACTCAAGGAGACATCTGCTGAGAAAATTAATTCAATGGGCGATGAAGTGTTTCTCTGGGGAGCCTCCATGCTTGTTCTTTCCTCCTCCCTCCCCCTTGGCTGCTCAGAGGGGTCTGAGGTGTTGATGGAGCCCAGTCTGGGAGCCCTTGTAGCCCAAGGCTCAGATAGCCCAGGCTCAGGACCAGCCCCTTGTCTTTTTGCCTGGATCCTTGGGAAGGTGGAAACAACTAGATGCCTTGACAGGGAACCTAGCAGAGGTGGTGGGCATGCGGCTTGTCCTGACTCACACTTGACACCCAGGTCACTACCTTCATGACCATCATAAACCCTCCCATCTCTGAGTGTCCAGCACTAGGCGAGGAGAAAAGGAGATGTGGAAGAAGGAGAAGAATGGGTGGCAGAATTGAATGAACACTTCTTCAGTGAAGTCTCAAGGCTGAAGAGTCAAGGACTTGGGTTACATTCACAAGATGTGAATCCTGTGAATCAGGTTCCTTGGCTCCAGCACGTAAGGTTCTGAGAGGAGCTGGAGAGAGCGGCCTTCCCAGGAGCCCTGTTAGGTGAGCTGTTGAGACACCATATCCATCTCTAGATGCAAGACAAAGTAGAAGGGTCCCAGGCAGGTGAAGTCCATGGCAGAATAGGGACATAGAAGGAGGGGTCCCTCATCAGACCCCATGCTTTCTGCCCTCGTTGCCTGATTTCAGTGGTTCTCAATCTTTACATCCTAGAAGAACCTTGAAGAGGAGGTCTAGAAATGAAGATTTCCAGGCCCCACTCCCAGAATTCTGATTAAGGAGGTCTGGGGTGGGACCCAGGAATCTGCATTTTAACCTAGGGGGTCAATAGGACCACACTTGGAGAAGCACTACCTCAGTCCAGCAAAATGAATAAACTTCAGCAAAAGTTTCCAGTTGCTTTAAATCCTCAGAGAGGCTCAAATTAATTAACAAGCATTTTCTGAGAGCCTATAACTATAGTCTCAAATCAGGGCTGGCCTCATGGGTGATAGCACATGGGTGGTACAGGGGTCCACAGGCAGAAGGGCTCCCACGCTTTCGGTTTAATGCTCTGTAGTGGCTGCCCTTGAAATGCTGAGTAATTTTGTGAGTTTGTGCTTTTGTAAGTGAAGTCCAATGGGACAGTGGATCATGACAGGGCCTTGGAGCCCGGGTTCACAGCTGCTGCCCCTGGAGGATGGGTCCTCACCATCGTAGGCCCCGCCCTACTCCACGACCACTGTCACCAGCTTTCCCAGCATGGGTCTGGGTGGAGATGGGGACCGTCAGGGTCTGGCTCCCTGGCCCCAAGGTGTCGGGGTGCAGCATGGTCCTCTGCCCCCACCCCGCCGGCTCGCAGCGCCCCCTGGTGTCTGGAGGCCGCAGGACAGCGTGGTCCAGCCTCTCCCTCACCCCACCCCCGGGTCCTGGTGCCAGGTAGGGGGAGTGAGGGTCTACACATTCTGGGGGTCGCCCCTCTGCTGTGGGTTGGGCCCGTGGGAACAGGAGACGCCTCCCTCAACTTTCCCAGCCCTGGTTTCCTGACCTCCAAGAGATTACAGCTCCCTGACTTCAATGGAAAAGAAGGTTATTGAACACCTTTCACCCCAAGTGTCATTTAATTTTCCTGGTTATATCCTGGTGCCTAGGACGCTGGCACGTGGGCAGTACTCAAAAAAGATCCAGGGAGTGAATGAATGGATGGATAAACTCTTTGAGGTAAATATTATATTCTCTCCATTTTACAGGTAAGACCCTGAGGTTTAAGGAGGGCAAACAATTCGCTGGAGGTGGAGAACAAGCACGTGACAGAAATGAGATTTGAGTGCAGGTCAAAATTCCAAAGCCTTTGCTCTTTCACCATCTCACAGGTGTGAAGCCATGGTCCAGTACCCACCCAGTGCCATTTGCCTATGAGCTGGAGTTGCTCCTGGCATGGTCTTCTGGTTGTCCAAGGGGGAGGGGGATTGTGAGCCCAGTGTGAGATCTGTCATTGGATTTTCACCAGTTCTGCTCCCCATGGACCAAGGAGGGAGCGAGGGTGAAGAGCTATACTCACTAAAATTCGCTGATTCAATGGAATCAATTAGGATTCTTCCAGTTGCTTCAAACAGAAACCTCAACTCAAAATGACCTAGACAATATTATTACTTCATGTAATAGAAAAGTTTACAGCTAATCAGACTCTCAGGCTGGTTGATTCCAGGGCTCTTTCTGTCTCTTAGTGTGCCAGCCTCAATGTTGGCAGCTCCAGATGGGACGTGTGGATGCAATCACTGGGACTGGATTAGACCATTCATTTGGGTGGAATGGGTGTCAGGGCGTCAACTATGATGTTCCCACATCATCAGTGCACAGGCAGTCCTGCTTCAGGACCTCTCTGGAAAACATTCCAGAAAGAGACTGTTGTTCCTGCACTGCCACAGACCACTGCCCAGCCTGGGCAGCCTGAGGAGTCCAGCATATCAGCCACACCAGCAGTGGCAGCATGGGAAGTAGCAGCAGAGTTAATGGGGACACATAGTCCCAGAAGTAGCAGCAGCGCACCTTCACGATACTTGGTAGTCAGCCAAGGGGCCAACAGTAGCCATTGCTGGAGGGGCCTGCACCAGGAGAGCAGGAGAGGAACGGAAAGTGGCAGTTGGCACATGACAGCCAGGACTTGTTCCGTAGTACACTTGAGGTGCCCCTGGAGAGCAGCAGAAATAACGGGTTTCTGAAGATGGCTGGCATCTGAGCATGACAGATGGGACAGAGCAAGCTAGCAGAGCTCGGCTTTTCTTGCTGAAGTGACCCTATGGCCTCCAGACACTGGTTATGTGTACAACGCCTGCGAGGGCCCCCACCATGCAGGCTCTCTCCCAGCTATGCCTGGGAAGGGGTTATCACAGCCGGGACACACAGCCAGGAGAGACCTTGACCAAACCCTTCTCTTTGTGTGTGCCAATGGTCACCTAATGTTACTGCTGGCTGTGGTGCCATGAGATTGGGAGATTTTTCTCTCCTCATCTTTCCCCTCTCCTTTCCACCCCCTTCCCTTTTTCTTTGTCTTTCTTTCTTTCTTTTTTTTTTGTCTTTGCATTTTTCTATACTGCTAAATTTCAAAAATGTTTCATAGAATTTTCTGAATACGTATTATATCTCATGGTCCCAAACTAAAAAATACACTTACAAGGTAATCAGTAATGTCTTCATTATAGATCCATCTGCCCTGTTTCCCTTCAGAGCCCCCTCTTTTCCGTGATAATATCTTTTGATTTATCCTATATTATAACAACTTATGTATACTTCTAGAGTTTCTTTATGCATATACAAGTAAATGAAAAAAATGTTTTTATTTTCTCCCTTTTTTATACGTACATGCTGTTCTGTAGCTTACCTTTTCACCTAACAATATATCTCAGAGGTCTTTATCAGTACAAAGAACATCCTCGGTGTTTGTATAGTTGCCCTTTGTGATAGAACACGATAGTGTCATGATTTTTAAAAACAGTGTCCTATTGATAGGCCTTTACGTTGTTTCCAGACTTTTGCTATTCCAAATGATGTTTCAGTAAAAAGCCTCGTACATACATTATGTGGTATATGCACAAGTATTCCTGTAGGATACAGCCCTAGAAGTGTAATTGCTAGGTCAAAGGGTATATGAAGTTGTAATTTTTATTAATTTGGCCAATTACCCTCTGTAAGCATTGTATTAATGTATACTGTCGAGAGTGACTTTTCCCCACAGTTTTGCCAACAGAATTTGTTATCAAATTTTTGGAATTTTGTCAATCTGATAGGTGATGTGTATCTCAGTATGGTTTTTAAATCTTCTTTATTGAACTAAATTTTCATACAATAAAATGGACTCATTTTAATTGTATACTTCAAAGAGTTTTGACAAACGTATATACCTGAGGAACCAACACCCCCAATTAAGATATAGAACATTTTCATTGTTCCAAAAGCTTCATTCATGCCTCTTTTTTAAAAAAATTTATTTTATTGAAGTATAGTTGATTTACAATTTTGTGCTAATTTATACTGTACAGCAAAGTGATTCAGTTATACATATATATACATTCTTTTTCATATTCTTTTCCATTATGGTTTATCATAGGATACTGAATATAGTTCCTTGTGCTATACAGTAGGACCTTGTTGTTTATCCATTCTGTATATAATAGTTTACATCTGCTAGTCCCAAACTCCCAATCCATCCCTCCCCCACCCCCTCTCCCCCAGACAACCATGAGTCTGTTCTCTGTGTCTGTGAGTCTGTTTCATAGATAAGTTCACTTGTGTCATATTTTAGATTCCACATATAAGTGATATCATATGGTATTTGTCTCTCTGACTTACTTCACTTAGTATGATAATCTCTAGGTCCATCTGTGTTGCTGCAGATGGCATTATTTCATTCTTTTTTATGGCTGAGTAGTATTCCATTGTACATATGCATCACATCTTCTTTATTCATCTGTCGATGGACATTTAGGTTGTTTTCATGTCTTGGCTACTATAAATAGTGCTGCAATGAACACTGGGGTGCATTCATGCCTCTTTTTAATCAACACCTTCTCCATGCCTTCCCAGGAAACCACTGCTCTGAAAGTTATCACTATAAATTAGTGATGATAAATAAATGCATTAATTAGTTTTTAATTAATTAATCAATTAGTTTTTCCTGTTCTAGAATTTCATAGAAATGGAATCATACAATGTGTATTGTCTTATAACTGGCTTCTTTTGCTCAGCACAGTTCTGAGGTTCATCCACAATGTTTCATGTATCAACAGTTCAGTCTATTTTCTTGCAGAGTATTAGTCCATTGAATAAATATGCCACATTTTTTTGGTTGTGGTTTTTTTTTTTAATAAATTTATTTTTTTTTGGCTGCGTTGGGTCTTCGTTGCTGTGCACGGGCTTTCTCTAGTTGCGGCGAGCTCTTTATTGCGGAGCATGGCCTCTAGGCGCCTGGGCTCAGTAGTTGTGGCTCACGGGCTTAGTTGCTCCGCAGCACGTGGGATCTTCCCAGACCAGGGATCGAACCAGTGTCCCCTGCATTGGCAGGTGGATTCTTAACCACTGCACCACCAGGGAAGTTCCAGTTGTGTTGTTTTTCATTGAGATGTTGGTGAACATTTGAGTTGTTTACAGTTTGGGACAATTATGGGTAAAGCAGCTATGAACATTCATGTACAAATAAATCTTTTTGTGTTTATATGTTTTCATTTCTTTTCAGTAAAGAAAAGGAAGTGGAATTTCTGAGTAATATAAAACATGTATGTGTAACTTGTTACGAAACTAGCCAACTGCTTTCCAAAGTAGTTGTACCACTTTATATTCCCATCAGTAAAGTATAAGAGTTCTAATAGCTTCACATTTTCATCAACACTTTGTAGTCTTTTAACTTTTAGCCATTCTAGTGGGTATATGGTAGTATCTAATCATAGATTTAATTTTCATTTCCCTGATGATTAACGATGAGCCTCTTTTCATGTGCTTATTGGCCATTTGTATCTTTCGTGACGTATCTTTTCAAATCTCTTTCTCATTTTTTATTGAGTTGTCTTCTTGAGTTATGAGTTCTTTATATATTTCTCAGTGAGGATTTAATTTGCATTCTTTTATTTTGTATGAAATTGAGCATCCTTTCACATGCTTAGGACCCATTAGTATTTCTTTTTCTGTGAACTTTGTATTAATATCCTTTGTCCAATTTTCTATTGAGGTGTGAGTCTTTGTTTTACTGACTTCTAGGAGGCCTGTATACATTAGGTGGATTAACCCTTTGTCTGAGATAGGAATTGCAATTACTTCCCCTAGTTTGTGGTTTGCCTTTGATTTAGCTTATGGTGTTCTCTGCCATGCAGAAGATTTTTATGTATTTAAATTTGCCAATCTTTTTTTCTATGGCTCTTGGATTTTGAGTCATAGTTAGAAGGACCTTTCTCATTCCAAGTTTACGATGGAAGTCCACCACGCTCTCTTCTCTCATGTCTTAGCCCAGGTGATCTAGAGAACAGAGTATGAGGCAAAGATATACAAATGCTTTATTAGGAGATGCGATCCCAGAGCAGCAAGAGAGAGGGTAAAAGGGGTTTGAGGAAGGTAGTCAGGAAGGCATGAACAAGGTAGTAGGTCATCAAGCAGGCCATGCCTTCACAAGAAATATAGTAGTTTGCTTCCAAACAGGTCTTCTGCTGCCATGCTTCAGAAAAGCCCCTTGGAGGTGGAAGGGAGAGAAATTATCCACTGGCTCCTTCCTGACTCTTGTCTCTCATTGGTGTGTCCCTTGACCGATGAATGGATAAAGAAGATGTGGCACATATACACAGCGGAATATTACTCCGCCATAAAAAGAAAGGAAATTGAATTATTTGTAGTGAGGTGGATGGACCTAGAGTCTGTCATACAGAGTGAAGTAAGTCAGAAAGAGAAAAACAAATACTGTATGCTAACACATATATATGGAATCTAAAAAAAAAAATAAATGGTTCTGAAGAACCTAGGGGCAGGACAGGAATAAAGACACAGATGTAGAGAATGGACTTGAGGACACGCAGAGGGGGAAGGGTAAGCTGGGATGAAGTGAGAGTGGCACAGACTTATATACACTACCAAATGTAAAATAGATGGCTAGTGGGAAGCAGCCGCATAGCACAGGGAGATCAGCTCCGTGCTTTGTGACCACCTAGAGGGGTGGGATAGGGAGGGAGGGAGGGAGGCTCAAGAGGGAGGGGATATGGGGATATATGTATACATACAGCTGATTCACTTTGTTATACAGCAGAAACTAAACAACAATGTAAAGCAATTATACTCCAATAAAGATGTGAAAAAAAAAGTGGTGGTATTGATTGCTCTGGACTTCCGGGTTGTGGCCTTTCTGGGCAGTCAAGTCTCACACCTCACAGCCCCAAGCTCCATCTAAATCTGGAAGTGGCGTGAGGAGTCAGAGGCTCTGTGGGTTTGACTGCGTTGGCCGTGTTCTCAGTGCTGTGTTTCCTGCTGTGGTGTCACTGTGGAGGCTATCCCAGAGCCAGACCCCTACTGAAAGCAGATAAGGTAGTGGGTCCCCAGAGAAAGAGAACCAGGCATGGCTTTCTTGGCATAAGAGAAGCCATTTTTTGGCTTAAGTCATTTTGTGATCTAAGCCTGGCCACCAGGCTTGCCCTTGAACAGGTCTCAGTAATTAATGGTCTAAGGGAAGTGAGGGAATACATAAACAAAGGAAAAGCAGTCAAGAAACAATAGTTCAGGGAAAAAACCAGAGTTCTACATCCTCCTCAAGTGATTTACATAACAATATGATACATATCTTTGAGTTCTGCAGGAACTAAGACCCCCCCCCCCAACCCAGGTGGAGAATGGAATGACCTTTTCTGATCCTCGTGACTTCAATCAACTAAAGCTTGGACTCTGGCAACCTGTACCCCAATTCTATGCTGCATTCGCCTCTGCTCAAGCTCCTTTGTGAATTTGCATGTTCCCTTAGCTTAAAGCTTCCCCAGTTTTGCCATTGGGGAGACACTGCTTTGGGAATGGTCCCTGGTGCTCCCCTTACTTGCTGCGAGTAGTAAGTCCTTCCATCTTCCCATCTTGGTTGTGTCTTTTGGCTTAACACCCACCAAGAGGTGAACTCAGTCTTTTGGGTAACATCCTGGAGACTGCGATAGTGATGGTGCCAGGGAACAAGGCTATGGTATCAGTGGCCAGTGTTCTCCACAGAGCCAGTAGCCCAAACCTGGGGGGTGAATGAACTGGGCTCAGTGTAATTTTATGGTTCCTTCTCTTCTTTTATTTCAACATTTAATCTATTTGGAATTTGTCCTGGTCTTATGCTGTCGTGTGGCATGACTCCTATTAATTATTTTTTCCACATGACTACCTAGTTTTCCCTACTCCATTTATTGAATAGTTCATCTCCTCTCCCATCGACTGAGGGCCTTTTTGTTATATACAAAATTTCTATATTTGGGGGCCCGTTAAAAATGTTCACTTCTGTTCCATTGGTCCGTCTGAGTTGTTTTAATTATTGAAGTTTTACCATATGTTTTAATATCTGGGAGGCCTCATCACCTGTCACTGCTTTTTTTCCTCAGCATTTTCCTAGATATTCCTGTTCATTTTTTCATATAAACTTTATAATTAGCTTGTCTGGTTAAAAAAAATAGTATTTTTTGGTATTTTTAATGGATTGCCTCAAATTTGTAAATTAAATTTTGGAGAACTGATTTTTTTATTGAGTCTTCTTATCCAAAAAAATGGCATAATATTCCATTGGTAATGAAACAGGAGGGAAAGGGGCAGGGCACAACCTTGAAAAGAATGACATAGCTGTTGAAGATACAACATAACCTGATTAGAACCAACTAGGTCCAAGATGGCGGAAGAATAGACTTCCACTAGATCTTGAGCCTCATTATATGCTCATTGTAATATCAGTATATCAGCATGCTAAGTAACACACCCACAGGCACCATGACAGTTCGGAGGCTGACCATTAAATGCAAAAAAGTGGGTGGTGGCCCAATTCCTGGAAATCGCCACCCCTTCCCCAAAATAGTTGGAATAATCCTCCCACTCGTTAGCCTATGAAATTACCCAGCCCATAAAAACATAACCACCCCACATTTCAGGGCCTCTTGCCTTCTGAGGTGGCCCACACTCTGTCTGTGGAGTGTGTCTCTCCCAGGGCCATTCTCGCCTTTTGAGATGGACCTCATTCTGTCTATGGAATGTGTATCTCTCTAAATAAATCCACTTCTTACCTATCACTTTGTCTCCCACTGAATTCTTTCTGTGATGAGCTTCATTAAGTCCTGAGACCAGGTATGTGATCTCAATTAAAGGACAGTGGGTTCAAGTCCCAATCTGAGTTGTGCCATTTCAGTTTCAGCCTTCCTTTGTGTCCTTCCATTTGTTTTAAGGTCTTGCCCAACTCTTGTTCCATTCATTTCTAGTTGTTAGCAGGTAGTAGGATTTTTTCCTACATTTTTTTGCCTGAATTTGAAAAAAAAAAAGTTGAACATGCAAACTTTTTAATTAAAAGTAGAAATCATTCATCTGTAAAAAGAAAAGGAAAGGAGGGGAAAAAGTACATTTTTAAAAACAAAAACCAAAGCTGGAGTCTCAGGCAGGCTAAGTTCTGGTGACTAAAAATGCTGATGAGGTCCCCCCTCCCTCCCCTCACAGTGGGCTTGGCCCCAGGGCTATGGGTGAGTGCTCAGCCTGGAAGGGAAGGGTGGGGAGAGGGTTGCAGCTTCCTCCCACTCAGCTACTTTGGAGTCTATACTTGCCTGAGGTTATTCCCAGGGCAGAGAATCCACTTCAGCCCAACTCCTAATCTAAACAGCCTCTCCTCCCTGGAGAATAAACACACTTGCATTCTCTCTCACTTGTTGAGGACCTCCTCCTTGCTCAGCCAGACTCCTCTCCCTTGATGGTGGGAAGGCTCAGGCAGGGGCTCACATCAGACTTTGCCCTGGAATCCATTTTTACTATCTGTGCATCAGAGCGTGAACCAATAACTTGGCCTGCTCTGTACCAATCACAAAGAAGCTGTTTTTGCCAGCCAGTGTGTTAGGGCGGTGATCTGCGGGGAGATGGCAGGAAGCAGGGAGAAGAAAGCCTGGGAGGTGGCCTGTCCTGGGGTTAGTCCTGCCCTCTGGGACCACACAGCAAGTCAGCGCTCACTCTACAAGACCACTGTTCCCGTGTCCTCTCTCAGTGTCTTCTCTTCTTCAGGCCAAACGTCATGGTAGAATCAGGGGAAGCTCTCTGACTGCATGTCATGTAAAGTCTCTCATTTAATGTTTTCATGAAACGGAAGTTTCTTCCCATGATTGGCTTACATACATTGTCGAGTCAGCTTTGTTTTACCTTGTACGTTCTTTTTTTTTTTTTTTTTGGCTGTGCCGCGAAGCTTGTGGGATCTTAGTTCCCTGACCAGCCATCGAACCCATGCCCCCTGCAGTGGAAGCACAGAATCTTAACCACTGGACCGCCAGGGAAGTCCTACCTTGTCTGTTCTTCATTACAATATTTTGATTTATGTTTATTTATAAAAATATTTATATATTAAATTTTATTTAAAGGTAGCTTGGTGAATATTCATATCTAATGATTTTGTTGCAGGAAGGAAGACCTCTTCCAGGGCCCGAGAGTGGGCTCTTGTGTAACACTCAGAAATGAATTGTCCGAGGAGACACATGTGCTGACAAAGCAAAGGACTTTATTGGGAAGGGGCACTGGGGCAGAGATCAGCAGGGTAAGGGACCGCAGGGGAACTGCTCCGCCACGTGGCTCTCAGTCTCGGGTTTTATGGTGACGAGGTTAGTTTCTGGGTTGTCTCTGGCCAGTCATCTTGCTTGGTCCATATTTGGTCTGACTCAGGGTCTTTCCTGGTGGCACACGCATCTCTCAGCCAAGATGGATTCCAACAAGAAGGATTCTGAGGGACTTCTTTGGTGGCACAGTGGTTAAGAATCAGCCTGCCAATGCAGGGGACACGGGTTCGAGCCCTGGTCTGGGAAGATCCCACGTGCTGTGGAGCAACTAAGCCCGTGTGCCACAACTACTGAGCCTGCGCTCTAGAGACCCTGAGCCACAACTACTGAGCCCACATGCCACAACTAACGAAGCCCACGTGCCTAGAGCCCGTGCTCGGCAACAAGAGAAGCCACCAGCCCCTGCTCGCCACAACTAGAGAAAGCCTGTGTGCAACGAAGACCCAACGCAGCCAAAAATAAAAAGATGAATAAATAAATACATCTAAAAAAAAAAGAAGGATTCTGAGAGGTTGGTAGGACATATTATGGGCTGGCGTCTTCTGCCTCCTTTTGGACCCTCCCGAATTCTCCCGATTCCTTCACCATGTTCCTTAGAGGGAACCTCCCGTTGTGAGGCAAGTCAGGCAAGGGGCTATCATCATTCCTGGCCAAGATGGGTGGTTTTGGTCAAAGGTTCCCTAACAACTTTGTGCTTTAAAGAAAGGTTGAAGCAGTCTTATCTGGGAAGGGTGAGGCAGGAATTGGGAGATGGAGAGGTGAGGCTCTGGGGGCCTTGGGGCTGTCTTTGGACAGCTCTTTAGAATAATGTAACTCTTGCTTCCTCCCTCCCCTGTGCTCATCCCATCTCCCAGTGAGCAGCAGAATCCCAGCCCAGGCCTGGAGAAGACCTACCCACCCCACAGGCTCCCTGAACCTTTCATTTGATAAACTGTTCTATGTAAAACTCTCAAACCCTTCTCTGCCCCAGTCATATTACCTCACCTTTTCCTCCATTCTCTTTCTCTTGGGTTTGGACAGGCTTTAAGAGTAGGAGTAAATAAAGCGTGTGAGTTAACTAATTAGGGATCTGGTGGGGGCAGAGGCGGAGTCATTGATTCACCTACACTGGTTCAGAGTCTAATCAAATAACTGTTAAAGGAAAAGAGTTTACTGTGCTCTGCCCCAGGATACCAAACAAACATGCCTGTCTTTCCAAATAATCCTCAAATGAGGGAATGTTTCAGCTAGGTTGCCTATGGCCACAGGTAATAAAAGACATAGCTCAACTCGCTTAAACAATAAGGACAGCTATTGTCTTGCATACTCAAGTCCTAGAGCGGGGTCAGTGTCAGGGTGGACACCTTCCAGAGCCTCTGGCTCTGTTTCTCTGCAAGCCTCTCACTCAGCCCTCCTCTGGGTGCTGGATTCATCTTCAGGCTGGTGCAAGATGGCAGCCCAAATTCAGCCTCGTGGTCAAATAGGAGAATTTTCACAGGAGGAACGTGAAGCTAACTTCCCAGAAGCCGTCACCTCATTGGTTTAAATTAGGTCACATGCCCTTGCTGGAACCACTCACTTCAAGGGAGATGCGAGTACCCGGAGACTAATTAGACCAGCTCCTAAAGCTGGTGATAGTTTAACTTCCCCTGAAGCTCGTGGGCTGCATGGGATGAACATGATACTGGAACTCAGAACTCAGAACTTGGAGTTCTTTTAGGAGGGAGGGCTGGGCAACCAGAGATGGTTCTAGATCCTTCCCATTCTTGGTTACCTTCTTCTGAGTCTTTTGTTGAAATTGACCTTGAATGATGAGAACAACTTGAATACACAGAGAGGAAAGGGGAGAAGGGAACTGTTATGTGAACATGGAAGGATTTCTTAGGAAGTCAGTGGCTCTGTCCATTGGAGGGGGTGGGCTGATCTGTGGAAATGACCCTCTGACAACTGGATAAGCATGAGTCATCTGGTTATTCCACCCTGAGAAACATAAACAACATGACTATCCAAGACCATTAGTCTCATCTACTATTTACCCAATGGCCTCCTTAATTCAATTTCTCAAGTAGATTTTCTTACCAAGAAGACAATGTTCAGAGAGGATAGTGTAGGTTCTCCAATCTTGTCAATTAAAGGTTAAATGTCATGTCTCTCATTCTAAATTAATAAATAGTCATTCTGGTTCCTCAAGTCATTTCTTTGGAACTTCAGTTTGCTAAGGCCTGATCATCCCTGGTGAATTGAGGACATTTGAGCCTCCTGAACTGAATAACCAGACCATATGTTAAAATACCTAGATAAGTGTAGGTGTGGAATATTATCATGATTGTGATTGTGACTGCTGGTATTAGGTTCTGGGTGATCATAAAAGAGAGACAACAAGATGAGCGGACCCATCCTAATAATAATTTCCTGTTTTTAATCTGACTACACAGACCTGGTTGGCCAAGATGGCAAATGATAAGTTTACAGGTAATAAGACTGTCCAGGAGACATTTGGACATTTTCTGTACACGTTTCAAAAGAGCAGGATGGGAGCTTCGGTAACCTAGAGTCCATGGAACTCTGTCCTGTGTCCTGGCCCCATAGGGATTAGCTTAGCTGCCTTGGAGGGCAACCATGGTTGTAGAAAAACTTTACTATTGTATACACCCTTAATTAGTAAGTCAGTGAACACTGATAAATGTTATGTGGACACCATGAGGAGGTATGAAAATAATAGCATGAATATACAACCATTACATTATCAGAAATACTGGGTTTGACAGAAAAAACAAACTTTCTTGAAAACAGAAATTCGATTTGCTGATATAACAGGGTTGCTGTCACTTTAGGCACAAGTAGATCCAGTTGCTCAAACAAAGTTCTCGGGGACTGTCTCTCTTTCCATCTGGCCTAGCTTACCCCTGCTTGTGCTACTTCATCGCAGGCACCGTGACTGCTGGTTGCCCTGGACTCACGTCCTCCTGGCTTGGTGACTCCAGATGAAGGAGAGTCTCTCCCAGTGTTCATAAATTCATCTCAGGGAAGCCTATGTTTGGCTCTAATTAGGTCACATGTCCCTTTCCAAACCAATTGCTATGGCAGGAGGATAAGTTACAATGATTGACCCAGTCTGGGTCAGCTCTACCCGTCCATATGGGCTTCTGGTAGGGGATATGTTTTGCCATTATCATCCAAAATCCTTTTGCATCCCTGTGTAGTTGTTTGCAGGGGATATCAGGCTAGGGATGTAGGAAGCCTGACAGTGTAGGAGCCTGCATTCCAGATGTTTACAAGCTCTGTCTTTGGCTGGGGGGAGGGGAGAACTGATTAGCATCTGGTTTCATTTCCCACTCATTGAGGAACTTGCTGGGAAGGGGCAGTTTGAGAAGAACTAATGGGACTGCCCTTAGAATTTTGGTTCTGTGCTAAGGGAGACTAAAGCCCATTTGTGTAGAGTGTATGAATTATGACTCAGTACCAGCTCATGAGGGCTGCCAGCATCCTAATATGCAGGCCATCTTATCCTATCTACATTAATATATTTGGTTGCCTAATTTGCAGGTACATAAAACCGACAACCAGTTTGGGGTGGGGGATGACCCGCCGTCCCAGACACCCACCTAGAAGTTAAGGTACGTGTGGCCTTTTACCCCAACTCCAAAGAAAGGTGTGTGTTTTACATCAAAAGTGTTAGTTTAGATAATTTTATACTGGGTAATCTTTGTTGAGTTGAATAATCCTGTAACAAATATAAGTAATTTGAAAAGCTGCCTCTGGTTCGTTTCCACTAATTACCTCAAAGCTGGTGACTGTAACGGGGTTCCTGTAGGTTGGCCTACACCAGGCGCACCCCGTTTTGCCTCAGGCTGGGGCCCACATTACAACCACTTGGCCCCTTGAGGGAGTGAAGAGGAGGAGAAAGGTCCCCTCAGCAGGGCTGTGGTTCACCCCCAGCACTGCTGGTGCCCACGCTCCCCTCCCAGGAGGCCCAGCCACACAAAGGCCAGGGTTGTCTCTCTGCTTCTGCTGGAGGCTGAGGGCAAAGCTCCTCCCACACCTGCTTCCACACAACTGGCTGAGGACAGTCTGTAATTCCAACAGTTTTTTATTACTCTGCAGAGGTTGCTCAGAAGAGTGGGAGGCATTTAGAACACCTGCCCCGTTTGGCTTCAAGGCAGTCCTTAGAGGAGGGTGGAAGGGCTGTCATTTCAGATCTGAGACCCTGAGGGTGGGGACAGAGCCACGGTCCCACAGTCAGGTCTGGGCTGTGGCTGCACTGGATCCCTGAGCCATCCCAGGCTCATTACCGCCCAACCACCAGGGCGGGAGAAGTCCCACCTGCAGCAGACAGCCTTTTGCAGAAGGATCTTAGCTGAGAGAAGTTTTTGAAAAGTAGAAAATAGCCTCCGGGCCTTGGCTTTGGCTGTGCCCACCGCTCAGCGTAGGGGCCCAGGCGGGGAGTCTCCTTGAGATCATTAGGAGCACTTCTGGCACTGGACCCCCTTAGCTCCTCCTAAAGAGGGCGAATAGCAGATGGTGAATTGCAGAGGGACAGAGACATGTACATTTCAGCTCCGAGAATCCCTTTTTCTGTTTTCAGTAGTGTTAGGACTTCCAGAAGAGGGCAGCACACTTTAGGGCTTATTGGATCAGCCACTTTTGCTTCTCCCTTGCTAGCTTTTAGGCCTACAGAGCATTTACCTTAATAATAGTCATAATAATCCTAATACCAGCAGTTTGCCTGTGCGAGGGGCCTTTGCTTTTCGAGCAGGCTCACACCCATCATCTTGTTTGAACAAGCCTGGTAATCCTCTCTGAAGTGTCTCCAGGGCATCTGGCACCAGCACTTCTGAGGCCCTTTGAGGCCCAGGAACCTGGGGGTGAGGTGGGGAGCGGGTGTGTAATTTGACGAGGGTAGAATCTTCCCTGGAACTCTCAACCCCAGTCCCCAGTGCAGGGCCTCCTGGCTGACGGATGGCAGCTTAACAGGCCAAGATGTATCTTTCTTCTTAGGCCCTGCAATCCTTCAGAGTTGTGCGGTTTCTGCTTCACATTTTGTTAGATGACGTATCTGCTCCGGGGGCTGGGCGCTATCAGCACGCAAGGCTGGCTGTGCGGTGCCTACTGGGACAGTGTCGGCAAGGACTCCGGGCCGGTGGGGAAGAGAAGGCGAGGGGTCAGGGCTGCCCACCCACCTGCCTACCGTCACTCTGCACTGCAGATTGGACAACCCTGGAGATGGGTGGGCAGAGAAACACCAGATTGGAATACTCTTTTTTGGGGGCTGTGCCACGTGGCCTGTAGGATCTCAGTTCCCCAACCAGAGATTGAACCCAAGGCCAGGGAAGTGAAAGCCCGGAATCCTAACCGCTAGGTCGCCAGGGAGCTCCCAAATTGGAATACTGTTGAGCCAGGCCTGGGCCAGGCCCTGACTCTGGGGCCGCCAGGCTCTTAAAGATAAGTCAAATAAACAAGTTCAGTTAGAAGGAGTAGAGGAAACTGGTGGAGAAATTCTTTAAGTGCCTTTTTAAAAAGCAGGTGAGTGTAGGTGGTTAGGCAGGCAAGTGAGCAGGAAACAGTGACAGGTTCAAATAAGGTGGCACTCCCCCCAGTGACAGTTGGAATTCATGCTTAGGAATCACAAAAAGAGGCTGTCAGGCACGTGGGGACAAAGGCATGCCTTTCCTGGGAGGAGAAGGGCAAGATTCGAAGGTGGGTGGGGAAGAAATACAAGTGATTCTCAAAGCCTGTGCAGAGATACCCCCGTTGTATGCATCCCTTGCAAATGAACTTGAGACCTTGGTTCCCACCTGTCCTGGACCCTGGGGAAAGTCCTAGAGGTGATCGGGAGCTTCTTTGGAGCACAGCCTGGCTGGGAGGGGGAGTAACTTTTAAGGAGTGGGGTGGGTAACCCTGTGTCTGTTCAGGGGGCAGTGGCAGCTCATGCAACCTGTCAGTGTAAACTGAGCAGTCAGCTGGGCTGAGAAGTTTTCCCACAGAATTTCTCTGCTGGGTCAGCCAGGGCCCCATCCAGGTTCTGTTCTGGTTTCCCATTTGACAGAACAACCCCCGCAGGCAGAGAGGCAGATGACCATAGGCTTGGTTTACTAACAGTTACACCCCTGTATCTACAGCTCTGGTGCCCCCCTCATCAGGCGCAGCTGAATGGTGCCAGGAGCGCTCACTTAGGAGTCCAACTAGGTGGGCTGAAGCCTCAACCCCACCACTCCAGAGGCTGGTCCCTCCTCTCTGAGCCTTGGCGGTTCAGGTAGAGCTAGAGAACAGTGAGTCATCCCTCCCTCTCTCTGCAGCACCTTTAAGGGAGACGAACTAAAAATGTCTCCCTGCCCAACTCTCCTTCCCAGCATTAGAGCTTTGGGAAAGGCATAAAATACCTGAAGTTTCTTGGACAAGCTGTTATTACGTTTCCTTCGTCAAGTTCAGGTCTGTAAAGCACGTGAAATTAAAGACAGCAGTAACAACGTGCACTGAGAGGTTTTTTGCTTTCAGGGCACTGCTACCCCTATTACCTCATTTGAAACAATCACATGATTCCACAGGTATTTATGGGGGAGGGAGTAGGCAGCTCTGGAGCTTTACTTGGTCCCAGGCACTTGTGCTGGTGCTTCACCTGTGTTCTCGTTGCATCTTTGCAGCCTCACACCTGGTCACCTGGACACCTGGACGCTTGGCATCAGGCGCCCAATTTGTCAGGTGAAGAAAATGAGATTCAGGGAGATTAAATGCACTTGCTTGCTTCACCGCTGGTCCTTTTTTCTGCTGCTTTTGTTGCGAAGAGGCAGATAGAAATGAATCAATGCTAAATTAAGGCCATCTGCCCATGACAACCCTGTAGACTCCTTGACCCCTGCGGTTCTGACCTGAAGCTGCGGCACGTGTGAAGAATCACAACAACAGGCTGTAAATAATTTAAGAGGATTGCACCCTGTACTCAAATCTCTTGAAGGGCATTGAAGAGGAGCCAATTTGTAATTCCCAGCTGTACCTCTAGCGACTCCTTTCTTGGCTCCCTAATTCCACCCCAGATTCTCCTGGGCTCCGCGTTCAACACCCCCTCCCGGCCCTCTACTCTCACCCAGCCCAGATGGCTTTTTCTCCCCTCTTCTCTTCTCTGTTTTGTATTCTTCTTATCACTTAGACTTTTAAATTTTATACTCGCTGAAAGAGGTCTTTCAGATTTAGATTTATGGCCTGTGTAACTGTGCATACACAAAAAGGCAAATATAAATGAAAAAAATGTACTAAGGTATGTTCCAGGCATTGGGGCTCCCCTGGTGGTCCAGTGGTTAAGACTCTGTGCTTCCACTGCAAGGGGCACGGGTTCGATCCCTGGTTGGAGAACTGAGATCCCCATGCTGCACGGCACAGCTGAAAAATTAAAATTTGAAAAAAAAAAGAAGATATGTTCCAGGCAATGACAACTATGTCATCATTGCCATCTGCTGACAGCAATTGTAAGACATTCTCATGTCAGACTTAAACCCCTGTGACCCACCACCTTGCTGAAGAAACAGAATCATTCCCAACACTATTGGAGGCCTCTGTGTCCACCTCCGTGACCACGTCTCTGTCCTTTCCACCCCAGAGGCAGCCATTCTCCTGGATTTTTTGTGTTTATCATGCCCTTGTTTTCCTTACAGTTTACCAAATATGTAACCTACACAATACATTGTTTGGTCGTGTTTTTGATCTGCTTCATAAATGGAATCATATCATATATATTCTTGAGTGACTTGCTTTTTCATTTTATTTTATTTATTTTTAAAATATTTGTTTATTTTGGCTGCACTGGGTCTTAGTTGCAGCACGCAGGATCTTCCTTGTGGCATGCAGGATCTTTAGTTGTGGCATACGGAGGTCTTTTAGTTGCGGCATGTTGACTTCTTAGTTGCGGCATGCAGACTCTTAGTTGCAGCATGCATGTGGGATCTAGTTCCCTGACCAGGGATTGAACTCAGGCCCCCTGCATTGGGAGCGCGGAGTCTTACCCACTGGACCACCAGGGAAGTCCCTTCATTTTATTTTAAGACAGCCATATTGAGATATAATTCACATACCATACACACAATTCACCCATTTAAAGTACACATTTTAATGGTTTTAGTATATTCACAGATATATGCATCCATCACCACAGTCAATTTTAGAGCATTTTCATCACTTCAGAAATAAACTCTAGTTATCACTCTCCTTTCTCCCCAGCCCCAGCCCCAGCCTCAGTTCTAAGCAACCACTAATCTACTTCCTGTCTCTAGGACAGAAAAAATAGGACTTGCCTATTCTGGCCTTTCGTAATATGTGGTCTTTTGTGACTGGCTTCTCTCACTTAGTGTGATGTTTTCAAGATTCATCCATATCACAGCATGTATCAGTACTTCATTCCTTTTTATCATGAAATAATATTTCATGGCATGGATATGCCACATTTTGTTTATCTATTAGTCCGTTGATGGAGACTTGCTTTTTCTTTTTAATAAATTTATTTATTTTTACTTTTGCCTGTGTTGGGTCTTCATTGCTGCACACAGGCTTTCTCTAGTTGTGGTGAGCGGAGGCTTCTCTTCGTTGCAGTGCGTGGGCTTCTCATTGCGGTGGCTTCTCTTGTTGCGGAGCATGGGCTCTAGGTGCACGGGCTCAGTAGTTGTGGTGCACGGGCTTGGTTGCTCTGTGGCATGTGGGATCTTCCTGGACCAGGGCTCGAACCCGTGTCCCCTACATTGGCAGGCGGATTCTTAACCACTGTGCCACCAGGGAAGGCTGACTTGCTCTTTTATTTTATTATTTATTTATTTATTTTATAAGTTTATTTATTTATTTATTTATGGCTGCATTGGGTCTCATTGCTGCGCACGGACTTTTTCTAGTTGTGGCGAGCAGGGGCTACTCTTCGTTGCGGTGTGCGGGCTTCTCATCGCGGTGGCTTCTCTTTGTTGCGGAGCACAGGCTCTAGGCACGCAGGCTTCAGTAGTTGTGGCTCACGGGCTCTAGAGCACAGGCTCAGTAGTTGTGGCACACGGGCTTAGTTGTTCCATGGCATGTGGAATCTTCCCGGACCAGGGATTGAACCCGTGTCCCCTGCATTGGCAGGCGGACTCTTAACCACTGTGCCACCAGGGAGGTCCCTGACTTGCTTTTTTAAATTGAACATTATGTGAGATTTATCCACACAAATGTGTAAAGATGTTATTAATTTCCATTGTAGTCCATATAGTCTGTGCATAGGATGAACATTGAAGCTGTTTCTAGTGCTTTGCTATTATAGATTATTTTGCTCTAAAGATTCTTGTGGTTTCTCCCGGAACACATATGTGAAGGCTTCTCTAGGGTATAAACCTTGGAGTGGAACTACTGGCTGATAGAACCTTCTATGATGATGGAAATGTTCAATTCTGTGTCCTGCACTGACCAGCTCAGTGACTGGTAGCCACATGTGGCTCTTGAACACTTGAAATGTGGCTCATGTAGCTGAGGGGTTGAATTTTAAACTTTTTAAACTCATTTAAATTTAAATAGCCATTTATGGCTCGTGACTGCTGTATTGGAGGAGCAGCTGTCTAGATAGACTTTCTTATTCTATTGCCAGCAAATGCTGCTGGTCCTTCCTTCCTACCCTGAATATACTGAGGGAATGAACATGAGTTTTGTTCTTGCTAATCTGTGGACTGGACTGAATATCTAGGTTCAGGGACATTCAAGGGGAAGGAAAGGAAGAGGAGGAAGAGGAGGAAGAAGAGGGGTAGTGGTGGTAGTCCCTAACCTTCAGACTGTGACTTCAGCCCTAGCCCTGGGGAGCCAAAGCCAGAGAGGAGTTGAGGCCGGGGACACTCACGTGGTTCTGCCGAGCGGGGGTGTGAGGTGGGCTCTGCTTCACTGCACATTGGGGTCTCAGACACGGCTGACATCACAGAATCCACTCCAAGGTCACAATAGGCTGTGGAGCATGGGATTTCAAACAGAAGAGAGCACCCCACTCTGAGATTGCAGGCTTCTCTTGTTATTTAGTTAAGCTGGGATGAAAGAGCTGGAAAGGGTTCTTTAGGGACAAATGCTTGAGACCTGATCCCCTTTGCAGCTTCCTGTTCTGGCATCAGAGGTCACTGTGTCCTTGGTCTCAGATGTCACAGTACCGAGATCTCCAGCCCTCGTCACTGTGTCTCCCTGATTGTATCTGGGTTGCTCTTTCCACCACCTTAGACATGATGTCACCTCTGTATCATGTGCTGGGGACACTGTTTGGCTTTGAAGTTCCTAAGAAAGAGCCAACCCTGATGGATCTCTCTTTTTTAAAAAATTTTTATTGGAGTCTAGTTGATTTACAATGTTGTGTTAGTTTCTTCTGTACAGAGAAGTGAATCAGTTATACATATACATATATCCACTCTTCTTTAGATTCTTTTCCCATACAGATCATTACAGAGTATTGAGTAGATTTCCCTGTTGGTGGGAGTGTAAATTGGTGCAGCCACTGTGGAGAACAGTAAGGAAATTCCTTTAAAAACTAAAAATAGAGCTACCATATGGTCCAACAATCCCACTCCTGGGCATATATCCTGAGAAAACCATAATTCGAAAGGGTACATGCACCCCAGTGTTCACTGCAGCACTATTTACAATAGCCAGGACATGCAAGCAACCTGATGGATCTCTTTCTTGCAGAACTTGAGCTAACTGTAGCCAGTCTCCTTGTGATTGTGTAACGTCCCAGATGCCTCTGTGGAGGGACCACGGTGAACGCTTTTTTGAGGGAGTGGCTGTGTTCTCTGTCTCCTGGGCTGCTCCAACCTTTTTTCTTTTTGTTACCTTGAGTGGGGCCACCGCACTGGCTAAGGGCTGGAGGGAAGATGATTTGGGGGTTGACTTGTCCCTCTCCTACTCCCTCTTTCATCTATCTATCTATTTATTTATATTGAAGTATAGTTGATTTACAATGTTGTGTTAGTTTCAGGTGTACAGAAAAGTGACTCAGTTACATATATACATATATTTTTCCTTTTTCATATTCTTTTCTATTATGGTTTATTACAGGATACTGAATATAGTTCCCTGTGCTGAACTACCCAACTCCCTTTCACATCACCTGCCCTGTCCTGGGGGTGGCAGATGTTCCTCCTCCTGGGGGTTCTGTCCTTCCCGCTTCTTTCCCTTCTTTCCTTCCAAGCCTGTGGCTGTCAGGAGTGGCCTGTGGTCGCCATCCAGACACGGTTATCCACACGTCACATCAACTCTTTTGCTGATCTGGATAGAGTGGCCCTCAAACACAGGTGTCCTTGATAACCTCCCTCTGACATTGTGGTCGCTGCGTCTTCCTGGACATACTGGTCACGCCCACTGCATGACCACGTTCATCCTCTGTGACCCTCGGAGACCTGCTGTGATACACGTCCCTTATCCCTCAGCCCCCAACAGCTGCTGTCCAGGGCAGGGCATGGATCCCCCCACAAGGCCTCCACTGCAGGGAACAGGCCAACCCTTGGAGGGCAAATGGGTATTTTTCCTTCTCTTTCTGCAGGTTGACTTGATCTCTCTCTTCCCATCTACCCCATCTCCCAGGGCCTCTCTGGGCTGCCTTTCCGGCCCCTTCTCAGATTTCTCCTGCAGCACAGAAAGCCTAGGCGTCAGTCTTGAGTCAGACCCTTCATAGAGGATGATGATTTCAATTAGCAACCCCAAGGCTCTCTCTGGGGCTTGGGGAGGGGGCTCTGTGAAGACTCCCATCACTTTCAGTGGAAATTTATTCAAACCCAGGTGACTTTGACCTAAAACTTAAGGTCTCCTCATTGCCCTCACTGCGCCTGTACTTACGGAGCCCTGCGGTACGCTCAGTGCCAGGCTGAGAGGGAAGAAAGGGAGAGGGAGCTTGAGGGAAAAAAAGATCGCTTCTGATCTTGAGAACTTTCCATCTAGCTGGGGACCCTAGACTAACACACAATAAAAGAATAGGAATAAGAATAACCTCCTCTGTTTGTTTAGCGCTTGGTCGTTTGCTGAGTGTATTCACATGATTCAGCTTGTCTCAGCCATTCCCCAGGACGTGCCCCTAATGGCCCAAGCTCAGGACGGCAGAGGGTGGTGATTTGTTCTCAGGGGTCTGTGGTGTAGCCCCGTGTGGCTTGTGTGCAGGTTTAAAATCTGAAGTCTGGTGTCCTCTTAAATCGTCATGAGGATTTCTCATTCTACTCCATACTAAGTCTGTGTTGACACAAATGTAACAACAACATGCTAAATGATTGTCCTCGGAGTGAAACAGAGGCACCTGTTGATCCTGCAGTCAGAGAGACAGGGACACCTGCACCTAACCTCAGCCCAGCCGGTGGGGGGTGGGGTGGGGGGGTGCTTACTGCTGTTGAGATGCCACGGAGATAGTGCAGGTGATCCGTAGAGGCTCCCTGGGTGAAGTACGATCCCTCTCCTGTGAGCAGTGAGGAGGGGCCAGCCTAGTTCCCTGGCTCCGGAGTGGTAGGGCTGCCACTTCATTCCAGCTCTTTGGACGCTCCTGATCCAAGGCTTGTGCAACCGGCCTGACCAGCAGGGAGCCAGGGGTTCAAAACAGGAGCACTCTTCCTCTTTCTGCCCAGCCGTGGGAGTACAGCAGGGAGGTTTTTTTTGCCGAGAGATGGGCGGTAAGTGGCTTTTTCTTCCATGGTTAGAGCAAGTTGCAAAGACAAAGAACAAGCCCTCAGTAATTTAGTTTTGATCATCTTGGGAGTTGCCAGTGGACTTTTGGAGGCCTGAGTGACAGCTGCAGAAGGGCACCCTGCCCCACTTCCCTCCCACCAGCTCTGGTCTCCTGATTTTATCCATTTTAGTTAACCCCCAGCCTCCGAAACACCTTGGGAGAGCCTTCCGTGGGGCCTGCAGGTCCTGATGCCCCAGCTACACTGGCTTGGACCCATGACTTCTTCCGGTATGCTCTCAAGCCAAGGATCTGTAGAGGCCCTCTTACCATCCTCTGCTTAGCCCACTCACCTAACTCACCTTCACTCCCCATGCCCTCCATAAAACATTTTCGACCAGGGATCGAACCTGCACCCCCTGCAGTGGTCTTAACCACTGGCCCACCAGGGAAGTCTCATGCCCTCTGTAAAGTGTAACCACCCAGAACCCACCAGAGCCCTGCACACTTTTGCCTCCATACTTGACATGTTTTTTGTTTTTTTTTTTAATATTTATTTATTTCTTTGGCTGCATCAAGTCTTAGTTGCGCACGCAGGATCTTCGTTGCGGCATGCGGGATCTTTCGTTGTGGTGCGCGGGCTTCTCTCCAGTTGTGGCATGTGGGCTCAGTAGTTGTGACGCGTGGACTCTAGAGCGCACGGGCTTAGTTGCCCCACGGCATGTGGGATCTCAGTTCCCCGACCAGGGATCAAACCCTTGTCCCCTGCATTGCAAGGAGGATTCTTAACCACTGGACCACCAGGGAAGTCCCGACCTGTATTTTTTACCCAGAATCAGTTGTTCCCAAACCTGATTGTGATTTGTTATTGCACTTAATGTAATTTAATTAATATCATGTAAACTGGTAAAATCTGAGTGCAAAAGGTTTTTCTGGAAAATTAACCTAAATGCTTTGGAAGGATTTAATAAAGGCAAATCATACAAAAAACATTTTAGATGTAGATGAGAGAAAAAGATAGGGGGAAAGATACTGAAGAGCCAGGATTCTGAACTCAGGTTGCCTCACAAGCATCTTTACCACTTCCCCTCACTTTAAGGAAATGGAGACTGGAAATCCTCAGGGATAAATCATGGACATGCTTCCTGTGAGAAAGAGGACTCATAACTCCCAGCGGCAGATCTACAAGCACAGCCTTGACTCCACAGTAAAAGAATGGAGGAATATTTATGTGATGTACATAAAAATAACATGTTTAAGGGACACTTCATTTTAAGTGATTTCACTCTTTGTTTTGATTAACACACCGGCTTCCAGGTTTGAAAGTGCTGGATAAGGGGGCTCTGACACACTGCATTATGGGAGGATGGCGGGGTGCTGCCTTGCCAGACGGCTGGAATTCAGAGAATGAGGCCCTTGGGAGCCTGTGGAATCAGTGGTACTTGGACTAAGTCCTAAAGGAAGGTCAGCTCTGGGGCCACCATTGTCATAGAGCCGCCTTCCTTTTCTTCCTGGTCCTCATTGTGAAGGGTCTACTCCTCCCACTCAGGCATGAGCAGCATCAAAGCAGGGATAGATGTGGTTTTGCCCCCCATTGTGTCTCCATAGTGCCTGGCACACAGGCTCTCAACTAGCATTGGCCCATGAATGAATAAATGAAAGGGTCTCATGAACACCAGAGAGGTTCCTAGGTCACCTGCGTGTGTTTTAAGAGGGACTTGGGCTTCCCTGGTGGCACAGTGGTTAAGAATCCTCCTGCTAATGCAGGGGACATGGGTTTGAGCCCTGGTCCGGGAAGATCCTACATGCCGCGGAGCAACTAAGCCCATGTGCCACAACTACTGAGCCTGCGTGACACAACTACTGAAGCTCACGTGCCTAGAGCATGTGCTCTGCAACAAGAGAAGCCACTGCAATGAGAAGCCTGCCCACCACAAGGAAGAGTAGCCCCCACTCACCGCAACTAGAGAAAGCCCGTGCGCAACAACAAAGAGCCAACACAGTCAAAAATAAATAAATAAATAAAAAATAAATTAAAAAAAAAAAAGAGGGACTTAATTTTTTTTTAGAGCAGTTTTAGGTTCACAGCAAAATTGAGAGGAAGATACGAAGAGTTCCCACATACACCTGCCACCACACAGGCTTAGCCTCCCCATTATCTACATCCCCAGCAGAGTGATACGTGTGTCACAACTGATGAACCTATATCGACACATCATCATCACCCAAAGTCCATAGTTTACATCAGGGTTCATTCCTGGTGTTGTATATTCTATGGGTTTGGACAAATGTATAATGACATGTATCCATCTGTATAGTATCATATAGAGTGTTTTCACTGCCTTAAAAATTCTCTGTGCTCTGCCTATTTATCCCTCCTTCCCCCAACTTCTGACCACCTGTGATCTTTTTACTGTCTCCATAGTTTTGCCTTCCCCAGAATGTCATAGAGTTTGAATCATACAGTATGCAGCCTCTTCAGATTGTCTCTTTAACTTAGTAATATACAGTTAAGATTCCTCCATGTCCTTTCATAGCTTGATAGCGCCTTTTTTTTTTAAGCATTGAATAATATTCCATTGTCTAGATGTACTACAGTTTAGTTATCCATTCACCTACTGAAGGGCACTTTTGTTGCTTCCAAGTTTTAACAATTATAAATAAACAGCTTTACAGTGCTATAAACAGTGTACAGGTTTTTGTGTGGACGTAAGTTTTCAACTCATTTGTGTAAATACCAAGGAGCACGATTGCTGGATCATATGGTAAGAGTATGTTTAGTTTTGTAAAAAACTGCCAAGCTGTCTTCCAAAGTGGCTGTACCACTTTGCATTCCCACCAGCAGTGAATGAGAGAGTTCCTGTTATTTTTACATTCTCGCCAGCATTGGATGTTGTCAGGGTTCCAGGTATTGGCCATTCTAATAGGTATGTAGTACTGTCTCATTATTACTTTAATTTATACTTCCCTGATGGCATGTGATGTAGAGCATCTTTTCACATGCCCGTTTGCCATCTGTTTATCTTCTTCGGTGAGGTGTGGTTACCTGTGTTTTAATGAGTCCAAATCTTAATCTTCTGAAGGTAGAACAAGAAGGAATGTTCTGAGAACTCTCCCTTGGAGCTACCTGGAAACTGCCTGATGAAGTGGAATAGTCACTGATGTTTACTTTACCTGTCCTGTTTCACTTATCACATCGGGCACCCACACTGCCCCCGACTTAGCAAGTAGAGCATAGCAGCTAATACAGACCAAAGTCCCTTAGTCAATATGAAGTGTTAAACAAAAAGGTAGAACAGATATTAGGTATTAGTATATTATAGTACCAGTGGAGTCCCTGACTTTAAAAAAAGCTCATTAAAAAGTCAGCGTTAAGGTACAGCTAGACTAGGGAGCAGTTATTTGCATTATAAGAACGTCTTCACTTTGCAAATAAAGCCTTCAGAGGTGGATTAAAAAGTAGTCTTCTCTAGCAACGTTAAAAATGCAGTGTAATTTACAGTTTAAAAAATATTTTCTGAATTTAGAAGTAATTATTGGAAGGCCAAATCTGTCGGATCAATCTATGTTTGTGTGTGCTTGTATGTGTGTGGTGAGTGTGGGGTTGTTCCTGAACAGGCTTTTGGTTCATCTGATAGGGGTCATAGACTTGGCCATACACATCCAGAGCTCAGATCATGTCCCTCAGAGCTGGGTATATCTGTAAAATAGGCATAATAAAACTATGAGCAGGGTTGGGAAGATATATGTGAAGTGGGCTGAATAATGGCCTCCAAAGATATTACACCATAATCCCTGGAACCTGTAAATTTTAAATTATTTGGAAAAAGGATCTTTGCAGTTATGATTAAGTAAAAGATCTTGAGCTGGGGAGACGATTTTGAATTACCTGAGCGAGCTCTAACTATAGTCACATGTGTCCTTATTAGAGGGAGACAGAGGGAGATTTGACCACACACAAAGGAGAAGGTGATGTGAAGATGGAGGAAAGAGAGATTCTAAGATGCTGGCCTTGAAGATTGGAATGATGTGGCCACAAACCAAGGAATGCTGACTTGTGGATTCCCTCCTAGAGCCTCTGGAAGGAGTGTGGCCTTGCTGACACCTTGATTTTGGCCCAGGGACACTGATTTCAGATGTCTGGTCTCCAGAACCCTGAGAGAATGCATTTCTGTTGTTTTAAGCCACCAAGTTTGTGTAGTTTTTGATAGTAGTCATAGGAAACTTTATACAATATATAAATCAAATAGCACAGTACCTGGATGCAGAAAGTGTTTAGGAATCCAACAGATCTTGGTTTGAATTATCTCCTCATCCACTTGCTGTGTGACTTTGGAGAAATTATTTAATCTCAGTCTAAACCTTAGTTTTTTCACCTGTAAAATGGGAATAACAGCAACTGTTTCACAGGATTGTTATGATGATTAAATCAAAAAATGTACAGTGCTTAGGACGGAGCAGAATTCCCCAGCCTTGGCCCTATTTTGGGCTGGATAATTTTGTGTTGTGCTGGGCATTGCAGGATGTTTAGCAACATCCCTGACCTTTACACACTCAATGCCACAGTGGTGATGCGCAAAAGTGTTCCCAGACATCGCCACATACTCCCTGGGGGGGCAAAATTGCCCTGGTTGAGAATCCCTGGTATGGAACCTGACTCATAGAAAGTGCTCAACAGACAGTAACTATTATTATTTGCTGAATGAGTGGGTCTTTTAGGAGGGAAGTGGAGCATGGTGCTTAAGAGCATGGGCTCTGGTCTCAGACTGTCCGGGTTCTGATCCCAACTGTACCACTTAACCAGCTCTGTGACCTCAGGCACATCATTTAACATCTCCATGCCTCTGTTTCTCATCTGTAAAAAGGGAAAATAATATCTACTTCATAGGGCTACTGTAAGGATTAGATGAGATGATCCGGATACAGCATTTAGAATGGAGTCTGTCATATTGTAAACCTCAATAATAACAATAATAATAACAATTGCTACTGTTATTTACTATCTCTGAACAAGCAGTTGGGAATCAGAATGTGAACACAGCTTGGGTTGGTCTTGCCCAAGAATGAGGCAGCCCTTCCTAACTTTACCCTCAATCCCAGCTCTGCAGGAAGTCTGTGCAGCTTGCCTCCTGTCCCAGCAGCTTCTTGGGGGCCTGGTCATAGCAATTAATTGATCACTGCATTTAGAAGGAGTCTGTGTCATGGGCAGAATTTGCCCATACTACTGTTTTCATCCTGGCCTGGTCAGCCCTCTGCAGAGGTAGTGCATGGGCAGAGGGCAGTCCTGTCCTCCAGTCTTCTCATAGACAGGTGGCTCTGAGGATGCTTGAGGCCAGACATATGGCCAAGGGGGCCAGGATTCCATGTTTAATAGTGAAGATGGCATGTGATGTAACGTTCCTTGTGAGGTACTGACCCCGGCACTATATGAGTGCTGGGAACTTAAATTCCTGCTGTCTGGTACCTCAGAGCCAAATAGGAATACAGATCAAAAAGTGGCAAGTGCTCGCAGGACCCTGATCTAAATATGCTGATGGCGGAGGCACAGGTGCTTGGCATGCATCTAGGGCAGTAGGTAACCCCATTCTGGGGTGCTGGATTAATCAGGGTCTAGTTCAGCTGCAGAAAACAATAATATACAAAATAACAGAGGTAAGAAAATTTATTTCTCTCTTACTGCAAAAGCAGTCTTGAGTTAGGCAGCCCAGGGTGATAGGATGCACCATCAGCTGTTAAGCCCTAGTCCACAGCTTAATGTTCCTTAACCCCAGTCATTGTTTAAAAACTAAACTTTTTTTTTTTACTGGTAATTATATTCTTTTTTTTTTTTTTTAATAAATTTATGTATTTATTTTTGGCTGCACTGGGTCTTTGTTGCTGCACACGGGCTTTCTCTAGTTGTGGCGAGCGGGGGCTACTCTTCGTTGCGGTGTGCAGGCTTCTCATTGCGTTGGCTTCTCTTGTTGCGGAGCACGGGCTCTAGGCGCGCGGGCTTCAGTAGTTGTGGCTCGTGGGCTCTAGAGTGCAAGCTCAGTAGCTGTGGCGCACGGGCTTAGTTGCACCGCGGCATGTGGGATCTTCCTGGATCAGGGCTTGAACCCGTGTCCTTTGCATTGGCAGGCGGATTCTTAACCACTACACCACCAGGGAAGTCCCAATTATATTCTTTTTGTTGTTGTTCTTTTCTTTTTCTTTTGAATTTTATTTATTTATTTATTTTATACAGCAGGTTCTTATTAGTTATCAATTTTATACATATTGGTGTATATATGTCCATCCCAATCTCCCAATTCATCCTAAAAACTAAACCTAATTTTAACTGACTTGATCCCTATCCTAAACTTGACCCTAACTCTAACCCTAACTTCAACCCAACCCTAATCCTAACCCTACTCTAACCTGATTCCTAACCTTACCCTTCATGCTAATCCTACCCCTACCTCAAACTCAACCTGAATGCCAACTCTAGCCCCAATCTCCCTCTAATCTTAACCCTAACTGTAACCCTGCCCTAAAGTTAACCTTAACTTTAACCCTAAATCCAGTCACAACTCCAACCTTGTATTAGTCAGGTTCTCCAGAGAAACAGAACCAATTACATGTGTGTATATAAAGAAAGATGTATTTTCAGGAATTGGCTTATATGATTATGGAGGATGGCAAGTCCAACATCTGCAGGAAGAGCCAGTGTTGCAGCTCAAGTCCAAAGGTTGTCTGCTGGCAGAATTCCCTCTTGCTCAGGAAAGGTCAGTCTTATTCTATTCAGACTGTCAACTGATTAGATGAGGCCCACCCACAGTATGGAGGGCAATCTGTTTCACTCAAAGTCACAGCTTTAAACATTAATCTCATGCAAAAACACCCTTACTGGGACTTCCCTGGTGGCACAGTGGTTAAGAATCTGCCTGCCAATGCAGGGGGCACGGGTTCCATTCCTGGTCCAGGAAGATCCCACATGCCGCGGAGCAACTAAGCCCGTGTGCCACAACAACTGAGTCTGTGCTCTAGAGCCCACGAGCCACAACAACTGAGCCCACATGCTGCAACTACTGAAGCCCACATGCTCTAAGGCCTGCGTGCTGCAACTACTGAAGCCTGCGCAGTGGTTAAGAATCCGCCTGCTAATGCAGGGGACATGGGTTTGAGCCCTGGTCTGGGAAGATCCCACATGCTGCGGAGCAACTAAGCCCGTGTGCCACAACTACTGAGCCTGCATGACACAACTACTGAAGCCCATGTGCCTAGAGCCTGTGCTCCACAACAAGAGAAGCCACCGCAATGAGAAGCCCACGCACCACAACGAAGAGTAACCCCTGCTCACCACAACTAGAGAAAGCCCGCGCACAGCAACGAAGACCCAATGCAGTCCAAAATAAATAAATAAAACAAATAAAAAATTATATAAAAAAACAAAAACAAAAACACCCTTACAGACACAGACACATTCAGAGTAATGTTTAATCACATATCTGGACACCATGGCCCAGCCAAGTTGACACATAAAATTAACCATCACAAACCTCAACCCAAATCCCAGCCCTAATCCTAATCTTCTCCACAAAGAGTTCATTCTCCCTACCAAGCTGATACCTCTGCAGATAGGCTGGTTGACATGATGCAAGGGGCCCACTTGGTGGGTGGAGTGGGTGTGGACACAATGGGCCTCATGAAGGCAGCCTGCCTTGGCACAGGGGGTTAATAGCTGGCGGGGAGGGGAGTGCAGAACCACAGCAGGAACGTTATGTTCTCAGACCCAGGCCCACCAGGCAGCATGAACACTAGCGGTATTTGCTGTATAAAGTGGTGTAACTTCAGAATGCTATTTTACCACTTGGCCTTCATGTTGAGTTTAAGTACAATGGTAGCAAATTGTGCTGATTTTTATTTCATACGCTTAGATTTAATGGCTTTTGAATTCATCTTCTCAACCTATGTAAATTATCTACTGTGGCCTCAAATCCAGCACTTTTTATAAGAGAACTGTGGTGTTTTTTTTTTTTTTTTTTTTTGAGGACGGTAATTTTTGTAGGAGGATTTTATACCAGCTTCTGTTAGCACTGGCTCACTGGGCATGGACCCAATAGAAGATTCAAATGAAGAATGAAAGAGCATTAGTGAAATTCATAGGAACAAGGAACACTTTTTAGAGAGCAGAAGAAAAGCAATAGATGGCCCTGTTTTGGTACAATTCAACAAAAGTTTTTTTGGATATATGCAAAGAACTGGGATTGGCACTGCAGGAAATCAAATACAAGAGAAATGGTTACCAGGCATGGGGATGGGGAAACTGGAGAGGAGGTGGCAGGATCAACACACGAATCACTTCCCACACCCTCATTCTGTGCTTCAGTGTTTCAGTATCAGAAAGGCCTTCCTGTGCACTCTACGAAAAAAGACAACCCTCCTGTATGAGCCCGGGTCCCACGGGAAACAGACGGCACATTCCACAAGGATTTTGAAGAACATTAATGAAGAGCTGGGAGTAGGGAAAGGAAGCTAGGGATAGTGAGGCACCCAGGGGCCAGCTTCACTGAGAAGCTGTTCCCAATCCCAGGCCTGAAGAGGTAGGAGGCGGGAATGGGGGTATCAGCATCTCGTTAGAGCTGGAGTGGCCTAAGAGGCACTGTTGTCTAGAGCTGCAGTCCTGAAGGGATGCCAGGACCGAGGACAAGAGGAAGCTGAGAAGACGTTCCCAGACTTCCCTCTCCTCCCACCAATGGTGTGTTGAAACTGGCTTATACTGGTTCATCAGGGCCCACGGTAAGCATCTCTTTCCAACTCCGACATCAAGATGGCTGTTTGAAATCTCTCAAGGTGGAGTATTTACACCACAGAAAAGGGCAAATGCTACAGATCATGTTGCTTTTCCTTGGAAAGCTGGCTGATAAACATTTACTACCACACCACTGCCCCCCCACTCTCTCATCTCCTCTTTCTGCCTAAGCCAATAGGAAGGCAGAGGGCGAGGGAGTTTGGGTGAAAGAAGCCTTGAAGGCCAGCCCCTGGGGCATGGAACAGGGCTGAGAGGGAGGACGATGGGTGAATTGTATGGGAGGGAGGGACAGTAAGCAGAGAATAACCAGCACATCCCACTGTCACTTTTGATCCCTTTACCCGTTCTAATTGTTTTAAGGAACTCATCACCACCGGCCCTATTGCAGGTTCATGGTTGACCACCTGGCTCTCTCCCTAGAAGGGAAGCTCTTGGAGAAAAAGGACTTTGTTTTCTTTTCTAACATGTCTTTAGTACTTCAAACAGCAGCAGATTCTCAGTAACTTTTTTTTTTTAAGTTTCAGATTATTTATTAATCAGTGTAAACCCCAACACAATACACCAACATGATCACACATTGAGAAAGGAACTATTTCCTGGTCTAGTGTAAAATTGTGCAGATGGCTTCTGGAAGACCTTCATTCTAAGCAGCTTTCTAGTGAAACATTTCATTTAGAAGTCTGGACCTTCTTTCTTCACTTTGCTGTAATCTACATTCACTGGGTAGAACTTGTATTAATCATTGGGACCCACTTTGTTCCAGGGTTCTGGGTTAATTCTTTCTGTCCCAACTGACATCTGGATTGAACAATGCCAGGCACCAGACACACAGAGCTGCTCCAGTACCTCCTGCTGCAATACATACGAAGAGGGGGATCAAGCTAGGATGATTCTTGGTCTGACCAATGATCTGGCGGAGCATGGTTGTGACACAGGCCTCGAGTAAATAATTTTGTTGAATGAAAGAGTATAAGGCAGAATTTAAGTGGCTTAAGAGAAGTGCTGAGTTATGCAGAGGAGAGATTCCATCTAGCGTGGAGGGTGAGACACCCGTGCAACACCCAGAGAGAAAGGTCTAGCAGGCAGGTGGAGAAACAGAGGTTGGAGCTGAAGATACAACCTGATTGAGGGTTGTGTCAGGTTGAGGGCCTGTGTCAGATTGAGGGCCTGATCATGGAGGATACCAGTCTGCTGGATATCACTGGAAGAACGTCAAAGGAGGGGACAAATGCCAAAGACAAGCCAAAGGAGAGGGGAAGGGAGAACCAAGGAAGCAGACACAGAAGGTCCAGACAGGGAAACAGGCAAATGAGCATGAGGTGTGGAATTTGAGGAAGGAGCCTGTCAGAGAGAAGGAAGTGAGCGATGCCAGTAAAAATTGGCATTTAGTTAACACTCAACCCATATTTGTGTTGAATGAGGTCGAAATGAAGCCTGAGATATGTCCACTAGACTGTATAATGAGGAAATTACTTGTGACCTACACGAGTCATTTTAATAAAGAGGTGGATTCAGAAGCCAGATTCCAGTGAGTTGAGGAGTGAATGGATCACTTTAAAAATTAAGTATAATGCTACAACACAGATGAAACTTGAAAACATGCTAAGTAAAAAAAGCCAGTCACAAAAGACCATGTATTGTGTGATTGCACAACTCTGTGAATATACTAAAAACCATTGAATTGTATACTTTAAATGCGTGAATGTACTGTATGTGAATTATATGTCACTAGAACTGTTATTTAAAAATTTGTTATGCTCACACAACTCAATATCAAAAACCAAACAACCCAATCAAAAAATGGGCAGAAGACCTAAATAGACATTTCTCCAAAGAAAACACACAGATGGTCAGTAGGCACATGAAAAGATGCTCAACGTCACTATTAGAGAAATGCAAATCAAAACTACAATGAGGTATCACTTCACATTGGTCAGAATGGCCATCATCAAAATGCCTACAAATAATAAATGCTGGAGAGGGTGTGGAGAAAAGGGAACCTTCCTACACTCTTGGTGGGAACGTAAATTGGTGCAGCCAGTATGGAAAACAGTATGGAGGTTCCTTAAAAACTTAAAATAGAGTTACCATATGATCCAGCATTTTCACTTCTGGGCATATACCTGGAGAAAACTCTAATTCGAAAAGATCCGTGCACCCCAATGTTCATAGCAGCACTATTTACAATAGCCAAGACACGGAAGCAACCCAAGTGTCCATCAATAGATGAATGGATAAAGAAGATGTGATATATCTATACACATCTATCTATCTATCTACCTAAATCAGCCGTAAAAAAGAATGAAATGGACTTCCCTGGTGGTCCAGTGGTTAAGAATCTGCCTGCCAAGGCAGGGGACACGGGTTCAATCCCTGGTCTGGGAAGATCCCATGTGCCGTGGGGCAACTAAGCCAATGTGCCACAACTACTGAGCCTGTGTGCCACAACTGCTGAGCCCGTGCTCTAGAGCCCATGTGCCGCAACTACGAGCTCACGTGTTGCAGCTACTGAAGCCAGCGTGCCTAGAGCCTGTGCTCTGCAACAAGAGAAGCCACCGCAATGAGAAGCCCGCGCACCACGATGAAGAGTAGCCTCTGCTCACCACAACTAGAGAAAGCCCGCGCGCAGCAACGAAGACCCAGTGCAGCCAAAAAAAAAAAGAAGCAATGCCAAATGCAGCAACATGGATGGACCTAGAGATTATGATACTAAGTGAAGTCAGACAGAAAAACACATATCAGAAAAAAAATCATATGATATCATATGATATCACTAACATGTAGAATCTAAAATATGATATAAATGATGAATCTATTTACAAAACAGAAACATACTCACAGAGATTGACTTATGGTTACCAAAGGGGAAAGGGGGCAGGGAGTGATAAATTAGAGTTTGGGATTAGCAGATACAAACTACTATATATAAAAAAAAACAACAAGGTCCTACGGTATAGCATACGGAACTATATTCAGTATCTTGTAATAAACTATAATGGAAAAGAATATGAAAAAGAATCACTGAATCACTTTGTTGTACACCTGAAACTAACACAACATTGTAAATCAACTATACTTCAGTAAAAATAAATAAAAATTTATTATGAAATATTTTTACTTACAAATACATACCCTGTATTTCATCTGCTCTTAGACACCATCAATTGTCAGAAGCATCTTTTTTTTTTTTTTTTTTTTTTTTGGCCATGCTGCGTGGCATGCAGGATCTTAGTTCCCTGACCAGGGATCAAACCTGCGCCCCCTGCAGTGGAAGCACAGAGTTGTAACCACTGGACACTTCCCTTAACTACAGGGAAGTCCCAGAAGCAGCATTGTTTTATGCACCACAGAGAAAGATAATAGCCTACCACGTAAACTATGGCACAAGGCTATTCTAACCACATTGGTTGTGAGATGCATCCTAGTTTCAGAGAGATTACATTTTTTAAAATGTGAGCTTTAGAATCCATGAAATCAGGTACATAGCATACATGTGTGGTTGCAGAGGGGGCAGGTGTGGCTGGACATAGGCAATGTACTAAACAAGTATAAGAGTCTGAGTACCCGGGGACTCACCCTCAGTACAGTTATAGCCCTTTCTTTTTCCCCCTCCCTTCTGCTGCGGTGACCACCATCTTGGTTTTTTGGTTTTGTTTTTTTTAAATGTGGTACAATATATATAACATAAAACTTGCCATTCTAATAATTTTTAAGTGTACAGTTCAGTGGCATTAAGAACATTCTCATTGTTGTGCAACTATTACCAGTATCCACCTCCAGAACTTTTTCATCATCCCAAACTAAAGTTAAATAAACTGAGTTAAACAATACCTCCTCATTCCTCCCTTCTGCAGACCTGGTAACCACTGTTTTTACTTTCTTTCTCTATGAATTTGGCTACTCTAGGTACTTCATATAAGTAGATTAGTACAATATTTGTCCTTTGGTGACTGGCTTATTCTACTCAGCATAATGTTTTCCAGGTTCATTCATGTTGTAGCCTGTGTCCGAATTTTCTTCCTTTTAAAGGCTGAATAATATTCTACTGTATGTATGTATATACCACATCTTACTTATCCGTTCATCTGTTGATGGACATTTGGGTTGTTTCCACCTTTTGGCTATTGTGAATAGTGCTACTACGAACACTGGTGCACAAATAGCTGAGTCCCAGCTTTCTTTTGTGTATATACCTAGAAGTGGGAATTGCTGGGTCAAATGTAATTCTATGTTTAATATTTTGAGGAATTGCAAGATTGTTTTCCGCAGTGGCTGCACCATTTTACATTTTCACCAGCAATGTACAAGGGCCTCAATTTCTCCACAGCCAGCATTTGTTTTTTTGTGTGTGTGTGTGTGTATGTTTAAACAGCCATCCTAATGGGTATGACTTCCATCCTGATCTTGAGTGTGTAATTCTTTTGCTTTTCTTTATAGTTTTACTAAATATATGTACCTCTAAATAATACATTGTTCACTCTTGCAAGTATTAAAACTTTATTTCCAGAAATCACGTATTCACTGAGCATTTGTTGTGTGCAGGCACTGTGCTGGGTGCTGCAGAAACCACAATGACGGATTAGGGACTCCCTGCCTCATGGTGCTAGCAGCCTAATGAGCATGATGCTTTTCCAACAGGGAATCACATGTAGGATGCGCGCCCCCAAAGGCACTCATTGGAGAGGCTTGTTAGGGAGGTCAACCTAGTTCCTTTTGAAGGCTGAATAATATTCTACTGTGTGTATATACATACAGTTCCAGATGGGGGGGAGGGCTTCTGAGGAGATAACTTAGGAAGTTTGGTAATGTGAAGGGGAAGCAGAATCAAGAGAAGGATTTTGATTTGGGTAAAGGAAGTCTGCCCCAAAGAAGGAGCAAGGCGAGAGGGGCAGATTGAAGATGCCAGGCCCGGGCCATGCGAAGTTCCAGAAGAGGCAGGTGGGGTGGGACGTAAATACTGAATACAGGTCCCAGCGACAGTGATTCCCGCCCTTCTGCAGGGTACTTGGAGACGTGGTCTCCGGAAACACGAGGCAGGAGCTGGCTCTCGGGATTCGCAGGTGCGGCCCTGAGGCCCTGGTGCTCATCCGCCCGGCGGCCTTTGCAGGATCTCCGGGAACCCGGAAAAGGCGGATTGTGACGGAAGAAGCTCAGCTGCAGTGGGCTGAAGGGATGGAGGAGAAGGGAAGTGCCGGTGCCCGCAGTCGGGAATCTCTCACCACCGCCGAACACGACAGAGGAGCCGCTCCGCCCACCCGTGCCATCTGCCGCGTGGTCACCCTTCTGCCTCGTTCTATTGATAGGCTCCGGGAGCGTGTTCCACCTCAGCTCAAAGCAAGTTGACTCCAGTAAAAATCTTCTTCTGCAAACAGGCGGGGGGTGGGGGTGGGGTGCTGCGGGCAGAAGGGGTTCAAGCCTCCAGGTGCTCCGGCCCCTTACTTTTGACCTCCTCCCCTCCGCGGGCAATGTGCTCAGAGTGTCACGGTCGCCGGAGGAGGTGGGAGCAAGGCGGCCAGGCCGGTCCGCTGTGCTCCCGGGCCCGTGGCGGGGAGCTAGAAGGGAAGGTCAAAGGCGTCCTGCTGCTGACCAGCCCGGGACACCTGGGATGGCCAGGTGCTCAGAGGGAAAACTGCACATGCAGTATAGCTCAGTGCAGGGAGACAAGTTCAAATCCTGAATGTTACACTTCCCTGCTGTGTGACCTGTGGGAAGTTTCCTAACTTTTCTGAGCCTTGCTTGCCTCAGCTGTAAAGTGGAGATGACTGTTCTTATTTGCGGATCAGTTTGAGGACTGAAAAAGATAATGTACGTGAACTCACTAGCAGAGTTCCTGGCATATAGGAAGTACTTAATACAAAGTAATTATATATATATTTAAAAAAGTAATTATGTTCATATAATGGAATGCCACTCAGTAACAAAAAGGAATGAACTACTGATACAAGCAGCAACGCGGCAACGTGGATGGATCTCAGAACAGTTATGCTGAGTGAAAGGAGCCAGACAGAAAAAGAATACATACTGTAAGATTCCATTTATATAAAACTGCAGAAAACGCAAACTAATCTCTGGTGACAGAAAGATCAGTGGTTGCCTGTGGATGAAGGGAGGGGAGGGGAGGGATGACAAAGGACACCAAGGAAACTTTGGGGTATGTTCACTATCTTGATTGTGTTGAACGTTTCATGGGTGTGTACATGTGTCAAAACTTACCAAATTGAATACTTTAACTATGTATTGTATGTCAGTAATACCTCAATAAAGCTTTTGAAAGCCACAAAAATGTAATTATGATGACGATGGTATTGAGTTGTTTCCCATCCCCACCCTTCCCATTCCTAGATGATCACCTATCTCAAAAACAGGAGAAATTCTGCAAAGAGGGGCTGACGGGATATCATCCCCTTCCATGAAAGCATCAATAGAACTCCTCCAGGGTCCTTGCAGAGAAGAGCTTTGGAGGGAAAGGACCACAGAGAAGGTTCTAGAGGCTGCTGCGATGCACCCCCTCTCGCTGAGAACTATGGACAAAGGGAGCTGAGGGAAAGGACAACCACAGCTCCTGGCAGACGGTCCCCCCCGCCCGCCCACAGTTCAGGGGCAGGCTGTCCCGCACCACGGGGCGTCACTCCACCCTTTTGGTTTGGCGGTTGCGGGCAGACCACAGCTTCGGGAGTTCTCTGGCCTTCTTTACAGCTGTGCTTCGCTTTCTTTGTTTATGCTCTGGCATATCTGTTGTGACAGCGGCCACCCCACATTCATAGTGGCAGCCACTGCAGTCACAATTCTAAGGCAGGAGGGCATCAGAGAAGGTGGGCAGCAGAAGGGACCTAATCCAACTCAAGCCCATTTTTGCTCAGGGGAGACATTCTCAGGGCCCAGGAAGCGGGGAGCCTCTCATGGTCCACGGCTGGCTCCTTCTCCCTCTGCCAAGCAGAGGCTGAGCTGCCCAGTGCTGTGGGCCGTGCGGGGACCCTGGGCTTCTTCCTTGAAGAGGCCTGCGTGAGCCCTTCTCTTCCCGGCTGGCCACCGTTCTCCCTTCGCCGCTCTCCTTGCCAGGCTGGAAGTGCAGCTGGCCCCTTGTCAGGCTCAAGGGCTCAGCTGGGGATGCAACGTCCCTGGAGTGCTTCTGGTGTGTGTGTGTGTGTGTGTGTGTGTGTGTGTGTGAGTGTGTGTGTGTGTGTGTGTGTGTGTAGGGGTGTGGGACACAAGGAGGCTTGGAAGACTGTCACAGCCACGTTCCTAATCCCCGGAGACTGTGGGATCCTGGGCACAGAGCTTCTGCCACAGGCTCCAGGACTGAGCACGCAGGCCTGAGGGTGGCCCACAGGCTGATTTCGTCTGGTCCACACAGGCACCGGTTTTTGTTCTAATTGCATTAGTTGCCAAATGGAAAAATGGAGAGATTTTAAACAGAAATCCAGATTCCCAGCTTCTCTGATGTAATGGGAAATCTGGCATCACTACATCCACCTTGCTGAAGGACAATAGTTGTCTGGGGTTGAGTCACAGCTGCTTCTCTAATAATAGTGATAATAATAATGATGACGATGATGATGATAATAACAACTGATAATAACAATGAACACTTAGGGAGTTCTGACATGTGCCAGGCATACTTTACATGCAATTAATTTATCACTTCCCCCAGGACCAACTTCCCCTATTTAGGGTCTTGGCCCGATGCCTGCAGGCTTCAGTTTGCAAGCCCTGCTCCAGAAAAGAAGGAAGAGCTTGTAGGGAGGACCTCGGGCCCCAGTGCATCTTTCAGTCTGCTGCCCCAGACTGATGGAAGGCCACATCTCCTCACCGCTGCACCAGCCACTTTTCGAATCCATTTTAATCTCACTTCTGCCACTTGGCAGCCGCTGTCACACTTCACCCTCTACTTCCTCCCACTGCCCGCTATCACTTCCAAACACCACCAGCCTTTTTGATCTTGATTTCAGGAGGTCAGAGGAGCACCTTGATCAGGGCCAGGCCAGATATAACAGCACAGAAAGACTTGGGGAGGGTTGGGGGAGCTTGTTGGGTGTTGGTTTATTACTTCAGGGAGCCTTGGGAGGTAAAGTCTTGAGGAAATTCAATGTTGCAATGTAGACTTGATTTCAGCAAAGCATTTGATGAAATGCCTCAAGTCCTTGCAGCCAAGCTGAAGAAATGTGGGCCCGTTGATGGTGGATTAAGTGGATTTAAAAAAAAATTTTATTGGAGTATAGTTGATTTACACGTTGTGTTAGTTTCAGGTGTACAGAAAAGTGAATCAGTTATGCATATACATATATCCACTCTTTTTAGATTCTTTTCCCATACAGGTCATTACAGAGTATTGAGTTCCCTGTGCTATATGGTAGGTCCTTATTAGTTCCCTATTTTATATATAGTGGTGTGTATATGTCAATCCCAATCTCCCAATTTATCCCATTCCCCCTGGTAATCATAAGTTTGTTTTCTGGATTAAGTGGATTTTGAACTGATGGAAAACTGCACCCACACAGTCATGATTATTGGGTTGATGTCAGTGTGGGTCATGAGGCCAATGCTCACTAGAAAGGAAACAGAAAATATGTTTGCCACATGTGTAGAGGATGAAGCCCACAGCACTGAGATTAAGAGCCTTGGTTTTGGAAACAAGCAGATGCAGGTTTAAATACCGGCTCTGCCACTTCTTAGCTGTGTGACCGCAGGTAGATTTGTTACATCTCCCAGAGATGTAACTAATTTGGTTCCCTCATTTATAAAGCAGGGATCATAGCAATACCGTCTTGTGCAGTTGCTGTGAGGACGAAATGGTCTGATGCCCAGGAGACTGCTCAGTAACTGTCACTCTGATGGAGATCAAGTTCATCACGGTGCATTGCTATGGGAAATGAGGCACGAAGGCCTAATTTTTTCCCCAGTTAAAACAGGTGTGTACCCACCTCACTGGGCAAATGCTAGACTCTGTTGTCCACTGGGTCAAAGGGAGATGGCAGGTGTAGGGTCACAGGGTCTCGGCCCCCCTTGGACACTCAGGGACACAGCTGAAGCCAAGGATAATCACTAGGGGAGGAGAAGAAAAGGCGAAGCAGTTGTAAGGAAGGAAAACAAATTGGAGTTACAGGAGGAAGGGGGCAGAGAAAGGTGAGGGGGAGGGAATGAGGGAGACACAGAGGGTCTCTCTAGTCTTGCCCTTTTATGGGGGAGGTCTTACAATGTGACAAATGGGGACCTCGAGGGGGCTGGCAGTGTTCCCGAAGCTACTGCTGGGGCTGCAGAGGAAGGAGTGGATGACTGCAATAAGGGAAGCTGCCCCTGGGGGCCGCCCCTCAGACCCACTGGAAAGCAGAACTTTAACACCAAACAATTCCCAAACTCCCCACCTTGGAGGGTAGCCACTGCTTGTGCACTTCCTGCACCCTGGAGGGGGCTCTGGCTCCAGCTGAGGCCGCTGGAAGCCCATTTCTCTCCCGAGAGCCCAGGAGAGCTGTGTGCATGTTTGCTCTCATATATTACAAGGGATATTGCAAAGTAGAATCTTTGGCCTGAAGTGAGAAGTATAATTTTTCTCTGAAGCTCCAGTCTCCAAGTTCCTGACACACAGCAGATGCCCAATAAACGCTGAGAAAGGAAAAGAATAAAGCCTGAGTGGGAGTGGGCGCTAGCAGCTCAGAGGAGCTTGGAAGCCTGTTCTGATGGTGGCGAGGATGAGAGAGGTTCCCCATGTAGCCGGCCTCACCCCCGAACAGATCACACAGCCCTCTTACAATTATCAAAGTAATATGTGTGCATGGTTAAAAAAAAAAAAAATCAAGTGGTGCACAAGGCTTGTAATGAAAGCAGTAGATCCCTGCCCTTTCCTGTCCCACTCCCCAGAGGCAACACTATTAGTAAGATGACCTCCCCTCAGAGGTACTCACTGAAGCGTTAGAAATATCTAACTTCACAATAGAAAAGGGTTGGAAATGACCTAACTGTCCATCAAATGGTCAATGAATGCTATACCATGGCAGAAAAACAGTGAAGAATCTCTTTATGTACCAATTTTAAACCATCTCAGGATAGATGAAGTGCAAATAGTGAGATGCATATGTGTTTACATAACATGGTACCAGTTATGCAAAAAAGGGGAAAAATATGTATGTATCATCATTTTTATAGAGGGCTCAGGAAAGGCCTGGCACATTGGAGCAGAGAGCTAAGGGAGTGAGGAGTAACGTGTGTATGTGCACATGTATTATATACACAGAGTCATTTGTTAAGTTACGAGAGAAACTGGTTATATTTGTTGCCTCCCAGGGAAGAGAACGTGTTGGCTAGGAAATGGGTGGGAGGGATCCATTAATACTCTTTTATGTATTTTGCATGACTTCTTTATGAAAAAACATTTAAGAACCTCTTTGTGGTGGATAGAATTTAGGGTGATCCCAGTGGTCCCAGCCTCTTGGCATTCACATCTCCCATCTCCCCTCCCATGGCAAGGTGATGGGATATTACTGCCACGATTATGCTGTGTTATATAAGACTTTCTTCTTAGCAAACTGGAGCCAGAGGCTCTCCCTGGGGGCTTGATAAAGTCAGTGGCCATGTTGGAGAAGCTCCCATGGCAAAGAACTGTGAGTGGCTTCTAGGGACTTCAGGAGGACTAGAGGCCTGAGGGTGGCCGCCAGCTAACAGCCAGTAAAAAGCTGGGGCTTTCAGTCATACAACCACAAGGAAATTAATCCTGCCAGTGACCTGAATGAGTTTGGAAGATGATTTTTTCTCAGTTGAGCTTTCAGATGAGAACACAGTCCCAGCTGATGCCTTGATTTCAACCCTCTGTAGAAGATCCATGCCCAGACTCCTGACCCAGGGAAACCATGAGATAATAAATGTGTTGTCTTAAACTGTTAAGTTTATGGTGATGCAGCAATAGAAAACAAGCACACTCTTTGAGCTGTTTCTTCTAGTATTTATCTCTATATTTCTAAGTAATGTGCTTATATTTCTTTCCTTGATTTACCAAATTTAGAATTTATCTATTGAGGTCCTGATATGGCAGACAAGGATTCATCCTCTTCCCATTCCCTTCCCTCCTCTTACCCTCCCAGGATAATGGCTCCGATACTTTTAGTTAATATAAGCAGTTGGTGTATAATTATTATAACTGTGTGAATATTATTTATGGTAGAGCAAGTAATATGCAGTGATTATATTTCCTACCTTCCTTTGTTTATCCTGGGATTAATAATTATCTCATTTAAAAATTCACCTAGTGCTTTTTTGATGGTGTGCCTGCTCTGAGCACTACAGCCAGAAGTGTCTTGGCTCGGCTGCCTTAGGTGCCCAGGCCTGTGGCCCTGACTGCTCTGTGGGCTGCTTGGAGGCAAGAAACTACTTTTAATCAATGCTCATTCATCATGGCTTAGAAAGATGGGATGTTTTCAGGCCATTCTTATTGGAAAATGGCAATGAACCTTTAGAGTCAAGAGAATAAGACGACAGTTTCAGGAGGTACTGCAGCTCTCTTTTTTTCCCAAGTGTGATTTGACAAAGCAAGGTTGTTAAAGAAATTTAAAAGTATGTTTTTAAACAGAAGAACAGCAAAAATGTGTAACCCTAACTCAGGAAAACCCTGTCTCCTGTCACTGGCCTGCCCTGCTGCACTTGGGTATAGTTAGCCCCTGAATATAGCTGCATCCTGCCAGCCCAACTCCTGCTATTGGGATCAATTGAGATTTATCCCTGGGATGCTAGGATTGTTTAACATACATAAATTAACCAATGTGACACACCATGTTAACAAATTGAAGAATAAAAATCTTATGAACATATCAAGAGATGCATAATAAGCTTTTGACAAAATCAACATCTATTTATGATAAAAATTCTCAACAAAATGCATTAGAGGGAACATACTTCAACATAATAAAGCCCATATAAGACAAGCCCACATCAACCATCATACTCAATGGTGAACAGCTGAAAGCATTTTCTCTGAGATCAGGAACAAGAAAGACACAGATGCTGCTCTCACCACTTTCATTTAACATAGTATTGGAAGTCCTAGCCATAGCAATCAGACAAGAAAAAGAAATAAAAGGAATCCAAAGCAGAAGGGAAGAAGTATAACTGTCACTGTTTGTAGGTGGCATGATACTATATAAAGAAAATCCTAAAGACACCGCCAGAAAACTACTAGGACTCCTCAATGAATTTGGTAAAGTTGCAGGATACAAAATTAATATACAGAAATGTGTCATAGTTTTATACACTAACAATGAACTATCAGAAAGAGAAATTAAGAAAACAATCCCATTTACAATCATAAAGTACCATACTTTTAAAATTACTTTATTTTTATAATATATTTTAAAATCAAGGAGTGTGACGCCTCCTGCTATATTCTTCTTTCTGAATATCACATTGTCTATTCTGGGTCTTTTGTGGTCTCAAATGAATTTTAGCATTCATTTTTAAATTTCTGTAAAAAATGCCAGTGGGATTTTGATGGAGATAGCGTTGAATCACTTTGGGGAGTATGGACATTTTAACAACATGGAGTTTTTCAATCCATGAACACAGACTGTCTTTCCATTTATTTCTGTCTCCTTACATTGCAGGGGAGGTTGAAGCTGTAATTCTAAGGAAAAAAATCTGGACTTTGAGGCGACATAAATCTTACTTCAGTCCCTGCTCCACCAACTAGCATTTGTCAGAGCTTGGGCAATTACTTCTCCTCTTAGCCTCAATTCTCTATTTGTAAAATGAGGATAATAATAATAAGGATTTTGAGGAGTAAATTGAGATAATGCATGCAAAACAGTATACTGCTTGGTATACAGTAGGCACTAGATAAATGGCAAATATTATTATCATAGCTCAACAGATGTTTTCATTGCCATTTATCTCTGTATAAATACTTGCTACTCAAAGTATGACCCACAGACCAGCAGCATCCACCTGGGGACTTGTTTGTAATGCAGTATCTCAGGTCCCACTCCAGAACTACTGAATCAGAGGCTACATCTTATGCTGTGTTTCATATGCATATTAAACTTTGGGGTTCATGTGTTTTTTTTTTAAATTAATTAATTAATTAATTAATTTGTTTTTATATTTATTTTTGGCTGTGTTGGGTCTTCGTTTCTGTGCAAGGGCTTTCTCTAGTTGCGGCAAGCGGGGACCACTCTTCATCGCAGTGCGCGGGCCTCTTCACTATCGTGGCCTCTCTTGTTGCGGAGCACAGGCTCCAGACACGCAGGCTCAGTAGTTGTGGCTCACGGGCCTAGTTGCTCCGTGGCATGTGGGATCTTCCCAGACCAGGGCTCAAACCCGTGTCCCCTGCATTAGCAGGCAGATTCTCAACCACTGCGCCACGAGGGAAGCCCTGGGGTTCATGTTTGAACGTTTATCTTTTATTTTAAAAAAAAAATGTCCATTTACCTTACTTCTTCCTCCCATTCTGGAAATGTTAATGGTTAGGACAATATTATTGGGTAAAAATGTTCATTTCAGTGAAGAAGCATTTGCCATGGCTATGAAGAAACTTGAACCAGTGGAATGAAATTGGATGGAAAATATATAAATTGAGTGCAAATTAGCTGCCTGCCCCTATTAAAATATACCTGCTTTATTGCCAAAAAGAAAAAAAGAAAAAAAAAAGAATTCACCTAGTTTTCTGTGTAACTTGCTGCTTCGGTTCTGGCAAAGGCCTAACAGTATAATTTCTGAATGGTGAGACCTATCATTTAATGTATCTATCCCATTTTCCCCCGGTGGTCTCCCTCCTGGAGCAGCTCTCCCTCCTTCTCCAAACCATAAGCTTGCTCTCTAGGTCTGCTGCACATCTGTCATCCAGGGACTTGCATTCACTGCTCTGTCCAATCCTAGCTCTGCTGTTTCCTCAGGCCCGTATCTTCTTTCTTGATTTACAGCCTAGTTTTGTTGGAGCACATCCTTCAGCAGTTTTTTAAGACAGGGTACATGGTTGGTCAATTTGGTTGAGTCTGTTTACATTGAAAAAATGTCTTTTTTCTACCCTCACACACATTGAGAGTGGCTGAATATAGAATCCAGTTTGAAAATAACATTTTCCCCCTGAGGATGCTGAAGGCATTGTTTCCTCATCTCCTGGCTTCTAGTGTTGCTGCTGAGAAATTGGTGCCATTTTGATTCCTACTTCTCTTATTGTGCCCTGTTTCAGCTTTCAGACCCAAGCTTTTTGGATCTTCTCTTTATCTTTGGTGTTCTGACATTTCAAAATTGGTGTAGGTATTTTTTTTCATTTGTAATGATAGACTCTCAATTGGCCCTTTCAATATTGAAATTCATGCCCTTCTATTCCAGGAATATTTATATAAATATTTAAAAATTATTTCCTCCCACCTGTTTTCTCTTTGATTCTTGAAATTTTTAAAAAATTTCATCTGTCCTGTTTTCCCTCTTTGTGTTTTAATTTTCTTTTCTGGCAGGTTTCCCTTTATTGAATTTTAATTTCAACTGTTATGTATATTTTTAATCTCCAAGAGTTCTTTCTTGTTTTCTGATTATTTCCTTTCCCATAAAGGGCAATGTCTACTCTTGATTCTCAGAATTTTCACTACAATTCGTTTTGAAACTGTCCTCTGCTCCTTGCCCTGTCTCTGAGATGCTAGGTGCTCTGACACCTACTCCAGCGCTGCCTTTGTTTTGATCTCTTTTTCATGTTGGAGTCTTTCCTCAAATATCTGTTAATCCTTGACTATCTGATGATATTTCCAAGAGGCTCTATAAAGCGGATTGAAAGTTCTGAGTGCTTGGGTGGAGCGTGAAGACAGGTGGGGCTTTTTACATTGGAAATTGTCAAATGCCAGTATTTAGAGATCTTTTTCTCTGGGGTAGTTCAGCTATTCAAGAGGAGAATCCTCTAATCTCTTGCTTGGGGGCAGGATGCCTGTAGCAGGACCAGAAAATGGGACTCAGAAACCCACTGTGCAGTTTTTAGAATGCAGTCCTGAGCCTTACCCCTCACTTTGCCTGGTATCCCCAAATTTGGAGCTTTCTCTCTGCTTCACCAGAGAACAAGCCTTGGGCATCTTGCCCAGGTGGGGTGGAGGAAGCATGTGAGCTGCCCAGTTGTGCAGGGCAAAGGGGGGAATCTGGGGGGGAGGGGTCTCACTCAGTGTAGACACCCACACAAACCTCCTTTTCCCAGCCCCACTCCTGCCCACAACTTTCTGTACCTGTTGCTTCCATGTCCTGAGCATCCCAGGTTTTCTGCCAGGCAAATGGGTTTGCTTCTCATCTGGAACCTCCTTTGCAGGCATTTCAGCTTATATCTGCCTCTGCTAATTTTCCTCCTCCATCTGCTTTTCATCTTCTAAACTTTGTCAAAATCTCTTATCTATAATTGTCTCCTCTCCTAGAGCAGAAATTCTCCTAGTCTTTGGGCTTATACTTTCAAAAATGCCTTTGTTTTCATTTCAGTGGGGTTTTGGAGGAAGACAGGATAAAAACCTGTAGTAATGTTTGGGAGGGGAAGCGCATTTCTTGTTCTTCAGCCTGGGTACCAGGGTTTCTTCCCCATCTCCTGATGGTTCTGAGCAGTGGCCGAGCCCTTGGGGGTTAGGAGAGCTGCTAGCTCAGGACCAGAGCCCTCCCTGTGCTCTGGACAGCGTCCTGCCTTTGGAGTCTCATGTAGGAAAGTTAGAACCTGTAAGAAATAAAATGCCACCTCTGCTCCCACCTTGGGGACACTGTGACATTGGTTAGCAGAAGCCAGAGCCTTTCCCTGTCAGAGCCACTTCTAGGCAGGCTTTCGTCCCACAGCAATGACGAGTTGCTTGGGAGTGTCCCAGCCTGGGCTTAGGCCGGCCAGGTGGAGCCAGACAGCAGAAGCTGGCCCTGGAGCAGGTGATGTGAGGGATCCTGGCAGCAGGCGGTAGCGAGGGAGGCATGGAGCTGGCGGCCCTCAAACGTCCAGCTGTCACAGGGAGGCGGAGGTCCCAGATAGCAGGCATTTGGCACTCAGAGTCAGGCACGTATGGCGGCAGGTGGAGCCAGTAGTCTGGGCTGACAGCCAGTTGCCCCCGGGGAGGTCCAGCCTCTGGGAGCTGGGTTTAGCTGGAGTACTGAGGTTAGATTTGGGGGAAGGCGGGATGCCTGCTCCCAGGGGATGGCTCAAGGCACGGATATTGAGGCAGATAGTGGTAATACAGGGGACAGTTCTTGAGGCTGAAGTATAGGAGGGGGAGGGACAAGGGGACAAGGCAAGTGTCCTGGAATCTGAGCCGAAATAACAGCAAGTAAGTCAGGCCTCCCGTGACAGCCTTGGGACAGATCATTCCCAAGCACGGGTCAGCCATGACCCGGGGCGGGGGTGGGGTGGGGGGATGACATCAGGTGGGTACAAGGCCGTGGAAGCCGGTAATTACAGAGGAGTCTTATACACCAGCAGGACCTGGGCGCAAGCGAATTTACTCCTTGCAGAGGACATTTCCCCAGGTGGGATCTGACTTTGACCTCTCACTAGCTCCGCAGCAGAGTGAACAGGAGGGAGACGCACCGTCCTCTGCTGGGATCTGATATATTTGCTGGCAACTCTCCCAGTCTTTTTTTTTGTTGTTGTTATTTCTGAGATACACATTTTAAAGTAATAACTAGGATTATGACTTATAACATTATACCAGAACATATAAGATTTTTAGAAATTTCATGTAATGTCTGAAACATTTATATCAACATATTTCCATACAAATAACCCAATGAAAGTTTAGTATTAGTTGTTTTGTTTGTTTTTTTTTTATACTGCAGGTTCTTATTAGTCATCAATTTTATACACATCAGTGTATACATGTCAATCCCAATCGCCCAATTCAGCACACCACCATCCCCACCCCACCGCAGTTTTCCCCCCTTGGTGTCCGTATGTCTGTTCTCTACATCTGTGTCTCAACTTCTGCCCTGCAAACCGGCTCATCTGTACCATTTTTCTAGGTTCCACATACATGCGTTAATATACGATATTTGTTTTTCTCTTTCTGAGTTACTTCACTCTGTATGACAGTCTCTAGATCCACCAATGTCTCAACAAATGACTCAATTTCGTTCCTTTTTATGGCTGAGTAATATTCCATTGTATATATGTACCACAACTTCTTTATCCATTCGTCTGTTGATGGGCATTTAGGTTGCTTCCATGACCTGGCTATTGTAAATAGTGCTGCATCTCCCAGTCTTGATCTGGAATAAGGGGAGAGAATGAGCTTCTGTTGAATAGGCACTTTACAGGCCTATTTAATCTTCTTATCAGCCCTTGGACATAGTCTGGTCACCCCACTATGCAGACGAGGAACCAAGGGTCAGAGAGGTTGAGCTCATTGACTAGGGTCACACGGCTAGTAAGCGGCAGACCCAGGATTCAACTGGGGTCTGCGTGAAGCCAAACACAACCTCCCCCGACTCCCTTCGCTGCCTCCAGAGAGGTGATTCCTATTCCTTCAAGGCATGTGTGGAGTGGCAAGCTTTGATTTTAGGACCTCCTGTGGAAAGCCCCAAAGCTGCTGCTGAAATTGATCGAGGCCTGGAATCAGCTGATGGGGTTATTTCTCTGGTAATGCAGCAACCCTGAAAGCCTGGTGTGCCCCGGCAGCTAAGCAGAAGCCCTGAGGCTGCCTCTCCCCGCACACAGAGGGGTGTGTATGTGAAGGGAGCAGCACCCTTTGAAGCCAATCACAGGATTTAATTTGCAAGCCTGTTCTATCTCTCCTGAGTCTGCCAAGTTAATTAGGTCGGGGGCATCTGTGGGCTGTGAAGAAGCATCTGTGTAATCTAGGAAGGGCTGGTCCTGCCAGTCTCGTTAGTATTTGTCCAAATATTAACAAACCCAACCTCCTCCAGCTGCTGCTGGAGTGTCAGAGCTCAGAGCTCAGGCTCTGAGGGAGATTTAGAGAGAGGGAAACAATATGGAGGTAGAGACAGTGGGATCTAGAGGTAGAAATAGAAATGGGTGTAGTTATATAGTTGTAGATAAGATAGATGGATGGGTACATATAGATACATAGATACCACCAAAGACAGTCCAGGCAAAGGCACACATTTGGAAGAAAAAAGCTACCACTTCCTGAGTTCATTTAATCCTCATAGCAACCTGTGAGGCAGGAATTTTTATCCCCATTTTACGAATGAGAAACAAGGGCTCCCGGAGGTTGAGTGACTGCTTGGGTCTCAGTGATGGAGAACCGGACCACGTCTTGTTCCTGGGGCCTGAGTCCCATCACGGTGAGCGGCCCAGGCTGGGGGGGTCCCTGGATTTGGTCCTTCCTTGCTCCTGGCAGATTCCACACCCCTGGGACTGGAGTCCTGCTGGCCCCTGGAAGCCCTCCCTGCCCTGGCCTCCATCCCCTTACCTGCTCTGCCTTGTCTTGGAACCTTCCTAACACCTACAGGTAAGGTCTGACTCAAGTCCTTTATTTTTTAATGTTGTTGAGCCATTTCTACAGGCCAGACACTTCAGCGGGCACTGGGGAGAAAGTGGAGAATAAAACGAGATGGCCCAGGCCCGGGGGGAGCTCATAGGCGGCAAGGCAGAAAGATACTGAACATAACATGGTAATGGTGGTCAGCGCCGTGGAGACCCTAAGGGCTGTGGAGTGTTTCATAGGGGAGGCTGAGCAGGCCTGAGGGCATCAGGGAGGGCTTCCCTGAGGAAGTGACGTGTGAAGGTTCTGAGGCAGGAAGATGCCTGGGGGAACCTCTGAGTGTGGAGCACAGTGGATGAGAGGGAGAAGGGGCACAGAGAGGCTGGCAATGCGGGTAGGGGCTTTCTAAACCGGCGGCTGCCTGTCAGCCCCCTGAGCAGGCTCGATCAGGCCTCCCCTGGGGTGGGCCTGAGCCCTGCCCCTTCCCGCCGCACCTTCCAGGGAGGTCCCATCCAGGTCCTGCCACCCGCCAGCTGCCCCAGTTACAGGGCCACGCCCAGCTGGGTTCCAAGATCTCACACTTTGTCTCCCCCCTCCTCATATAACCTTTCCTGTTGCCACATGAGTCCTGGCAACAGCCAAGACTACAGGACCCCAAGCCAGAACTTATAATCCCTTTCAGCAGGGTTTGCTGCCCGTAGAACCTCAGAGCAAGAGAAAAGTAAAAGGATAATCCCCTTCAGCAATACTTTGATGATGTGATGGAGGCCCTGGGTTTGATCTTTCCTGAGCTCGTGGTGGCCCTGAGAGCCTGGCCCTGGTCCAGCCCACTGCGTCTCCTACCTGTAGGGGGTGAGTCACCTCTGAAGCCCCCTCATGGGCACAAGCTGGGGGAGGAAGCCTCAAAGGGAAAGTCTGAGAGAGGGACATCGTCACCAGGCCCTGCTGGGCGCTTCAGTACATCCTGCAATTCTAGAACCAGGCCGACTCTGTTATTTCCTTTGATTAAACTTCTGTTTTCCCTCAGCCCACTGGATCCATCTTTCAGTTATTTAATTCCAGCTGTAATTAAAAAAATCTATTGAACTGCACACAAACGCAATATGAGGCTGTGAAGCAAACAGCAGGCCTGGGAGGGTGGAATTGAACAGAGAGGAATCCACAGGGCTTTGTTGTTTTTCTGTGCTCTGGTACATAAAGTCTGATCACATTTTGACTCAGAACGTGGGGATGGGAGACGCACTAAGTACAAGCTGGGGGCTTGGGGCGGGGGCAGGAGGAGGGACCTGTGCTGTCCTTGCTGATAGCAAAATGTTGTCCTTTTCCTCAGTCACAGCTGCCCTTCTTACAGCTTTTCATGCGTTCAGGTCCTGGGCCTCCACCCGGCCAGTCTTAGAGACTGCAGGCCACGTACCAGCACCACGTGAAACAGGCCTCAAGCCGCCTTATAGTATTCACATCTTAGGCTGAAATCACATGCTCTGACCCACCTCCAAAGCCTCTGACCAAATTGTCCTTGCTCTTCCAGCTTCTGTCTTTGAGGCTCGTTTCTTTCTCTGGCTTTGCCCCACCCCACAGATCCACACTCATAGTTGATTATCCAGCTTTGACTTCCTGAGCATTTAGTCCCTTCTGGGCCACCGCAGACCCCCTCCCTGGACCATCCTTCCAGCCCTCCTGGCTCTCCAGGGTCCCGCAATTGGTTCAGGCGTGCTTGGGTGTTGCCCATTCTGGTTATGGGGGGCTCTGAAGGAGAGATGGCTGCCCTCGCCAATTCCCTGCCTTGGGGACCACCCCTCTGTTCTGGCGGAGCCTGACCCCCCAGATGCAGCTTCCCTAGGGGGTCGGGTAAGGAGGACTATTTCATCCCTGGGACTCAGGAGCTGCTGGAGATGTCCTTTCAGACCAGCAGTTCCCATGAGAGGGTGGGACCCGAAGGAGAATTTCAAAATTATGAAAAAGTGGTCTGCACAGGAATGGACCCAGCGTTGACTAAGCCCCAGCCCTCCCCTGGAGCAGGGGCCTGGAGGTTCCAGCAGGGCCAGGCATTAACCCTTGAGGTGTGGGATCAGGGGAAGCTCCAGGGTTCCTATGGGGGCTCCTGAGCCATCAGGGTGATGGGGTCCAGGAGGAAGACATTAGGACAGCAGCTGTTTGTCAATGTGCATGAATGCATTTCAAAGTTTTACCCACAGGTACAACTGTACCGGTGCACACCAACTGGTTAGCAGTCCTGGTGGCTCTGCTGAATGACAGTCGGGTAGAAAACCAAGCCTCAATTATAGGGCTCCTTTGTGGAGGCAGCTGCTTTGTCTGAAGGCTCCATTGGAGCCACATTCCCTCAAGGCTTCCCCAGGGGTTGGTCAGGTTACTGACCTCAGATTCCTGGTCCTGACCTCACTTGCTTTTTCTGAGAGGAGGGGAGGGGAGAGAAGGGGAGAAGTACATAGTGGTCAAAAACACAGGCTCTGGGGTCAGACTATCCCGGGTTTGACAGCTATGTCATAAGTTGTGTGACTCTGGGAAAGTTGCTTAACCCCTCTGAGCCTCAGTTTTCTCATCTGAAACATGAGGCTCATAACACCTTTCTCCCTGGGAGGCCGTAAATGTTCATTATGTTAAAAGTCAGTAAAGTACCTGGCATAGAGTAAGCTTTATAAATGGTAACTAATATTGTTGTAATTGATTTGACTCTGATGGGTCAAGCTGACCATCTTCCCCTTGCCAACCTGACTATGCCTATATTCGGCCCCAGCAACTCCTGGGAGCTTGCCACATGCCACACACTCTGCTAGACCCTGGGCTTCAGAGAAGAACACCATAAACTACATACTAAGTGCTACGTAGAGCTCAAATAAATGAACGAGGTACTGGCCATTCACCACCTCCCTCCCCTTACACCGACCCCTCCGCTATCTTGTGTGGAGACACCCCTACCTATAATGGTCTATGGTCCTGAGTTCCCACAGAGAGGCCAAGACGGAGGAGGATCAGTGTCACACAGGGCCAGTGCCTACACAAAGGCAAGGGGCTGCTGACACAGAGGGGCCTTTGACCCTCCTTGAAAGTGATCAGTCCTCGGGGAAGAGAGCTCTTCATGGCTGATGCAGGGGGTGGTACAGCAGGGTCCTGAGCACAGGCCAAGGACAGGCCTCTAGTGTTCAGGGCAGGGTGGGGACCAGCCTGGGGAGGGGGTTGGGACAGGTTCTCTCCACCCTGAGGACAAGATGCTTGTGGTTCTTTCCGGGGGAGAGCCAGACATTCACTGCCTGGAACGGGGTCTGTTTCAAATGGGCACTTAACATTAGAGTTGATGTGTTTCTTTTAAGAGTTTTTCAAATGTGTGTACTTAAATAGACAATCTAATCTGTCTTCTCATCTACCTACCTATCTAGGGTTCAATTAGGGATCACGACTCAGATCTGGTCTCCCTGCTAAAACTGACAGGGTAAAATCTGCCATGCCTGGAAGAATAGAAACCATATTCCTGGCAGCACTGCACTTATAAACTCGATGCTGCTGGTAATAATAGTTATGAGAAGAGTTCTCATACCTTTGAAATGGAGATAATTGCTTGATTTTCTAATATTGATAATTTGTAAAACAATATTTGTACCCATTGCCTGAGGCAGATGCCACCAGTCGACCGCATCCTTTTAGAGATGCCCTCATCATGGCCTGCACATCCACCTGTGTCCTTGGCGTGACGTACCTACAGGAAGGCAAGCAAGATGGCTCAGATGTACACGGAGCCCATGTGCTTCTCACACGAGGAACGTAAAGAGGTGAGGCTGCACTTCCTACTTGTCAAGCACTAAAGCTTAATTGGGCCAGAAATACTCCCTGGTTCCTGCTTCTGGAAGACAGATCTCAGCTGTCACTAAGCATCTGTGGTACCCAGCAGGGACTAGTGGAGTTCTGTGGGCTGGAGGCTTTGAGAAGATTTTTTTCCCTCTGTGCCAATTACATGCGTGGTATTTGGTTTTCTTTGTCTAAACCATCACGTTGGAACCTCTGGCCCTGGGGCTGACATTCTGAGCACGGTTTAGTCCCCAGCACTGCTTACTGCCGTGACCCTCAGGGAAGCCTGGTCCTGTAGGCATTAGAGTGAAGGGGGCCTCAGAGCTGGAGAGGCTTCCAGAGGCAGGTGAGGGGAGACATGAGGTGGTGACGATCTTGGATCTTGGAGGGAGGTGGCGGGGAACAGCGGAGCTGTGGGCGCAAAGGCACGGAGTTATTTGCTGAGGACTCACCGTGTGTTGCAGCGATCAGGGCGGACCCTGTTCCTGCCGTCGAGGAGGGGAGAAAGGCGACGAGTAAACTCATAGATTTGATGGTATCTGGTGGTGAAGTGGGCTTTGAAGAAAAATGAAACAAGGTAAAGGGAGAGAGAGGGAGTAGGGGGCTGGTTGGGAGGGGGCAGAAAGAGCCGCAGGCATGAAGGGCGCTGCCAGACCAGCAAGGGGTTCGGAGGACTGGGGAGGGGCGTGGCTAGGGTGGGTGGCGCAGCGCTGGGGATGTGATGTCGGCTGGAGAGCTTTGATGGGCCTGACGGGCAGTGTGGGGTCCTTAGTGACGTTACCCACAGGGCCAGGGAGGGGGACTGCCAGGTGTTTGGGCTGAGCCCTCTACTCCGTGAAGGAAGTGTCACCTTATTCCACCCAAGCCCTCCAAGCCAGCCCAGAGGCGTCCGTACGTGAGAGCATCCAGTGAGCCCACCACCATTAATGGATGAGGGAACTGAGCCCAGAGAAGGGAAGTGACTCACCCAAGGCCACTGGCCCACAGAGCTGCCTCGGAAAGGCTGCGTTGGCCCGGCTCATCTTCTGAGGAAGGTGGGGAGTGAGGGGAGCAGCTGTACCGGGGCCTCGGGGCAGGTCTGGGGAAGTATGGCTAGGCGCTGCTGCGGTGAGCTTCCCCCGTCTGACCAGAGGACCTTCCCTGGTTCCCTACCCCCTGCCCTTTGCCTTCCTCAATTCTTGCCCTTTCCTCTTCTCTCCAAAGCTCCTTCCTGCATTTCCCACCCAGGGGCTGTGGTGTGGTGTGTCCAAGACCCGACTGGATTCCCTTAGCACCTCTGCGCGGAAACTCCCAGATGCTGTGACTTCCCTGAGGGAGAATCTGCCAGCAAACGCCAGCCCCAGCCTGGGCCAAGGAAGAGCCTGTGCCTGGCCAGTCTGCAGGCCTGTGCACGTGGTGCAGAGTTCCAGGACTGTGTATATTCCAGGCGGCTGCGGGATCTGACCTTTTCTGTTTATTAACTCCCATGGGGGCCACTGAGCAAAGGACCGGCTCTGGTAGAAGTTGCCCATGTCTTGAAGGGGCTATTGATGCTGTCACGGGCCAAAGGCAGGCCGTCACTGGCATTTTAGCTGCCACTGGAGTGATCCTTCAATCCGCATCAAAGTCTCAAAGCCTCTCCTTCGAGACATTCATTAGCCCCCAGTTAATGTAAGACAGAAGCTCACCCTGGAGAGAGAGCAGGATTCACTTCAGCTCCGGAGTCTGTCCCTCATTTGTCCGCAAATGGCCCAGCAAATCATGATGAGGCTTTAGTCCTTTCCTATCAAAACAGCAAAACAGCTAAGTGAGAAAATTAAAGGGCCTTTGGAGGTTCATTTATTTCTTGGGCCTGTCATTGAAGAGTCCCCCAGTGCGGGCCCAGCCATGCCTCCAGCTTTATCTCCCGCTTCTCACTGTGGCCTCATCCCAGCACACAGAGAACCTTCGTATGCAGCAGCTTGGGCCTTTAATTAGCAGCTCTGGAACTAATTAGTGTCTCCATGGAATGGAGATGCCAGGGTTTCTCTAAGAATTATCCTTAGCGGGTTGCATAGGGGTTTCTGAGGCGAGTGGTGCTGTCACGGTGACCCCTCTGTCCCCAAGAAGAGGACTTTGCTGGCCAGTGCAGGCAGCTGGGGTGTGAGTGGGGGGAGAGAAACCAGGATGTGGTTCCTAAGTGGGCTTTTGTTCACACTCCAGGCAGCTCTCGGGCACCCACACTACTGCCTGAGCGCTTAGGGGAAAAAGCAATGAATACAGTCGCAGCTGAGGAGGGCAGTCAGCCCTGCTCACAAAAAAATGACATAAGGGAAGGCGGAGCCCGATGACAGAGCCTCAGGCCACATCTGCTCTGGGAGGACAGTTTGAAGTCGGCCAGCTCACTCGGTCCTTCTTCATCTCCCGGGACTGTGCTCTCAGGACACCAGTCTCCCAGAGCGCAGGGAAGAGGGAGCGGGAGCCTGAGAGCCCATCTTCATCGTGGGCAGAGGTGCCGCTGACATTCTCTTTCCCACCCACTCCTGCCCAAGCAACCCAGACCGGGAAGAGGCTTTGGGGCGGGGACAGGGGCAGGGCCTCTTAATATATTGAAAGGCATGGAAGTGGGGATGGGAAAAAAGAAAAGGTCAGGACGTTGAAAAGACGGGGTGTGCGTGAGACCAACATCCTTCCTCCCCCGACTCTCACCAGCATTCCACCACGTGCACGCACACACCTGTGCCTACACACGTGTGCACACGCACACATACTCAGATGCAGAGAGGGGGGAAGGGAGGAGTGTGAAAAGAGAGAGAGACAGGAGGAGAATGGAAGGTTATATGATGCAATAAACGCTCATTCCTTAACCATCACTCAGGCTCTAATAACAAAGCGAATTGTGGCCCCTTTATCAGTGCTTTTGAAATATGATTGTAGTTAGCAAACATCAAGAGTCTTCTAGGCTGGCTGTTCTGTTAAGTGCTGGGCAAGAGAGAGCTGCCCTGAGGCTATTTGCAGTCTCTTTGGGGGAGAACTCTCCATGGAGAATATATACAAGCCAGCCCATGGTGAATGCTGAACAAGTGAGGAGTTATCCAACTAAGAACATGACTTTTGCATTGGGAAATAGCGTGTCTGTTTGTATTTTAATATTTTGGCATTTATTTTTGAAATAGAAGTTTATTTTCCAACTGAATTCTGAAGAAATGTTTAGGTTTAGGTAGTTTTCTTGGGCTGGGAGGGCCTGGGTCATTTCCCTCATTATCATGACACTACAGGTGCCCCAAAGCAAGGACCTGAGGAGGGGCTGGGCTGGGCATTCCCTGTCACCACCTTTAGGGTTCAGATCATTGGCGGCCTCGGGATTTGAACAGGGAAGGGGAGCTACCTCATTTAAAATTACCTACACTTGCAGCCAGGCGATCTAATTCCCCCAATTATTTGATCTCTCAGAATATTGTCAGTACGGGAGACAAGTCCAAAATAGCTTCTCAACTTACAGATCCAGGTCCCCCAACACTTAGGCGACGAGCCTTATTGCTCAGATGAGGGGTGCTGAGCCTCTTTTCCTGGCTGGCTGGAGGGCATTTCTACTGTTAAAAAATCTGACAGTATATAGTGATGCTACATGTGCGAGAAGCTATGCGAACAAATCGTAAGAGACAGCAGAGTACAAATGTAATAAAAACTGTGGGATTAATTAAAGAAATCTCAGCTAAAACTAGAGTCGAGACAGGCCTGTAGGGGAGGCTCTCACGCCCCACCATGCATCCTCAATTACTCTAAACAGGAAGAGATGTACACTTACATCTCAGACAGGAAGGTGTTGCCTACTTTACTTTGTAGCAGGAAGAAGAAAACTTCTCTTCACTGGAGGACAGCCCAGCCAATCAAAGACTGTAGCAGCCCAACCAATGAGAAGCCTCTATACTTTGGACTCCTGGCTCTTCCAATGGACTCTTTGGTTATTACAAGCTCTTCTAACCCCTCCCCACCCCCACTTTCCCTAAAAAAGCAAGTTCCCCTTCCTTGTTCTCTGGATTTGTCTATGGTTTGCCCTAGGTTGTGTATTCGAGTTGTGGTTCCTCTGGCTATTCCTGAATAAACTCAGTTTTCCTGGTAAAATAACTGGCTATTGCATTATGAAAGGGGACAAAAGCAATACAACAAAATTATTCTAATACGAATTCAATCATATAAGCAATGTGTGTGTGTGTATGTGTGTATAATAGAAAACTTCACGTGACTAGTTCAGTACTTGAACCCTCACCCTAAGGGTCAGTTAGTCTCCTTCACAGGCTCCTGCCATGCCCTGTCCTCTGGGGTTGGTCCATCTTGCCCTGGGTTGGGGGATATCCAGAGCTCAGCCCACGCGCCACAACTACTGAAGCTTGTGCGCCTAGAGCCCGTGCTCTGCAACGAGAGAAGCCACCGCAAGGAGAAGCCCGTGCACCGCAATGAAGAGTAGCCCCTGCTCGCCACAACTAGAGAAAGCCCGTGTGCAGCATTGAAGACTCAACGCAGCCAAAAATAAATAAATAAATAAATAAATAATTTTTTAAAGAAGAAGTTGATTATTAGCATCTGGAAGGCCACTTTATGGCCTCTCCCAGGCACTACCACTTCACAAAGAAAACCACTCTCCTGATTTCTAACATCCTAAGTTTTGCTTGGTTTTGAAATTTGCATAATTGTGCTGTTTGTACTCTCATATTTTTTAAAGAGGAAACAATCATGAGTTCATACTAATATTTCCAATTCAAATGTAAGATTACAGAGTTTTCACTTAACTTGGTTGAATTTACACTTTCACTTTCTCTTTGCTGAAAAACTTGGTTTTTAATGACTTTAACACAATTGCTTGTTTGCCTGTTCCACAATACAAGTATAATAATTTCAAAATAGCTATATGCATATCGCTGCTGGCAATAAGATGACTTAATGCAGTATAAGATATCTTTGTTTTTGTCCTTAGAATATTTCCTACTAGGACTGTATAATCAATTCTATATTTTAAAATTATTCGAAGCAATTATTTTGTGTGTGTGTTGTTATGCCACCATCTTGATATGCAGTTAGGTGCATTTCTTTCCGTTTGCTTTCAATTTTTAAGACTTGCTTTTTTGATTTTTTTGTTTAAAATATGGATTCAAAGTCAAAACTATATAACAAAATACATTCAGAGAAATCTAGCTTTCACCCCTATCTCCTCCATCCTGTTTTCTCTCTGCATGGGTAACTTTTATTAACATAAGTAATATTTATTAGCATTTGGTTTATCCACTCATCAATTTTAAAAAATATAAGCAAATACATATGTATTCACATTATCCCCTCCCATTTTGTGGTGGATTAGTGAGGTAACAAATTCTTTGTTACTCTCTCCCCGAGGGATGAAGCTTCTTCCCCCTTCCCTTGAACTTGGGTTGGTCCTGGGACTGCCTTAACCAATAGAATGCAGAGGAAGTGACCCTCTGCTAATTCTAGGCCTATGAGGACGGGCAGCTTTCATTTCCTCCTTGGTACATTCACCCTTGGGATTTAGGATTCAGCTGCCAAATATAAAAGCCCAAGCTAGCCATGGGGAGATAGAGACGTCCTAGCCTCTCATCCATCCCGCCAACACACCAGACATGTGAGTGAGACATCCTGGACCATTCAGCCCAGTAGCCATCTGACTGCAGCAGCATGAGAACCACCCTCCAAAAAAACCTGCAAGAGAATCGCTCAGTGAACTTACAGATTCATGAGAGATAAGTTAATGTTTGTTGATGTGTTAAGCCATTAAGTTTTGGGATGGTTTTTTATGCAGTGGTAGATAACCAAAACATAGATATACATTTTTTCTATACAGAAGGAAGCATTCTAGCTATGCCACTCTGCACCTTGATTTAGCCACTTAATGAATGTTGGAGAGCACTATGCATCACATACGTTGATTCTTACCTTTGTGATGACCCAGGTTATATATGGAGATCTGAGGTTCAGAAAGGTTGAGTGACTTGCCCAAGGCTGCACAGCTATTTTATTAGTTTGCTAGGCCTGCCATAACAAAATACCACAGACTACGTAAGCTAAACAACAGCAATTTATTTTCTTACAGTTCCAGAGGCTGGAAGTGCAAGACCGAGGTGTCAGCAAATTTGCTTTCTCCTGAGGACTCTCCCCTTGCCTTGCAGATGGCCACTTTCACCCATGGTCTTTCCTGTGTTTAGGCACATCCCTGGTGTCTCTGTGTGTGTCCAAATTTCCTCTCCTTATAAGGACACCAGTCATATTGGATTAGGGCTCACCCTAATGACCTCATTTTACCTTAATCACCTCTTTAAAGCTCTGTCTTCAAAACAGTTACCTTCTAGGGAACTGGGGGTTAGGACTTCAACATGTGAATGTCGGGGGGGAAACACAAAAATTTGTCCAAGAATTTGTGACCATCTTCAATCTGCCACATTGGGTTTAGACTTGTACATATGCATAAGATCTTCTCTTTCTGAGGCTATTGGAGATATTGGAGAATAAATTTGTAATCTCTCAAAGTAACATGAATGTGATGGATAAGAATTCAAATAATAAATAAAGAACTGATTTGGAAAGCATGAGAAGAGAGAGTAAGAGACTCTCCCCACCACCACATTATAATAGTTCAGGAGAATGATTTTTAGGGAAAACTTAGCTAGGAGGTTAAGGAGGACAGTTCTTTTACTAAGAATATCTCTGTTGTGATAATTGTCATTTTGTTTAATACCTATTTACGTCTATCTTCTTAAATTGGAAAAAATTAAAAGGTGTTAAGTGGGGCATAAGTGTTCCCCAAAATATTAATGTCACTTGTCTCTGAGCAGTGGAACTATGGGTAAATTCTTTCTTTTTAAAACTTTCCTGTACTTTTCCATACTTCCTCTGGCTACTTCTTTTATAATGGAAAAAATAAACATCACAGAAGTGTTTTGAGACAGACAGGGCCATTCTCTTTCTCATTCTTTTGTCCTGATGAAGTCTGGTTAGAGACAAACAAACAGCACCTGGAAAGAAACAGAGGCCCGCAGGGTATCATAAAACTGGTGAGGGGGGCTTCCCTGGTGGCGCAGTGGTTGAGAATCTGCCTGCCAATGCAGGGGACACGGGTTCGAGCCCTGGTCTGGGAGGATCCCACATGCCGCGGAGCAACTAGGCCCGTGAGCCACAATTACTGAGCCTGCGCGTCTGGAGCCTGTGCTCCGCAACAAGAGAGGCCGCGATAGTGAGAGGCCCGCGCACCGCGATGAAGAGTGGCCCCCGCTTGTCGCAACTGGGGAAGGCCCTCACACAGAAACGAAGACCCAACACAGCCAAAAATAAATAAATTAATTTAAAAAAAACTGGTGAGGGTAAGGGGTGGCTGGGGTGATGGGGAAAGTATCAGTCAGGGGCTGGGCAGGAAACCAGGGCCATGACAGATACTTCCATGGAGGGAGCTAGTCCAGCTAATCGAGCACAGAGCAGCCTCGGGGCTGCAGGTTTGGCCATCCCAGGGAGGGTGTACAGGGCTCATCGCTTCGCGGCAGCTCCGTGCAGCCCCCGGTCAGGGCATGGCGTGTCCACTGAGCTGCCAAACGTTACTGGCATCAACCCTCACAGCCAGCTTGCCCTCCCACGCTCAGAGCTGCCTCGGTTACTTCCCGCTACCCTGACTAATGAATCCACTTCCTGTGTTCACAGAAATTCAAGATGTGTGGTTTTATTTGCCTGAAGTTTTCTCCCTCTTTCCCTCCCTTTCCTCCTTCTTTCCTTCCTCTCTTCCTTCATTCCTCCCTCCCTCCCTCGCTCCTCCCTTCCTTCCTTCCTCCCTGTTCCTACTTTCCTTTCTCCCTTTCTTCTTGCCTTCTAGAGGGGAAGGAGGGAAAGGGGAAAAGAGAAGGGGCAAGGGGACAAAGCACAAACCCTTTCTCTTTAGGGAACTGGCCACCTTATCCTATGATTGCAGTGCTCAGAAACCCCTTAGGTCTTCTGGAGAGCGATGCCCTGTCTTTAATCCAGAGCAGAGCCTGGCTGGGCCTGTCCAGCAGAAGGGGCCTCCGTGACTTTCCACGCAGGAGCCAGGAGGGGCCCCATGTGGTGACGACGTGGCCTGTCTGCAGCCAGAACACGAAAGGAGCGAAGGCAGGGATGCTGTGCTGGGAGGCGCCAGGTGCAGGTGTTTCCTTGCTTTGGAACTTCACAGCTGGACCT